>NW_028270164.1:17678342-19143342 GCF_037043375.1 Chiloscyllium plagiosum
GTTTCAGCAGGAAGGTAAATCAGTCTTTGTGATTGTTCCAAATCTTAATAGCTAGGGAGGAGGACCTTGGTAGAATAGAAATAAAAATTCAAATACCTGCACTATGCTTTCAGTGTGAAGGAGGATTTTAAACTGGAGAATTACTTTCAGTTTTTCTTTACTGGAAAAAAGTATTGTTTAAGTGAAGCTGCTTCAAAATTGCATTAACTACAATACAAATCCAAAAGCATGAAAAGTAAAATTAGGACAGTCCATGAACACTGAAGAGGGCCACAACTAGCTATAGATTCATTACATTTTAATGCATCAACTCACATACCATATGCATAGCATCAAAAGAGTTGCAAACTTTTCTCAGCAATTCACAAATACCAACTTTCTAGAAGACTTGTAATGATGGAGATTGCCATCCAATGCAGGAGATACTAATGGTTTCAAAATGTCACACCTCCCTTTTCCCTAGTAAAAATCCTTTTCTTTTCAGATCAGTATGTTACTTCTCATATCCACATCTCTGCCAACTTAAAAGCATCTTTTTAATGTAAAGTGATCCTTGTGTAAAAATTAAAGTCACTAAACAAATGTGGGAGTTATTTCATTTTCAGTAATTTACATACATGAGCTTTGTCCCTGTTTATAGAGTGGAGCATCTTGCAGCAAGTACAGTTAGTAGCACATTACTGTTAACATATGGCTGATTTTCTCAAATAAGCTTAGCTACAACTTCAGCAATGCTGAATCTTAAAATGCTCACCTGCTCCACCCTGGCCTCCAGCATCTACAACACACCAAGATGCACCTCCTGCCAACACAGTGTGAAGTATTAAAATTTATAACTTGTCAAACTGATGACTAGGTAGGAACATTGCCAGGAACACCCAGTGAGTAACAGGAATCTCTCGACATAGCTAAGACAGACTTAGAAACAAGAGCGAGCAGAGGTTCAATTTGAAGCAAAGTCTTCTTTGCAATCCATTTTAGATGAATCTGCAGTCTGTTAAATAAACTATTTTTTGTAAAAAAAAGGCTTCACCCGATCTCAAAACATCCCACATTCACTCAAATGTTGAAATTCTACATAATTAAGTGGCTGCATTATTGATTTACAGAAGCACACTTCTACACAACTAAAAACATGACTTGCATCCAACAATGGGCTGGACAGTTTTCAGAGGCCCAAGCGGAAGTTTGAGAGAGTCACAGCTGAAGGCGAACTGGAACAAAATGCCTCAATGTGCCAATATACCTGTCCTGAACAAACAAAATCAAGATGCCCCAGGATTCTGAAAGGCTGATTATGGACTTTACATCCCTACATCAAGGACCAACGCCAGGTGCCATTACTAGAAAGCTACGCTATTTTGGCACAGTAACTGCACATTAAAATTCACAATCTGATTCCAAACTGAAATATTTTGAGACTTCCCTACTGTGGTTGTCTGGGTCTAGTTATTAGCTCTCCTACTCAACGTGGAACTGAAATAGCTCACTAACCTAAACGCCCGGAGTCCAGAATGTTTTAGGTTATTTTAGAATTCACATAAACAAAATAGTTAGAGAACATAGAGGAGTCTTCCGGTATTATTTTATCAGATTGTACAACTCAGCAGGACTGAAACAGGACCAAGGGTTCAGGCATCAACATTGAGTGTCAAGCCACATCATTACTATGTTTTCCCTCCTCTCTGAAGACAGTAACTGACTTTTGTGGGTCAGTTCCATAGGTTCCAGAACATCCAGACAAAACACTTCTGCAGGTCTGATCTTTGCAGATGGACTCTTCAACAAAAGTATGTGTCTGCTTCAGTAGTACTATAGTCCTGTCCTTAAGATCTGTAGAACAATCAATCACTGGGCACCCATCATAATTCAGTCACTTTTCAGCTAATCTGACCCCTCACTATAGCACAGTTGACCTTGTCTATTACAACCTCAACACAAGCATTGTTAATGGGGGGGAAACCTAGTGCGAATACAATTATTGCACAGCTATACAACATCAATATGAACTGCTAGAAAAGACAGTGTATAGGAAGAATATTTCAAGTTGGCAGTACATCATCACCTTCTTAAGGATTAGGGACGGGCAGTTAATGATTGACAAAACAATGGTTCATATATGCTTGGAACAGAACAAAAGTAATCTAGCTGTAAAGATCCAGCCCATTGTTCTAAAGTCAGTCAGAGATGTACAGCATGGAAAGAGACCCTTCGGTCCAATCAGTCTATGCCAACCAGATATCCTAACCCAATGTAGTCCCATTTGCCAGCACCCGGCCCATATCCCTCCAAACCCTTCCTATTCATATACCCATCCAAATGCCTCTTAAATGTTGCAATTGTACCAGCCTCCACCACTTCTTCTGGCAGTTCATTCCATACACATACCACCCTGTGTTAAAAAGTTGCCCCTTGGGTCTCTTTTCCCCTCTCACCCTTAAACCCAAGCCCTCTAGTTCTGGACTCTCCTCACCCCAGAGAAAAGACTTTACCTATTTACCCGATCCATGCCCCTCAAATTTTGTAAGCCTCTATAAAAAGGTCACCCCTCAGCCTGTCACGATCCAGGGAAAACAGCCCCAGTCTGTTCATCCTCTCCCTGTAGTTCAAATCCTCCAACCCTGGCAACATCCTTGTAAATCTTTTCTGAACTCTTTCAAGTTTCACAACATCTTTCCGATAGGAAGACCAGAATTACACACAATATTCCAACAGTGGCCTAACTAATGTCCTGTACAGCCGCAACATGACATCCCAACTCTTGTACTCAATACTCTGACCAATAAAGGAAAGCATACCAAACGCCTTCTTCACTATCCTATCTACCTGCAACTCCACTTTCAAGGAGCTATGAACCTGCACTCCAAGGTCTCTTTGTTCAGCAACACTCCCTAGGACCTTACCATTAAGTGTATACATCCTGTAAGATTTGCTTTCCCAAAATGCAGCACCTCGCATTTATCGGAATTAAACTCCATCTGCCACTTCGCCGCCGATTGGCCCATCTGGTCAAGATCCTGTTGTAATCTGAGGTAATCCTCTTCGCTGTCCACTACACCCCCAATTTTGGTGTCATCTGCAAATTTACTAACTGTACCTCTTATGCTTGCATCCAAATTATTTATCAGTAAGTACTAATGCAAAATACTCATTTAGTATCTCCATTTTCTGCCAGTCCACACAAAGGCCGCCTTGCTAAATGCCAAAACGTAGAGGAACCAGCACCGATCCTTGTGGCACTCCACTGGTCACAGGCCTCCAGTATGAAAAACAACCCTCCACCATCACCCTCTGTCTTTTACCTTTGAGCCAGTTCTGCCTATATTCCATGAGACCTAACCTTGCTAATCAATCGCCCAAGGGGAACCTTGTCGAACGCCTTACTGAAGTCCATATAGATCACATCTACCGCTCAATCCCCTTTGTTACTTCCTCAAAAACTCAATCAAGTTTGTGAGACATGATTTCCTACACACAAAGCCATGTTGACTATCCCTAATCAGTCCTTGCCTTTCCAAATACAAGTACATCCTGTCTCTCAGGATTCCCTCCAACAACTTGCCCACCACTGAGGTCAGGCTCACCGGTCTATAGTTCCCTGGCTTGCCTTTACCACACTTCGTAAGCAGTGGCATCACATTTGCCAACCTCCAGTCTTCCGACACCTCACCTGTGACTCTCGATGATACAAATATCTCAGCAAGAGGCCCAGCAATCACTTCTCTAGCTTCCCACAGAGTTCTCGGGTACACCTGATCAGGTCCTGGAGATTTATCCACCTTTACCCATTTCATGACGCCCAGCACTTCCTCCTCTAATCTGGACATTTTGCAAGATGTCACCATCTATTTCCATAGAGTCTATATCTTCCATATCCTTTTCCACAGTAAAATACTCATTTAGTATCTCCATTTTCTGCCAGTCCACATAAAGGCCGCCTTGCTGATCTTTGAGGGGCCCTATTGTCTCCCTAGTTACCCTTTTGTCCTTAATGTATTTGTAAAAACCCTTTGGATTCTCCTTAATTCTATTTGCCAAAGCTATCTCGTGTCACCTTTTTGCCCTCCTGATTTCCCTCTTTAAGGATTCACTCGATCTATCCTGTCTATACCTTACATATGCTTCCTTTTTCTTAAGCAAACCCTCAATTTCTTCAGTCATCCAGCATTCCCTATACCTACCAGTCTTTACTTTCACCCTGACAGGAATATACAAGGACTAATTATGCTCAAATGAATTGTCAGAGGAAGTGATGGATGCAGATACAGTTACAACATGTACTTATCCAAATGTCTTAAGTGACTCAAAGATTTGGTTGGGATATGGGCTAAATGCAGGTAAGTGGGATAAGTGTAGTTTGGGAACGATGGACTGAAGGGTCTGTTTCCATGCTGTAGGACACTGACTCCTAAATTATTTCCCCATCTCCCAGATATAAAAATTACCGCAGATGCTCCACAGTTATCTGAAGCCATTAAGCTTATTATTTAATCCCACAGTAATGAATAAGTTTTGTGCCATATTGTTTCTCACCCAGATTTTAATCAGGATGCCAGATGCCAGCATGCCCAGATGCTCTGGGCATACTTCACCCAAGGGTACCAGACCCCTGAGCAAATGAAAATTTTCAGCTGGATACGTGGAAACAACCAGACAAGTGGCTCAGGCAACCAGGAATAAATTATGCAAAGCATTGTAAATTCTATTGTTAGAACAAGGAGGAGGAAATATTTACTTGGACAATGTCATTTGTAAAGAGCAGAAAACTATTAGTGTACTATTTCCAGCAGCCCAAGATTTTAACAAGTCATAATAATTGCCTTTACCTTTATACAGGGAATCTGTTTAACTCAGTTGGCTGGATGCAGTTTTACAGAGTGGTGTGGCACCAACAGCATGGGTTCAATTCCCATCATCGGTTTGAGGTTACCATGATGGACTCTCCTTCTCAACCTCTTCCTTCACCTGAGGTCTGGTGGCCCTCAGGTTAAATCACCAGTCACTTCTCTTTAAGAGAGCAACCCCTATGGTCTGGTAAGATGATGGCAATACAACAATCTTGATACAATTTCTAGCATTGCCAGTCTGAGCAAAGTCAATAAAATGTGGAGCTGGGAACGCACAGCAGGTCAGACAGCAATGGAGGAGCAAGCTGTTTCGGGTCAGGACCAGTCAGTCACAGCCATGACAGGTTGAGTTTATTTTTGTTTAGATTAGATTAGATTACTTAGTGTGGAAACAGGCCCTTCGGCCCAATAAGTCCACACCGACCCGCCGAAGCGCAAACCACCCATACCCCTACATTTACCCCTTTAACCTAACACTACGGGCAATTTAGCATGGCCAATTCACCTGACCCGCACATCCTTGGACTGTGGGAGGAAACCGGAGCACCCGGAGGAAACCCACGCAGACACGGGGAGAATGTGCAAACTCCACACAGTCAGTCGCCGGAGTCAGGAATTGAACCCGGGTCTCTGGCGCTGTGAGGCAGCAGTGCTAACCACTGCTGTTTAGAAACATGTAATTTCACACAAGCTATTTTGCAAACTTTTATTCCATTAAGGGATTAAGTTACCTACATTTAGAAAATACCTTTTACTAGAGTTGAGTTTGGTTGATTAAAAATCCAAATTTTGGCATCTGGAAACAACTTTCTGGTGCCAAATACAGCAAAATAGGCAATTAAATACAGGTGATACACAGCAGATGGACAACACAAGATCTGGCTCCTTTAGCAAGGAGCCGAATTTTTATACCAGGATACTTTGGAGCTTTGAAAAAAAAAGCATTTGAGTCGTGCATGAACACAAGTAACTACAAATTATATCTTTGGTCTCCCCAAATTGGAAGCATTTTGCTTCAATATTTCTAACTTAGAATGTACCTACAATTTCAAAAGGCCCAACGTTTTTATAATTCATCTAAAATATAGGGTATTAATGCTCACTGTACAACACGTTTGTAATATTTGCAAGTTAATACTCTTGAATTGAGTGAAGCAATGAAACGCACATCTTCAGTGAATGGTATTTATTGGCATTAGCTATAAAAACACTCAGCCTTTATAATCCATTTTAAGCATTGCCATAACTTTTATGATGATATATATAATTATTCTGTATAAGACTGTCAAGCTTTATTCTGTCAAAGTGCTTCTGGGATCTACTGGAGGAGAAAATCCAGTGCACCACTAAAGCTAACATCGTGGTAAAAGGAATAAAAGTGTATTTCAGGAGGTTTCAGAACTGACCTTCCTCTAATAAAATTTAAATTTTACATTTTTAAAAACCACTTTTTGCATTCCTTATCACATTTGTGCGATTCTGAATGTTTTCACATTCGTGTCTTTCTAGTGAATTCACTAGCTTAGTCATTCCTAAATAATCTACGGCACACAATTTATGAGAACAGGCAAATGCAAGTGCATGCTTCTTTGCCCCTGACGTAATGCATCAGTTTTCAAAACTAACACTCCAGCTAACATTGGCTGCTGATTGTCAACAAACGCTTCATTTGGAAGAAATGCTCATTAGCTATTGAGTTTATTTACATTTAATAGCTTGGACAAATCTCAGTCTTGTAATATAAATCATTTCAGCTATAGGCTAAGCTGAAAATACTGAAGGATGGATTCATTCATTGCTGAATTGATGCAATTAAGTTATTTGCTTCAACAAAGCTTGTTGTTTACTATAACTGATACCTTTAAATCAATTTGTTCGGGTGCAATGCAACACATCTAGACTTAAACAATCCAGGTCTTTTTCAATATATAATTTCAGTTGCATCACACCGTAAACTTTTGCTAGAAATCTGTGTCTAATGATCTTACACTCCACAACCACCTGAAGGAGCAGTGTTCTGAAATCTAGTGTCTCCAAATAAACCTGTTGGAGTATAACCTAGTGTTGTGTGATTTAACTCTGCAGCAGATGGGAGTTCAAGCCACAGGCAGAGATAGGGATACGACCATTGCAACATAAGAGATTGCATTAGATTTTTTGATCACCTTGTGTTAAGACAAGTCCAAACATCTACATGACAGATGTGATTTGGACCCAGATCTTCTAGCCTAGAGGTAAGGGATAATTCCACAACACCTGTTTGAAATGATATGCTTGGCTGAAATAGCCAAGAGATGAAGGTTACTTATGCACAATATACCATAACAGCTATATAACAACCATGGACAATAAAAGCTAAAAAAGGGTAAAGTTGCCATAGTCCAACTGGAGCATAGAGCTGCGCTCTCATGCAAAACAGCGAGATACAAACTGGTTAAGCTGAGGGTCATCATGCTTCAGGCGAGGGAGAGATTGAAAAAAAAAAGGAGTGTCCTACACAGTATCCTCAGCTGGTGTGGGCATTAAACCCATTCTGTTGGCAGTGCTCTGCATTGTAAAACCAGCCATCGAGCCAACCCCTGCGAAAGCCAAATATCTTCAATGGGATTAAACTCTTTCATGAGAGAACCACAGGAACACTACAGATCGCTAACCCTGCCAGTGTAATGAAGGCTGACCAAACAGAATCTTGGAACGGACAGATTCTCCTTGTAGGAGTGTTTGAGATAGATTTGACCTATATTCTCTGCTGTTAAAATGAAAGGCAAATCTTAATTAAACATATTAAATTCTTTAAGGGTTTGATAGGACACTCAGTACAATTACACACTCTTGATATTAAGATAAAGATTTTAGTTCTATTTCCTTTGAGAGTTTAATGCTGCTACAGACTCCTGAAAAGCGCGTCTCATAAGTTCATGTTATTGCCACTAGCTTAACAGAATTTCAAAGGATGGCAACCACGAGAACAAGTTTTCCAGGCATCTGCTGTACCAAATCTTCAACTCTTGTGTTACCACAGCACATGCAAGACCCACACAGCAGGAACCACCATTTGTACGGCGCAACTAATGGAAAGCGGAGTTTGTGGAGACCAATACCTAACACAGACAGACAATGTTGTAGTGTTTGAAGGACGGTGCTTCAGACGAGACACCAACTCAATTACCTTATGGATCTAGCATGGAGTTGTTTTTAAACTGAAACAGAAATACAAAATAGGAGCTGGTGTAGATCATTCTGCCTTTTGTGTGTGTTCCTCCATTCAGTACGATCAGGGCTGACCAGCCAGCTCAATATCCTGTTCCCAATTTCACCTAGCACCTTTTGATCCCTTTAACCCAAAAGATGATTACAAAGTATATAACCTTTCTATATGGAATGGAGACACGGTCTGCACAGTTTTGTTTTTAGTGCTGGCATGAGATAAGATTAGCCAGGATAGCTAGAGAATTCCCTCTCTTTGGTTTAGACCTGGAATCTTTAATAATCATCAGACAAGATTAAGGGCATGGGAGACCAACTTCAAATGTCATATGTTATTGAAGGAACTGGAACATAACTGCCCTGAAGATAAGAACATTCATTCTCTGAAGCATGAAAATCTTTTTTCTAGAGCTTGGCAGGGTTGATGTGGGAAGAAGGTTTTCCTTCTTCGAGACGTCAGTCTCAGCATAAGGGGCAGGTCACGAAGACGAGACAAAAGAATCAATTTCTTCAATTCAGGTGGTGGTGAATCTTTTGAATTCTCCATCCCAGAAGGCTGAATACTGATAGATTTCTAGATCAAAAAAGTTAACAAGGAGTATGAGGATAATGGAGGAACATGGCACTGAAGTAAAGATCAGCCATGATCAGCTGAGTAGTAGAGCAGACTTGATGGGCAAAATGGCCTAATTCTATCCTTTCTGCTCAAAGCATCACTTGGCAGATCTACGACCCTCACCGGTTTCAGCAAGAGGCACAAATTTTGCAAATCACCTTGCAATCACAAGGATTGCTCTTTAACACTTACTTGTACAGAAGTGATCGTTCACATGTTTGCAAAATCTTCCCAACCGCAACACTGCGTGTTTCTTGGTTCACTTTGCAGCGCCACCTTGAGGATAAACAATGATGTGCAGTGATTATTGCTGTGGTTAGATTGTTGTGAAAACATGGCCCCAGTCAGGAGACGGTTCCAGGCTTTGTACAAATTGCAGTTGACACAAAGTGGCCCAAGTCATCACCAAAATATTTTAGGGCCGCATCGAATAAAATATCTGTTAAATTAAAGGAGGATTTTAAATTCACCCGTCGTCTTTTGGATGCAAGCATTTATTAAGGATCATTCTCTTCAAGAATGAAATTAACCTAAGCCAGGAAAGGAAACCAATGAATAGGGGAAGGCATAATGTCAACTTTTACTTGGAGATCACAATGAGATAGAACGTAAAACAAGTGTGGTCATGGGCTTGACAGACAAATTTTAAATGGTTACTCAAAACATTGTGGTAGGAACAAAGTCACTTTAAGGTTTCATTTCCAGCACAATAGTGGGTTGAGTAGTTTTGTTTTTACACCAATGCTAATGTAAATTTGGAGTTGGGATACAAATCAACTGCAAAAGTAGATAGAGAGACCCCCTAGCAATTGGGCCACAAATAATGGATGTGTTGCTGGAAAAGCGCAGGTCAGGCAGCATCCAGGGAACAGGAGAATCGACGTTTCGGGCATAAGCCCTTCCTTATGCCCGAAACGTCGATTCTCCTGTTCCCTGGATGCTGCCTGACCTGCTGCGCTTTTCCAGCAACACATTTTCAGCTCTGATCTCCAGCATCTGCAGACCTCACTTTCTCCACAAATAATGGATAAACACCAACATTTCTTGTTGTGGTGCAAAGATAGACAGGCTCAAACACTTCCAGACATTTGGGGAGGGGTGAAGTTACAGGAGTCAAAACCAGAAACAGTGCAATTGTTCAAGAGTGAATGACGATCAAATAACCATACTTGAAATGTTGGAGACTGGGATGGTACTCATTTGCCAGATAAACATAAAGAGCTTCAAACAAAAACAAAAACTCTGTTTGTATGTGATTGAAATGCAAACCCAAAGTCACCAACTTAAAGAATCTTTACAATCACGGCTACAAAGCAAAGAGATATATGATGGCTCAGTGGTTAGCAATGCTGTCTCAGCACCAGGGATCTGGGTTTGATTCTACTCTCTGGGTGACTTTCTCAGTGTCTGTGAGGGTTTCCTCTGGGCGCTGTCCTTTCCTCCCACAGTCCAATTGATGTGCAGCTTTGGTGGACTGGCCATAGTAAATTGCCCATGGTGTTCAGGGATGGGAAATATGGGAGGTGGGATGCTCTTTGGATGGTTAGTGTGGAATCCAAGGGCTAAATAGCTGAACTGTAGGGATTCTATGATAACCATTTTATTGCCCAGCTCTTCATAGTCATTTAAAAATCAGTTACTCCAAGGAATCATTTGAGACAAATAAATCTGAACCGGGCTCCACTAGTGCAGTGGTGTTCCTAGTGCTGGGCTAGACGACCTGGGTTAAAGTCCCAACTGCTCCAGAGATGAGTTTTCAACCCAAACCCTCTTGGATCAGCTCAATATCCACTTTCTGTTCACCATCCTGACCACCACCCCCTATGCATAAATGAAACTTGGCAAAGTGAGTGGAGTTTGTAGATCAGTTACCGAGGGGTGGCTGAAGGTCCAATGTAGAACATGACCATGATTCAAGATTGACTGACTTGATTCAAAATGTCAATGTTTGAGTTGGGGGTGTTGTTGAAGAAATAGAGCATGAGGTGAAACAGAAGGACAGTGGGTACATTGGGGGCAGGGGGAGGAAAAATAAATAGAGCCAATGTCCCTCTTTTGTTAAGCTGAAGTTTAAGCTTCGAATGGGATCTAAAGGGAGTGACACGACATTTTAAAAAAAGGGAGTGTAATGCCCCCGGACTGCTGCAAAGCTAGGACATTGCATCACGCAACTTTGACACAACACTGCTTTTCGATGCTCAATATCCAAAAAGATTTGGATTTGAGAAACTGGACAAGAATATTTAACTTCATGTAATGGTTCCAATGTGGAAGAGGAGATTACACACAAGCACTTGCTTCTGCTCCTTCAACATCAATTTGAAAATACCTAGTCTGTACTGGCAGGGTCTTATTCACAGCCAACATATTTAAATGTTTTCAGCTAATGATTTGAAGAGTTGCCTTTCTCATTAGTAAACACCATTTAACCGGGTATAGTATCACAACTGTACTATTTAGATGTACACTAATTTCTCTATAGGGAATATGTATGCAAAGGGGATTAAATAATGGCGTCCACAAAGGATTTAGTAATGTTATCAAAAGGTTTAACAACCCTCAAGTAACGTTTATCGAACTAACACAAAAACGTAGTCTAGCCAAGTTGACAGAGATATTTAAATACAAAATTTAGATATGACATTTGAAAAATCAAAGGCTTTAAGCATGAAAGGCACGCCATGGAAGTTTCACCTGTTACCAAAGTTTGATAATGGGCTGATTCCAAAAGCATTGCATGGAAGTAAAGTTGTTGATGTTACCTAGAGGCTTCAATTAGCAATGGGGGCAGTAATCAAAATAGCAGGTCATCTTTTATTTTGGAGAATATTCCCTGCCAATAGTAATACAGGAAAGTAAACAGACTGGCCCAACTGCATACCACATGTATTTACACACAGAGCAAGAATGGAACTTTCCCCATGCTGCACATCTTCGATTTCACACAACTCCCAAGCTCCTGCCGGATGTATTTAAATAGCCCGACGCTGCAAAACCCAGCAGTATCAGACTATCTTTGCAATGGCAGATCACCACTGCCACAGGTACAAGAACAGAACAAGATCACAGATTTGGGTCCCTGCATCTCTAGTCTACGGCAACACAGCTCAATAACTGGACCGACGTTGGCTCCAAAAAGTAATAATTTGATCTGCACCTTATCAATGGTATTTCAATCAATCATAATTTTCAACTGTTGCCTAATGGTGAGGACAACTGCACGGAGGCGATATACAAGCTGGGAAAAGTAGGTCACGTTGTCCATCAAGCCTGCTCCATCATCTAACATAATCATGGCCAAATATGGGCTTCAACTTCACTCTTCTATATGCTTCCCATTTCCTGAAATTCCATGAGGCCAAAAATCTGCCTATCTTAGCGTTAAATATAAGCAACATTGGAGTATTCACAACACTAGGGAATTGCAAAAATTCACTGCCCTTTCAGAGAAAAAAATAAAGTCCTTCTCTTCTCAGTCCCAAATGATCGCTCTCTTATCCAAAACTGGTTTCCCATATTTTAGACAGTCCAGCCAGCAAGAACAATCTGTCTACCTCTGTCAAGCCCCTTCAGTATAGACATTTTCAGGACATCTCTGCTCTTTCATCTTAACTTTAGAAAAATATTGTCCCAATTTACTCGGTCGTTTATCATAGGAAGATTCTCTCCTTCCATGAACCTCAAGTGAATCTTTGGTTTAACTGCCTCCAATGCAAATATATCTTTTACTAAAAGAAAAAGGTCAAAACTGCACCATGTTCAAGGTGTGGTTTTACCAAAATATGTTACAATAGAATGACTTATTATTCTTACACTCCAACCCCATTACAATAGATAAGCTTGCCTTTTTCCTTTCCAATTGTTGGCTGAACATATGCTAATTCTGCTTCTTGTACAAACACTCAATACCCTTTGAGCATCAATATTTACAAATTTCATACTTAAAAATTTCTGCACTTTCATTCTTTGAGCAAAAATAACCTCTCATTTCCCCATATAATACACTGTCATCTTCTTGCGCACTCATTTATTCTGTTTGCAGTCTCTCTGCATCCTTAGTCACAAATTGCAACTCCACCTAGATCTACATCGCCAGCAATCTTAGAGAGGCGGTCATTGGATCCTAAGGGAACATAAAATCAGCAAGTTAAAAGCTGTACAGATACATTCGACTACAGTTTAATTTAACATTGATGTGAACTGAAGCTGAATTTCAACTACTGTATTCATTTCTGGTCTTCTGCAATGACCCCACAGCTTTACTTTCCTTCATGAGCATCAAAAATATACAAACAAGGAACTAAAATAGGATAAGACAGGCTCCTGACCTTCTGGGTTCACCACTGCTGGCAAATTAAAAAGGCCAAAAGGCAGAACTTAGTTTTACAATGCCTTCATTTCATCAAGGGAAAAAAGTTCCAATTAAAATCACATGATGAAGCCCAAACCTTAAACCTTCGGTGAAACTGCCTAATGTAATTCAACTTTTACATTTCTAAGCCAAGAGGAGAAAATTACAAATGCAAATTAATACTGTTCCCATTGTTCATCAGTAATGAATAATTAACAGCTACAGATTGAGAAGTCAATTACTCAATTGGTAAGTTCAGTGACAAGAGACACAACAGGGATGCAGCATGTGAAGTCACTACTGTCTGCAGGAAATTGCTCCATCTTTAAAAAAGGTGAATGAACTTAAGATATCATATTGGCACTTTGAACGCTGTTTAAAATTATTCTAAATACGTAAATCTTTAAATTTGACTGTACAACAGCAACAATTAGATTCTTGCAATTTGCACAAAAAAGTACTTCACTGACTGTAGAATGCCTCCTTTTGTTTCTCAGTTATTTTAATGTTAACCTAGGAAATAAATGAAGGAGATGGAAAGGAGCATAATCCAATTCTCTTTCATGGGTATTATAAAGCAAATCAGGCTGGTGGGGAGGGAGGTGAATTTTGTAGTGATTCATCGCGCAAATATTAAACTAAACGGCAAGGCATATTCAATCAATGGCGATTGGTATTGGAACTAAACCCTCTGCTACTCGCAAAAGGACTATGAAATGATCAGCTCCTTCTCCCCAAGAGCTACATTCCTAAGACAGTGCCATATGAGAGAGGACGCAGAAGCTCTACTTATGTAGTATGATTAATTGAATTTGAATTGAATTTATTGTCATGTGTACTGAGGAACAGTGAAAAAGCTTTGCCTTGTGAGCAATTCAGGCAGATCACAGAATTAAGTATCATAGATAGTAAATAATAGTTTGAGAGTCCATTCAATATTCTAACAACAGTAGGAAAGAAACAGTTGCAAAACCGACTGGTGCGCGTATTCAGGCTTCTGCACCTCCACAATGGTAGAGATTGGAGAAAGACATTGCCAAGGTGGGATGGATCTTTGAGAATGCTGGCAGCCTTTCCTTGACAGTGGGCCTGGTAGATGGATCCTGTAGATGGGAGGTTGGCCTTTGTGATCATTCGGGCCAGAATTCACCACTCTCTGCAACTGTCTTTAATCTTGAATGGTAGAGTTGCCATACCAGGTAGTGGTACATCCACATAGAATGCTTTCGATGGCACACCTATAAAAGTAGGCAAGGGTATTAGCGGTCATGCCAAATTTCCTCAGCTGCCGGAGAGAGAAGAGACATTGTTGGGCCTTTGTAACCAGTGCGTCCACAAGAGTCCAAGAAAGCTTGTGTGGATGACCACTCCTAGGAGCTCGATGCTTCACTCATTCCACCTCTGTGCTGTTAATGTGTAGGGGGGCATGAGTAACATCTCACTGAAAGTCAGTGCGTTGCTTGGTTTTGCTGGCATTTAGCGAGAGATGGTTCTCAGTGCACCATTTTTCCAGGTCTTCCACCTCCTGTCTGTAGTCTGTTTCGTTGCCATCTGAGATTTGACAGATTATGGTGGTGTCATCAGCGAACTTGTGAGTGGCATGAGTCTGATATTTGGCGACGCAGTCATGGGTATACAGTGAGCACAGTAGGGGTCTCATGTGGAGTGTGTTAGTGACGATGAAATATTGTTCCCAATCTTCACTGATTGTGGCCTGTGGGTTGGGAAACAATCAATCTAGTTGCTGAGAGTGGGACTTAGTCAGAGATCACCAAGTTTAGTAATCAGTCTCGATGGGATAATCATGTTGAAGGCTGAACTGTAGTCAGTGAGCAGGATTCTTATGTTGCTGTTCTTTGTGTTCTAAAGAGGAGTGATGGGCAAGTGATATGGCATTTGACATGGATCCGTTGGCCCGATAGGCAAATTGAAGCGGGTCAAGAGTAGTGGGGAGGCTAGAGTTGATTAATGCCATAACCAGCCTTTCAAAGCACTTCATGACCACCGATGTTAGGGGCACTGGACGATCGTCATTGAGACATGCTGCATGAGCCTTCTTCGGCACAGGGTTGATGTTGGCCCTCTCGAAACAGGCAGGGACAGTGGCCTGCTGCAAGGAGAGGTTGAAGATGTCAGAGAAGACCTCTGCCAGTTGATCTGTGTATGTTCTGAGTGCACGGCCTGGTACTCTGGTCCCATCACTTTCCTTGGATTCACATAAAGGAAAACTGATCGGACCTCTGATGCAGTGACTGTTGGGATAGGTTTTTCAGAACTTGTCGGAATAGGGGTTACCTCTCTGCCAAAATTCTGCTCAAAGAGAGCATAAAAGACAGACAATCTGGGAGGGATATGTCATTGTCTGCTATCTTGCACTGTCTCTTTTTAGAACTGGTGGTGATGTCATTCACAGATAAAAGGAGTAGGAACCAATTCCATTCTAAGTTGAGAGTGAAGTGACATTTACATGCCTCTTAAGAAATCAAACTAAATAGTCTCACAGGAGACATTATTCTTCCCAAAAAGAAAAATCTTCTCCCAATCTAGCAATTTGATGGGGCCAAGAATATTAGTGTTCTCTCAAATATACAACAGGAAATGACATCATGGATTTCTAAACGTGGCTGCTTATGTTACATCACACTTGAAAAACATTTCTATTACTAAAGGATGTCAATGTCTTCCTATGGCAATACATTTTATTTTGTTGATAAATCATATGCCGAAGTGCAAGAAGAAGAAAATACACAAATCTGAAACTCAACACTCCCTGTGGGGAAACTATACACATTGTAAGGACTGTTGCTTATGGAAAAATCAGAAGACAATTACTCTGACTTAGAAAAGTATCAATGCCCTGTGGCAAAACAAAACCTGACGGTTCTTGCAAACTGAACAGTAATATAAAAATGGAACACAACTCAGGTTAGAACTAAAATACATAACAAAAAGCAATCATTTCACAAATGCATCTCATCAGCAGTAGTCTACTCCCTCCCTAGGTACCCCACGCAACAAAAAAATTTGCAATCATTAACCTTAGCTCTAATGTCATCAGTGGATCACCTCGCTGTCTCTGGTAACAGACTTCATGCACATTACACACAACCTACATCAACTACTACCCTTGGTCACCTAATCTTCCAGGTGACACAGCCTCAAGATAACCTGGACCCACTGCCATTTTCTAGAGCTGCCAGCTGATGCATAAAAGGAACATTTCAGTGGCTAAAACAATCTCTACTCACATGGGCAATACAAAGGCTACATTATTCTCTCTCTCTACTCAAGTTATTTTTCTGTTGGGAAAAAATCTTTTATGGAAAAAGATTCTGTGAACTGTTCTGCATCATAAATCCTTGTCTACTTTATTGTTGATGATAACTCAAAGTTTAACACAGATTTTCTGTTGCCCATTTTATAAATTCACAGGTTGTTGGTCAGGCCCGCAAATTTCCCAATCGACAGATGGACTCCATGTCATGTAAGTACTGCAAATCGCAAAGAACAATTCACCTGGAATAACCAACTGCTTTCTTGCAGGATTACACAATGGTGTTTTAATGAACTATCCAAGGCAAATCTGAATAACAATGCTTGGCAAAAATGATTACACAATATGCTAGCTGCGAGGAACCCCATTCAGGTTATTATTGGGGTAAAATCCCATACTGAAAGTTTGCTTGATAGATAATTTTTTCCCCCCTCTTTTGGGTTTAACAAGGTATTCTTTCACTAAAGCAAACAATGTTACAGATTTGGTTTTAACAATGAAACAAATGTTTTTTTTATTTTGTGTCATAAACAATAGACCAAATTGCTTGCAGATATCATAGGTTTAAAGTTTTTGAAACAAATTGTAGAATACAATTCTAGTTTGGCGCTGTGGCTTAGTTGGTTAAACCACCTGCGTAGTAAACAGGTGGTCTGGAGTTCCAATCCCAGCAGGACCTATGCCTTACATTGAAGATTCCTCGTTTAAACTTTGGGGGGGCCCTATTGTGCTGCAGAGGTAATGTCCCTACCCCTGAACCAAGGAATCTAGGTTCAAGTCCCACCTGCTCCACAGATGTGTAACAACATCTCTGAACAGGTTGATTAGGAAAATAAGTTAAATAGCTTAAAAAAAATACAATCCTATTAAAAGTTAACAGCACTCCTTTACTGTACTCACACCAGAGAGAGAATGATCTTCTCTATCACATTTATAGGACTTTCCTTAACAAGTGCTTCAATTCCCAGTTGCCAGAAACTGTTGGCCTCTTCCTTCAGTTTTCATAGAATTTCTCCACTTCGAATAACCCCTTCTGGTCTGGAAATTTGAAACTAAACCTTACATGGAAGTTATGTACTTCTCAACAGTTTTACACCAAATCCATTCTTTAGGAACAACTGTCTTAAACATACTGTTTCAGCCAGAATTTTGGGGAAAACAAAAATCAAAAGAAGGTTTCCTTCAAGCTGAGTATTTTCCCCAAGTCACAATCAAAACCTTTTCTGGAACCTTCTATCTGCATGACTTTCAAATTATACTATTGGAGAATTAAGCATGATCTAAATATCCCTAGGTTCTTGACCTGAAACTTTAAATCAAGAAAATTCAAGTATTGTAAGCTCATAAGAAACAGCTTCGCCCACATTGTTGTTGTTGATTTAAATCTCAAACTGACAGAGCCAACATTGGAATATTTGAGAATGAGGACAGCTTTTCTCCTCAAAACTAACTGAAAAGCCATTTATTTCCCATCCTTCAATTTCCAGGAAAGCAGCCATCACAGACATTGCTGCCATCAATTTGAATAACTCCTCAATCATACACAGCAAAAATGAGGCAGGCAGGCAGACAGGCAGCACAACTTTCAAGTTTTCAAAGGCAACTTCATACTCTTGCATCCTTTCAAAATTTCCTGCCTTGCTTAAATTTGTTGAAGGTGCAATGACAATGCTGAAGTCCAGAACCAAAACATGATCAAATCCACTCATGGAAACAAAATGCAAAATTTCATGTTTTGATCTCAGCATGGGGGAAAAAAAACTAGAAGAGTCCTTACTTTCACTTCTCCATGTCCTACTTGGCACAAATCAGTCACTTTTGCTTTGGCAAATTTGTTCTCAGCCAGGTTTATTAATCAAGTTGGCTTTTTGCAGCCAAACAGTTCAGTCAGATAGTTTAAATGTCCTTCCCAATTCTGGCCAAAAACCACCAAGTTATTGATGTAATTAACAATTATACAAGCCTTCAATTTTTTTTACTTAATCATTGATATGTTGCATGTGCTTTTCATTCCAAATGGCATGACTTTGCATTGATAACCTCCATCTGGTGCTACAAATGGCTCGGTCAGTTATTGGAGCTTCCAAAAATCCTTTTAACCAAGTCAGTGGTTATAAAATCATATGCATCCAATTAGTGTAATGCAATCCTCCAAATCTTAGAATAGGATAGGACTCCATTTTTGTTACCATATTGACGTTGCGATATTAAAGGATCTTTGTGATCCATCTGGCTTTGGCACCATGATAGGTGAGCTTCAGCTATGACAACTCTGGTCAATGTCATTGTCCACAATGACCTTCATTTCTTCCCTCATTGGAGCTAATATCCCTGGATTGAGTCAATAAAAGTGAGCGTTTATGGCAACACTTCCTCCACATTAGCATCACAACCTGCCAAAAACTTTCCTGGCCTAAATCCACAAATTTATTTTTGCATTTCATCTCAATCGTTTTCTGCAAATGAATCAAAAACTTCAACACTTTGATTACCTCCAAAGTATTCTGGGGACCTGAAAGTATTTCAAGACAACCCCGGCACTTCCTCCTCCATTATGTGGACCTGTCCGAGAATTTTATAACATACTTGTGTAGCCCTGGCTAATAAACATATTTTAGCCTGTGTTTTCCTAATACCCAGAGGACCTACCAATTTTGAGAGCCACCTATAAAATTTCACTATAACTCTCAGATGAATATACCACCTGACGGACCACTGCCCATTCCTCATAGCCTGAAGTACAAACCTACCTCCATTTCCTTATTTATATTTTTGTCATTCAAGTAGTTACACTTAGAAACTGAATCAGAAACAATACCCAAGTAGTGAGTCTGGTATAACGTCTTGAATTCTGCATCAGTTTTTGCACTTGGTTAAACGTAATGATTTAAACAACTCCATCTCACTCTCTTTATAGAGTCAGAGATATACATCACAGAAACAGACCCTTCAGTCCAACTCATCTACAACCTTTTTAGTTAAATATTCAAAAATTGTATCTGATAACCAAATTCTTTCATAGATTCTTGCCTTACAGTCGATTTTCAATTGACTCCATGAAGTCTCATGGCTTCATGTCAAACATGGGCAAGGAAACCTCTTAATGATTACCATGTACCATCATCCCTCAGCTGACGAATCAGTATTTCCCCATATTGAACATGACTTGGATGAAGCACTGAGGATGGTAGGGGCACAAAATGTACTCTGGCAGGTGATTTCAATGCCCACCATCAAGAATGGTTCTGCAGCAACACTACTATTCAAACTGGTCAGGTCTTAAAGGACATAGCTGCTGGACTGGGTCTGCAAGTGGTGAGGGAACCAAGCGGGAAAAACATACTTTTACCTCAACACCAATCTGCTGGCTATAGATACCTCTGTCCATGACAGTATTGGTAAAAGCCCCACCTTCATATTGAGAATATCCTCCATTATGCTTTGTGGCACCATATCGGTGCTTAATGGGACAGGCTTTGAACAGATCTATCAATGCAAGACTGGGAATGAGGTGCAGTGGGCCATGAGCAGCAGCAAAATTGTACACCAGCACAATCCGCAACCTCATGGCCTGGCATATTTTCCCAACCAACCATTACCATCAAGCCAGGGGATTAACCCTGGTTCAGAGGAGATGCAGGAAGGCATACTTGGAGCAGCACCAGGCATAACTGAAAATGAAGTGTCAGCTTGGTGGAGCTACCAAACAGGACTACTTGCATGCCCAAACAGTATAAACAAGTGATAGACAGAGCTAAATGGTCACACAGCTGAAAATGTGTTGCTGGAAAAGAGCAGCAGGTCAGGCAGCATCCAGGGAACAGGAGAATCGACGTTTCAGGCATAAGCCCTTCTTCAGGAATTCTCATTCCTGAAGAAGGGCTTATGCCCGAAACGTCGATTCTCCTGTTCCCTGGATGCTGCCTGACCTGCTGCGCTTTTCCAGCAACACATTTTCAGCTTTGATCTCCAGCATCTGCAGACCTCGCTTTCTCCTAAATGGTCACACAACAAACAGATCAGATCAAATCTCTATACATCTACCACATCCAGTTGTGAATGGTGGTGGACAGTTAAGCAATTCACTGGAAGAGGCATCTCCACAAACATTCCCATCCTCAATGATGGGGGGAGCCCAGTGCATCCGTGCAAAACATAAGGCTGAAGTAAATGCAGCAATCCTTGCTAGAAGTGCCAAGTGGATAATCCATCATGGCCTCCTCTAGCAGTCCCCAGCATTATAGATACCATTCTTCAGCAAATTCAATTCAGTCCATGTGATATTACAAAATGGTAGGAGGCACTGGATACTGTTAAGGCTAGGGGTAGAGAATATGTAAATGAAAAATGCAACTTGCCTTCTTTACCCTTCTAGAAAGTTGCCTCAAATAGAATTATGCAGAATAGTTTTTATTCAAAAATTGTTTAGGCTAGCTCCATTTCATCTGAAAAGTACTGCATGCAAGACTTCTCTCTGCATTCTTATTTAAGAGACAATATATTCACGAATGAGCAGCATGTTCACTATTTTTAAAATGTTTCCATAATCCAGAAATTTTTGTATCACCCATAGACTCTGCACTTAACAGCACACTGATTAGTGTTGTCTTCTATTAACTGGGTTGGGTTATTAGGACCTGAGGGAGGTCACAGACCAGGGAGAAGGGTCACAAAAGCAGAGGGGAGGGGAGGGGAGTGCAGTAGAAGTCGAGGGGAGGGGAGGGGAGGGGAGGGGAGTGCAGTAAAAGGGGAGGGGAGGGGAGGGGAGTGCAGTAAAAGGGGAGGGGAGGGGAGGGGAGGGGAGGGGAGTGCAGTAAAAGGGGAGGGGAGGGGAGGGTTGCACTTAAAAGTTGTTTCACTTAAAATAGCTGCGACATCCAGCATCACAACCACAACTTGAAGGTGAGTTTCCTGTTTGCCTGACATTTGTTACCTTCCGCGATTAAGAGCGAAACTTGCACCTGCAACAATACAAGTATTGTTTCCACAGAAGCATGACACATACTTCCACAAGCTATTTGAAGGAACATTATTTCATACCACCCTTTATCTAAATGCATTCACCTTCATGCAGACCTGTCAATCCAAAAGGTGCACACACACTGTTGCACTAAACAGGAAAATACCTAATTCAAGAGTGAGTCAATGCTATCAAGCCTTTGCCCCTTTTACAGTAAGGCAATTAAACATAACACGTCCTTCAACGTCAAACAAAACACTTCACATCTGATATTAACCTGCCAGAGAAAATGTTTAAGCTTAAAAATACAGGGTAGACCATTTAGGACAGAGATGAGGAGAAACTATTTCACCCAGAGAGTGGTGGTTGTGTAGAATGCTCTGTCCCAGAGGGCAGTGGAGGCCCAGTCTCTGGATTCATTTAAGAGAGAGTTGGATAGAGCTCTCAAAGATAGTGGAATCAAGGGTTATGGAGATAAGGCAGGAACAGGATACTGATTAGGAATGATCAGCCATGATCATATTGAATGGCAGTGCAGGCTCGAAGGGCTGAATGGCCTACTCCTGCACCTATTGTCTATTGTTTCAACAGCCAATGCACATAGAAACTTTAGAACTTACATGAATACAATTGTGCAAACTTTGCTTAAATATGTTTGATATGCAATTCACACTTGTAAAGAATAATCTAATAGTATGAAAGCTGAAGAGACAATAAAACAGCAGTAACAAAAAAATACTCCACAGATTAGAATACAGCAACAGTTTCAGATATAAACTGAAATCGTATACCAAAATGTTAATTCTTCTATTCTCTCTACAGATTCTGTCCAACAGGATGAACATGTCCAGTACTCCGTTTTTTCTCCCCAAAACAGATTTAGAATGCTTTTTTGTTTGCACTTCAATCAGTACTCTGACCAAGAAAGTAAGTGAGCTCAACTTGAATACAATTACATTCAGATTTAAGACATTCAAATAAAAGCATCACGGGATTTAATGGAGTTTCTTATGACAGATTATAAAGCAAATAATACCAGGGCAATTTATAATGGATGGACAGGAATATCTTATTTCAATCAATACTTCATGAAATCAAACCAGTTTGGGTAGTTTATAATCTCCATCATGAACACGTTGATCCGCTTTAAGTAATCTCAGTATGGCAGGTCTGGATTCAATCAAATTAATGAAAACAAAACTGAATGACCAGGGAGATGCACATATAAAAACAGCACAAGTCTGCAAAGTACCAGGAATACTACTTTACATGCAAGTGCAATTTTGGGTTCCAACTTGATAACTTTCAATATAGTCAAACAGTTAGTTGATTTTCAGTCAGAATTTCATCAACTTGCTTCCAAATTTAAAGACTTGCATTTGACTGACAAATTCTATAAATCATATTGAGAGATCAATTTGCTCCCCTTCTTTATTCACCCCATCCTGTTGGTTAAGTAAAGATGAATTTACAAAAATGATCCCATTCCCTTGGGCATTCCATTCTCCCAGACCAAGTAAAGATTTAAAAAAAGGATCCAACTTAACCAGGCTGTGTTAACAAACAGTGAGTTTATTTAGTTACTAAATGCAAGAAATAATAAGTTTAAGAATAAAAACCAAAGTCCAAGAAAAGATAAAGTTAAAAGATATATAAGCAAATCTGAGTCACTGACAACAAATTGCTGGAAGAACTCAGCAGGTCTGGCAGCATCTGTGGACGGAAATCAGAACTGAGGAAGGGTCAGACAAGTCAAAATGTTAACTCAGATTTCTCTCCACAGATGCTGCCAGACCTGCTGAGCTTTTCCAGCAATTTCTGTTGGTGTCTCTGAATTACAGCATCCACAGTTCTTTATGTTTCTATGAGGCACTTGTCCAGCGTAGACAGAAGAATCATTGTGGCTGTGACAGCTGTTGCTACTAGCAGTATTGACATTGATAATTGAACTGTAGATCAGAAATCCCAGCTTTGCAGGTCGACAGAGATTCTGGTGTCCAGGTTTCTCTTGGTTATGGCTAGCTGGCAACATTTAGTGATAGTGACTTTTAACTTTATTTACTGGTGTTGCAGTATGATGGTTTAATGACCGTTCTCAAAGCCGGGACCTGCATAGCACATTTGCCCATACACGAAGATATCAGGCCAGTAATGCATATGGACTAGTCTTGAAGCTTGCTTTCACCTCCTGTTCCTTTGTATTCTTGATCTTGGAAAATGAGAGTATACATCACTTGCTCAAACTGCTTTGTTTTTTGAAAAAAAAAAGCGCTTCAGGATCACCGTCTGAAATATTCTCAGAGGATTGGAATACATTCATCTTTGAAGCTTCCTTGACTCTTGAAGGTGAGACATTTCAGAATTACATCCCCCCCACCCACTAGCCACTGGATTTACTTCAGCTGCCATTTTGGCTGCATCAATCTTTTAAAAGACACACATTGGAATTTACAAGGTTGATGTCACCAAAGGTGATCACATGTTCTGACCCATGGTCACTACACATGTCATCCAACCTGAAATTGAACAGATTAGGGGTTTTCTTTTGGATAGGTGTCCAAGAACAGGGCCATTGCAAAGTACAACAGACTGACTTATACAAGTCTCAACATTTCCACACTGCAAAAACAAAAAAAGGTAAAAACATCCCAAGGAACAGATCGGCAGCAACTACCATCTCAACTAACAGCAGGAACAGCATGCCATGTACATCACTGTGATTTGAACAATTGCTATTTTTAAAACCACGATCACATGTGCACATCGAAGCAATGTGTTTGAATGAAACACTGCCATATGGTCAAATCTGTTCAACAATGCTGAAGGCTGCATTAATTCAACTGGGAAGTTGATCCTCCCAAGCCAACAATGCGAGTCAGGAATGAAGCCACATTTTTTTTCCCCCCCCCTCAGAGGGCGCAATTCTGTTCCCTCCTTCTGTCATACATTGTTCCGTATATATACTCCGGGAACAGTTCGTGTCTCTCATGTTCTACAATAACTATTTTGCCCGGAAGCAGAGCATGCATCCAAATTTCTTAGAAGCTTTGCTTATCCCTGAAGAAAATTGCAGTGCTGAGGCCTGGATAACTGAAGTGGTGCTGAAAATGTGTTGCTGGAACAGCGCAGCAGGTCAGGCAGCATCCAGGGAACAGGAGAATCGACGTTTCGGGCATAAGCCCTTCTTCAGGGCTTATGCCCGAAATGTCGATTCTCCTGTTCCCTGGATGCTGCCTGACCTGCTGCGCTTTTCCAGCAACACATTTTCAGCTCTGATCTCCAGTATCTGCAGACCTCACTTTCTCCCCTAACTGAAGTGGTGGTAAAAGAGAGAATTTTTTTAAAAAAAACAGCAAAATATCGTTTCCAATCCCATCCATCCAGAAACTCTGCACATTGCTATAAGTGAAATACTGAAATCTACCCAACAATGTGGAAAATTTCCCAGCTATGTCCTGTACACAAAAAGCAGGACAAATCGAACTCAGTCAATTACCACTCCATCAGTCTACTCTGGATATTACTGAAGTGATGGAAAGGTGTCATCAAAAGTGCAATAAAGCAGCATCTGCTCAGTGACACCCAGTTTGGGTTCTGCCAGGGCCACTGCGCTCCTGCCCTCATTACAACCTTGGTTCAAACTATGGACAAAAGAGCCAAATTTCTGACAGGAGTGTGTGTGACCACCCTGGATATCAAGGGGCTGCATTTGACTGTAAAGTGTGAAAATAGATAAGTCCCCTGGGCCAGATGGGATTTATCCTAGGATTCTCTGTGAAGCCAGGGAGGAGATTAACGACCAAGATCAAAGCCAAAGCTCTGCACATGGCCACAGGAATAGTGCCAGAAGACTGGAGGATAACAAATGTTGTCCCTTGTTCAAGACAACCCTGGTAATTATAGACCAGTGAGCCTTATTTTCAGTTGTGGGTAAAATGTTGGAAAAGCTTGAGATAGGATTTATAATTAACTAGAAAGGAATAAGTTGATTAGGGATAGTCAACACAGTTTGGTTAAGGGTAGGTCGTATCTCACAAACCTTGAGCTCTTTGAGGTGACCAAACAGTGGATGAGGGTAAAGTAGTTGATGTGGTGTACATGGATTTCTTTAAGGCATTTGATAAGTTTCCCCACGTTAGGCTATTGCACAAAATATGAGGCATGGGATGGAGGGTGACTTAGCAGTTTGGATCAGAAATTGGCTAGCTGAAGAGAGGATGGTGGTTGATGGGAAATGTTCAGTTACTAGTGGTGTATCACAAGGATCTGCTTGGGGCCACTGCTGTTTGTAATTTTTATACATGACCGGGAGGAGGGCTTAGAAGGATGGGTTAGTAAACTTGCGGATGACACTAAGGTCGGTATTGTTGTGAATAGTGCTGAAGAATGTTGTAGGTTACCAAAGGACAGATAAGCAGCAGAACTGGGCTGAGAGATGGCAAATGAAGTTTCTTGCAGAAAAAAAGAGTGAGGTGATTCACTTTGGAAGCAGCAACAGGAATGCTAAATACTGGGCTAATGGTAAGATTCTTGGGAGTGTAGATGAGCAGAGATCTGTATCCATGTACAGAGGAACCTAGGTTATCTGAGGACATGGATAATCGAATGCAGGAAAACAGTTAGCCAAGTATCAGGACATTGTGATCTTGTTCTGATAATCAGAAATTCAGTTCATTGAATGCCGAATAATCAAAGGTTCCTCTGAACATAGATCCCGGAAAGATGCCACCAAGGTTGATAGGGTCGTTAAGAAGGCATATGGTTTGTAAGTTTTTACTGGTAGAGGGATGGAGTTGTGGAGCCTTGAGGTCATGCTGCAGCTGTTAAAAAAAGAAACTCTGGTGTGGCTGCACTTGGAGTACTGCATACAGTTCTGGTCACCGCATGATAGGAAAAACATAGAAGCTTTGGAAAGGGTTCAGGAGGAGATTTATTAGGATGTTGCCTGGTATAGAAGGAAGATCTTATAAGGAAAAGCTGAAGAAATGGAGACAGTTTTCATTAGAGAGAAGACGATTGGGAGGTGACTTTATTGAGACATGCAAGATAATCAGAGGGTTAGATAGGCTCTCACTGTCTACCCTTTCTCTTCAGATAATGATGGCTAGCATGAGGGGGACGCAGCTTTAAATTGAGGGGCGATAGATATAGGATGGATTTCAGAGGTAGTTTCTTTACTCAGTAGTAGGGGTGTGGAACACCCTACATGCAACAGTAGTAGACTTGCCAACTTTAAGAGCATTTAAATTGTCATTGGATAGACATATGGATGAAAATGGAAAAGCATATGTTAGATGGGCTTCAGATTGGTTTCAAAGGTCAGTGCAATGTCAAGGTCTGAAGGGGCTGAATTGTGCTGTAAAGTTCTATGTTTGACTGAGTCCAGCATCAAGGAGCCCTAACAAAACTGGATTCACTGGGAATCAGGGGCAAACTCTCCACTGGTTTGAGTCATATCTGAGATGTAGATAAAAATGTCACAACACCAGGCTAATAGACCAACAGGTTTATTTGGAAGCCCTGGCTTTCAGAGTGCTGCTCCTTCATCAGATGGTTGTGAAAGCTAGTACTTTCAAATAAAGCTGTTGGACTTGAACCTAGCGTTGCACGATTTTTATCTGTATACACCCTAGTCCAACACTGACACTTCCACATCATTAAGAAAGATGGTTGTGATTGATGGAGGTCAACCATCTCAGCTCCAGGACATCTCTGCAGGGATCCTTCAGGGTAGTGTCCTAGACCCAAACATGTTCAGTTGCTTCATGAATGACATTCCCTCCTTCATAAGGTCAGAATTGGGGGTGTTTGCCAATGATTACATAAATGGGTCAAAATCCTGGAATTCTCATCCTATGGGAATTGTGGGGCAAATTACATTACGTGGACTACAGCATTCACTTGAAGGCAGCTCACTATCACCTTCTCAAGAGCAGCAGGAAACAGGTAACAAAAGTGCTGGCCAGCCAGTGATAAACACATCCCATGAATGAACTTTTAAAAAAAAATTGTTCAGGCAACTTATTACCCAGCCAGCTTCCAAAATGCAAATTAACAAAATTGAATTTGACTCATATGCAGCAATGAGAATCTAAATACAAATCAAAGCCAAGTTGAAATGGTCTACATTGTTGTAGAAACATCACTTCTTGCGAACACAAATACTTCAAAAAAGAAAATTTTAAAACAAATCATTCAACTTCAAATCTTTGTTAACTAGCATCAAGTGAACCAAGATAAATTCTTAAAAGTTAGGCTTATTTATCAAACTATGCAACAAATCTCCTCCAGGATAGGAGTATTGCTGAGAAAGGGACATTTTGTCGAAAGGTTTTCATCCTCCACTTATTAGGATAGGAAAAAGAATGCCAAAATGTCAAAAGCAAGCAACAATTTGTTTGGCATAAGTAGTATATGCTGATTGGCTGAGATATTGCCATGAAGAAAATGTCTAGAATATTTACATCAGCTCAGAAATAATGGAAAAACACAGGGCCATGGTGCAGGCGGTGTATTGGTGTGTGCTGCGAAAGTAAATTCATTAAAATATGTTAATTGACCATTAAAAATCCAACATATGGGCAGCACAGTGGCACAGTGGTTAGCACTGCTGCCTCACAGTGCCAGAGACCCTGATTCAATTCCCACCTCAGGCGACTGACTGTGGAATTTGCACATTCTCCCAGTGTCTGCGTGAGTTTCCTCCGGGTGCTCCGGTTTCCTCCCACAATCCAAAAATGTGCGGGTTAGTTGAATTGGCCATGCTAAATTGCCCGTAGTGTTAGGGGAATGGGTCTGGGTGGGTTGTGCTTCGGCGAGTCGGTGTGGACATGTTGGGCCAAAGGGCCAGTTTCCACAGGAAGTAATTCAACTGATTCACTACTGTCCTTCCGAACAACGGAAAGAGGATGTAACATATACAGCAGTCCTGAGAACTGAGCAAATAATATATTGGCTGGAATATTAGGTTTTGAACTATTCCAATAGAGCCTTATCTGTAGTTGTCAGGCTGAAACCTTTCTATTCTTTCAAAAAAAAAGGGTTTAACATTTGCAACCTGCCTGACCCCTAGCAGTACCATATGCAGGTGCAAGGACAAGTGAAGGATTTTAACTAAAAATTCTGGTAACAATGCTCAAAAGTACACAAGAGCAGCAGGCAGTTCCTTGCCCACTAGCTCTCCACAGGCAAAACAAATCCCGACCCAAATGACCCACTTGGGTGAGATATCAGACAAAGATTGTCCCGGTGGCTGGAACAAGTCAGAAATCGGCAAGGAGCCAAAGTCTGAAACTTTCATCATAGAGGCGTACAGCACGGAAAGAGACCCTTCCAGTTCAACTCGTCCATGCCGATCAGATATCCCAACCCAATCTAGTCCCACTTACCAGCATCTGGCCCATATCCCTCCAAACCCATAACCCTCCAAACCCTTCCTATTCATACACCCGCCCAGATGCCTTTTAAATGTTGCAATTTTACTAGCCTCCACCACTTCCTCTGGCAGCTCATTTCATCCACTTAGCACCCTCTGCGTGAAAAAGTTGCCCCTTTAGATCTGTTGTAGATCTTTCTCCTCTCACCTGAAACCTATGCCCTCTAGTTCCAGACTCTTTTCCTCTCCCCCCCCACCCCAGGAAAGTGACTTTGTCTATTTATCTTATCCATACTCTTCAGGATTTTATAAAGCTCTAAGGTTACCCCTGAGCTTCTGATGCTCCAAGGAAAACAGCCCCAACCTGTTCAGCCTCTCCCTATAGCTCAAATCCTCCAACCCTGGCAATATCCTTGTAAAGCTTTTCTGAACCCTTCCAAGTTTCACAACATCTTTCCGATAGGAAGACTACCAGAATTGCACACAGAATTCCAAAAGTGGCCTAACCAATGTCCTGTACAGCTGCAACATGACCTCCCAACACCTGTACTCAGTACTCTGACCAATAAAAGAAACCATACCATACGCCACATTCACTATCCTACCTACCTGCGACTCTACTTTCAAGGAGCTATGAACCTGCACTCAAAAGGTCTCTTTATTCAGCAATACTCCCTAGGACCTTACCACTAAGTCCTGCTAAGATTTCTTTCCCAAAATGCAGCACCCTATCTTACTAACAGACTCAGAGGGTACCTTTTAGCAGCAAACACAGGAGAGAAACAGCCAATGAATGGAAGTATAGTTAAAAATGGTAAGTGATGGCAGTGAACCAGACTGCTGAAGATGGAGTGAGGCACCTCAAACAGGACCTGGTGGGCCTGGAGGATGGAGGGAAACAAAGTCAGGGAGACTGGAGACTGGGAGCAAAGCAAACCTACAAAAATGTGGAGAAAGGAGGGCAGCAAAAGCGGGAGGACAAAAATAAAGAGGACAGCACAAGTTTGTGGGGGGCAGGGGTGCAAAAGCAGAACAAAAAAAATGTTGGGAGGTGAGTAAGAAGAACAGAAGGGAAGGAAAGAGGCAGCAATATGGGGAAGAGAACAGTTTAACAAAATTACAATGTACTTGTATGAACATTAACATTGTAATGAAGTCAATGTTGCTGTATTAAGTGGAATAGCATGGAAACCAGCTTCACCATGGAACTTGAAAAAAGAATCAATCTGGTAGATTGACTACCAGCCTGTAAGAATTCAGCCTTGCTCTACTATTTTCACTTAGTAGATTGATCGGATGATGATGATAATGTTGGACAAAAACACTGTTAATCACTTCTCTTCCCAACTAACAATCAGCATCATAAACTTCAAGCATTTTTCCACGTGTTACAGGACAATAAAAATATTGGAAGATCAATTTAGTTTTTGGCTTTTGCACTCAAAAAACTAATTAAAAATTTAATTCACCCATTGTCCGCCTGAACAATTTTTTTTTAAACTCAAGTCTTGATACATTTCAGTGCTCATCAGCCCTCAGGAAGTTCAATACAGATACTGTAACACAGTAGTAGCACACACTGGAGACTACAGCTACAGAGAAATCCTGAATGCCAGTGGAAAAAAAAAGGGATTTCTAGAATTTTCCACAGCTAATGGATTCCGGGTGGCAACACAGATTCCAAATGCATGAAGCAAAGATTGACAATCTGGTTTGAAACAAGAGGAGGAAATGACAAATAAAAAGAAAACTACATAAGGCGGTCTAAAATGTGTGTCTCCCCAGTGCTAAATTTACAACTGCTCATTGAGGAAATTTCCTCAGCAACAGAATCATGAATACAGGGGAAAACAAGGTGAAGAAAGAAGAATGAAAGAGAAAGTTAGGATCCTTACTGAAAATCCAGAGCACAGGATGTCCAAGAGTATTTTCTGCTCCCAATCAATTATTCAAATAAATGCAGAAAATGTGAGGAAACAAAGGAGAGACACAAATTACTATTTACATTTTTGCAGTACATCAAGATCTAAAGGTGCCAACTTGAATTTCAAGATCTCAAATGAAAAAGACAATGAACAAGTTTAATGTGCACTATAATATACACAAGATAATACACAGGACAGATCTGGGGTCTGACATTCACAATTCACATGCGTTTTGAAACACAAAGTTTCTCAACAAAGAACCATAACTCAATTAACTCTATGCAGATGATATCCTCCTGTCCTTAAGTAATCCTCTGATATCCGTACCCTGCTTAATTCAATTAATTAATCTATTTTGTACGTTCTCAGATGATAAAATCAATTTTATGAAATCGGAGGCCATGCCATTGGGTCTCACTAGTATATCCAATCTATCAAACAGATCTTGTTTTCCCTATCAGTGGTCACTAGACGGTTTTCTATACTTAGTTTTTTTTTTAAAAAATCACCCCAGTATTTGGTCAGCTGTATAAAGCCAATTTTATGCACCTACTAGAGAAAATAAAGCAGGACCTTCAACACTGGGGAGACCTCCCAATATCCTGGTTAGGCAGAGTAGCTCTAGTTAAATTGAATATTCTGCCTCGTCTCATATCTTATGAGAATGCTCCCTTTGATGTTGCTGAGACTGACATTATGTAAACTACACGGTTCCTTTATTTGGAATCATAGACGGCCCCTTATCAAATTAGAAAAGCTGCAGCTTCCACAACCAAGGGGAGGACTGGATTTTACAGACTTAAGGAGGTATCAGTTGAGCTCTTTATTAGGCCATGTAGCTGACTGGGTCTCTTGTTAGACATCAATCAATCTGGTTAGACAGAGACCTCCCAAGCAAAGTGCCCTATAAAATGAGAGCTATTATGGACTATTGTAAAAACCCTATTGTATCAAATACAATTAAAGCCTGGAGGATAATGCGGCAAGATGAGGTAACTTAAAAAAACCCTCTCCTTTTACTCTGATAGTGGGAGCATGAGGTTTTCAGCCAGGGCAGACAGATGCTACATTTAAAACCTGGAGGTCCAAAGGTGTCTCTTGCTTAGGGGACCTGTTCGATGGGGAGGTTATGATGTCTTTTGAGCAGCTGCACCAGAAGTTTGGACTGCCTAATGGAGACCTTTTTCAATATTTCCAAATAAAAAGGTTATATACAGAAGACAACCACATTATTAGACAGTGCCTACAAAATGGACAGGGAGGGAAGAGTACAATGGCCAATGGGTCCACCAGCGGTCAGTACGCTTTATATTACATAATGAGGTACCGAAAGGCATGGAATGACTGTTTAAAATATGGAACCAGGAATTGGGGTTAGAAATCCCTTCAGAAATGTGGGAGGACATCTGGGAAAATGCCAGAAAGATCTCTATTTGTAATAGAACTCAAGCTGTTCAATTAAAGATACTCCACAGGGCCCATATAGCACCAGAACAACTGGCATAATTTAGGGTAGGGACATCCCCAATGTGCCCTAAATGTAAAATTGAAGTGGGCACTCTCACGCACTGTTTATGGACATGTCACAAGATCTGCAACTATTGGGACAGAGTAGCGAATGCTCTGACAGAAATCCTGGGAATGGAGATTGGATTGGATCCAGTGTCTCTTCTCCTGGGCTTTTCAAATCTGCCCTCCCTGGATGTGCATGGGAGAAAATTATTCTCCATTCTCTTTCTGTGCAAGAAAAAATATCTTAGTTAATTGGGTAGCTGAGGGCCCTCCTGGACTTTCGAATTGACACAGGTTATTCATGGCATATATCCCCCTTCACTTCCTCACAAATATGGTGCACCAAAAAACCGAATTATTCTATAAAATATGGCAGCCCTGTTTGATTTATACAGACAGGAGATATTTTGGCCATATTGTCAAGGGCTTTTGTCTAGCTGTGGTAGTGGTTCTGGCTGGTCCAGGGGCCAGTTATTCAGTTATTTCTTACTAGTAATGTAAGATATCTTATTTTATGCTTTGGTTGTTTGTAGGATAGATTAGTAGTTAGCTGAGTTCTTTTTTCCCCCTCCTTTTTTTCCTTTTGCTGTGTTATGATTATTTCTCTTTTTAAAATATATTTAATTGTATATTAGTGCTTATATTTTTGTATTACTTTGTAATTTTGTAAAAAATATTAAAAAATTTCTTTCAATAAAAATACCTATATTAAAAAAAGAACTCAATTAACCAAAATACTGAGATTTAGTAAGCGGAACCTTGTGAAAATAACAAGTGCAGAAACAAGTATGCCAGTGTGGGAAAAGCACAAAATAAGCAATAAAAAAGAAAATCACGCTTATCCACCCCACCTGCTCCAGTCTAGGTAAACAAAAATTAAACTTGCTCGTGGGAGTCATTAAAGTAATTGTCCTCAGTCAACAGCAGACTTTTTCCATTGTTCAAAGTCAGGTAAAATGAAAAGTAGTCATCTACAAACACCGATTTTTTTTTCAAAACAAGTACAACCAGTGCTTTCCTTTCTGCATCACCTTCACTGAAAGAATTCTGTCAAAGAAAAAAATGTTCTGTAACATCTCAGAACACAATGTACACAGATTTGCCCTCGCCCTCAGAACTACAGATGGTCCTTAACTACACTTGATATCAAAGCCAGATAAATTGAAATTTATTCATTGTGTTAGATCAGTATGCAAATATTTCATCCAAAAAGGACTTAAATGAATCAATGACAGGATTACATTCAAGCTACGCTCACTCAGACTAGAACAATAACAAGTTTTCATTCTAACTTGAAAACTGCAATTCCTCAATTTGACAAGTTCACAGCCAAAGTGGATTCCAAGCTTAACTTCTGTTTCTGCTTTAATGCACAGAACAGAGACCAAATCTTTTACCACGAAGTAAGAATTGTGAGGTAAAGTGTCAGTTTAGATGTTTTCTACATATAGAGACGGTGATCAGCACCTTCTCACATCACATGTTTTCTTGCTGGTTTGGGAAATGCAAAGCTCTTTCTCTCCCCCAAGTTACTGTAAAGTCCAACAGCTGCAGATTGCATCTTTGTACAGTTACTTTCTAAAGCCAAACAAACATTTAGTGGCATAGGCGCACTTTCCCCATTGTAAAACCTCCATGGTTTTGTTACCTCTAGATTTGACTTTTCCAATACACTTTTGACTGGTCTCCCACATTCTGCAATCTTGCAATGTTACAAACTATGTTGCTCATGTTTTAATCTGCAAGTCCTACTTCTCCATTATCAGACACTCACTGATCTGCAATGAGTCCTGAACATGCACCTCTCCTTTAACACACACATTTTACAAAATCTTTCACCAGACTTTGGTGATTTAACACCACTAGATTGGACTTGGAGTCAAAATTTGTTTAATAGCGCACCTAAGGATGATCTGCTGCTTTTTTGACTCCTCTAACATCAGTTATTGAATTGAACTTGCAGTACTGAACAGAATAATGTGGAAACTATTCCCAGATTAGGGTCCACAAGTTGGGATGCCACATCTGTATAAGCCATACAGAGGTTAGTTAGATATTTTTTCAGAAACAAGGAAGCATCTTAGTGACATCTTAGTGAGCAATGTTATATTAGAATGCTTTTAATCTGAATTTAGAATAGGTGGGTCAAAGTTCAGAGGAATTGCAAAATAAAGTTAAATCAGAAACTGGCAGTCAGGATAAGGGTCCTAATACATATAGTTTGGGAGTGGGGGGGGGGGGGGGTGGTGGTTCAGGGAAAAAATGGTTGCAGGAAGACTTGTAGGATTACATTTTCACAGAGCTAGCATAAATGTTACAAATAAAACACTGCAGGCTTCTAGATCTAGAAAAGGTCAGACACTACACAATTCCCCCACAAAATTAGAAGGTTGTGACCACTACCCGTGAAAATCAATGATAAACTGTTACTTCCTTATTTTAAAACTGAAATATACAAAAGCACAGTTACTTTAAACGGTAGTTCCAATCATCTTCATTGGAATGGATGACTACAAATATCCAGGAATCTCCTAGTGCTGTTGCAAAGCTGACTAAACACAAGCTATTCAGAATCACTGAACTGTTACAGTACAGGAAGAAGCCATCCAATGCACTACATCCACAGATCTCAACTAAATTATATATCTAGTATCAGTCTTCTGTCCTCTCCCTGTAATCCTGTGTATGCTTCCTTTTCAGATAGCAGCATTCACATTTGAAAACTTGTTTAACTTGCCTCTACCACCCTCTCTGGTAATGCATGCCCAATGCTCATTTTTTCTTCCATCGTTTCTGCTTAGAGATTGTCACTTATTATAAACGAGTTCCCTCCCGATCCTTTCAGTGAGGTCAGTTTCTCCCCACCTACTGTCTGGACCCTGTGTGATTTAAGTACTGCTTCTTGGTCTTCATTTCTGCCTGAAAAACAGTCCCAACTGCTCCAATCTAACTGAAGGTCCTCATGCATGGAACCATTCTCACAAATCCTCTCCAGAGTCTCTACAGTGCCCTCCCATCCTTCCTAAAAATTGCGGCACTTAGAACCGAATGTAGTTCTCCAGCAGAAGCCAAACTAGTTTCCTGTACAAGTTTAACACAGCCTCCTTGCTCTTCTATGTATCTTTAATGAAGTCTGGAATTCTGCTGTATATGACTTAGTCCTGCTGTCTAAATACAGACTTGCTACCTGAAGTGCTACCCTTGCATATTACTTCCTCTTTCACCATAGTTTGAGTCGTACGTACTTTCTTTTCTTAGTAAAGATGCAAAATACTAATTTAAGTAGCACATCTGTACCCCTAGTTTTCATGTATAAATCCTCTATTTGGTCTCTAATCAGATTTGCTTCTTTTGCTACATTATTTATAAAAGGCAATAAAAAAGCTTGAAGTTCTTCCATTCAACGTGCAATCTATGATGTTTTGTGGTTTTTTGGGCAGACAAGGTTTCACCTGTTTCTTCTGTGCTTTTCCTTACCAACCCCAACACCCTTTCACACATTTCCTGAATGAAATAAAATAAACATTTTACTCAGACATGATTGTTTTCAAATAGATCATACAACATTACAGCTGGAACTTCAAATTTACAACAGGGTTGATGTTTGAAAAATACAGATAACAAGCAAAACTAATGTCATTTACAAAATACCATGCAGGAATTGTAACAAACACTACATTGGACAAACAGGCAGAAAACTAGCCACCAGGACACATGAACATCAACTAGCCACAAAACGACATGACCCTCTCTCACTGGTATCCTTAAATACAGATAAGGAAGGACACCACTTCCAGTGGAACAACACATCCATCCTAAGACAAGCCAAACAGAGAGACGCATGAGGATTCCTAGAAGCACTGTATTCCAACCAGAACTCTATCAACACACAATGGAGTTAGACCCCCATCTACCACACCCTGAGAAAAACAGGAAATGTCAACTCAAACATATAAATAGAAAGCAGAAATAATCAGAAGTGCTTCGCCCAGAGGCCTATTGAAAATGTTACCTTGTAGGGTGACGAAACATCTGGAAATGAACCTTCCAGCTCAGTGAGCAAACCTATATCCAGAACCTCAAACTGAGCTACAAATCTTCTCAAAATGCACTAATCTTGATTTCCTTCAGCCCATTGTGTCTGAGTCAGTTGAAAAACAACACCCTCATCTAATCCCATTTTCCAACATTTGGCCCATTGCAGTGTACATCTTGGCATTGTAAGTGTGAGGTTTCTGCCTCTCCCACCCTGACAGGCAGTGAGGTGCAGATTCCCACCACCGTCTGGATGAAAGAGATTTGCCTCATCTCTAAACCTTCTGCCCCCAACCTTAAATCAGTGTCCTCAGTCACTGAGCCTTCCATTATGGGAAATGCTTTTTCCTATCTATCCTATCTGCGCCCCTCAATTTTGTATATCTTAAGTCCCCTTGCAACCTCCTCTGCTTGAAGGAAAAGAACCCCATAACAAACTCTCCATCCCAGACAACATCCTGGTAAATCTCCATTGCATTTTCTCCAGTGAGATCACATTCCTCCTATGATCTGTATTCCAGAACTACATACAATACTCTAGCTGTGGTCCAACATTTTATTCCGATATAACGTCTCTGCTCTTAAACTCCATGCCTCGATTAATAAAGGCAGGTATACTAAAAGCCTTAACTACTTTATCCATCTGTCCCGATCCCTTAAGGAACCGGTATACATGCACACTAAGAAAGGTCCCTCTGATCCTCAGTGCTTACCAGGGTCTCAGTTATAAATGCCGTCAAGCACTCACCTCCCCTTTTTTTTTTTAAAAATGTATTTGCCATGAACCATGAATGTGATATGTGGGTACTAATAAAAGATGTGGATAAACAGTGCTGGCTTTCCTGTTTTGAGAAAAATGCCATTGTAATAATCCTTCATTGAAGCATCACTGCTATGAATTAAACCACTTGTCCTAATTACTAACTTGCATACAATTTGAGAAGCAGTAGTCTAACAACTAGATTGTGGACTTGGAGGCGGATGAAAATAGAAAATTAAGAGGGCATACCAGTGAAGAAGTTAAAAATTCACTTTTGACTCTGATATCCCATGACTATCCTATTTAATTACTGCAATCCATCTCCTGGTTGTTCTGTTAATGTATTTAATCCTCTTGGATTACCATAATTACTTTACCTGCTCTGGAATTGTAAGCATACTATTAACTAAAAACTGTGTCTCTTTTTAGCAGGTCAAAAGATAACTTTTTGTCAACTTAGGAAGGAACCCCCAAATATGCAGTGAGAGGGGTGCAGACTAATTGGACCATGGTTGGCATGGAAACAGCAGGAACGATCAACTGCGAACCCCTGATTAAATTCAAGCCAGGCAGGTGGGCTCCGATTGGCCAGATATCACCATAGGAAATGCAGCAAGGTTTGGGAGTCACTATCGCTCTTCCTCGATGAAAAAAAGGTGCAACATACTGATATTTCTGCACTGTTAATTTCCTTTGCTCCTGGTGTCACACCAACACCATTTAGTAGAGATTGATGGAATAAGTGCAGAATGGAATTTAAATTATTATTCGAAGACATGAGATGGAGTTCTGCTGTTCAAAGATTAACCAGACCGTATCTAGGACAAAACAGTAGCACTGTGCACTGAACTACTTACCTCAAAAACTAGCACACCAATGTTGTTATAGAAGGTATGATCCACAGGATACACTGCAGAAATTCAATGTTATTTCCCTCACTTCCAATCAAGATGAATACCGCCTCAATCCATTCTGCTTTCAGATACACTGCCATTCCTTAAATCCCCATTGACATTTTCTACCTCACATCTTTGTGGGACATCACCACCTTAAAGGGCTGCTCTGGTTTAAAGGAAAGTCTTTTCAACACCTTGTTGGAACAAAGTAGGAATAAGCAATAGAAACAATACTATCTAAATCATCCTGAATCTCAGGACCAGAATAAAAAAGTGACCAACTCAAGTTAATGGAGTGCTTTGATTAACTGAGCATAGACTGGGATAGTAGTGTGAAGGGCAGAGTGGAGCAAGAGTTCCTGAGTACACTCTGGAAAAAATTCCTCCAGTAGCATATAGGTTTCCAGTTCACCGAGAAAAGAATTACTGATTAACCTAGTTCTTGGGAATAAGGAAGGCCAAATGGATCAGGACTTGGCAGCAAAACCTTTAAAGGGAACAGCATTGTATTATAAAGATTTGAGAATGATTATGGAAAAAAGGACAAAGAACAATCCAGAGGAAGAATAATTCACTCTGGGAAAGCCATCTTTAATGAATTAAGACCTGATCTGTGCCAAATAAATTGGAATCCAAGGTTGGCAGTAAAAACAATAGCTGAACAATGGATTACCTTATAAAAATATATAGTTTGGACACAATTAAAATACATTCCCTCAAATTTGAAAGGTAGGGCAAGTCAATTCAGAACACCCTGGATCACGAGAGAAAAATGAAAGAATAAGTGTGTTTATGACACTTGTTAGATTAAAAAAAAAATTGAGAACTAGGTTGATTACAAAAGGTTCAGAGGGGAAGTGGAAAAAGCAAATAAAGAGTAACAAAGAGGGAGTATAAAAAAAAAAGAGACTAAAATAAAAATGGGAACTGCAACATCTTCTATAGCACATAAAAAGGCTGATTAAGGAAGAAAGTGTGAGTTTACCCAGGGAGGCAGAGGACACAGCCAAGTTATTATTCATACTTCACATTGGTATTTATTGAGGAATATGGTAGCTAGGCCATCATGAAATAGAAAGTAAACTTGTGCAAATAAGGTTCCATTGGTGAGGAACTTCATAATGGTTGCCTGAATGGCTATTAGAAAGCTGTCCTACGAGTGCGATAATGATGGATAGGAATTTGTACATAAATACCATAGGTTCTTCATCTTGTGTTTCAAGAATTTAGACATTTATTTTATGATTTGTTAATCCTACAATTTGCTTCAAAAAGACATTTCATAATAATCTGCAAAACATGAATGGTATAACTTTGCAGCAATACAATATCAGAAACAGTCAGAACAGCGGGTGGCATGATTTCTCAGTGGTTAACACTGCTGCCTCTCGTTGCCAGAAACTAGAGTTTGAAGCAAGCCTTGGGTGACTGGGAGAATGTACAAACTCCACACACAGTCTGCACAGATTTCCTCCAGGTGCTCCGGTTTCCTCCCACAGTCCAAAGATGTGCAGGTTAGCTGGATTAGTCTTGCTAAATTGCCTAGTGTCCAGGCGTATACAGGCTAGGTACATTAGCCATGGGAAATGCAGGGTGATAGGGTAGGGGTAAATCTTGGTGGGATACTCTTCAGGAGGGTCAGTGTGGACACGATGAGCTGAGTGGCTTAATTCCAAAATGTAGGGATTTGATGAAATTATTTCAACCCAACTTTTGACATCAATGCTTTCCTTTCAGAACAAACATTTTTGGTGCATTTTAAAATGTTAAGACAGTTCTGTTGACTACCCCTCGTGCCAATGATGATTCTTTAATTCAAATACAGACCATCAGCCACTTCAACTCTGTGGTGTCATCAGAACCCACTAATTAAATTACAGCAGCATTACTCACTCTACAGAATTCTAACGTTCAATTTACAATTCAATAATTAAAACTTGGAAACATCAGCCAAGCTAGATGACAGACAGATTCTGGTACCCCAAACATCATCTTAAAATGATATTAAGGGGGGTGTACACACAACACCTACTGAGACTTGTTATGAGCCAAGAATATGAAACAAAAAGAAATCTAGTTTGGCAGTTCATTCACTTTCTCCTCCGATTAAAAGTAGCAGTACAAAAAAAAATTAAACTAGCATTGACCAATTTGCAATTAATTTCCAAACCCATAAAATTGGATATGCTTTAACAACAAAAAAAGAATTGGGATACGGATGAGAGGAAATCAAACTGTGAATCCAAGCATGATATGGCTCCATATCAACTTATTGCATTTATTGCAAATTAAAAGGATTAAAATAGCCTTTCACAAAACAGAGAGCATTCTCCTAAACAACTGCTGCTCTGAATGTCCCAAAGATATGACTTTGAAATGTTCAATACTAGCACGTCTAAGATCCTATTCAGAAAAAAAAAAATTGGGAATAAAGAGAGTCCACTTTTTTTTTGGCAGGCAATTCATTTTACAACAAAAAATATTTATATTTTTAAAAATCATTAAGACAATAGCTCTTTAATCAACTGAAGCCACACAAAGCTGGAGGTAGTCTTGATCATGATTAACAAACAGTTGAAATTTGAGCAGTGATGTGCAACAGCCTCTGATCTGATATTAGCTTGGGTGTAAAAGTGTCATACCAAAAAACAAACTCCTGGTCAGTACTCGTGATGCTTTCTTTCTGCCATCCAAACAAACTGAGCCTTTCACGATCTCCTGTCATCCCAAAGCACTTCACAACCAACCAGCTTGAAGTTACGTTATTGTAATTCAACAAGCATGGCAACCGATCTGTGCACAGTAAGATTGTACAAACAGCAGTATGACGATGACAAGATAATCTGACTTTTAAAATGATTTTATTAAAGGGTAAATTCTGACAAGGACTCCAGGGAAAAGTCTTCTGCTTTTCTTCAAAATAATGCAATGCATACCTGAGGGAGCAGACAGTGCCTCAGTTTCATCAAAACAGTAGATATCTACCTTCAGATTACGTGCCATTGTGAAATTTTAAAAGAATCTTGCATTATCTACAATATGGCTGCTTTGATAAGACATTAACCGGAGGTCCAGTTTAGCTGTTCAAACTATGCAAGCAAGATCCTTTGTCTGTACTTTAGATTAGGACAGAGACACTCCTCCTATGACTAACATTCTTCCCTTAGCCACCACAAACAGGTTTATTGATTATTCCTATCTTACCCAAAATGAAATCGTGCCGAGTGCAAGGTGGTTGTTCTGTGCCTACATCACATTGTCTGTCAAATGCAGTCACTGGATTCATGAAGTGTTCCAAGCACAAATTGTTTGACAATGTAAACTCTGTAGAATCCAGCAATAAAGGAGTATAAAAAGTAGATGGAATGGTAAATGAATAGTTTGATCTTAAAGTGGGCTAAAATGTCAGCATGACATAGAAGGCCAATGAGAGCCCAGAGACCAATGCAAGAGTTGGAGGAACCAGACTTGGGATGACTTGGAGAAGCTACAAGCAAAAGGAAATGCCTACATCCTTGGATTTGGGAGGTGGAAAGATGTAGTGATTGGAATAAAGTTGACCAGACGTAAATCATTGAGTAAGAGTTCCTGGTTTGGGGTTTTTAAACTTGGTTCAATCAGGGACTCCTGGCTGACATATAAATAGAAGTGTCAGGGATTCTCCTCACTGTAGGAGTAGCACTGAACCAGTTGGTCAGAGTCCATGTACTAAACATGTGTAAATAAAGGGGGAGTTGGTGACAGGATGCCAGCTTCATGGAGCTAGTTCACATGCTTTAAAGAATGTATTGTGTGCGAAAACCCAATCTTGACCTTGGGGCAAGGGTCAGTGCCAGAATTCCACCCAATTTTCCTTATTATTCTTCTTCATATTAAAACCTGACCATTCGTATCATTGAGGACCTGAGTTTACTTCACAGCCTTGCACTGACATAACTGACGCATGGGAGGACTCAAAAGAAATGATATGGGTGGAACATATTATGGTGAGTGAGGAAGACGCCAGAAAGCCTGCCTGCCCATAGACATTGAGGTTAATTAATGGTCACTACAAGGCCTTATTTCTGCACCTTTATTTCTAAAAGAGGGTCTTGGGGTGGTTGGTATATAGAATAAGACACAGCCGGGAGGGAATTACAGATTGGAATCTAATGGAGGGGTTTGGGGTGTTTACGTACAGAACAGAACAGAGATACCAGTGAACAAGATACAGACTGCAATCTAATTGAGGGGTTTGAGATGGTTTACAGACAGAACAACATACTCCTGAGTGAGTTGCAGACTGGAAACTTTTTTGAAGATTTCAGAATAGTTGACATCATGAATAGCAGTTACCTGGGTGCGAGTTACAGACTGGAATCTAATCAAAGGGGTCAGGATAGTTTAGATACAGAACAGCAGATTCCCTGGGAGAGTGTTTCAGATAGGAATCTAATCGAAAGGGTTTGGGGTGGTTTATATACAGAACATCAGATATCCGTGATGGAGTTATAGACTGGAATCTAATTGAGGGGTTTGGTGTGGTTTATACCCAGAACAACTTACCCCTTGGAGTGAGTTACAGACTGGAACCTATACAAAGATTTCAGGGTATTCATATCTAGGTGAGAGTTACAGACTAGAATCTAATTAAGGGGTTTGGGGTGGTTTATGTATACAACAATAGATACCCAGGAGGGAGTTACAGACTGGAATATAATTGAGGGGTTCAGGGTGGATAATATTTGGTACAAATATCTGGGAGTGCTTAACAGACTAGTATCTAACAGATGGGTTCAGGGTAGTTTAAGAGACTGAACAATAAATTCCCAGAACTGAGTTACAGACAGGAAGCAAATTGAGGGTTGGCTATAGAACAATAGATACTTGGTAGTGATTTATAGACTGGAATCTAATTGAGTCAAAAAAAAAAAAAAAGTGGGGCGCTGGAAAAGCAGATGTTCAGGCAACATCCGAGGAGAGTTGACATGGTTGGTCACAGGATGGTGGGGTTGTTTGGTACATGCATCCCAGAGATGCTCTCTGAAACATTCTGCAAGTTGGCGTCCTGTCACCCAACATACATGAGATCATATAGAGAGCAATGAATAATAGATGAGGTATTTGGTGGTGCAGGAAGTAGAGGGATACTTTGGGGTCTTGGATGGAGGTGGTCTAATTGAGCAGTTTGATGTGGTGACCTTTCGAAGTTTATAAAATCATGAGGGGCCTGGATAAGGTAAATAGGAAATGTCTTTTCCCTGGAGTGGGAGAGTCTAGAACTACAGGACATCGGTTTTGGTTCAGAGGGGAAAGATTTAAAAACAGACCAAAGGGGCAACTTTTTCCCCCACACTAAAAAGGGTGGTGTGTGCATGGAATGAGCTGTCAGAGGAAGTGGGGGTGGGGGGTGGGTGGTGCAATTACAACATTTAAAAGGTCTTGGAAAGGGTATATGAATAGGAAGGGTTCAGAGTGATTAGATTAGATTATTTACAGTGTGGAAACAGGCCCTTCAGCCCAACAAGTCCACACCGCCCTGCCGAAGCACAACCCACCCATACCCCTACATTTACCCCTTTAACCTAACACTACGGGCAATTTAGCGTGGGCAATTCACCTGACCTGCACATCTTTGTGACTGTGGGAGGAAACCGGAGCACCCGGAGGAAACCCACGCAGACACGGGGAGAATGTGCAAACTCCACACAGTCAGTCGCCTGAGGCGGGAATTGAACCCGGGTCACTGGCGCTGTGAGGCAGCAGTGCTAACCACTGTGCCACCGTGAGGCCAAGTGCTGGCAAATGGGACTACATTAATTTAGAATATCTGGTCGGCATGGACAAGTTGGACCAAAGGGTCGGTTTCTCTGCTGTATATCTCTGAATCTATGAATGATATTTCCTCCTTCAATAAGTTCAAGAAATTTTCCATTGTTATTTTGCTAAGATTTGTACCCCAAAAGAGAAGAGATAACCATGTGACAGCAGACTCCTAATCACCATTCTAACTTGTGTACACAGATTATAAAGTGATTATGACTGCATATATTGGTATATATCTCAATATAATCAAAGGTTTTACATTGCCCTACTTGGGAGGTTGTTCAGGAAACCTATGGAAATGCCAACCTGAACCATAATGTGATGCAAATGATGGTTCAGACAACTCACCTTCAGCATTTGCTGTAGTGTGGGAAACAACTGGCCTCTGCAAAAGAATCAACACCAGCATAGGGATTACAGTGCATCACAATTCACTCATGAATCCTGCACCATCAGGCCATAAACCATGTTTTCATTTGGAGTGAAGGGAATCTAACCCATTCATAATACAGACAAACGTAAGACAGAATCTAAACCATTCATAATATAGGCAACACAAGACCGAACATCCAGTAAATATTCTTTTGCTGCCAAATAACCATTATTAGCCTAGCGCATTCTGAGATTCTGGTTACAAGCAAGGTAATTATTTGAAATCCCTTCAGGAAAGTAAAATAGCCAATTACCAATCAACTTTTTTAAAAAAACAAAAACCAAATCAAAGCTAACATTCTACCCTGTAACCAGAACAGGAATCTCTGAATGAAGTTGCTGTTTAAAAAAAAAATTGGAGCTTCTTTTTAGTAGAATGATGATTGCACCTTTTAAAATAAAGGCAGGTACATTAAACTTTCTGATCGGCGAAACAGACCTATGTCTGAACTCCAACTGTGGTTGTCTTGTGGACATAGACATCTGTCCGCACCTTACAAGCAATGACGTCGTTCCGGCGTACAGGCATTATTGGGAACACACACACGACAAATGACCAATGAACACAAGAAACAGGAGCTAGAATAAATCCTATGGCCTCTTAAGTCTGTTCCAACGTTCAATAAGTGAGGAGCTCCTTTGATTGTGGCCCTAATTCCACTTTCCTGCCTGCTCCCCAACCCATTACCCTCAACTCCCTTCAATCAAAATTTTGTTGAGATGAACATTGAATATATTCAAAGACTCCATGCACTGCTGTCTGGGGTAGATAAATCCAAATATTAACATTAAACCCTCAGAAGAAATCCCTCATCATCCAACTTAAATTCACAGAATCTCTACAGTGTGGAAGCAGGCCACTGGACCCATCAAGGCCATACCGACCATCCAAAGCGCATCACCCAGATTCACCCCATCACACGATAACCCTGCATTTCCCATGGCTAATTCTACCGAGGCTACACATCCCCGGACACCATGACCAATTCAGCACAGGCAATCCCACTTAACCTGCACATCTTTGAACTGTGGGAGGAAACTGGAGCTCCTGGAGGAAGTCCACACAAACACAGGGGGAAACCTACAAAGTCCACATAGAGAAGTCACTAAGGATGGAATTGAACCCAGGTCTCTAGCACAGAGCTAGATAAAAACTTATTCTGAAAGTGCCCCAAGCTCTAGATGTCTTATCACTTCCACCATCAACATCAGAAAGGGGAAACTTTTTTATTAAAATGCCATGACGTGGAGCTGCCAGTGTCAGACTGGGGTGGACAAAGTTAAAAATCACCTGACAAAGGTGCAGTGCTCTGAAAGCTTGTACTTCCAAATAAACCTGTTGGTCTATAACCTGGTGTGCTGTGGTTTTTAAACTTTACTAAAAAGCATCAACTTGTCAAGCCTCCTCAGAAGCATATTTTCACAAAGGCCACCTATTCTTCTAATTAAAAAAAAACAGCAAATTGGCATTTTCTTCACCTCTTCATCCTGGATACAACTGAAGGAATCTTGTCTAAATCTTCTCCAATGTCAGTCAATCTGACTTCAAGTTAGGAGACCAAATCTATACACTGTACTGTTCTCCACAGTCTCAGTAATGTCCTATACATTGCAGCAATACATCCATGCATTTTAAAGGTTAGATAAGCAAAAGTTAAAAAGATCATATCTCCATTTCTAAACCCCATCATTGAGTCAAGCATTTTGTTTGCAGCATCGCATTTGTTGCCGACAGCTTTGGTAATGTGATTTGCTGTAAACTGGCCAAGTGCAACACCAGTCAATACCAAACTCTGAAGTTGAATTATAAGATGACTAAATGTCAAAATGTGCACACCCATAATAATTCTAAACTCAGCCAAACTCAGCTTGCGAAGCAGATCAAACAAAATAAGTCACTGGAGTTGTAATTGCTCCATAAAAACCCAAAATTTCATTAAGAGGCAATGCCATTATGTAGAATATTTTGCAAATGGATCATACTTTAATGACTGCCTGCACTGTTACATTCAGTGAATAATAACACGCAAGTTAACACCCAAACTTGAGGCAACACAAAATTTTCTTCTGCACACTCAAAAATGTAACCTTGCATTTGGTAAGGCACACTTCTTTTACCCTCTTAACATCAGTCAAAACATTAAAAATCTAAACAAGATGAGTCACTCGGAGAGCCAAAATCTGCCATTGGGGAAATACACCATCCATGGTTGGATGGTTTATCATTAATCAAATCTGGAATTCTGTTCACTTAAATGAAGTATTCTACAGAAATTTGCCGTTAAACATATGGTTGCTTTTGGTAAATCTCAACTAAAATCATGATAAACAGTCAAGACCAGGAACAGATGCAATGTTGGTTTAATTTCCCCCTATTATTTGCCAATTATGGAATCATATTACTATTCAAGTGTTGACTTATCACTATTGTGACAGCAAATGATTTTCTCATGAGGCATGCTGTATCTCTCAAGTGCTGCTTTTAAAAGCATATTACTGCTTTTTTAAAAAAATTCTGAGAATGTTGGATTCAATGCGTAGCAGAAATGAAAAGCCTCGAAATGGTTCCATTTACATCCAGGAGAAACTCAAACTGAAGCATTTTGCAGCTTTCAATATTACAACCAACAAGTTCTTTATCTCCCCCAGAGGCATTGCAGAGAGACTTTTTTTATAAAAAAGAAAAGAAAGTGATTTAGCAATTGTGTGTGTCCCTAGTTAACAAATTGAGAAGCACTGCAGAAGTCAAGTAACATCTGTCCACAGCAGGGTTGTTGCGACAGACTGATTTCAGGTAGCTGCCCTTCTCGTCTTTTGTGAGGTAAAAAAGTGGCATTGCAGAATGAAGGGAGAGGTTTCTGACCAACTCAAGATTTAAGCAATTGAGTTGGCACTACAGTATTGAGGAAGGATCATATTCCTAAGGTGCCATCTTCTGATGAGGTTTTCAACCAAGGGTGATGCACCCTTCCTCATGTAAATATTTCCATGACACTATTCCAAACAATGCTGACCTTTTCCAGATATTCGGGTTAATATATGCCTCTTATAACACCACGGTTATTTGTGGGAACTTGCTGCAAGGAATTTGGTTACCATGTTTTCCACATCGCAACAGATATATTGCAAAATTGTTTTGGCTGGAAAATGCTTTGGAATATCCCAAGATCATAAAAGCAATTAAGTAAAAACATGCTTAACTTCTGGTTTCTGAATCTTATTCCATGTCAAGAGTCAAATTTTGTTAAGGAGTAAAAGTCAAGAGGAAAAAAGCTGATCTGTGAATCATTTTGGATCACTCAAACTTCCAATAACAGCTACAGACAAGAGATGGACTATCCACCTCTGCAGCTGGAGCAGTGATTTCTCTCCATCCCAACCCCAATCATGCATACAAATCTTACTGAAACAGATTTAAATTGATAACAAAGCAATTTGACACTGGGTTCAATTTTACTCTTTGCAAGAATTTGCCAAAGATTTTGTCCCATTTTTGGTACTTATCGATAAAACAACAGATTAAGCAAGTAGCAGGATATTAACCAAGGAGATGAAATTCAAACTATATTGAACAAAATTTAAAATCAATCAATCTAAGAACTAAGCCATACTACTGCAATTCAAAAATACTAGTGTAAAGCAAAGCAATTTATATACTATAATACAAGAAATAAAGACCCCAAAAGCAATTAATGTAACCACCCCTTAGAGAAACCACATTAAAAGCAAGACCTATGAATGGCATATGTATTTTTAAATGTGACAAAGAATGCGCAGACATCATGAAAAGTGTTACATCATTAACCTTGTTTATTCTATGTTTCTAGAGATTGAAATATAGAAGAATATTTTGTATAGGTACTTCTGCAAATAGTACAAGCCACAGCCACTCAACTTAAATACCATTTATGTATTTTGACAACTGCCTAAATTGTGAAAACAAAGTTTTGCTGAGCAGTGAGTACAGTAGAGTGATGTAGAGACTGGGGTCAGGGAGAAAAAGAGTCATACTATATTATTTGTTGATCCTGCCTCAGACTTCATGCTAAATATAGTTACATTCAACACTATGAAATTATTAGTTTCTAAGATGCAGTCCCCCAAAATCCAAGTTAAGAAAGGAATGAGCCGACAAAATACTTTTATTGTTGCAGTAAACTGCAACCTAAACGAAGGAATTGCCCCTCTCCTTCTAAAGTTGTTAGCTTTAAAAAAAAGCATAAAAGCAGTAGACAGCTAAGAGCACAGAACCATTCAATGTCAAGACAGCTTCAATTAAGGCTTCGTTCATGATCAACACAAGACATTATCTTCTTGTGACAGGGAAAGAACCAGAGGTTTTTTAAAAGTTCTGCACCTCTGCGTGGTCTCCACACTGCCCCTCAATTGTCAGCTAAAGGGGAAAAGCAAAACACTAGCAAAGAACCAAGTATACGGACAGGGATCAGAACACCAAAAGAAAACTGAACAGACTTCATGAAATCATTCATGTTAGGTGATGATTCAGTCTCAATTTTCATATCAAAGACCATAGCTTAAATTAAATATCTTTGTCTACACAACTAAAAATACAACCAGAATCATTTAAATTGTTTATAGTGGGGGAAAAAAAAAAGTGGTGACATTGTCCAGTCATTGAACTAAAGAATTCATCCCAGTTCTGCAAATAATACAATTTTAGACTAAATCCAAGCTGAAAGCATCAGCCTCACTGGTTTTAAAAAAGGTTAATTAGATCATCAGATCACCTATTTAGGATTACATATAACCTACAAAGTTATATTTCTCAATAACAGTACAAACTACCGCTCCAGTACAAATGGATTTCATCACAAAATGTCAGAATGCAATATCTCAGGCACGACTCCCCACATGCCAAATTCTTAATCTCGGCTAGAATACCAAGGGAGTATCCTACACAAAGGTAATTTTCCAAATGGTGGTTGAAAAGAATTTCAAAGGTTGCTTAGAACAGGGCATCTATCCATCTTTGTCAAGACAACAGTGGAATGCCACATTGGTAAGTATTGGGGTGTGTGCATCTTTTCTTTGTTGGGTGGGGGGGGGGGGGGGGGGGGCGCGCAGTCGTAGGGGAGGGACAGAAGAATACAGAATCCTGTAGTTTGTTTTCAATCAAGCATTGTATGTAGATTTAATGCAAATCACTGAATAGTGTCTTTTCCCTCTTTCAAGCATAAACAAAACAATGCCTGTTTAGTCCTTGCTATTGGAGATTTTATTTCTTGTTGTTGGAAGTGAGGGATAGGATCACTTCATTATACTGTAAAGTAAATTTAGTTTTGTTTCAATCTTAAATTTGACAGTTGTCTTCCACAGAAACTCACGCCCAATAGTTAGACTAATCCTTAAAGATAACATTAAAATCTACATTACTACATTTTCAATAATGTTTGGAGGTCAATTTTCCACTTTAAAACCAGCCAATTAAGGAGCATTAGGCACTCAGATTTAGTTCTAAAAGTAGCAATTCAGTTCAGGAAAAAAAAAAGACTGCCCAAATATATTTTTTAAATAGCGATTATAGTAGTCCATTGATCTTAAATTAAACTATAATAAAATTTCCAGATGGATTTAAGGTACAGTACTTCAATGTTTAGATAGATATAAAACCATAACAATTTAACACTATATACTGATATTGCACTCTAAAGCTACGTCCAAGACTTAGCAAGTCTTGTGAAATTTGACCCATCCACATTGGCTACAGCTTAAATACAGCAATTCAGGAAACAATTACAGTTCTTTTAAGGCAAAAAGAAACATTTTAAAACTAGACTAGAACACTGCTAGATGTTGTCCAGTTAACATCTAAACAGTGAATATTGCACATTCCTAATTACTTCCAGTGTGAAAATAAGATTAAATATTTAATGTCATATGGGTAGAAGCCAATTTACTGCACAGACAACCTCTGTTCAGAATTCTTTGGAACACCACTTTTGTACAGTCATGTTACTTTCTACTAATTTTTAGATTTTGTCCACCATTGCCAGATTGGCAATGTAAGATCTTTCAGTGTTACCATTTGTAGCACAAATGTATTTTGAAACCTCTCCAATGCAGCTATATATTTACAATATAAAGTTTCACAAAATAATTACTTTGTATGCATTCAATTTTAGTCAATTTACACAAGCTGCTTTATTGCAGGAACACTGGGTATAAGGCTGTTACAGACCCTTCAATAGTCAGAATACAGCGTTGAGCAGTATATTCTGATCACAAATGCTTTCCTCTTTCTAGTTTTTGCTGTTGAAGATTTGGGCAATAGCAGAGACTCTCCTACCGAGCTGTATCTAAGTTAGTCAAGAAGAAATAAAAAGGTAGAAACACATTCATTTGGAAAAGACGCTTCCAATCTTTAACCTGGATGGTTTCGCCCATTATGATAAGTGCTACTGATTGCAGTAGCATTTTAAACGCAGGGACTGGTAAGGGGGTGAGTTTACATTACATACATGTCAAATAAAATGTCATCGGAGAATTAAACATTCAAATAACTGGGATTGGGACTCAAAATCCTATTGCCTTCTTGAATTCAAGATTAGAGCGGGAGACAGATTAATTCACAGAGCCGCAGGCACGCAGAATCCTGCATTTATTTAAATTCACAAAACAATAATTATAAGTTAGATTTACTGTTTGACTGTGGTCCCTCACGGCAGTGGATATGTAGTGAAAAACGTATAGAGTAAACCACCCGTTACTACCCCAATTATTTCCTCTACCGCCCTCTTTCTGTAATGTGCTTGGTTTAAAAAAGAGCTGCGAATACATTTCAAAGCTCCAAAATTCTGGCGATTAGCAATTTATGAAAAAAAAAACTGACAGCAAACTCGCACATGTGGGGTTGACCATCGGCGAATGAAGCTCACGTCAACTAAACTGCATCCTTCTACTGCAACTTCGAATTCAACGCAGTTTTCCATTCCAATCACTGGACAGATCGCTCAATATACCTTCCCTGGAAATCTACACACGGAAACCCGAGACTGCCTTCACAGAATGATTGCCGTCTAAAATGTTTGCTTTAAAAAGGTATTGCAAAGGACACAAACAGTCCAAGATTTCGACAAACTGCAAACCGTTACATCGATTATTTTCCAGCCACTGCAAGAAACACAGTCAGTCAAGGGCATCCTACCCTCTCTTGCCCCCCCCCATAAACTTATGCTTTCGTGAGCTGTACATCAAACTGCTGCAAACAACATCTACAGGGAATCTTTTTCCCCCTCCAAAAACAAGATAGTTTGCCATCTCCATTTAAAAAAAATATTGCAAACATCCTTGAAAGGCTATGCTCTCATTTAAAAGAAATGTCAAGAGAAACTGAAAACCATTCCTTCTGCTGCCCCTCCCTCCCCTCAACCTTTTTTAAACATTCAGGACGTGCAGCTGACCAGACTCATCCTTCCTTGAAAATTTAGCAGTGAATGAGAAAGCCGAATTATTCCCATTTAAAAGAAGGGGGGGGGGGGGGGGGGGGTGGAAGGAGAAGGAAAGGTCAATGAAGGGCAATTAAACTGGCGCAGCTTCCACATCCTGATCCCCACATCACAGTGGGGGCGGGGTACCAATTGCAACAAGATTTTCTTTTCTTTTTGAGAGGTAATAGTGATGGAGATGGGGGACAGAGAAAGGAAGACTTGCAGTGTCTCTCTCTTCCTCCCCCCCCCCCCCCCAGTAAAACCATCATTTCTTCGCTTCACGTCTCAATGCAGCAGTTCTGCAGCTACACCTCCAACACTTACCAGAATCCTCCAGATTGTGTCTTTTTTTCCTCTCTGCTCTTCTTCTCCCCCCCTCCCCACCCCCCCACCCCACCCCAACCACCTCCTGCCAGCCAACTTCCAGCTTCAGGAAGGTACAGGGAGAAAAATCCTCTTCACTGGCGCATCTTCGGAATTCGCACGAAGAAACAAAAAACCCCAAAACTTGTCTTTTTCTCAAAAAAAAGCTCTGACCACCTTGCCCCCCTCTTCCCCACACTCCACACAGGGGGAAGAGAGACAAAAAAAAACACTCAATAGTTTCTAAAGAATTCGGATGAGATGAACGCCGCCGGCTGTCCGAAAATACATATACATTAAAAGGTATATATCTCCAATCCCAGGGTCCAAAAGCAAAGTATTGGTGCTGATTCTCGCTGGGTAAATTGTTGCTCCTTCTTCACATATTTGTGTTCCTTTCTCTCTCTTTTTTGCAAAGGAAACACAAAGGGTGTGAGAGCCTGGGTATAATCATCCACCGAATGTTTAAGCTTTTCCCTTTTTTTGTTATTGTTGTTTTTTTTTGCAGCAATTCTTTTTCCTTGTCCTCTCCTCTCCTTCCTTTGCCCCCCCTCCCCCGTCCTCCTCCTACCCCTTACCCCCTCCTCTCCAAACTGATGCAGCAAGAGGCAGAGCGGCTGCTTCACTCCGGGCTCTGCAACTTAGAGACCGTGAGCCAGGCGGCGCAACCTAACCTGCTCGCTGAACCTCCCTCACTAATTCCCCCTCATTGGGCAGCAGGGCAACTTTACCTCTCGATGCATTGCGTGCATTTTTTGTCACCGTGCACGCAAGGGACCCCCCCCCCAAGGAAGGGGAGGAAAACATTGCAAACCCACCGAGTTCTTTCTCCCTCTTGTTTTGCACAGACACGGTAATATTGCTAATTGTTTTTGGGGGGGGGGGGACACATATAAATACAAGGTGATTGACAAGGTGCTCAGGCCAATGATGAGTCGCTCTCCGTGGGGCTGCAGCCAATTGCGGTCTGGAGGAGCGCTCCCGGGAAGGCGTTCCGCTCGCCGCCAGCAAGTTGGGTTGAAGCGACAAAAATAAAATGGGATTAAAAGCCTTGAAGTATCGCGCAGGCGCGTGCGGCCCCGGGGGATGCTGGGAGATGTAGTCTTCCAGGCACGAGACCGCCCTATACGCACAACGAGGCGGCCGGGGACGGAGAACTACAACACCCGTCGGGCCGCGTGCAGCGGAGACCAGCTGGAATCAATGGACTTGTGCTGGGAGAGTGCAGGGAAATAAAGAAGTCCCAATAAGTTTAACCTTGAAAAGAACCCCCCAATCCTCCTCCTCCGTACTCTTAATCCTAGAGGCTCCTGTTGGCAGGTGGAATGTTCTTATTAATGCTCGTTGAATGAGTAATGGAAGCCTAGACCATGTTATGTATTCCCCTCGGTGGAAGAAGCAAATTAGCACAGAGCCAGCAATATGCTGTCAAAGCCATACTAATGATGGGGGTTTGCAAACCAGAGTGTCAACCCCAACTGCTAAATACATTTTTTTATATAGCTTTGCCAATCAGTAAAGGTGCGTTTAATACGCGCAGTGAAGGGTGACAGAAGGCGAATTCCGTGGGGATCTCAGGAGAGACGTTAAAAGAACAATCTAGTAAAAAGAAGCAATGAAAATGCCGACTATAAAAGGCAACAGTAAAATTCTATAACCTCATAGTTAGCATAAGAATTCAAAACGAAATGGGGAGGCGTTTAAGAAATGAGCAAGACAAGACAGACGCAGGATTACTGAATGGGTACTTCATATCAGTTTTAACAGCGGACACTCAGAGAGAAAAATCCGCAACAGCAGACGAGCTTAATAATACAATATACAAGAATGAAGAAAAGGAGATACTAATCAATCTTAAGGAGGGTAGGAGACCTAGTCCAGATTGAACCTCCTGATAAATTGTCATATAAATTATGGGAGACATGGTAGTGGCAGTAATATACACAAAATATTTATGTAGAAAAGTATCAGAGGACTAGTGAGATACAGAACACCTTATCCAGGGTATTTTAGCATAGTGAACTTCACATTAGTGGTTGGAAAGGTAACGAAAAATAATGTCTAGAGATATAAGATAATATAAAATCAGTACAAGTGAAAAGTTATTTTGAAGGTATGTTAAGGATTTATTCATTTCTCAAGGATTAGAATACACAATTAGGAAGGCAATGTTAAATTTATGTAGAACCTTGTCTAGACCATATTTGGAGTCTCAAGTACAATTTTGCTCTTTGCATTATTGAAACAATGTTGATGAACTGGAGAAAGTGCAGAGAAGCATGACAACGAAATAATCAGAATTGAGAGGATGCTGCTGTCAGGAAAAGTTGCAGAAGTTTGATTGTCTTGTCTTAGGCAAAGAGAAGAGCTGGATAGGAGAATTTTAAAATTATGAAGAAGTTTGATTGTGTGGATGTGGAAAATCTGTTTCAGTGTGTTGACAAATACAGAACAAGGGGACATAAGTGTAAGTTTGCCATTTATGGATCAAAGTTTGGCGGTGGAGGAGTGCGTGTCCCAGAAATGTCCTCTGAAACACAGCCCTGTGACCAAAATATACGCTCTAAACAACCTCCCCGCCCTGTGGCCGAACACTTATAATCCCCCTCCCACTCTGCCAAGAACATGTAAGTCCTGGGCCTCCCCCCATCGTCAAACTCTAGCCACCCAAAGCCTGGAGGAAGATCACCTCATCTTCCGCCTTGGACCCCTCCAACCACGTGGGATCAATGTCGATTTCATCAGTTTCCTCATTCCCCCCCCCCCCCCATCCCAGATCCAACCCTCCAATTCAGCACCACCCTCTTGCTCACCCTGCCCTAGCATTTATCTCTCAGCCCCACTTGGGCTACCCCCTCATTCCTGATGAAAAAAGCTCATGCTTGAAACGTCAACTCTCCTGCTCCTCGGATGTTGCCTGACCGGCCGTGCTTTTCCAGCGCCACACTTTTCGGCTCTGATCTCCAGCAGTACTTTCTCCTCGCATACGTAATAAAGGATAGGGGGATTGAGAAAAATGGAAACAAATAGGAGAAGAGGTAATTGTGGTGGGAAAAGATGAATGCAAACTATAAATACCAGCATAAAGTAATAGGTAGAATAATCTTGAGTTCTTGATTCAATAGAATTGTATGTAGCTGTGGCATTAATATTTGAAACCCATCAAAGTAAACAACTAAATTGATCAAAAATGTGTGATAACATCTAGTAGAAAAACATCTAATAAACATCTAGTCTGAGAGCAGCCAGTTGGTCATAAAACCTCTATATTTATTAATTATCTTCAGGAAGGGAATTCTGTCAATGCTGTCTAGCCTGTCATGTGATAATCTTAAGTGGTTGACTCATAGTGCCTTCTGAATTAGTCTACCAAGCCATTTGTTGTCAAAGTAACTCTGGCCAATGAGTACAACCTTGCCAGTTTCACCTATGCCCTACAATACTTTATTTTTAAATTCCCACTGATCAGCAGTAATAGGCTTATATGGTTTATTCAGCCGGTGATCTAAATATACGTACTTTTGGCCAAAGCCATTATCTTGATTTCTAACTGAGGAATTGTTGCCCCTATAGTGAGTGTTCTTACAAATTCTGTTAAATGTTTATACCATAGTGATACAGAATTTTCCACACAGAATTAAAATTTCCTCACTTTAGCTGTTTTACTTGGGTGTACATTTTAACAGGAACATCTTTGTTAGCTGCATTTAGCATTATATTAGTCTTAAGATACGTGTCCATGTTCTGATTTCCATGTTCTCTACACTCTGCAGAAATAAAAATATTGAAGGAGTCAGTAAGTCATTAATGAGGTGCTAATGTCACTAGACTAATTATCCAGATGCTGAGATTTAATGATTTGAGAACATAGGCTCATACCCCAGCATAGTAGTTAGTGGAATTTAAATTCATGTAATGAATTCAATCAATGAATAATAATAATAATAATGTGCAATTGAAAATTAGTTTCTGCAATGGTGCCATGGAACTATCGTTAATTGTTGTTTCTCTAATGATTTTTAGGGAAGGAGATTTGTCATCCTAACTTGGTTTGGCCATCATATGATTCCAAGTCTTCAGACTTGTGGCTCACTTTTTTTGGCCTCTCAAATGGCCCAGCAGACTCAGTGGTACCATCATATTCTTCAAGGCAATTAAGGATAAATTCTGGGTTTGCCAGCAACTATCACTTTCCTTGAAAGGATAGAAAAAAATGATGTGGTCAAAGAAGTTTATCTCTTTTTGATTCATCCTAGAACATTGGACAAAATGTTGAACAGTGTATGAGCTTTGCTAGGTCTAAATCAGAGATATGAATTGTTAGCAATTAGGTATTGAAAACCAAAAAAGTAGGCATTATGCCAATAAAGCGGTAACACAATAACTGTGAAGTGGTACTCATTTGGATAAACTAAATAAGGAACCTGCCTAGATAAATTGCAAATAAAAATTTGTAGAGAAGAGATAGCACACTTAATAGGAATGTTTCTGGAAATTTAGTGTAAGAACTAGTAAAAGAAACAATGCAGACAAAGCTGGAGTTCTGTTGATGAGGAGAGCTAATCTAATTGAAGAGATGCATTTGACATATTTAGTGCTAATTAAGTCAAGTGTCATATAAAAAGAAATACAAATAGGCAGCCAACAAAGGAGGGAATGCAGAACGTAAATAAATTTAAAAAATAATTCTCAACAGGAAACTTAAGATATGATAGTTAATGATTTCATAAACATATGAAAAGTAAAAGAATTGTACATTAACAGCAGATTGACTGGAGATAAAAACAATTCTTCAAGGATGATATAGAATGGCAGTGATGCAAAATGAGCCAATTCTTTTACTTTTCGCAGAATGGGAGTAAAAGGGTACGAGATACTGAGGTGGAGCAATTATGTTGTGCAATTGTTCATCAGGAAGTGTGATTGAAAAAAGTTTATGAAGGAAGTGTGGAAGAGTGTGGTTGGAGCCTCATGAAATACATCTTAGCTGAGGGAAATCAATGAAGTATCGGAAGTATCTGAGCACAATTTTAAAAGCATCATTGCAGATAGAATCTGTGACAGAATACATTTTACCAACAGATATCCAGTGCAATGACTTTTTTATTATAAGGGGAGAAAGAGATAACTATCCTTAGGTCAGCATAAATCCATAACAGGCAAGATCCTGGAGGCCATTCTACAGAATGAAATTAACATCTGCTCAGAAAGACTTGCATTCATTAAAGTCAGACAGTGTGTTTTCTAAATATAACAAGTATTGCCTGAAGATCCTAATATTCTTTGAGAAAACAATGGAATCTTCAAAAGTTTAGTGATAAAGTTCTGCGTCGATGGCTATCACAGCTAACACGTTATGGCATTAAAGTGATTGTGAAAAGTTAGGCTAAAGGGAAAAAAACAGAGCGCTGATTATTAGATTTTTTTCCTTCAATTAGAAAAATATAAGTAATGGTATCTCCCCACTTGCTTGGAGTCAATGTTAACATTCATTGTTTTTCTCCATGTGCATATAAATGACAGCAACGGTTGCCAATGAACCAGGTTTTGTTTTATTGTTCCAAATTTCACTTATCTATCATGGTTGGATACAAACCCTTGTCCTAAGAATGTTAGCCAGAGCTTCTTGGATGATTACTCCAGCGACATCTCCGCTATGCCACCACCTCTCTGGGGTATCTAACAAAATTTAATGTAGAGAAATATAATGTTTTTTAGGAAGAAAATAAGGAGTCAAAGTATACATCAGATGGAAAATTGTTAAAAGGGCTTGAAATGGCCTTTGCAGCTGAAGGGGTCAAGGGGTATGGGGAGAGGGTCGGAATGGGATACTGAGATTGCATGATCAGCCATGACAGTTTTGAATGGTGGTGCAGTCTCGAAGGGCTGGATAGCTTACTTCTGCACCTATTTTTCTCTGTTTATATGTTTCTGAAACGATAGGGCAGTTTGGAGACCTTGGCTAATAATTTGAAGAAGCTGACTTTGCAGGACAGTTTAAGGATTTGGTCTCACTTTGAAAAAAAACATGGAAATAAGAAGTTTGTATCATTAATCTTGAAGCTGTCAGACTGCCATTTAACAAAACAAAAGTTCACTAATATGCCTTAGTAAAGGAAATCTACCATCCTCACCTGGTCTGAATTGCAAGTTACTGCAGAACAACCAAATGTGCTTGACTCCTAACTTCCCACTGATGTGGTCTCACAAATTGTTAAATTGAACCAAACTGCTGGAAGGAATAAAACATCTAGCAGTCCCAGAAAAATAAATTCTTTACCATCCTCAGAAGTAAACTATGGATGAGCAGAAAATACCGAAAATGACCAAACTTGTGAATGTTTGAAAATGTTAAAAAAAACCTGGAGCACAAGATAACAAATTTACAAAAGAGGGACAAAACTGTTAAAAAAAACTAGATCAGATCTTAGATTATATAAAAAGGAATTGAATTTTTAAAAAGCAAGAAGATTGGGCTTAATCCATATATTACAAAAATGCCTATTTTGGAGGCCATCCATTTACAAGGATTACATGGCCACAGAAAGAGTACAGAAGGGAATGCAAAGATCAAGGCTTTAGTTGTAAGAAAAAGCTAGATGAATTGTAGCGTTTTTGTTAGAACAGAGAGAATAGTGTTTCTCAAAATTGAGGGATTTTGATAATACAAATAGAGAAAAACTTTCCACTAGAGGGCATCCACTTAAATTAATCAACACAAAAACATTGAGTAGTTAAAAAAACTTGGCTTGATACAGAAGGTTGTTGAAGTATGGAATGAGCTTTGAGAAACAATGATAGAAACAGAATTAGTTATGACGATTGAATGGAAAATGTATCATATTTGAAAAATAGAAAGGAAATGGAGAAAGGAGAGGGGATTGGGATTAAGTGGATAACTTGTTGACTCCTTTAGGTATGAAATGTGGAATCACTTTCCCTGTGTTATTAGAATCAATGCTCTTGAACTAGATTAGGCTGCTGACTTCAGTGATCTCTCTTTGGTGACATGTTTGTATTAGTTCAGTCTGCCTTCTAATCTCCTAATTTTTCACTTTCATCCCAAAGCATTTGAATTTTTTTTCATCATGTCGAACATTTTGCCTCAAAGTAACTTTGTTAATACTCTTTCAAAATCTTGTAAACCTCAATAGCATCATCTCAAAGGGCAGAATTTTGCCAGTGCTTTTCTCTGCAGCTCCTCTTCTTCCCATTTCCCATGCATTTACATTTAGAATTTATTTACAAGGTTAATGATGTGTGTGGAAAATATGTGCAATTCTGTGGCTGGGGGATCTTACCAACAGTTAAATCTGATGTCATCCGACAATGCTGCTGTCAAGGGTGAGCTGTAATAGGGTCTACTGATCAAATAGGGAGGTTCGGTATCATGGTCACAACTTTCCTGCCCAACTGCAATTTCGATTTATAAAAGACTTACTGAGAACACAAAAGTGCTACACATCTTATTTTCATTTTTAAACATTTGCTTTCACTCTGTGCGCATTGTCATTGTTTGTTGAGACTGGTTTAATCAGAGAGTGAAAGGTACTGGCATATCTCTTGGTTGGCACACATTGAGGTTATAGGCGATCAGGGATATTTCTTTTGTTATGGAAGAAACAATGTTGTGTTTAGTTTTTGTTCACTCTTTATTGCATGTTCATACTTGTCTTCAGCATTGTACTCTTCACTCTGTGGGACTTGGCTAAATTTGCAGTCTCTTCTGGTCTTCTTTTCTATGCAATGTATAGAATATTGCCTGAGATTGCCTTGAGGCACTTAAGAGGGCATTAGATGATTATTTGGGTGAAAATAGTGTGCAAGTGTATGGGGCAAAGCAGCAGATTGGCATGAGGTAATGATGGGGAGAAAGTGAGGTCTGCAGATGCTGGGGATCAGAGCTGAAAATGTGCTGCTGGAACAGCGCAGTAGGTCAGGCAGCATCCAGGGAACAGGAGAATCGACGTTTCGGGCATAAGCCCTTCTTCAGGTAATGATGCTCATTTAACAGGCTGGTGCAGGCACAATGGACCAAATAGCCTTGACTTGTGCAGTAACATTTCTGTGAGGTCACAAAGATCTTAAGGACTCTATCAGCAAACACACTTAGAGTCATAGAGTCATAGAGATGTACAGCATGGAAACAGACCCTTCGGTCCAATCCCTCCATGCTGACCAGATATCCCAACCCAATCTAGTCCCACCTGCCAGCATCCAGCCCATATCCCTCCAAACCTTTCCTATTCATGTACCCATCCAAATGCCTCTTAAATGTTGCAATTGAACCAGCCTCCACCACTTCCTCTGGCAGCTCATTCCATACCCGTAACACCCTCTGTGAGAAAAAGTCACCCCTTTAGGTCTCTTTTATATCTTTCCCTCTTACCCAAAACCTATGTCCTGTGTAGTTCTGAACTCCCAAGGAAAAGACTTTGCCTATTTACCCTATCAATGCCCCTCATAATTTTGTAAACCTCTATAAGGTCACCCCTCAGCCTCCGACAGTCCAGGAAAACAGCCCCAGCTTGTTCAGCCTCACCCTATTGCTCAAATCCTCCAACCCTGGCAACATCCTTGTCAATCTTTTCTGAACCCTTTCAAGTTTCACAACATCTTTCCGATAGGAAGGAGACCAGAATTGCATGCAATATTCCAACAGTGGCCTAACCAATGTCCTGTACAGCCGCAACATGACCTCCCAACCCCTGTACTCAATATTCTGACCAATAAAGGAAAGCATACCAAACACCTTCTTCACTATTCTATCTCCCTGCGACTCCACTTTCAAGGAGCTATGAACCTGCACTCCAAGGTCTCTTTGTTCAGCAACACTCCCTAGGACCTTACCATTAAGTGTATAAGTCCTGCTAAGATTTGCTTTCCCAAAATGCAGCACCTCGCATTTATCTGAATTGAACTCCATTTGCTACTTCTCTGCCCATTGGCCCATCTGATTAAGATCCTGTCGTAACCTGAGGTTACCTTCTTCGCTGTCCACCACACCTTCAATTGTGGTGTCATCTGCAAACTTACTAACTGTACCTCTTATGCTCGCATCCAAATCATTTATGTAAATGCCAAAAAGTAGAGGACCCAGCACCGATCCTTGTGGCACTCCACTGGTCACAGGCCTCCTGTACGAAAAACAACCTCCACCACCACCCTCTGTCTTCTACCTTTGAGCCAGTTCTGTATCCAAATGGCTAGTTATCCCTGTATTCCATGAGACCTAACCTTGCTAATCAGTCTCCCATGGAGAATCTTGTTGAACTCCTTACTGAAGTCCATATAGATCACATCTACCACTCTGCCTTCATCAATCCTCTTTGTTATGTTACTTCTTCAAAAACCTCAATCAGGTTTATGAGACATGATTTCCCATGCACAAAGCCATGTTGACTATCCCTAATAAGTCCTTGCCTTTCCAAATACATGTACATCCTGTCCCTCAGGATTCCCTCCAACAACTGGCCCACCACTGAGGTCAGGCTCACTGGTCTACAGTTCCCTGGCTTGTCCTTACCATCCTTCCAGTCTTCCGGCACCTCACCTGTGACTATCGATGGTACAAATATCTCAGAAAGAGGCCCAGCAATCACTTCTCTAGCTTCCCACAGAGCTCTAGGGTACACCTGATCAGGTCCTGGGGATTTATCCAACTTTACCCGTTCTAAGACATCCAGCACTTCCTCCTCTGTAATCTGGACATTTTGCAAGAAGTCACCGTCCATTTCCCTACATTCTATATCTTCCATATCCTTTTCCACAGTAAATACTGATGCAAAATACTCATTTAGTATCTTCCCCATTTTCTGTGGCTCCACACAAATGCTGCCTTGCTGATCTTTGAGGGGACCTATTCTCTCCCTAGATATCCTTTTGTCCTTAATGTATTTGTAGAACCCTTTGGATTCTCCTTAATTCTATTTGCCAAAGCTATTTCTTGTCCCCATTTTGCCCTCCTGATTTCCCTCTTAAGTATACTCCTACTTCCTTTATAGTCTTCTAAGGATTCACTCGATCTATCCTTTCATATGCTTCCTTCTTTTTCTTAACCAAACCCTCAATTTCTTAGTCATCCAGCATTCCCTATACCTAACAGCCTTTCCTTTCACTCTGACAGGAATATACTTTCTCTGGATTCTTGTTATCTCATTTTTTAGATTAGATTACATTACAGTGTGGAAATAGGTCCTTCGGCCCAACAAGTCCACACCGACCCGCCGAAGCACAACCCACCCATACCCCTACCCCTACATTTACCCCTTACCTAATGCTACGGGCAAGTTAGCATGGCCAATTCACTTGACCTGCACATCTTTGGACTGTGGGAGGAAACCGGAGCACCCGGAGGAAACCCACGCAGACACGAGGAGAACGTGCAAACTCCACAGTCAGTCGCCTGAGGCGGGAATTGAACCCGGGTCTCAGGCGCTGTGAGGCAGCAGTGCTAACCACTGTGCCACCGTGCCGCCTACCATTTCTGAAGGCTTCCCATTTTCCAGCCATCCCTTTACCTGCAAACATCTGCCCCCAATCAGCTTTCAAAAGTTCTTACCTAATACTATTAAAATGAGCCTTTCTCCAATTTAGAACTTCAACTTTTAGCTCTGGTCTATCCTTTTCCATCACTATTTTAAATCTAATGGAATCAGCTGCCCCCAAACTGCTCCCCCACTGACACCTCAGTCACGTGCCCTGCCTTATTTTCCAAGAGTAGGTCAAGATTTGTACCCTCTCTAATAGGTACATCCACATACTGAATCAGAAAATTGTCTTGTACACACTTAACAAATTCCTCTCCATCTAAACCTTTAACACGATGGCAGTCCCAGTCTATGTTTGGAAAGTTAAAATCCCCTACCATAACCACCCTATTATTCTTAGATAGCTGAGATTTCCTTACAGGTTTGTTTCTCAATTTCCCTCTGACTATTGGGGGGTCTATAATTTAATCCCAATGAGGTGATCTTATTTCTCAGTTCCACCCAAATAACTTCCCTGGATGTATTTCCAGGAATATCCTCCCTCAGTACAGCTGTAATGCTATCCCTTATTAAAAATGCCACTTCCTCTCCTCTCTTGCCTCCCTTTCTATCCTTCCCGTAGCATTTGTATCCTGCCAGTCCTGCCCATCCCTGAGCCATGTTTCCGTAATTGCTATGATAACCCTATCCCATGTTCCTAACCATGCCCTGAGTTCATCTGCTTTCCCTGTTAGGCCCCTTGCATTAAAATAAATGCAGTTTAATTTATTAGTCCTACCTTGTCTCTGCCTGCCCTGACTGTTTGACTCGCTTTTGTTCTCAACTGTACCAGTCTCAGATGGATCTCTTTCCTCAGTATCTCCCTGGGACCCACCCCCCCACCCCCCCAACCTTACTAGTTTAAATCCTCCAAAGCAGTTCTAGCAAATTTCCCTGCCAGTATAATAGTCCCCTTCCAATTTAGGTGCAATCCGTCCTTCTTGTACAGGTCACTTTTACCCCCAAAGAGATTCCAATGATCCAAAAATATGAATCCTTCTCCCATGCACCAGTTTCTCAGCCATGCATTCATCTGCTCTATCCTCCTATTCCTGCCCTCACTATCACGTAGAGATGTATTATTTTTGGACAGTACATATGAACATACAAACTAAGTGCAATAAGAGTAGGCCAGTGAACTGTCCGAGATTGCTTCACCAATCATAAAATCATAGCTTATAATCCCGATAGCCATTAACTCCCATGTTAGTCAAGAATATATCTAGTTCTGCTTTGAAAGTATTCAATGATGTTATGCTTTAGGTCCCCCACTTCCTTAATTTTCACTGAGTATCCCACATCCTCCTCCCAGCACACCCAAGATCCCAGGCCCTTAGCCAGCATTATTCCATGCTGGCACCCTCTACCTCCATCCTCTCTTGCATGCCTCCTTTACTCTTCCATGCCATGCCTCCAGCCCCACTCCACACTCACCTCATCACTGACTCACTCTTGCTGCTCCTGAGCCTCCACGCAAGCTGCCACTCTCCTCCTTCCCTCCCAGAATTCAACAGGGAAAATCACTAACCACAGACACAACTAGACAAAGCTGACTGGTGGACACCACCTTTAAACAAAAGTGAACTGGGTACAATGAGATTTCATGAACTATTGACTTTACTAGGTAGTTTTATGCTAATGAGTATTCACAGGACACAAATGTATTACAAGTGTAAACCAACCACAAGACTGTGTGAGGCCTGGTGAATGATACTAAATAAATCTCTTCAATTTACACTCTTCTAATTTTTAGCACAAAGCAGGCATATATGACAGGCCAAATGGCCTCTTTCTGGGCTGCAACTGTTCTATGGTAAAAACAAGGACTGCAGATGCTGGAAACCAGATTCTAGATTAGAGTGGTGCTGGAAAAGCACAGCAAGTCAGGCAGCATCCGAGGAGCAGGAAAATCGACGTCTCGGCCAAAAGCCCTTCCTCTGGAATAGAGCTCTATTCCTGATGAAGGGCTTTTGCCCGAAATGTCGATTTTCCTGCTCCTTGGATGCTGCCTGAACTGCTGTGCTATTCCAGCGCCACTCTAATCTTGAACCTGCAACTATTCTATGCCAATACAAACCAATGTCCTAACTACATTGGAATGGCAATGTAACAAATATATTTTAAGAAAGCTTTTGAAAAACAGATTCGGAAGGTTCCTTAAAATTTCTTTTCAAGCACATGAAGGCAAATAACTCCACCTTGCAAAATAGTCCTTCACCATTTTTACTGTAATGGATCAATTGGGATTCTGTTTCATTAAAATAGTTATTGACATAAGCCTGACTCTGATATCATACTTCTGTTTGCTAATAAGTTCTATCTGGTAGGATTAATTGTCCATTTGATTATAAAAATCTAAGAAGTGGCACAGTGGCTCAGTAGTTAGCACTGCTGCCTCACAGCACCAGGGTCCCAGGTTCAATTCCAGTCTCTGGCAACTGTCTGTGGAGTTTGCACATTCTCCCAGTGTCTGTGTGGGTTCCCTCTGGGTGCTCCAGTTTCCTCCCACACTCACAAAGATGTGCAGGTCAGTTGAATTGGCCATGCTAAAATGCCCAGTGTGTTCGGTGCATTCGTCAGAGGGAAATGGGTCTGGGTGGGTTACTCTTTGGAGGGTCGATGTGGAATGGTTGGGCCAAAGGGCCTGTTTCTAGGGAATCTAATATTTAAAGTATTATCAGTCTTACTCAGAGTTGGTTGGTAGTCTGGGGAAAGGTAAGAGCTGTTATGTAATGGGTCGATTGTGTCCTCTCATGTTTGATTCGAACCAGTCCATACTTAGGACCCGCTAAACATAATTGAAGGAGGGCTGTTTCTCTTTCTGATTGCAGTCGACACCTAACAAAATGTTCACATTTTCCATTTTCATACAAAGCAAAATATTCAAGCTAGTTGCTTGCTTAGCCATTACATAATATTTGGCGCCTCATAAATTTATTATTTTGGGAAATCTGATGCTTAATTTCCAAAATGGCATCAATCTCCACAGATTGTAGAGCGTAAGATGCTTGTATCCCTGTCATGACTGCTGTTAAAAGTAAAGTGAATTTAAATAGTGCATTTTTTTGCAGACAAAGATTTGTAGAATGGACTCTAGAAAGCAGTTCACCACCACCTTTCCAATAGCAATACAATAGGAAACAATTGATGGCCTCATGTTGCAGGAACAAAGGAAAGAGAAGGGGAATGTAAATAGATTTTCTCTTTCCTTGCTGAGACAAAATTTTCTGTCATATCAATACCTAGCTTGAAATTTGTAAATTCAACTAGATCAGAGGTTGAAGCTGAAGTTCAACTCAGATTGAAACTGACATTGGTCCATGCTACATGGTATGACACATTTATTGTTACGACATGGGGTAAAGCCTTCTGCTAATTTAAACCAACAACACAGAAAAGGTTCACCCCATCCTGTTAAAATTCAGGAGGCAAACAACAATCCCAGAGGTCACAATTTAAAGTAAGAATTAACAACTTTATTCTTTAAGTCCAACAGAGAATATTAAAACCAACAGCTATTTACAACTCCTTTCTCTTAAAACCTATGCTTTTTCTCCCACTCTACAATATGTCAGATTAAAAAAAAATCCCAATTAAGATTTACAAAAAAAATCACGTTTCAAAACCAGTCAGCTTTGTTGATTCTCCTTTGTAGATTTTCCTCTGTAAATTCTCTCCAGGTTGGCCTCCATGTTCTGCTGCTCAAACTCCCCACAGACAGGTACCTTTCAGAGAGCTCCTCAGCTAGTGGTCCACATTTGTTGGTCTTTGGCAGTTCTCCTCCTAACTGTTCAAAATGTCCGGTTTTATACCCCAAAAACATCGGATTGTTTCATTGGTTTTAATATTATCAAAATACTAAATTCAAATTTGCTTGGAGTTTGGTATCTTGGGGCATAATTTAAACTGATTGACTGAATTTGAATTTGTTGTTGCTTCATGGCAACCCAGCTTCTGCTATTTGTTTTGACCAAGTGTTACATTGTTACCTTGTTCCGGATTCTCTGTGCTTTGTCAGTACTTGCTAGCTTTTCAACTCTCTTAAAGGTACAGTACACCTCTATACCTTCATAACATTATGTAAACATATCCAATTGGCTGGAAGTATGTTGAAGATCTAGACACATTTGGCTGGATTTTGTTGGAGCAGCAGTAGCCACAGCATCAGGCCTGCAAACCAGGGACAACCTCTGCTCTGAAGTTTGTGCAGCTGATGAACTCTCCCCAGCCTATAGCCTGCTTGAAAGTGCTGTTGGCTATTTGGAGAGCTGGCAGCTGTTCAGTGCCAGTGGTGCCACTAGGATCATGACTGGCCTGGACCTAGCTGATAGGCACAACAGTAGCAAGTATTGAAATGCAGAAGGGTCAGGTGTGGTGGTACTGGTGGTGGGGATGGGGACGTGTTTGAACACAACCAGTCAGACTGGCAAGAGAAAGAGGTGGAGTTGCTAAGGCTAGGAGGGTAGCAGTTGCTGTAGTAACAGCCATTATGGTCCAGCAGTGCTGTAAGGACCGAATAGGAGGGTCAAGGAAGCCCCCTCCACCCTTTGTTGTGAGCTCACAGGGAAGACACCTAGCCTCACAAGAAAGATTCCGCATGTGGTGGTGGTGTGACCTATTACCGATAAAATGTCAGCAGTAATGGAATGAGGCCCTCAATTGGCCTCTTGAGTGATACAATTGGCCTCTTTGCCAAAGGGCTGTTTTCCATCTTCCCCATGTGCAATGGTACTGCACTCCAGTTTTCCCACCTAACTTTTCATTCCATGCACCTCCCAGCCTACTTCTGCAGGGTGCAAAAACTCAATCAGTCCAATGTTAAACAGAATTGAGGAACAAATGATAGAGAACTATTAAATGCATAATTTATTTCAATTGTCAGGAAATGTTTTATAGCTTCATTGTGTATCCTGTTATCTGCAATAAGAGCATACAATTTGGAATGTCAAAGATGAAGTGCACATGAATATTTAAAATCAATTTGCTTCTGAAGAATTCCAGAAGTATGATTTCCAGATAAAATTTCTAATTGGTGAACATACGGTTGAAGCTCTTTAGAAACCAATTTCACAGCAAGCTTAGCCTTATACCATTTAAACAGTATTGCAACATTCAATTTCTGAATTTCACTTCTAGGAATTCTCATGGCATAGCCTATAGACAGGGTTTCTGCCCTAGCAGTTGGATTCCAGTTACTCTTGAACTTCAAAGCCACATCCTGCTGCCCGTATGATCATGATGCCTTAGAAAACATATGACATCAGATCTGGAGAAAAGTAACCGTTAAAAGGAGGATTTCTTCCTAATAGGTCCAAGTCCTGCAGCAGCAACTTGGAACCAAACTTGGTATTGATCCTGTTAAGTTATCAATTGTTTAATCTGGAGCAATCATTTATCAGAAATTCACAATGAACATTTTCATGTGTCCATATTCATAGATACAGATTACAACAAGTGTTTCTGAATCATGAGGTGTTCCACGTTATGGAAACAGCTGTAGAACTAACAAAAGTAATGGAGCACACTTAGAAAAGAATTCCTCTGTATGATGTATGTATAGGAATGTGACCGCATGTGTAAAGGTAGCAGTTATAATTTTGTTATACAAACTGCAGCAAGAATCCTTCACCTTTATTGAGGAATTGTACTTGTAATTTGGGCTGTTAAAATGATAAACATGTTTTCTTCCTATAAAATGTTCAGAAATTAATAGCTAAAATGCACAATTTGAATTAATGAGTGCAAGTACTCATAGAGATGTACAGCATGGAAACAGATCCTTCGGTCCAACTCATTCATGCCGACCAGATATCCCAACCTAATCTAGTCCTACTTGCCCGCAAACAGCCCATATCTCTCCAAACCCCTCGTATTCGTATACCCATCCAGATTCCTTTTAAATGCTGCAATTGTACCAGCCTCCACCAACACTGTCTAGCAGCTCCTTCCATACACACACCATCATCTGCATGAAAAAGTTGCCCCTTAAGTCTCTTTTATATCTTTCCCATTTCACGCTAAACCTATGCCCTCTAGTTCTGGACTCCCCCACTCTAGGGAAAAGACATTATCTATTTATCCTATCCATGCCCTTCATGATTTCATAAACCCCTCAGCCTTCAACGCTCCAGAAAAAACAGTCTCAGCCTATCCAGCCTCTCCCTATAACTCAAATCCTCCAACTCTGGCAACATCCTTGTAAGTCTTTTCAAATTTCACAACATCATTCAGATAGGAAGGAGAACAGAATTGCACACAATTTTCCAAAAGTGGCCTAACCAATGTCCTGTACAGCCACAATATGACTTCCCAACTCCTATACTCAAAGTTCTGACCAATAAGGGAAAGCATACCCAATGCCTTCTTCACATTCCTATCCACCTGTGACTCTGCTTTCAAGAAGCTATGAACCTGCACTTCAAGGTCTCTTTGTTCCCTAGGACATAACCATTAAATATATAAAATTAGAGTGGTGCTGGAAAAGGCTCATTCCTGATGAAGGGCTTTTCCCTGAATCGTCGATTTTCCTGCTCCTCAGATGCTGCCTCCCCTGCTGTGCTTTTCCAGCACCACTCTAATCTTGACTCTGATCTCCAGCATCTGCAGACCCCATTTTCGTCATTAAGTATATAAATCCTGCCATGCAAAATGGATTGGGAATTTTAACATTTATTCAATGAACATAACTATTCACTTATCTGCTTCATGTTTAATTACATTTGAGTAGTATTAGGAAAATTCAACAGTGTCCCTCAGTATGGCAATTCTGGGTTAACATTTATTTAGCGTAATCCACTGACATAAAAACATCCCTTCATCACATCTTCCATTTTCACAGCAGCAAGTCATGGCAGGATTTTCCACCGCATTGATTTTCCATGGCCACCGCATTGTAGATATTTATTGGTTTCCAGCCAATGAAAACTGGATTAAAGTGCTAGAATGGGCCATTTGTGTAATCTCATGTTTGCTTGATTTTAATTTTGTGGTTCCCAAGTGCATCAATAATCATAGATTTTTAAAGCAATGATTTTTTTTCCCCCATTTGTACTTAAAAACTTATAAATGCAAGTCATTTTCCATTAGCAGCATTGAAAAAACATTAATAAAAACAATCAAACACCATTTAGATTTATAATTAATATGCTTAGCTTGGAACTTCTGAATGATCACCCTGCTGCTTTGATCTATTGAAAACACAGTGAAAATGCAGATTACATCACCCTAGCTAGAGATTTACTGGAGCCCATAGGAGTACCTGCAGCAACCTTAGGTAGGATTTACAATTGGCTAGAGCTAGGACAGATGAAATTCAATGAAGGCAAGGGTAAAATATTGCACATTGAAAGAAATAATGAACCATTCTTACTGAATAGTGTTGAGTAATGGGGAAGAACCTGAATGACATCTGGGAATTATTGTAGACAAAACCTAACTTATCCAGGCCAAAGCAGAATAACGAGCATTAAAGCTAAAGAATTCTGAACTACGCTGTTACATCAATAGATTGCAACCCTGAGGCATTGAAGCTGAACAGTGCTTTGGTCAAGCCATTTCTTCAGCCCTGTGCTTATACTAGCCATGGGAATAATGCTGCAGGAGGAGGTTTGCAGAAAAGCTACAAGGCGAATGCCGAAGGTCAAATTTTTGGAGAGACAGGATATGTCTGCAACCTTTATAGAATGGCATGTGAGACCTGCAGAAGGTTTATCCCCATTTTTTGACATATCCACAATTTTGCCTACTGGGAGAAAGGTCAGGGTGAGGTTCACACAGACAGGAAAGCCAAACTAAGTAGGGCCATTTGAATTTAATGTGGATTTTGAGTGGATTCAATTTGGCTATTCCAAAAGCCTTAACATACTGTGTCAGAAAATGATGGAATAGAGGAGATGCGAGGAGTGAGGGTTTTGAAAACAATTGGAATGGAGCCCCACCTTCTAAACAGCTTGCCTTTAGCACTTAACAACCTCTATGGCTGCTTCCAGAATTGATGGCTTTGCTTCTATCTTCTCCTGCCACCCTGGAGTAAAAACTGCATCTAACTTTGTCCTTAAACTGAAGCCAGTTTGCCAAGTCAAGAATACTACTGATTCGAGTTATCCATTTCCATAATACAAATCCAGCACTTATTGTCAGCGAATGGAGCTAAAACAGTAGCCTAACTTAGTGAGGCTTCGTGCCTTAGGTCCTGTATGGGACAATGGGCACCAAGACTCTGCCACTGACCCTGTTTCATTACAACTTCTTTTGCTGTGGACTAGGTAGTGTTGCACACTTGAAGGTGATCCTGAAATATTAGGACAGCTTTAGCTGGCCCTGTTTTCTTTTCCCACATGGGGGAAATTCATCTGCCACTATTGAGGTCATCCAGGGGATGATATATGAGTACTACCAGTCTCTGTAATTTCCCTGTTACAATGTCCTGTTAGTGATTTCCAAGTTATGGCCAGGGCCTTATACTGGGAGAAGACTTTCAAACTATGTGACACCTTTGTTGTTCTTTTCCATGTCTTGCTGACAGAGATTATAGTTGGTACTACAAATGGATATGTAGAGTTGTGCGATATATAGAGTCAGAGAGTCTACATGGGATATGTAGAGCTATGTTTCAATTAATTCACACTTTAACCGTCTATATTCCAGGGCATACCAGCCTGACGTATCTTTCTGTCTCTGCTCATAATCTAGTCCTTGCAGCCCAAATAATATTCTAGCAAATATATGCTACACTTCTTCCAATGCCATTATATTAATTCAAAGGTCCAGTGTTATACCCACTGCCCCATTTGTTGTCTAATCTAAGCTTTGTATAACTGTAGAAAAACATCCTTCTCTTTATATTGTAACCCTTAAGTTATAAAGCCTGACATTACACTAAACCTTTTGATTTGTTTTGTCAAATACTCTGTAGGTCAATACTTAGCACGTCAGGTATTATCTGTAGACAGAAAAATAGAGCTAATGTTTCAGGTCAATGACCTTTCGTCAGAACAGTAAATGTATTTTTCTGCATCAGACCACACTAGCAATCCCTGTGGTTTCTGACTGTGACTGCCAATTTATCACCATATTATAAGCACATTGGTGCTGTGGACTTAAGGTCAGTAAGAACTGAGTTCAGAGAGGCGTATAGGGTAGGACCTAGCTGAACAATGCCCAAGCTTCTTCCATGGTCACCACAGCTTGAACACACTTGATTTCCATCAGCTAGGGTTAAATTGAAATAAAAGTAGTTCCAAAGATGAAATGGATGTGCCTTTATCCATTATACAAATAAAAACATAACACTTTTGAAACATTAATGATTTAATAGGATATGGAAGCTTTAAAATTAGCATCATTGCATTTTCATTGTTTATTTTTCTACTGAATCTGAAACTATTATGTCACATCCTTTTGCTAAAAATATCAACTGGATTTTCTGGATGGTTTCATGCAGTGTAGCTGTGGCAAAAGCCTTGGGAAAATAACGGAAGCAGCCATTTTTAGCCACTTCTGCTGTTTAAGAGTCATAGAGTCATGGAGTTGTACAGCACGGAAAGAGACCCGTCATTCTAAATCATCCATGCTGACTAGATATCCTAAATTAATCCAGTCCCATTTGCCAGCACTTCACCCACATCCCTCTAAACCTAATCATGTACACATCCGGATGCCTTTTAAATGTTGCAATTGTACTAGCCTCCACTACTTTGTCTGGCAGCTCATTTCATACACGCGCACCACCCTCTGCATGAAAAAGTTGCCCCTTAGGTCTCTTTTAAATCTTTCCCCCTCACCCTAAACCTATGCCTTCTAGTTTTGGACTCCCCGATCTTGAATCTAAAAACATTATGTAACATCTTCATAACAAAGGTCATCAACTGGGAATATTCCCAAAGTAATTGTGACAAAGGCCTCAAAAAATAACATGAGCAGCCATCTCTAGTCACTTCTGTTCTTGTTCTCGGGTCTGTGCCTTTCATTAACCGTCAGCAAGTTGTCTATAATTGTAAGACCCTGTGGTTGTCCAAATTAGACCTTGATGGACAACCCACTTGATTTGGCCACCCTTCACTGAAATATCTACAAATCACATCACAGTCTTTTGTTCCTGCCATATTTTGTGTCATATTTTATTGAGCCTGTTGGAGCTTCTGGGCATTTTATCGCTGTGGCCTGAGCAAGCAACTCAATCACGGCAACACACTTCCCATCATTCTTATTGGGAAATCAATGGCTCATATTCCATCTCTCAAAACACTTTGAGGTTAAAGCATAATCTAAGACTCTCTTGAATACCTATTTGACTGAGAGGTCTTCTTCTCTATGACAGTATAACATGTCCAACCATGTTTTGGAGCTATAATACATTGGTTTCTGTTATCTATTTCTTGCACCTTAAAGAGCACTGCCTCTATGTCCATACCTAAAGTATTTAGAGCCATGATAGTTGGAAAGGATGGATTGTAGAGGGCAGAATATCTTTGAACATCAGAATGTCCTTTATCTTTTCAAAAGCTTTTGCATTCCAGCACCATGCATGTGTTCCTCTTAAGGAACTGCTTCAAAGGTTCCATTTGGGGTTGTCAAGTGAGGCAAAAGAATTGGCTAACTGGTTTATCATACATAGATATCTTTGCAGACCATGAACAGACCTCAGAGAAGTAAACTCTTTAACAGCCTTCAGTTTTGTGTGTTTGACATTATTCTATCCTTGCCAAAAATGTGTTCCTAGAAGCAAATAGAGACTTTGACAAAAAGAAGCATGTATTTTGAGGGTAAGGCCTTTGGTTTGTTGGTACTTTTAAAACTGTTTGGATCCTTTGGTTATGCCTATGGCCATCTTTCTATATATTATGTCATCCATGTGGCATTTGACAGCTTTTAAACCTTGGAAAATATTGGACATAGTCAGTTGATATATTTTTATGGCTGAAATGATCCTAAATGCCAGTCTGTGGAAGCAATATCTCCCAAATGGGGTGATAAGGGAGTAAGCAGTCTTGATTGCTCATCTAATGTCATCTGATAGAAACCTCAGGTTGGCCTCAGGTTTTTTGGCTAAGTTCAGTTAAACCCTTGACTATTGTAGATGGATTTCCCTCACTCCTACTTTGTTGTGCTGTATCATGTCAACACATATTGTGATGGGCCCATTGGGTACAGTAACACAACCTGAACATGAATTTGATTGTTCTTTTAACCAGAAAAATGACATTCCCTGGTCATTTGAGGCAAACAGTTATGGAAAACATGCATTCTAGCTCAATATTAAGGTTTCTTGATAATGAATTATGTATATATTCTGTACTATCTAACATTATTTGCACTACAGAGTCACAAGTATTTTACCTCTAATCTTCACAGGTATGCACTTAGATCATATCATTTCCTCTCTGTGGGCTGTAACATCTGTTTGTTCAGAACTGGTATCCCATCCGATCTGAGTCAGTTCATTTGGCTGGATGGCTGGTCTGCGAAGTAACATTGCCAACAACGTGGGTTCAATTCCCACACCAGCTGAGGTTACTTTGAAGGACTTTCTTTCTCAACCTTTCCTCTTCACCTGAGCTGTGCTGACCCTCAGGTTAATCCACCAATGGCCATCCAGTGACAGAGCAGCCTTATGGTGTGACAAGACCATGGTGACTTTGCCTTACATACAAAGTGCAGTGTGTAATGATTGTAATGAGTTTAGCCAGGCGGACTTCATAAAATATGGGTTTCATGAATGAGGTTGTTAATCTGGTCCAAACAGGGAGCCCTAGCTGATAGATAAGAACAGGACTGTCCACATAAGCATTGCCCTTATTGGGCTTTGCTAGTTAATAGTTCCCTGGCCACATGGGTGTTTTTCCTGGTGGTGGAAATACTGATTAAAGTCCTTTCACAATAGTGTCTTTTTCACTGAGCCACTGCACTATCAACCATGAGGAAAAGCACTACTAACATACAGTGATAGTGTGGGGTTAGAGAAAAAAAAGGAAAGAAAAGGACATTTCAGAAAAAATAAGAAGGAAAATATTAACAGGAGTGTCACACATCCTGTTCCCTCTGAGATTTGGATCTGAAAGAACTGGATCAGTGTCAAAGACTCTCTGTGTGGAAATAAAGGGTGACTTAGTGATGGGATACCAGCCTCTGTGGAGTTATTTCAGATAGATTCTATTGCTGTTCTGTGATAAAGCTGCCCTTTTTCTCTTGGGATTTGACTTTCTGCATTTTGCTTTGTATTTCCAGCATGACATGAGTAAGAATGTAAGTTAGCTCGCTGAGCTGGAATGTTTGTTTTCAGATGTTTCGTCACCATGACTAGGTAACATCATCAGCAAGGGTCTCTGGTGAAGCGCTGATGGTATGCCCTGCTTCTCTATATATAGGTCCTGGTTTCTTAAGGTGGGTGATGTCACCTCCGGTTCCCTTTTTTCAAGGAAAGGTAGATAGCATCCAAGTTGACGTGTCCACTGATGGAGCTCTGGCCAGAATGCCATACCTCCAAGAATTCCCGTGCCTGTCCCGTCCTGCCTGTCCCACAATGTGTGCGCCATCTCAGTCAAACGTTGTAGAGGGACGGCACGGTGGCTCAGTGGTTCGCACTGCTGCCTCACAGCGCCAGGGTCCCAGGTTCGATTCCAGCCTTGGGTGACTGTCTGTGTGGAGTTTGCACATTCTCCCTGTGTCTGCATGGATTTCCTTCGGGTGCTCCAGTTTCATCCCACAGTCCAAAGATGTGCAAGTCAGGTGAATTGGCCATGCTAAATTGCCCATAGTGTTAGGTGCATTAGTCAGAGGGAAATGGGTCTGGGTGGGTTACTCGTCGGAGGGTCGGTGTGGACTGGTTGGGCCAAAGGGCCCATTTCCACACTGTAGGGAACCTAATCTAATCTAACCTGAATAACTTAATCTACGTCAAATATTTTCTGGACTGTAATAAATCTGACACTCTCATCAAAAATTCAAATTCTGTTTCTGATGAATAGTCACAGTTATCTACTAATCTGAAGAGATCATTATTGAAATTATCTATTGGTTCCTTTGGATGTTAAACTTCTGTTAAATCTTGCTTTTACCAGAATTTTGTTTCTTTTTAGAGTAATTGTCAAAACTTGTAAATCTTGCAAAATTGAAAACTTGTAAATTTTGAAATCCTGCAAAATCAATGACTTTGTCTATTTTGAGGCCCAGTGAACAATATCCATTCTGTTTCATAGCTTTCCAAATAGAATATTCTATCTACAGCCTTAATACAATCTTTGCATCACTGTCCTAGTTGAAATTGTAACTGGGAATGCTCCCACAGATCCTCACATCCCAATGAAATCTGTAACTATTAGATCTGATTGGTCATTAAGCTCTTTATAGCCTACACTGCTTCTGCTGATCTTACTGGGTCAGAAGTAGAGACTTGAGCTTGGTGCACTGTTGTTTTCTGGTTCGTCAAGCTGATGGCTTGTTTGTTCAAGTGCTTGCAACTGCAGATTTTCAATGTGATGATTTGGAGATGTCGGTGTTGGACTGGGGTGTACAAAGCTAAAAATGTCACAACACCAGGCTATAGTCCAACAGGTTTAATTGGAAGCACTAACTTTCGGAGGCGGCTCCATCTGATGAAGGACTGTCGCTCCGAAAGCTAGTGCTTCCAATTAAACCTGTTGGACTATAACCTGGTGTTGTGTGATTTTTAACTTTTCGATGTGAGTAACTCTTCAAGTGGAAATTTGGAAAGTGGGATTTTTGTGTAGACAGATGCTACCACCAATTCTGTTTCCTTTAGAGTCATTGAGTCATAGAGATGTACAGTATGGAAACAGTCCCTTCGGTCCAACTCCTCCATGCCAACCGGATGTCCCAACCTAATCTAGTCCTACTTGCCAGCACCCGGCCCATATCCTTCCAAACCCCTCCTGTGCGTATACCCATCCAGATGCCTTTTAAATGTTGCAATTGTACTAGCCTCCACCACTTTCTCTGGCAGCTCATTCCATACACGTACCACCCTCTGCATGGAAAAGTTGCCCCTTCAGTCTCTTTTAAATCTTTCCCCTCTTATGTGGCTTCAAGGCCCTAATTGACTTTCAATGTTATTGGATTAATACTAATAAGTCTTAACAATAAGAGTCACTTGCTCTACAAGAAGTAGTTTATTGCATGATAATAAATAGGTACAAGTTATCTTAATTCATTAGACATTTTTACTTAAGCTATGAGGAGATCTATAGATGTAGACCAGAACCTAAGATGTTCTGCCTTATCTCCACATCATCAGAATAGGGTGAAATTTAGTACAGTCTCTAACATCAACATTCAGAACCATTACCTTATACAACAGTGGTGTTTGTTTGCAGATATTTCTTGGTTAGGATGTTGAGACAACTCAAAGCTCTCTAAGCTAATTTATCATCTGCAAGTTAGTAATTCTATCGATGTAAAGTTTCCGATGTAAAGAAGGGTCAGGTTCGGCTTCTTGGATAAATCCTACCTGGGGACTTGAACTGCTAAACTCTGAATTTAGTTACTAGTACTGCTCACTGAACTAAACTGACAGTAAGTGAAAAGAAGGCATTAAGAGCATAGGTGTAGGAGTAGTAATGAAAGGGTTAACAATAGATGAGTTGGACTTAAGGGTTTGTTTCCATGCTGTATATCTCTGACTTTACTGAAATAACACTATAGCTCTGACCTGAAATATTATATGTGTGAATTGCAGCAATAGTTTCTGCAAATGTAACTTAATTGCTACGCATGAACCCTAATCTTTTCCTCTTTAATACAATTTGACAATCACTATATGACTGTGGGCGAGATGCAGTTATACAAGTTCAACATTAATGAAAGAAATCCTGTTTTAATTCTTTCATATCAGTGAGAAGTAAAACATCAACACATGTTTACATAATGTTCTAACATCATAAACATTGGCAAAATATTTCACTAAGATGGAAATTAAACAGGGGTTGTAAAAGATTAAGAGAAGCCAATTGAAAGCAAAATGAAAGTGCTCAATTTGAAATAGAGCTGTACACAAGTGCAGGCTTGGATAGAACGTCACACACTGCAATGTCAAAACTACTGAAGGCTATGTGTATGGAATTGAAGTGAAAAGCAAGAGCTTTTTCAGAATTGGAAGAGGAGAGAGTGTTAGAAAATTGGACTGAATAAGAGATGAAGGACAGACATCATAAAAATGTGAGGACAAAATTATATGGGTTTCTGCATGAGCAAATATTGGCTTGTAATCAATCTTTCATATCATTGTATTGAAAACCTATGCTGTCACAAAGGGATTCAATATTATGTCTCCATTGTGGTTTGAAAAGGAAATAGGAACTGAATAAGATTGTTTATCCTCTCAAGTTTGTTCTATCAATATATGAGATGAGGGATGATCTGTGACCTAACTCCTAACTCCATATTTCTAATTAAGAACAAAATACTGTGGATGCTGAAAATCTGAAAAGAACAGAGAGAATCCTTGAGAAATTCAGCAGGTCTGCCAACATATATGAAGAGAGAGCCAGACTTAATGTTTCAAATCTAGAAAAGTCAAAGACGAGACAAACCAAACTCAAAATGTTAGTTCTGTGTCTCTCACACAGATGCTGCCAGACCTACTGATTTTCACCAGCATTATGTATTTATTCCATATTCCTAACTACGTCCCATGTCTCTTAACACTTTTGTCTAACAAAATTAATTGTTGATTGAGCATCAATCACCATTTTCAGAAGAGTTCCAAACTTCTCTCGTAGTTTACATGTAGAAATGTTTCTGAAATACCCTCCTGAAAGATCTGACTAGTTTTTTTTTACTATGCTCCCTAGTCCATGACTTTCCCACATAGAGAAATAAACACTACTAATTTACGCTATTTGTTGTGCTTAACATTGGAGTCAGAATTACTAGCAACATCTTCCTAACAATCTACAACCCCAGCAGTATCTATTAATGACTATCTTGTGCAAAACTAGTTTCGAACCATAACAAATAAAGCTGCTTTCAGATTGAATGTGACAAGTATTTGTAATGAAATTGTGAGTTTATCACACTAGTAAGAACAATTGTGATTTAGTTTCTTGTTATTAGGAATTGCTTATCTTGTGGGATAAACATAATGATTCAGGGTAAATCTGTGTTTTAATGTCAGTGCGAAAATTGAGATTGCTGTGTGGCATACCAGTTCCAAGGCAATATATCCTGGCACAGCTGAAGATGCCAAGTTATTGTCAATGGGGTGTTCCCAATCTGGTCAAAAGTTCATTAATGCAGAGGAATTCAAACAACATTGCCGGGCATGTGAATGAAAGATTCAATATGTTTCTGGTGTCATTCTTGAGGTGTTTTCCTTGATATTGGTCTACAACAGTTAGCTGTAAAACATTTGCACAGAATGTTGTCTGTGTAATGAAGCTTAAGGACTCCTTTGTGTGCTGAAGATCTGATGATTTTAGATTTGTCTTTTGGACTCTGGGAATATTAAGTTAGCTGTTTAGAGGCATCCAGCACAAATCTCCAGTTGAGACTAGAGTCCCTTATTGAAAAAAGAACACCCGCTTGGAGGGCTGTTTCTGAACAAAAGGTAAGAACGTTTGATGAGAGATTATCCTTGAAATCTAATAAGATCCCACACGGGACAAAATGAGTCACAGTTTGGAACACAAAAAGAAAAGCAATTGCATATCAAAAAATAATGTGCTCTCCTGTGGAAGAGAGCACAGGAGAGCACATGCAATAACACTGTAATTTATCTCAGTAACAATATTAAACTTAACCTTGTTTTTTTAAATAAATTATCAGGTGATGGTCCCTTCTGAGATAAATTTGAATTTCAACCAGAAAACAACTGTGATCAAGTGACCAAGGGCCAAAAACTGGACATTCGAACTTGACCCACAACTGGAGAAGTCAGGCCTGACAGAAAATTGGCCAAACTAAATTAAGCAACAGCCTGCAGCTATTTGCTACAGAGAATAGTGGAAATCAAAGTCAAACAGGTTCAAAGGTTCCAAGGTGCTTTATTGGAGAAGTATTGCCCAGATGTTTTGACCACAGAACACACTGGAAGATCAGTAGCAGGGGAAGGGGATGGGAGGGGGGGAAGGTGGCAATAAGAGCAAATACCTAGATGCCACCCCTTAGTGAAGATTTGGTGAAGACTCAGCGAAGACTTGACCTGGCCCAGCAGTGGTGCTCCAACCACATGGAGAGAAAGAGAGAGAGAGAAGATCTGCCCTGACCTTTTAGACTCTACATGGAAGAGTAGTGCTAGAAAAGCATAGCAGGTAAGGCAGCAACTGAGGAGCAGGAAGATTGATGTTTTGGGCAAAAGCCCTTCATCATCTCTTCATGGAAGAGAGTCAGCCCTATGTCAGAGTGGAAGAAGATTGCAATCACCCAGCTCCTGCACGGATTGTATGGGTAATATTCTTTCTCAGACAGATAGAACTAGATAGATGTTAAGTATTGTGGGAATTTGGGAAACACTCACATGTTTTTAGTAAGGTATATTTTCTTAATAAAATCAAGTTGAATCACAAATTGAGTTCTGAGTCCCTTTGTCCGCCTCACCGACAAGAGTGCTTGAGTAAAGTGTTTACATGAACTGGTCAAAGTGTCCACAGCACAGACAACTCAACTTTTAAAAGATCTGCATTATCAAATGAGAATATATAGCTATCTGCACCATCAGGTTTTCCAAAGTTTATAGACAGTTAAATGTGTTGTAATACAGTTGGGGGAAGGTAAATTACAATGTGAAACTGCTGTTCTTTGGGATTATATAAACATCTTGGCTCAAAAGTCTGTGGATTGTTGCATTGGAATGCAATGATACATCCATCTTGGACCAGTGCCCTTGATTGCATGTTCAGGAGGAGCTTATGCAGTTTACACAGCCATGACGGGTGGGTTAGGGTTAATGGAATGCTGGGAAAAAGAAGTAAATTTGTGCTGCTTCTCTTATCAAGAACGAAGTCTCAAACTTTGAGAAAAAAAACTTTACTATATGTTGATCTCGAGGCAACCAGATCACAATCTTGGATGTCCAGGTGTTCAACGACTCTATCCCTTGGTTGGCTTTGAGCCTGACCAAATGTACCATTTTAGTCCTGATCAGAAGTTGAGGCTCAAACAATCTGCAACCCAATTTTCTCGACCTACATTGATGACTTTGTAAAGGTTAAGTAAAGGATCAGCGCACACAAGGGCACCCTGGGAACTACAGTTCAAATTCATGGCATGGCATAACCAGATCTTGGTTTGGTTATTCCAATGGTTCTGACAATACTAGGGCTGGAGTTTGTTGTAATAATGTATGGTTTTCAGGCTACTTTTGAGAAAATAAAATAATTTATTGACATGCTTTAAGATATGGAAATGTACTTTGATCATAACCTCCAGAAGTGGTAATTTGACAAGTTTGGGTTGGTCATAATAACAGCAGCACACTGTAAGTCCATTCATACAAGGTAACTTTATTCAATTCTTATAACAGAAGCTGCAGGTTAATAAGAAAATGATGATGGATCTATCGGGAGTTTCTCATGTTCTGAAAATAGAATTTACAGGATGTGCACCATTTGCTTGATTTAACTGTAAGGTAACACCAAAGGTGTTAACAAACAATCCTGAATAACTTACATCAGAGTCTTACAGAAGAAACTCTGTCATTATCTTGCTTTGCCAGTAACCTTCCACTTACAACCTTTATATTAGTGTGAGGTGATTGGGTTTTTTCATCAAAACCTGACATGCAGAAAAAAGAAATTGCTGTGTAACTCTTCCAAGCAAGATTGTAACACAAGTTACAGCTATCTGAAATTTCAAGACATCATTTGAAAGCACAGAATGAAAAATGATAACCATCTGATAGTGCTCAAAGTATCCTTTCATTTTTTCATAATAAAAGGTTAGTGTATACATTAAATATTCTTGGCAACGAATTTCATCATTTCTTCCTCATTCAGTACTGTCATGTTTGACTCCATCATATGATTATGCTTTGTGAGATTTATTTACTTTCCTACCCTCACTTTCATTAACAGTGACGATCCTTTTGTTGGATGTCTAGATTCTCTGGTAGTTTTGGCCCTTCAGAACATCAAGTGCTGCTCACATTGTTTAAATACAGATATTAACAATAATATGTTACACATGTTTCCTGGTGCATTCAACTGAATACATTTTCTCAGCCTTTATGCCACTCCCTCAGCCTGCTGCCTGGACAAACCAGAAAATCTGCAACTGACATGTTATAATTGACCCTGAGATAACTACACGGAACACAATTCTGCTCCATTCTCAATCTGCCTACATTGATGTCTGTAACATTGCCCTTGCCTCAGTTCATCTGCTGCAAAAATAATCATCCCTTTTGTTCCTCTGAGACATGTCTATTCCAGTTGTACCCTGGTTGATCTCCCATCTTCCACTAAGCTTCTTTAGAACTCTGCTCCTGGTTTCTTATCTTGCACTGAGTCCCATACACCCATGATTCTAAAGGCTTATATAGGTTCTTGATGAAGTCACGCCTTGATTTTCAAATTTTTGTCCTTAATTTCCAATCCATCCATGTCCTTATTTCTATAACCCCTCCAGCCCCACAACTGTTGGTCTCCCGACCGTCCACCTTGCCTCTTGGTGAGTTTAATTACTCTGCAATAAGCAATATTTATTTCAGCCTTTTGGATCTTAAGCTTAAGAATTTACTTTGAAAACCTGTTAGTCTCTCTATCCCTCTTTACTCCAGGACTTCCCAAACAGACCCCATTAATTGCCTCAGACTTCAGATGACCATGGAGTTTTGTGGTGGGAGGGATTGGGATTGTTTTAGCTTCTCAGAAGATAAGGGGAGTTTAGTTCCTGTGCTAGAAGGACAGAAAAATTCAGAACTGTAGGAATGAAAGGGTTGAACAAAATTACATTTCAAAACTGTTTTTTGCAGTAACAATCGGGCCTTAAATAACTGTCCTTTAGGTCACGGCCACATTACAAAGAAATGCAAGGATTTAAAGAGGACTTGCAGCTGTTAGTGCTCATCCAAGCTCAATGGCACAGCAGGTGACTTCAAAATCTCATCAGGTGACCTGCAGAGGGATTGCATCCCAAAGTCTGGAGAGTCCTAACAGTAAAGGTATTTGGAAATAGTCCCAAATAAATTACATCAGCGTCTTCAGAGGAAACTACATCCACTCTGCCGTTATGTTTCAGACACTCCTTGAAATCTATCTGTTTGACCAAGCTTTCATCCTCAGACTCTCCTTATGTGGCTTGATGTCAAATTTGCCACAAAATGCTTCTGTGATGCACTCCGGATGGCTGGACCATTTAATATATAAAAGGTAATCTATCAATGCAAGTTGTTTGTGTTACTTCCTCTAATTCAGGCAACTAGGATTTGAGCTATAGGGAGAGGCTGAACAGGCTGGGGCTGTTTTCCCTAGAGCATCAGAGGCTGAGGGGTGACCTTATGGAGGTTTACAAAATTGTGAGGGGCATGGATAGGATAAATAGACAAAGTCTCTTCCCTGAGGTGGGAGAGTCCAGAATTAGAGGGCATGGGTTTAGGATGAGAGGGGAAAGATATAAAAGAGACCTAAAGGGCAACGTTTTCATGCAGTGGGTGGTACGTGTATGGAATGAGCTGCCAGAGGAAGTGGTGGAGGCTGGTACAATTGCAACATTTAAAAAGCATCTGGATGGATATATGTAAAGGAAGGGTTTAGAGGGATATGGGCCAGGTGCTGGAAGGTGGGACTAGATTGGGTTAGGATATCTGGTCGGCATGGACGAGTTGGACTGAATGGTCTGTTTCCGTGCTGTACATCTCTGACTCTATGACTCTATGAACTTATCAACATTTTACTAAAATAGCCATTGCTTTAAACTATATTTCAGAATTTTTTTAAAGTTAGAGTTGAGGTACGCAAGGTTACGTAGTGTTCTGATTTCCACTTTAAGATATGATTTCCTCACAGAATGACTGAGATTGGTCAGGTGGGATGTACCTTTTCCAAAATTGTATTTGTTGCTTTTTGCTAGGTTGGTTTCAACTTTGCTCCAAATAGTCTATATTCTTTGCATTGAAAATGCACAACTGGTTGACTTGTTCTTTTGATTTTTTTTTAGACACTCAGTTAATGAGCAAAGAAGTTGATTCAATATTAGTGTAATCATGTTTAATTTAGCTCAATACTGTAATTTATATAATAAAAATTTAAATGTGTTTTTGTCCTTTTTTGACAGGTTATTTCCCAGGCAGAGCATCATTGCTGAAACAACCAACAAAATTAAAGTAAAATACTGCAGATGCTGGAAATCTGAAATAAAAAAAAACAGAAAATGCTGGAAATACTCAACAGTATCTGGGGAGAAAAATGGAGTTAACAATTTGAGTTAATTGCCAGAGGAGTAAATGCATAAAAATGCATTCATTCGAAAACTGACATCAAGCATGTTCACAGATTTAATTAAAGTAAACTGAAATAACATTTGCACTTCTTATTACAGAAATTATAAATCAGTGCTTTATGTGTTATACTGCTTTATATATTTGCTGAGCGATGTGCTCAATTTTCTCTCTTGGCTAGGAAAGCCAGCAGAGGGGAGGAAAGAGTAATTTCTTCAGGAAGGATAGCGGGAAGGGAGGGAAGTTATCAAAGTTGCCAAATCTGGTTGATGTATCCCTGATGATTTCATCACATGATTGCCTACATCCAAAAGCCCTGCTCTGTTTTCCAACAGCCATTTCCCCTCCATCTTCAAAATGTTTATAATAACATCAACATCCTGGGGTTACTATTGATAAGTAACTGAACTGTCATACAAATATAACAACAAATCAGAGGCTGGAAATTCTGCAGCAACTATTTCATCTTCTAAATCCCTATTGCTTTTCCATCATCTATAGGGTACAAGTCAGGATTGTGATGAAATATTGTTCACTGAGCTGGATGAGTGCAACTTCACACAACAGTCAAGGAGCTCTAGACAGTCCAGGACAAAGCAACCTGGCACCCATCTAACATGTTTAACATTCACTCCCTCCACCGCTGGTGCATTGCTACAAAGCAACAACTTGCCAAGGTTCCCCAGACAGCAGCATCCAAGCCTGCAACCTCTATCACTGAGAAGGACAAGGACATTAGATACATGCAAGCTCCCCTCCAGGACACACACCATCCTGACTTGGAACACATTGCTATTCTTTCACTGTCGCTAGGTGCAGTTTCTGGAACTCGCTCACTAACAGTACTGTGGCTGTGCCTACACCATTTGTGTTGTTGTGGTTCAAAAACGCTGCTCAAGGGCAATAAGGAATAGGCAATAAATGCAGGCGTGGCCAGCAATGCTCGCATCCTGTAGAACGAATTAATAAAAATAAAATAGACAAAAGCATTTGAAGAAGTAAAAAGTAATTTATTCACCACAATGATTTTTATCTCAGCAGCAATAGTCTAGGAGATAAATCTTTATTTCCTGATGATTGTGCACGATCATGAGCATTGGCAATCTTCGACGCTCAGGTGAGGGGTTTAATTTGTAAGGGTTTAAGGTAGATGCGGAGTACAACAAGCTACCTGCTACCTTTTTTGGTAATACAGACTGGGAGCAGACTGGTTAATTATGAACCATATAGACTACTTAGTAAGATTTTAAGTGTGACTTACATGCTTTGTAAGTAGGCTTTACAGGTGAGTGTAATGGAAACTGCATTATGGAAATGACATGTTGGAAAATATTTAAACGGAACCTATTATTGGAAATAATTGCAATATTCACAGTGAGTATAGCGATATGAAGACTTTTAGCTGAATACTTTCGGCACTAAACAATATACGAAGAAGCTCAGGTGACAATTTTCACTGCACGGCTCATTTAGCATTCTGGTTAGAGAAGAACGGCATTTGTTAAAGCCGTTGAAGTACACCAGGGATGGACTCTTGGAGGATTGTCAAGTGATTGACAACTTGTTTGGTAGACTCATTGAGGCTTTATGCCATTTGGTAGGTAACATTTCATTTAATGACTCCTGTTGATAAAAAAGTAAACAGGAATAAACAAGTCTTGCTGAGGATTTCAAGGCTGACTTCTTGCTCAATTTATGATGTTTGATGACTGACTACTGTATATTAGAAGTGGACTTTTGAAATGCAATGGGCGATTTCTTGGGTTTTACAATATGGTACCATTGCTTTTCCTGCATATTCTCTTCGGATTTCACTGATTAAAAGACTTTATCTTGTCCTACTCACAAGCACGAAACAGGGTGCTTTGTCATCAGTTTTCCCTTGTTCTGCCTGAGGAATTGGAGGAGGAGATGATAACAGACAGACCAGCACTAGTTGCTAGAGAAGTGACAGACAAAAGAGCTGTCAGCCAGAGGCACTGGAAACTTGTGAGACAGGAGGTTTCAGACAGCACTACTGCTATACTCACCTGATGCAGCATAAAGAGACTACATTTTAGCAAGGAAAGCTACGAATTTTGACTTGGATGTTGTCGGACTATGAGTCAAGGCAAGTCGCAGACAAGGTCAAAGTTGCAGTTAATTTTCATTTAAATTTCCAAGTTGTTACAGGTGACCTAAGTCATGTTGTCATAACCTCTATGTAGTTCTGTGTAAGGGATGTTTCTGCGCTCTATAAACTGTGTTTTATAAATGAAGAAACGATTATATATCATTGGTTACTACCTTAGAGATGTCCAGAGGCTGAAAGCATTTGGATTTGACAGAATTATGGAATTTCCCTTTGGCTAGGAGACATTGACTTTCCATGTGTGATCATGTAAGATCTCAGTGAAATTTAGAGGTCTTCAACAATAGGAAGACACAAGTTGTCTGCTCGCACTGGTAGAATATCATTGCAGATGAATGTCAGCCATCCAGGGCATTGACATTCTGTGTTTATAGTGATAAAGTCATCCACCACACTGATCTTTGACTTCTATCACAGTATGGAAATTTCAGTGAGAGAGTGGGTTAGGGACAGGAAGGGGCACAAGTTGGAGGGCCAGGAAAGGGCAGCGATCAAGGGGTTCAAGGAATGGGAGATTTGGGAAGGACCAGCAGTGAACATGAGGTAGTGTAAACCAAAAGCTACACATTTATTTTCACTTCATTTGTTCATTTATTTCATTTATAAATTTGACAGTATTAGGCTAATTTTGACAGTATCAGGCAAGAACTTTCAAAAGCTGATTGGGGGCCGATGTTCTCAGCTAAAGGGATGGCTGGAAAATGGGAAGCCTTCAGAAATGAGATAGCGAAAGTACAGAGACAGTATATTCTTGTTAGGGTGAAAGGAAAGACTGGTGGGTGTAGGGAATGCTGGATGACTAAAGAAATTGAGGGTTTGGTTAAGAAAAAGAAAGATACATATGTCAGATATAGAAAAGATAGAATGAATGAATCCTTAGAAGAATGTAAAAGCAGTAGGATTATACTTAAGAGGGATATCAGGAGGGAAAAAAAGGTACATGAGATAGCTTTGGCAAATAGAGTTAAGGAGAATCCAGAGCGTTTTTACAAATACATTAAGGACAAAAGGGCCACCAAGGAGAGAATAGGGCCCCTCAAAGATCAGCAAGGTGGCCTTTGTGTGGAGCTGCAGAAAATGGGGGAGATACTAAATGAGTATTTTGCATCAGTATTTACTGTGGAAAAGGACATGTAAGATATAGAATGGAGGGAAATAGATGGTGACATCTTGCAAAATGTCCAGATTACTGAAGAGTAAGTGCTGGATGTCTTGAAACACATAAAAGTGGATAAATCCCCAGGACCTGATCAGGTGTACGCTAGAACTCTGTGGAAAGCTAGAGAAGTGATTGCTGGGCCTCTTGCTGAGATATTTGTATCATCGATAGTCACAGGTGAGGTGCCAGAAGACTGGAGATTGGCTAACGTGGTGCCACTGTTTAAGAAGGGTGGTAAAGACAAGCCAGGAACCATAGACCAGTGAGCCTGACAATGGTGGTGGGCAAGTTGTTGGAGGGATCCTGAGGGACAGGATGTACATGTATTTGGAAAGGGAAGGACTGATTAGGGATAGTCAACATGGTTTTGTGCATGGGAAATCATGTCTCACAAACTTGATTGAGTTTTTTGAAGAGTAACAAAGAGGATTGATGAGGGCAGAGCGGTAGGTGTGATCTATATAAACTTCAGTTTGGGGTTCGACAAGGTTCCCCATAGGAGACTGATTAGCAAGGTTATATATCATGGAATACAAATAGAACTAGCCATTTGGATACCGAACTGGCTCAAAGGTAGAAGACAGAGGGTGGTGGTGGAGAGTTGTTTTTCAGACTGGAGGCCTGTGACCAGTGGAGCGCCATAAGGTTCGGTATTGGGTCCTCTACTTTTCGTCATTTATATAAAAGATTTGGATGTGAGCATAAGAGGTACAGTTACTAAGTTTGCAGATGACAACAAAATTGGAGGTGTAGTGGACAGCGAAGAAGGTTACCTCAGGTTACAACAGGATTTTGATCAGATGAGCCAATGAGCTGAGAAGTGGCAGATGGAGTTTAATTCAGATAAATGCAAGGTGCTGCATTTTGGGAAAGCAAAATTTAGCAGGACTTCCACACTTAATGGTAAGGTCCTAGGGAGTGTTTCTGAACAAACAGAACTTGGACTGTGGTGCTCATAGCTCCTTGAAAGTAGGGTCACAGGTAGATAGGATAGTGAAGAAGGTGTTTGGTATGCTTTCCTTTATTAGTCAGAGTATTGAGTACAGGAGGTGGGAGGCCAGTTGCAGCTGTACAGGACATTGGTTAGGTCACTGTTGGAATATTGCGTGCAATTCTGATCTCCTTCCTATTGGAAACTTGAAAGGGTTCAGAAAAGATTTGCAAGGATGTTGCCAGGGTTGGAGAATTTGAGTTATAGGGAGAGAGGTTGAATAGGCTAGGGCTGTTTTTCCTGGAGCATCAGAGGCTGAGGGGTGACCTTATAGAGATCTATAAAATCATGAAGGGCAGGATAGGATAAATAGATAAAATCTCTTCTCTGGGGTGGGGGAGTCCGGAACTCGAGCGCATAGGTGTTGGGTAAGAGGGGAAAGATATGAAAGAGACCTAAGGGGCAACCTTTTCATGCAGAGGCCGGTACGTGTATGGAATGAGCTGCCAGAGGAAGTGGTGGAGGCTGGTATAATTGCAACATTTAATAAGCATCTGGATGGGTATATGAATAGGAGGAATTTGGAGGGATATGAGCAGGGTGCTGACAGGTGGGACTAGATTGGGTTGGGATATCTGGTCGGCATGGATGGGTTGGACTGAAGGGTCTGTTTCCGTGCTGTTTTCTCTATGACTCTATAAAAGTAAGAATTTAGCAATGTAAAGCCTTTCCACTTACAGGAAATAACTTTTCTTTGACGAGGAGTCTCCTACAAACCTTATTACAACTTTGTCAATTGTTTTAATGGAAAAAAATTGATTTACTAAAGAACATTTCACTTTAAGTCAAGATTTCAGGAACACAAGCACGTCTTCAAATGAGAATTTACTGCACTTGGAACAAAGTCCCAGAAATCACTCAGTAGATTAGATACTTATGAGTGAAACACTTCTTGTTTCAGTCCTAATGCATCATTCACTTGATGTGCTCAAGTTACTCAAATTGAACAGGTTTTGCTGGAAAGGTTGCTGTCATTGAAGACCGCAATTTCCCCTCAGACGTGGTTGACAATGCTCTCCACCGCATCTCCTCCACTTCCCGCTCCTCCGCCCTTGAACCCCGTCCCACCAATCGCCAACAGGACAGAACCACACTGGTCCTCACCTATCACCCCACCAACCTCCAGATACTTCGTCATTTCTGCCACCTCCAAACCGACCCCTCCATCAAGGATATATTACCCTCCCCTCCCCTATCAGCGTTCCGGAAAGACCACTCCTTCCGCAACTCCCTCGTCAGGTCCACACCCCCCACCAACCCATCCTCCACTCCCGGCACCTTCCCCTGCAACCACAAGAAATGCAAAACTTACGCCCACACCTCCCGCCTCACTTCCCCAAAGGCCCCAAGGGATCCTTCCATATCCATCACAAATTCACCTGCACCTCCACACACATCGTTTACTGCATCCGCTGCACCCGATGTGGCCTCCTCTACATTGGGGAGACAGGCCGCCTACTTGCGGAAGGTTTCAGAGAACACCTCTGGGACACCCGCACTAAGCAAACCAACCGTCTCGAGGCTGAACACTTTAATTCCCCCTCCCACTCTGCCAATGACATGCAGGTCCTTGGCCTCCTCCATCGCCAGACCATGGCAACACGATGCCTGGAGGAAGAGAGCCTCATCTTCCGCCTAGGAACCCTCCAACCACAAGGGATGAATGCAGATTTCTCCAGCTTCCTCATTCCCCCCCCCCCCCCCACCTTATTTCAGTCCCACCCTCGGAATCAGCACCACCTTCTTGACCTGCAATCTTCTTCCCGACCTCTCCGCCCCCACCCCCTCTCTGGCCTATCACCCTCACCTTAACCTTCTTCCACCTATCGCATTCCCAATGCCCTTCCCCCAAGTCCCTCCTCCCTACCTTTTATCTTAGCCCGCTTGGCACACCAGCCTCATTCCTGAAGAAGGGCTTATGCCCGAAATGTCGATTCTCCTGCTCCTTGAATGCTGCCTGACCTGCTGCGCTTTTTTCAGCAACACATTTTTCAGCTCTGATCTCCAGCATCTGCAGTCCTCACTTTCTCCTTGCTGTCGCTGTTTAAAGGCTAATTGTTGCAAACATCCTTTCTACTCTAGATTTTGCTGTAATCTGGGCATTGGATTTCGTAATCCACTAACAATGGACTGGACAGAGAATGAGAATTAAGAAAAGAAAAGCAGACAACATAAAGTCTACTGCTCCACAGTACAGTGGGTCTTGTTAAAATTCATTTATGAGATGGGTACATTGCTAGCTGGACTAGCATTTATTGACCATTCGTAGATGCCCTGGAGTACATGGTGTGAATTGCCTTGTTGAACTGCTACTGCAGTGTCCATTTGGTATAGGTACACTCACAATATGGTCTGCTATCCTTGGCACAATTCCAATGTAATAACACCAGGTATATGCTGAAGGATCCTGAGATTTAGCAATCCCAGAATGACAAACTCCATTTACTTCAGCAAGTTTTTTAATGAACGAATAACACACATGTAGCAATGCCACTAAATTGTGCAAGTCAGTGTAATCATCGATTTCTACATGTGGGCTACTAACAAACTTACAAGTTATTTACAAGATCTTGGTTGTTCTGTTCCTTGGTAGTTGTTGCTTCTGAATTCATATCTCTTAACCAGACTTTCTACTCTGGTTTCAAAGCCAACAGTGCTTTTTTCTCTCCTCTGTGTATATTGTGATACTACTGTTGCGTTTTTGTTGGTGATTCTCCATTTATTTTATTTTCTCGTGGTCTTAGTTATGGTTGACTTGAGGTTATGTTAGACTTGAAATTGTATTTTAAAACAGGTATGGTTTTATTTCTTCCTATCAGCAGTGCAGTTCATGAATATCTGTTATTCAGTGGCATTGGTCTGTAACTAAATACAATTAACTCTCAGTCTGAATTTTGATGCATCAGTGACTTGGTAGTGTTGACTGCCTTCTTTGCTTCTCTGTTTGATTGAGGATGAAGTGGAGTACTTGTCATCTGGTACCTGTCTCTAAAGTAAATTTTCTAAATTTCTCATTCACAAATTGAGATCCCTTATCTGACATTACTTCTTCTGGGAAACAATGAGTTGCAAAGCTTCTTCTCAGTGCACTGCTTACTGCTATGGTCAAATAAAGTATTGCTTTTTGAGTCCATCTTGAATAATAAGCTACTTATACTAAATACAACTTCCATTTGAAGTTCATTCAATCTCTGGTCATGTTCCTTCTTCATTTTGCCGTGCACAAGGTTAGCATCCATATCACAAAAGATTGAGGCATTCAAGAGAGCATTGTTTATTTTTAATAGGTAAAAGCAATGTGTAGGGTCACGGAGAAAAGGCAGGAGATTGAATACTATATTAAAATGCTCAGAGAGAATGCAATCGCAATGGGACAAATGGCCTCCTTCTGCACTGTAGTGATTCTGTGATTCTTTCAGGATTCTTGACAGTGGCTTTTACAAAATATTTTGTGCAGAGGCCATTCTTAACTGGAAAAAATTGTTGTTGAAATAATACTGTGTGAATGGTGTTAGTAATATGGTCAGCAATGTGGGTGTCTAATACATGATCTGAGGCTGTTGGTGCCTTATCCTTACATATACGTCTTCCACTTCTGATTTATTGTAAAGCTTTTTTATTTACATTTGTACACTGTAAGTTACCAAAAGTAGACCTCTAGTGTAGTGTCTAAGACCTCTCTCTTTACATTCTTCAAATCTCATGACTTCTCTCAGTCTCTCTTACTGATTCAGGTAGTTCTCCTTTAACACCAGAGTTGTGTTCCGGTGAAACCTCACTTAATAGAAAATTGTTTAATAGAAATAATGGGGTTTAAAGGAAAAATGGAGTTGGGGCAGAACCAGCACAAAAAAAAATCACTTTAGATCACTCATTAATCACCAAAAGCTTAACACAATGCATAGAACAGCCTGAATGAAGGATGTTTTCTCTTGCAAAAGTGAGGCTCAGTGGTTAGCATTGCTGCCTCACAGCAACAGGGACCAAGTTTCGATTCCAGCCTCAGGCATCTGCCTGTGTGGAGTTTGCACATTCTCCCCATCTCTGCATGGGTTTCCTTCCAAAATCCAAAGATGTGCAGGTTAGATTAACTGGCCATTGTTCAGGGATGTGTAGTTTAGATGCATTACTCAGGGGCAAATGTAGCATAATAGGGTAGGGAAATGGGATTGGGTGAGATATTCTTGGGCCAAAGGGCCTGTTTCCACACTGTAGGGATTCTATGAAATCACATTTATTAACAAGATGAAAGTAAATTTAACACAGTGCATTTAAAAATTGTAAGAAAGCTGCTCTCTGTATGATGCCCCTCACAGAAAGCTGCTCTGTCACCAGTTGACATTGGTGCATGCACAGAGATTTCGGCATGGACAACGGTGCATACACAGAATGAAGCGTGCAAACTGATCCTGGCTGGAATCGCGCTATTGCGAACAGAGGTAAGTGTTCTCGAAAATACTGTTCCCTAATTCTTCAGTGATGTTATAGCCAAATTGTGCTGCCAGAACACGCATTATCCCAGAAATCCTTGTGGTCATATCATCATCATTATTTGCATATTTAATATATTTCAAAAGCTACTTCTCAGCTTACCTGACAAGATAGATATTATTCGCGAATTAATTTAAACTAGACCATTAGAAGTCCTAGTCTTCTTTGGAAGGGATCACCTTGGTAACCTTAAACATAGGAGCATGAAGAAGTAGGAAGAGGTAAATCCAATGACTTCCTACAATAAATCATCTGGCTATTGTCTCTGGTTCCCCTTCTCAATTTTTCACACAAATACCCCACATAAAGATCATCCCGTAACTTATGCATTATTTGATACTTTTTTTCCTGCAGCCGATATTCTAATGTTATCCTTTCCTGTCATTGGAAGCTTGGAAGTCAAGTCTTTCAGCAACCTTCAACATCACAGTGCCCATCTCTCTGGTAGTTGTGCTATCAGCAAGGCCACACAGATTTTGGATGTAATTATTGAACTCAGAGTGGAAACAACGGATGCATTATACTGTACAGGTGAAGGCAGAATAAGACACGTTAGCTGATGGGAACTAGAGCTTGAAGGATGACCACATTGATACTTCAAATGGCATCTGTGTTTGGGAAATACACCAGTGCAGTGACATTAACAGGGTCCAGCGACAGCCTAAATGTGAACTACAATGAAAGCCGATGATTGGGATTTTCAAAGTGCTGAGGTTGATAGCACCAACAATGGGGGAGTACGAATGATATTATGAAAAAACTATTATGCAAACAACTCTTCTTTCAAGAAGCCTTTCAACTAAAACCAAAAGGAACTGGGCACAATTTCAAGTCGGACCATTGTCATTGTCACTTTCCCCATTTAGTACAGTGAGCATGGGGAACTGTGTCAGTACACCTGTCACAGTAAGCAGAGCTGGAGTACTTGTCACAGATGGAATAATGGACAGAACTAGCATGTAGGGCACAGGTGGCCTGACTGGCAGTTGGTACATCATTACAGATGGCAGGGTTTTCATTCATCCAATGAATCTAGTATGGTTGACCCAGCTTGCACATTTCAATTGGCACCCTTGACAAAGATACCATATTGACGTCCTGGCACAGCTGGAACAATAACTATAGATAGGAAAGCCACAAAAGAGTACAAAACAGCTTCAGAATTGCCTAGTACTTATTATATGCTGAAGGCTTATCGGAATTGCAAGGTGATAACAGCATGCTGATGGTAATAGAACGTACGAGACCTTAAATCTCGCAAGACCAACTCTGTACCTCTTCAACACATGAAGTTTAAGGATTTAGAAATAAACAGATGACTATGTAGTAGGAGTATGAATCAAAGTCAAATCAGCAGAAATATTGAACCAAACAGATGAAAAGAAAGATTCGGTTATGAGGGAAGAATAAAAATGCCAGAAAGGCACATTTTTAAAAATGGCACATTTTCAGAACAATAATGGTGTACTGCTAATACATGGTAATTTTTGTAACAAGGCTGGTCTGTCATTTTAGCCTTTAGCACCTGAGAAAATGTTGCAGATGTGTTTTGAAGCAAATGACTGTGTTGACTTTTCTGAATAGTTAACACGACTGTGAAAAAGCAAAGAAAAGACAAATGAGCATTTATGAATTTTAAATTTCCAACATAAGATCATCTTTGCGTTTTGGAGGAATTCCAAAAAGAGTGCATGTTAGAAGGTTAGAAAAAGCTCTGCAACTTGAGATTCCATCAAGCTATGAACAGTTTGTTGTTACTTGGAAGAACGAGAAAGTGGTTATAAGCTGGTGAGGCAATAACAGAAAACACGGGGGTTTAATTAAGTTTCTAAGTAAAGAGAGAAGTGAGAAAAAATGTGATAAAAGTAACAGGCTTGAAATATAGTGTGACAGGTGCATACATGATATCCTTTTCCTACAATGCGGGATTAGTGCTGGTTTATGACCCCAAAAGAGCCAGTTCTTCACTGTGAAAACCTTCTGTTCCTTGCTTGTAATCAAACTCAGACATGTCACCTTGATGGAATTTCTAGTGCAGCGGGTTATAAATGAGTGCACAACATCAATACTTTCTCAGGATTTGTGATCTAGAAGACAAAGGGAAACTGTAGCCTTGGCCACTGTGGAGAAAAATTATATAATTCTAAAAATATGGCCTGGAGTTTAAGCAGAATCCTTTGCTTGCTCCATTTATATATAGAGCTGAGTAGATACTCACTCTCATTTTAACAAATAGGTGGGTATAACTTGATATTAATGATTGATTTTAGAATGTCTATTTCATGTGCGAGGCAGATGGTTGCATTTCCTGGCATACAGCTTACAATCCCTTACTGGCAGATAGTGGCAGAGCATTAGGAGTCCTGATCCGGGCTCGTCCGCTCTGACCACTTTTCATTTCTTTTGTTCTTAGAAACCCTGGCATGCACTTGGGTGGGCTCAGCATGGACCCCGTGGCCGCAGTGAGTGTGCCCAGCATGAGCTGGAGTGAGCCCTTGCCAACTTTTTTGGGGCAAGCACCTGGCATCAGAATTGGTGACTGTTACATTGGCGGATGCGATGCCGATGAGGTAGACTAGCAGGATGGGTGACTTTGTCATTAGTTGGGTCCAATGCTGGCAGGTGGAGGAGAGTCGGCCCAGCAACGAAAGCTGACGCCCGTTGGTTGGGTCCAGTGTAGACAGCGGTGAGGTGGTGGTGGAGCAGGATTATCGATAGTGAGGTGGCTCAGGACTGATGGACTCTCTTTAAGCTATTTCCATCTATTTCTTTTCTTATTCTTAAAGCTATTCAAAATTACACAGGATCATGGCAACAGTAATACAAGGTTTTCACTGTATTTTACTGTTTTTCTGACTGTAAAATACACGTGACAATAAATTAATTAATTCATTCATTCATCCAGAGATGAATCAGCATTTGGACATTCCTACTGAGTCAATACTGAGCTCTAGTGAATCTTCTAACACCATTCCTTCTACTGGAGTTTCAACAAAGATCACCATAAGAGAAAGCATAGTAGATGAATGAATGGCCTTACTGAATGGAATAGATGGATTAAGGAGAAGCCAACTGCCTCAGGAGAGTATAAGATTACAGAAAATCATTAAAAGTAGGGTGCAGATAAAACCAATGATGAAATTTACAATTCTAATCTTCAATTTTGTGGGCGGCACGGTGGCACAGTGGTTAGCACTGTTGCCTCACAGCGCCAGAGACCCGGGTTCAATTCCCGCCTCAGGCGACTGACTGTGTGGAGTTTGCACGTTCTCCCCGTGTCTGCGTGGGTTTCCTCCGGGTGCTCCGGTTTCCTCCCACAGTCCAAAGATGTGCAGGGTCAGGTGAATTGGCCATACTAAATTGCCCGTAGTGTTTGGTAAGGGGTAAATGTAGGGGTATGGGTGGGTTCGCTTCGGCGGGTCGGTGTGGACCTGTTGGGCCGAAGGGCCTGTTTCCACACTGTAATGTAATCTGTAATCTGTAATTTCAAAGTCAAATATGAGTAGCTCATGCAGGCTGGAAAAGATCAAGATAACGAAAGCATTGAATTTTGCATGGGTGAGGATATGTCCTATGATATTTTTGAATGAATTGTTATTTATGAATAATTTTGATTGGGAAGTTGACTAAAAGTGAGAGAGTAGCCTAGTCTCAAACTAATGAAGTCATGATCTCACATTATGGTAGTCGCGAGGGCAGGTAGGGAAAGTAGTGGATATTTTGAAGAGATACAGGAGAATTCGCCAGAAATAGAGTAAATGTGGAGAGGAAGCTAAGTTCATAATTGAGGCACATTGACTTTCCACCCATCCTAATTAAATCTAAAGTTTGTTGGTATTAAGGTCACAGGCATGCTGACAGGAAGGCAAGCACCAACAATGGATGGCTTTGATATTGGTTGTATTAAGCTGGAAGAAACCACTGCTCACCTAAGTCTTAGAGATAGTAACAACAGCCTTTGGATCACCAGGAGATGTAAAGTAATCTGTTACTAGTCTACTGGTAGTAACTGACCTCTGTAGTAACTGACCCCTGTGGATCCAGTTTCTATCGCTAGGGAATAGTACCTGAATGTCAAAAATGAAGAATCATGGAAAAGCATTTGAGGGACAATATGGGCAGAAGAAGAGGAGCTGTTTGAAGCATCAATACCTGGATCCTGCCAGGAGAAAATAATACCATGCAGTGGATAGGGAAAGAGAAACACCAGAAGAGAATGGCGATGTCCTAATTGGCAGAGAAGTTGAGAAGAATGATGAAGTACAGGGACCCATAATAACAGTAATACCAAAAGTTATTTTTGAATTTACTTGTTATTCATGGGTGGGATGGAAGTATAATTGAAAGGTCTCAGATGAAGGCTGATAAGAGAGGTAAGATCACAGTCATGAGACAGTGATGCAGTCTTGGACTTTGGGTAGAAAGGGCAGGATTGACATCTTGTAGAATTTCTGAAAAAGAGCCATTGGATTCAAAATGCAAAATCTTCATCTCTCCAGCACTTTCTGTTTCTATTGTAGTAGTTTGGAGGAGTTGAGGATGTGTGTTTTCCAGACCTTCCTCTCCACACTCTCTCCATTATCTCAGCCATAAAATTAAGAAGAATTTAAAACCCCAAGTGGAAGGTACAGCTCTTCCAACTGTCCTCCAGCACCCAAGTTGTCCTTTTACCTTCACTATTGTCTGCAGGTTGTTCCATATTCCTTCATGCATTCTTATCTCATTTTAAAACCCACTACTTGCTCTTTTAATCACACTTGTACAACATTTTAAATATTAAATTTCATCTCCTTAGTCCCATTCTTATTAGTTGCCATTGTAAATCAAAGAAACGTGCATTGTAAGTTTTTCCAGTATTAATTCTTTGCCAATGGTTACATGCTGTCTCAACATGATGCAATCATAATTGACAAAATTAACCTCTTTATAGAACGCATGAAAATACTGCTAAGAATCAATGATAAACTGGCAGGGTGGCTGAGGTATATAATGTCTCTCTCATATAGTGAACCCCTTGACCGCTCATGATTTAGAAGTTGCTGATAATCATTTTCAGGAACATTAAGAAACATATTTGCAGATCTGGAATGGTTCCAGAGATTGACAGAAGTCTGAGCTCATAATCCAGTCAAAGCTCAGCTTCCTGATCAATGTTGTACAGGTAAGTAGCATTAATTTGTAGCGGATGGACAAGTTTAGCTCTGAGGAGCTCAAGCCTTAGGCCATAGTCTCGGGTTATCGCCACTTTTCCTGCTCCAACACACCAGGAAGAGCATTGGCAGACTTAATGCAACCCTCAAGCTTCATGCTTCATTGAAAGACTTGTCCATTAGGCAATATCTTCCGTTCTGCTCATCACTGAAACTCTGCTGGCTGCTTCTTAATGCCAACTTTAAATAGGGGAAATTAATGCAATGAAAGAATGAAACAAATCCTGAATTAATATGTGTGCAGCATATTTATACTGCTTAACAAGCGGTTAATAAGCAAAAAATGATGCTAATATCAAATTTGTATGTTAGTGTGAAATAGGAAAATTTACTTCCAGCAATAAATTTCAAGAACTTGTTAAAAATTATCATTAGTTAATTACAACCAAACAAAAACAAAATCATTGTCTCCACACACAATTAGCTCCTGTACCAGCTTTAATGCCCAGCACAAATCAAATCCTAACAGGAAATACTATTTAATGTGGAATTATGAATGTTTCGCGCTTGCATTCACTGGCATAAAGTTCCAAGCTAGTAGCTCAGGTCTTGATGAAAAATATCACCAGCTTTTTCAAATTTCTCTCCTGAGCCTTAAATTTGTGTGACAAGGTGAGCACGAGGTTGCTGATTTCCTTGATATGGGTAATTTCAGCAAAATAATACCCATTGATTGATGATATTTACATGCACAACATCTTATGAGGAGGATGACTCATGTTGCATGAATACTTCATTGAATACCTTGGCTTGTATCTGGTGAATCCTGATAGATGGTTGGCATTGAGCACCACTGAAGATAATATTAAACTGTGTGCATCAACCACCAGTGTTCACTGGATTGTGGGAACTATGATTTCCTTCTAGGACATAGATATTGAAGTCAACAGCTGCCCTGGCTTAGGTCTGACAACCTACTGAAATCTGGGATTGGATTTGTGACATCTTATGCTGCTGTATGGTAACGATTCTAGTATATTCACCCCAGAATCAGACAAACTCCATAGTCCACCATAAATTTGCAATTTATTAAAATGGCATCGAAGCAAATTTCATTTGAAACCATTGGGATCATCAATACTCATAGCAATGCCATTTCAAGATTGATGTTTGAATCTGTTCTGAAATAATGCAGTAAAATCTATACTGTTTCCTTAACTTATGCTGCATTAAATTAAGAACAAGTTGCACATGTTAAATTAGGTTTCATTAAAGTGAAAACAATCTTAAACTTCATTATAATATACAAATGGTCAATACAATCTAATTAGAAAAACATAGATAATTTTAAACAATTTTTTTTTTCAATTTCTTTCATTTCACACATTCTCTCATCTTCATGCCTATCATTTTAATGAAATCCATATACTCAATTTGTTGCCCATGTTACAGAAGGTGGGATGGTTAATGAACTAATTAAAGGGAGAAATCAAACTGAATTTTAATCCTTTGATTTCACCAGAAAGCTTCTGCTTTTTATCCTCTCAAAACATTTAACCAGCCGTTTCTCTGCTTGCATCCATCTGTCCAGTGAAGGGCTAAGTCTACAGAATAGGAAATTCTAACCCTGATGCTTCATCTGCATTTTTCTCAGCAGGGAATTTGACAGCATATGACAATAGCTTTCAACATCCCTTTGCTAGGAAGGGGAGACCCATCTTTAACTGCAGGAAGACCACCAAATTTCCCTCCAGTTCAAGAACCATCTTTGTATTGCACTTACATCATTGATGCTGTATCAATACTCTGTGAGTCTCTACCCAGTAGCTTCACAGAATAAAGAAGTTTAAGAAGTTGGATTCCCACTACTTTCTCCAGCGCAACTAGGGAAGGGAAATAAATGATGGCCTATTCAGCCCATCCTATCCTGGGAATGTTTCTTTGAAATAAAAATGGCAGAGGATGGCTGAGGACTAGATACAGGCTCTGGCTTTGATGTAATATTGTGTCAGTTGTTAGAGATTGGGGGAATTCCTGTCTCCCCAAATCCTGTCCAACTACAGTGCACAAGTCGGGACTGCGATGGATTACTCTCCAACTGCTGGGATAATTTTAGCTCCAATTACATCAAGAAGCTTGACTTGATCCAGAACTAGGTGAAATTGAGGGCTGCAGATGCTGGAGATCAGAATCTAGATGAGAGTAGTGCTGGAAAAGTACAGCAGATCAGGCAGCATCCGAGGAGCAGGAAAATCGAAGTTTCAGGCAAAAGCCCTTCATCAGGAATTGATCTAGAACAAAACAGTCACCTTTATTAGTATAAAGTGAGGACTGCAGATACTGGAGATCAGAGTCAAAAAGTGCTGGAAAAGCACAGCAGGTCAGGCAACATCTGAGGAGTGGGAAAGTTGTTGTTTCGAGCATAAGCCCTTGATCAGGAATGGCCTTTATCAGGATGCCATCCACCACCTTAGACATTCATACCCTCCACCAGTGCTGTGCAGTGGCAATCATCAAAAAAGATGCACTGCCCCAATCTGTCAATGCTTCTTTGACAGTTTCTCAAACTATAAGTCCATACCAAGAAGAACAAGGAAAAAGCAGACCCACTGGAACACAACCACTTCTAAATGCCCTTCAAGTTGTACACTATCCTAATGTGGAACTATATCAGTGTTCCTTCAATGTAATTCAGTCAAAGACCTGAAAGCACCTTTCTAATAGCACCATGAGTTTACTTACAGCCAATGGACTGCAGCCGTTCAAGAAGGCAGCTCAATACTTCCTTTCCATGGCAATTAGGGATGCACTAAAAACATTGATCTTGCTTGTGGTCTACAAATGAATAAAAAGAACATTACGGAAAACAGTTTCTCATTACATTGGTACCTGGGACTTGAAAGACTATTAACTGTAAATGAGCACATTTATCAAAGTATTTATCCTTTGGGAATAGATGGCACTTTAAGCATAACTTCACACAGTTTTACAATGCAGTGCTTGGCTAGCAGGGAAAATAATGTTTGGTTATTGAGCATTTGTGACTTATTTTGAAATCAATGGAAAGGAATATCATATACATTCTGGTGCACAAATGGCTGAGGTTATCCCTTTCTGTATTAAGTGTATTGGCATGAAGCTGATAGGAAAGAGTGCAGAAGTGCTTAAGATTGGTCTGACTTCAGCACATAGTCTTGTTCTACATTCTTTCCACATAACGAGATAATCCTAAGAAATGATGATCCAATTAATGTATCATTGGTGCCAGTATCTTAATATCATAGCTTCCTCTGCTGGAGCAGCACATACACACACTTGGAATAGTAAATACATTCAAAATACAATTCAGTCTCATTTGGATCAGGCCACTAGTTTGACAAAGTACTGCATGATATGTTAGTTAGTAAGGTTAGATCACATGGAATCCAAGGGGAGTTAGCCAATTGGACATTTCTAAAGAAGGGTCACTGGACCCAAAACGTTAACTCTGATTTCTCTCCACAGATGCTGCCAGCCCTGCTGAGTTTTTCCCAGCAATTTCTGTTTTATTTCTGAATTGGATACAAAATTGGGTTAAAGGTAGGAGACAGAGGATGCTGGTAGAGGCTTGCTTTTTGGACTGGAGGCCTGTTACCAGCAGTGTACTACAAGGATTGGTGCTGGGTTCACTGCTTTTCATCATTTATATAAATGATTTGGATGTGAATATTGGAGGCATGGTTTGTAAATTTGCAGATGACACCAAAATTAGAGATATAGTGGACAGTGAAGAAGATTATCTCAGAGTATAATGGGACTTTGATCAGATGGGCCAATGGGCCAAGATGTGACAGATGGAATTTAATTTAGATAAATGTGAGGTGTTGCATTTTTGTAAGGCATACAATGGTAGTACTTACACAGTTAAAAGTAGGACCCTGGGGAGTGTTGAGGAACAAAGAAAGCTAGGGATACAGGTGCATAGTTCCTTGAAACTGAAGTCATAGGTAGACAGGGTGTTGAAGAAGGCATTTGGCACACTTGTGTTTATTGGCCACTGCGTTGAGTAAATGAGTTGGGATGTGATATTGTGGATGTACAGGACATTGGTGAGGCCACCTTTAGAATACTGTGTACAACTCTGGTCACCCTTCTATCGGAAGGATGTTATTCCATTAGAGACGGTGCAGAAATGATTTACAAGGATGTTGCTGGGACTTGAAGGTTTGAATTATAGAGAGACGCTGAATAGAGTAGGGACTTTTTTAGAGTGATGGAGACAGAGGGGTCAACTTATAAAGATTTATAAAATCATTAGGGACCTAGATATGGTTAAAAGCCAAAGTCTTTTTCGTAAAATGGGGAGTCCAAAACTAGAAGGCATATGTTCAGGGGAAAGATTTAAAACGAACCTGAGGGGTAACTCTTTCATGCAGAGGATGGTGCGTGTAAAGAATGAACTGCCGAGGAAGTGGTGGAGGTTGGTATAAATACAACATTTAAAAGGCATCTTGATGTCCATCTGAATAGGAAGGGTTTACAGGGATATGGGCCAAATGCTGTCAAATGAGAACAGGTCAAATTGGAATGGCTGATTGGTACAGACAGGTTGGACCCCAAATGGCCTGTTTCCGTGCAGTATGACTATTATGCTATGACTAATTGGTGGTGAGTCAGTCCAGAGCAGTTTGATGCAAACCCAAATTCATTCATCAATGACTGTAAACAGGGCAGTGTTATCAACATTATTGTGCTAATAGCCGTACAGGGACAGTTAAGCTATCACCAGGGAAGATTCCTCTATATAGTAAAGAATGAATTAGAAGAAAATTCAACCTCCATCACTGCCCTTCCACCATGAAAGAATACTCATTTTAGATTACATTCATATCATATTATGTTGTGAAATGATGGCTGATGATTATAAACCTTGATAAAGAGAATAAATGAGTTAAGTGAATGGGTTTGTTTACATTGTGCACACTTGAATATTTGTTTTTGTATCAGGAGACTGCATTTCAAACAGTGCAGTATAAAATGTTTCCACTGATGTGTCCAGACCCTACATTAAACATTACAAATTGGCTAAGTTCCAGCAAAACCCCTTACTCTGAATTTTCCTCTGTTCTTTAAGTTTGTTTCTTTTTAGTAGAGCAAGAGGCCTTTGTTTTACTTAATAGCACATTGATGAAAATTCTCACATCTCTTAATCAGGTAATAATTATATGATCCTCGAGTATCACACTCTGCAAGGTAAAATATGATGCAGTGAAAGCCAAGCTAGTAACAAACTCCCTGAAGATGCCAGTGGATTGAATGTTAATATTCAATGTGATAATCATTCACAGCTGTAAATCTGAGTGACCTGTGAAGGAACCTTGTGGTTTGACTTTCTATTGTGCTGTGATCCACTTGCCTATATGCACAGGCCTGATGGTCATTTGATATAATACAGTTTGTATTAAAGGGACGAGATCACAAATTGTAACCAAATACTTAAAACAAATGGGGCAGTGCAATGAAACAATGCCAAATTACACCTGAAATAGACATAGATCTCTCTGTAAACTAGGTATAAATAAACATAAATACAACTTACATAGAACACATTGTGTAAAACAAAGCTGATTGATTAAATTCCCTACAGTGTGGAAACAGGCCCTTGGGCCCAACAAGTCCACACTGACCCTCTGAAGAGTAACTCACCCAGACCCATTTCCCTCTGACTAATGCACCTAACACTATGGGCAATTTATCATGGCCAATTCACATGACCTGCACACCTTTAGACTGCGGGAAGAAACCAGAGCAAACCCACGCAGACACAGGGAGAATGTGCTAACTCCATACAGTCGCCTGAGGCTGGAATTGAACCTGGGACCTGGTGCTGTGAGGTAGCAGTGCTAACTGCTGAACCACTGGGCTGCTCCTACTTAAGGTAACACAACTACGAATAATAGAGATTGAAAATAATACACCATTTGTTTGTCTTTAAATGCACATTGAATCAATATAGCTATCTCGTACCTTTAGAACAATGAGTTGCAACTATTCCTTTTTGATAAACATAGATGAATGCTTAGAGGGGCAGAAACATTTTGCCTTTCATGGCACAAATCTCCTCCTTCAGCACTTTAATTAAATTCAGCCATGCCGGTTTGGAAATCAATAGAGCAATAGTGGACATGCTGAGCTCACATGTTTTTCAGATGTTTCAGGGAATTCTGATGGGGGCAGGGAGAGTGAAATAGTACATTGAAGTTCCAACACACTGTCCTAGTTTTATTTCTTTTGATTCCATCATGATAGCTTTTTCAGCCTGAGGATGGAGTGAGCAAAGAATGATAACTTTCTGCGAAAGAGGGAAATAATATGAATATAAATTATTACCCAGCTCTCGCACATCACCTAGCAACCATCTAAGGGACAGCTTTAGTGGAGGCTTTTCCCAGACTGCCTGCTATGGGAAGAGGGAATGTGATCCAGGGACTTTTCAGGGTGAAAAAGAGATTAGGATGAACAAAACAAAATTAACTTAAACATTTAAAATAAAATTAAAGAAAACTATGAAAAAAAAACAAAATTAAGATGGAGTGCATTGTTACTGAATTGATGCATTTAATATACAAAATACATGATGCTTAGGAAAGATCTCAAAAGTAGTAGAAACTCAGGAAAAAAATTAATGCAGACAGTGGATTCTCCCTCCCTATTTTCAGAAGGACCACCAAGTCCAGCACCACTCAGCACTTAACTGGCAGCAATAGTCTCCCCTGATATATACATAGGGGGTGGAAATGCCAACTCCCCATGAGCTGCTGACTGATCAGAGGATGGCATCTGAACATTGGTGTTGGTATCACTGAGGAAGTGATGACTGCTACACTTGTTTTGTTTGTGGTTTTCTTCACATTCAAAATTATCTGATTTGGGTGAGAGTAACCATCTTTCTGGTATAACCAGAAGAATAATGTTGAATAAACAACAGGAAGTTTATTGCTTTACTTCAAATGTTTACAGATTGCATAAGTACAATGTTCTCTACTGTCTGGTGGAGAGAAGTAATTATAGTGACTTAAACTCATAACTCAGAACATACCTAATTGTATTAGGCATGTAATTGTAACTATATTACTGATGACACTTTGTCAGATTTATTACAGTCCAAAGAAGATTTAAATCTATTTAAAGCTATTCAGAGGTTGAGTGAAATAGTTATAAGAATGATCCATGTTGAATAATTCTGATTGTGCTTAAAAGGAAACATAAATTGCATTATTAAAGTTATTGCATTTTATATCTCATGGACGTAAATTAGAATAGCCAGTAAGGTAAAATGATAATATTCAAGGAGTGAATTTGAAACTTAAAGAAAATCTATTTTAGTTCATCTTTGTCCCTTATCTACAAATCCTTGGTGATTATTTGCTGAACCACAGCAAAGTGTTATGATTATTTATGATGGGCAGAGAGCATCAGCCAGTTTAGTTGAATCCCTGACCTGTCAGTGTTAATTTGATCCACATAGTTGCCACCTCAGCCATATTTCAGTTAATGTTTCACAAATTAGGTGCACACAGATATTCTAATTTTGGCTTTTTTTGGCTTCCTGGAGGTGTCGGTATTGGACTGGAATGGACAAAGTTAAAAATCACACAATACCCAGTTATAGTCCAATAGGTTTATTTCAAAGTACAAGCTTTCGGAGAGCTGCACACTGTTGAAGGAGCAAAAGCTAGTACTTCCAAGTAAACCTGTTAGACTATAACTGGGTGTTATGTGATTTTCACCTTTTGGTTTTCTGAGACAAAGATTATCTTATAAATATGATGGTTGGTCATTTGATGGTGCACTGGCAGTGTTAGCTATGCCTTGATGCAATTATTTGGACATCTAATTAAAGCGTTATTGTAATGACATAGTGCTGATTTCTATATCTGTTCAGCAAGACCCTCTAACATAGGTCAGTGTTAAACAGTGACTCCAAAGTTCCATTCTGTTTGGCAATCTGCTTCTCAAGGTCCCGGTCAACCAATCTCATTAGGGTCAATTTTGCTGGTTTCTTTGGTATGAGGTCTATGGGTATACAAGTCTGATTGCCAACATGCAATAAAGAGCTGCCATGTAGATTGCAAGTGTCCATAAGACTACAAGATGCAGGACCAGGTGAAAACCATTCAGCCCATTGATTTTACTCTGCCATTCAATGAGATCATATATGTAATTCCTTAACACAGAAGGGGGTTGAGACTCAGTCATTAAGTATATTTAGGCTGAGATAGATAGATTTTTCATCAGTTAAGAAATCGAGGATCATGGGGAAAAGACAGGAAAGTGAAGTTGAGGATGATTAGATCAGTCACGATCTCATTGAATGGTAGAGCAGACTCATTTGCCTCAATGCCTATATCTGCTCCTGTGCCTTATGATCTTATAAATGATCTGATAATATTTTCAGCCTTTACCCCATGAGCATTTATTTCCTTACTAATTCAAAATCTGACTATCTTAGTCTTGAATAAGTCAAGAGAAGAAATTCCTTTTCATCTCTTCCTTAAATGGATGTGCCCTTACTTTGCTCTCTGGTCTGAGATTCTCCAACAAAGGGGTTACAACCTCTCCTGCCATGCCCACTGTGAATGTTTGATGTCTTAATAAGGTCACCTGCCATTCTTCTAAACTCCAATGAGTACAGACCTAACCTACTCAACGTCTCCTGATAAGAGGTTTCCACTTTACTCGAAATCAGCCAAGCTAACCTTCTGTAGATGAGCTCTCATGCCAGCATATAATTTCCTGAGATAACAGGTCCAAACCAATTCAAAATATTCCAGGTATGGTCTAACTAATGCTTTGTGTTAATTTAGCAAGTCTTCCCTATTTTTATATTCTATACCCTTTGAAATAAAGGCCAACATACCGTTTGCCTTCTCTATTACCTGCCGGACTTGTAATTAAGCTTTCTGTGATTTATGCTCAAATCAGACAGTGAGGACCACAGATGCTGGAGAAGTCAAAGTTGGCAAAAGCACAGCAGATCAGGCATCATTTGAGAAGCAAGAGAGTTGAAATTTCAGGCTTAGGCTTTCATTGGACTGGGATGGTGGAAAGGGCTGAGAAATAAATAGAGGACAGGGGTTTTGGCTGGGGGAAAGACAGTTGGGTGGTGATTGGTGGGTGAAGGTAAGAAGTGGTTGCGATAGGTTGTTGGGAAGCGTAGAGTGGATATGTGGGAAGGAAGATGGATAGGGAGGTCAAGACAAGAGGGTGGAATCAATTTGGAGGGCTGGATCTGGGATGGGGTGGGGGTTGGGGAGATTTGGAAAGTGGTGAATTCAATGTTGAGACTGTGTGGTTGTAGGCTCCTGAGGCTGAAGATGAGGTTAGTGGGTGACCTTGTTTAGGTGGTGGAGGAGACCCAGAATGGACATGTAGTAATGGGATTGTGTCATGATGTGGCTGAAGAGCTTAAGGGCAGTGGAGATGAACGGGGGATTGCAGTTGGAATGAGACTTACTGGGATCTTTACGGAGGCAGGAGGAAAATTTATTCAAGGTGGGCATCCTTGGAAGAGGCTTCACAGTATGGTTTGCAGCAACTAGGAAATAGTGAGGATTGCAGATGGTGGAGAAGTCAGAGTCAATAAAGTGTAGTGCTGGAAAAAAGTACAGCAGATCAGGCACCCCAAAATCTCTCTGTGTTACAGCTTTCTACAGCCTTTCTCCATGTAAACACTATTTAACTTCTCTGTTCATCCTGCTGAAGTGCATAATCTTACATATTAATACATTGTATTCCATCTACCAAGTTTTTGTCCACTTGCTAAGTTTGACTATATCTCTTTGAAGTCTCATTGTACAATATTCAACACTTGCCTTCCCACGCATTAACTATTTACATTCATTTGCCTCATCCATGTCATTGTAAGGAATTGTGGACCCACCACGGATCCCTGTGGCACTCCACTGATTGCAAACTGCCCTCCTGAAAATGTGTCCCTTATCCTAACTCTCCACCTCTATTAATTAGCCAATTCTCTATCCATCCTAATATAGTACCTCTAACACCAAACTTATATAGGTTTATAAAATCATGAGAGGTATATTTAAGTTGAATAGCAAAGGTCATTTCCCAAGAATAGGGGAGTTCAAAACTAGAGGGCATAATTTTAAGATGAGAGGAGAAAAATTTAAAATGGACCCGAGGGACCCAACGTTTTCACATAGAGGGTGGTTTATATTAAATTAGATTAGATTAGTTACAGGGTGGAAACAGGCCCTTCAGCCCAACAAGTCCTCACTGACCCGCAACCCACCCAGACCCATTCCCATACATTTTATCCTTCACTTAACACTATGGGCAATTTAGCATGGCCAATTCACCTAAATTGCACATTTTTGGATTGTAGGAGGAAACCAGAGCAAACCCACACAGACACAGGGAGAATGTGCAAACTCCACACAGTCATTCGCCTGAGGCGGGAATTGAACGTGGGTCTCTGGCACTGTGAGGGCAGTAGTGCTACCATGCCACCATGCCACCCATGTGGAGTGAACTGATAGAGGAAATGGTAAATGCAGGTACTGTTACAACGGTTGAAAAACATTTGGACAGATAAATGAATAGGAAAGGTTTAGAGGGATATGGTTCAAATGCAGGTAAATGGGACTGGTTTAGTTTGGAAAACTTGGTCAGCATGGACGAGTTGGACAAACGGGTTTGTTTCCATGTTGTATGACTCTGAATCTATCAGTGGTCTAATGTTTAGTACGGTATCAGAAGGCTTTTGGAAATCCAAATATATTGTATTCATTACTATCCCTTTATCTATCCTGCTTTTTACCTCCTTAAAGAATTCTAATTAATTTGTTTGTCATGATTTCCCCTTCATGAAGGCATATTACATATTTCTAAATTTCCTGCTATTACATCCTTTCTGATATCTCAACAGCAAATGTTCAGCTAACTCACCTCAATTGATTGTTTTTGTCTCTTTTCCTTTCAATTCAAAGTAATTTGCACTTTTGCAAATCTCTGACACTTCCAAATCTAAGGATTTGTGGAAAATTATTCCTAATGTGACCACTAGCCATGAGCTACTTTTTAAAATGTCTTAGGATACATCTGAGGCCTAATCAGTCTTTAGTTCCTTTAGCTTCCCTTGTTCTTTCAATATCTTTTTTTATTTACTCGTGGATTGGGCCAAGATTTGTTGCTCATTCCTGGTTGGCCCTGAGAAGGTGATAATGAGCTGCCTTCTTGAACTGCAGCAGTCCACAGTGCCCTTAGAGAGGGAATTCCAGTATTTTAACACAGCAACATTGAAGGAATGGTGATATATTTCCAAATCAGGATGGTGAGTGACTTGGAAGGGAACATTTTTGATTCTTCATGAGACGAGGGTGTCATTGGCTCACCCAACATTTAATGTCCATTCTTAATTATTCAGAGGGCAGTTAAGAGTCAACCATATTGCTATGGTGGGGAGTCACATGTCGGCCAGACCAGGTAAGGATGGCAGCTTCCTTCCCTGAAGGAAATTTGTGAACCAGATGGGATTTTCCTCGCTGTCAACAATGGATTTTATGGTCATGGATATGGATGGTCATAATTAGACTTTTAATTCCGGACTTTTACTAAATTGAAATTCATCTATTGTGGTGTGATTCAAACCTAGTCCCCAGAACATTACCTGTGTTTCTGGATTAACAGTCCAGTGATAATAACACGAGACCATTGCCTTCTCCAATATATGTATATCTTTCTTGTGAGAATGAACTATTTTCTAAAATTGTTCTTCAACTGCCTTGTTGTTAAACTCCCAAGCTCTGCCCACCTTCCTTTGTAATTACTCTTATATAAATTTAGCTCAGTTATTTCTGACCCATGTTACCCCCTCTCAAACCAAATGCTAAATTCTACCACGTTATGGCCATTCTGTCCTAGGAGATGTTTTTTACCCTGAGATCAATTATTAATCTTGACTTATTGCACATCATAAATTTCAAAGTAGCTTGATATCTGATTGAATCAACAACATTTGTGAGAAGATTTGTGGCTCGGGTGCTCGTTGCTGTGGTTCTGTTCGCCGAGCTGGAAGTTTTTGTTGCAGCAAAAACTTCCAGCTCGGCGAACAGAACCACAGCAGAATCAACAACATATTGTTGTCAGAAATGTCCTGAATAAACTCTATAAATTCTTTCTCGTGGTTACCTCTGCTAATCTGACTATCCCAATCGACACGAGGTCACCCAAGATTAATGTAATGTCTTTGTTTCATTCCCCCATCTTCTGATTAATTCTCAGAGCTTCCATATTTATACTGTGAAGGGGCCTATTAACTACTCTTAACAGTGTCTTGTTTACTTGTTACTTCTTATCTCTACCCATAGGATTCTTCACCTTTTTTAAAAATTCATTCTTGGGACATGGGTATCGTTGGCTGGCCAGCATTTATTGCCGTCCCTAATTGCCCTTTAGAAGGTGGTGGTGATCTGCCCTCTTGAACCATTGCAGTCTGTGTGCTGTAGGGAGGCCCACTATGCCATTAGGGAGGGAATGCCAGGATTTTGACTGAGCATCAGTGAAGGAACAGTGAAATATTTCTAAGTCAGGATGGTGAGTGACTTGGACGGAACTCAACTTGCATGCCCAGTTGAGTTTCTGGTCAATGGTAATCCCCAAGATTATGATAGTATGGAATTCAGTGATGGTATCACCATTGAATGTGTAGAAGGTATGGTTAGATTGTCTCTTATTGGGGGTAGTCATTGCCTGGCATTTGTGTACAGTCAGGTAGGTTAAAAACAATGACTGCAGATGCTGGAAACCAGATTCTGGATTAGTGGTGCTGGAAGAGCACAGCAGCTCAGGCAGCATCCAAGAAGCTCCTTGGATGCTGCCTGAGCTGCTGTGCTCTTCCAACACCACTAATCCAGGATCCATTTGTGTACAGTCAGTTCTATTATAATGCATTGTTCTGTTCTTGTGCAATCCCATGTTATAAGAAAATTGTGTAGTAGTAGCACCATTTAACGTAGTGGGGCTGAAATCGAGTTATAACCAATACATGCTTTAAAAGTTTGTGCTTTAGAAACAGTGTCCCCAATTTGTCAATTGCATTATAGCAAATTCGCATAAATGAAACACGTGTTACATCAGGATGACTTGTATTGCGAATGTTGTTTGCTACTTGATCCAAGATCATTTCTTGCTATTGTTTTCTAGTACAATAATAATTATTCTATCACCCTTTGCTTCCTTTCGAACAGTCTCATACCCCTGAATATTTAGATTCTGGCGTTGATCTTCATGTAGCCATGTCTGTATGCTGGCGATAAGATACTACCCATTAATCTCTATTTGTGCCATTAATTCAGATCCTTTCTTCCAAAGACTTTCAAGGAAAGAGCCATTAATTTTCCCTTTTTAACCATGATTTTCCCCTTTGACCTTCTCTACTGCTAATTTTCTATGTTTGTACACTCTGCTTGCTCCTTCCTGTCTGCTATCCAGTTTCCACCAATATGGTACTCATTCTTAGATCCAAGATTCAAATTCAAGCACAAATGACCAGAGGATTGGACGGCACAGTGCATACAACCTTTGACCTTTGTACTCTGAACCCTTTAGAGTGATTTTCTTCTTCCTATTGGCTGGAAGGCCCTGTGTGAAATGTATCTGAACTGTTTCTGACCATTTTCTTTTGAGTACAGTGCACATCACAAGATTGTTTACAAGGTAGCACAAAAATCTGAGTCAGGTAACTAATGTGACATAATGCCTACTAGGAATGTTTTCCTTGGGGATTTGGCACAGAAAAGAAGGGAATTGTTTTTGCTTCTGGTCATGCTGTACCTAGTGGAGAATCATTTAACTTCAATGCAGTTAGATAAAAAAATGGAAAGGACAACATTCATCATTGAAGTCCGTTGCCTTGACCAGCAAACAAAATTCGTCTTCACTGTGCAAAAACAAAATCATCAGCAAAGCCTTAACGACAGCAAAATTGGAATCTTTTCCAAGTGCTCTGATATGATACTTTACATGCTGATACTGAATCAAATAATAATCTCCAACTAACCATTTCATCTAAGTGTATAACTATTGTAGAGAAATGATATGAAGCCAAAACTAATATACATATGCTGTATATTTTATAGTTGTTTTGTATTTTTAATAAATTTGTGTAGTCTGACTTGCGATGGTAGAATTTTACCATCAAATTAAACTCTGCAGAAGATTATTCTTTGCAATTAGAAAGTTAAGGAGCAAGTTCTGCCAACATATAACATTATGAAGGAAATAAATAAGATAGAAGCAGGGAGATTGTTTCCACTGGTGGGTGAAACTAGAACCAGGGGGCATAACTTCAAAATAAAGGGGAGCAGATTTAGGACTGAGTTGAGGGGAAACATATTCACCCAAAGGATTGTGAATCTGTGGAATTCCCTGCCCAGTGACACAGTGAGGCTACCCCATTGAATGTTTTTAAGGCAAAGTCAGATTTTTGAACAGTAAAGGAATTAAGGGTTAAGGTGAGTGGGCTGGTACATGGAGCGGAATCCACGAAAAGTTCAGCCCTGATTTTATTGATTGGCGGACCAAGCTCGACAGACCAGATGGCCTACTCCTGTTCCTATTTCTTATGTTCTTGCTGTGAACAAGACTTTGATGGGGGTTCTGTGTGGCCATAAACAACACAGAAAGATTGCCTTATTGTTCATCAGGATGGGCAGATTCAAGGTAAAGTGAGGCTGTCTAACGAAAAATCGTTGTAATAAAATATATTGGAAGATGATTCAGGATGTTTACTGGTCATGTGGCTTTTATTGGTCTTTTTCTCTATGATTTACTATGCCATCAGTGTCACCGTTCAACGATTACGCTGGCAACAGACAAAAGATGGACAATCCAGCTTGAATTTCCATCCCAGAGACTCTCAAGTTGATTTATTCAAATCCCTACTAGCATGGTATCAAAGATCATCATGTCTTTAATTTGAAAAGGTCTTTTAAATTGTCTGAAATAAGTTCTTTATTTCAGAAAATAATCAGAAGTCTTCATTCAGAGCAAGACAGAGACAGAATTTAATGGTCTTTTAAAATCACACGTCTAGCAGCTTTATTTTTTAAACAGCTAAAAACCTGAAGTTATCATTAAATTCAGTTCCTGAATATTTTTGTCATTTCTCACATTGAGCTGATTACTTTGAACTTGAAAATTAAATGGAGTTTACTTCAAGGAACACTAATTTATACAAGTTCCAGGAAATAATAACTATCTGCATAGTCAAGAAATTTCATCAGAACTATAATGGCTGGTCTAAGTGATTGGTGCAATTAAGCAAAAATTGATCCCTTTATTAATCCTACCCCATCATCCCTCCCTCCCCACTAGCACTGGATTGAGAAGCGTCAAAGCTATAAAAGTTTGGTTATGTTATGGTTGTAAGGCAGCTGCAAGTTTGTTCTTGTAATCTTTATTTAAGAGGGAATCAATTATTTCAGAAAGAAATTGGATGGCATTTGAAGGATATCAATTTGGAAGGCTCCAGGAATAGAGAGAGGCAATGGAACTTATTCGATCATTCAGCAAAGAGCCAGTATGTAGTTAATGGGAAGAATGATTTCCTTCTGTGATGTAGGATGGAATGGCAGATGAAGTTTAATTTGGATCAAAGCAAGGTATTGCCTTTTGGTAAAAGAAACAGGACACATGCTATTAATGATAGGGCCCTGGGTAGTGTTGTAGAACAGGGAGACCTAGGGATTCAGGTGCATAATTCTTTGAAATTTGCATCACAGGTAGACAGGGTGGTTAAGAAGATGTTTTGCTCGCTTGCCTTTATTGCTCAGACCTTTGAATATATGAGTTGGGACATTATGTGAGATAGTAAAGACTGTTGATGAGGCCTCTTCTGGAGTGCAGTGTGCAGTTCTGGTCGCACTGTTACAGGAAGGATATTATTAAACTGGAGAGGGTTCAGAAAAGACCTACAAGGGTGTTGCCAGGAACAAAGGGTTTGAGTAATGAAAATAGACTGAATAGGTGGGGACATTTTTCCCTGGAGTGTCAGAGATTGAGAGGTGACCTTATAGATTTTATAAAATAGAAGTTTATAAAATCATGAGGGGCTTAGATAAGTGAATAGCAAAAGTCTTTTCCCTAAGGTGAGAAAGTTCAAAACTAGGGGCATATTTTTAAAATGAGAGGAGAAAGATTTAAAAAGGGCATGAGGGACAACTTTTTTTACGTGGCAAGTGGTTGGTGTGTGGAATGAACTGCCAGAGGAAGTAGTAGATGCAGTACAGTTACAATATTTAAAAGACATAAATAGGAAAGGCTTTGAAGGATATGTGCCAAACAGAGAAAGGTGGGGCTAGTTAGTTTGGGAAGATGGTCAGCATGGACTAATTGGACTGAAGGATGCTTGAACTGCTACAATCCCTGGAGTGTTGGGAATGGAGTTCCAAAATTCTGACCTAGCGACACTGATGTTGTTCAATGTTAGGATGGTGTGTGGCTTTGAAGTGAACTGGCGTTTGCCGATGTTCATGTGCACCTTGTCCTAGGTGCTGTTGGACTAGGCTTGTTGAGTTACTGCAGTGCATTTGTTAATCGTACCCACTGCCTGCTATTGGACATCAGCAGATGATGTGCCAGTCAAGCAGGATGCTTTGTCCTGATGGTGTTGAGTTTCTTAAATATTGTTGGTGCTGCAGTCATCTGAGGAAGAGGGAAATATTTCATCACATGCCTGACTTGTGCCTTATAGAAAGTGGACAGACACTGGGGAGACAAAAGGTGAGTTACTTGTTGTTGAACTCCCAGTCTCCGACCAGCTCTAGTAGACACAGTATTTAGACATAAATGCCCAGAAAGAAAGGGAAGAAGTCACCTCTTAATCACAAGGTCCTGGATTCATGCATCACCCTGACGTTAAGAACAAAAGTCAAGATAGGTACTCCAAAGCGGTGCTGAGAAAGCATTGTAATGTTGAATTTACTAGCTTTTAGGAGAGATGTTAAACTGAGGCCCCAATATTCTGTATAATTAAGGGTAAAAGATCCCACACCATTTTGGAGGCATGTCCCTTCACAGCGCCAGGGACCCGGGTTTGATTCCTGTTTCGGGCGAATGTCTCTGTGGAATTTGCACATTCTCCCCATGTGCTCTGGTTGTTCTGGTTTCCTCTCACAATCCAAAGATGCGTAAGTTAGGTGAATTGGCCAAGCTAAATTTCCCATAGTTTTCAGGGATGTGTGGGTTAAATGCATTAGTCAGGGCTAAATGGGTCTAGGTGGGTTACTCTTCAGAGGGTTGGTGTGGACTTGTTGGGCTGAATGGCCTGTTTCCACACTGTAGGGGTTCTATAGTTTTATTATTTCAAGGAAGAGCAGGGGAGTTATCCCTAATGTCCTGGCCAACATTAACCACTCAGCCAACATTACAAAAAGCATATTATTAGGTCATGACCACATTACTGTTTGTGGGAGTTTGCTGAGTGCAAATTAGTTGTTGCATTTCCTGCATTACATCAATGACTACTTCAAAAGTAACCATAAAGCCATTTGAGGTCCACTGGCCATGAGAAGTATAAATGCAATTGCTTCTGATTTCTTTTGAATTATAAAATGCCTTTCAGTTCATGGGGCATTGCAAATTGCATTTCAATTAATGCATTACTGTTAAAATGTAGGCAATGTTGTAATGTTGGCAACATGAGAGTCAAATTGCACATGACAAGATTTCAAGAAAATAATCAGGTATTATATTAGTTAAAATGCAAATAATCACCCATATTGGAGAAGAAAATTGCCTGCCCTTCAAAGAGTGCAATGGGATTATTTATATCCATTTCCTAAAGTGAGATTTGAATCCTTGCCACTTGACTGAGAAGCAAGCATTCTTCCATTAAAATAAGGCTAAAAAGAGCAGTTTGAGACTGTACAGTGGGAACCACTCTGTGCAATGCAACCCATCAAATGTATTTGTATAAAAATATTTTACCTGTTATTGTAATTGAGATGATAACCTGCTACTCTGAATGGATTACTGCCTGTGGAGATATTTCATACAAACAGTAACACTGCATAGATAACCATAAACTTGTGAAGGAGCAAGGATGAGTAGCTAAATATCTTTGAATCAGAAGTGAAAAGAAATGGTGTAGATCAAGATAACTGACATTGGACTGTTGAATATTTAACCACAGTATATTCATGATGAATGGCTTATACCTGAAACATTGAATCTCCTGCTCCTCGGATGTTGCCTGACCTGCTGTACTTTTCCAGCACCACACTCTTGACTCTGATCTCTAGCATTTGCAGTCCTCACTTTCTCCATGGTATATTCATAACTTGTAAAGCAAAGTAATACACTGCATTTATTGATCATATATTCGCAGTTTCCCCATTAGTCATCAACGCCTTTTCCAATCCCGCTGCATGATTCCATCTGGCCCTGACATCTTCCTCTGCTTCTTTGTCTTTTGGCAATCCCACCTCCCTTACTCGCCTCACTACGTGTCCCATCACTCCCTCTGCAACAGAGGACCATACTATTTCAATCTCTTGTTGGATACTTTACTCAATGCTCCCATAATGTTCAATAATCACCTGATGAACCGATTCTTCATCTTGTCCCTTTTTATTCACATGGGGTTTGATGACATACTACAAATTTGGTGTCAAAACAAACTGATCAAGGAGAAGGCAAAATCAAAATTAGCATCAAGCTTAGACTTCAAAGTAACACTATTTATTATATATTAATACTGAATACCACTACATGGGTAGTCCTAGATAGATCAGCCTGTGATTTATAATGTTGAATCTTCACATATTTTGGCTATGTATCATTTTGGGGTGTTTTCTTTGTGAACCTTGGTGATTTTTCTCACGGCGTCTTCTCACCTCATTAATTAAACTCTAGGCTCCAAAGCATCCTTCTTGTTGAATCACATGGTTCCAGAGATGGAAATATTTGCTGCTGATGGGACCTCCCAGTACTGATCACATGGATGTCACATTTAAACCTTAGCTGTGCACTCGTTCAAATGCTGCAAGCCAGGGACTGTCACTCAAAGTCTGTTGTTTGACTGGTATCATAGAGGAGATGGCAGAGCAAGGGAAGTTGGCATCCCAGTTCATGGACAAGAACCTGAAGTAGATGGGAGTAGTGGAGAGGAGGGCCATCCTCTTTTTTCATGGCTGCCAAAGGAGACCATGGCACCAGATTTTGCCAGTCTGGACTGTGATACCCACCTGGGTCAATGCAGTGTCACTGGTGAGATGAAACATCCATCAATTCAGAAGGAAGGTCAATGACATCTTATACTCCTCAAAGTGAGGTGCCACCATCTTCTCTCTGCGACTTCACATTGTAACTTGGCCATTGCACACACCTCCCACAATGGCTAATGGTTTACCACACGCACCATTGTGTGCAGCATCTTCACTCAATGGTTGTCATCCAACTCATCACCCCCCCACCCTCCCCCCCCCCCCCCCCCAATCCCTCAAACTAAGCCTATCTACTCTTGCTACTTATGAGATAAGGCCCCAGGGCTTGATGGGATCTAGCGTAGGATACTGAAAGAGGGATGGAAGGAGATTGTTGGGGCATTGACAGAGACTATTAACCACAAGTGAAGCCCTGGAAGACTGGAGAATGGCCAATGTTGTTCCTTTGCTCAAGAAAGGCAACAGGGATAATCCAGAAGCCTTATGTCAATGATAGGGAAATTCCTGGAGAAGATTCTTAAGCACAGGATTTAATTGCATTTGGAAAAGAATGGACTTACTAGGGATTGCTTGGCTTTGTGCAGGGAAGGTCTTGGCTCACAAATTTGGTTGGGTATTTTGCGGAAGTGACAAAGGTGATTGGCAATAATATTGTCTACATGGGCTTTACTAAAATATTTGACAAGGTTCCTCATAGTAGGCTGGCCCAAAAGATTACGTCACATGGGATCCATGGTGAGTTGATAAGTTGGATATGAAATTAACAAGGTCATAGAAGACCGAGGAGGAAGGGTATTTTTCAGACTGAAGGCCTGTGACCAGTTGTGTTCCACAAGGATCAGTGCTGGGACCTCTGTTGTTTGTAATATATATAAATTGTTTGTATAAATTGTGGGTAGTCTGATTAGTAAAATTGCATATGACATGAAAATTGATGGAGTTGTGGATAGTGAGGAAGGTTGTCAAAGGATACAACAGGATATAGATCAGTTGGAAAGTTGAGTGGAGAAATGGCAGATGGAGATTAATCTGGGCAAATGTGAAATGATGCATTTTGGAAGGTGAAATGAAAAAGGAAAGTATGCAGTAAATGGCAAACCCTTAGGAGTACTGATATACAGAAAGTTCTCGGGGTAGAAGTCTATAACTCCCTAAAGTAGAAACTCAAGTGGATAAGGTGGCAAAGAAGACATGTGGCATGCTTGCTTTCATGGATCGGGTATTGAATGTAAAAGTAGGCAGGTTTTGTTGCAGTCATATAAGACTATATTTAGGCCACATTTTGAATATTGTATACAGTTTTGATCGCCACAGTATAAGAAGGATGTGGAGGCTTTGAGAGGGTGCAAAACAGGTTTACCAAGATGTTGCCTGGATTGGAACGTATTAGCTATAGGAGGAGGTTGGACAAACACAGATGGTTTCACTACAGCGTTGGAGACTGAGGGGCGACCTGATAGAAGTATAACATTGTGACAGATAAGGATTGGGTGAATAGTCAGAGACTTTTCCCAGAGTGGAAATGTCAAACAGTAGGGGGCACAGGTTTAAGGTGATGGGGGAAAGATTTCCCTTCACTCAACCTCTTTGAGCAAAATTCAATGCAGTTCCATTACAGGGTACCCTTGGTAATTCTGTGGTCATTAACTCTTCATAGTCCTTGTTTCCTCAAACATGTGTCTATCCTCACCAGCTCTCTCTTGGTGAGTAACGTTCTGTTTCAGCCTGTGATAGCAACACCTATTCAATGCCTGTTCTTCCCAAAACAAGCACTCAGTCTGTTTGCCTCTGAGAGTATGAGATTTTAGCAGCAGGAAGGGCAGCTACTTTCTTTTTTGTTCAGGTGTTAAAGTTTACATTTTAGTTGATTTTAACTTGGGTGTTTGTCACTACAGCAATCAGTCTTGTCACTGGCAACATTTAGGAGGAGGTCTCATCCTTCTCTGCAAAATACTCAATTTTAGCTTTAATTAAAGGGGGCAGTTTAAGGCAGAGCCATCTTATAAAGACTAGCATTTTATAACAAGAAGATTCCTGATGAAGGGCTTATGCCCGAAATTTAGATTCTCCTGCTCTTCAAACGTTGCCTGACCTGCTGTGCTTTTCCAGTATCACAGTCTCGATTCTGATCTCCAGCATCTGCGCTCCTCACTTTCTCCTTTTACAGCAAGAAGTTGGGCATCAAGTCAGCTAGGTAACTTGAACATTCTGTTTACAGTGCAGAGACAGTTTGTTATTACAACTACAGCTTTTTTTTGTTGGAACAAAGCTCGCTATGTCTTTCTATTCCTCGATTTTCAATATGGCTGGTTCAAAAGTCCATGATTCCACACCATACTAACAGATTTCCTTACGAGATGGTCATAATCTATACAATACAGCAGGACAGCAGAGTTCCAGCCTGGATTGCACTATACTTTGTCAAATTGATTGAAAATTCAAATCTGAATGACCGGCAGCACACCTTTCTCTGAAAGGAGTTGGTTACATGTTATTTATTATTATGAAAAATCTTAACACAAGCTGGTTGAATGATAAGATTAGCACAAAGGCTAATCTGCTTCACTGTTTAATTCACTGCCATTAAGCTGGATGCAAGGGAGACAGCAATGAAAAGCCTGGATTGAAATCCACCAACTAATTAACTGGAAGCACAAAGGTTCAAAGAATGATAATAGGGCAACAAGGAAGTCTGTTTCATGATGTTTCAGGTGCCACACTGAACTACCTCCCTAGATTAACCCAATAATATGTGCATACTATTTATAGGAAAGCTCTTATTTCAATACTGAATTCTTCCAGTGAGCACACATTTGAATTTCACTGAAAATATTCATAAAAAGGCTGACAGATTTGCATTTCCATTGCAATTCACCCACTGTGTTCCACATAAAACATAATTAGTCATACAGAGTTTAATCAGATGGTCACGATCATTAAAATACAGATTCGAGCTGCCCAGCCCGCTTGCTCCTACTTAAATGCAGTCTTCAAAATTGTAAATAAAGTTGCTATCAGGATTAAATTTCCCCCTCTTTTTAACTCAGGTGCTTTGAAGCAAATTGTCAATGTCTTTACAACTAAGATTAGATAAATTTGGCACAGATTTCATGCATCTTCCTGGTTTGTCTGCATGGATCCCATTTTGGAATTTTAAAACCAATTGGATGGTTTAGCCACCTACTGAGGGCATTCAGTGATGAAGGGCAGTTTGAGCATATTGTGATCAATGTTGTTTTCACTAACTGGTCAGTAATCTCATTACGTAGGGAATATTGTACTGTATATGGGTCTGATATTGTTAATGCTGAAGAGTGCTGTAAGCATCATCCACTATGATGATATCAGTTGGACTTGTGGGCAGAAAAGCTTAGGATCTTGAAGCAGTGACACCTAGCCTCTGTACCTTGTCCTACTCAAAGCCTCTGTACCAATGTTTGTCATGCAGTCTAACCTTTAACCAGTTGCCAATACGCAATAAGTATTATCTTGTTGATTGTATGCTTCTAGTCAACTGAGAAGTCTCCTGGCCCTGATGGAATGCATGCCAGAGTTCAAAAAGAAATGGCAGGAGAAATAGCAAATGCACTAATAGTAATTTTCCAAAATTCACTGGACTCTGGGACAGTTCTAGCAGATTGGAAAAGAGCAAATGTGGCACCACTGCTTCAAAAAAAAGGAGGTAGACAAAAAATGGGGAATTATAGACCGTTTGGCTTAACTTCTGTAGTGGAGAAAATGCTTGAGGCTATTATCAAGAAAGAAATGGCAAGGCATTGAGATAGAAATTGTCCCGTTGGACAGACACAGGTCATGCTTAACTAATCTACTGGAATTCTATGAAGATATTATGAACATGGTGGACAAAAGGGACCCAGTTGATGTGGTGTATCTAGATTTCCAAAAGGCATTTGACAAGATGCTGCACAAAAGGCTGCTGCATAAGATAAAGATGCATGACATTACAGGTAATGTATTAGTGTGGATAGAGGATTGGTTAATAGGAAACAAAGAGTGGGGAACAATGAATGCTTTTCTAGTTGACAATCAGTGACCAGTGGTGTGCCTCAGGGATCGGTGTTGGGACTGCAATTATTCTTAATATATACAGATGATTTGGAGTTGGTGACCATGTGTAGTGTGTCAAAGTTTGCAGATGACACTATGGTGAGTGGTAGAGCAAAGTGGGCAGAGGACTAAGAAACTTTGCAGAGGAACATTGATACTTTGAGTGGGCAAAGGTCTGGCAGATGAAGTACAAGATTAATAAATATGAAGTCATTCAATTTGGAAGGAATAACAGTAAAAAGGATTATTACTTGAATGGTAAAAAAGTTGCAGCATGCTGCTATGCAGAGAGACCTGGGTGTCCTTGTGCATGAATCACAAAGTTGGTCTGCATATGCAGCAAGTAATTAGGAAGATAATTGGAATTTTGTCCTTCATTGCTAAAGGGATTGATTTTAAAAGCAGACAGCTTGTGTTGCAGCTGTATAGGGTGCTGGTGGGGCCAAACCTGGGATATTGTGTGCAGTTTTGGTTTCCTTACTTGAGAAAGGATGTACTGGCTCTGGAGGGGCTGCAGAGGAGGTTCACTAGGTTGATTTTGGAGTTGAGGGAGTTGACCTATGAGGAGAGACTGAGAAGACTGGGATTATATTCATTGAAATTTAGAAGAATGAGGGAGGATCTTACAGAAACATATAAAATTATGAAGGGAATCAATAAGATAGAAGTAGATGGGATGTTTCCACTGGCAGGTGAAAGTACAAAAAGAGGGCATAGCCTCAAAATTAGGGCAGCAGATTTAGGGCTGAATTGAGGAGGAACTTCTTCACCCAGAGAGTTGTAAATCTGTAGAATTCTCTACCCAATTAAGTAGTTAAGCCTACTTGGTAAGTGCTGTTAAAGTTAAGGGAGATAATGTTTTGACCAATGAATGTATTAAGGGTCATGGTGAGAGCATGGGTAAGTGAAGCTGAGTCCACGAAAAGATCAGCCATTCTTATGGAATGGTGGAGTAGGCTCGAAGGGCCAGATGGCCTACTCCTGCTGTTAGTTCTTATGTTCTTCTTTTCGAAAACATTTAACAGCTCGGCCCTCTGGTTGCTTACGGTTAAAGAGGATGGGGGCAGGGACCTTCATCATGAACAGCAGCGAAGTGAGCTGGCACTGCCCATACAACAGATAACACATTCTTGAAAATTCAGACAAGGTCTGCAGCCAATCTACCCATCACCCTCGCACTTCAGCAGCAAAGCTGAAAATCCACCTCCCTTTATGTCTGTGTTCATCACTTAGCAGTCAACCATACTGTCGTTAAGGATTTATTTTCCTGTACTCTCGTGTGTTATTTTGACCGAACGTCCGAATGGAGCAATGTCTTTTCACTTTCGATGACTTTTGATGAAAATTCCTGCTACAATTCCCTGTGTTATTCTTTTATTCTCCCCAATTTTGTTTTGTATTCCTCAACTAAATAACTGTGTTTTCCCTCTCTGTTTTGCATTTGAGCTGTAAACTGTATTTCGGCTTATTGTGATTTCACCTCCTTTCCCCTTTTTCTTATTATCTGAGAGAATGAGATGCTACATTTTTGCTTTTACACAACCTCAAGCACACTTAACAGTAATATTAATAATCATTTATTGTTCCATGTATTTATGAAAAGACAGTAAAATATGTATAAATTGCCATAGGCAGGTGTCATTTTAATGACATAAATTATAAAAAGAAATAAGTCACACAAAGCTAGGACAAATGACATTTTCTGTTCCATCCACTGATTCTTGATTTTCTAAGTGAGTATTGGACGCTGCCAGACTCCACAGCCACCAAACTATTCCCTGAGGATGCAACACCAAGGAGGAAAGACGCTGAAGCAGCTCTGGCTACTGCTGACTGGACCCAGAACGTTCTCATCGCCACCGATATTCCAGCCTCTGCCAGAGCCAGGAGACGGTCCCAACTCTCAAGAACCAGGGCCCATCTCAACTTCCGAGAACCGATAGACCGTTCAAATGAACTACCGAGGATGGAGAGACCTTCTACTCATTCACTCCGCCACACCATTGTAGAGCTGAAAATGTGTTGCTGGAAAAGCGCAGCAGGTCAGGCAGCATCCAAGGAACAGGAGAATCGACGTTTCGGGCATAAGCCCTTCTTCAGGACTTCTCCTGCTCCTTGGATGCTGCCTGACCTGCTCCGCTTTTCCAGTAACACATTTTCAGCTCTGATCTCCAGCATCTGCAGTCCTCACTTTCGCACCATTGTAAACACAGCCAAAACATCAGAAGAAAAGAATGGACCCCAATTCATCGATGCTGCGACTGTTGCTCAAGCCGTGACTGCTATGAGGTCCAGTTGCAATTGGCTGACTTCATTACAATCACTACAGCCTTCCTCCTCTGAGTTTCAGAACATACATCAGTTCTTTTTCTCGTAGACCCTCTTGGGGTGTTTTAGCACCGGGCCAGTTTCCTCTGACTCTACCTCGGATACGGGTAGAGTGTAACACACAGAAGCTCGCCTCTTCTCGGAAGAAATTCATTCTTTTCTTCAGGCAGCAAAGGCATCATGGCAGTGACTTCTACCATGTCCATCTCAGATTCTGAGATATCTTCAACACTTGAAGGAGAGGAAGAAGCATGGATTCCTCTGGCCTTTCCTGCTGTACCAAAGAGTCGGGCATATTTTCCTCCCGTCCTATTTGCAAGTTTGCAGCTTTCATATGTGCTTGTTCAGGACTGTCGCATCGACCTGAACTTTATCCGACACTGGACTTGACTTCATGTTGACCATGCCTTTTATCTATGTAGGGCCAATTCCTGTGATTCTTGCACCAAACTTTGTCTCCTGAAGTAAACTGGCTCTCTCACCTAGAGGAGTCTTGAGTCTGGCATTGGCATTCTTAATGCCATTTTGTTCTCAATAGACAATAGGCAATAGACAATAGGTGCAGGAGTAGGCCATTCTGCCCTTTGAGCCTGCACCACCATTCAATATGATCATGGCTGATCATCCTTAATCAGTATCCTGTTCCTGTCTTGTCTTATCTCCATAACCCTTGATTCCATAATCCTTGAGAGCTCTATCCAACTCTTTCTTAAATGAATCCAGAGACTGGGCCTCCACTGACCTCTGGGGCAGAGCATTCCACACAGCCACCACTCTCTGGGTGAAGAAGTTTCTCCTCATCTCTGTCCTAAATGGTCTACCCCGTATTTTTAAGCTGTGTCCTCTGGTTCGGCACTCACCCATCAGCGGAAACATGTTTCCTGCCTCCAGAGTGTCCAATCTTTAATAATCTTATATGTCTCAATCAGATCCCCTCTCAGTCTTCTAAACTCAAGGGTATACAAGCTCAGTCGCTCCAGTCTTTCAGTATAAGGTAGTCCCGCCATTCCAGGAATTGACCTTGTGAACGTACGCTGCATTCCCTCAATAGCCAGAATGTCTTTCCTCAAATTTGGAGACCAGAACTGCACACAGTACTCCAAGTGTGGTCTCACCAGGGCCCTGTACAGCTGCAGAAGAACCTCTTTGCTTCTATATTCAATCCCTCTTGTTATGAAGGCCAGCATGCTATTAGCCTTAAGCCTGCTGTACCTGCATGCTTACCTTCATTGACTGGTGTACAAGAACACCCAGATCTTTATGTATTGCCCCTTTACCTAAATTGATTCCATTTAGGTAGTAATCTGCCTTCCTGTTCTTGCCACCAAAGTGGATAATCATACATTTATCCATATTAAACTGCATCTGCCATGCATCTGACCACTCACCTAACTTGTCCAGGTCACCCTGTAATCTCCTAACATCCTCATCACATTTCACCGTGCCACCCAGCTTAGTATCATCAGCAAATTTGCTAATGTTATTACTAATACCACCTTCTATATCATTAACATATATCTTAAAAAGCTGCGGTCCCAGTACTGATTCCTGCGGTACCCCACTGGTCACTGTCTGCCATTCTGAAAAGGAGCCGTTTATCACTACTCTTTGTTTCCTATCAGCCAACCAACTTTCAATTCAAGTTAGTACTTTGTCCCCAATACCATGCGCCCTAATTTTGCTCACTAACCTCCTATGTGGGACTTTATCAAAAGCTTTCTGAAAGTCCAGGTACACTACATCTACTGGATCTCCCTCGTCCATCTTCAGAGTTACATCCTCAAAAAATCCCTTCCAGGTTTGGGAAGATCAGATTTAAACTGGTGTGGAATCTTCTCCCTATTAGCAACTCTTTTGAATCTATTCCTGTAGTTGTAGGAGAGGTGGTTCTTTAATTAAATGGGGACTGGCACAGTTTAGTATCTAGTGAAGCTGGAGGCTGTTCCTTTAAGGCTGCCTTTAAACTTCGGACTGCTCTTTCTGCCAAACCATTGGATGATGAATGGTATGGAGCTGTCCTTACATGTCCAATGCCATTTGTCTTTAGGAAATGCACAAATGGTTTGCTGGTAAACAGTGATCCATTACCTGTGACCAACATTTCTGGATGTCATGTTGAGAAAGATGCATGCAGCTTTTGTATTGTTGTCCCCGTGTTTGAAGAATGAATTCTATGTACTTTGAGTGGGCATCTACAATGACTGAGAATATTGAGCCCATGAAAGGACCTGCAGAGTTGATGTATAACCGAGTCCAGGATTTACCTAATCTTTCCCAAGGGCTGCTGGCAGTAATTTGTCCTTGTTGGTACTCTGAGCACCCCCCAATTAACACTGCATCCAATCCTGGCCACCATACATAACTTCTAACATCTTCACTTTGGAAACCTCCGGACGACCGTGGTGGAGTTCAGCTAGTATCTGGTGGTGACCTTTGTTCAGGACAATCACTCTTGCTTCCCATTATAATATGCTGTCCTCTCCTGTGGTCTGATCTGTCTGGGTTCAAAAAGGTTTCAATTCTGGTTGTGACGGGCCCTTTGGTTTCCCCCATCACCTCCAACTATTTCAGGTTTGCCAGGAATCAGATTTTTCTGTGTCCAAAGTCTGATATTGTCAGCTGTGACTGGAAATGTGTCCAGGAAATTTAAAGCAATTACAGACTCTTCCAGTGGCTGTATCATCGGTAGTGTAACTGCCAATGGGAGACAACTCAATGCATCTGTATGTGGCCTCCTGGATGATGTTCCAGCTTGTAACTTTATGCATTTAGTATTAGAGCCCACTAATGGATTCAGTCTGAAGCTATGGTTGGCACTGCCTAGTCCTCTTTTAGTAGACCTAACAGGGGTTGTTGTCCATTATTATTACAAACTTAGGCCTCTATCTGGGCATACTTACACTCTGCATTAGCCAAAGTCCTGGATGCATACAATATTAGGCTTGCCTCTCCATTGGGCCACCAATGAGGTAACATTACCCCAAAGTCATAAGGAGAAGCATCACATGTCAAACCAGATCTTGCTTGACATCTGACAGGATGATTACTGTTTCTTCAATTCTCTGAAAGCTATGGCTTGGCTACGTGACCATTTCCAAGGCTGACCCTTTTATTGTGGTTGAAGTAAAGGTGCCAGGATGGAGGCAAGGTTATCTATGAATTTTCCGTAATAATTCACCAGCCCAAGGAAAGACCTAAGCTCCAGCACAGACATGGGAGCCAGGGCATTGCTTATATCACCCTCACTTTATTTTTCAACGGGTCTAACCTGGTCTTGTTGACTTTGTCGCCCAAGTAGATCATTTGGGGTGCCGTGAACATACATTTTTCTTTTCCAAGGTGTATGCCCATCTGGGAGAAATGCCTAAGGACTATGTCCAAGTTCTATAAGTGTTCCTTAATGGTCTTCCCTGTGGTGTCTAGTACCTTCTTAAAATAACTTAGACAACTTCAATCAGAACTGTATGAATAAATTTGCCCAGATGTCCTACAATACCGAGCAGTCAAATCATTACAAACACACATCAGTACCAATGCAAAACAGTCTCAACTTTATTAGAAAACAGGTTACAATAGCTTTTACTACAAAACAATATCTAGCTCTAATCTGAATCGGTCCCTTAAGCTTACAATACTTCCCCAAGTCTTTTGTAGATATAACTAGATGGTCTCTCTGTTTCTGTGGGATTACAAAGCTGCTCTCTCTCTCTCCGTCTCTCTGGATATTTAGCAGGTCTCTGTCTTAGGCCAGGCCTGTCTCCCCAGAAGATCCAAGAGTTTGAAGACAACGATCTATAGGCAAATCTGGTTTTTAGATCTGTTTGGATGGTTTTCTGGAACTTTCTATAGTTCTGGTCAATCAGGGAGACTTACTGGTTTGAAATGGTGTCAACCGATTGGATGGCTTGCTATTGTTAGTTTCTTTGTTTGGCAGGACCCAGTGCCTTTCTATCTGGGCTCTCTGTTTGGTCAATATGTTTTGGGGGATATATCTGTCCCAGATAACCGTTGTCTTTTACTTCATGTTAATATCATAAGCTGCTGTGTTTGCACTGTGCCCTGGGGTGTGGGTTTTGAGACCTCAGCATTTTATTTGGCCAATGTACCCAGCATCATAGAACATAGAACATTATAGCGCAGTACAGGCCCTTCATCCCTCGATGTTGATCCCAATCTGAAGCCCATCTAACCTACATGATCCCATTTTCATCCATATGTTTATCTAATGACGATTTGAATTCCCTTAAAAGTTGGCAAGTCTACTACTGTTGCAGGTAGTGTGTTCCACGCCTCTACTACTCTCTGAGTAAAGGAACTACCTCTGACGTCTGTCCTATATCTATCACCCCTCAATTTAAAGCTATGTCCCCTCATGCTGGCCATCGCAATCCGAGGAGAAAGGCTGTCATTGTCCACGCTATCTAACCCTCTGATTACCTTATATGTCTCAAATTAAGTCACCTCTCAACCTTCTTCTTTCTCATGAAAACAGCCTCAAGTCCCTCAGCCTTTCCTTGTAAGACCTTCCCTCCTTACCAGGCAATATTCTAGTAAATCTCCTTTGCACCATTTCCAAGGCTTCCACATCCTTCCGATAATGGGGTGACCAGAACTGTGCGCAATATTTCAAGTGCAGCCGCATCAGAGTTTTGTACAGCTGCAGCATGACCTCATGGTTCCGAAACTCAATCCCTCTACTAATAAAAGCTAACAGACTATATGCCACCTTTAAAAACTCTACCAACCTAGGAAGCAACTTTCATGGATCTATGTACATGGACACCGGGATCTCTCTGCTCATCTACACTACCAAGAATCTTTCCATTAGCCCAGTACTCTGTATTCCTGTTACTCCTTCCAAAGTGAATCACCTCACACTTTTCTGCATGAAACTCCATTTGCAACCTCTCAGCTCAGCTTTGCAGCTTATCTATGTCTCTCTGTAACCTACAACATTCTTCAGCACTATCCACAACTCTACCAACCTTAGTGTCATCCGCAAATTTACTAACCCACCCTTCTATGCCCTCATCCAGGTCATTTATAAAAATGACAAAACAGCAGTGATCCCAAAACAGATCCTTGCGGTACACCACTGGTAACTAAACTCTAGGATGAATATTTCCCATCAACCACCATCCTCTGTCTTCTTTCAGCTAGCCAATTTCTGATCCAAGCTGCTAAATCACCTTCAATCCCGTGCGTCCATATTTTGTGTATTAGCCTACTGCAGGGAACTTCATCAAATGCCTTACTGAAATTTATATACATCACATCAACTGCTTTACCCTCATCCACCTGTTTGATCATCCACCTGTTTCATCCACAAGGTTGAAAGTTAAATTAGTTGGTTGCCTAGAAATGACAAAACAGATTTGAATTTGGCTAATCCGTTTAAATTATACACCAAAAAAGACCAAACTCTAATCCAGTTTGAATTGAGTCTATTGACGATCTTAAAAGTGAATGATACAATCCGATGCTTTGGGGGTATAAGACCGGGGAAAATTGAACTGTTGAGAGGAGAACTGCTAAGCTACCAGCATGAAGAAAAGACTGCCTGAAAAATAGCTGTCTTAAAAATATCTTTATCGATCAGTAACCTGTGAAGCAGAAATCCCTAAGAAGAAGACTGGAAATCAGAGAAAATGAAAGCTGCCTGGTTTTGAGATAAGAAGTTTTGTTTTGTAAATCGTAATCGGGAATTTTATCAGACCAGTATTATAGAAGGGAAGGTAAAACATAGGTTCGAGGAAGGAATTGTAAATAGCTGTTAGTTAATTATTCTCTGTTTTACTTTAAGAAATAAAGTTGTTAATTTTTACTTTAACTAGTTCTTGGCCTACCATTTTTTTTCAGATTACTGCACGGGATAAATCATTTGTGTTGCTGGTTTTAACTTAAGCAGGAGAGTTTACTCTGTGTCTAGTCCAGTAGCATGTATATCAGTATTCTCCTCGACAACATTGTCTTTTTCTAGTGTGCATACTGATGAAAAATATTCATTTTGTGCATTCCCTATCTCTTCTAACTCAATGCACAACTTCCCACTACTATCCTTGATTGGGGAGAAAGTGAGGACTGCAGATGCTGGAGATCAGAGCTGAAAATGTGTTGCTGGAAAAGCGCAGCAGGTCAGGCAGCATCCAGGAAACAGGTGAATCGACGAGAATCTTCAGGATTCCTGAAGAAGGGCTTATGCCCGAAACGTCGATTCTCCTGTTCCCTGGATGCTGCCTGACCTGCTATCCTTGATTGGCCCTAGTTTACTCTAGTCATTCTTTTATTCCTGGCCAATGACTTCTCATGTCCCCTCCTGGCTCTTCTTAGCTCTCTCTTTAGGTCTTTCCTGGCTAACTTGTAACTCTCAAGCACCCTAACTGAGCCTTCACGTCTCACCTTAACATAAGCCTTCTTCTTCTTCTTCTTGACAAGAGATTCAACTTCCTTAGTAAACCAAGACTCCCTCACTCAACAACTTTCTCCCTGCCTGACAGGTACATACTTGTAAAGGACCTGCAGTAGCTATTTCTTGAATAAGCTCCATATTTCAATTTGCCCATCCCCTGCAGTTTCCTTCCCCATCCTACGCATCCTAAATCTTGCCTAATCATATCATAATTGTCTTTCCCCCAGCTATAACTCTTGCCCTGCACTATATACCTATCCCTTTCCCTCGCTAAAGTAAACACAACTGAATTGTGGTCACTATCACCAAAATGCTCATGTATCTCCAAACCTAACACCTGGCCGGGTTCAATAGCCAGTACCAAATCTAATGTGGCCATGCCCCTTGGTGACCTGTTTACACACTGTGTCAGGAAACCCTCCTGCACACATTGGACAAAAACTGACCCAACTAAAGTACTTGAACTATAGCATTCCCAGTCAATATTTAGAATGTTAAAGTTCCCCATAACAACCACCCTGTCATCTCTCACTCCCATCGAAAGTCATCTTTGTTATCCTTTCCTCTACATCTCTGGAACTATTCAGAGGCCTACAGAAAACTCCCAACAGGGTGACCTCTCCTTTCCTGTTTCAAACCTCAGCCCATACTACCTCAGTAGACAAGTCTTCAAACGTCCTTTCTGCAACCGTAATACTGTCCTTGACTAACAATGCCACACTGCCCCACCCCACCCCCTGTTTTACCATCTCCTCTGTTCTTACTAAATCCCAGAACCTGCAAAAACAATTCCTGTCCCTGCTTTACCAAAGTCTCCGAAATGGCCACAACATTGAAGTCCCAGGTACCAACCCATGTTGCAAGTTCACCCACCTTATTCTGGATGCTCCTGACGTTGAAGTAGACACACTTCAAGCCAACTTCTTGCTTGTCGGTCACGTTTTGTGACCTTGAAACATTGTTTCTGACTTCACTACTCTTAACCTCCTGTATACTCGAACTACAGTTTAGGTTCCCACCCCCCTGTTGAACTCATTTAAACCCGCCCAAAGAACATTAGCAAATCTCGCCACTAGGATATTTGTACCCCACTGGTCCAGGTGAAGACCATCCTGTTTGTAGAGGTCCCACCTACCTCAGAAAGAGCCCCAATTATCCAGGAATCCTAAACCCTCCCTCCTGCACTATTCTTGTAGCGATGTGTTCAACTCCTCTCTCTCCCCATTCCTCGCCTCACTAGCATGTGGTACGGACAACAAACCAAAGTTAACAATTCTGTTTGTTCTAGCTGTGAGCTTCCACCCTAGCTCCCTGAATTTCTGCTTTAAATTCCCATCTCTCTTTCTACCTAACACCTGGCCGGGTTCATTAGCCAGTACCAAATCTAATGTGGCCATGCCCCTTGGTTGGTGGTGCCTATATGGACCATGACTTGGGGCTGCTCTCCCTCCCCCTCAAGGATCCTGAAAACATGATCAGTGATGTCACGAACCCTGGAACCTGAGAGGCAACACACCCAACTCTGAGTCTCTATCGTTCCCACAGAACTTCCGGTCTGTCCTCCTAACTGTGGAGTCCCCAGTGACTAATGCTCTGCTCCTCTTCCCCCTTCTCTTCTGAGAAACAGGGACAGACCCTGTGCCAGAGACCTGTGCCCCATTGCTTACCCTTGGTAAGTCCCCCGTCACCCTCCCCAACAAACAGTATCTAAAACAGTATACAGTAGCGCCTCGACTTAAGAACTTAATCCGTTCCGTGACCCGGTTCGCGAACCAAAAAGTTCGCGAACTGAATCAATTTTTCCCATTGTTTGGATAGCGTAAGAATGCTTGGATGGCTGTTCACAGCACACGCGCCAAAGACGATCTGAATGAGATCACGCGGGGCCCGAGAGCTTTCGCGTTCAACAAGCGCGTAGCAAAGCAGAACAATGAAATTACGTGGTCGCACACGGGCTTTTTGCGTTCGTACCTTCGTTCGTACCTTGAATTTTGTACGTACGTTGAAGCAAAATTTTACGTACAATCCTGTTTGTAAACCGATTTGTTTGTGAATGGGGTCGTTCGTATGTCGAGGTGCTACTGTAGTTGTTGTTGAGGGGAACAGCCACAGGGGATCCCTGCACTGTCTGCCAGTTCCCTTTCTGTCCTCTGATGGTAACCCATCTATCTTCTTGTTGTACTTGAGGTATGATTACCTCCCTGTAACTCCTCTCAATAACCCTCTCTGCCTCCCGAATGATTTAAAGTTCATCCAGCTCCAGCTCCATTTCCCGAATGCGATTTTCAAGGAGCTGGAGTTGGGTGCACTTCCCGCAGAAGCAGGAAGTGCGTTGTTTGGGCAAGTTAGCCACCTGTGATTTAGCAGCCAGAAGGCTGCTACATTATCCCCTTTTTGATCAGAAAGAAGCTTAGGGGAATGTAGTTCAAATCTAATTGTAAAAGTTAGTTCTGTTTATTGTCAGGAGAGCCTAAGCATTTGTGTGAAAGCATTGCGGACATTGGTCAAGTCGATCACATAACTATATGTACAAAAACAGAAACTCCCATCATGATATTTCATACAGGATTGAGGTACATTGACAACATTCAGTAATCCGCTCAAATAGCAGTGACAATATTGATCAACCTGGGAACTCCATCTATCTTATAGTCCCAGTGTGCATGTTCAGTATTATTCATAGGGAGCATGCTGATCTGTTGGGATATTTCTCTTTCCCAGCCTGCAATCTTAACTGCTAGTATCCTGAGGTATCTCAAGATGAATGCAATTAGAACTACAGCTGGATGAGAGAAGCCAAATTAATGGTTGACAGGGTATAGTCACGCTGGCATGACGTGTTTGTTTGTATTTACTTAGAGTGGTCTTTGTCATTGTTCCCTGTCTCTCCTCAGCAGGTGGAAGGTGCCATGGTAGCCCATCCAATACCCTTTTTTATGATACCAATATTTTCAACTTCCGAGGTGCTCAACCCAACTTTGTCCTGAGGAAAAACAGGAATTCCTAGCACCAAGCCCAGTGCCCTGATGAGCATGTTATTAAACCCCACCTTGAGCTGCTGCAGCTGACAGTGAGAGATGTTTTCTTCCTGAACAAATGTTCAAGGCATTCATCTCTGATCCAGGACAGGACTGTCCCTTGGTCGAAGTGCCCACAGTCCTCCCTCTGCTGTTTAATCATCCAGTTACTGGGGATACTGCACAGGGTGCAGTTTTGCTGCTCACCATCATTCCTGACTTTGCCGTGGATGATCTGGTTAATCGTCTCGATGTGACCCTTTAGTATGGTCACTACATGGTGGCTAGCTCGATTCTCTGTTAGTTGTCCCTTGATCTCCTGTTGATTGTCTGTATTCAGTCCTTCTAGGCCTCGTTTGACTTGGTGGGTCAAGATCCTGAGTTTATTGTCCAAATTAGCCAAATCAAGGGTATTCATCATTGGTACTCCAGCCCTGTATGGGCTGTGGCTAGATCATTAAGGAGTTCCCTTCTCTTTCTTTGTTAACTGATGGTCTGGGTTTTTCCTCATATTTCCCTATCCCTTGTCCCATTATTCTGCAGGTCAGGTGGGAATATAATTGTTTTAATGGGGAAGCACATCACTCTGGTAACTGTATCCCTGATACATCAATTAGACTGGCATTGGCTTCTGGTGAGTGTCAGCAAACAACGTTTTACCTGTGGGGTTAATGACTAGTCCGTTGTGAGAGCTTGCTGTGTGTATGGGTGACATGCTGAGGGAGGTGCTTTCACTACTGGTCTTAGCCAGTTTTAATTTGGTGCTCAAGGCATTCTCCCTGGTGTGGCTTCCCGGAGCATCACAGTCCCATCTCTGATCCTTTGTCTAGGCTGTGTGCTGGGCAACCCACTATCGTGTGCCCATTCTTAGAGAAGCCCCATCAATTGTCTGTGATCCCAATGCTCCTGTAGCATAATATGGGCCTCTTGTTAAGTTCCCTCTACATCAGAAGCTGATTTTTACACCAAAATGCCAACGATTTCACAGGGTGGACCAAGAGGATCCAATCTACACACACTGCGGCAACTGGTGGATTGTACCACAGATATCCAGGGTACATCACTTTCTCTTGCGCCTGCACTATATTTTTGTTTACAGTCATTATAATGCTTTAACATAATACACAATAAATGCTCTGTAAGGTTTGCATCGCTGTCTTGGAGTGGCTGCTCCAGTGTACTTCCTTAAAAGAGAACAAGAGTAATTTCTGTATATATATTGGTCTAATGTCTGACACTAGTGTTCGACGTTACATTATAAAATTGTCAAAATGTCCAATTCCTCCCCTCCCCCCATACCTGACCACCTTTCAAGAGAAAAAACAAAAACACAATAGGGACGATAGAATAAACATGCCCTATGTGTAGGATGGAATGTGGAGAGGTGGGTTGACACCCAGTGTGCAAATGGATGTTTAGATGGTGGGAGTTGTCCCTGAATAAATACCATGTGGCAGCTTGTGCACTCATGTGGCTGGGGAGGTTTGTAAAGCTATTTCTGTACAGGGTTACCCTGTCAGCTTCAATGTATAAGCCACAGCCTGTTTTCGTTCCAGCTATTGCTGCCTGGATAGTACCCTGGGTATTGGCCCTTTTTCGCAGACTTCCTGTTGCCTGGTTGGAATCTTAGGTTTCGGCTGTCCCAAATGAAATGGCCGGTTCAGCTATAGTTACAACACAGATTATGTTTGCGGTTTGTTTGAGAGAGTTCCCTTCTTCAGGGGACAGGAGACTTTTCTGGAGGAGGAGTGTGCCTGGGATTCTTTGGTGTATTCCTGCCCCTTCTTTCATTCCCTCAAGGAGGAGGGGCTATGAGAAACCCAGACTGCACTGTGTGAACTGATTTTCCAGATGACTGCTGTGCCCTTAACTCCCTTTCCCACATAGCAATTAATTTGCAGAGGACCCAAGCCTCATTACAGGAAGAGTCGGAATGGTCGAATCCCAGACATGTGCCTCTACCTCTTTGAGGCATGGGAGACAAGGGTTCGGACCCAGTTTCTCCCTCATTTGATGGGAAGAGAGGTATGGGCTATGTCCCCAAAAACACGGACAAATTGGACCCAGAGTCTCTGGGTGAAGCTGGTGAGGTTTCCACTTGTTGTGTAGCATCTCTATGGGCTCGGCCTTATCCTGTCCTATGGCGGTGAGGACCACTGCTTTAATCTCGTCAGAGGTCCCCGTCCTGAGTTGTTGGTCCTCAGGGAGGGCTGAATGGATACATTATCCCATTCTGGTTAGAGACCTGGTTCCCTAGAGATTGTGTTTGTTCCTGGCACTTTGAATGCTTGATACTTGGGCCTGACATGTACTGCAGGCTTGGAAAACCCATACTGGCTGCTTGGAGCACTCCACACTGTTCTTCCTGTTTGTCAATGTATGTTGATGCTGCCTCCTGATCCCCAGTGGCCCTCCTCTCACTAGAATAGGCTCTTTCCAATTGTGACTTCAACTGTACCACATAGATCAGGCTTTCCTGCTCTTTAAGTACAAGCTTTACCTTTTCCAGTTCATCAGTAGGGACTTCTAATCGCTCCCGGAGTGATCTAATCTCAGCCAGTCGGCCACAGGAATCTTCTCGGTTGCACACTATTGGTGTGTTTATCTTAGTGGCCTTCTTTCCTAATTTGTTATGTGTTTTCTGGCCATATGTCTTGGGCCATGGAGCCTATGATTCAGGGCTAGTCTGGGCTGCTACAGAATTCTGTCCATTTGGTCCACTTTTTAGAAAGGTATTGTCTGAGAATGTCCTCCCATGTCAAATGAGGGGAAATTTGTCTCATTTTAGATTCCCTACAGTCTGGAAACAGGCCCTTTGGCTCAACAAATCCACACCGACCCTCTGAAGAGCAACCCACCCAAACCCATTCACCTCTGACTAATATACCTAACACTATGGGCATTTAGCATCGCCAATTCACCTAACCCGCACATCTTTTGGTTTGCGGGAGGAAACCAGAGCACTCAGAGGAAATCCACGCAGACACGGGGAGAATGTGCAAACTCCACACAGTCATCCAAGGTGGGAATTGAACCTGGGTCCCTGGCGCTGTGAGGCGCTGTAACCACAGAGCCACCATGCCACCCAGGACTCGGTGACAAGTATATTATTGCTGAGTCCTTCGCTGGATGTCTCTTCCATGTTATGAAGTTATGGGAAGTGACTGTAATTGGGGTAAGGTTTCAGCTAAATTCTTGTCGCAGCCTCTTGAAGTATTAGACATGTAGAATCAGAGCATGACTCCTTTTAACACTACCCAGAGATAGGTCTTCAACCCCTTCTCGTGGCCTGACTGTAGAGTTTCCCGAGACTGTGTAATACATTCCTGGGTCCCGAATCCACTCTCTGGCTCCTTGTTCCAGGTATTCTTTAAACATCTAGCAGTCGTTTCAATTGGGGTACAGAGTATGTAGGGGTGTCAACAGCTGCCAATATCTGTACGCCATTTAAACAGAAAAATAAAGTTTCCTGAACTCTTTGGAACTTAAAGATCCCTCAACTCTACTTAAATCAAAATAAAATTCCTTCAACTCTGAAAATAAAGAATGCCTTTCCCTCAACTCTGTCATCACCAAAGACTCTTGGAGTAAGGACAACAAAGGGTCAAAATACTCATTCGAACTGAAAGTAAACTAAAAATCAAAACCCCTCAGCTCCAATCCCATCAAACAGTCCCAGGACAATGACAACAAGGATTTAAAATTCAGAGGAAAATTTCTTCTACTCATTGGAACAGAAAATAAATAAAGTAGAGCTCCCCTCAAACCAACTCCAATAAACACTTCGAGGACAGTGACAACCGGGGGTTAAAATAAAAGCTCACTTGGTTCTTTCAAGGAGTCCACAATATCTAATGCCTGTCCCCTTCTAGGCTGACTTCCTCAGAGTCTATCTATATCCCATTACCATTTTCTAGCTTGTCCTTTACTCACTCTGGCTGTAGAACACCTGGCTAATGGGCCAATTTCTGGTTGGCTGCCTGTATTCTCAATTATTCACTTGAATCCTAGCTTTCATATGGGGTATTTATCCTCTTAATAACAGCTCAGGCTGAATTCGGAGGATTCCAGGCTGGTAGGTTTGACATCAGAGGACCTGAAGTCACTTCTTATTGAAGCCCACCCAGGGATGCCAAATGTTGTCTAGTTTGTCCTTTAAAATAAGTTAGACAACTCCAACCAGAATGTTATGCATGAATTTGTCCACATTACCGAAGCAGTCAAATTACTACAAACACAAACCAGTACCAGTGCAAAACAGTCCCAACTTCATTAGGAAACACGTTACAATAGATTTTACTATAAAACAATACTATCTCTAATCTTATTCATCCCCTTAAGCTTACAAATCTTCCTGAGTCTCTTGTGGATTTGAGTAGATGCTGTCTCTCTCTCTCTCTCTCTCTCTCCCAGTCTCTGTGGGACTGCAAAGCTGCTTTCTCTCTCTGAACGGTCAGCCTTTGCTCATGCCAGTCTCCTCAGAAGGTTCAAGAGGATGCAAGAGTGCAGTCTGCAGATCAACCCTGTTTTTATACCTTTTTAGATGATTTTCTGGAACTTTCTAAAGTTCTGGCCAATTAGGAAGACTCACTTAATAGTTTGAAGTCGTGTCAATCACTTGTTTAGATTTTTGTTTAGCAGGAACTGATGCCTTTCTGTCTGAGCCCTCCTTTGTTTGGTGGGTAAGTTGTTGGGGATATATCCATCCAGGTTACCCGTTACTTTTTACATTATGCTAACATTATTAGCATATGGGTGCTGTGTTTGCACTGTTCTGGTGTGTGGGTTTTGTGACTTGAGAGATTTACTTGGTCAAGGTACCCAACATTCCTTGTTGTTTGGCCAAGTTAGCAATTTGTGTTTTAGCAGCCAGGAGACTGTTACACTTGTTATTAGCATATCATTTAGATAAATAACAACTGGGGTAGAAGGGCTTATGCCCGAAACGTCGATTCTCCTGTTCCCTGGATGCTGCCTGACCTGCTGCGCTTTTCCAGCAACACATTTTCAGCTCTGATCTCCAGCATCTGCAGACCTCACTTTCTCCTCAACAACTGGGGTAGACCTTGTAAAATGTTTTCCATCATCTACTAGAAAATTGCACAAACTGACAATACTCCAAATAGTAGTCACGTATGTTGATAATAATCTTTATGGGTATTGATTGTAGCATACTTCTGGGAATCCCCATGTAACCATGATTGCAAGCATGCATGGCTCATACCCAACCTCGTGAAGGACAGCTCCTCCCACCAGCTCTGTGTATAAGTCCTCTCTGCGAGGGTTTGGGTATTAATCCAGCTGTGAAAAGCAGATTACCGTTTGTTTAAAATTCTCACAAAGGTGAACTGACCCATCGGTCTTCACCGTAGGATCAGTGCTGTCAATTCTGCAAACTGCGGAATTGCTTCCTTGTCAATATACAAGGTGGCCTTGTCTTCTTTGAGAGTCCCCAGAAAGGCTTCCGTGTATTTAATTAGTACTTCACTCAGGTAGCCATTTTCTAATTGAAAACTGTTGAACCAATCTGGATGAATCTTTCTCAACCAATGTCCCATCAGGCTTGTGCCCGAGCCTTTTACTACAACCAGCTGCTTCACATAAGAGACCAGAAGCAAAGTCATAACCTTAATCTGTAAAGGTATAGATTCTCAGTCTGGCCGAGATCTAGCGTAAACTTAAAGGTTAGAGTCCGTAGTGAATTTTCTTAAAGACTGATTCTGCAATCACTGAAACAGCTGCACCTGTATCGACCTCCATGAGAACAGGAGGTCCATTTAACCAGACACTTATTCCGAGTGGATGTTGCTAAGCAATGTAACTGTTCCAAACCAGATGTAGGTAGACTTTCCTGGGTATGCATTCTCTGAATACCGGCCTATGAATTCGACTAATAGATCTAGTGGAACACTTTTGCTGTCTCAAGTCCACATACTGGCAGCAACTACAATGGCTTGCCAACCTGGAAGCTGAAGAAACTTTTAACTGTTAGCCGAGGCTTGGTTTTGTTTTGGGGTCCAAAAGAGAAAATGCTGGAAAATCTCAGCAGGTCTGGCAGCATCTGTAAGAAGAGAAAAGAGCTGACGTTTCGAGTCTAACTAACCTTTTGTCAAAGCTGAAAAAAGGGAGAAATAGGGAGGTATTTATACTCGGCTGAGAGAAGGTGAGTCATGGCTCCAGAAGCAAAGGTAGCAATAAAGAGGTGATAATGACAGTGCATAGAGAGATTATAGGGAGATTAGGAGCTGTGAATGACCAAGGCTGAAGCCAGTGGTATGTGACAAAATATGTGGGGGATGGGGGGGTTGGGTGAAGCAGAGGCAAAATGGAAAACGGGGGAGAAGGGTAGCAAAGGGAGAAAAGGAGTGGAAAAAGGTGATAGGAGAGTGGGGAGCGAGAGAAAGAGAGACAATCAAGAAATAAGAGGTACAGAACAGTGAAAAAAAATTTTAAAAAATAAAAATATAAATGAAATAAAATTATGGAGCAGAATGAAAACAGAGGGGTCAAGATGGGATAATCATCTGAAGTTGTTGAATTCAGTGTTGAGACTGGCAGGCTGTAACGTGCCGAGTCGGAAGATGAGATGCTGTTCCTCCAGTTTGCGTTGAGCTTCACTGGAATATTGCAACAGGCCAAGGGCAGAGATGTGGGCATAGGAGCAGGATTGTGTGTTGAAGTGGCAAGCCACGGGAAGGTCCGGGACCTGATTGCGGACAGACTGAAGGTGCTCAGCAAAGCGATCACCCAGTCGCCGTTTTGTCTCTCTGATATAGAGGAGACCACATTGGGAGCAATGAATGCAATAGACCAAATTGAAAGAGGTACAAGTGAAATGCTGCTTAATTTAAAATGAGTGTTTGAGGCCTTGAATGGTGAGCATGGAAGAGGTAAAGGGGCAGGTGTTGCACCTTCTGCGATTGCATGGGAAGGTGCCGTGTGTGATGGGAGAGATGTTAGGTGTGATGGAGGAGTGGACTAGGTTGTCCCAGTTTGTTTTGGGGTGTTGCTGTGGGCTGACCTAGAGCCCCTCTGTTCAGGATATGTCCTGAATAAGGTTATACAATTGCCTTCACTCAACTGGTGTTTCCCAAATTAAGTGGAAGGTTTCCACTTCCATCAGAATACCCTGAAATTCACATGTCCACTTGCCGCATTTTCCAATGATAAAGCCAGTTGTAGTGCCTGTTTGAAGTTCAGTTGAGCTTCAGCTGATAGGCACTTTTGTACAGTTACATCATTGATCCTATAAACCAAATATTCTCTCAGCAACTCAATAAGGGTTAAACCAAAGTCACATGTTTCTGCCAGTCAGCTTGGTCAAAAATCCCAACACAAATTCTGCTGGTTCCTGAATTGCCGAGTAAAACTGATAGCGCCTCAGAATTAGTGGAAACTTGAGGTTGTAATATTCCTTAACTAAATCTGTCAACTCTCAAAAGGTTTTAGTATCTGGTGCCTCAGGGAATGTTAGGCTCCTAATAACTGAAAAAGCTGCAGGTCAACAAGCTGTCAGGAAAATTACGCATTTTTTTCATCTGCCCCAATATCATTTGCCCCGAAAAAATAACACATTCTCTCCACATACTGGGTTCAGTCTTTGTCAGCAGGATCGAACGAGTCAAATGTACTAAATAATAGCATGATACAAGCAATGTCTACCCCAACTCAAAGACAACTGTTGTGAGCAAATTTCCTCAAGACATGCTTTACTCTCTTTGCCACTGAAATAACTCCAAAGAGGCCAGTATCCCATCACCAAGTTACCTGTGGCAAGTTTTAGACTCTGGTACAGCCTGATCAGAGTCAACTCCCAGAGTGGCAGGGTGTCTGACACTTGTGTTTCTACCTGTCAGCTAGGGCTCCCTGATTGTCATAGAGTCGTAGACCTACCACACGAAGACAGGCCCTTTGGCCCAAACTGGTCCACGTCCACAAAAATGTCCATCCATACTAGCCCCATTTCCCTGCACCCAGCCCATATCCTTCTAATCCTTTCCTATCCATGTATTTGTCCAAATGCCTTTGGACCAGATTAACAAAATCAATCAGGGCACTCATAGTCCATGAGGACCATCTCGCTAACCTCATTACAAGGAGAAAGTGAGGACTGCAGGTGCTGGAGAATCAGAGTCGATAAGTGTGGTGCTGGAAAAGCACAGCAGGTCAGGCAGGATTCGAGTAGGAGAGTCAATGTTTTGGGCATAAACCCTTCATCAGGAATGTCATCAGAAAGATTGACTCTCCTCCTCCTTAGATGCTGCCTGACCTGCTGTGCTTCTCCAGTGCCACACTTTTCAACTTTGACCTCACTACAATTACTGCAAATAGATTGCAGGTGCATGTCACATGGCATGATTATATCAATTATATAAGGAGATAGTCAGAGCAGGGTAAGTCAAAAAAGACCGGTAACTGGGAACTGTTTCACTGTAAAATTACAGTTTTAGCCTCGACTCAGTGGAAGTACTCTGATCTGTAACTTGGAAAGCTATGGGTTCAATTCTCACACTTGGAACCAAGTGCTATAATTTAAGGATTGGGAGGGATATTGAACCAAAGTTTTGATGGTCCTCTCAATTGGATTTAAATAATCCCATGGCACTATTCTGAAAAAAGAGAGAGATATTGACCAGGACATATCTCTCAACCTACATCACCCAAAATAAATCAACTGATTATTGTGGGAGCTTGCGGTGTTCAAATTGGCTGTTGCGTTCCATGCATTATAAAAGTAACTACATGTCAAAAATAACTTCATTGGCTGCAAAGTGCTGTGGGACTTCTGGTGGTTGTGGAAAATGCTACTTAAGTGCAAATCGTTTATTCCTTTTTGCTATTTGTAGGATCATGCATGCTAATTAACATTACTGAGAGCTGGTATTTTCAGGGTTAAAGTGTGCTATGCAATCTGCTGAAGTTGTGAAGTGTGCTATTAATATATAAGCTCTTTTTTTATGCTGTGTCCAACAGGGTTTTAATAATTCATCAGAAAATCTGGAAGTCAACACAAACCAGTTGGCCTAAAGCCACAGCAGAACAGATCTGAGCAATAAGTATCAATTGTTAACTGGGCGGTACTACAGCATCTTCCAATTTTGGAAAGAGACTGACAAATGGGAATTACTGCCTTCCTGGAGATAAGCTGCTGTTCCTGGAATTCTACCTTGTGTATTAAGCCTGGGCACCGCACTGGAAGGAACTGCTTATTAATGACAAATCAACAGCAAGGCAATCTGAGATGAAAGAAGAAGCAATTAGCTGAAAAGAATGGGTTTGCACAAGGGCCCTGAAGCAAAATGAACAAAAGTTGACAAGTGTTGACTGACTTTAAATACGACACATGAGAACTGATTAATTTATAAGGAAGTTTGTTTTCCAGCTGTAAACATGGCAACAAACACATGACAATAGATTGCAAATTATGTAACAAGATTACGGCAATTCCAGTTCTACAATTCATGTGACTAATGTTGCAGTATTAAGATAAAAAAAGGAATTCTGTGATATTGCCCAGCACTGAATGTTGAATGTTGGGACTGTAGATTGTAGACTTGTCAATCTGAAATCTCTGGAAGTCACAGGGCAATTAAACTAATGACAGGGCATGCAGTTTGGGCATGTGCATGGGCTGCAGGGATCTGCAAAATCATTAGATTTCTATTGGTTTTGTCAAATGTAATTATCATGCTGTACTTGTTGAATTGCTAGCAGATAACTCCTATTTCTTAGTACATATTTGAGTAGTTGATGCTGTCTTTGAGAAGTTAGTATACATGATCCCTGAGAATGTGCTAAAATTCACTGGCTTCCCTGGAAACATATTGGTAGTTCTGAGGGGTCTGCTACACAGAAATGTTTGAAACCTATTTTTATATGTTTGTAAATGGCACATGAATTTGAGCACACACTCGAGACTGAGACTTCAGTGTGGTACAGAGGGACCACTGTACTAGTAGAGAAACAGTTTCCTGGATGCAGTGGTCCACCCAGCCTTCTCAGGTGGACGTTAACGTTTCCAATGCATTATTCAAAGAAATGAAGGTGGGTTTTCCCTGATATTTACATCTCAGTGAACGTCACTGAAAACTGATCATTTATTCATTACCTCATTGCTACTTGTGGGACCTTATTTGTAAATTAGCTGCTGTGTCTCCAAACATTATAAAAAAAGGGTCGAAACCACAACAGTGACTACTATTCAAAATTACTTCACTAGTGGCAGTGTGTTTGGGGCATTCTGAATTTGCTAAGAGTGTTCAAGCCATCTTTCACTTGGCTATTGGTGAGCGTATAACTGATATTAGCGGAAGTCTGCTTGGAGCAACCTGATTGCTCTTTCTATAAAATACAGGGCATGTCAGAGAACTGTTGAACACAGGCACAGAATATTATCTGGTATTGGCTAAGATCGAGTAGCGTCGACTTTTTTGTTTTGGAGGGTTTCCTGCCTTGACGCTTGATGAATTTTCTTGCCCTACCTTATAAAACTTGACTCATTACCTATCATTGTGCCCCTTACATTTGATTTCCACTATTTTAATGCATGCTATTCCCACACAGCGCAGCACTGTGGCATTTCTGAAAGGGCACTGTGCACCTGGATAAGCCTTGGAAATAATTTCTCAGCAGCCATAAAGTTACCCTGCTCACTGCAGACTACTGGCATGGCTGACACTCCCTCCCATATACAACCCCATTGTCCACCCTACTCTTTGTTTTAACACCAGGCCACACATTTTATCTGTCTCTAGCTACATCTCGTCTGAAGTCTTTCTCTTTACGTGGTTTGTTTTAAGGGACGTAAGTATTTTGTCTGCAACACTGAATCATTCTGATGAAATCTGATTATACTCTGAAATATTTTTACCTTTCTTTCTAAATGAAAGTAACATTGGCTTAGCACCAAAATGAAAGCTCACATAATTTGTCAATGATACCTTGGCTGTAAATATTTCAGGTTTGCGTGGTTGTGAATAATTCATGCATTTTAAAATTAATTTTTACCGTCACTAGAAGTTTTTTTTCTCAGTATTACTGCTTTTTGCAGTGTAAAAACTTCAAGCATATTCTAATGCCCTAAAGAAATTACTGTGTTTCCCCAATGCACAATTACTGTACATCCCTGCACCACCACCACTCCCCCCCCCTTCCCCCACCCCACCCAAGGATTACATGGCCTCAGGGAAACATCTTTTTGTAATCAGTGTGTTATTAGATTAGATCACGATCTGACATTTCACAGCCCGTGCTGGGGATTGCAAACTGTATGAGTCTGACAAAGAATTCTGCAGCACTTGGTCAGTGCTGCAGAGGAAAACAAACCAAACTTGTTCCTGAAAGAGCTGAAAATGTGTTGCTGGAAAAGCGCAGCAGGTCAGGCAGCATCCAGGGAACAGGAGAATCGACGTTTCGGGCATAACAAAGTACGTTCTGACTAAGAAACATGATGACATATAAGGGAATAATGTATACCATACCATTTCACCATGCTAATGAATTCCATGACTGTAGTCAAATACAAGAATAAGTGTGTTTGTCAAAAATGTGTTCAAATTGTGAATGCAAGTATCACTTCAGACTGTTCCTTTAATGAGCAACCTCCCGGATTATAATGATATATCTGCACCTGCCTATGAATATGGACACAAATATTTATAGAGGCATACACTATCTGAAGTTTGGAAATGCTGAGAGATTGTGGAACTGATGTTTAAAAATTACTGACGTATTCTGTGAATCCTTGATAAATATATTGGACTAGTTTCATTCTCCACAGATCAGCCTTGATCAAATTGAATGGTTTTACAGGATCAAGGGACTGAACAGTCTACTCCGATTCTAAATGCCTCAGTTTCAATATGGAACCAAAATTTTTGCATGAATTCAGGTGCAACTGCAGTTCTTAGCACCAAATACCCCTAACCACTGTATCCATCCAATGTTGAAATGTTACATTCATAGTGACACTTAGTGTCTCCAGGGCCACTAATGCTGCCTCATTTATATTTTGGTTCTGAGTCCAAGGGAAGAGTGGCCCCTGAAGACAACTCTCCATATAAATGCAGCATTAGGTAATGTTATAATTCTGGCTTAGATTCACAGTTCCTCACTTACTCTTTATTTCTAATCATGTCTGGTTATCTTTCCCTCATTGTTTCCATTATTCTTCATTCATGTGCATGCCTCAGAGGTTTTCTACCAGTTCTAAAATGCTTTCCGAAACATTGAATGGATCTGTCTTGGATTTATGTCAGTATAATTCCATACAAGTTCAATCGAAAGGATATTGGAACTGAATGCACCTTAACATCTATTTTACAAACAATGGGGCATCATCCACTTTTGAGATTTGACTAGCTGAAAAGCCATGTCCTGTTCCATCATACAGTGAACCAATGGCATGGAATGGTATGAAAATAGCAATTGTAACTGGAGATGCCCAGAGACGTGAATCTAAATCTTTTAGAGAATGAACCTATTGCGGTGAAGGCACTGAATATTCAACATAAATAAAAATAAGGTTAGCATTGTAGTGTGTGGCTTAAGATTCTTTTTTAACAGCCTATAAATGCTCAGGCAGCAAATGCATTAAGTTTTGTTGATTTTCAGTGCATTTCTGATTGAGTTGCTCTTACAATCCCATTGAAAGAATATAAAACACAATTATTTTTAAAGGACAAGCCAAGCACAAAAACCAGATCAAGGTTGTAATGTCAAGGTCCTGAAATCCATTAGCTGGGAAGGAGCTGAGTTATATCACAGAATGCCAGAATGACTATATTGTAGAATAAGGCCATTTGGCCTCCTGTGCCTGCACTAGCTCTTCAAACAAGGAATATCACTAAGTACCAAGCTCCCACCCTTCCCCCATATCCTTGCACATTGTTTTTCTCCAAATAATCATCCAGTGCCCTCCTGAATACCTCAGTTAATCTGCCTCCAACACATTTCTAGTCAGTGCATTTAATATTCTAACTACTCACTGCATAAAAACATATTTCCTTCCTTCACCATTACTTTGTTTGCACGTCATTTTAAATGTCCGCCCTCTTGTTCTTTTTCCTTTTACAGTTAGGAACAGCTTAGACAAAGAATCAAAGGGTCATAGGGATCTACGGCACAGAAAACAGGCCCTTCAGCCCATCACATCTATGCTGGTCAAAAAACAGCCACCCAACTATTCTAATCCCATTTCTCAGCACTTAGCCCATAGTCCTTTCAATGTCAAAACATACATCTAAATACTTCTTTAATATGATACAAATTTCTTTTCTACCACCCTTATAGGCTGTGATTTCCAGTTTACCACCACTGTCTGGATGAAAAAGATTTTCCTCACATCTCCTCTAAATCTTTTGCCCTTTACCTGAAATCTATGATTTGTAGTCATTGATTCCTCCATCAATGGGAAAGGTTTCTTCCTGTTTACTCTGTCTATGCCCCTTTATCATTTCATACATCTCAATCATGTCCCCTCTCAATCTCCTCTCTGCTCTAAGGAAAACAACCACAGTCTGTCCAATCTCTCTTCAAAATTGAAACTCTCTAGCCTCAGCACCATCTGGTAAATCTCCTCTGCACCCTCCGAGTGCCATCACATTGCTCCTAACATGTGGATTCCAGAACTGCACACAACATTATCGCTATGGCTTCACAAACATTTTATACAGTTCCAGAATAACCTCCTTGCTCTTAAACTCTGTGCCTCAACTAATAAAGGCAGTGTACTATATGCCTTCTTAATCACTATTCCAATGACTTGATACCTTAAGGACATGACCACCCAAGGTCCTCTGATTCTTGATTCTTCCCAGGGTCCTACCATTCATCATGTATCTCTTGTCTTGATTGTCCTGTCCAAGTGCATCTCCCCACAGTTATATGGATTGATTTTCATTTGCCACTGATCTGACCAGTTAGATTTACAGCCAGTCTCCTGTAATCTAAGGCCAACTTGCTCACTATTTAGAGTCATAGTGTCAAAGAGATGGAAACAGACCCTTCGGTCCAAAACATCCATGGCGACCAGATATCCCAACCCAATCTAGTCCCACCTGCCAGCACCCGGCCCATATCTCTCCAAACCCTTCCTATTCATATACCCATCCAAATGCCTCTTAAATGTTGCAATTGTACTAGCCTCCACCATATCCTCTGGCAGCTCATTCTATAGACATACCACTCTCTGCGTGAAAAGTTGCTCCTTAAGTCTCTTTTATATCTTTCCCCTCTCACCCTAAACCTATGCCCTCTAGTTCTGGACACCTCCACCCCAGGGAAAAGACTTTGCCTATTTATCCTATCCTTGCCCCTCATTATTTTGTAAACCTCTAAAAGGTCACCCCTCAGCCTCCAACACTCCAGGGAAAACAGCACCAGCCTGTTCAGCGTCTCCCTATAGCTCAATCCTCCAACCCTGGCAACATCCTTGTACATCTTTTCTGAACCCTTTCAAATTTCACAACATCTTTCTGATAGGAAGGAGACCAGAATTGCACGCAATATTCCAACAGTGGCCTAATTAATGTCCTGTACAGCCGCAACATGACCTCCCAACTCCTGTACTCAATACTCTGATCAATAAAGGAAAGCATACCAAATGCCTTCTTCACTATCCTATCTATCAGCGACTCCACTTTCGAGGAGCTATGAACCTGCACTCCAAGGTCTCTTTGTTCAGCAACACTCCCTAGGACCTTACCATTAAGTGTATAAGTCCTGCTAAAATTTCCCAAAATGCAGCACCTCACATTTATCTGAATTAAACTCCATCTGCCACTTCTCAGCCCATTGGCCCATCTGGTCAAGATCCTGTTGTAATCTGAGGTAATCCTCTTTGCTGTCCACTACACCTCCAATTTTGGTGTCATTTGCAAACTTACTAACTGTATCTCTTATGCTTGCATTCAAATCATTTATGTAAATGACAAAAGGTAGAGGACCCAGCACCGATCCTTGTGGCACACCACTGGTCACAGGCCTCCAGTCTGAAAAACAACCCTCCACCACCATCCTCTGTCTTCTACCTTTGAGCCAGTTCTGTATCCAAATGGCTAGTTCTCCCTGTATTTGCTCCTACCTTGCGAAGAAGCTGAGATCTAACCTTGCTAATCAGTCTCCCATGGGGAACCTTGTCGAACGCCTTACTGAAGTCCATATAGATCACATCTACTGCTCTTCCCTCATCAATCCTCTTTGTTACTTCTTCAAAAAATTAAATCAAGTTTGTGAGACATGATTTCCCATGCACAGAGCCATGTTGACTATCCCTAATAAGTCCTTGCCTTTCCAAATACATGTACATCCTGTCCCTCAGGATTCCCTCCAACAACTTGCCCACCACCGAGGTCAGGCTCACCGGTCTATAGTTCCCTGGCTTGTCTTTACCGCCCTTCTTAAACAGTGGCACCACATTTGCCAACCTCCAGTCTTCCAGCACCTCACCTGTGACTATCGATGATACAAATATCTCAGCAAGAGGCCCAGCAATCACTTCTCTAGCTTCCCACAGAGTTCTCGGGTACACCTGATCAGGTCCTGGAGATTTATCCACCTTTAACCGTTTCAAGACATCCAGCACATCCTCCTCTGTAATCTGGACATTTTGCAAGATGTCACCATCTATTTCCCTACAGTCTATATCTTCCATATCCTTTTCCACAGTAAATACTGATGCAAAGTATTCATTTAGTGTCTCCCCCATTTACTGTGGCTCCACACAAAGGCCACCTTGCTGATCTTTGAGGGGCCCTATTCTCTCCCTCGTTACCCTGTTGTCCTTAATATATTTGTAAAAACCCTTGGATTCTCCTTAATTCTATTTGCCAAAGCTATCTCATGTCCCCATTTTGCCCTCCTGATTTCCCTCTTAAGTATACTCCTACTTTCTTTATACTGTTCTAAGGATTCACTCGATCTATCCTGTCTATACCTGACATATGCTTCCTTCTTTTTCTTAACCAAACCCTCAATTTCTTTAGCCATCCAGCATTCCCTATACCTACAACATTCCCTTTCACCCTGACAGGAATATACTTTCTCTGGATTCTTGTTATCTCATTTCTGAAGACTTCCCATTTTCCAGCCGTCCCTTTACCTGCGAACATCTGCCTCCAATCAGCTTTCGAAAGTTCTTGCCTAATACCGTCAAAATTGGCCTTTCTCCATTTAGAACTTCAACTTTTAGATCTAGTCTATCCTTTTCCATCACGATTTTAAAACGAATAGAATTATGGCCACTCGCCCCAAAGTGCTCCCCCACTGACACCTCAGTCACCTGCCCTGCCTTATTTCCCAAGAGTAGGTCAAGTTTTGCACCTTCTCTAGTAGGTACATCCACATACTGAATTAGAAAATTGTCTTGAACGCACTTAAGAAATTCCTCTCCATCTAAACCTTTAACACTATGGGCAGTCCCAGTCGATGTTTGGAAAGTTAAAATCCCCTACCATAACTACCCTATTATTTTTACAGATAGCTGAGATCTCCTTACAAGTTTGTTTCTAAATTTCCCTCTGACTATTAGGCGGTCTATAATACAATCCCAATAAGGTGATCATCCCTTTCTTATTTCTCAGTTCCACCCAAGTATCTTCCCTGGATGTATTTCCGGGAATATCCTCCCTCAGCAAAGCTGTAATGCTATCCCTTATCAAAAATGCCACTCCCCCTCCTCTCTTGCCTCCCTTTCTATCCTTCCTGTAGCATTTGTATCCTGGAACATTAAGCTGCCAGTCCTGCCCATCCCTGAGCCATGTTTCTGTATTGCTATGAGATCCCAGTCCCATATTCCTAATCATGCCCTGCGTTAATCTGCTTTCCCTGTTAGGCCCCTTGCATTGAAATAAATGCCGTTTAATTTATTAGTCCAACCTTGTCCCTGCCTGCCCTGACTGTTTGACTCACTTCTGTTCTCAACTGTACCAGTCTCAGACCGATCTCTTTCCTCACGATCTCCCTGGGTCCCACCCCCCACCTTACTAGTTTATATCCTCCCAAGCAGTTCTAGCAAATTTCCCTGCCAGTACATTAGTCCCCATCCAATTTAGGTGCAATCCGTCCTTCTTGTACAGGTCACTTCTACCCCAAAAGAGATTCCAATGATCCAAAAATGTGAATCCTTCGCCCATACACCAGCTCCTCAGCCATGCATTCACCTGCTCTATCCTCCTATTCCTGCCCTCACTAGCTCGTAGCACTGGGAGTAATCCAGATATTACTACCCTTAAGGACCTCCTTTTTAAATTTATGCCTAACTCTCTGTAATCTGCCTTCAGAATCTCAACCTTTTACCTTTCTATATCGTTGGTTTCAATGTGGACAATGACCTCTTGCTGGCCCCTCTCCCCTATGAGAACATTCTGCACCCTCTCTGAGACATCCTTGATCCTGGCACCAGGGAAACAACACACCATTCTGCTTTTTCTCTGCTGACCACAGAAACGTCTGTCTGTACCTCGGACTACAGAATCCCCTAACACAATTGATCTCTTGGAAGCTGACGTACCCCTCATTGCATTAGAGCCAGTCTCAATACCACTAACCTTCGTATCATCTGTGAACTTACTGATCAACCCAACATTCAAGTTGAAGTTACTTACTTACACCACAAACAGCAAGGGCTCCAAGATTAACCCCGTTGGGACCCCGTTGGACATATGTTTCCAGTTGGAAAAAACCATCCATCATCCATCGCCCTCTGCTTCCTGCCACTCAAGTATTGTGGCACCAATTTGTCAATTTTCTTGAATCCCATGGAATCCCAATCTCTTCTATCTCGTCTGCACATCATTTTGAAAACGTTCATCAGATCTCCTCTTAGTCTTCTTCTCTCCAACAGTCCCAACTTCAATCTATCTTCAGAACTGATGTTCCTCATCTCTGAGCTATTCTTGTAAATCACTTCTGCACTCTCTTCAAAATGTTCACATACTATAGTGTGGAGCCCAGATCTCTGGACATCCCTAATCCTGATAGCCACATGGGGAAGGCGGAAACTGAAGGCCTTGTTTACTTTGGAGTAAATTGTCAGTGTGTGACACTTTGACTTTATTGTTTTCTCAAAGAAGTATAAATTAAACTGCAACAAAACTCAAAATTTTAAAGGAAATTGTACAAGTTAAATTAAAATGTCTTGATGGGGACTGCCTCTTTGTATGCTTTTGAGTAAATGATAACTAATTAGCCAATCAGTAGTTCCTTCTGTGCTTCTTTCGTGCTCAATTAACCATCTGGGTGGCACAGTCGATCAATGGTTAGCATTGCTGCCTCACAGTGTCAGGGACCGGGGTTCGATTCCAGCCTCGGGCGACTGTCTATGTGGAGTTTGCACATTCTCCCCATGTCGGCATGGGTTTCCTCCCACAATCCAAAGATGTGCAGGTCAGGTGAATTGGCCATGCTAAATTGCCCCATAGTATTAGGTGCATTAGTCAGGAGTAAATGTGGGGAATGGGTCTGGGTGGGTTACCCTTCTGAGGGTCAGCATGGACTTGTTGGGCTGAAGGGGCTGTTTCCATACTGTAGGGAATTTAATCCCATTTAATCAATCAAGTCCTTCCAAATGGAATTCAATGTGAGGTGATGCTGTTGAGCAGGACAAACAAGGTAAACAAATACATGATAAACAGTAGGAAGAACCGAAGATCAGAGGGATCTTCTTTATACCCAGAAGTGCTCTTATACACAACTGAACAGCCGTTATCCCCATCAAGGGTTTGGGTGGGGGATATGGTATTCATTCATCTATTAAACAACACCAGTAAATTGCTCATGTTTTTCCATTGACGAATTTACAATGCAAATCCTGTTAAGAGCAATGCAGACCGTCAAAGATGAGGGACAAGTAGGGAGAGAGGGAGGAGATTAAATCAAAATGGAGGTGGAAGGGGAGAGAAATCACTCTATCCACTGTGACACCCCTCTCTCTCTCTAAAGGCATTGAAAGTATTGGTCAATACCATATGCTTCCTCTCTAAGAACACCTGGGCAAGGACGTAGCTGTGGAAGAGGGGAAGACAATCAATATCCTCCTACTTGTATATATGTAACCCTCAATGGTACAATTAACAACCTGCAGTAATATAATTTAATCATGTGGCTGGAATTTGGACAAGACCAATTCCAATGAATATCTTCCAAGTATTTTTAAGAATAAAACATTCAGATGCAGGTAGCATTCACTTCTTCCAGCTGCCAGAAGTAGTGTTGGGGTGACCTGATGTGCTATAAATTGTTCAACCTTCCCTGCTTCCGACATTTCAAAAGTTACTACACTTCAGAACCACTCGATGGGTTGCAAAACATCCTAGAACATTGTACCAAGTTCATGAAAGGCGCTTCACAAAGACAAATGCTGGATAATGGGGGGAAAACATACCCAATGCCACCCTCACTCTGATGGCCAACTTTGGGTGTGGCTGTGTCAAGCTGTAAGTAGACCTTCAGTACACAAACACCAAGTGTCACCACATACTGAGGTTCTACCTGTCCCTAGTGTTACAAAGGATTGGATTGGTCTTGTTGACTCAAAACATTTAAAGTAGGGGACCGTTCCGTATTACCTGTCCTTCATGGAGAAAGTTGCAAAGAAATACACCTTTGACCACAGGTCCATCAGGAAGTGGTCAGCAAGCAGTGTCCTTGAGACCCTGTGGGTAAAGAATAGGGTGAATCCTGTTGCGTGGTTCCCTGAGCAGACTGTCAAAGTTATTTGGCAGAATACCCCATCACAGAGTGTTCCAAGCAACTCCAAGGCATCGCTTTGCTGGTTGTGAGAAGGGCACTACCTGTGAGATCCTTTTTGTATGCCTGGTCGGTCTGTGCCATTGCAAGCTGCACTTGGAGTGGTTGAGGGGAGGGTTTGAGACTGTCACACATCTCCTTCTGAAATGTGCCTTTGCAAAGGAAGGCTGGAGGAAGCTGCAGTAGTTTCTGTTGAGATTCATCCCAAGTAGCTCTGTGATGCAGGACCTTGTGCTCCATGGTCTGTTCCCTGGGATGCACATTGAGCCAGATATCAACTGCACCTGATGGACTATCAACACAGTGAAACATGTTCTTTGGTCTGCCTGAAACTTGTTGGTCTTCCAGAACAAGGAGCTGACCCTGACTGAGTGTTGCAGACTGGCACATTCTGAGGTCCAGGACTATATGCGAAGGGACACGCTAAAGCTTGGGGCAGCTGCTGCCAAGGCACAGTGGGGAAAGACCATTGTCTGAAATTTCCCTGCTGAAGTTAAATGGGGTCCATTCAGTTATCAGATCCTCCTAGTGCTTCAAATGCATGTAAATATAGTCTTGTATGTGTAAGAGAGGTGTTTGGTTTGTTTGAATAAAGTCAAAGTCCAATGTTTGTTTGTTTCCCTGATGTGCTGCTGTGTTTGTGACTACGTATAAAGATTTTTTTATGAATAAAGTATATTTTTCAAATTAAAAAAATAAAAAACGAATGCTGGTTTTAATGGGGTACTGTAGTCCTTCATTCCTTGGCTAACGTTTTAGGGGTGGGACAAGCCCAGCTACCTTCCTGACTGAAGCCTGTCAGCAGCTTTACGCTGAGATCAGTGTTAGGTGCTTTAAGGCAGACCATTTGCTCCTACCTTGCAAAGAAGCTGAGACACGAACTCGAATCATGGGCCTCAGCACTGGTCCAGTGATTCAGCTCTAATGCTGGGTCGGATCATAGGAGGAAATCCTGGCTTGGAATTCTGTCATCCAATTAACTGATTAACAGCTCTGTCATCTCAGCTGTGCCAGCTGGGAGTGATGGCCACTGTTGGAACTTCAGGCAATCCCATCACGCTGAGGAGTCGAGTTAAACTGGGGGTTAAAGGTTTTAGTGAGATGGCTATGTTCAAGAGCTTGAGATTGGGGGAGAGAGGTTGAAGAAAGGGAAGACCTTGAGAAAGAAGGTGACTCCAATGGGCTCAGGTGACCAACCAAGTTAGAGCTGCCTGCATGGCTGGATGCCATTGGCCTCCCCCTTTGGCCACAGGTGGAAGAAGGATGAGACCCTTAATCATTGGCAATTTTAGGTTCTCAGTGGGTTCAAAATTAGTGGGCTGTCTGAATCCTTCCTTGCCCACTCTGGTTATCATTTGGTGAGGGTTAGTTAGTTGCTGGGAAGGATCTTTGCTGGAATTTGTGTGTCTCCTGACTTGCACACTGTGGAAGGGGAGTCATTAAACCCAGCTTAAAATCTTCTTTTTAAGTTTTAATTTGCAACTCACCATCTGACTGTACTGAAGTTACCAGGATATGATTGTTGTGGAACCCACAAACCTCATTTACTAATTGCAACCATTCATTGTGACTGACCTTTGTCATCGACTGTAATGTCCTCTTAGCCTTCCACCTGTGCCTTGAGTAAAGCAAGATGCTGCTTGGAAATTCCTCCAGGGCAGATGCAATTGGAGCTGTATGTCCAAATGCCCCTGCCCTCAGATGTTGGGTAATGGGTGAAGGCTGGTGCAAGTTGGCAGTTGTAACACCCACCATGCAACATCCAGAGGAGGAGCTGGCACTGGTGATTTACAGTCTCTACGTTTTCTGCTGTTAATGCTTTGGTTGTAAAATTTTAAAATCTTACAGCTAAACATCTACTGCAGCTCAGTCTCAAACCCCAACATCTCTGAGAGGCAATAATGTTGTTGTTTTTCATTTGAGGTGAAAATGAGCATGTTCATCATCTGAGATGTTTGGTAGGCCTCCAGTGACTACATTGGTGACTGCTAAGGAAGATCTGTGCCCATGCAAAAATATCAGATGATAGCTCAGGGGGCAAAGCTTTCCATCGGCAAATATTTCAATATCCTGGGAATGTCCCTTAGTCTTGTATATGCTCAAGTCTCATCCACTTCTTACAAAAGCACCAACAGTAAAATGCAACAGAACTCCACACAGCTTCATGACAAGAATCTGAACCCTTTATTTTGGGATATGGATTTCTCAAAGGAATTTGTGTATTGAAATTTGATCTCCTAATTCTGAAACCTCAAGTCATTTTTGAATAATTTCTTATCCATTTTCGAATGCACTATTCCGTTGTCAAGCATACAGTAGATGACCTGCTTTTAGGTTTCTGCAAAGTTGTTCTTGAGTCAAATGCTGGAATCGATTAACTGTTTATGCGCAATGGCAAAAGTGAGGACTGCAGATGCTGGAAACCAGAGTTTAGATCAGAGTGGTGCTGGAAAAGCACAGCAGGTCAGGCAGCATCCGAGGAGCAGGAAAATCGACGTTTTGGGTAAAAGCCCTTCATCAGGAATAGAGGCAGGAGGCCTCCAGAATGGAGAGGTAATTGGGCAATGGCTCCATATCCCAAAATAAAGGGTTCAGATTCTTGTCATGAAGCTGTGTGGAGTTCTGTTGCATTTTACTGTTGGTACTTTGAGGAAAGTGGCTCATCTCAATTTGTCATGTAGGTGGGGCAGTACAGTTGGCTTCTGTGATTACTTGTTTTTCAAGGGAGGAAAATTTGATCAGGCTTTTTGGATATTTTGTTCAGTTACTCTAAGCTGCTTTTTAAGAAAAAGAATCCCCTGTACTTCCTCTTCAAAGTCAATAGCCTACAATTTGTTTCCAACTGTCTTACATCTAAAGAAAGAAAGGTGGTAAGGACAAGCCGAGGAACTATAGACCGGTGAACCTGACGTAGGTGGTGGGCAGGTTACTGGAGGGAATTCTGAGGGACAGGATGTACACGTATTTGGAAAGGCAAGGGCAGATTAGGGATAGTCAACATAGCTTAGTGCATGGGAAATCATGTCTCATGGTCTTGATTGAGTTTTTTCAAGAAGTAACAAAGAAGATTGATGAGGGCAGAGTGGTGGACGTGATCTATATGGAGTTCAGTAATATGTTTGAAAAAGTTCCCCATGGGATACTGGTTAGCAAGGTTAGATCTCATGGAATACAGGGAGAACTAGTCATTTGGATACAGAACTGGCTCAAAGGTAGAAGACAGAGGGTGGTGGTGGAGGTTGTCTTTTAGAATGGAGGCCTGTGACCAGTGGAGTGTCACAAGGATTGGTGCTGTGTCCACTACTTTTTGTCATTTATATAAATGATACGGATATGAGCATAACAGGTACAGTTAGTAAGTTTGCGGGTGACACCAGTATTGGAGGTGTAGTGGACAGCGAAGAAGGTTACCTCAGATTACAACAGGATCTTGATCAGATGGGCCAATGGGCGAAGGAGTGACAGATGGAGTTTAATTCAGATAAATGCGAGGTACTGCATTTTTGGAAAGCAAATCTTATACACTTAATGGTAAGGCCCTAGGGAGTGTTGCCGAACAAGAAGACCTTGGACTATGTACTCATAATTCCTTGAAAGTAGGGTCACAGGTAGATGGGATAGTCAAGAAGGCGTTTGGTATGCTTTCCTTTATTGGTTAGAGTATTGAGTACAGGAGTTGGGAGGTCATATTGCGGTAGTACAGGACATTTGTTCAGTACAGGAAAAGTCTGGAATATCATGTGCAATTCTGGTCTCCTTCCTATTGGAAGGATGTTGTGAAACTTGAAAGGGTTCAGAAAGGATTTACAAGGATGCTGCCAGGGTTGGAGGATTTGAGCTATAGATAGAGGTTGAATAGGTTAGGGCTGTTGTCCCTGTAGCATCGGAGGCTGAGGTGTGACCTTATAGGGGTTTATAAAATTATGAGGGGCATGGATAGGATAAATAGACAAAGTCCTTTCCCTGGGGTGGGGGTGTCCAGAACTAGAGGACATAGGTTTAGGGTGAGAGGGGAAAGATATGAAAGGGACCTAATGGGCAACTTTTTCACGCAGAGGGTGGTACGTGAATGGAATGAGCTACCAGAGAAAGTGGTGGAGGCCGGTACACTTGTAACATTTAAAAGGCATCTGGATGGCCTTTTATATGAATAGGCATATGAATCAGAAAGATTTGGAGGGCTATGGGCTAAGTGCTGGCAAATGGAACTAGATTAGTATGGGATAGCTGGTTGGCATGGATGAGTTTGACTAAATGGTCTATTTACGTGCTGTACATCTCTATGAATCTACATGACCAACATAATAATGCCTTGGAACTGTGCCCTGAATGTTTCATGTATGGACTCTTGGTGACTGCAGCACAAAGAATGTTAATAGAAAGAAAGATTCATCAGACTATGTATGGTCAAAAGTGCTCAAACTTTCAAATTGGACCCTGTGGTTTTCAGGGTAAGTGATCCTCCCATGTATAAATGTTTGATCAGATGCAACAGTAGACTACAGTATTGTTCAAACCAGTTAATAGTCTCCTGATAATGAGCCTTAAGTTTATAATTTTTGTTGTTCTTACTGAGGCTTACTTTAATCACTGGGTCCTGACACATGGCTCTCAGATGTCCAGTGGTGACTCTAAGGTGGCTGGATAAGTTCAGGCTATTTTTAAAAGTTTATTTTATCATTACCACTGGATGCAATAGCTTGGGAGCTGGTTGTGTGCACACCAATGTAAAAGCAGATTAAAACATCTATTGAAATTAAAAAAGAAACCATTGCTTTAATTACTGAGATCAAAACCAAACCATAATCATAGCATGTTCTCCTTTGCTCCTGGATTGATGGTGGTTAGTAAGTCTGATTTAATTGAAGGTGTCCCCCTGCTTCTCATAAAAGACCAGGGAGAGCCATGCTCTAAAAATAGATTTGCTGTGGTTTGAGATAGTTAGTGAGCTCAGCTTGCTGCGTAGGGTGCTGTAGATAAAGCCGAGGAAGATTCATGGAGGCATCAGCATTTTCACTCAGGCAATCCACTGATGGAGCAATGGAATAATTATCCCAAGATTGATTGCTGTTATTTAAATTTTAAAAAAAAATCTCCATCTAAAGCAACACTATGAAATAATTATACAGTTTCCAGGCCGTCTACTCCATATTTTAAAATAAAGCCCTTTAACTTTGGTGGTTTAGTGTACAATTTCCATGTGATTTATGTTTTGATGACACTAATGTTTGAGCTTGTTTCCAAAAATTAATACTGATTTGTTGGAGAAGACAGAGTATCCAGAAAAATTCCTTTCAGGATTATTATGCCGAGCTTTCCATATGTAGTTTCTCCTATGATTCAAAATGTTTTTGAAATAAAAACCTCTTAACTCTATGGTCCAGGTATTGGTGGTAGACTTGCTCCAGACCTGAACTGTGCCCTCAGAGATGATCCTGGGGAAAGGCTGAGTATTCTGTAGCAAGTGACTCACATCAAGCCTCATTTCATCATTTATTAGAAGTGTGATTGAATAAACTTCACTTGCCTTGGCGAGTATCACTACAATAGCATTCAACAAACTTGAAGAATGCTGAAAAAACAGCTTGTTTGTTTGGCAACACATCTATCAACTTAAACATTCACTTCCTCCATCACCAGTTGCAGTGTGTACTGACCACAAGATGCATTGCAGTCACTTGTTATGGCATTTTCATTTATGACTTCTAAGCTCTTGATCTCTACCAGCAATAAGGTTGAATCTTAACTGCCCTCTGGGTGAAGGAGAACAAATGCTAACATAAACCGTTTAGCCCACACTCCATGAATGAATGAAATGAACTACAGCACTGACCACATTACCACATTTCAAAGGTATTTGATTGGCTGTAAAGCAATTGAAAAATTTAATGGTTATAAAAGGCCGTTTACCAATGCATGTCATGGAATCACAGAATTGGTTTCAGCACACAAGGAGGCATGAGGTCCAACTTCCCTTTTCCTTTTTAAACAACTTCTGTGAATCAACAATGCCATTCTTTCTCAATTAACAGTGGACAAAATACACAGCTGTTAAGTGACTTGAGGGGCATTGATAGGATAAATAGACAAGGTCTTTCCCCTGGGGTGGGTGAGTCCAGAACTAGAGGGCATAGGTTTAGGGTGAGAGGGGAAAGATATAAAAGAGACCTTAGGGGAAACTTTTTCATGCAGAGGGTGGTACGTGCATGGAATGAGCTGCCAGAGGAAGTGGTGGAGGCTGGTACAATTACAACATTTAAAATGCATCTGGATGGGTATATGAATAGGAAGGGTTTGGAGGGATATGGGTCAGGTGCTGGCAGGTGGGACTAGGTTGGGTTGAGATTTCTGGTCAGCATGGACAAGTTGGAGCGAAGGGTCTGTTTCTGTGCTGAACATCTCTATGACTCTATGACTTGCCCATTATAACTTCGTATCAAGGGGAACAATGCCTTTGACAGTTCTATGAGTGTGTCTTTATACATTGGATCACTACTTTGTGCTGATGCTTTTGCCAAGTATGCTCCATTAGAGCAGTTAACACATTTTAAGTGCGGACAAGATTGCACACTGGACTTTCCTTGACCTCAGAACCAATTGAACCAGAGCAGAAGCAATTCACTGTTGATCTTAATGGACTGTCTAAGAAGAAGGTAGGCTTCATTGACATTCTCATGCTTAGAATAATGTGAGCCAAACATTATTCCTTAAAAACCCCTGCTTCTGTTTCCTACTGTGGCTTTTCTCAAACCCGACAAGAAGGTACATCATTGTAAGAAGGTGCACTTCATATGTTACCCATTGAAAGGGCCACTTTGTTTACCAAAATGTATTTGTTCTTTAAAACACAACATCTCACTAAAATGCTGCTGTGGTTATGTGTATAAAACTAAAGTACAAATGCACATCAGCATCTGGAGGAGAAAAGATAGATTTATATTCAATCTATTGGCTCTTTACTTTTGAAGATTAACCGACAGAATATTTCCAGCATTTTCTATAATTAGAGTCATAGAGTCATAGAGATGTACAGCATGGAAACAGACCCTTCGGTCCAACCCGTCCATGCCGACCAGATATCCCAACACAATCTAGTCCCACCTGCCAACACCCGGCCCATATCCCTCCGAACCCTTCCTATTCATATACCCATCCAAATGCCTCTTAAATGTTGCAATTGTACCAGCCTCCACCACATCCTCTGGCAGCTCATTCTATACACATACCACCCTCTGCATGAAAAAGTTGCCCCTTAGGTCTCTTTTATATCTTTCCCCTCTCACCCTAAACCTATGCCCTCTAGTTCTGGACTCCCCAACCCCAGGGAAAAGACTTTGCCTATTTATCCTATCCATGCCCCTCATAATTTTGTAAACCTCTATAAGGTCACCCCTCAGCCGCCGACGCACCAGGAAAAACAGCCCCAGCCTGTTCAGCCTCTTTCTGTTGTTCAGATCGTCCAACCCTGGCAACATCCTTGCAAATCTTTTCTGAACCCTTTCAAGTTTCACAACATTTTTCCGAGAGGAAGGAGACCAGAATTGCACACAATATTCCAACAGTGGCCTAACCAATGTCCTGTACAGCCGCAACATGACCTCCCAACTTCTGTACTCAATACTCTGATCAATAAAGGAAATACCAAACGCCTTCTTCACTATCCTATCTACCTGCGACTCCACTTTCAAGGAGCTATGAACCTGCACTCCAAGGTCCCTTTGTTCAGCAACACTCCCTAGGACCTTACCATTAAGTGTATAAGTCCTGCTAAGATTTGCTTTCCCAAAATGCAGCACCTCACATTTATCTGAATTAAACTCCATCTGCCACTTCTCAGCCCGTTGGCCCATCTGGTCAAGATCCTGTTGTAATCTGAGGTAAGCCTCTTTGCTGTCCAATACACCTCCAATTTTGGTGCCATCTGCAAACTTACTAACTGAACCTCTTATGCTGGCATCCAAATCATTTATGTAAATGACAAAAAGTAGAGGACCCAGCACCGATCCTTGTGGCACTCCACTGGTCACAAGCCTCCAGTCTGAAAAACGACCCTCCACCACCACCCTCTGTCTTCTACCTTTGAGCCAGTTCTGTATCCAAATGGCTAGTTCTCCCTGTATTTGCTCCTACCTTGCGAAGAAGCTGAGATCTAACCTTGCTAATCAGTCTCCCATGGGGAACCTTGTCGAACGCCTTACTGGAGTCCATATAGATCACATCTATGCTCTGCCCTCATCAATCTTCTTTGTTACTCCATCAAAAAACTCAAACAAGTTTGTACTGTTGATTAAGAACATGCAGAATACTCAGGTAGAACCTTTATTTTCTGGTCTCAATATTAGGACTTAATGCTCTTATCTTTGGCTTAGCAAAGTGGAAAAAGTACTGTGAAAGTGCTATCAGCAGATATTCCTGTGATATAACCTGTAACCACATCTTCAAAATTAATACATAAGGTAAACAGCAAAATTCAAACGCTGAGCTGAGGAATGTTATATAAATACATTTATTTTCTTTCAGTATCAGCTTCAGTAAAGAAATGACTTGCATTGTTGTATCAACTTTCAACTCATCGGGTTGTACCTAGTATTTCACAATTAATGATTTTGAAATACAGCATCATTTCATATAGCACGCCCAACAGTCAATTTAAGTACAACAAAGCCCCACAAAGATCTACTGTCATAACTGCTAGTTAACTTGTTATGATGGGAGAGGACAGTTGGAAAATGTTGGGCAGAGCAATGGGAATCCCTTTGCTGACCTTCAAATATCATCATCTAACAAGAGTAACAACTTGCATTTTTATAGTGTCAATGTAATAAAACATTCTATACTGCTGCACAGAAGTGTTTGTGAGCACTGAGTCACAGATTGGTTCTTGGTTAAAAGGGAAGGTGATCAAAAGCTTGGTCAAAGGTATGTTTTAAGAAACAACTTAAAACAAGGAGAGACATTTCTGGAGGGACACCTAGAGCCTAGGCTGACTGAATATGGAATGGTTAAATTTGGTGATGCACCAAAGGTCAGTTTTTTTTATTCATTCATGGGATGAGGACATCTACGGCCAGTCTAGTATTTATTGCCCATCCCAAAGATCAGTTTAGAATCGACCATATTGCTGTGGGTCTGGAGTCACCTGCAGGCCAGACAAGATAAGAACAGTAGTTTCCTTCCCAAAAGGTGAACCAAATGGGTTTTTTCCAACAATCATGATCATTATTAGACCCTCAATTCCAGATTTTTATTGCATTTATCCAGCTGCTGTGGTGGTATTCAAATCCAGGTCACTAGATCATGACCCAGGGCTCTGGAGTAACAGTCCAGCTATAATACAGAGGAACCTCGATTACCCAAAGAATACGGGTATTTTGTTCTGTTAATCGAATTCTGGATATTCGAATGCTGGATAACATAGTTTGGTCAAGCATTGGGACCTTGTGATCTTGCTGGATAAGCCAATATTCGGATAATCGAGGTTCCTCTGTACCACTAGGCCATTGTCACAACATATAGAGATATGAAGGGACAAGACCATGGAGAAGTTTGTAAAAAAGACTGTTACTTTAAAATTGAAGTATTGATCAAACAGGACCCCAACATAGGTCAATGGGCAGAACGGTGTTGGGTGAATGGGACTTGATATGAGATAGCATCAGATCCTTTAGAGACAACTGAACATATATATGGGACTTTGGCTCAGTGGCATATGTGAAGAGCAATAATAGGGCATTTCCTCAACCCTATATGAAGTGACTCCATATGTATTTGAATGCTGAATTAGGGCTTGGACCCATTGTTTTCTGACTCAGGTGTGTCACAGTTAATTTGACATCTTAAGAGAAGAATAGGACTTTGTCACTTTTGTGATATAAGCAAAGTTAACAAGTAATTTAGTCATAACGAGAAATGACAAGAGATTCATGCCCAGAGTATCTATTTCAGTGGTACTGGTGGAAGAATAAATGCCAGCAAGATCATCGCCCTTGGTCTTTTTAAAATTTTACTATGGGACCTTCAATATCCACTCAACAGGAAAGATAGGATTTCAGTCTAACCTCTTAGCTGAATCGTATCCATCAGTGCGGCAATCTCCCAGAGATGCATTAAAATGTCTAAATTACTTGGCAAGTTCAATTTTTATGGGGAGTGGGATGGGGAGCTAAAACTCATTATTTGTGTCTCAGAAGTGATTATGCAATTGTTATGACATCTACTTTTAAATTTAGCAGATGCCATGTGCAATATATTATGAATTTTCAGTCAACGCTTTTAAAAAAACTGTATCAAACAAGCTATTGAAATAGCTGCCAAAATTGTGTGACCATTAACATTATGCTCGAGACACTACTAAGTCTCAAGTGAACAGCTAATCAAATACAGACATTTATAGCTATCTGAGGAATTCACACATCTTTTTGTGTAAGGATGAGTCAATATAAAAGAACAATGGAATCTCAAAAATAAAATGAAAAACTCCCGATGCCTAAAATCTTAAACAAAAACAGAAATTATTGGAGAAACTCAGCAGGTCTGGCAGCATCTGTGGAGAGAAAACAGAGTTAACATTTTTAAACCAGTGACAAATCTTCAGAACTCTTCTTCTGAATGTTAATTTCAGAACGTTAACTCTGCTTTCTCTCTACAAATCTGCCAGACTTGCTGAGTTTCTCCAGCAATTTCTGTTATTGTTATGGAAGTCTGCCTGTCTCCAGTATTGATTGAAAATTAGATCAAATTCCTGGGCAGATGGGAATGCTTGGGCATTAATAACCTTTCAATGTAGCATGACTTTTCCCATCTTAAAGACATTAAACCACAACACAGGATGCTGGAATCAACATGGAACACAACACTTTATTTAGAAAGGGCTTTGGAAATGTGAAAAGTTACATGGTGAGGTAACAATGTATAATATCAGTTTTTCAAAAAATAACAAAAAGATATTTGCAGACTATTCTAACAGAAAACTGTCGAATTGAAAGTTCATTGGTCAGAAAGTTAACTCATCAACTACCTGCAAGTCCTCAAATAATGAAGATAATTAACATCAATATTTTAATGGGAGATTTGAGATCATAACCCAGAGACTGAGAGTTGCCTGTATCTATTCTATCTGTGTCTGAGTATGTGAGAAATATTGTGCTCAATTTGGGTTAACTGCATGAGATTAAATAATCTTTCTTATTTTGAAACTCTCAAAAACATTTGGTTGAAGTTATTTATTTGAGAATAACACTCAGAGTGCAAGAAAAGAGCATGTCTTTCATTTAAAAATTGCAGTGATTATGGGAAGTAAGAGAATGATAAATTTTGCCGAGGAAAAATTAAATACAGTTTTAAAATTTATTTAAATATGTCAATAAATACAACTATTCAGTTAAAATTCACACAACACCAGGTTATAGTCTAACAGGTTTATTTGGATGCACTAGCTTTCAGAGTGCTGCTCCTTCACCAGCTGGACAACCATCTGATGAAGGAGCGGCGCTCCAAAAGCTAGTGCTTCCAAATCAACTTGTTGGACGAGAACCTGGTGGTGTGTGATTTTTAATTTTGTACACCCCAGTTCAATACCAGCATCTCCAAATCAAAATTACAACTCTTCAGTGAGTTTTACTCATAACTATACATTTCTGAATTAATATCCAATGCACATTGCCATTTTATGAATGCACAGATGCTTTGGCCAACATCATAAAGGCAATGAATTCTTGCAACGTAAGAAATTATGCATCTTTTACTGCTGAGCTGAACTTCTTTGGCTGAATTCTTTGTTTTCCTCTGTGGGAAAATAGGTCAGAGCCCTAAATCCAACAGCAGGGGTTTGGGGAACATTCACTGCCCTTGGAGTTTCACTGTCTTTCACCCTTCTAATTTGTACGGCGATAGACTCCATGTCTCGTTAAAGGTAGCAAGAAGGGTGTCAAACTTGGAGGTCCAATCAGAAGCCTTTCAGCTTTTAGAGGCTGCAGCAGTATTGGCTTAATACCTAAGGCCCTGCTTCAACAGGGAGGCATCCTCTCACCAGCTTTGTCCCTGATTAAACAAAACGTAGAAAGCTCACTTATGTTGAGTGAGGTTGGGTTGGTAGAAATATAGGGTGATTCCATCAAAACAGTGGCTTTTACTTCATTGCTACTCAGCCCAGGGAAGGTGGATCCGATGGCCTATGCTGGTTGTTCACTTTTAGGTCTCATTTTGGGTGACCTTAAGGGTATGTTGAGCTCTTATTTAGCTTAGTCTCCACATTGTGATGCGAGTAGACCAGCCAGTACCCAAACTTGCCCTTTCCCAAATGGGCAACTGGCAGCAGTAATTTTGAGCTCCATTTGTCAATCTGCTTCCAAGACGCCAAAATTCCAACCGTTGTTTCTGCCTCCTAAAATTCATACATGGAGAAAAAAAACATTTGAGTGAAAGCAAAGCAAAATACTGCAGATGCTGAAAATCTGAAATAAAATCAAAACAATGGATAAACTCAGTATTTGTGGAAAGTGAAACAGAGTTCATGCTTTGACTCTAGTGTGACTTCTCTCAAGTTTTTCCAATACATTATGTCTTTAAAGCATTTCTGTGACCCGATTAACAAAGAGAATGAGTAACCACACCAGTTGAAGATGTTCCAAATATTCAAGCAATCAAGCATTGTCAGTTCAGTTCAGGCATTAAAGACATGAGGATCAATACTCAAAGTTGAAGATAACAGAGGAAGTTGGGAATTGAATCTTCTTTGAATTGCTAGGAGCCAGCTACCACAGAAACAATCGGTCAAAGGGCCTCTTGCAGTGATGTCATTTTAAGTCATTTTAAAGTCATGGGAAGGGGACCGTGGTTGAGTGCACTGTGCTAGATCCAGTTGTGGTACTGATGTATTGCAATGTCTTGTAAAAGGAAATCTTATGTACTACAGGATCTCCCTGTTTACAGAGGATAACAATGAGAAAGATGCTCAGCTTGATCAAGTGAATGAGCAGTGGTCAATCTCCTTTCTCAACAAGCTGAACAGAAATGCTTTTACACCTACTGGACCCAGAGTGTTTGTGATGCTCTGTCATTATCTTGATATTTGAAGTGCATTTGGGTCTTTCATCATTGGCACAATTTTATATAAATATATGTGCTCGAATCATTTCATTGTTCAGTTGTTAGATGCCGAAACATTGCTTCACTGGTGTTTTCTAGTGTTATGTCAATACAAATGAAAAATGCTGGCCCTTGCTGCATGCAGCAACTAGGCACAGAAAAGCACTGCAAGATTCGAAAGGTTAATGAGGAATTGATCTTGAATCTCCCAGTGGCGCATACAACAGTATAAATCATGCCATGAATTGTTGTGGATATGAAAAATATGGAATGAATAGCTGCTGTACTCATGAAGATAGAAAGTGTTGCTTCTGAGTCACTATATCAGCTTGTTTTTTGCTCAAGATGTTTAGCAAATTTGTGGTTAAAATTTGCATAAACCTCAATTAGAATATCTTTAACTTAAGGTAAAAACAATGATAGCAGATGCTGGAAACCAGATTCTGGATTAGTGGTGCTGGAAGAGCACAGCAGTTCAGGCAGCATCCGAGGAGCAGTATCTTTAACTTAAACTGTGTTGATAGGAATGAAAGCCAAGATTGAATGGGTGAAGAGTTTATGATTAGCGTAGCATAAATCAGAAGGGGTGGCACGGTGGCTCAGTGGTTAGCACTGCTGTCTCACAGCACCAGGGACCCAGCTTCGATTCCAGCATACTGTAGGGAATCTAATCTAAAAAAAAATTCCACTATCAATACAATTTGGGCAGTGATCATGAAGTTTGGATGATAACATATTGATTTATTTCTACATTGACTCTGATTTCTTCCTTGTTGAGATGTTTTATCCATGAGCGATTTCACAGCTCCACTTGAAAACCTTTAATAGGAAAATGGAAAGGATCAGATCTTTTCTGGAATAGCGGTGATGTATTCATGAGGAATGTCGTTATCAAGATAGAAATTTGCCAGCAGGTTTCAGGTGTTTAGAAGATGTGATGTGAGTGGTGAGTTTTCATGAGTTGCTTGTCCATTTGGATCATTCCACCTTTTGCTTTGCAGCTTCAGTCTTCTCCATTATTTTGAATAAATCTCTGGTTCACTGTAGGTTAGCTGCTTACTAAGCACACAGCAGTAGGTTCGGATTAGAATTTAACAGTTTAAGTATCTTTTTAATAGAATTGATCATTGTTATGGCCAGAGTTTTCTAATGAGTGCCAATCACTCATTAATGTAAAGTAAAAGGTCCGCACTTCTGAAAGGAGATTGTGATCATGGCTCACCAACTGTAGAACCAATCTGATAGGTCCCTGTGGCACAGAACAGTCAGGGAAAGCTAAATCATAGCCCTTTCTCAAAATATTGAGCTGCCTTAATCTAGAATTTAAATGTCCAGCATCACAGACAGTCACAGTGATAGCTGCTGTTAAAGTATAAATCCCCGTGAGGTAAGTGTGAGGCTAGGGTGTTGGGAGCACAGATTCCCAAATGATTGTGTGTCTGCCAGTGTGTTGTGTGCCAAGTGGGTAGGGGTAGGATGTCAGGGGATGGGTCCCAAGTTATTAGGGTATCAGGGTGCAAGAGAGTGAAGTGGGCTCCTGAGGCAGACAGGACTGTCAGGTGTGGAGCAGGGAGTGGGATCGGACCTATTCATTAGATGCTTGGTAAGATATGGTTTAGAAAGCTCATCAGGTCTCATTGTGAGAAGCCCTCCAAGGAACTCCGTGCAGCTTGGAGTTAGCCAAAGAATCAGAAAAACCAACATTCCTGATGAAGGGCTTATGCTCGAAACATCGACTCTCCTGCTTCTCGGATATTGCCTGACCTGCTGTCCTTTTCAGGCACTGCGGTTTTTGACTCTGACTCTCCAGCATCTGCAGCCATCACTTTCTCCTTAGGTTTTTTAACAGCCTAACTTTTCCGCAGTAACTATTTCTTTAACTTCAGTATTTTCCTCTGAATTCTTTGATTCAAGTAGACATCTTGGGAGGATTCCAATGGAGAGGATTTGTCCAGCAGAGTCTTCAATTTCCCACATAATTTTGTCAGAGTCTGTTGTAATGGAGATTCTGCAGGATGTCACCTACACTTCAGAAATGATAACTGGGCCAAAAGTTGTGTCAATCAACCTCACAGGTGCAGTAAGGGAACAATTTAAGCATTTCAAACATATTCTGGTGTACAGTAAATAGCACTTAGACATTTAAAAAATTATATTGATTTTTATTCTTCTCAAACCAATCATTCACTCATTCATTTAACTTCTTTCAGTATCTGATTTAATTCCATTTTACCCTCTTTCTTGCTGATCCTCTGTTTTTCTCTCTCTCAATAAATATCATCTTCAATTCTCCTGGCAATTGACCTCTGTGTGTGCCACAAAACTATTCATAGTAGTGTAACATATCTGGTCTGACTGTGTCTACCTTCACCAACCATGTTCCAGATCCCTAAGGGAGTGCTTTCTCTACTTTTTTTCTGTTGTGACGGCCAGATTGAGGCTTGAAAATTATTGCATTCCATCACTGAGAACTGCAAGAGCAGAGGAGGTGCTGTGTGGGTAGGAATCTGTTAGAGTGGGATCATAGCTGTTATAACTTGGGCAGAACTCTATGGTGGCCATCTCTGCCTCAGATTACTAGGGCCCCATAATTTCCACTCGTGACCCCATTTGGGATCCCAAACTCCACTTTGGGAAGTCCCATGTGAAGGCCTCAGATGGTGGGAAATTCTGGAGTACTGAATTCCTGTCAGGGCTCTGCCCTCAACATTAAGTGAATGGGTTTAAAAATTATTATTTGGATTAGTGGTGCTGGAAGAGCACAGTGAAGGGCTTTTGCCCCGAAATGTCGATTTTGCTGTTCCTCGGATGCTGCCTGAACTGCTGTGCTCTTCCAGCACCACTAATCCAAAATCTGGTTTCCAGCATCTGCAGCCATTGTTTTTACTGGGTTTAAAAATTACGCATGTGTCAAGTCTCACTGGCGCTGTGCACTGGAAATCAAGCCCTGCTATTCCGAGATTTGATACAAAAGTTAAATATTTGATCAAAGTGTAAAAGTGTACAAAATTCCCCAATCTACCAGTCAGTCTTGACAAAGATTGACAAAACACACAAGCGGTATTTCAGTGCTATTTATCACAAATAAATAAATTCTAGCTACAGGTTTGCAACTATGGACTGTTGATATTTCACGCTGTTATTTGGGTTTCACAATTTACAAATGCTCATAATTATGAATGCAATCCCATACTGGGGTTTAATTTTAAAAGTCCAATATATAAACATTTCCTGTACTTATGAACTGCTACTTTACATTGCCCTACATTGTGTTCTGACTTTCGTGCAAATTGACTTGCAAACAGACTTCAAAACAGAACCCATTCACAACCTAGGGAGTGCTTGTAGTTAAAACTTAAATACCCCTACACAGAAACAGAACCAGACAAATAAAAATAAATGGTTTTGCAGATGAAGTGGTACAATGGCCTCTACACAGGGTTCACTGAGATGATCCTTTTGCTTGCCAGGACTTGCTGTGTTTCGATCTCTCTTCCCCAGATACTTGTTACTTCCTTGCATCAGAGACAGAGTGACAGGTTCATAAATTATAAAGTGTCAGACTTACTGGTCAAAAACAACAGCTCACAGTAACTGATGATGGAAAACAGACTGTCTTTATTCAGGCTTAAGGCATTTTATACTGTAGAGTGCCACACCAATTCCCCTTCCAGAGGTGCAAAGGCTTCTGGCCATATTATTCTCTCTCACAAGCTTTTCTGCTACCTAGAAACCAATTACTTAATTTTTGGAAGGGAGGTGACTTTTGTCATGCACACCTGGTCACAGCATCACAAACCAACTTATTGCCAGCCAATTCTCAATTTGTACACAGCCCCTGGTGCCAGTCCATTTGCACCCAACCTTCCCATTGTTTGTAAAATGCAGCAATGTAAACACCATTTTTGACGAGTTTTGGTATCTTATTTATACAAAAATCCTTTCCACAATTATTGGTTTTTAATACAATTTTTTCCCTTTTTAGTCCACAAACATAATACAGAAAAATACAAAGATAGTCTTTACAAAGGGACTTCTGATATCTCAGAAAGACCACCAGAATGACCTCAGGTTTCTAAGATTGATTTACTATAATATGAAAAATCCTTTGCATAATACTACTGATCGATTAGAGAAAATCTGTAATTTTCCCACAGATATCCCTTTTCTTTCTAATTAATTGTGGTTTGCTGGTAGTTATGGTACTGGATTAGCAACACTGAGGTTAAATCGCATCATGAATTAAAATCAAATTCATTAAAATCTAAAGATTTGTAGACTAGCACCAGAAAATTACTGATGAGAGTTTTAATATTTAACTGATGTCCTTTTGGAAAGGCAGCTGATATCTATTAGTCTAAACCATCACTTATTAATTGGCTCTTAATGTTTCTCTGGTAATCTCATAAGAAAGCAAACTAATTGCTAAAGTTCAGTAAAAAAGAAATCAGCAACAACTCAGGTATTCTGTCATTATAGGTTTTAGGAAATTATAAATCAATGATCAGTGTTTTGGGGCCTGGTGCCTCAGTAGTAAAGTTACCCCATAGACTGGTCGGGCAACTACTTGCCATTGTCATACTCACAGAATTAGATCAGTCAACACTCCAGATTTTTCATCAGCATCCTAAAATATGGTTTGTTCTAACCTTGGGATGACTCATAGTTTCACACCTTCAGATGGGAGTCATCACTTCAGACTTATGGCTTCAAGTCAAAGAAGTCTACCTTCCTTCACTAATGAACATGCAAACTAGTTGTCTTTGTTGAGCATCTCTTGCCCTATGCAGTTAAAAAATCATGCCATTTTCCTGTCCTATAGAGAATAAAGACCAAGGATTTGCCTTTGGGTAGAGAACTGAAGAGAAATTGTATTAGTGACATTTATGAAGAAGTCTGCACCTTCAATTATCCCATCCTCCTGAGAGGAGACTGTAAAGTGACAAACAGCTCACAAGACAACCTAAAGGGGAAACAAGCATAAACGTCTTTTTACAACTCCACTATAACAGAGACTTTAAGAGAATCTAATGTGACATCATTATCTTCTCTATGTCCTTCATTCCTTTCAAAGATTAAGGACTTAATTTTGTTGAGCAGATTGGCAACAGAATGGACAGAAAACATTTTGAACTGTTTTGAAGCCTAGTCATGAAGATAATTTGAAAATTATACTGATTGTAGTAACAAATTCTAGACACTAAACCCAGTCTGTTAATAATGGAAGGATTCAACGTTACTGCCCTAGGGGCTGCTTTGCTTCTCTGTGCACAGGATATAGTCTTGAGACTAAGGAGAATGGGATATTATTATATTAATGTTCTATTGCAAACTAAATGAATGAGGAATGGGGGTTCAAGGAGCAGTTTAATCTAATGGGTATGGATTCTGCTTTTATCTCAATGCATGCCAAGATGGATTTTAGGAAATTGCAGATGTTGTATTCATGATTTCATGCTTGTTTAGTTGAATAGATGTACCTGTGAATGACTCTGATGTGATGTTGAAAGAACTTAGAAAACTCCTTATCATCTTCTCATTGGTCATCTGTGCTGGAGAGGTAATACGAACATTGGTCCTTTGTATTCACCATATCTGCTGCTCATTTTGTAGTTCTCTTTCCTTTGCTACCAAAGAAAACCAATAGAAACCTTGAGGATTTATTTATTTCAGCCTTAAATCAACTAGTTGTTAATTACAGTTCAGTTAGACATGGAAAAATATATTGTGTTATTCCTGGCATGATTTCTTCAAATCTTCTAGTGGTCTTTGGAACTAACAAAATCAACTTCTTGACCTTCTTCCCTTATTACAAACTGTTTCTGTTGGTATCCTATTGGAATGTGATATCGCTCATGGAAGAAATGTTCATTAAATCATTGGGCTAATCAGCTGAAATATTGGCCCTGATATCCTGATGACCTGATCATTATTGGGGCAGACAGGAGTTGTGTCAGGATCTGATTGAATTCCAGATGCAGCAGACTGCTTGGGATTACTTGGGAATTTGATTATTCCAATGAGCAGTTCCCCTGAAGTTCCATACCCCACCAGTCCCAATCACTCCTCCTCCCTTTGACCCCCCAACCCTGACATGTCTCCATCCCCTCCCTGGTATTACCACATGCCAGTGGCTCTGGCATCTCTAGCTGCCCCCTAACCCTACCATAAGATCTCCATCACTTACCTGACACACTACCAACCATGTATCCAATTACCTGGTACCCTACCCACCATATACCTCACTTAGCTGGCACCCTGTTCACATGGAACTGTACACACCTTAACGACTTAATCACTGCAATGTTAACCCCATACTTATCCAATATTTTGCCATTCACAGTAACTGTCAAAGTTACTAGCTGTGCAGTTCGACATTTACATCTCAGAACATAGCACACTGCTGCAAACAGGAATGTGTTTCCCTCCCCTGACACTCCTGCACTGTGAGAAACTGTGTTCGTCTCAGCTACCCCTCTCCATTTCTGGAGGAGTTGGTTCAGAATTCCTGGCTTGAAATGTGGATCTCAGAAAAAATGTGAATAGAGTGGTGATCTGACTCTGATTGCTTTTCCTGGGCCATTATTTATGTTCATGCCCTTGGGGGAATTTTAGCCCTATTCAAAAACTCTTGGTTTTCAGAAGGAGCAGATGTATGTTGATTTTTCTATATTGCAGATCTGTGACAGCAAGATGCCAACAACAGAATTGTTCTGAGTATCATTAATACACAAACACCATAAAAGTCGTTGTGTCTGGGTTTTTAACCAGACAGCATTTGACATGTTCAATTAAGCATTGCTGAATAACACATTTCGCTAACTGGAGTTTGCGCGTTGCCTAATAAAGTGCAACATTTTTACTCCATGTCATTCACTGTTTTCTTTGTACTTTTAGTCTTCTGCAATTCGTTGCTGTCCTCTTCAATAACCTCCCCTTAGCATTGGTTAACTAACTGTCTTGGGAATATGCATGCTTCATTCTATTCTCGCCCAAAGCCAACTTTTTACAGCTTGCCTCAGGCACAGTGAATAGACGCACACATTCTGTAGATGGATAGCAAAGGATCAGTTATAATTCCCTAAAGCAAACAATCTTATGTTTTAGACTCAGTAAAATTGCTTATAATGTGAATTCCCAGTAGAGTTCACAAGAAAAGAGCTGGGAATTTTGCAGTTCCTCAGCATATTTCTATATTTGTGTAATGAGCAGTTATTCTGTGTGCTGTCTGTTGTTTGTCCCCTCTAGTCACATTTTGACAGTTATTCCCATATTGCTCGCATTGTAATTGTGGTATTACTTCTTATACTGTTTTATTTTCATGATGCATTTTATGCCTCTTACCATATTTGCAGATATCTGATTGCTGCAGTGTTTCTCTCCTGGATTCCAAATAAGTGTTATTGTGGAACATGAGCTCAATGCAGAAAATGCTCCACAACTCCTTATTCTCCATCAAATGCCTTGAGGATGGCTAGTGGATGAAATGTGAATTTTGCAGTAAGCAGATGCCTTTGTCTGGTTTGGGAATGCAATGGAGGAAGAAATGCTTTGGAAAAAGGGAGTTAAAGATGGTGGAGATAAAGAATAGGTGGGAGATCTCCAAAAGAGTTTGGACTATATGCTGATGAATCATAGCACTTCAAAACAGGAATATTGATAGATATGATTGCAGAGATAGGGAGAATCAAAGCAACAGACAGACTTGAAGAGATGAACAAGGATTTTAAACTACTAGAGTTGGGGAGCGAAAGGTGATCAGAGAAAACAGATGTGAAAAGTGTATGGGGCTAATCAGTGGTGAGTGACTGAGTTAAAATTGCAGTTTATATAGAAACAGCGACTGTTATTGGTGGTGCTGAAATGGTTAAGTCTTTAAGATTAAAGAATTGGCCACTTTCAGGATAATGTGTCGACATTGGTGGATAAAGCAACAGAGTTTTAAGTAATAGTCCAAAAGGTTTATTTGGAAACACTATCTTTTGGAGAGCCCCTCCTTCATCAGGTGATTGTGGAGAATAAGATCATGATGACAGAATTTATAGCCAATGGAGTCAAGTGTTATGGAGATATGTACGTGTGCAGCACACACTTATGTGCATACTCACTTTGCTCCTACACGTGCACATATATAAGTTTATGGGGTGAATTTGTTTTTGCAGAATTACATTTTAGTTTGCTCAAAAACTGCATGAATTCATGTAAAACCCTGTATGCAGAGGGCTTGTTGTTTAACAAGCTGAGCTATCTTGAGAATGTAATTTAAATGAAGTTCTGGGATTTACGCATTGAAGAACAGAAACTAGCATATCCCACTCTAAACGATGAAGATTTGATCTAAAATTGCTTAATGTATCACATCTCCAGGACACTGGACTCCTTTGGCTATAAACCCTGTGATTATGATATTATTCTCCCCAACCACCTGATGAAGGAGCGGTGCTCTGAAAGCTAATGTTCCAAATAAACCTGTTGAACTATAACCTGGTGTTGTGTGATTTTTAACTTTACCCACGCCAGTCCAACACTGGCACCTCCAAGTCATGAGTTTTAAGTATACATTGTTGCTAATAGACTTGATGAAATTTGAAGCTCAGTCTAGGGTTGAACCTGTCATTGATATTGTATGCCATCAGCTCACATGAAGAACTTGGGATGGGGATGTAATCAAAATCTGAAGTAAAAGTTTCAGTGGAAGCTAAACTGTTGCTGATAACTGTGACAAACTTCCTGGTTTTGTGTCTATGCTAAACAACAGCATTGATATGAGTCTGTTATCTCCATCTGAGGGGCAAAGTGCAAAAAGGCAAGTTAAGGGGGATCAATGCATGGGTGACCTGAGTATCCTGGTAGGTTCAGAACAAGTGAGTGCCTTGAGAGCAAGCGAAGAGTCTGGAGATCCAGCCTTCTCCAGTCCCTTAGCTGGGTATATGACCCTGAGCAAATAGTGTCCTTGCTGCAGCATTACAAGGGTAAATGCTCATTCATCTCGTGATACAGCATTGAGAAGCAGCAGCGACCTGTAAGCGAATTGGAGATGGGCCATGAAGGTATTGAGAGATTGGCACATCAGATGTCACTGACTGAGAAGGGCTTATGCCCGAAACATTGATTCTCTTTCTCCTTTGATGCTGCCTGACCTGCTGCGCTTTTCCAGCAACACATTTTTAAGCTCTGATCCCCAGCATCTGCAGTCCTCACTTTTTCCTGAGTGTGGATGGTGCCCAAGGAATGTGCTCTGAGATGTTGGTTACTGGCCTCGAAGATGGAGGTCCTTCAGAGCAAGCTGCAAGCTGAACCTGCAGGTTCTTCTTCTGGGTTCCTTGTTGAGTTTCCCCAATATCCAGCCTGTTTGGTGTATTTGATGAGATGGGAGTTTAGAATAAAAAAAATGGAATTGTAGTATTACTGACATGTTTACTGGCAAGCAATTGCGAGCCCTCTGATGCCAAGTGAGAATCTTGCAATGTTATTTGCAAAAAGCATAAAACATACTGTGAGATCATATTGATGCGTATCCACACACATCACCTGATTTTGCTACGTATCTCACCATGGCCCAAGTTGCTTAGTCCCTTATAAAATTCCTCCCTATATTTCCTAGGCTTCTGTTTCCTCCATGGATGCACTAAAAAGGTACCTACATTCAGTCACTGCCGTTCACAGATATCTGGTAAATTTGTTTGCAATTCTCAGTCTTTGCAGACAGATTTCAGTCCCACAAGAAATAGATAGGTCATGAGCACTGCATGAGTAGTTGTCACTATGTGGTCCTGCTTTAAATCAGCTTTGATTTTGATACCTGACTTCCATTCTCCTGAGGTTATCAGGTGCTGTATTTAAAGTTAATCCATGAAACGAAATCATTTTTATTGTTATTAGAAACTTAGGAACCTATTTCTAGTTTTGATGACCATATTAATTCGGTGATAAGGAACTCTTAATGTATGGTATTAGTAATCGAGGAGGCCGAGTTGACAGGCGATTGACTTTTCATTCAAATCCCTGCTTCAGAACAGCCAGCCATCCGTACTACCCACAATATCACTCACATCATGCATAACATTACACAGGGAAAGTTATAGCCCAGGCCTGAATATGCAACTATCCTCTGCTTTCTGTACATGCTCAGGAGATGAGATGGTTACACACAGAATATATTCCGTTAATGCATACATACACATGTTATGAATACATACACAGAATAGAATAACACCGGATAACAGTGGTTAAATATTCTATCCAATTTAAACCTATATTAAGTGTTTATTTTCTTTCTAGGTTTCTCAGAACCCTTTTTCCTGTCACTTTCATCTAGTCACTTCCCAGTCACATATCTCTCATGCATTGACCTTTCATAATCATCATCCAATCCATTAGTACTCTGAGGGCCTATTACCCCAGGCTTGATTCCCACGCCCACTCTCCCCCCACCACCCCCAACCCCCTTGATTAAACCCCCACATGTCCCCGTGTCTCTCTTGGCACTCCTTGGAGTTTACAAAGACTCACATAACTACCTCCTGCTGAAAAGCAGAGTCGAATGTGCCCTGCCCTCATTCACCCACCTTTACCCTTCCTTCAGCATGCGTTCTGAGGATAAATATTGCTAACTTCCTTTCTGTCCATTCATTGTCACTGCTCCTTTGGATTCTGGCAGCTGATCTTTGTCTATCTTGACATTTCCTCCTCACTGTGTCAATTTACTTGAGCAAGACTTAACACTATGAACTCATTGTGGACACTGGAGTTGGCTTATCAATGCAGCAGTTTGCATTTACTGAAGCTTCCACACATTAGCTATGTTTTCTATCATCTACTGCACACAAGCCACTAATACCTTCTTCTCTGATTGCCTTAGATGTTCCACTGCCTCGTATTTCCTTTAAAACTCATCATCCACTCACCGTAACAAATACAGCTGAATCCTTCTTTCTGTCAGCATTGCAAATGTAGTGGTCAGGCTTTGCAGAGCTGGGTAGATCCACTAACACCCATGTTTCTTATTGGTATTTGTTCATGTTATTGATACCAGGTGGGGACGGATGTCCACATCAAATCTTTGACAGAAGACAGACTCTGGCTTGGTAAATAGTGTAAGTTTATTACACCGTATTTAATAACTTGTTACATTACATCTGATGTACACCATAGTTTCTTGTGAGACCTCAAGCTTAATTCAAGAGTAAGTACACATTACTGTTGGTTGCATGGCCTTAGCACTAGAACAACCAATTACTGAAGTTGCAAAACACTGGTTAGCTCCTCATAGGAGCTTTAAATCCTTTAAATCATTATGGATGAAGCTTATCTCGGGATGTTAGTTTTCACTTTCAGCGACTGATTGATTGATTGTCTTATACAACAAACCACTCCCACACTCTACATTCATTGTCTTTCCTCCCAGTGATATCTTCCTACTGTTGCTCCTTTGAGGTAATGCTAAAAAAGGACCACTACAACACATGAGTATACCTTCTGGCTACCAAACAAATCTTTTCTCTATCATCAATTCATCCGGACTCTCCCTGGAATTTTCTTCTCAGTCCTTGTAAAGTGGCTCAGTTTCTCCAAAGAAACTTCTTCAAAGCCAGCAGCTTACACAAGTCTAATACTGAGGCCCAGCCAGTAAGATTGTGTTGACCCCTTGCTGGTGGCATTGGCAGATGGTTTGGCTGTTCCATCCTTTGTGGATTTAAACTGAAAACCATCTCCTGTCTCCATCTTTCATTCGCTCTTTCTTATTCACTTATGAGACATAGATATCACTGGCTGGCAGTGTTTGCCCATTCCTAGTTACCCTTGAGAATGTGATGGCTTTCAGTCATTGCCCTCTTACTGTTCTGCTGCAAGACTGGGTTGGTTGTCAATACTGTTCCACCTGTTCCAATGTAGGAGTTCCACTTCTTTGTTTATTGGATATAATTTTACATTTATAAGATCTGCAGCATCCAGAGGGAGATACCTTCATTCATATTGCACCAATGAATCTTGAGTTACAAATTAAGTAATTTCACAAGTGGATTACGTCAGCACTAGATCTAAAGTACTTAAGTGAATGCAATATGTAACTTAATTAAGTGTGCTTGGGCAAGAAAGGTGGGAAATACTTTGCTTTGTTTGTGTTATCATATGATGTAAAACCACAATTGCTTACTCTCCAGAAAGATCCATTCAGACCACTGTGCTGCACATTGTTTGGTAGAGTCATCTAGAACCAGACTTGCATTCACTTTGTAAGTATAGGAGAGTTATATTCTGTTCAACAAATACAAATGCAAAATGGACTATCCATTGAAATGACTTGCAATATTCCACTTTCAAGTATCATTTCTAAAAACTGATCAATGGATAGTCCATTTTGCACTTGCATTTGTTGAACAGAATGTAATTCTCCTATACTTACAAAGTGTCAAAGTCAACTGTTAGCCTCCTAATTGTTGAGTCTACAGAGTGCATGCTCCCCAATAATGTGCACCATTGTCCGTCCCTCCACAGCAGCTTACAGGCTTTACACTGAGGCCCTGCTGGTGGAGGTTGGCTGTTTGATGGCTTCTGAGATGGTTGATAAGTCTATTGGATAATATGTAGACTCTCCACATGCAGAGCATGTTATATTGTAGTACTGAGGGTGGGTTGTTCAGATGGTTGTGTGCTCCCTCCAATGCCTTCACCTGGCTTCTGCACATGCCTGACAACATCACTCACTCTGTTCAGTGCCTTCCTGAATGAAACTCTTTCACTTAGATCATTCAAAAGGCAGGTTTTTGTTTGTGTTGGTGAGGATCTCTTCAGGAATGTTGCCTCTGCAGTCTTCCTGGGAGTCTCCTGGTATGACCAAGTTCCAGGCCTGACATATTCGAATGAAGTTCTATTTCAAATATTTTCATTACATTTTCAAGATATATTTGAGAGCTGGAACATATCTCTCTCTCTCTCTCTCTCTCACTCACTTTCATCTGGAACATACCATCACTTGATTTGCTGACTAGCTGGAATGAACAATATTGAGAATTCTCTTTAGTCTTTTTCCTTCAGAAAACAAGATTAAATTTCATTCCTTTCAATTTTGTACATTACTTTCATTCCCCTAATGCTCTGCATTCTAATGGTACAAATATTCCTTCTAAAATGATTAGCAGAAAATGTGTTCAGTACTTAAGGAGCATATTTACTCCTTTAAAAATATGCTTCAGCGATCGCTATGAAAGAAATTAAACTTTTATAGGGTGACGTAATTGCTATTCTAATGAAATATTCAGAACTGTACTGCAAGGTTTGTGTCACAAGAAAATTCTCTCCCTCTGAGGGAAAGAGGTAATATCAATCTTCACTGGAAGGGAATATTCATCAAATTAATATGGCAATTTCTCACTCTCCCCATCATTAACCACTGCAAGTTGCAAATCAGTATTTTTGGAATTTATAATGGAAAATGTAAAAAGATTGATGGCCTGAGGTATTCAGAACTCATCTATACAGAGTTGGTCAAGCCAGAGCTGATGTAGGTACACTTTTATATCCATCTGTCTTCGAGAGAATAGTTCAATGACCAAAGACAATAATGATCAAAGTCCTCTCTCTCCCTGACAACTACACGTGCAGACTTGTACAAGAATCCTAGCAATTATTTATGTGCATATCAAAATTTTAAACACAAACAGATATAGTTAGGCCGCATTTCATTTGAATGCTGAAACATTCCTTTTGTGAATAATCATACATACACAGAATGTGTTTTGACATTTTAGCCTCTGTTCATTTTATTCTAGATTCCGAAACAAAAACCGGTATCTAAATGAAAAAGATAAATGCTGAAATGTTGAAGGTGAAAAAATGCATTGTAAACAGGAAAGTGAAGTACCAGCAAATTTTAAAATATTAAAGAATACATTCACTTCCTGTTGCAAACCCATTCAACTGCTGTCAAATATGACAGTTGTATCAGCTACAAACCAAGCTAAGGTGGGAAAAAACTGACACATTGTGATGAATTAGCACATTGGAAACATGACTTGCCCTCTACTTCTATTGAAAGAATCTGCTTTTGATTTCTTTGGAAAAACTGATGAAGTAAATATTATAATATTGTTAGTACACAGAGATCAGAGCAAATCTTTCCCAATCTTTTTCCCTCTTTTACTGTAGTGATTCCCATTCCAAATCTTTGATCAAGGTGTGCCATTGGTATATTTCCCAAAACAAAAATCATTGTAGGATTGTGCAGCACACCTTTGGATTCCTTCAGATTTCTTTTTAATATACCTTGCTGTATAAGGAACCGACACACAATAGCACTAGATGAACAAATGTTTGGTAAGCTATCTGATATTTTCATTGTAATACTTGAGATTGTTCCTTAGGAATCTGAGAACCATTTTTGCTTCGTTTGACTGGAGAGTGGGTTTTTGTTAATGGCTGGACCTCATTGTGAAAGAGAAACTGCAGCATTGGCGGAAAAGTGAATTTGTAACAATACCAAAGCATTGGAATTTTTATTCTGCAGAGTAGCAGAGTATTCTCAGGTAGTGTAGGCCATTGTATGATCACTGGTATTGCCATTGTAATAACATATAACTCTTACACCTTTTGTTAACAAGGAATTTTTCTTTAGTATTAGGAGGAAGGAAGAGAAAGTGAAGGTGCAATTGAGGAACAGAAAATAGACTGTCAGTTTTCTAACATATGGTCACCTTTTATGGTGTTCAATTATTCAGTGTTTGATTATGTGAGTCTGTTTATTTTTGATGCTCACTGTGCTAGAATAATTATGTCTGGATGTGGACTGAGAGGAAAGAAAACAAATGAAAAGAAAGACTTTTACAAATACATTAAGGACAAAAGGGTAACTAGGGAGAGAATAGGGCCCCTCAAAGATCAGCAAGGCGGCCTTTGTGTGGAGCCACAGAAAATGGGGGAGATACTAAATGAGTATTTTGCATCAGTATTTACTGTGGAAAAGGACGTAGAGATATAGAATGTAGGGAAATAGAGGGTGACACCTTGAAAAATGTCCATATTATAGAGGAGGAAGTGTTGGATGTCTTGAAATGCATAAGAGTGCATAAATCCCCAGGGGATTGCTGGGCCTCTTGCTGAGATATTTGCATCATCGATAGTCACAGGTGAGGTGCCGGAAGACTGGAGGTTTGCAAACGTGGTACCACTGTTTAAGAAGTGCGGTAAAGACAAGCTAGGGAACTATAGACCGGTGAGCCTGACCTCGGTGGTGGGCAAGTTGTTGGAGGGAATCCTGAAAGACAGGATGTGTATGTATTTGGAAAGGCAAGGACTGATTCGGGATAGTCAACATGGCTTTGTGCTTGGGAAATCATGTATCACAAACTTGATTGAGTTTTTTGAAGAAGTAACAAAGAGGATTGATGAGGGTAGAGCAGTAGATGTGATCTATATGGACTTCAGTAAGGCGTTCGACAAGGTTTCCCATGGGAGACTGATTAGCAAGGTTAGATCTCAAGGAATACAGGGAAAACTATCCATTTGGATACAGAACTGGCTCAAAGGTAGAAGACAGAGGATGGTGGTGGAGGGTTGTTTTTCAGACTGGAGGCTTGTGACCAGTGGAGTGCCACAAGGATCGGTGCTGGGCCCTCTACTTTTTGTCATTTACATAAATGATTTGGATGCGAGCATAAGAGGTACCGTTAGTAAGTTTGCAGATGACACTAAAATTGGAGGTGTAGTGGACAGCGAAGAGGGTTACCTCGGATTACAAAAGGATCTGGTCCAGATGGGCAAATGGACTGAGAAGTGGCAGATGGATTTTAATTCAGATAAATGCGAGGTGCTGCATTTTGTGAAAGCAAATCTTAGCAGGACTTATACACTTAATGGAAAGGTCCTAGGGAATGTTGCTGACCAAAGAGACCTTGGAGTGCAGGTTCATAGCTCCTTGAAAGTGGAGTCACAGGTAGATAGGATAGTGAAGAAGGCCTTTATATGCTTTCCTTTATTGGTCAGAGTATTGAGTACAGGAGTTGGGTAGTCATGTTGCGGCTGTACAGGACATTGGTTAGGTCACTGTTGGGATATTGTGTGCAATTCTGGTCTCCTTCCTATCGGAAAGATGTTGTGAAACTTTAAAAAGTTCAGAAAGATTTAAAAGGATTTTGCCAGGGTTGGAGGATCTGAGCTACAGGGATAGGCTGAACAGGCTAGGGCTGTTTTCACTGGAGCGTTGGAGGCTGAGGGGTGACCTTATAGAGGTTTACAAAATCATGAGGGGCATGGGTAGGGTAAATAGGAAAGTCTTTTCCCTGGTTTAGGGGAGTCCAGAGCTAGAGGGCATAGTTATAGGGTGAGAGGGGAAAGATATAAAAGAGACCTAAGGGGCAAATTTTTTACGCAGAGGGTGGTACGGGTATGGAATGAGCTGCCAGAGGAAGTGGTGGAGGCTGGTACAATTGCAACATTTAAGAGGCATTTGGATGGGTATATGAATAGGAAGGGTTTGGAGGGATATGGGCTGGGTGCTGGCAGGTGGGACTAGATTGTGTTGGGATATCTGGTCGGCATGGAAGGGTTGGACCGAAGGTCTGTTTCCATGCTGTACATCTCTATGACTCTATGACCTGATCAGGTGTCCTCTGGAATTCTGTGGGAAACTAGGGAAGTGATTGCTGGGCCTCTTACTGAGATAGGAGAAAGTGAGGTCTGCAGATGCTGGAGATCAGAGATGGAAATGTGTTGCTGGAAAAGCGCAGCAGGTCAGGCAGCATCTACGGAACAGGAGAATCGACGTTTCGGGCATTAGCCCTTCTTCAGGAATGAGGAAAGTTGGTCCAGCAGGCTAAGATAAAAGATAGGGAGGAGGGACTTGGGGGAGGGGCATCGGAAATGTGATAGGTGGAAAGAGGTCAAGGTGAGGGTGATAGGTCAGACTGGGGTGGGGGCGGAGAGGTCGGGAAGAAGATTGCAGGTTAGGAAGGCGGTGCTGAATTTGATGGATTTGACTGAGACAGGCTGGGGGGAGGGGAAATGAGGAAACTGGTGAAATCCGAGTTCATCCCTTGTGGTTGGAGGGTTCCTAGCCGGAAGATGAGGCGTTCTTCCTCCAACCGTCGTTTCGCTGTGGTCTGACGATGGAGGAGTCCAAAGACCTGCATATCCTTGGTGGAGTGGGAGGGGGAATTGAAATGTTGAGCTACAGGGTGGTTGGGTTGGTTGGTCCGGGTGTCCCAGAGGTGTTCCCTGAAACGCTCCGCAAGTAGGCGGCCCGTCTCCCCAATATAGAGGAGGCCACATCGGGTGCAAAGGATGCAATAGATGATATGTGTGGAGGTACAGGTAAATCTGTGGCGGATATGGAAGTTTCCTTTGGGGCCTTGGAGGGAGGTGAGGGGGGAGGTGTGGGCGCAAGTCTTGCACCTCCTGCGGTTGCAGGGGAAGGTGCCGGGAGTGAGATATTTGTATCATTGATAGTCACAGATGAGGTGCCGGAAGACTGGAGGTTGGCTAACGTGGTGCCACTGTTTAAGAAGGGTGGTAAGGACAAGCCAGGGAACTATAGACCCAGTGAGCCTGACGCCGGTGGTGGGCACGTTGTTTGAGGGAATCCTGAGGGACAAAATAAACATGTATTTGGAAAGGGAGGAACTGATTAGGGATACTCAACATGGCTTTGTGAATGAGAAATCATGTCTCACAAATTTGATTGAGTTTTTTGAAGAAGTATCAAAGAGGATTGAGGAGGGCAGAGCAGTGGATGTGATCTATATGGACTTCAGTAAGGCATTCGACAAGGTTCCCCATGGGAGACTGGTTAGCAAAGTTAGATCTCACGGAATTCAGGGAGAACTGGCTCAAAGGCAGAAGACAGAGGATGATGGTGGAGGGTTGTTTTTCAGACTGTGGAGTGTCACAAGGATCAGTGCTGGGTCCACTACTTTTCATCATTTATATAAATGATTTGGATGTGAGCATAAGAGGTATAGTTAGTAAGTTTGCAGATGACACCAAAGTTGGAAGTGTAGTGGACAGCAAAGAAGGTTATCTCCGATTGCAATGGGCCAATGGGCTGGGAAGTGGCAGGTGGAGTTTAATTTAGATAAATGTGAGGGGCTGCATTTGGGGAAAACAAATTTTAGCAGGACTTACATACTTAAAGGTAAGGTCCTAGGGAGTGTTGCAGAACAAAGAGACCTTGGAGTGCAGGTTCATAGCTCCTTGAAAGTGGACTTGCAGGTAGATAGGATAGTGAAGAAGACATTTGATATGGTTTCCTTTATTGGTCAGAGTATTGAGTACAGGAGTTGGGAGGTCATGCTGCAGCTGTACAGGACATTGGTGAGGCCACTGTTGGAATATTGCATGCAATTCTGGTCTCCTTCCTATCGGAAAGATGTTGTGAAACTTGAAAGGGTTCAGAAAAAATTTACAAGGATGTTGCCAGGGTTGGAGGATTTGAGCTATAGGGAGAGAGGTTGAATAGGCTGGGGCTGTTTTCCCTGGAGCGTCAGAGGCTGAGGGGTGGCCTTATATCGTTTTATAAAATCATGAAGGGCATGGATAGAATAAATAGACAAAGTCTTTTCCCTGGGGTGGAGGTGTCCAGAACTCAAGGGCATAGGTTTAGGGTGAAAGGGGAAAGATATAAGAGACCTAAGGGGCAACATTTTCACGCAGAGTGTGGTACGTGTGTGGAATGACCTGCCAGAGGAAGTGATGGAGGCTCGTACAATTGCAACATTTAAAAGGCATCTGGATTGGCATATGAATAGGAAGGGTTTGTAGGGATATAGGCTGGGTGCTGGCAGGTGGGACTAGATTGGGTTGGGATGGACGAGCTCGATCGAAGGGCCTGTTTCCATGCTGTACATCCCTAAGACTCTATGACCCGTTAAACTGAATTGTAAGCATGAGAATAGCATTTTTATGATTGTAGAATTACTTTCAATAAAGCTTTTACCTCAAATAGAAACAAATAACATTTTTGTGCATTTCAGTTTTGTTAGTGTCCTTGCAACCATGGATACAGAAGTTAGTCCTAAACATTCCCCATATATTTTCCTCAAAAATCAGTGAAGGAACCTTTAAGTGCCATATATTAAAAGCATATTCTAGGTAACAGAGTGATATCTATAACTGTGTTTATACAACAATGCAATACAGGAACAAGGCCTTTGGCCCACCAAGCCTGCACTGATTCATAATTCATTTTTAGACCCGCTACGTATTGGCCATGTGGAGGATCTGTCCCTGTTAGTCTCCCATTCATGTGTCTATCAAAGTACGCCTTAAGTGTTGCTCATGTGCCTGCTTCCACCACCTCCACTGGCAGTGTGTTCCAGGCACCCACCACTCTCTGTGTGAAACATTCTCCCCACACCTCTCTCCTAAACATTCCCCCTCTCACCTAGAACATATGCCCTCTTGTCATTGACCTTTCCAACCTGAGAAAAGCCTCTGCCCATCCACCCTATCTATGCCTCTCATAATTTTATAGACCTCTATCAGGTCGCCTCTCAGCCTCCATCTTCCCAGTGAAAATAATCTGAGTTTATCCAACTTCTCCTTATTACTAAAATTCTCCAAACCAGACAACAGCCTGGAAAATCTCCAATCTCTCTCCAAAACATCCACATCCTTCTGGTAGTGTAACGATCAGAACTGCACACAATATTTCAAGGTGGCCTAACTAAAGTTTTGTACAGTACTAACATAACTTGCCAACTTTTGTTTTCGATGCCCTAGCCTGTATGCCTTCTTGGCCACCTTATTCTCCTGTGTTGTCACTTTCAAGGATCTGTGGTCCTGTACGCACAGATCTCTCTGTATGTTCCTGAGAGTTCTGTCATCTATTGTATGATTCACACTTGAATTTGACCTTCCAATTTGCATCACATTGCATTTTTCTGAGTTAAACTGTATCTCACATTTCTCTGCCCATATCGGCAATCTATCTATATCCTGTTGTATCCTTTGACAATCCTCCTCTCTATCTGTAACTCTGTCATTTTTGGTGTCATCTGCAAAATTACTTATATCACTCATATTTTCCTCCAGATCGTTGATGTATTTTAGAAACAACAAAGGTCCCAGCACTGATCCCTGTGGAACATCACGAGTTACTGATCTCCATTTCAAAAAGCACCCTTCCATCTCTACTCTCTATGACCAAGCCAGTTTTGTATCCATCTAGACAGCTCACTCTGGATCTCATGAGACTTTACCTTCTGCACGTGCCTGTCATGAGGTACTGTGAAATGCCTTACTAAAGTCCATGCAGACAATGTCCACTGCTCTTCCCTCATCAATCATTCTCGTCGCCTCCTCAAAAAACTCACTCAAGTTGGTGAGACATGATTTTCCTTGCACACACCCATGCTCCCTATCACTAACAAGTCCATTCGCTTCCAAATGTGTTTAAATCCTGACTCTCAGTATCTCCTCTAACAGCTTCCCCATCACTGACGTCAGTCTCACCAGCCTTTAATTACTTGGATTATCTCTGTTTCCCTTCTTAACTAAATGAACAACATTAACTATTCTCCAGTCCTCTGAAACCTTGCCTGAGGCCAAAAAGGATGCAAAGATATCTTTTAAGCCCTCAGCTATTTCCTCCTTTGCCTCCCAGTATCATGGGGTAGATCCCATCAGGCCCTGGGAACTTGTCTACCTTAATGTACTTTAAGATACCCAACACTTCCACCTTCACTATGTTAACCTGCCTGAGAGTATTCACATACCTTTCCCTAACTTTAGCATCCGTCATGTTTTTCTCTTTGCTCTTTACTGATGTAAAGCACTCAAAAAAGATCTCACCCGTTTCTCCTGGCTCCCTCCTTTATCCTTGAGCGGGCCTACTCTTTCCCTAGCCACCCTCTTTTTTCTGGCATATGTATGAAATGTCTTGAATTCTCTTTAAACCTGCTCGCCAAGGACATTTTGTAGCGTATTTTAGCCATCCTAACTCCTTGTTCATGTAGACTTGGAATATGCAAAGCCAAGTGCCTGCATGGTCCAAATTATAACATTTTTTTATTCGAGGGCATTCTAACACCTTATGAAAACATTGCACACTTTGTCCAGTTGATTCGTCCTTCAAAGTAGAAAGTGATGAAGTTAAGAATAGACCAGTTGTGGGTGTACCACCATGCACCCATCAGATATGGATATATCAGAAATTGTTACACCAAACCTTGATATGACAACATGAAAATGCTAGCCATGGGTATGCCAAATATGGACACACCAGGATGGGCATGCCATACATGAATATACCAAACATAGATTCATTAATATGCTGTGCCATCTTATTATCTACCAGCAAAATCATTTTGAACTTGATCTCAATCCTACCCTAGTTTCAGATTTTTTTCAAAGTATGATGTTAAATTTCAGAATTTCAAATTAGTCCAATATTATTTAATTCAGTGGTGATATTCCCAGAACACCAGCTAAATAATTCTTTCTTTTCTTACTGCATCAAAAGAAGTAAAGGGAAGTAAAAACAAATCCTTTTCACCCCTATTGGTAATGCTGCAGGCAATGTTGTATTGCACAGTGACCCCAACAATATGCATTGTATATGTAATATTCATGATATGCAGAATTTTCTTTACAGTTTTTAAATATTAAATGACCTGCCAGTGTTATGAACCCTGCAATATAGTTTGCTTTCACACATTTAAAATAGGTTGCTATTCCATGAACAAAATCGATATTAGTAGAGATCAAGTATTTCACAAAACATGCACCTTTTGAATAGATAATGCATCTTTTTTGCTGAAGGGAAAATACCTAGGGTTGGCATGGTGGCTCAGTGGTTAGCACTGCTGCTTCACAGCACTAGGGACCCAGGTTCGATTCCTGCCTCGGGTGACTGTCTGTGTGAAGTTTGCACATTCCCCCTGTGTCTGTGTGGGTCCGCTCTAGTTTCCTCCCACAATCCAAAGATGTGTGGGTCAGGTGAATTGGCCATGCTAAATTGCCCATAGTGTTAGGTGAATTAGTCAGAGGTAAATATAGGATAGGGGAATGGGTCTGGGTGGGCTCCTCCCTGGAGGGTCAGTGTGAACTTGTTGGGCCGAAGGGAATCTACCTGGGCTATACAATTATCCAACAACATTGCCACTGTGTTTTTCTTCAAAAAAATTGATCTGGTCGGTAGTTATCTTTGGTTTAACATTGATTTGGAGATGGCATTCCAGTGACACTGGGCATTATAACACCAAAAGACCATAAGATATAGAGTCATAGAGTCACAGAAATGTACAGCACGGAAACAGACCCTTCAGTCCAACTCGTCCATGCCGACCAGATATCCCAACCCAATCTAGTCCCACATGCCAGCACCTGGCCCATATCCGTATAAACCCTTCCTACTCATATACCCATCCAGATGCCTTTTAAATGTTGCAATTGTACCAGCCTCCACCACTTCCTCTGGCAGCTCATTCCATACATGCACCACTCTCTGCGTGAAAACGTTGTCCCTTTAGGTCTCTTTTATATCTTTCCCCTATCACCCTAAACCTATGCCCTTGAGTTCTGGACTCCCTCAACCCAGAGAAAAGACTTTGTCTATTTATCCTATCACTGCCCCTCATGATTTTGTAAACCTCTATTCGGTCACCCCTTAGCATCTGATGCTCCAGAGAAAACAGCTCCAGCCTATTCAACCTCTCCCTGTAGCTCAATCCTCCAACCCTGGCAACATCCTTGTAAATCTTTTCTGAACCTTTTCAAGTTTCACAACATCTTTCTGATAGGAAGGAGACCAGGATTGCATGCAACATTCCAACACTGGCCTAATCAATGCCCTGTACAGCAGCAACATGACCTCCCAACTCCTGTATTCAATAAAGGAAAGCATACCCAAATGCCTTCATCACTATCCTATCTACCTGCGACTCCATTTTCAAGGAACTATGAACCTGCACTCCAAGGTCTCTTGGTTCAGCAACACTCTCAAGGACCTTACCATTAAGTGTATAAGTCCTGACCAATAAAGGAAAGCATCCCAAATGCCGCCTTCACTATCTTATCTACCTGTGACTCCACATTCAGGGAGCTGTGAATCTGCACTCCAAGGTCTCTTTCTTCAGCAACACTCTCGAAGACCTCACCATTAAGTGTATAAGTTCTGCTAAGATTTGTTTTCCCAAAATGCAGCATCTTAATTGTACTAGCCTCCACCACTCCCTCTGGCAGCTCATTCCATACACAGACCACCCTCTGTGTGAAAAAATTGCCCCTTTGGTCTCTTTTATATCTTTCTCCTTTCACCCTAAACCTATGCCCTCTAGTTCTGGACTTACTCTCACAGGTATAGTAAGTAAGTTTGCAGATGACATCAAAATTGGAGGTGTAGTGGACAGCGACAAAGGTTACCTCAGATTACAATGGGATCTTGATCAGATGGGCAAATGGCATGAGAAGTGGCAGATGGTGTTTAATTTAGATAAATGCGAGGTGCCGCACTTTGGGAAAGCCAAACTTAGCAGGACTTATATACTTAATGGTAAGGTCCTAGGGAGTGTTGTTGACCAAAGAGACTTTGGAGTCCAGGTGCATAGCTCCTTGAAAGTGGAGTTGCAGGTAGATAGGATAGTGAAGAAGGCGTTTGGTATGCATTCCTTTATTGGTCAGAGTATTGAGTACAAGAGTTGGGAGGTCGGTTGTGGCTCTACAGAATATTGGTCAGGCCACTTTTGGAAAATTGCATGAAATTCTTGTCTCCTTCCTATCAGAAGGATGTTGTGAAACTTGAAAGGGTTCAGAAAAGATTTACAAGGATGTTGCCAGGGTTGGAGAATTTGAGCTACAGGGAGAGAGGTTGAATAGGCTGGGGCTGTTTTCCCTGGAGCGTCAGAGGCTGAGGGGTGGCCTTATATCGTTTTATAAAATCATGAGGGGCATGGATAGAATAAATAGACAAAGTCTTTTCCCTGGGGTGGAGGAGTCCAGAATTTAAAAGTCATCTGGATGGCTAAATGAATAGGAAGGGTTTGGAGGGATATGGGCCTGATGCTGGCAAGTGGGACTAGATTTGGTTGGGACGATAGTGAGAAGGTTAGTGAGAAGTGACTGAAAATGGATTTGATATCACATTGATATTATATCCAGCTTTTTACATTTGATGTACAGTTTAGACTGGACATTATTGACCAATTTTGTAAATGTCTGGATCGTGCATGAATCTATCTGGAAGACTCAGATTGAATTGAACTGTTGGCATTTTATTCTATCTTATTGGAAAGAATCTCGCAGCATCACCTCACATTTGGTAACAGGATGAATTGACATTCTGTTAGACCTAAGCACAGGCTTTAAACTGACGCAATAGTTTTATATAAAATATTAAAAGATTAAACAGGTAAATGAACAATTGTCAAAGTAATGCAATATATTTGCGGATTGTACAACCTTGACTATTCTTCTGAAAAAAAAACATGTTAATGTTTGTCCTGCAGCAACTTTCATGAGACACTCACTCACTTTTTTATATAGAGAACCATTGCCATAAAATGAAAGCTAGCTTGGTCTCTTTTTGACATTAGATTGACTGACTTGTCAGTGGAAACCATGTGCAGATATGTTCAGTCACAGAAGAGTTTTGAATAAACAACGGTGAATAATCAATATGTTTTCCCTTTTTACAGATCCAACTCACAAATGTGCCCAAGCGCAGCTGTTAATTAAATCTACTGCCCAAGAATGCCATTCAGTAAGGACTTTTGAAATCAAGTGGGATAGTTTAATTTTCTTGAAAATGTTTTGAATTGTTGTCTGAACAAACTGGTAGGAAAAAATAAATCCTTTGTATCTGCAAAATCACAAATTCGCCAATCCTTGCCAAAAAATAAGTAATAACAAGAATTAACATCTGTGGTCAAAAATCACGCGTCTGCAATATTTTTAACCATTTTAGCCTCTTTATAACTGGGTCCACACTCATAAGCTTCATAATTTGCGGGAGTTTTCAGGAAAGGAACTCTTGCGGCTATGTTGGAATGACTGTACAGGTAATGTGGACATTGTGTACATCATCATAAGTCTACACATACATGCATATATAGCTATACCTTGAGGCCTAATCGTAATGAAAGTTATATCCAGTTTTAAAATTTACCCACTCCTTAACTTTAATATAGATTGGTGTCCAACAATAAAAATTTTTAATAAATAATCAAACAAAGACAAGATGCTTAATTGTTATCAAATTGGGAAAGATGACCAAAATCTGGTTAACTAGGATTTAAAAAGTTTGGAGAGGGGTATCAAGGTAAGAAGTTTGGAGGAGTGCCTATTATGTAGGACAAGGTGGGTGAAGTTCTGAATCAATTGTAGGACAGAGGATCAAAAGCTTATGATAAGGTTAGATTTAGGGTTAGGGTTAGGGTTAGGGTTAGGTTTAGGGTTAGGGTTAGAATTAGGATTATGTCAGATGTGCTCTTGAAAGTTCAAGACCAAACTAGTTGTACTGCTGTGGATACCCAACCTATTAGAGATAATAATCCAGATAATTGTTTACCAATTATTTACACCTATTGTTTATTGTTTTTGTAATTAAAACAATGTTAATTCTCTTACCAGTCTCATCAGACTTGCATTTTGACTAAATGAGATGAACTTCTCGTGTGAGGAATCCAAAAATCGATTATAACATATTTGAAACTTGACCTCAGTGATCGATCTGTCACTACAAGGAATGATTCATGGTATACAACCTCTGGCTAAAGTGTCATCTTGGCTCAGTAGCATTGTGGGTTGAGATCCCACTTCAGAAACAGAAGAAGATGAATCTAGCTAGTGAAGTAATGATGGATCGTAGTGTCACGTAAAGACTTTCGGACTCTGGAGAAACCTTGCAAAGATGTCACGGAGCTTCAACTCAATGGCACGGTATGGGCCAAGTTACAGAGAAAGTAAGCCTGATGTCTAGCCATGTGAACATTAGGAACATGTGCAGAGAAGCGGGTGGAGTAGACCTACTAGTATTAAATGATAACCAGGAAGGTTAGAGCCGAGTCAATCTCTGAATATTATGTAGTGTAACATTTCTTCTTGATATGTAATGAACAGTGTTATAAAGAAGCTCAAGCTTTAAGACAGTTCTTGAGCTTGCCAACTCCTTGATTGATCTGTATTAAATCTAAACTCATGGATGTGGGCATAAAGCTACACGACAAATATTGCTGGACTGTTTGAAATGAAACCCCTTAGCCCCATGTTGTTTCTCCATTGGGGGTGTCCCATGGAACTCACCAAAGAGGAGATGACTTCTTCCTATGTCCTGGTCAACCTTTATCCCTCAACATCACTACATTTAAAAAGTACAGATGATCAAGTCATTTATCTCATTTCTGTTTGTGGCTCCTAGTTATGTGCAATTTGAATGCTGCATTTGCCAGTGAGGACACTTTGGAACTCTTTAATGGACTGTGAAATGCTTTAGGTATTATGGAGGCATCATGTAAATATAATGCCTTTTGTTCCTCTTATTGGGTCATCATGTTTTATACTAGTTTAGTCTTCAAAGAAAGGAGTGGTTTGTTCTCACTTGGTTAAAAATCACACAACACCAGTTTATAGTCCAACTGATTTATTTGGAAGCATTAGCTTTCCAAATAAACCTGTTGGACTATAAACTAATGTTGTGTGAATTTTAACTTTGTCCACCCCAGTCACGAACACTGGCACCGCCACATCATGTTCTCACTTGACCATGGGTTAGAAGCTTTAGGGATTCTAGGAATTCTTTCTCACATTTAAGAAGGATAGACGGTCCAAGTTATGAATGTTACATGCAAATACTTGGCACTTATTGTTTTGGAACAGTTTTGAATTGCTGGTGAGAAAGCAGATTTTCTATTAGTGTCCCAATTTGCTGACTGATTCATTTCACTTCTGTTGCTATTTCTGTCTCTTGATAAACATTTAATTAGTCATTTTCAGCCTGATCCATGCAGGCTGTTACCATGGTGTGTTATGGCCGTTTAGGAGTATTCGGGAGGATTTTGGAGAAAGAGCAGTGACTGTTTCTAGTGTCAATTTGAATGGAGTAAAAGACTTTGTTACTGTGAGGATGTTCATATCCTAACACTTTGAGCAATGTTTGACCACAGAAACTAACTTTATGTGACCGTGAGTTTAAAAAGTATTGGAAAGCAGCCTGACTCACCCCAGCAAGGTCATGACTTGAAGTCTGATTCATTGCTCTTTGTTTTTATGAGAAAGGATTTTGTGGTTTAATTTTTTTTTGGTTTCACTGCTGTGAACTATCAATATAATTAATGCCTATAAAATAGACCTTGCTCAGCAGTGATCTTTCCTACTCATTGTACAGCTCACAACCTTCACAAGTATTGCCAGTGGGATGTTTTTGCAAGCCATTGCTTATGACATGTACAGTAACATTGTAGTTATGTTATTGGGCTCAAAACCAGAAGGCAAGACTAATGATCCAGAGTCGAGTTTAAATCCCATTGCAGCAGCTGGGGAATCTTAACACAGTTAATTGAATAAATCTGGGAAGATGTATCCATTAAAAATACTTGATTGTTACAAAGAAAAATCTTAAGAAAGGAAATCTGCTGCCCTTACCTTAATGAAGAGTTTTTACCCAAAATGTCGATTTTCCTGCTCCTCGGATGCTGCCTGACTTGCGGTGCTTTTCCAGCACCACTCTAATCTTGACTGTAATCTCCAGCATCTGCAGTACTCACTTCTGCCACTGTCTGGCTTATATGTGCCACTGATGGACCTACAGCTTGGTGCTGAACTGCACTCTATATGGCTGAAGAAGCTATTGAATTATATCAAAGTTGCTTCATAAAATGATGATAAGAAGATAACTGGATGGACTAGCCAGCACCACATTTAGCCCATTCAGCCCTACCTATTCCATCTTGCTTCCATTTGGGAACCTCTACCAAATGTTGGAGTGACCCAACACAAACCCGTGAAAAAAATGATCCTAATACTTGCAGAAACATCATTTCAATCAACAGCTTTAACTCAACCATCACCATCACACCAGCAGGACACCAGAGGTGAAAGAATGGTGGTAAACTGTCAGTGTTCAACATTGACTCCAGATCCCATGAAATTTTGACTAACAGAGCAATGAAATACCCCACTGATTACCACTGATTGCTTTTTGAAAGCTGGTGAGTGAGTACTCCTCTCTATTGAACACTACTTGTAAGGAGCAAAGGTGGCAGACTTCAATGCAACAGCAGCTTGTAATATCATTACTGAATGAAGTGTTTGAGTGTGGAGGAAGTGGCCCCTCCACCAACTACATCTTACTCTCCCCTTCCTTTCCAGAATTGTGAATGGAATATTTTCTCCATAATACCTCGGTCCACTCCTGAGCCAACCCTCGCCTCTTCCTAAGGTAACTTTCTGTGTAAGCACAAGATCTGCAGCATCTATCCTTTTAACTCCTCCCTTCTCAACATCAAAGGTTCCACACAGAGTTCCAAGTGAAAAGTTAAAGAATGAAAAGGAGAAGAAAACAAACACTCCCTCACATGAAATAGCAATTTGTATTTATTTTATGTTAGTATACACTGCCTTCTCTGCTCAGGATGCAGTCTAGTGTGACTGCAGGGTGATCGCCTTCTGGAATGACTTCTTTTACTCCACAAACCTGATTTGAAGCTTCTTGTTATTCCTCATTTTAATTGTTCACCTGGTTTCCATTGTAACCTTTTACTTCTTTTCTCTCATTTCTAGCTTTATTCCTTCAGATTGCATTCAGTTGGCTATTGTCTAGACATTCATATCTCATTAGACTTTATTTTATTTCTTTCCTATATCTATATCACTCACTTTGTTTTTTTGGATGATGAAACCGTTTGTCCTGTAATCTCTTCCACTATGACAGACCTTCTGACTTTCCTCTTCCCCTCCCTTTCTCAAAATCTATTAGTTGTCTGGGCAGAATTTTGCGTTCTCCCCCATGTTATGTTTGGTGGTGCTGTTGGGGTGGGAGGTTGCATTTATCAGCAAGACGGTAGGTAAGAGGGCCTTGCCACCTTCCTGCCTCCACCTGTGGAGGGAAGGCCTGTGGACTATCTGCTGAGAGCTAAGCCCCTGTCCTTCCTACTGATCACACCCACCCTCCACCTCACCATGACCACCACAACCCAAACCCCATGACTCACTTCCCATCCTGACACACCCATCAAGAAGAAATGTAACACTACATGGGGCTAAGGGGTTGCATCTTGAACAGTCCAGCAATATTTGTCGTGTAGCTTTATGCCCACATCCATGAGTTTAGATTTAATACAGATCAATCAAGGAGTTGGCAAGCTCAAGAACTGTCTTAAAGCTTGAGCTTCTTTATAACACTGTTCATTACATATCAAGAAGAAATGTTACACTACATAATATTCAGAGATTGACTCGGCTCTAACCTTCCTGGTTATCATTTAATACTAGTAGGTCTACTCCACCTGCTTCTCTGCACATGTTCCTAATGTTCACATGGCTAGACATCAGGCTTACTTTCTCTGTAACTTGGCCCTTACCGTGCCATTGAGTTGAAGTTCTAAGACATCATTGCAAGGTAAGAGGACCTTGCCACCTTCCTGCCTCCACCTGTGGAGGGAAGGCCTATGGACTATCTGCTGAGAGCTAAGCCCCTGTCCTTCCTACTGATCACACCCACCCTCCACTTCACCTCGACTACCACAACCCAAACCCCATGACTCACTTCTCATCCTGACACATCATGCCCGGTTCCCTCCTCAAACTAAGGTCTAGAAGTTGGGTGCATAGTCTTAAAATTAGAGCGAGTCCATCCAGGAGAGATGTCAGGAAGCACTTCCACACACAAATGGTGGTAGATATTTGGAACTCTCTTCCACAAATGGCATTGGATGTTGGTTCAGTTGTTAATTTTAAATCTGGGACAGATAGATTTTTAAATAAAAACTGAAAGAACTGCAGATGCTGGAAATCAGAAACACAAATAGTGGGCGGCACAGTGGTTAGCACTGCTGCCTCACAGCGCCAGAGACCCGGGTTCAATTCCCGCCTCAGGTGACTGACTATGTGGAGTTTGCACGTTCTCCCCGTGTCTGCATGGGTTTCCTTCGGGTGCTCCAGTTTCCTCCCACAGTCCAAAGATGTGCAGGTTAGGTGAATTGGCCTTGCTAAATTACCCGTAGTGTTAGATAAGGGGTAAATGTAGGGGTATGGGTGGGTTGCGCTTCGGCGGGTCGGTGTGGACTTGTTGGGCCGAAGGGCCTGTTTCCACACTGTAATCTAATCTAAATAGAGATTGCTGGAAAAGCTCAGCAGGTCTGGCAGCATCTGTAGACAGAAATCAGAGTCAATGTTTTGGATCCAGATAGATAGACAGAACAGATAGATTTTTGTTAAGTAATGGGATTAAAGGATATGGACCAAACGTGGAGTTTGACCACAGACCAACCATGATCTCATTGAATGGTGGGACAGGCTTGAGGGGCTGAATGGCCTACTGCTGGCAAATGGGACTGGATTAGGTTAGAATATCTGGTCGGCATGGATGAGTTAGACCGAAAGATCTGTTTCTGTGCTGTACATTGCTATGACTTGATGACTCCTGTTCCTACGTCTCTGAAGGGTGCAGTAACAGTAGCAGCCACTGCTTCCCTGTGGCACAGTTGAGTATAGAAGTGTTGCCAAGCTCTGATTTTTTTGGCAGCTCTCAGTGGTCAGACCTCTGCCTCCAGAGGATCAAGGGCCCCGGGGTATGGCCTGCTGATGGCCTGTTAAGTGTCTGAATGGCACCAAATGCCATTCTAAAAGGAACTTAAGGTTTCCAACCCCTCCACAAGATTCAACCTTTTCCAATTTCCTCAATTCTAATCACACATTACTGTTCTGAAACATTGAATCTATTCCCCTCTGCAGTGGTGACTACTGAATTGAGAAGGAACTTCCTCATCCAGAGGGTTGTAAATCTTTGGAATTTGTTGCCCAGTGAAGTAGTTGATGCTACTTCAGTAAACGTTTTTAAAGCTAAGATCCTTTATTTTTCAAAATAAAAACTAATTAAGGGATACGGTGAGAACGTGGCTAAGTGGAGTTGAGTCCATATTTCATTTTTGTTCTGTTTTAGTTTCATAAACACTGCGGCCACAAGAACAGTTCAGAGGCTGATTTTTACAGGATAAGTGATTGACTTTCTCACACCCCAAAGCGTTTTCACAATCTACAAGGAACAAATTAGGAGTGTGATGGAATACTCTTCATTTGCCAGGATCAGTGCAGATTCAATAACTCTTATGGTAATGCTCAGCACCATGTAGGATGGTGCAGCCTCCTTAATTAGAAATCCCTCCAACACCACAAACATTCACTGCCTTCATTACCAATACACTGTGTTTAATATACAGAAGAGGAACTGTAGCAACTTACCACTGCTCCTTCAATAGCACCTTCCAAACCTGCAACCCACACATTAGAAGGACACGGGTAGTAAATGCATGGGAACATCACTGTCTGCATGTTCCTTTCCATGTCAGATGTCATCCTGATTTGGAAATATACTGTTTTGTCATTTTTGTGTCAAAATCTTCCAGTTCTCTGCTTAACAGCACAGAGGGAGCACGTTCCCTGTACAGATTGGAGCGGTTCAAAAAAGCAGCTCAAAGTAGTTAGGGATGGATAGTAAGTGCTGGGCTTTTGAGCAACACCCACATCCTGCGACTGATTAAAGAAAATGATTTCATTTTCAATTCACCTTGCTGTCTTGTATTTTCTAATTCAGTCTGGCAGCTCCCACACTGATGTGTTAGAAGTGATGTCTTATTTCAGCAATGTGGTGCATGTTTCACATCTCTGGGACAGATGGCACTCCGAGTGAGACAATCATGCAATCACAAGGTAAGGCTGTCTTCACTCATTAATTTAGAAAGAACCAGTGTCCCACCAAATTACTGCAAGGCAATAGGTACAGATGAAAAAGATTGGAAGACACCAAAAGCTCCACATCACATTGCTAGGTATGATTAAACTTGAACTCAGGCCTCCTGTGTCAGAGGTAGGGGCATTGCCACAATACCATTAGAGCTCCCCCCACTTAATAATTTTTAAAACATTATTTTTGTTGCAATTTTAACCCATTTTAAATTAACAGATTTACAATTCCATGTGATTAGAAGAGACTTCCATGTGATGCATTAACCTGTTTGACAAAACTAAATTAAGCCACTTCATGGTTGATCAATTCCTTCTCATTTATCCAGTCTGCATTGTTATTTTTATGATGAACTTGGAAAGAGAGCATGTCATTGTGAAAGTTAATGAACAATCTTGTAGTTGCTTTCACTGACTGACACAAATTACATGATTCTATCACTAGTTGTAAAGGTCTGAACTGAAGGATCTTTACTTCAGTTCAAAAAATGCTCCCAAGTGCAAGGATATAGTCAAGAAAACTGGCAAGTTGAAATGACAGCTTAAAATGCAATTGCAACTTATAATCGCCTGGGTAGAGAGCGAAATGATCTAACTCTATTGTGTCTTGACACACTATCATCTTTTGCTGTGATGTCTGTAAACACTATTTTCAACATTACTAATGCAGAAAACACAGAGTTGGAGTTGGAACTACCATTTACATATTTAATGACTGTTATCCTTGATCTAAATTGCGTGATTGAAAATAATGATCAGAGTAAGCTCTTTTGGAATTGGAAGGTAATCTAATGAACGAAAGACATTGCATCAGTGATTGATGGATTCTTCTGAGGTGGCGGTGGAAGGTTTATGAATAGCTGTGTGTACGTGGCAGATGGCTGTTTTGAAAGACAAATTTCTCCCAAATTATTTTATCTTTGTAAAACAATACACTGTCACTCAAGGTGGTGACAATGAAAAGCAGCTGGCAAATACTCTCAGTAAAGTGGCAGGATAAGCATCTGTTTTTACTCTTTCTTCAATAAAACTAGGAGGGTAATGATTGTGAGTAGCTTGGATGTTTTGTATTATAATGAGTTAGTCTAATGTTTCAGGTCTGATGAGCTTCCAACATCTTTGGTGTGGAAATTAATTACTGCCACAAACAAATTAAACACTGCAGCCAGTCAGAGAAAAAAAGAGAATTAAGTTGTAACAGTTTGGCATCAGATTGTAACAATTTGGTTCAGTACCACACCCCATACTAGATGTAAAATGTCTGCACCTTTGGTCAAAACCAAAGAAATTCTGCATCATTCTTTTCTAAACATCACAACTGCCAGAACATCATGAATAGCAACCTGTAATGTAGTTTTATATCTCAGCTGAATTTTGTCTGCATTGATACCTTACATACATGAAGAAGAATGCACAATGGACCCAAGGAGAGGGATAAACTAAAGGATTATACAGATGATCCCTTCCTTTACTGATCCAGGTTTCCCTCATCATTGATGATCTTCATTACCTATTGTCTAATTATTGTTGATAGATTGAAATAATTGATATCAACAACGTGTAAAATTATTTTGCCCTGAAATTCTTGATTCAGTGAGAGTGGAAAAAGTTTCCAGTTGATGAGGTGAGGTTTGGGACTGAACATAATGCTAGCATTCTAATATATTAACAATACTTGCTTTAGCTCTCAGTAAAGTTGTGGGACAGTTCATCTTTCTGTATCTGTTATATCAAGGGGCTGTAGCTGTTTGAGAGTTCCCAGGCTACCCCAGCAAATTCCACTCAATCTGTTATTATGATAAGGTTCTCAGGGACGCTCATATCTTAATCACAAACTCTGTGATTCTAGAGACTGTCCTGACAACATTCACATGATTCAATGCAAACATCAGGTCATCATCAATGTCCAACCAATAAATATGTAGATGACCCCATTTTCACAATTGGTAATTGTAAGCCTTTGGGTAAGAGCAAGCAGAACTTATTGTGTTACTATTAGCACAGACATTAGAAGTAAGAACAGAAATAGTCTATTTGGCTTCTCAAGCCTGCTCTGTCATTCAGTAGGATCGTGGCTGATCTGATATTCCTCATGTCTATTTTTATGCCTATTCCCCATATCTCTAGATTCCCCTACTGTTCAAGAATCTATCTATCTCAGCCTTACTATACACAAAGACTCTGCCCTCGCAGCTCTCTGTGACAAGAGTTCCAAAGACACTCAACCATCTGAGAGAAGAAATTCCTCTCATCTCAGTCTTATATTGACATCACTTTATTCTGAGAGTGTGCTTTCTGGTCCAAGACCTCCCATGAGGGGAAACATCCTGTCAGCATTGGCCCTGTCAAGTGCCTTAAGAATCCCATATATTTCAATGAAATCACCTCTCATTCTTTTAAATTCCATTGAGTAGCATCACAACCTGCTTAGCTTTTGCTCATAAAAAAATCCATATGCACCAGATATTATCCTAGTGAACCTTCTATGAACTGCCTCCAATGTAATGATATCTTTCCCTAAGTAAGGGGACCAAAACTGCTCACAGTACTCCAAATATGGTCTCACCAGCACCTTGTACAGTTTTCGTAAGACTTCCCGACTGTTATACTCCAAATCCTCTTGAAATAAGGGTCAACATTTCATTAGCCATCCTGATTACCTGCTACACCTGTGTGCTAGCTTTCAGTGTTTTGAACACAAGTACTCCCAAGGTGTTGCAGCATTACTCCATATAATTAATAATCTATTCTTTTTTTTCTCCCTTCCAAAATGAACAACTTCACATTTTCCCATATTTCAAAACAGTTACATGGTTAATAGCTAATCCATCTCTCCAGACACTCGTTAGAAGATAATATGGCCTCTCTTCTGCAAGCAACTTTTTTACAATTGAGTACCTTAATGAAATAGATGTTAGTGCTTCAAGTAGTTGTGGTAATCTCCAATTGTCGCACAGATGACGGACATATTGAATTCAATTTTATGGATTATCATGATGAGATTTGACCTTAAATTTAAGGATTGTTGATCGGATACTCTTAAAGGAATTCATTGATCTAGCCTTTACTCTGTGCATTAAAGAATGACCTTTATTGTACTTACCTACAACTGCCTAGAGTCTTTTCAGTACAGATTTCTTCTATTCCACTATGTCGCTCTCTATGTATATCGTCTTTCATCAAAGAAAGAAACAGTGGACGCTCCTCAATCAATCAAATTGAAGAATTCCTAGTCAGTCAGCCTAAATCAAATCTCTAAATTATCACACTTTTTGTCCAGCATCCAATTCTGAGCAGAAATATTTCCCAGTTAAATATTGAGAAGACTGAAGCCATTGTCTCTGAGCTCTATTTCTTCATCACGACTCCATCCCTTTCCTAGCAACTGTCTGAGGGTTTCCCAGTCTGCTGCCATGATCCCAAGATGAGCTTTCAGCTATACACCTGCAGCATTATTAAGGTCTCAATTTCTACCTCTGTTACAATACTCAACATTGTCCATGTTTCAGCTCATCTGTTGCTGAAACTTTAAACTGTGGTGCTTTGTCATCTATAGACTTGACTATGCTAACATAGTTAAAAAGTGTGGCCCTGGAAAAGCACAGCTGGTTGGGTAGCATCCAAGGAGCAGGAGAGTCAATGTTTCAAACATAAGGTCTTCATCAGGAATGTGGGGATGGGCCCAAGAGAAAAATGGGAGGGGGTGGGGCTGGGGGGGGGAAGGTTGTTGGGAATGCAGTAGGTAGATGAAAGTGTGGGGTGATGGTATTAGGTCAGAAAGGAAGGTGGAGTGGATAGGTGGGAAGGAAGATGGACGGGTAAGACAGTTCAAGAGGGTGGTGCCAAGTTGGAGGATTGGATCTGGGATAAGGTGGGGGGAGGGGAAATGAGGAATCTGGTGAAATCAACATTAATTCTGTGTGGTTGGAGGGTCCCAAAGCAGAAGATGAGGTGTTCTTTCTCCAGTCGTCAGGTGGCTAGGATTTGGTGGTAGAGGAAGCCCAAGACTTGCATCTCCTTGGCAAAGTGGGAGGGAGAGTTTAAGTATTCGTCCACCAGGTTGTGGGGTAGTTTGGTGATTGTGTATCAGAGATATTCTCTGAAACGTTCACAAGTTGGCATCCTGTAGAGCAGACCACATTGAAAGCAACGGACACAGTAGATGAGGTGTTTGGATGTGCAGGAAAATCTCTGCTGGATGTGGAAGGATCCTTTGGGGCCTTGGATGGAGGTGAGGGGGAAGGTGTGGGTGCAGGTTTTACACCTCTTGCGGTGGCAAGGCAAGGTGCCGGGAGTGGAAGGTGGGTTGATGGGGGGCGTGGACCTAATGAGAGAGTCGTGGAGGGAATGGCCTCTGTGAAATGCTGAAAGGGGTAGGGAGGGAAATATAACTCTGGTGGTGGAATCTGACTGTAGGTGGCGGAAATGGTGGAGGTTGGTGGGGTGGAAAATGAGGACTGGGGGTTTATATCCTTGTTGTGGTTGGAGAGGTGTGGTTCAAAGGCGGAGGTGCAGGAAGTGAAGGAGATGCAATGGAGGGCATTGTTGATCATGTAGGAGGGGAAATTGCAGTCCTTGAAGTAGGAGGCCATCTGAGATGTTTTGGAGTGGATTTGGTCCTCCTGGGAGCAGATGCGGCAAGGCAGAGGAATTAGGAATAAGGGATAGTGTTTTAACTGGGGTTGGTAGAAGTAGGGGAGGCGGTGTTGGGAATTGGGCGAGTTGTAGTCCAGGTAGCTGTGGGAATCAGTGGCTTTGAAGTGGATGTCCGTGTTGAGTCGGTTGCTGGAAATTGAAACAGAGAGGTCTAGGAAGGGGAGGGAGATGCTCCAGGTGAACTTGAGGTCAGAATGGAAGGTTTTTGTGAAATTGATGAACTGTTCAACCTCCTTGTGGGAGCACAAGGTGGCACTGATACAGTCATCGATGTAGTGGAGGAAAAGATGGGGAATGGTGCTGGCGTAGCTGCGGAAGATGGACTGTTCCACATATCTGATGAAGAGGCAGGCATGTGTGGGGCCCATGTGCGTGCCCATGGCTACTCTTTTAATCTGAAAGAAGTGGGAGGATTTCAAGGAGAAATTGTTGCGGGTAAGGACCAGTTGTTATGCCATGCTAACACAATCCTGACTAAACTCCCTTCTAGATTCTACCCTCTGTAAACTCAGCTAATCCAAAACTTACTAGTACCAAGTCCAGTTCAGCTATCACCCTTCTGTATGCTGACTTACATTGGCTGCATGATTTTTCAGGATTTTATCCTTATTTTCAAATTCAGCCAAGAACTTGCCTCCTTCCTTTGTCTGTCATCTAATCCTGTCTCACAATCCTCTGAATCTACATTCCTCGAACTCTAGCTTCTTGAGCACCCCCAACTTTAATCACCCTGCCATTGGTGCATGTATTTTCAGCTCCCTGGAAATCCCTCCTTAAACCTTTCCACCTCTCCCTCTTTAAGATGCTCTATAAAACTGTCTGCTTGCATAAGGTGTGGATTATCGACCATAATATTTTCTTATAGGTGCGGATTTCAGATTTTACTTCATCACATTCCTGTGAACTTAGCTGGGGCATTTCTTTACATTAGAAGAGTTACATAAATAAACATCATTATTGGCTGGACAATAAATGCTGGCCCAGCCAGCAATGTCCAAATGCCACAAATGAATTTAGAAACCACATTCATGGTGGCCATAGAGCCATGGAGACATAGAGATGTACAGCATGATAACAGACCCTTTGGTCCAACTCATCCATGCCGACCAGATATCTTAACCTCATCTAGTCCCATTTGCCAGCACTTGGTCCCGATCCCTCTAAACCCTTCCTATTCATGTACCCATCCAGATGCCTTTTAAATGTTACAATTGTACCAGCCTCCACTTCCTCTGGCAGCTCATTCCATACACGCACCACCCTCTTTGTGAATGTTACCCCTTAGGTCTCTTTTAATTCTAGTTTTGGATTCTCCCACCCTAGGGAAATGACCAGGGAACTCTAGACTGGTGAGCCTGACCTCGGTGGTGGGCAAGTTGTTGGAGGGAATCCTGAGGGACAGGATGTACATGTATTTGGAAAGGCAAAGACTGATTCGGGATAGTCAACATGGCTTTGTGCATGGGAAATCATGTCTCACAAACTTGATTGAGTTCTTTGAAGAAGTAACAAAGAGGATTGATGAGGGAAGAGCAGCAGATGTGATCTATATGGACTTCAGTAAGGCGTTCGACAAGGTTCCCCATGGGAGACTGATTAGCCAGGTTAGATCTCATGGAATACAGGGAGAACTAGCCATTTGGATACAGAACTGGCTCAAAGGTAGAAGACAGAGGGTGGTGGTGGAGGGTTGTTTTTCAGACTGGAGGCCTGTGACCAGTGGAGTGCCACAAGGATCGGTGCTGGGTCCTCTCCTTTTTGTCATTTACATAAATGATTTGAATGCGAGCATAAGAGGTACAGTTAGTAAGTTTGCAGATGACACCAAAATTGGAGGTGTAGTGGACAGCGAAGAGGATTACCTCAGATTACAACAGGATCTGGACCAGATGGACCAATGGGCTGAGAAATGGCAGATGGAGTTTAATTCAGATAAATGTGAAGTACTGCATTTTGGGAAAGCAAATCTTAACATGACTTATACACTTAATGGTAAGGTCCTAGGGAGTGTTGCTGAATAAAGAGACCTTGGAGTACAGGTTCATAGCTACTTGAAAGTGGAGTTGCAGGTAGATAGGATAGTGAAAAAGGCGTTTGATATGATTTCCTTTATTGGTCAGAGTATTGAGTACAAGAGTTGGGAGGTCATGTTGTGGCTGTGCAGGACATTGCTTAGGCTACTATTGGAATATTGTGTGCAATTTTGGTCTCCTTCCTATCAGAAAGATGTTGTGAAACTTGAAAGGGTTCAGAAAAGGTTTACAAGGATTTTGCAAGGGTTGGAGGATTTGAGCTATAGGGAGAGGCTGAGCAGGCTAGGGCTGTTTTCCCTGGAGCGTTGGAGGCTGAGGGGTGACCTTATAGAGGTTTACAAAACTATGAGGGGCATGGATAGGATAAATAGGCAAAGTCTTTTCTCTGGGGTCAGGGAGTCCAGAACTAGAGGGCATAGGTTTAGGGTGAGAGGGGAAAGATATAAAAGAGACCTAAGGAGTAACCTTTTCACACAGAGTGTGGTACGTATATGGAATGAGCTGCCAGAGGAAGTGGTAGAGGCTGGTACAATTGCAACATTTAAGAGGTATTTGGATGGGTATATGAATAAGAAGGTTTTGGAGGTATATGGGCTGGGTGCTGGCAGGTGGGACTAGATTGGGTTGGGATATCTGGTCGGCATGGATGACTTGAACCGAAGGGTCTGTTTCCGTGCTGTACATCTCTATGACTCTATGACCTTGTCTATATTTAGCTAATCCATGCCTCTCATAATTTTATAAACCTCTATAATGTCACCCCTCAGCTTCCAATGCTCTAGTGAAAGCAGCCCCAGTCCATTCAGCCTCTCCATATAGCTCAAATCCTCCAACCCAGGCAACATCCTTGTAAATCTTTTCTGAACCCTTTCAAGTTTCACAACATCCTTCCTATAGATTTCATTATTAAGGGTACAACAAAATAGGATGAGTTTTGAATGGTGAGTTTCATATTTGGTGATGAGAATATTGCACACTATCATTTGATAAATCATTTCTCCTGACAATGTTTTTTCCATATCGTCTTTTTTCAAAAATGTCATTCACAGGATGTGGGTGTCACTGGCGAGGCCAGCATTAATTGCTCATCCCTCATTGCCCAGAGGCCAGTTGTTATGGATGTTGTGAAGATGTCTGTTACCACACAGGGTAAACTCTCCTGCTTCATTTCAAATCAGCAACACAGAACAGATTTATCCCATGCAGTATCTGTTGAAATTTCGAGAGGCCAAGAACTAGTTAAAGTAAAAATTAACAAGTTTATTTCTTAAAGTATAACAGAGAATAATTAAGTAACAACTATTTACAATCTGTTACCTTCCCTTCTATAATACTAGTCCGATAAAACCCCCCATTATGATTTACAAAACAAAATTTTTTATCTCAAAACCAGGCAGCTTTTCATTTTCTCTGAATTCTAGTCTTCTTTTCTTCTTCTTAGGGATTTCTAATTCATAAGTTACTGATTGGTAAAGGTACCTTTTAAGAGAGATATTTTCCAGGAGTCTTTTTACCTGCTGGGGCTTGGCAGTTTTCCTCTCAACTGTTCAATTTTCCCCATTCTTATACCCTCAAAGCATTGGATTGTGTCATTGGCTTTAAGATTGTCAATATATTCAATTCAAACTTAATTGGATTTTCATACTTTTCAGGGTATAATTTAAACTGATTGGTCTAATTTGAATCTGTTTTGTCATTTCCAGGCAACCAGCTAATTGAGTTGTTCGACAAAATGTTACATTATATTTCTTTTCAGAATACTTGATTCTGTCACTTTTAACTCTCTTAAAGGCACAGTACACTTACATCTTACTGCAGTCCAGATGAGACAGTTTCCTTCCCTAAAGGACATTAGTGAACCAGACAGGTTATTCCTGACAATCAGCAATGGTTTTCTGGTCATCATTCGACTTCTAATTCCAAATTTCTATCAAACTCAAACCCCAACAATTGTTATGGCAGGATTTGAAGGTGGCTCTCCAGAACATTACCCTAGTCTATGGATTAATAGTTTAGCGATAATACCACTAGGTGTCATCCTCTTTGTCTGATGGTCTGCCTAAGGGAGAGGAGGAGACCATTCAATGCCTTGTGTTCAAATGGGTGGCTTATTAGGCCAACATTTTAAGCTTTTAAGATGGAAGTAGTGAGTGAGTTTTGACTTTTCCATCCTGCTGTCTATTATAAACTCTTGAGGAGGATGTGATAGTGGAAGAAACACAGTTGTATAATCCAGTCATTATAATAGCATTAACAATGCAACTGGATTAGGACAATTTATTCTGTGCTAATGCAATAAAGTTATTGGTAGATGTATGTTTCTTTCCATATTGCAAACTTGTGAATCACTTTCCTGTAAAACTTTCTTTCAGTTCAATGCATGGGATATAAAATGAATATTTGTCTTTTTTATCCAGCAACACTCAAGAAACTGGACACTATCTGGATAAAGCAGTCTGCTTAATTGGCAACCCCATCCACCATCTTCAACATGCACATTCTTCATCATCAATGCATAGTAGCAGCAAAGGGTACCATCTACAAGATATACTGCAGTGAGACACTTTCCAAAATGTGACCTTTACCATCTAGATGGAAAAAGCCAAAAAATACACAGAACACACCACCTGCAAGTTTTCCTTCAAGTCACTTACTATCCTGACTTGGAAATACATCACTATTTCTTCACAATTGATGAGTCAAAATTCTGGAACTCCCTACGAGTACTCAGAGGCTGGTGCATGTATGGAGTGAAATGGTGCCAGAGGAAATGGTGGAGGCTGGTACAATTACAACATTTAAAGGGAATATAGCTGGGTATATGAATAGCAAGGGTTTACAGGGATTTGGGCCAAGGGCTGGCAAATGCGACTATGTCAGACTAAGATGTCTGGTTGACGTGGATGAGTTGGACCGAAGGGTCTGTTTCTGTGTGTATGACTCTATTACTCTCAATGTCAAGTCAACTGCAATTGAAGGACATTTCATAATCGTTAATTTTGTTGCAAGGTACCAGGAGATGTTTCCTTTGAAGATGTTTCTTTATCCGTTTTTGTAGATTCTGGTCACGTTAAGTTAAAAACATCAACCAAGTTAGATGAAACACTGAGAATTCTGTAGACAATTAGAATCTCAGAAGCTCTTTTATTTTTCATCATTACATTTAACACATGGTGAGGAAAATACATGAGAAAGATAGTTGAATACATGGTAACAGAAATGGAGTTCCAAAGAAATTACAAACAACAACATAACTAGTTAACAAAGCCTGCATTTGCTTAATGATGAGCTAGCATAATCATGTTTGACAGATTGCAGAGGAAACCCGTTGATCAGCACAATTTAGAATCACTTCAAGAGTTGCACTCCATCATCTAGAGAACTGCAGAGACATTATTGAGCTTTCAGTCTTCTGTGAGACAATGACCAATAATCATCTCAAGAGTTAACAACAGTTAAGAATGATTACCCCAGAAATATAAGAGCTAGTGCAGTTGCACCTCTTTGTTCCGCACTAACATTGAAAGGCAATTGCAGTAATTAAGCTGCACATGTTTTCTGCTGCACTGCCAGTGGATCTCGCCACCACAGTCTCCTATTACCCAAGATTCTGATTTCCGCACGCAGAACTCAATTAACATTTGTTGATGTAACTACAGCTATTATGTCTCAGAGTGAGTCAGAGAAACACTCCTCAACAGACTGTGACAACTGACCCAGAATTGAAGAGTCACTAGACTCAAACATAAACTCTGCTTTCTTCCCACAGATGCTTCCCCACCAGGTCTGCTGAGTTTCACCAGTCATTTCTGATTTTGCTCAAATTTTCTGGATTGTCTTAACCTGTATTCAAAAATTCCCATGTTAGAAGTTGCGTGCAGTTAATTCAGGAAGAATGTTGAACTGATCCCGATGTGCAAAGAAGGTGCCTGTTATAAATGAGACACTGTCAGAAACATAGGGGCAATAATCAAACACCTCTCTGCTCACACAAATGCATGCATAGACAAGGTTCTATTAAATTCTAATTGAATGAAAATTATTGGCCATTTACTCTAGTTTTTAACATGTTAGAAGTTTTACTCTGAGGTGAAGCTTACAATCACATACATGTACTACTGTGGAAGCTCATAGTTCTGAAAGAGTTAAATTTTGAAGCTGCATCAAGCTCCACCCAATTTGATAATGTCACACAGTCTTTGAGTGAAGAATATAGCAGACTAGCACAAAATCCTGAAAGAGACAGACATATTATCTCTGGCTCCTGATAGACTTTGTAATTATGTACAACTGTTCAATGTAACTTGTACCTATTGTTATGGTATAAACAATAACATCTTCTTGTCTAAAAGAAGTGTCTTTGCTCATGAAGACTCTGTAGTGGTTTATCCTCTATCATTGCTGAATAAACTCAGCAAAAGAAGGATTATTGCTCTTGGTACTCTTACTCCAAGCACAGACCATCATTGTTTGGTGAAACAACACATACACCATAAAAAGGAAGCTATTTAGCTCAATTTGATGCATGTTTGGATTCATGCCATTATCCTGACTCTTCAACACCACAACATTCACACCCAATTATTCCACTATCCAATTGCCACATCTTCCAATTGCCCTCCTTCCTGGATACCTTTAAGAACTGATCATGCAGAAGAACCATTTCTGAAGCTCTTCAACGAGCACCACTCTTTGTTTTGACAAAACCCTGAGCTACTTATTCAGGTGCAAAGAAACACTGTTAAAACATAATTCTTATTGGCAACAAATACGTGTTAGAAAGGTACTAATGGTTACTGTGTCACAACTCAATTGGAAAGAGTGCACCAATATTGGAGCCCGACTATACTACAAGTTATTATAAATTTGCAACCATCCAATGAAACAACCAAGATGGTCAATTTACCAGGCAAACTGCTATTCAGGACAAATTAACTTCTCACTTGGTTTTGTTCTTAACAGGATAACAACTACTTAGTATAAACAAACTTATTTATTAATAAAAGGCAAATAAAGATGAATTGTTCATTACTAATATGAAACTTAAGTTATACTCATTTAAAAACACCAAACACACATACACTCACAGATAGTTTTACAGATATGTTACGGAGAGAAACATGCAGAGAAGGATCATCAAATCCTGTAAGTCAAGAGACTAGACAACAAAGATTGGATGAGTTGTTTAAATCATAGAGTCCCTATAATGTGGAAACAGGCCATTCAGCCCATCAATCCACACCGATCCTCTGGAGACCATCCCACCCAGACTCTCCCAATCCCTGCATCCATGCATTTCCCATAACTAATCCACCTAACCTACACATCCTTGGACACTATGGGCAATTTAGCATGGCCAATCCACCCAACTAACACATCTTTGGACTGTGACAGGAAACCAGAGCAACTGGAGGAAACCCACAGAGACACATGAAGAATGTGCAAACTCCACACAAATAGTTGTCCAAGGTTGGAATTGAACCTGGGTTTCTGGTGCTGTGAGTCAGTAGCGCTAACCACTGAGCTGCTGTGCTGCCCCTGATGTTTCTCATAGTTTGATCTATTGTTTGTTGTGATGTTGACATATAATGTTGTCTGTAAAATGATGATTGACCTTCAAATCAATAGCTGATCGTGTGGACTTAGGTCTTTTCTTGTGTTAGAACTCTTTCTTTTAAGGATTCTCAGATTCTGTATTTTTGACTAACAGAGTGAGGTGGTGAGAGATGCTTGTAGTTTTCAAGCTTCTTGATGTCTCTCAGTGCACTGCATTCACAGTTCTGTAACAAACTGCAGATGGACCACTCCTTCTGCTGTCATTCGTCAGTTTCTTCTTAACTCAAAGGTCCTGGCACCACTCTGTCTCAACAGTGTCCACTTCATTAATCTGAAGCTAAATAATCTTGTGCAGCTAAAATGTATGCCATACAATTCAATTTGATCCAGAAGTTGTAAAACCTTTCTTTATATTTTTAGCTGGATAGCAGTCCACTTTCCATTCTCTAGTTAATAATAGTTAAAAAGAAACTAGGCATTGGTCGAATGGTATTATTGCTTGACTACTAATCCAGAAACTCAGCTTTTCTCCTAGGACCCAGGTTTGGATCCTGCCATGGCAGATGGCAGAATTTGAGTTTTAAACAAAAAGTCTGAAATTAATGACGATGAAGGTATTGTCAATTGTCATTAAAACCCATCTGATTCTCTAATGCCCTTTTAGAGTGGCATGGTGGCTCAGTGATTAACACTACTGCCTCACAGCGCCAGGGATCTGAGTTCACTTTCATCTTCGGGCGACTGTCTGTGTGGAGTTTGCAGATTCTCTCTGTGTCTGTGACCTTCCGCAGTCAAAAGATCCTTTATTGGTCAGAGTATTGAGTACAGGAGTTGGGAAGTCATGTTGCAGCTGTGCAGGACATTGGTTAGGCCACTGTTGGAATATAGCGTGCAACTCGGGTCTCTTTCCTATCAGAAAGATGTTGTGAAACTTGAAAGGGTTCAGAAAAGAATTACAAGGATGTTGCCAGGGTTGGAGGATTTGAGCTATAGGGAGACGTTGGATAGACTAGGCCTGTTTTCTCTGGAGTGTTGGAGGTTGAGGGTTGACCTTATAAAGGTTTATAAATAGACAAAGTCTTTTCCCTGGGGTGGGGAAGTCCAGAACTAGAGGGCATAGGTTTAGAGTGAGAGGGGAAAGATATAAAAGAGATTTAAGGGGCAACTTTTTCATGCAGAGGGTACATGTATAGAATGAGCTGCGAGAGGAAGTGGTGGACGCTAGTACAATTGCAACATTTAAAAGGCATCTGGATGGGTATATGACTAGGAAGGATATGGAGGGATATGGGCCAGATGCTGGGAGGTGGGAGTAGATTGGGTTAGGATATCTGTTGGCATGGGCGAGTTGGAACCAAGGGTCTGTTTCGGTTTTGTACATCGCTATGACTCTATGTGCAGATTTGGTGGATTGGCCAAGGTAGATTGGTCATAGTGTTCAGGGATATGCAGACTAGGTGAATTAGCCATGGGGAACGCAGGGTTGTAGGAGGAGGTGGGTCAGTGTCGGGATGGGATGCTGTTCAGAGGGTTGGTGTATACTCGATCAGCTGAATGGCCTGCTTCCATACTGTAGGAATTCTAAGATTCTATGAATCCAAAGGCAGGTAAGCGTTTGTCCATTATAAGTGTCAGATTGGAGAGAACAATATTAATATTTCAATGTCCAGACAGTTTTGTTTCATTACAATTACAGCGTGTTAATGGTTAAAAATATTTTACAAGTAAGAATCAATTCCAGACATTACATTTCACAGCACTCAGAGTGTTCCTTCGCATTTATCCACAGTGCGATTAAATTTGACAGGCTGAGGACTTTTAAAATAGTTTCAGTGTGTTGTTATCACAGATCAGTTTTCAGAACATTTGAAATCTAGATAGTGCCAAAGGTGTACCGACACAGGGTGTCAGATGCTACCAGGTTTGACATCCTCACAACAGTTAAAAAACATTTCTCATTGTCGAAATTGTTTTTTGGTGTGGACTTTTTTTTTGCCTTTTATAAGGAACAATAAATAATGGATAATAAATCTTTAAATAACTCGGGGTGGTGAGCTACCGAGACTGAACCTTTCATCATCTGTGTGCTATTGCTTTCTGCCTTCGTCTTTTGTTTCTGTCAAATGTATTTCATTGCAGTTTTATGTTGTAACTTTTATTATTTGGAATGGGTTTGCGTGTATACTGATATGGAACTGGGATGAATAGATGTTACTGTGTGGTGGGATATCCTACATCAAGCCAAGAAGCTCTCAGTTTGGATGAAGACTTTGTCATTGGCATATAATGTAAGAGAATTTTTAGAGTCTTCTTTTCAAATTGGGTAACAGTGCAATATTAAATACTATTAAAAATTATGTTGTCTGACAACAGGCTTTGCAGGATAATTGAGGCACTTGTTACCTTATAGGATTCAGATTGAAGACAGAAAGAAGATCAAATTTTGAAAAAAAGAATAAAAGGCCAAGTCTATAAGTTTAACCGAATTAAATCGGTGTAGGATGTAAAAGCTAAACATTGAATGCATTGTTCATTTTGCTGTTACCTCTTTGCAATCCTTAAAAAATAAGAACATCAGGTTTTTGGAAAAAATATATATGTTCAGACTCAGTATGTTCACTTTTCAAAAATTTAGTTATAGGAATCATCAGTGGGAGTTTTAAACTTTACTGTGAAATCTGAAGTGTTGTATCTAAAATTAAATTGGAATTAAATTGTAATGAATTTCCCAAAAGGAAAAACTTAATCATCTTGATGCACTTTGAAACAATTGATGCATGAAACAGTGTATTTTTTTCATGAAAATACTCTCAATTTATTCAGGTAGCATTTAAGAATTACTGTTATGGTCGTTTTCTTTGTGGTATGTTACCTGGGGAGTGTGACGATGAAGCACAGTTAAAGTGTGGGGAATAATTAGTTAGGATTGACGCAATTCAGTCACTGTTTTAAACTCATACAGTGTTATGTTTATATTTACGTTATGCTATCCTATTGCCACATGATAAGGTAAACCCCCCATGAAAACATACAAGTTGTTCTGCTATAATGCATGCTTAGTTAATGCAAATCCGCAATAACATGAATGATGAATTGGGAACACTGTTTCTAAAATGTAAACTTTTAAAGCTTGCATTGGTTATAATAAAATTCTGTTCCCATTAGTTTAAATGATGCCGCTATTCCACAATTTTCTTATAATAGGGGATTCCATGAGAATGGAAATACCGCATATTAGCAGAACTGACTGCATTGTATTACACCACCTCAATTTGGCAAGGGGATAAAATTAGATGCTTGAGGTTTGCTGTAAAGAGAGATGTTGCTGTAAATGTTTTGTATTATGCTCTCTAGGACAAACCCAAGAATGCCATATACCAAACAGTATTAGGTTTGATATTCTTGCATTTGTTCCAGTAAGTGGAAGATGAAATATTTCAGCAATCAGCCTTTTTCTCATTGACATTCCAGTTCTGTGTTACCAAGTGATGATTATAGTTTGACAAGTTTTCATGTGTCGTTCTCATTATCAATGTGGAAACAAGGAGTCATAAGGGGAAAAGTTGACAGAAAGTGCACACAGGCATGAGACTTTTAAAAATCTAATATAAATAATTTCAAATTGGAACTGATTTGCTGAAAACTCCAGGCATTCACACTTCAGTTCAAGTTGATGAAAAGGATTATCCCTCCCCCATATAAATCAGATAAACTTACACGTTTGGCCTTTTGTAGGAGCCAAATAACAGGTTGGTTGTTTACTTTAATTACAGCACTCTGCAATACTTAACAGAGGGCAGTGCATTTGTGTTTGAACAATTTAGGTACTGGTTGCAAAGCTGGTGGCATTGCATTGAAATTCAGGTTCTCTCGCAGTGAAGAAGCAAACACATATTACTTGCTGTGATGTTTCTAGCCAACTCAGTTAATTCTAAAAGGGAATTTGAATAACAATAGTAAGTGACTATAGTTGAAAAAGCTCAGAGACAGCACAATAGGTCCTGGAGTCCAAAGCTCCTCAGCCCTAGTTGTCTGTTATTTTCCTCATTTCACTCTTCATTGAGCTAAAGGAAATGGTACAAATTTATACCTTTGTCAATGGAACAGCGAAATGAAACTAGAGAAACTTCATTTGTTTTGAGCGGAAATCTAATTTCAGAAAAGTTATTTTTCTTTTGTGCTCGATAGAAATGATAGTTTCTTCTGGAAATCTGGTTCTTCACAATAATAGGTTCAGATTTCCCTGTGAAGAAATACTTAAACATGGATGGTCCTCCATAGATGATCAGGATGGGAAATAACAATGGCTCAAGAAATCAAATTGTGGATACTACTGTCCAGAACCTTCTCTTTTTATGCCATCCTGTTCAGTCCGGTTTACATTTGTTATGCAACTGAATGATTCTTACTACCCACAGAGAACCTTATCAGTGTCACTCATGTTCCAACAAAACCCGACATTGCTGCACACTACAGTACAATGGCTTAATGTGTTCATCCAAAAGCACTCTTTCCACTTTGTTGATGGAGATATTAACTGATTTGTTTTGATCACATAATTTGATATGAACCCAAATGCAAGCTTCATGTTGCCTGACCACTTGAGTGATTTCTGCGTGCAGCTAATCACATTGCTGAATGGCTGGATGTCTAAACAAGAGGTGCAAATGCACAAAGGGTTAACTCTACATAAAATTAACCTGCATCCCTGAGAAAGGGGTGGTGCGTTCTACATGTTTCAGTGAATATATAAAGCAGGAATATCCAATGGCAGAGTGTGGCTACCAAGTGTTGTCTTCTGAAGTTGTCAGTCTGGGACAAGAACTATTATATCTGTATAAGATAATGGTTCAGAAAGAGGTAATGTTGGAGACTGATTAGACTGCACCCAGTGTGATATTGTTCAGGCTTGGGTGGGGATGAGGCAGGGCATCTTATGATCTCATGAAATGCAGAGCTATACTTACATAACCTCAGCAACTATCTTTAATAAACCAATGCGTCTACTACCAGGTTGCAATAATACAATAAACTACCACTTCTGTAGATAAGTGCCACTTCTTGTTAAGACTCAGTATTGGTGGATCCTCTACCACAGTAAGCCACATAGGTCATTAGACCCAATGAAGGAAAGAGAATTGGTGGTAGCATCCTGTTATCCACAAATTCCACAGGAGCTACTTAAATTCATCCTACAAGGTCATCTGCAGTTTCTCCCACTGGAAGTCAGCAGTCATTCTTTTGCTTTGCTTTCGATGTTGGAGCAGCGCTACATAGGGGCCAAATGCTTAGCAAAGACAAGTGGAGCACAGACAATGTATACGGTTGATTGGCTAAGTCTGGTCTGAAACTTTGCATGGCTTGAGTGCAATTGATAAAGTTCATCTGGAATATTTGTTTGGTAGAGGCTTTTATTTCTGCACTGTGGCCAAGAGGATGTTGTAATGATCGGTAACAGAGGGAAGGTAAGGTAAGCTAAGTGTGACTGTGGAATTAGAGTTGCATTCACTAGCGCTGTAATTGGATAAGCCAGTTATGGTCAGCCTGGTCTGAAGAGGATTGTGGTCACCTCCCTTTTTCTGTTCCTCCTCAGCTGCTTTTGGCTCGGAATACGGCCTTTTGGCTAAGATCAAGTGTCTGTTCTTATCAGGACAGGGGTCATGTTGCGAGTCATCAGAGCTAGTGGAGATCATCGCTGGATCGTGATTGGACGTTGGAGGATTGTTTGGTTGTGCTGACCTGCTATTGGTGGATCTTCATGCTGGCTTCAGCCTAACGCCAATTCAGGGACCAGCCAACCTCAGAGCTATGGCCTCAACAGCTGCCCGCACCCCGGGCCAGGGGGGTTGAAACACCGTCCGGATGTCTGTCAAGAAGGTGGAAGAGCGTACACCAGTCGATCGGACGGTTTCGTCAAGAAGGTGTTGTTCGAGTGCTGTGGGTTCGCCGCAGCAGACGTGTACTGCCTGCAGGGTTTCCCTGGGGCAGGCTACTTTGACGTCACCTTCAGGAGCGTGAAGCAATGCGAGCAACTCCTGGAGGTCTTCAAGGAAAAGGAAGAGGAGCTGCTGTTCTCCATCTTGTCGGCGGTCCCCTTGTGTGTGCTTCCTGCACAGAGGAGTCGGGTTGTTACGATCCACATGTACAACCCCTACGTGCCAGCAACCGATGTCCTGACGTTCCTGGGAAGATATGTGCAGGGTCGAGGGACAAAGCACCGATGTGGTTGACCCTTTCGGGATCTGGACCAGCAAACGACAGGCCAAGGTAACCCTGAGGGTTGACGCCAGCGGGAATATCCTCCACCCACCCTCTAGCTTTGCTATCGGAGGGAGCAGAGGGTACCTGACTTATGCAGGGCAGCCGAAAGTGCGCCAAACCTGTGGGAGGTCAGGCCACATGGCGGCGGACTGCAAGGTCACGATCTGTCGGAATTGCAAGAAGGAGGGTCACCCGACCAAAGTGTGCAAGGAGGAAAAGAACTGCAATCTGTGCGGGGAGGCGGGCCACGTGTACAGGGCCTGCCCAAGACGAGGGGCTGCCACCTACGCGCAGATGGCCGGAGGTGGGCCACAAAAGGACGGCAAGGCACCGCAAACCGGCAAGGGAATGGTGTCTGGGGGCACGCAACAGGAAGGACAGGCCGGAGCAGAGCAGATGACAGCTACCGGAGAGGTACAGCTGCCGAGCGAAGCTCCGACAGGACAGGCAGAGGAGGAGGAGGTGGAGAAGGGAAAGAAGGAGGCAGAGGAATGGACCGTGGTGCAAAACAGGAGGAGGAAAACCCACCCGGCCGCCAAGACCTCCCAGAAAAAGGGGAAAAGGCAGCTGCATGAGGAAGACATGGACAGCTGTTCGGAGGGTGAGGACGGGCGTAAAGAGGGTCGTCACCAAAAGAAGAGGCAGAGCGCTGCGAGGAGAAAGGAGGGCAGCACCTGCCAACCAAGGGACAAACCTCGTGAGGAAATGGGAAACTACCACCCCCCACCAGGTGAAAGCCAGGAGGGCCCCGCCGCCACACAGCTCCAGGTCACTGGGAGCAGCGACCCTCTGACAGCCCCGCTGTCAGATATAGAAACAGACAACGTGGACCCTGGTCTCGGCCCGATGACACTGAAGCGGGGAAATGGGCCGAGTGGGGAGCTGGACAGCTACCTCAGCCCTGCGAGGGTCCAGCAGTTTGTGTTCTGCATGGGGATGCAGACAGCTACCCCAGAGGGGCAGGACCAGCGACAATCGGACATGGGTAACCTTACAACCTGTTAAAAAAATGGGGTTAAAAATTGCAACTATTAATGTGCGCCGCATAAAATCTGCTGCGCGATGTGTTTCAACACTGGCCTTCCTGGCCAACGTGAAAGCCGATGTCCTGTTTCTGCAGGAGTTTGCGATACCGCACCTCAGCAGCTACAGGAGATGGTCGAGCTTGTGGGCCCATGGGCCGTCAGTGTGGTCGGGGGGCAACGATAACCGCTCCTCGGGCCTGGCTATTCTGTTACGGGGAGGCAACTTCACCATCTCCGAGGTTAAGGAGGTGGTGGGCGGGCGCCTCCTCGTTGCTGATGTTACATACAGAAACGCTCCCGTAAGACTAAACAATGTGTACGCCCCAGCGGGTAAGAGGGAACGGTTGGCCGTCCTGCAACAGCTTCCACTGTTGCTGGCTACGTCCAGGCCGGTCATTCTGGCCGGAGACTTCAACTGCATCATTGATGCAGAAGGACGATCCGGCGGGGGGGACAGTAAACTGGACGCCACGTCCAGAACCCTGATGGACACGGTCAAAGATGCCAAGCTGCACGACGTCTTCAGCACCCCTGCAGACGGAGCGCAGCGTAGATATACATGGTCACGGGCAGACGGGTGTATCCGCTCAAGGATAGATTACCTGTTTGTGTCCTGAATGCTCCCGGTCAGATCCACCGGCGTCAAACCGGTGTTCTTCTCTGACCACTGCCTCCTGCTGGCCGACTGTCACCTACAGGACGAGCAGCGGGCTGGTAAGGGAACGTGGAAGCTGAACACCAAGCTGTTGACTCCGGGAAACATTGAGGAGTTCAAGAGGGATTACGCAGGTTGGAGAACCGTGAAGCACCTCTTTGAGTCTCCAGCGGACTGGTGGGAAACAGTAAAAGGGAACATCAAGAGGTTCTTCATCCTCAAAGGTGTTCAGGAGGTGAGAGAGAGACGGGGAAAACTGTCCCAGCTCAAGGAAAGTATGCAGAACCTGCTCCTGCTGCAGACGTTGGGGGTCGATGTCACGGAGGACCTCAAGGAGGTGAAGGGTCAGCAAGCCTCGCTCTTTGTCTCGGAGGCCTCCAAGATAATCTTCCGGTCCAGAGTCCGCTCCGAGGAGCAGGACGAGATGTGCTCACGTTTCTTCTTCCAGAAGGTGCACAAATAGAGCTCCGTGCTCAGCAGCCTGAAGGAAGAAGATGGCTTGGTAACGTCATCTCAGGCTGACATCATGAGGATCAGCAAATCCTTCTATGCCAGTCTGTATGACGAGAAGCCAACCGACAGTGCGGCCTCCCAGTTGTTCCTGTCCTCTATCACGGAGGTCCTAGACGACGGAACACGAGAGAGGCTGGACCAGCCGCTATCTCTGAATGAGCTGACCAAGGCCCTCGAGTCCTTTGAAAAGAATAAAACTCCCGGAAGCGACGGCTTACCGGTCGAGCTCTATTCCGCTCTGTGGGACTTGATTGGCCAGGACCTGCTGGAGGTCTATGTCAGTATGCTTCGGGCAGGTACCATGAGTGAATCCATGAGGAAAGGCATATCACCCTCATCTACAAGCAGAAGGGGGAGAGGGAGGAAATTAGAAATTGGAGACCGATCTCACTGTTAAACACAGACTACCAAATCTTGTCAAAGGTCATCGCCAACCGGGTCAGGTCTGCTCTGGGATCGGTGATCCACCCTGACCAAACCTGTGCTGTACCAGGCAGGAAGATCGCTGAGAATCTCGCACACCGAGACGAACATCAACTGTGTCTGGAGGATCATCAACTTGGTGAAGGACGCTCTCTGGGTGGTCCGAACCCTGCTGATCTTCCAGCTGAAGGAGTTGACCCCGACTGAGTGTTGCAGACTGGCACATTCCAAGGTCCAGGACTACGTGTTGATGGACGCGCTGAAGCTTGGGGCAGCTGCCGCCAAGGCGCGGTGGGGAAAGACCACCGTGTAACATCTGCCTGCCTAAGAAGAACAGGGGGCCCACGCAGTCATTTGGGCTCCGCTGGCGCCTCAGCTCAATGTAATCGTACCATAGGAATGATTACCCTGTTTCGATACGCAAAGAAATGGAATGTTTACAGAAGGATGGTATGTCCAGTTGTATAGATCAAATATTTATGAATAAAATTTATTTTTGAAATAAAAAAAAATGTGTAGCTCCTGAGGACCAGAGGAAGAGATTCTGCTCGAGTGCTGCAGGTTCGACACAGTGGACGTGTGCTGGCTGGGGAGAAACCACGGGGATCGTGTTGCGAGTCGTTGAAGCTGCTGGAGGCCATCGCTGGATCGTGATTGGACGTTGGAGGATCGTTTGGTTGTGCTGACCTGCTCTTGGTGGATCTTTATGCTGGCTTCTTTTTTTTTATTTCAAAATATACTTTATTCATAGAAATAAATCTTTGGTACTTGTACAATTTGTCATGTCGTTCATAGATATATACATTGCATGTCTTAAACATTACAAAGAACAGATTGAATTACTCGAATTTACAGTTATCCTATTTACAGTTCCCTTTATTAACTATCCAGTCTCTTATTATTTAGCTGTGGCTTCAGCAGGACCCACCTACTGAGTGGGTGCCCTATTATACTATAGCAAATGAACCTTTTTTAATCCCAGTTTATGGGGTTACCATTGTTCATTTGACTGTCCTGTCTCTGGGGTAGCTGTCTGCATCCCCATGGTGAGCACGAACTGCTGGACCCTCGCTGGGCTGAGGTAGCTATCCAGGCTCTCACTGTGGTCATTTACCTGCTCTGGAGTCATTGAGCCAAGGCAAGGGTCCGCACCGTCCAGTTCTGTGTCTGACAATGGGACTGTCAGAGGATCGCAGCTCTCAGTTGTCTGTAGTTGTGGGGCAGTGGGTACCCCCTGGTTCTCACTGGGTGGAGGGTGGACTTCAGGAGGTCCGTTGTTTCCTGGTTGGGAGGAAATGCCCTCCTCTTTATCTACGGCGCTCTGTCTCTTCTTCTGGTGGTGATGACATTCTGTGCGCACGTCTTCACCATCCGAAGAGCTGGCCGTCCCTCCCTCGTGCAGCTGTCTTTTCCCCCTTTGCTGGGAGGCTTTGGGGGCCTGGCCGGATTTTCTCTTCCTGTTTTTAACAGGTATCCACTCCTCTGTCTGCTTGATTACCTTCTCCTCCATTGCTTCCATCTGCCCAGCTAGAGCTAGGATCAGCTGCTGTGTCTCTCCGCTGGCTGCCGCCTCCTCTACTCCAGCCTGTTCTTCTTTCTGGGTGCCACCAGACTCTGTTTCCCTGCTGTCTGGGTGCACATTACTGGTCTTTGGGGGTTCACGGTTCACATTGCTACCTCCAGCCATCTGTGCGTAAGTGGGTCACCCCCCCCCACCCCTGTCTTGGGCAGGTCTTGTACATGTGGCCCACCTCTCCACACAGGTTGCAGTTCTTTGCTTCCTGACAGTCCTTAGTCAGGTGACCCTCCTATTTGGACGCGGGACTCTGTGCTCTATGGTCTGTTCCTCAGGACGCACACTGAGATGAACATTAACTTTGCCTGGAGGATCATCAACTCGGTCAAAGACGCTCTTTGGTCTGTCCAGTTCCTGCAGATGGTCACCTTGCAATCCGCCGCCACGTGTCCCGACTTCCCGCAGGTTCGGCACACTTTCGGCTGCCCTGCATATGTCAGGTAGCCTCTGTTCCCTCCAATTGCGAAGCTCGAGGGTGGGTGAAGAATGTTCCCATTGCCATCGACCCTCAGAGTCACCCTGACCTGCCGCTTACTGGTCCAGATCCCAAAGGGGTCGATCACATCGGTGGCTTCTCCCTCAACTTGGACGTACCTTCCCAGGAAGGTCAGGACATCAGCCGCTGGAACATAGGGGTTGTACATATGGATTGTGACAACCTGATTCCTCTGTGCAGGAAGCACACACAATGGGGTTGCCGACAAGATGGAAAAGAGCGGCTCCCCTTCCTTCTCCTTGAAGACCTTCAGGAGCTGTTCGCACTGCTTCACACTCCTGAAGGTCACATCAAAGTAGCCTGCCCCAGGGAAATCCTGCAGGCAGTATACATCCGCTGCAGCGAACCCACAGCATCCCAGCAGCACTTTCTTGATAAACAGCATGCGGTCAAGCGGCGTACGATCCTCTATCTTCTTCACAGTCACCCGGACGGTGTTTCGAACCCCCTGCCCAGGGCTGCGGGCAGCTGTTGAGACCATAGCTCTGAGGTTGGCTGGTCCCTGAATTGGCGTTAGGCCGAAGCCAGCATGAAGATCCACCAATAGCAGGTCAGCACAACCAAACGATCCTCCAACGTCCAATCACGATCCAGCGATGATCTCCACTAGCTCTGATGACTCGCAACTCGACCCCTGTACCCTAGGCACACCACATGGCAAAGAAATCTACACGTCCGCTGCTTCAAACCCGCAGCACTCCAGCCCAAGGAACAGAGGGCGGATCCTGAGGAGCACCAAGACATGGCTTGGCTGGTGGTGAGAAGGACTCTGCCTGTGAGATCCTTTATGTACGTCTGGACGCTCTGCCGCACCGTACGCTGCCCATGAAGCAGCTGCGGGGGTGACAAGACTATCACACACCTCCTTATGGAATGTGCCTACGCAGAGGAAATCTGGAGAGGAATGCAGTGGTGTTTGTTGAGGTTCGTCCCGAGCAGCTCTGTGACGCGGGACTCCGTGCTCTATGGTCTGTTCCCCAGGCCGCACACTGAGATGAACATTAACTTTGCCTGGAGGATCATCAACTCGGTCAAAGACGCTCTTTGGTCTGTCCAAAACCTGTTGATCTTCCAGCTGAAGGAGCTGACCCTAACTGAGTGTTGCGGACTGGCACATTCCAAGGTCCAGGACTACATGTTGAGGGATGCGCTGAAGCTTGGGGCAGCTACCGCCAAGGCGTGGTGGGGAAAGACCACCGTGTAATGTCTGCCTACCAAAGACGAACAGGGGGCCCACTCAGTAACTCAGCTCCGCTGACGCCCCAGCTAAATATATGGATGGTAAACATACAGACTTGTATATACGAATGATTAATTCCGATCTCTGTATGTAAAGAAAGGCAAGGTGCGCCTGTGAATGGCACCACCAATTGTACAGATCATCAAAATATTTTTTATGAATAAAGTATATTTTTGAAATTAAAAAAAACAAGGACCGTGACCTCATGGCAGCCGGATAAAGTTAGAGGGAGCAGATCTTGAAGAATCCTGGGCTGACGAGTATCCAGGGCTGATCCCAGCAATGGAAGCATTATGTAAGTAGTACAATTGTCTGTGGGATGACGTTTTATTTGGTGCCAAGACTTTACTGGCACCAGATGAGCTATTGGATTGTCTGTAGATATGTTTGTTGCTCGGTAGTCACACTGTCCTTCTGATGGCGATCCCAGCATAGTTCAGTGGACTGCAGCAGATTCACGATGGCTGCTGCTTTAATGAGGACCAACTTGCACTGAATGTGGTCACTGGGCATCCTGTCATTGAGGGAGTAGAATCCCTTTCAGTTGTGGTTCTTCTCCACAATTCCATGTAGTACCTGCTAAGTGACTCGTGTGAAGTCAGAGGCATCCTGTATTGTGTGCTTCCTTCATCTTCTCTCTGGCAAGACAGGATGGAAAATGTTCAGCTTTCTTTGTATACAGAGCTTCAGTAACATCCTTTAAACAGCAGACAACATCTGTGGCAAATATCACTTGCTCCAGCCTGGGAGGAGCTTGATGCACAATGGAACTTAGTCAAGGTCATCCTTGTAGCCATTGGTAACACTATCCTCACCCTGCTTTGTGATTGAAAATCAGGCGTGGGTAGCATATTCTGGTCAGTACCTTCTTAGTAAAACAAAGAAATCTAACCCACTATTACACACCAAGGTTGAGATAGGAGGACTCAAAACACTAATTCTGCTTTCTTCCTGCCAGACCTGCTGAGTTTCTGATTTAGATTCCCTACACTGTGGAAACAGGCCCTTTGGTCCAACAAGTCCACGCTGATACATTGAAGAGTAACCCATCCAGACGCATTTCCCTCTGACTAACGCACCTAACCCATCGGCAATTTAACATGGCCAATTCACCCGATCTGCACATTTTTGGACTAGCAATTTCTGTTTTTGTTTGAGACACGAGAATTGCTCTTTGAAGAGCCAAAGTGGATATGGCCTCTTGCTAAAGATCTGTCTTCCCACCACCTCCATCCCAACCTACTCCACCTTCGAGTAGCTAATTCTCCTCTGTGTCACCTCTACCTAACATACTGTAGGACAAGCTGGATAGAAGCAACTGCACCCTCAGAGCCAGTAACCTAAGCAGAGCCCTTGAGGTCAGAACCTTTGCCTACACCCACTTACATAGCAGTTCCTGTGGACTTCAACAACTTTAAAAATAACATTCCCAGCCACCAAACCCTTCCATTATCTTTAGAAATCTATCAGTAAATAACTTCAGAATAGATGTTGATATTGGGAAGCCCTTCCTGCAGCTGAGTTAAGAGAGGGTGTTTGTTCAAAAAATCAGGACAAATAGCAGCACAAAAATTAAATAAGCATTAGGCTCATATCTCCAGTGTCAATCTCTAGCCTGTGCAAGTGCCGTTACTAAAATTATATCTGGTAGGAGAAGGACCAGAATTGTGCAACTGCACCATGGATCCCATTTTACATCCTACATGATAATCACTGCAAAAACACACTGAATTGTGTTGCCTCCAAGCAAATTGACCACTATGCTGCTGGGAAGAAAGAAACATCAACATCAACATCTTCAACCAGGCCAATATCTCCAGCATTGAGGCACTGACCACCCTCGATCAACTACAACAGGCTGGGCATGTTGTCCGCTTGACCAACATGAGACCCCAACCCCTCCAAGCAGGTGCTCTGTTCCCATTTCAGAAATGGTAAGCGAGCCCCGGGTGGGCAGAGGAAGCACTTCAAGGATACCCACAAGACCTTACTGGTGGAGTGTGGCATTCCCTCAGACACCTGGGAATAACTGGTCCAAGACTGTCGAAGGTGGATGAGGAGCATTCATGAAGGCTCTGAATATCTTGAAACTTGCCGTCGAGAAAACGTGGCAGCCGGGCGAAAGCAGTGTAAGGAGTACACTGCCACACTAACAGCCTATCCACCCCTCCCCAGACTTGCCATCTGCCCCAAATGTAACAGAGCCTGTGGTCGCTGCATAAGTCTTACAACCACCTACAGACTCAGCCTGAGAGTGGAAGAGAGTCATCCTTGTCTGTAAGGGTCTGTCGATGATGATGATGATAACCTTCAAGATAAGACATTGTAAAGAAGAATTTCAAATTAATTTAAAATGTAAGTATTTCAATGTAATTTCAGGAGGCCAGTAAATCTTGTGAACAATGCCAGAAGTGCCCCTTTTGAAAGCAGAAATAAGTAAATTTTTGGCAGCAAAATGCATTAGAGTAATGGATACGAAATGAGGAAGAAATGATGGGTGACTTATTTAATCCCTTCCTGTAGTACAAATGAAAAAAATGAAATGATCCAACATTTCAAGGACTGATTGATAGAGAAAAGGAAGAAGAGAAAAGTTGTTGCTTACCCTCAAGGAAGTACATTTATAAAATCCAATATAGAAATAGATTGGTTTATGTACTGAAGCTGTTACATTGTTAACCTTCTCTGGATTTGATGTACTAAGAATTTCATTCTTTATCTCAAAATCAAAGACTTGAGCTCTCAGTCATTCACAGGGAAGTTCAAATTCTTCTGGCATTAAATAATTCAATTCATATTGTTTCCAATTTCTTTGACCTACTTAATAGCTTTTTACATAATTTTAATTATTTAATCACACTGTTAAATTCAGCAACACTTGACTGGCATTTCATTATCAGTTGAGGCAAGTAGACTTTTACCCAACTGTAAATGTACATAAGAATATATTAACATTAGAAATAGAAGCAGGAATGCCGAGGCCATTCATCTCCTCAAGCCTGCCCTACTGTCAATAAAATCATGGTTGATCTAACTCAAGCCTCTACTCTTCTGTGCTGGTTCCTCATAGCCCACAACTCCCAATACTTCTGAAAATCAACCTATCTCTTCTTTAAATGCTTTCAGTGATCCAGCCTCCACAAGCCTCTGAAGGAGAGAATTCTAAAGTCAAAACATATGGTGCTGGAAAAGCACAGCAGGTCAGGCAGCATCCAAAAAGCAGGAGAGTTGATTCTTTGGGCAAAAGTCCTTCATCAGAAATGTGCACATTCCTGATGAAGGGCTTCTGTCCGAAACTTCGACTCTCCTGCTCCTCGGATGCTGCCTGACCTACTGTGCTTTTCCAGCACCATACGTTTCGACTCTGATCTCCAGCATCTGCAGTCCTCACTTTCTCCCAGAGCTAGACACTCACTACTCTTTGAGAGAAGAAATTCATCTTCAACTCAGTTTTAAATGAGTATCCCTTTTATTCTGAAGCTATGTCTCCTAATTTGGGATTGCCCCAAGAGTGGAGATATCTTCTCAACATCTAACCTGACAAGCCTCCTCAGAATCGTAAACAAAAACAGAAACTGCTAGAAAAATTCATCAGGTTAGGCAGCATCTGTTAAGAGAGAGGAGAGTTAACATTTGAAGTCCAATCACCTTTATTCAGAACTTCAAGTCCTGAGGAAGGGTCACTGAACTCAAAATATTATGTCTGTTTTTCTCTCTCCACAGACCTAATGAGTTATTCCAAGCACTTCTGTCTTTGTTTCAAATCTTCAGCATCCACAGTTGTTTGTTTTAGTTTCATGTCCCCTCAGAATCTTGTATGCTTAAAGAAAACCACTCCTCATTCTTCTAAACTCTAGTGAATAAAAGTCAAATCTGTTTAACTATTCTTGATAAGCCGACACCTGATCCCAGGAATCAGCTAACTGAATCTCTTTTGAACTGCATCCAATGCCAATGCTTCCTTTTTTAAATATGGGGACCAAAACTGCACACAGTACTCCAAATGTCGACTCACCAACACCCTGCATAGTTGTAACAGAACTTTCCCATTCTTAAACTCCAATCTGTAGCAATAAAGACCAAACTTTTGTTTGTTTTAATAATTATGTTGAATCACAAGATCATCCAGGTCTCACTGTACTGCACATTTTGCTCTCTCTCTCCATTTAAATAATAATCTGCCTTTTGATTATTCCTATCAACCTCACATTTTTCTAAATTAATCTTCGTCTGCCAGGTTTTTGCCCACTCACTCAATTTATCCTATATCTCCTTGCAGATTCCATATATTTTCATCAGATGTCCTCCCATTTACTTTAGCATTGCCAGCAATTTGGATATATTACACTTTTCCCCTCCTCTAAATCATTAATGTACATAGATAATAAATTAGGACCAGGGCTGAACCTTGTGGCTATTTCTTTCTTAATAATGGACTCTTTCAATTTCCTACAGCAGATGTTTGACTAACTGGTCTACAGTTTCCTGATCTCCATCTCCCTCCCATCTTGAATAGGGGCATCACATTAGTGGTTTTAAAATTGACTGGCATCTTCCTTGAATCCAGTGAGTTTTGTAATATTTCAACCATTGTCTTCACTGTCTCAGTAACCTGATCCTGTAAAATCCTTGGATACAGGCCATCAAGTACTGGTGACTTGTTTGTTTTTAGTTCCATTAGTTTGTCAAATATTTTGTCAGTCATGATAAAGTCTGTTACAAGATCTTTCGTCCTATTTGCACCCTGTTTATTTGTTATTGTTTGGGTGTTTACAGTGTCCTCCACTGTGAAGACTGATGTAAAGTATAGGTTTATTTGCAATTTCCACATTCCTTAGTATTAAATCTCCATTGCAACCTCCAAGACTCCTACACTTGCTCTAGCTACTCTCACCTTTTCCATACTTGGAGAAGCTCTTGCTGTTTGTTTTTCTATATCTTGTCTGTTCACTTTCATAATCAATTTTCTCCCTTTGTTTTAGCTTTTTACTCATCAACTATTAGCTCCAAAAAATTCTAAATCCTCTGGCCTACCATTAGTTTTGCTACTTTTTATGACTTTGGACTTTCTCTCTGACCATCTTTGTAGACCATTAGCTGGTTCATTCTTTCCATTGAAAAGTCCATTTTTAAGTTTGGAATAAATTCTTGCTGAGCATTTTGATATAACTGTTTAAATATCTGCCACTGTTCATCCTTTGACTTTTGCTTAGTCTATTTCCCAGCCTATTTTAGACAGTTCTTTCTTCATACATCTCTAATTGCCCCTAATTAAGTTGAGGATAGTGGTTTGAGACCCAAGTTACTCTTGACAAACTGCTGGGATCTTTACCTCCTCGAGGATCCTTGATATGTGATTTCTTATTAATCCGAGCTCATTACATATGACTGGATCTAAAATAGCCCATTCCTGGGTAGGTTGTGTTACATACTGCCCTAAAAAACAATCTCTAATGCATGTTACAATTTTTTCTTCCATGTTACCCTTATCCATCTGATTTTGTCCAGTCATTATGCAGATTAAAAGCACCTATAACAATTTTAGTACCCTTCTTGCGCAGTCATCTTACTTCTTGTTAGAGTTTTTCAAAACTTTCCTTCAATTGAAACCCCCTCCCCCACATATATTAGTCTAAAGTCCTAGCTACAACTTAGTTATGCAAGTTGTTAGGACACTGGTGCCAGCATGATTCAAATGAACCCTCTCACATCAGTCTCTGAGCCATTAATTTATCTCTCTAACCTATTTAGACTTCACCGATTTGCATGTAGCTCAGACAGTTACCTGAAAATTTATTCCCTTTGTGGATCTACTTTTTAATTTGTCCTCAAAATCCTTGTAACCTTCAGCAGAGTCTCTTTCCTTATCCTAACTGTGTTGTTGGTACCTATGTGGACCATGACAACCAGATTCTTCCCCTTCCACTCCAAGTTCCTCCTAAGTCCAAAAACGATGCACTGAACCTGGGCACCAGGTAGGTAACAAAATCTTTGGGATTTTTTGTCTTTGCTGTAGAGAACAGTATTTGTTCCTGTCAATATTGCTGCTACATTTATCTTCCCTCCCACCCTCCCTTGAATGGTCCTATGGATCGTGGTGCCATGGTCAGTTCACTCAACCTCCTTGCAGCCTGTGCTATCATCCATCGTGCAAACTGAAATCTTATGCCAATTGGACAAGGGCGTTGCTGAGTCTCCTCCAGTCTCCTGTCTAAGTTCCCTCCAACTGTTATAATGTGGTTGCTGAAAGTTCAAGGCAACCATTCTGTTCAAAATAATTTTGAATTTCAGTCATTAACCTGTTTTAACATTTCATCCTTCATTAATTACTCATTAAAATGCTATTTAAAAAAGGATAATTGTCCCTTCAATTGATTCTAATCAGTCTGTGTAAGAGGGCAATTCAAGGTATAACTACATTGACCTATATCAACCTGAAGCCAATCACAGTAGAATGGATTGACAAATTGAAAACTTCCCCTTCACACTTTTTCAATCAATCCATTGAGATGTGCTTTCTGTACCTTAGAAATTTCTGTGTGAAGTTATGTTTTTTGGGTAGCAGAAAGAGAAACAAAGGCTATCAAAGACAATGTTACTTTGTGTGTGTCTTTAACTCTTTGATAGGATAAGAGTGTTGAGGGCTGGCCTAGCATTATTTGCCCAGAGGAAAATGAATTCAGAGTCGACTACATTGCTGTGGGACCAGAGTCAAATGTTAACTGGACCAAGTAAGGACAGTAGATTTCTTTCCCTAAAGGACATTCGTGAACCAGTTGGGTTTTTATGAGAATCAACAATGGTTACATGGCTGTTATTAGACTAGCACTTTCTTCCAGATAGTTTTTCATAGACTTAAGATTTCACCATCAAGCATGGGGGGACTTGAACTCAGGCCCAGATAAAAATTGACTGTGAATTCTGGATTCCCAGTCCAGTGGCAGTGTATGTGAAGCTTCACATTTCTAAACAAATATGCAGTTAGAAGAACAAAGACACCAATGCCCATTCTTCAATAGTATCTTATTATTAAAATGCATTGGCTATATAACACTAACATTTTCAGAATGCTGCATCTCACAAAACTAACTTCATTTTATGCTGACTCCTTGCATTGATCAAATTACCTTCCAGGCAAAGAATAATTGAACTTTACCTATTTGCCAGACAAACCTTTTTCTTGGAAAAGCACTCTTGATTGAAACTATGATAAAACAAATGGTGCCCATACCGTAAATCTGAAAGAAAAACAAAAAGAGCTGTAAGTCTAACAAGCCTGGCAGTATCTGTGAATGGAGAACTGTTCAGAAGAAGAAAAATATTTGACTCAAAACTTTAACTTTGTTTCCTCACAGAGGATGCCAGAGCTGTTTTGTTTCTCCAGATCTGGCTGTTTTTATTTCATTTAAATTGTTTGTTGTAGGTCAGTCATCTCAGCTCCAGGACATCTCTTCAGGAGTTTGACAGGGTAATGTCCGAGATCAAACAAATCTTTAGTTGCTTCTTCAATTACCTTCCTTCCATCATAAGGTCAGAAGTGAGGTGTTTGCCAATGATTACACAATTCAGCAACATTCACGACTCCTCAGATACTGAAGCAGTCCATGTTCAAATGCAACAAGATCTGGACACTATCCAGGTTTGGCCGACAAGTGGCAATTAACATTTGCATCACACAAATGTCAGGCAATGACCATGAGACAATGTAATCACCACTCTTTGATATTCAATGGTTCTAACATCACTGAATTCCCCACTATCAATGTCCTGGGGATTACCATTTATCAGAAACTCAATTGGACTTGCCACATAAATAAAAGAGCTACAAGAGCAGGTCAGACATTAGGAATATTGCGATGAGTAACTCCATTCCTGACTCCGCAAAGTCTACGCAAGACACACGGAGAAAGTGAGGACTGCAGAAGCTGGAGATCAGAGTCAATAAGTGTGGTGCTGGAAAAATACCAGCTGGTCAGGCAGCATCCAAGGAGCAGGAGAGTTGATATTTCGAGCATAAGCTCTTCATCAGGAATAATAATGAAGAACTTATGCTCGAAATGTTGACTCTCCTGCTCCTCAGGTGCTGCCTGATTGGCTGTGCTTTTCCAGCACCACACATCTAGAAGGCACAAGTCAGGAGTATGATGGTATGCTCCCCACTTGCCTGGATGGGTGCAGTTACAACAACACTCAAGAAGCTAGACATCATCCAGGATAAAGCAGCTGCTTAATTGAAACTACATCCACGAGCATCACTCCTTCTTCTATCAATATTCTGTCGCTGCAATCTGTACTGTCTACAAGATGCATTGCAGAAATTCACCAAAGATCCTCAGACAGTGCCTTCTAACCTAATGACTACTTCCATTGAGATGAACAGAGGCAGCAGGCATGTGGGCACAGCACATTCAGGGAGGTGGTGGCCTATTGGTATTATTGCTAGACAATTACATAGAACATAGAACAGTACAGCACAGAACAGGCCCTTCAGCCCACGATGTTGTGCCGACCACTGATCCTCATGTATGCACCCTCAAATTTCTGTGACCATATGCATGTCCAGTAGTCTCTTAAATGTCCCCAATGACCTTGCTTCCACAACTGCTGCTGGCAACACATTCCATGCTCTCACAACTCTCTGTGTAAAGAACCCGCCTCTGACATCCCCTCTATACTTTCCTCCAACCAGCTTAAAACTATGACCCCTCGTGTTAGTCATTTCTACCCTGGGAAATAGTCTCTGGCTATCAACTCTATCTATGCCTCTCATTATCTTGTATACCTCAATTAGGTCCCCTCTCCTCCTCCTTTTCTCCAATGAAAAAAGTCCAAGCTCAGTCAACCTCTCTTCATAAGATAAGTCCTCCAGTCCAGGCAGCATCCTGGTAAACCTCCTCTGAACCCTCTCCAAAGCATCCACATCTTTCCTATAATAGGGCGACCAGAACTGGACGCAGTATTCCAAGTGCAGTCGAACCAAAGTTTTATAGAGCTGCAACAAGATCTCATGACTCTTAAACTCAATCCCCCTGTTAATGAAAGCCAAAACACCATATGCTTTCTTAACAACCCTGTCCACTTGGGTGGCCATTTTAAGGGATCTATGCACCTGCACACCAAGATCCCTCTGTTCCTCCATACTGCCAACTATCCTATCCTTAATCCTATACTCAGCTTTCAAATTCGACCTTCCAAAATGCATCACCTTGCATTTATCCAGGTTGAACTCCATCTGCCACCTCTCAGTCCATCTCTGCATCCTGTCAATATCCCTCTGCAGCCTACAACAGCCCTCTATACTGTAAATGACACCTCCAACCTTTGTGTCGTTTGCAAACTTGCTGACCCATCCTTCAATCCCCTCATCCAAGTCATTAATAAAAATTACAAACAGTAGAGGCCCAAGGACAGAGCCCTGTGGAACACCACTCACCACAGACTTCCAGGCAGAATATTTTCCTTCTATTACCACTCGCTGTCTTCTGTTGGCCAGCCAATTCTGTATCCAGACAGCTAAGTTCCTCTGTATCCCATTCCTTCTGACCTTCTGAATGAGCCTACCATGGGGAACCTTATCAAATGCCTTGCTGAAGTCCATATACACCACATCCACAGCTCGACCTTCATCAACTTTTCTAGTCACATCCTCAAAGAACTCGATAAGGTTTGTGGGGCATGACCTGCCCCACACAAAGCCGTGTTGACTGCATTTAATCAAGCCATGCTCTTCCAGATGGTTATAAATCCTATCCCTCAGAATCCTTTCTAATACCTTGCAGACGACAGACGTGAGACTGACTGGTCTGTAATTGCCGGGGATTTCCCTGTTTCCTTTCTTGAAGAGAGGAATTACATTTGCCTCTCTCCAGTCCTCAGGTACGACTCCAGTGGAGAGCGAGGATGCAAAGATCTTCGCAAGTGGCAAAGCAATTGTATTTCTCATTTCCCAAAGCAGCCGAGGACAAATCTGGTCCGGGCCTGGCGACTTGTCAATCTTAATGTTTGACAAAATTTTCAGCACATCAGCTTCCTCTATTTCTATCCATTCCAGCATGCACATCTGCTCTTCAAAGGTTTCATTCATTACAAAGTTCATTTATTTTGTAAAGACAGAAGCAAAAAACTCATTTAGAGCTTCCCCAACCTCCTCAGACTCCACACACAAGTTCCCTATGCTATCCCTGATCAGCCCTACTCTTTCTTTGACCATTCTCTTATTCCTCACATAAGTGTAAAATGCCTTTGTGTTCTCCCTAATCCGTTCTGCCAAGCCTTTCTTGTGCCCCCTCCTGGCTCTCCTCAGACCATTTTTGAGCTCCTTCCTTGCCTGCCTGTAATCCTCTAGAGCTGAGCTTGACCCTAGCTTCCTCCACCTTATGTAAGCTACCTTCTTCCTTTTGACGAGAAGCTCCACCGCTCTCGTCATCCAAGGTTCCTTTATCTTACCCCTTCTTGCCTGTCTCGGAGGGACATATTTATTCATCACTTGCAACAACTGTTCCTTAAACAGTTTCCACATGTCTATAGTGCCTTTACCATGGAACAATCGCTCCCAATCCATGTTTCCTAACTCATTTCTAATCGCATCATAGTTTCCTCTTCCCCAATTAAATATCCTCCCATTTTGCCTAATCCTCTCCTTCTCCATAGCTATGTAGAATGTGAGGCAGTTGTGGTCACTATCACCAAAATGCTCTCCCACCACAAGATCTGATACCTGCCTCGGCTTGTTTCCGAGCACCAAGTCTAGAATGGCTTCTCCCCTTGTCGGCCTGTCAACGTACTGAGTTAGGAAACCCTCCTGAACACACCTTACAAAAACAGCTCCATTCAAATCTTCTGCTCGAAAGAGGTTCCAATCAATATTGGGAAAGATAAAGTCACCCATTACAACAACCCTACTACACTTTTCCAAAATCTGCCGACCTATGCTTTCTTCAATCTCCCTGCTGCTATTGGGGGGCTTGTAGTAAACTTTGAAGAGAAAATGAGGTCTGCAGATGCTGGAGATCAGAGATGGAAATGTGTTGCTGGAGAAGCGCAGCAGGTCAGGCAGCATCTAGGGAACAGGAGAATCGACATTTCGGGCATTCCTGAAGAAGGGCTAATGCCCGAAACGTCGATTCTCCTGTTCCCTAGATGCTGCCTGACCTGCTGCGCTTCTCCAGCAACACATTTCCATCTCGGCTTGTAGTAAACCCCTAACGAGGTGACTGCTCCCTTGCTGTTCCTAATTTCCACCCATACTGACTCAGTAGGCAGATCTTCCTTGACAATGGAAGCTTCTGTAGCTGTGATACCCTCTCTGATTAGTAGTGCTACACCCCCTCCTCTTTACCCCCCCCCCCTTCCTATTCTTTTTCAATGCTCTAAACCCTGGAACATCCAGCAACCATTCCTGTCCCTGAGAAACCCTTGTCTCCGTTATGGCCACAACATCATAGCACCAGGTACTGATCCATGCTCTAAGTTCATCACTTTTATCCCTGATACTCCTTGCATTAAAGCAAACACACTTTAACTGATCCCTTGGTTCCTTCCCAGGAAAATCCTTCCCACTAGCTGGTCTATCTCTTGCTATTGCCTCATCTGCATTAACTCTCACCTCCGGTATACAGCTCAGGTTCCCACCCCCCTGCCATACTAGTTTAAACCCTCTCGAACTACTCGAGCAAACCTTCCACCCAGGACATTGGTCCCCTTCCAGTTCAGATGCAACCCGTCCTTCTTGTACAGGTCCACCTTACCCAGAAGGCATCCCAATTATCTACATATCTGAAGCCCTCCCTCCTACACCAGCTGCGCAGCCACGTGTTAAGCTGCACCCGCTCCCTGTTCCAAGCCTCGCTATCTCGTGGCACCGGTAGTAAACTAGAGGACACTACTCTGTTCGTCCTGCTTTGCAGCTTCCATCCTAACTCCCTGAAATCACTTTTTATATCCTCAATCCTTTTTCCGGCTATATCATTAGTGCCAATATGTAACACGATTTCTGGCTGTTCGCCCTCCCCTTTTAGAACATTATACACCCAATTGGAGATGTCCCGGACCCTGGCACCAGGGAGGCAACATACCTTCTGGGAATCCCGATCCTGACCACAAAATCTCCTGTCGATTCCCCTAATTATCGAGTCCCCTACCACGAGTACTTTTCTATTCTGCCCCCTTCCCTTCTTTGCCACAGTGTCAGGCTCAGTGCCAGAGAACTGACCGCTATGACTTTCCTCTGGTAGGTCATCCCCCCAGCAGTATCCAAAACGGTATACTTATTACTGAGGGGAATGTCCACAGGGGATCTCTGCACTGTCTGACTGTCCCCTTTCCTCCCCCTAACTGTAACCCATCTATCCTTGTCCTGAACCTTAGGAGTGACCAACTCCCGGTAACTCCTCTCAATCACCCCCTCAGCCTCCCAAATGATCCGTAGTTCATCCAGCTCCAGCTCCAATTCCCTAACACGGTTTTCAAGGAGCTGGAGTTGGGTGCACTTCCTGCAGATGTAGCCAGCGGAGACATATGCCATGTCTCCCACCTGCCACATTCTGCAGGAGGAGCAAGCAACTGCCCTAGCCTCCATACCCGACTTATCTGAACACCCACTCAGTACTAAAGTAAAAAGCTTAGTTCAAGTTGCTATAAAATTAATAACAAATTTATATTCAATAGAGGAAGTTTAGAATGAACCCTACCTTATTAACTAGGTTAGAGGAGGAGGGCTTGTGGGAGACACAGTTGTAGAGTCTCGGGTTTAGCCGCCTTGCTGATATATATACTCACTGCTTTCCTTCCCGGCTGCCCCTCTGATCCTCGTCACTTCCTCCACTGCTCCCACTCCTTCTGTGATAGGGAAAACACCGCTGTCCACTACCGGTAAGTAAGTTTAAAAAAACTGCCTTACCTTAGCTGCAGTCTTCCGGGTTCGTGTTATCTCCGCTGCTGCTCGCACTCAAAAATCCAGAATTAATCCAGAAATCGTTAACTAAATTAATCCAGACTTCTGGGGACCCGGGTTCAAATCCCACCATGACAAATGTTGGAATTTGATTTCAGTAAAAATCTGGAATTAAGGGTTTAATGATGACCATGAAACTGCTGCCAATTGTCAGGAAAAAAAAATACCATCAGGTCTTCTAATGACCTTTAGGAAAGGAAACTGCCACCTTTACCTGGTCTGGACAATGAGTGACCTCAAACCCAAAGCAATGCATGGTTGACTCTTAACTTCCTTCTGAGCAATTAGGGATGGGCAACTAATGTTGGCCTCACCAGTGATATCCAAATCCTGTGAGTGAATTAAGAACAAAGATCTTAAGAGTGAATTAAGATCTCTGTTTAGTGACTCCTCAATGCCAAACTAAAATGAATTAAAAAGCAAAAACCTACTCTTTGCCACTCAATGTTATGCAATTATGTTGCATTATATGTAATTCTTCAAATAAGTGAGGCTCAGGCACTTCTTTTAATCCTTTTTTAATGATACTTTGTGAGTTCTGAGCAACTAATTCTTTGAGATCTGCTTTTGTCCAAGTATCAAATTAGGAACCAAAATAACTCATGTCACAACACAGTGTCACGGCTAACTACCAGCAGATGTAATAAACAATAATTAAGAAATTGACTTTGCTCGCCTCTAAAATTAGAAATGCAAATTTAGCAAAAAGACCGACAAAAGAATAGCTGCATACATCTCAGATACAAATCTGAGCAAAATGGGAAAAAAAAGTCTACAAATTAAGGCAGGAGATAAAAGTGATCCATTTCAGATTATTATTTTTAAACAAAATTGCATTACTGTTCATAATTAATCAACATTGGAGCCTTGTGCTAAAGGGAATAAAAAGAGATTTTTGTGATTCGTGCCAATTTTCCTCGAGAATTGCCGAGCAGGGAGCAAAGGGTTGGATTTGGGCTTTGTTTGAAGTCTTCTGATTTGGGTTACACGTGAAGAATCGCTGCTGTATTTAGTGAGGAGGACTGTTAGGTGCAGTGGAGTTACACTGTGATGCAGCTCCTTCAGGAATGAGAGAGACATTTTGAAAAATATATGAACCGTTAACACACACTGAAGGCATTGATCTGTATTTTTTATCCTTGGGGTAGATGGCAGGAGTTGCAATGATTCCCAGCTTGGCTCACTTGTATTGAGGGGAATGCCAGGAAAGCTGGGACTAACATTCCGGGGTTTTGGGGTACTGATATGGGCTGCAGTCAGGCCAATCAATCTCGGAAATAACTCAGGCAGCAACAGCTGAGGCCGGCTTTTATATATCTCAATCATATCCGTCCTCAATCTCCTCCTGTGCAAAGGCAACAAACTCAGTCTATCCAAAATAAAATAAAGAACAGCAGATGCTGGAGATTTCTGAAACAACAACAGAAACAGCTGAAGAAACTGAGCAGGTCCCATAGCATCCATGGAAAGAAAGCAGAGTCAACATCTCAGGTTTGGTGACTTAACCAAACTCATCACTACAAATCTTCAGCCAAGACAACTTGAAAGACCAACTCTGTTTCTCTGCCAGACATGTTGAGTTTGGCCAGCATTTCCCATGTTTGTTTCAGATTTCCAGCATCTGCAGCATTTTGTTTTATTTGTATTGTAGCAATATGTACAAGTTATACTCACAAATTAAACATAATTACTAAGACTACTCGGAACAAGGGATGTCACATCCGTCAGGATCTCAAATTAGATTTCACTTTCTCCATTTCAGAATGTAAATTGGGGCCACAGAGATGTTATTACTCACTGTCATGTATGAACAGTACATAGTGAACACTAAGGACCAAAGTGAAAAACAGTCCCTTGATAAATATATAACATTATTCACTCAGGTAATGTAAAAACCTGTCAATTTGTGTAATTAAAGGGTGAGTTATTTTGGAATAAGGGACCCAAAAGTGAAAACACACCTACTGAGAAAAGGCAAACTTACACTAAGGACAGCAATTGACCAGTGCAAAAAAGCCGAGGTTGTGAATCAACAGCGAGTGTATGTTTATGGCAGAATATAGACCAGGTCTTGCATGAGGCTGAGATAATCCAGACACACAGGGCAGAACAATAATAAAGGGTAGGATGCACAATTTGCAGAAGACATCATTGAAAAAGTTCTGATGAAGAGTCACCGAACTTAAAACACTAATCTGCGTTCATCCCACAGATGCTGTCAGATGTGCTGAGTTTCTCCAGCATTTTCTGCTCTGTTAAACAAGAAGGCATGTTCAGCTGAGAGAAAGCAGTGTTCTCAAAAAAAAAGCTGAATCATTTTGCAGTCAAGATTAGAGTGGTGCTGGAAAAACACAGCAGGTCAGGCAGCGTTCGAGGAGTAGGAAAATCGACGTTTTGAACAGGAGACCTTCATCAGGATGCTGCCTGACCTGCTGTGCCTTTCCAACACCACTCTAATCTTGACTCTAATCTCCAGCACCTGCAGTCCTCACTTTTGCCTGAATTATTTTGCATACAAGCCTATGATTAATAAAAACCACAGCAAACAGTACGGATGGCCACTGGAGAGATAACAGCTGAAGATTCTGAGGAATCACTGTGTGCCTTGCAACAGCTTGGTTCAGTCAAGTCGATAGGTGAGATGTGATTTGTGACTGTTGGAATGAGGAGTTAGAAGAAAGACATCAGGTCAACATAAAATGTCAGATAGACATTGACATATCATGCAACATCATGATCTTCACAGACCTATGCAAAGTAACTCAACATGTTGATTCAAAATTGAAGGCCTTGAGTGTAAGTTTACTGTTATATTAGATTAGATTACATTAGATTACATTACAGTGTGGAAACAGGCCCTTCGGCCCAACAAGTCCACACCGACCCGCCGAAGCGCAACCCACCCATACCCCTACATCTCCCCCTTACCTCACACTACGGGCAATTTAGCATGGCCAATTCACCTAACCTGCACATCTTTGGACTGTGGGAGGAAACCGGAGAACCCAGAGGAAACCCACGCAGACACAGGGAGAACGTGCAAACTCCACACAGTCAGAGGCGGGATCTGAACCCGGGTCTCCGGCGCTGTGAGGCAGCAGTACTAACCACTGTGCCACCGTGCCACCCACAGTGATGGTACCATGCTTGTGCTGAGAAGACAGATTATGCTGAGAGACCATTACAATAATATGAATGAAGATCTGGACTTCCAGATCCATAGATACCAAGCAAATATCACTTATCAAACTGAAGCAAGTATGATGTTTACACTTGTAACTATTAACATGCCGTAACAGGTCTGGAGTGTGTCACAGCACACTAACTCATTTGCTGTGGAATGTATCCCTGGTGAGTTCAAAGATGTACTAGCAGGAGTAGATGAGAATACAAAACCAACTCAGCATCTGCCAAGGAATGTCCCAGTTGCTCTCAAAGCCAGGCTAAAAGACAAGATTGAAGGGCTGGAAAAGGGGGCAGGAATCAGGTAAGTGGCAACTCCCACAGAATGGATTTGCAGCATGGTAGCAGTGAAACAGCCCAGAAAACAGAGAAAAAATATTTCTCTAAATTCATTCACAGAATGTGGGCGTCAATGGCTGGGCCAGAATTTATTGTCCACCTCTAATTGTCCAGAAGACAGTTAAGAGTTAACTACATTGTTGTGGGGTTGGGGTCACATGTAGGCCAGACCAGGTAAGGACAGTGGTTTTCTTCCCTTAAGGGTATTAGTAAACCAGATGGGCTTTTCCTGACAATTGACAAAAGTTTCATTGTTAGCATTGAACCCTTAATTACAGATTCACCATTGAATTCAGATTCTATCATCTGCCATGGCAGGATTTGAACCTAGAACAATACCTGCATCTCTAGATTAATAATCTAGTGATAATATGTGTTGATGCTGCCTCTTTAACAAGGTTACATTGTCCTTGCTTTTTTTTCCAAGAGAGGTTGCAAAGGCAAAGGTTCTGATATGTCTGGAAAAGATTATTTTAAAATAGTGGCAGGGGAGTGGTCACTTCTCCCAGTTCAGGTATTTTTGTCTAGTTTGGTCTGTTTGAGCAAGCAGTCAAAAACCGCTGGGGACCTAGAGAAGCAGCTACAGTGAAAAGAGGTTCCATGCTTCAACAGTGGTCTTGCCTGAAGTTTCTCTCTTCCTCCGTTTCCTCTCTCTCTTTCTCCCTTTCTTCTTTCTCCTTTTCTTTTTGTTCTGCTAAAGCAATTCTGCCCTTTTTGCTCTGCTTTTAATCTTAATTCTAACTGTTTAATTTCTTTTTCTCTTTCTTTCTCGTTTGCCTATAACTCAAGCTACTTCACTTTTAAATGAATTTTAGCCATTTCTAAAAATTCTGATGGTGTTGCTAGCAATTTTGAATGCTGAACTATTACTGTAATTATCTCTTCTTTTCTCACAGATGAAAGTAACCCGAACTCCAGCTTATCTGACAATTCTGGCAGCTTTGCCTTGTTCACCTTTTGTAAAGCCCCCAAAGTCACCTCTTCCACCCCCAGAAAACTCTGTGACTGTAAGAGCCATTGCTACACCAACATTCAACCAACCAATTGGACGCCTCCTAGCAGAGCGCTTTAGGGAACATCTCCGGGACACCCGCACCAATCAACCACACCGCCCTGTGGCCCAACATTTCAACTCCCCCTCCCACTCTGCCAAGGACATGGAGGTCCTGGGCCTCTTTCTCTGCCGCTCCCTCACCATCCGACGCCTGGAAGAAGAATGCCTCATCTTCCGCCTCGGAACACTTCAACCCCAGGGCATCAATGTGGACTTCACCAGTTTCCTCATTTCCCCTTCCCCCACCTCACCCCAGTTCCAAACTTCCAGCTCAACACTGTCCCCATGACCTGTCCTACGCCTATCTTCCTTTCCACCTATCCACTCCACCCTCCTCTCTGACCCAACACCTTCATCCACACTCCCATTCACTCATTGTACTCTTTGCTACCTTCCCCCACCCTCCTCCCTGAGCTATCACCTCCATCCCCACCCCCATTCACCTAGTATACTCTATGCTACTTTCTCCCCACCCCCACCCTCCTCTCATTTATCTCTCCACCCTGCAGGCACTCTGCTTCTATTCCTGATGAAAGGCTTTTGCCTGAAACGTCGATTTTCCTGCTCCTCGGATGCTGCCTGAACTGCTGTGCTTTTCCAGCACCACTGGAAAAGACACTAACACCTACCAATCACTGCCTTGGAGTCCAACAACCCTAATCCCAAAGTGGAACTATAGAATAAATTCTGCTAAGAACCCTCAACCTGTTATTGACCAAGCCAGATCCCCTCAAAACATTTTCAGAAGGTAGCCCAGGCCATAACTTTTTATTTGTTGTAATAGCAGATGCATAGTGGCTATTCCAGGAGCGATGTGGCTAGTCAAGTCATTCAACTTTAATCAAAACAGAATGTATTTAAACACTACCGATGAAACACAAATGAAAGAAAACAGAAATAATAATAACTTAATTTATTTGATAACCCAACCGACTCAATCACAACTTAAGGAATCTGTTCCAATCCCCATAACATCCCATTAACACAGCCCTTAGCATAAGGTAAATTCAAACACACATTCCTACAGGCAGGAAAGATTTCAGACAGAAAGTTCAGACAAGACCACTGTTGAAGCATGGAACCTCTTTTCACTGTAGCTGCTTTTCTAGGTTCCCAGCAGCTTTCGACTGCTTGCTAAAGCAGACCAAACTAGACATAAAAAACCTGAACTGGGAGAATTGGCCAGTCCCCTGCCACTCTTTTAAAATAGCTATCCAGACACACTGGAATCTCTGCCTTTATGACCCCTCTTGAAAAAGAAAGGACAACATGACCTTGTTTAATGGGCAAAATCATCACAAATACCAATTAGCCATTATCTCCCCTTACAGAAACAGCAAAAGATGGTTTCAATCCATCAACCTCTAGGTTTTGAGCCCAGCATGCGTCTGCCACACCACTCTGTTCCAGATATAAAAAAAATCATTACACCAGGACAACCATTGAAGAAGTTTTGACACAACCTACAAAAGCAAAAATCTTCACTCCCTAATGTAAAGAATGGTTAATCTCAAGTAAAGCTAAAGATGTTCTATACATTCCTCAGGAGATATAGATGGTTATGTGTGCTGGTCGGCATTTCTATCGTTTCTAGAAGAATAGCAGTGCAGACATGAAACAGTTAATGATCTTCTATCGTGGAAGTGATAGTGAAGTTCATAAATGTGGAGACACAGAGGGCGAAGCCATTGTTGACCACAATCAAAATCATATATGATTGCTCTACAAAGCTCACTAGTTGAAACTGAAGCTGGAAAAGGAAAGTTCACAGTTGAAGATGCTCAAAGCCAATTACATTCGGCATATACTGTCAGCAAAAGCTCTTCACTTAGATCCCGAAAAGGTGAGAGCTTTAGCAGCAATGCAACAACCAATTCAGGTAAAAGCAGTGCAGCAATTTGTTGGATTCATCAAATAGTTGTCAAGATATTTGCCTAATTTGTCATAGGTGCGTGAACCATTATGCCAACCCATATTCAAGGATGTACAATGTTCTAAGTGTGCAGAACACCATTCATTGAAACCAAAGAATTAGTCACAGCAACAAACCACACAAATTACTCCGTCAATGGCAAAAAGCTAATGACCCCCAGGTATGAGTGGAAAAAAATCAAGGTGAAACTGCCAGAGTGAACAACTCCATATTCTCTTACATCATATTCTATCTGCCAGATTTTTGCCCACTCACTCAACATATGTCTGTCTACAACTTCCTTATATCTTCTTCACACATACTTTTCTATCTATCTTGGTGTCATCTGCAAATTCAGATGTTTAACATAACGGCTAAACCATTGCCAGAGTTGAGTGTTGGAGAGCCAGTGAGGGTATAAGCATTCAACAGTTTCAACAAAAGCCATCCCAAGGGGCAACTTGTGACCTTTGCTGCAGCTGTCACCTCAGTTGTTTGCGGTGGAAGTGAACAATCTGATATACCGGCGCAAGCACTGGCATACATGCACAAATGCAGAAGCTGTTTCTCAACTGCTTACGACTGATCAGGAAGAGATGAATTCATCACCGAACAAATCATCAGCCATCAGACCCAGAGGTTTACAGCATCTGAAATAGAACAAAGACAGCCATCGCAGCATAAACAACTCACATAGGAATGACACTCCCAGGCAAAACAAAGTCACCCAGATGAACAGTCAATGACAACATGTGCTCATGTAAAATTGAAACCAGCATGATTTAAGCATTATGTGGGCAATGCATAGACTGATGGAAATAATGAATTGCTAAGACAGAAGAATAGAACAAAGAACCAAGAAAATTTACAGCCCAGGAACAGACCCTTCGGCCCTCCAAACCTAAGCTGATCCAAATCCACTGTCTAAACCTGTCGCCTAATTCCTAAGTATTTGTATCCCTCTGGTCCCAAACTACTCATGCATCTGTTCAGACGCATCTTAAATGAACCTACCATGCCTGCCTCTACTACCTCTGCTGGCAACGCGTTCCAGGTACCTACCATTCACGGTGGCTCAGTGGTTAGCACTGCCTCGGGCAACAGGTTCAATTCCTGCCTCGGGCAACTGTCTGTGTGGAGTTTGCACATTCTCCCCATGTCTATGTGGGTTTCCTCCGGGTGCTCCAGTTTCCTCCCATAGTCCAAAGGTTAGGTGAATTGGCTTTGCTGAATTGCCCATAGTGTTAGGTGCATTAGTCAGGGGTAAATGTAGGGGAATGGGTCTGGGTGGGTTGCTCTTTGGTGGGTTGGTGTGGACTTGTTGGGCCGAAGGGCCTGTTTCCACACTGTAGGGAATTCAATCTAAAGTACTTGCTGCATGTATCCCCCTTAAACTTTCCACCTCTCACCTTGAAAGCGTGACCTCTCATTATTGAATCCTTCACCCTGGCAAAAAGCTTATCTCTATCTACCCTGTCTATACCCTCAATCAGGTCCCCCCTCAATCTCCTTTTTTCTAATGAAAACAAACCTAACCTACTTAACCTCTCTTCATAGCTAGCACCTTCCATACCAGGCAACATCCTTGTAAACCTTCTCTGCACCCTCTCCAAAGTGTCCACATCCTTTTGGTAATGTGGCGACCAGGATTGTACATAGTACTCTAAATGCAGCTGAACCAATGTTGTGTACAATTTTAACATAACTTGCCAGCTCTTATGCTCAATACCCCGTCTGATGAAGGCAAGCATACTATATGCCTACTTGACCACTCTATCCACCTGTGCAACAACCTTCAGGGTAAAATGGACCTGAACTCCCAGATCTCTCTGCTCATGAACTTTTCCCAAGGCTCTTTCGTTTACTGCATAACTCTCTCTAGAATTAGACTTCCCAAAATGCATGACCTCACATTTGCCTGGATTGAACTCCATCTGCCACTTCTCTGCCCAACTCTCCAGTCTATCTATATTCTCCTGTATTCTTTGATAATCCCCTATGCTTTCTGCTACTCCACCAATCTTTGTGTCATCTGCAAATGTGCTGATCATACCAATAGTTCCCTTTTCCAGATCATTTATGTATATCACAAACAACAGTGGCCCCAGCACTGATCCCTGTGAAAGCCACTGGTCACCTTTCTCCATTTCGAGAAACTCCCTTCAACTACTACTCTCTGCCTCCTATTGCTCAACCAGTTCTTTATCCACCTAGCTAGAACACCCTGCACACCCTTCACCTTCTCTTTTGTTTACCATGGGAAATCTTATCTAATGCCTTACTAAGGTCCATGTATATGACATTTACAGACCATCCTTCATCTATCAACCTTCCTCAAAGAACTCCATTAAGTTGGTAAGGCACAATCTACCCCACACAAAACCATGTTGCCTATCACTGATAAGCCCATTCTTTTCCAAATATAAATAGATTTTATCCCTCAGTACCTTCTCCAGCAACTTTCCCACCACTGACATCAGGCTCACTGGTCTGTAGTTACCTGCAATACCCCTACTACCCTTCTTGTACAGGGGGACCACATGAGCTACACTCTAGTCCTTCGGTACCTTACCAGTGTTTAAGGATGCTACATAGATATCTGTCAGGGCCCCAGCTATTTCCTCTCTTGCCTCCCTCAGCAACCTTGGATAGATCCCATCCAGTCCTGGGTATTTGTCCACCTTAATAACTTCTAGCCTACCCAACACCCTACCCAACCTCTATCCTACTTATGTCAACGTGATCCAGAGTAATCAAACTTCTATCTTTAATCTCAACATTCATCATGTCCCTTTCCTCAGTCAACACTGATGCAAAGTAATCATTCAGAATCTCACCCATTTTCTCAGGTTTGACACACAACCTTCCTTCCTTATCCTTTAGTGGACCAAACTTTTCTCGAATTACCCACTTGCTTCTTATATGAGAATAAAAGGCTTTGGGATTCTGTTTAATTCTGCTCGCTAAAGCTATTTCATGGCCCCTTTTAACCCACTTGATTCCTCATTTAAGACAGGTCCTACTCTTTCAATACTCCTCCGCAGCTATTTCTGTCCTTAGCTGCCTGGATCTTATGTACGTTTCCCTTTCCCTCTTGGCTAGTCATATGATTTTTCCTGTCATCCACGGTTCACGAATCTTGCCTTTCCTATCCTTTGCTTTCAATGGATAATAATAGTGCATACAGTTGTTACTTTAGTGACTAAAAACTTATACAATAATGCATGTTATTTGTTTTATAATTAAAAATCAAAGACATACAACCTCTACCATGAGGAATGCACCCTGTAAACAGACCTCGCCAGTTTCATTTCAATAAAAACTGTGGGTTGAACGTACTGCTGCTTTGTCCCCTGAAGCAGTCCATATTCAAATGCAGCAAGATCTGGAAAATATCCAGGTTTGGGCTGACAAATGACAAATATCATTCATGCCACACAAATACCAGACAATGATTATCTTCAATAAGAAGCAATCTAATCACTGCCCCTTGACATTCAGTGGTTTGACCGTCACTGAATTCCCCCACTATCAATATCCTGGGGGATACCAATGATCACCACATAAGCTCTGTGGCTACAAGAGCAGGTCAGAATCTAGAAATACTGCAATGAATAACTCACTTCCTGACTCACCAAAGCCTGTACATCATCTATGAGGCACAAGTCAGGAGTCTGATGGAATACTCCCCACTTGCCTGGATGCATGCAGCCTCAACAACACTCAAGAAGCTTGACACAATCCAGAACAAAGCAGCTCACTTGATTGGCACCACATCCATATGCATTACTCCCTCTACCATCGATGCTCAGTAACAGCAGTGTATACTATTTACAAGATGCACTGTAGAAATTCGCTAAAGATCCTCAGACAGCAGCCTCCAAACACAGGACCCCTTCTGTCTTGAAGGATAAGGTCAGCAGATACATGGGAACATCACCACTTGCAAGTTCCCCTCCAAGCCACTCACCATCCTGACTTGGAAATATATCGCCATTCCTTCACTGTCGTTGAGTCAAAATCCTGGATTTCCCTCCCCAATGGCATTGTGGGTCAAGCTACAGCAGGTGGACAGCAGTGGTTCAAGAAGGCAGCTCACCACCACCTTCTCAATGGCAATTGGTGTTGGCCAATATTTACTGGCAAGCTGGTAAAATTGCCATTCCATGGATCAAGAAAAAAATGTAACACCAAGGACTTATGTTCTTGGTTCTACAGCCTTTCTGCTCTACCTCTTCATTTTACTCCTCTTTTCCATCAAAGTTTATGGAAGATAGAGACTGTAGGGAAATAGATGGTGGCATCTTGCAAAATCTCCAGATTACAGAGGAGGAAGTGCTGGATGTCTTGAAACGGTTAAAGGTGGATAAATCCCAAGGATTTGATCAGGTGTACCCGAGAACTCTGTGGGAAGCTAGAGAAGTGATTGCTGGGCATCTTGCTGAGATATTTGTATCACCGATAGTCACAGATGAGGTGCCGGAAGAGGTTGGGAAACGTGGTGCCACTGTTTAAGAAGGGTGGTAAAGACAAGCCAGGGAAATATAGACCTCGGTGGTGGTCAAGTTGTTGGAGGGAATCTTGAGGGACAGGATGTACATGTATTTGGAAAGGCAAGGACTGATTCAGAATAGTCAACATGGCTTTGTGCATGGGAAATCATGTCTCACAAACTTGATTGAGTTCTTTGAAGAAGTAACAAAGAAGATTGATGAGGGCAGAGCAGTAGATATGATCTATATGGACTTCAGTAAGGCGTTCAACAAGGTTTCCCATGGGAGACTGATTAGCAAGGTTAGATCTCATGGAATACAGGGAGAACTAGCCATTTGAATACAGAACTGGCTCAAAGGTAGAAGACAGAGGGTGGTGGTGGAGGGTTGTTTTTCAGACTGGAGGCCTGTGACCAGTGGAGTGCCACAAGGATCGGTGCTGGGCCCTTTACTTTTTGTCATTTACATAAATGATTTGGATGCAAGCATAAGAGGTACAGTTAGTAAGTTTGCAGATGACACCAAAATTGGAGGTGTAGTGGACAGCGAAGAGGGTTACCTCAGATTACAACAGGATGTGGACCAGATGGGCCAATGGGCTGAGAAGTGGCAGATGGAGTTTAATTCAGATAAATGCAAGGTGTTGCATTTTGGGAAAGCAAATCTTAGCAGGACTTATACACTTAATGGTAAGGTCCTTGGGCGTGTTGCTGAACAAAGAGACCTTGGAGTGCAGGTTCATAGCTCCTTGAAAGTGGAGTTGCAGGTAGATAGGATAGTGAAGAAGGCGTTTGGTATGCTTTCCTTTATTGGTCAGAGTATTGAGGGAGTTGGGAGGTCATGTTGCGGCTGTACAGGACATTGGTTAGGCTACTGTTGGAACACTTCAACCCCAGGGCATTAATGTGGACTTCAACAGTTTCCTCATTTCCCCTTCCCCCACCTCACCCCAGTTCCAAACTTACAGCTCAGCACTGTCCCCATGACTTGTCCTACCTACCTATCTTCTTTTCCACCTATCCACTCCACCCTCCTCCCTGACCTATCACCTTCATCCCCTCCCCCACTCACCTATTGTATTCTATGCTACTTTCTCCCCACCCCCACCCTCCTCTAGCTTATCTCTCCACGCTTCAGGCTCTCTGCCTTTATTCCTGATGAAGGGCTTTTGCCCGAAACGTCGATTTTACTGCTCCTCGGATGCTGCCTGAACTGCTGTGCTCTTCCAGCACCACTAATCCAGAATCTGGTTTTCAGCATCTGCAGTCAATGTTTTTACCACTGTTGGAATATCGCGTGCAATTGTGGTCTCCTTCGTATCAGAAAGATGTTGTGAAACTTGAAAGAGTTCAGAAAAGATTTACAAGGGTGTTGCCAGGGTTGGAGGATCTGAGCTACTTGGAGAAGCTGAACAGGCTGGAACTGTTTTCTCTGGAGCGTCGGAGGCTGAGGGGTGACCTTATAGAGGTTTACAAAGTTATGTGGGGCATGGATCGGATCAATAGACAAAGTCTTTTCCCTGGTGTTGGGGAGTCCAGAACTAGAGGGCATAGGTTTAGGGTGGGAGGGGAAAGATTTAAAAGAGACCTTAGCAGCAACGTTTTCACACAGAGGGTGGTACGTGTATGGAATGAGCTGCCAGAGGATGTGGTGGAGGCTGGTACAATTGCAACATTTAAGAGGCATTTGGATGGGTGTATGAATAGGAAGGGTTTGGAGGGATATGGGCCGGGTGCTGGCAGGTGGGACTAGATTGGGTTGGGATATCTGGTCGGCATGGACAGGTTGGACCGATGGGTCTGTTTCCGTGCTGTTTGTCTCTATGACTCTATAACTCTCTGCCCCTTCATCATAACCTTGAATTACAAAAAGACTTTGCAAATTCTCTCTTTTTTAGTCCAAATACTTCCACTTAGCTGTCTTCACACCACATACAAACATTTCTCGCATCCTAATGCCAGCTCCTCTGAGCATCGCTTCCTTACTTCACATTTCTCACACTTAGCTTTAAGTTTATCACTTCTTCATTCTGTTTCATTCTTCTTCTCCAGCTCTCAGTCCATGCACAATATACTCGAATCTTTACATTCCACGTCTCTTTTCAGTTACAACCTCGGCAAGTCAAGATATCACATAATATGTGAAATATCTGAACAATAACCCATCCCTCAGATATATCTTGGTAAAGGTTATTGAGCTGTGTCCTGTTTATCTGTTGCTTCCCTGTTTACTCCCAGTCTTTTTCATCTGACTACTGTTACTCTGTGCCTCATCCAAATAGAGACTTTTTTGTATACTGTACATAGATTGTCGAATACATAATAAGCTTCAGAGAATTGGTAGATTCTTTAAGGGGCATTATATCGGAAGATCCCAGATCTGTTACCATGCCTCAGTGTCTGCTTCAGTCAATAATGGAACGAGTTTTCTTTGGATTTATTTTGCTCAGATACAGTGAAAGATGTCATGAACATACTTCATACAATTTTCCTGGGTAAGTTAAATAATGGGTATCTTATTGACCATAGCAGGGTAAATGCATTATGCCTGCTATTAATGGAATCTTTTTTATTCATGATGGCTGCTGGCCAGGAGCTATGCTGTGAATATGTGCATAGTCAAGGGTGCAAGAGAAATCAGTAATGGCTGCAAATCCTCAAGCTCACTCATGCTAACTGTTGAGGTCTATAGGCCAGAGCTGAACTGACTAGACCTGGCCAATAGAGCAATAGTCAATCATTAAATGCAGACATGGCAGACTCTGATATGTGGAATAGTACCCCCATAACTCTCTGAAAAGAGTGAGCAAGGAAGAAATGAAGGTTGGGTCATGATGTCTTTCACAGCCAATGGCAAAATGTGGCTTTCTGCGTTCAGCAGGCTACTGGCTTTCTTGCAGAAGGCTGCATTGGTCTGCTTTCCTTTACACAATCATTATGTCATGACATCTGCTATAAAATGCATGTGTGTGGCATAACATTAGGATACAAACAAGCTTGGCTGTGATTCCATCCATGATAAAACAACATGCAATCATACTGTCTGTGCTCATGTGTGATAAATGACAGTGTGGACTGATGTGTCATGAAGTCAATGGAACCATATTTCAGCTTGAGCTGTTACCTTGAGGAAAGGAGGGCGAGCAAATGAAGAACTTAGTTTCAATGAGCTGCTCTCAAGTTGACGTCACTCCACTCCTGTATCTTTAATTGAAGTTATAAATTTCAAAACAGGATTGTGTCTCGGTTTAAAATAACCTTGCTATCGTCTGTCACAGTAAATGAAACAGGGCCACAGTTTGGAAAATTGCTTCTGTCAATGATATGGGATAAGCAACAAAACATACATTTTGTTAATTTATGGGTGCATTAGGTTATTCTAATTCTGTTTCCCTGAATATTTATGCCATTTCTGTCTGTACTCATTCATGGCACTCCCTGAGCCTGACGTTATAATTGAGTGGGCAATGGGCAGAGAGTTTAAATAATTATTGGGTGGCAAAAATATATACTTGTGCAGACTCCCAGAACCTCTTAACCATTCTGGATTCATTCTTTCAAGTTCATAATCTTGCTGAATTTACTAAAAAACAGTTAAAGTTTGTGGATGTTGGAAAGACTAGTCAGGTTAGGCAGCATTTATGGAGAGTTAATTAGAGTTAATGGTTAAACCAATGATTTTTAAATTCTCTTCCAGTATCTACTGTGACAGTGTTATTGCTTTCGTATTTGAGTTTGTGATATGCTTATCAATGGAACTTACAGATGAAGCAATTAAATACAAGATCACAATAAGCTGACATTACTGAGTGAGATAATTCCAACAATAAAACTTTCTGGTTAAATTGGCATCCTGATATACTTGAATGTTTCTGTTTTAGAGAGACCAATTTTAATTTGAATCAGAAATGGTGCATCATGGTCCCAGTATGTACATGCTTTTGTGATGCAAAGATCTAAAGTCTCCCACAGCCCATGTACTCCTTTAGCTTCTCAGTGGTTTGGCCAGTTTCAGTCAATGCACTTTTAAACCCAAAATTATTATAATCACCTTTATTTATTGCATCCATTCAAAAGCATGCATTGTTACTTGTAAGTTGGTTCACTTAACTACGTTTGATCAGTTCTTGTTACCCAATTTAAGTGTTTTAAGCAAATCTGAAAATAGTTTATTAGGTTGATCAATGCTTATTCCATCTCAGTTTTTGACATTATCTTCAGCTATCGATAGTGAAAGTAACCAGGAGAAAGGAAAACAAATCCCAGGGGGCCATGGCAAACAATGATTCATCATTGTAAGTGCTTATGCAGCTTATTTAATCTCTCATGTCCCTCAATACAAGCACGCATTCATGAACTTCATAAGTCTTAGCACTCCCTCCACTTTTATTACTGTTGGACGCATGCTTAGGATCATAGAATCCCTACAGATCGGAAGCAGGCCATTTGACCCATCGAGTCCGCCTCAACCCTCCACACCTACCCCACTACCCCATCCCTGTTATCTTGCATTTCTCATCACAAATGCACCTAATCTGCACATCTTTGGACTGTGGGAGGAAACCGAAGCACCTGGAGGAAACCGATGCAGACACAGGGAGAACATGCAAACTCCACACAGACAGTCACCTGAGGTTAGAATCAAACCTGGGTCCCTGGTGCTGTGATGCTAACCACTGAGTCATTGTGCTACCTGCCGCACTGCTTCACCCATACATTCACCACTCTGGGCATGAAGACATGGTTGGATGTCTGCCACATCCACCTAATGAGGTGAGCAAGAAGCATAAACCACTTGGGAACATCATTTCCTTCAGTGATTCACGTCGGTTGCTGGTAGCTTACTCACGGTTAGGTCAGGAATTTGGGTGGCAGTCAGACTATTTACAGGCAGCTTGCCCTTTTTAAAGGTGTGGTACACTTAAAATTGATTTAAAACAAAATCATTCTTGACATGTGAACATCACTGGCAAGACCAGCATTTATTGACTATCCTTATTTACCATTGAGTAGATGGTAGTGAGCTGCCTTCTTGAACTGATGCAGTCTATGTGGTGTAAATATTCCCACAACACTTCGGGAGAGTGCGTCAGGTCTTTGACCCAGTGACAGTGAAGGACCAGTGATAAAGTTCTAAATCAGGATGGTGTGTGATTGGAGAGGAATGTGTGTGTTTTCAACTAATTGCTACCCTTAAACTCTTAGGTGGTTGAGGTGATAGGCTTGGGACGCATTGCTGAAGGACTCTTGGTGAGTTGCTGCAGTGCATCTTGAATATGGGACTGAAGTACTACAGCTATAATGGCATCAGGGGTCTGTAACCTTTATTGTGGGTGGATTCTATCATACTCCTGACTGGCACATAATAGAATTTGGGCAGTCACTGGGAATCAGGGAGTGAGTTACTTATTGCACAATTCTCAACCTCTGCCCATTCTGTAACCATAGTATTTTTATGTTAGTCCAGTCTCTGGTCAATACTAACCCCCAGGATTCAACTTGAAACACAATGGATCTTGTATTGCTGGGATCAAAGAAAGGCCAAATAGGTTAGATATTCTATTCACTGTAGTGGTAGAGATTTCAGGATTGAATTATACTCTTGAATTTTATTTGTTTAGTCTCAGAGATCAGGGTAAAAATATATACAAGTTTTTTTTTCTAATGTTTATATTGTGTGGAGTATACAAAAGCATACATCAAACATGGATCTGTGGAGCAAAATGAGCTTAGTGGTGTTACATTATTTCACTTAATCAGAAAATACATACCTATGTTAAAAATGTAATCTTGCTCTGAGGTCACAGATTTGAATCTCAATCACAATTATTATTCAAAAGATGTCCTGCCTCTGTACACAATTTTGAATAGTTCTTTGTTGCAACATAAATGCTAGAGCATAAATTATAATAATATGGGATGACACAATGCTATGTTGAATAAGTGGGAGGAACAGATAATATAAGTGAAAATAGCCTTCTATTTTCTTTGAAAATACATCTCCGATTGCCTGTCTCAGATCTGCATTGAACTAATGAATAAATCTAGAGCTAAATAGCACAAGGCAGAAGCAAAGCACATTTTAATAAACCAATTGCGTAATTTAAATTAAATAGTTTAGCTTTTGCAAATGAAAATTGTCAGGTAAGATCTAAAATTTTAATAATGCAAGTTATCATGAACTAATTCCGTCTAAAATTTCGAAGTTCACAAGAATAATGGAATATGGATGGTTGCAGAGAACTAAGACTTGGGCTTTACAACTGAGAGTTGTAGATATGTGTACAACTCAAGACAAAGCAGATGAATTCAGGCCACATCTAGATTCTATCACATTCCTGACTGGTGCATAATGCTAATGGAGACTTCAATGTTCAAGGTCAAGAGAATTGTAGAAAATATAACTGTTGCATTCCTGTTAGGCTGGAAACTTGAATGTCATGACAGTTCAGAACCCTGAAGTTCTGTGGACAACTTTAACCCTCCATCCCAAAATGTGGGTTTTAAAAGAGAATTGCTACAGACAAAGAAAACAATTGCATAACTAAATTCAATGGTGTTTGGCAAACTGAGGGATTAACTATAGTGCCCCTGTTGTATACCAGCAGAACTTCAATCTCATAAAGAGATGTAACAGGAAATGATAACGAGAGAGTGATTATTACCCCTGTCTCAGCAGAAGTTTGTGGACTGAAGACTTTGTGTATTCTAGTCTGCGTTTGTGCATTAGTGTGCTGTGCATGTTAAGTGGGAGAACCACCCACTAGTCACCCCTGCAATTCAGTTAAAAAGAATCACTCACTCTGAGTGTCAGATATCATGTAGCTACAATCCAGTTAAAAGGCAACAGAGTGCTGTCAGCTAACTACCATCAAAAGGACAAAAGGATTTCAACTCACTGTAAAGCCAACAAACTCAGCATCGACTATTCAACTATCAATGTTCTATTTCCTAGTTTCATGAATGGTATAGAAAGACTGATCCGTGTATCTTTTAACATTTTTTGGACTAATGTCTTATTTCTAACTGTGTTGCATTATTAAATCTTTTTGCATTTAGTAACTAATAAACTCATTCTTTTTATAATTCAAGAAAATCTGGTTAAATTGGCTTCTTTGAAAACATAAATTTATTTGGTTTGAGAGAACTGCATTCACAAGGAGGGCTCCTTTTTAAACTAACCTTGCCATGACCAATTGACAGGGATGTGAATAAAGAAGGGGAGTAGGATTATCTGTGCTCACTCGGGAGCTGAAAGATTTGGTCTGTCTGTTTGGGACCATAATAACTTGAGGAAATGTGCCCGAGCTCATGTGTTGATAGAGGTCAATCAGTTTATATCATTGAAGTTGGAGCATCTGTTTCTGTAGAATTTCTACAAAAGTCTGAACGTGCCTTCACTTGAACTTTGTCACTTTATCTTTTTTGTTACTAAAATAATGTTGACTTTTCAATATATAAGACAAAAGCATATAAATAAAGCAGAACAGAATTTAATGTAATTCATGTATTCATATCTGTGACCTTTCATCAGGTGAACAATGTTCTCCAGTTACCCTTCACTATCATTGGTTTATAAATCTTAATTGATTTTCAAAATATATCATATTGCCACTTGATTTCACCTCAGTCACTTTCTATTGACTTCTCTTCCCTTCTGACAATGGTCACCCGATCACTCCCGCCCACAATGTCTGTCACCACACAAGTCCCTGATGAATTGCTTTAGAACATTTTGCTATTTTAAAGGCACAAGTTACTGTCCCATTACATCATGTCTTTTGCAAAAGACATGATGTAATGGGACAGTAACTTGTGCCTTTAAAATAGCAAAATGTTCTAAAGCAATTCATTTTCCATCCAGTGCAATTCACAGCAAATGCCCCATTTTCAGTTGCACCCTGATCTCACTTCTTTTTCATGAATATTTTACTTACAAGAATGCTACAGTATTTTTCTTCTTGTCACTGCTACCTTCTCCTACTTTTCCATGGTTGAATGGGTAAATTTAACCTAACCTGTTCAGAGGGGGGATGAGGGCATGTGATTTTCACTTCCCATTCACTGAATGTGCAATCCCATCCAAACACCTTTGAACTATGGATGATAGTCAGCAAATGCTTCATGACCTTTTGCAGTGACAAGTTAGCTGCCTCAGTAAATTATATTTAAGAAAACACTCAACTCCTGATAGTATTACATCACTTGTTTTTAGAATATCAATGATTGTGTTCAAGGTAAGCAATTTTAATAGCAGAGGAAAGTTTTCTTTTTATCAAAGCATTTTAATCATAACGTAATTGGAACTAAACAATATTTTTGATTTGGGCGGAATATGAATATATCCATGCAAATCGAAATTATACCCTGAAATTGTTGAGTTCTGAAAGTGTTGCAGTTGTTTGGTGCTGAGATTGTGATTTATATATTCCTGAAATAACTCCACAGAGGCTAGTATACTGTCACTAAGTCACCCTATATTTACGCGTGGATAGTCCTTGACACTGATCCAACTCAAATGCCAGATCTCAGAGAGACAGGATGGCTGACACTCAGTTTTACATCTGTCAGCCAGGGCTCCCTGATTGGAACAGATTAACAGCCCCAATCAGGCAACTCACTCTATGAGGTCCACCTGGCTGACCTCATTACATTCACTACATCCCTTTCCATCTGAGTCTGAAGACAGGCCGGTTCATTTATTTGTAGCTTTTCCTGGGGCATTTTTGCACCAGGTCAGGTTCCTCCAACTCTGCCTCTGATACGAGTGGTGTATAATGCACAGTAGCTCGCTTCTTGGGCAATATCTGCTGTGTCCATTTCAGATTCCATGGTATCTTCAATGTTAACAAAGAGGGAGAACCACGGATTAACAGTTAGACAGGCTGATGAGCAGCTGGCCACGTTTTGCTCCCATTCTGTTTGCAGGTTTGCAGCTTTCATATAGTCCACATGCTTGTTCAGGACTCTCACACCTATCCAAACCTTTTACATCACAGAACCTGACCTCGCATCCACCATGGCTCTTACCCATGCAGGGCCTTTCATGTGGTTCCTACATCAAACTTTGGCCTTTGAAGTAGAGTCTCTCTCTCTCGCTCTCTCGCTCCCTCTCACTTAGCAGAGGTTGGTGTTCATGATGTCATTTCATCCTCCCCTCCAGGTCTGGGAAGATCAGATTTAACCTGGTTTGGAGGCTTGTCCCCATCAACAACTCTACTGGAGCTATCCCTGTAGTTACCTGAGTAATGATCCTATAATCAGACAGGAAATATAGACAGTTTGTTATCTAGTGAAGCTGTAGGCTGTTTCTTTAAGCCTGCTTACAAAGTTTGGACTGGTCTTTCTGCCAGGCCATTGGACGATGGATGGTATGGAGCTATCCTTATATGACAAATACCATTTGACTGTAGGAAATACTTAAATTACCTGCTGGTAAACAATGGCCCATTATCTGTGTCCAACACTACTGAGAGTCCATGTATTGCAAATAATGTGTGCAGTTTTTCTATAGTCGTCCCCATTTGTGACAAATGAACTCTATGCACGTTCATCCACTTTGTATGGGTGTCCACAATGACTAAGAACATTAATAGACAATAGACAATAGGTGCAGGAGTAGGCTATTCTGCCCTTCGGGCCTGCACCACCATTCAATATGATCATGGCTGATCATCCTTAATCAGTATCCTGTTCCTGCCTTATCTCCATAATCCTTGATTCCACTATCCTTGAGAGCTCTATCCAACTCTTTCTTAAATGAATACAGAGACTGGGCCTCCACTGCCCTCTGGGGCAGAGCATTCCACACAGACACCACTCTCTGGGTGAAGAAGTTTCTCCTCATCTCTGTCCTAAATGGTCTACCCCGTATTTTTAAGCTGTGTCCTCTGGTTCGGCACTCACTCATCAGCGGAAACATGTTTCCTGCCTCCAGAGTGTCCAATCCTTTAATAATCTTATATGTCTCAATCAGATCCCCTCTCAGTCTTCTAAACTCAAGGGTATGCAAGCCCAGTCGCTCCAGTCTTTCAGCGTAAGGTAGTCCCGCCATTCCAGGAATTGACCTTGTGAACCTATGCTGTACTCCCTCAATAGCCAGAATCTCTTTCCTTAAATTTGGAGACCAGATTAAGCCTATGCAAGGACCTGCATAGTCAATGCATCACCGAGTCTGGTGTTTACCCGCTATTCCCACAAAGATGGTGGTAATTTTTGTCCTGGCCACTAGACATAACATCTCAACTACATCTTCATTTTAGAAACCTCTGGATGACCCTGGCAGAGTTCAGCCAGTATCTGGCAGCGACCTTTCCTCAGGACCATAACTCTTGCTCCCCATAATAATATGCCATCCTCTACTGTGATCTGGTCTCTCCAGATCCAAAATGGTTTCAATTCTGGTTGCGATGACTCTTTAGTTTCCCCCATCACCACCAGCTGTTTCAGTTTTGCTAGGACCTAATCATTCTGCGTCCAAAGTCTGGTATTTTCAGCTGTCACTGGAAGTGTAAAACCATTACAGGCTCTTCCAGTGGTGGAACCACCAGTGATGCATCTGCCAACAGGAGGTGACTCAAAGCATCCACGTTTGGTCTCCCAGATGGTGTTCCAACTTATAATTTTATGCAGTTACTGTTAGAGTCTACCGTTGAATTCAGCCTGAAGCTGTGGGCAACACTGCCTTGTCCACTTTAAGTTGACCTAGCAGGTATTTGTGTGCCATTATTATTACAAATTTACATGCATAAAGCTATTGTTGGAAATTTCCTGACTCCAAATATGACCGCCAAAACTTCCTTCTCTATCTGGGCGTATTTACGCCCTGCGTTAGCCAAAGTCCTGGATGCATACTGTATTGGGCGTTGCTCTCTATTGTGCTATCTATGAGCTAATACTATCCCAATGTCATACAGGAAGGCATCGCATGCCAATACCACATCTTACTTGGGATCATACTGTGCCAACACCTTAGAGGATGATAGCTGTTTCTTCATTTCCTTGAAAGCTATGACTTGGCTATGTGACCATTTCTAAGGCTGACTCTTTTTTAGAAGATGATGCAAAGGTGCCAGGAGAGAGGCCAGGTTATGTATGAACCTTCCGTAATAATTCACCAACCCAAGGAAAGATGGAAACTCTGGTACAGACATGGGAGCTGGGGCATATTCGTTCATCCTCAGTTTATCTTCCAACAGGTGTAACTCAGTCTTGTCAAATCTGTAGCCCAGGTAGGTCACTTGGGGTGCCTGCAACACATATTTTTCCCTTCTAAGGCATACGCCTACAGGGGAGAAATATCGAAAGATTATGCCCAACTTCTTGAAATGCTCCTTATTGGTCTTTAGATTCGATTAGAATACCTACAGTGTGGAAGCAGGCCCTTCAGCCTAACAAGTCCACACCGACCCTCCGAAGAGTAACCCAGCCAGACCCATTTCCCTCTGACTAATGCACCTAACACTATGGGCAATTTAGCACGGCCAATTGACCTGAGCTGCGCATCTTTGGACTGTGAGAGGAAACCGGAGCACCCGGAGGAAACCCACACAGACACAGGGAGAATGTGCAAACTCCACACAGACAGTCACCCAAGGCTGGATTCGAATCGGGGTCCCTGGCGCTGTGAGGCTGCAGTGCTAACCACTGAGCCACTGTGCCGCCCAACAGGTGTAACTCAGTCTTGTCGGTTATTAGCACATCATTCAGATAATTGACATCCTGGGGTAGACCTTGCAAGATATTCTCTATCGTCAGTTGAAACATTGCACAGGCTGATGATGCCCCAAATGGCAGTCTTGTATATTGGTACAAACCCTTATGAGTATAAATTATAGCACACTTCTGGGAATTATCATCCATCTGTAATTGCAAGTACACATGGCTCATGTTCAAATTTGTGAAGGAGAGCTCCCCTGCCAGCTTTCTGTACAAATCCTCTATGTGAGGAATTGGGTATTTATCCAGCTGCGAAAAGTGGTTTACTGTTTGTTTAAAATCTCCACAAAGACAACCCAACCCCAGGGGCTTCCCAATCTGAATGACTGGTGCTGTCCATTCTGCAAACTGGATTGGCTTGATGATTCCTTCGCTTTCCAGCCTTCGGATTTCTACTACTACTTTTGCCCACAAGACAAATAGTACTGTGTGGGCCTGGTAGAATCATGGAATTGCTTCCTGGTCAACATGCAAAGTGGCCTGTCTCCTTTGACAGTTCCTTGAACTTGTTGAAAAAATGTCCAGATATTTCATTAGGAATTCACTTAGGCAGCCATTTTCAAATTGAAAAATGTTCAGCCAATCTCGATGAATTTTCCTGAACTAATTTGGATCCAAGCCTTTTATTACAATCAATGGTAACTGAACCAGCTGCTCCTGTTTATTAGTTTTTAAGACTCCTGTTTATTAGTTTTTCCTGTTTTTTAAAAATATTAAACAGTACAATTTACAAATGAACAATTAACATTAACAGATGCCTACAGAGAAACAGCAATTTACAGGGGAGGGGGCAGCAAAGGCAGACCCCAAACCCCACAGTTCAACCAGTTTTCAGGGAGATGAGGACAAACCTCAAATCCCACTTTTAGTCATCACAAAGGTAACAGTAACAAATACAGACAAGACCGTGCAATCAAATGAGAAACAGTGCATAGAACACACTCAATATAGCTATAAAAAAAACACCTGACACCAGTTCACACCACATACTGATTGGACCGTCCTTGGCTAGCCTTCCTGCAAAACAATCATTGGCCTTCCAGTGCACTCCGATTTAATTTTTTTAATGTTTTTTATTTTTTCATTTTTTAAGCTCCCAGAGTAAACAGAACCCCTGACACTCCTGTTTTTTTTTTCTTCTTTTTGTAGTGCTTAATTTTCCCCCACACCCATGTTGTGTGTGTGCAGGTGTGAGACACAGTGAAAGACACAAGGTGCACAAATCTTTATTCAGTTTCCACCACCAGGAAGAAAATGAAACACCCGGGTGGCCAGTGACAAGCACTGCCCTTCATGTCAAAGGGCAATGCTGTTGATCAAACAGTGAAGGGGAGGGCAGGGATTAAATCAAAATAGAATTGGATGGGGAAATAATGCACTCCACTCCCTGTGGGCACTCGGATTTATTCTTTTTTCATTTTTTTAAGAAACCAACAACAACAAAAAAATCAGTCTCCTCTTCCCTTGAGAGAGCAGAGTCGTTCCCTTCACTCCACACTAGTCCAGCTCCCTCAAGAGCCAGCTCTCAGAGTAAACAGAATTTTGGACACTCCTGTCCTTTTTTGTTTATTTCTCTTTTTACCCCCACACTACCGCCACTGGGGGTTTAAATCTGTCAGCCAGGGCCCCCGATTGGACCAGGTTAACAACCACAATCAGGAAACTCAATCTATCAGATTCACCTGGCTGACCTTGTTACAATCACTACGGTTCCAATGTGAGCTTTCTGCATCAGATTTCCTGGATTTGTCTGCTAACCAAGTCCATCTCATCATTTCATTGATTAGCTGCCATAGACCTGTACCTGCTGAGAGCACGTCCTGCAGTTTTAGAAGGTCCCAGTAAAAATACAGAAATAGGTAACCAATTAATCACACTGGGATTGAGATTAATTGTCTTTCTGTAGCTTGTCAGCTTCTCCTGAGGATGGAGTAGAAAAAAAACAACTTTGGGATTCGTTCTTTGTCTCTGTTCAGATCGCTGCAGTTTCCTGTGAGTTGGTGTCAACCCACTTTCGCCTCCTCATCGAGATGGGGTGTCTTGTCTTATGTCTATTGGCATTCTTCTTGGCTTGAATATTTAAATGATTCAGTCGCAGGATTTGGGTTGGGGCCATGGGAATAAACAGTTGGAAGTCCCAATCAATTGTACTTCTGATCCCTAGCCAAAATCAGCAGAAGTTTATGGATACATTACTAATGCACTGCTTGGAACAAGGCATTAAGTACGCCATTGCCAGCTATGGGAAATTCTTCGCTTCTCTTTCTTTAACAATTATGTTTCCTTCTTAGCCATACTAACTTCTTGAAGATAAAAGATTAGGACATAAGCTGATCAATACATCTAATATGGTAAAAGGTTTCAATAGGGTAGATGGAGAGACAATTCTTTTCTTGAACGATCAAACAAGAGCAAGCTCTTAAAATTAAAGCTAAGCTGCTACTGGAAGGATATCAGAAAGCAGTTTCTCATGCTAAAACGAGTAGAAATTAGAGCCTTCAAACCTGAGATTGATCAACTTTTGTTTTGTGGGAATATCAAGGTTATATATGGGGGAGGCAATGGCTTAGTAGTATTATCACTGGTCTATTAATCCAGAAACACAGGTCATGTTCTGGGGGCTTGGGTTCAATTCCTGCCGTGGTGGATAGTAGAATTTAAATTCAATAGATGTCTGGAATTAAGGGTCTAATGATGACCATGTATCCATTGTTGGGGGAACCCATCTGATTCACTAAAGTCCTTTAGGGGAGGAAACTTTCATCCTTCCCTGGTCTCGTCTACATGTGACTCCAGGTTCACAGCACTGTGGTTGACTCTTAACTTAGGGATGGGCAATAAATGCTGGCACAGCCAGCAATGCCCTCATTCTGTGAATTATTTAATAATAAATATATATTACACATGGGTGGATGAAGTTGACCTTGCTGTCGGCCATGATCTATTTGAATGGCAGAGCAGGCTAGAAATCTAAATGGACAGCTGTTACATTCTTATATTTTCTTGGAAATTTTAGATAACCTTCACAATGTTACTTGAACTGCTAACTCCAATATCTTTTGAATGAGTGTCTGAATTCTTGTTTGCTTTACATGCTTGCTTGGGCAACATGGTGGCTCAGTTGTTAGCACTGTTGCCTCACAGCTCCAGGGATCTGGGTTGATTCCAGCCTTGGGTGACTGTCTGGAGTTTTCACATTCTTCCTGTGTCTGCGTGGGTTTCCTCAAGGTGCTCCGGTTTCTTCCCACAATCCAAAGATATGCAGGTTAGGTCAATTGGCCATGCTAAATTGCCCACAGTGTTCGGGGATGTGTAGGTTAGGTGCATTAGTCAGGGGTAAATGTAGAGCAATAGGGGAGTGGGTCTAGGTAGGTTACTCTTTGGAGAGTCAGTGTTGACTTGTTGGGCCTAATGGTCTGTTTCCACACTGTAGGAAATCTATGATTTCATTTGTCCTATCTTCCTCTGCAATTTGCTTTGCTTGCAGGTACCTGTTAATTTCATGAGAATTTGATTGTGGAAGTGGATTAATCCAGGCTTTCACTGTAGCATTGTAGCTAGTTTCTTCATTTTGTCTTTCTTTTCATTGGTGAGACTTTCCTTTTCCTGTTTCTTGACATGGCATATCTCTTTGGCGGTTTTCCCCCTGTTAATTTATGGGTCAGATCTTCCGTAGCAAGGGTCCTAATGGCATTTGTGATTGGTCAAATTTGCTTTTGCACCCTCCACATTCAAACATCCCTTGGTTACACTTTTGCTGAAAGTGTGAGCTGATAATGGTGAAGTGAGGGAAACAGGTCAAGTGTAGTCTGGACAAGTCACTGTGTTTATTGTTATCCAAACAGACTGAGGGATTGAGCAACAACAGACTCAAAACTGAATGTAGCTTAGGTGAATTCAATGTAAAATCAAATTCACCTATTGGGTAATGAAATAACATAATAAAAAGAGATAAAGGAATACTGAATAGGAGAGGAAGAAATAGAGACAGGAAGAAAAAAAAACAAAATTATTAAATTTAAAATTTCACCTTTCTAAAAAACTCCTACTTAAAAAAAAGTGAAGGAAGAACATCTACAATAATTAATTTTCAGTGCCCAAGAAATTACTTTGTAGTAATTATCATAGTATTGTTTAAAGGGCATACATGTTACTAATGAAAAAGTGAGGACTGCAGATGCCGGAGATCGCAGTCGAGAGTGTCATGCTGGACAAGCACAGCAGGTCAGGCAGCATCCAAGCATCCTGATGAAGGGCTTATGCCCAAAACATCGATTCTCCTGCTCCTTGGATGCTGCCTGACCTGTTGTGCTTTTCCAGTACTACTCTCTTGACACATCTTACTAATTACTAGCTCTATATACGTATATATAAGGCATGCCTGTTTGTATTCATTTTGTGAATATTGTAACTTCATGCTGTGTGATGTAAGTTGGTAGTAAGGCATGTAACATTTTTTGTGGAAACTAATGATAAACTGGTGCTTTATGGTCAGTAATGTTTAGATATTCTTTGAGCTGGATATTTGCTCCTCACTCTAAATTGCTGTTAAATTCATAAATAATCGCATATATCTGTGTTCTACTAACAGCAAATTCCATCTTAACAATTTCTTTTCCTATAGTGACATGAAACTTGCCACAAAAGTAGCAATGGTTAAACAAAATTTGCAAGTTAAAAACTATTGCATCATGCAAACGAACAGTTTCACCATTCTGAGGCAATGTACAAGTAACTATGCTATACAAATTTAAGAATTGAATACAAGACACAATAAATAAATCATGGATTTAAAATATTTATTAGAATACATATCCAAGGCAATTAAATGATACAAATGTGAGGGTGAAGTCTTCCTCAGAGCATCATTTTAGCAAAATCGTAAATGCATTTAAAAAAAAACATATTTATGATTTAGCTACAAATGGTTGAAACAATCTTCATTCACATTTAACAGTTTGATTCAATATTCCCTGTGTACATTATATTAAAACAAAAACAAGACAGACACAATAGTTGTTCTGCCTGAAGCAGTGAATAACTGAGGCTTTTGAACCAATTCAATCTTCAGGCCATTTTGTGTTAGGTGATAGCAGCAAGGGTGTAAGAAACCATCTAGTGCAGCAAACTGTACTCAAAACAAGGGCTACTGTTTGTTTGTTGATCTGGCTCCTCCACATGGAAGTGTGTCCACTTGATGAAAATCAGGCTTGGTTGAGATCTAATGCCTCATTTGATTGAACAACTCACTGCCGTTCACAACAACAGAGACATAAAAAGAGGCATTGGGGGAAATTACTAGTAGCTACCTGATTTCTACAGAAGTGTATTCTCAGAACAATTGAAGGTGACCTTCAGAAGAGGACAGGATGGAACAATATATGAAAAGCATACTTAATGGTTCAGTCACAAAGTCGTTGACTTTTTCAAACGGTCAGTCCTATAAAATTCAAATTGGCCTCTGTGATGGAATGAGTCCACATGGGCCAGGGAGACAATTCATGGGCCTTGGTGCCAGACCCCTTACACCACACACAGACACCATCCTGCCCCTGCCTTTAACTCTCCCCCTTAAATCCTTTGGAATTGGGAACTGCATCAGATTAAGATGGCAGCTCATTATGGCCTTTCTCAGCACCATCAGGGATGGGCAATAAATCAAGGTAGCCAACAATGCCTACATCCCACTAATGAATAAAAACAATTGGATTTAAGTTGAAATGGAAACTACGAGAATTGTTATTTTCTTTTCTTTAAAATTTATATTAAAAAAAATTATTTTTAACGATCTTCCACAAGCAACAACTGATGATTGATCCATAGTTCATTTTAAATCTGAGGTTCACAGATGTGGGTTAACCAAGCATATTGAAGGATATGAGGTAAATGGGATGGAGGGGTTTTGAAGAATTTGCTGTCAGTAGAACACAGATATATGTGAGTATTTATGAACTTAATAGCAATTTAGAGTGAGGAGCAAATGTCCAGCTCAAAGAATATCTAAACATTACTGACCATGAAGCACCGGTTTATCATTAGTTTCCACAAAAGAAATGTTACATGCCTTACTACCAACTTGCATCACACAGCATGAAGTTACAATAATCACAAAATAAATACAAACAGGCATGCCTTATATATACGTATATAGAGCCAGTAATTAGTAATTAGTAACACATGAAGTCAGGTTTTAGACTAAATGATTGGCATCTCACTACTGCCTAGTGTGAATTTTACCAAACCGCTTGTGAAAAGCATAAAGCATGGAGTGAGATGATCTTGATTTTGAGATAGCCTTCACCGCACTGGTTGCTCAATTCCATCATCCATCTCCCTATAGTGCATGTTGCTCAGACCCCTACAAAATTCTGCCAAAAATGTTTTATTTCCAATGGTTCTAACCAGAAAATCCTTTTATATATGTTAAAAAGTCCCAGTCTATCCCCAGCAGAAATGAACAACCTCTCCCAAATCAAACAGCCAAACAGACATAAAGAAGTTATAGATGAGATTGCTTGACCATTTAAAGGCAAGATTTGTCTATGTGTCTGAAGGGCTTCATAATAAGGAGTACCATAAGTACCACAATCCATAATGATGCTGTATGGAGTTATGGGAAGAACTGCTGAGGTCATTGAAGGAGTGAGACTTAACATCTGATTCTCCTCAATGTCTCTGTAACAATGTTCATATATCAATGTAACCTATAACTAATTGCAAAAACATGAGAAACTGTATCTTGTACAGAACATGAGAGGAGACAGATCACCAAAAGCCTCCATCAAGCTCATATTTAAAAGCTACAGAGCAGGAGGCACTGAAGATCAGTTGTCTCTCAGTGTGCCTGGCCAACAAGAATTGAGGAAATGAGAGCTCCTCAGCCATTTGGTAACAGAATGAAACATGAAAAACCTCCAAACTGTGTACAGTGACCTCCCAAAAGTGTAGATGTTGAGCAGGAGTACAGCCTTCTACATATTCCTGCCATCACTAACTTCATCTAGTTCATGATTCGGAGATGCCGGTGTTGGACTGGGGTGTACAAAGTTAAAAATCACACAACACCAGGTTATAGTCCAACAGGTTTAATTGGAAGCACACTAGCTTTCGGAGCGACCCTCCTTCACCTGACAATCACCTGATGAAGGAGTGTCGCTCCGAAAGCTAGTATGCTTCCAATTAAACCTGTTGGACTATAACCTGGTGTTGTGTGATTTTTAACTTCATCTAGTTCCACCTAGACGCGAACAGCAGAATTAACAGCAACAGTCAGTCTCTTGAGCATTACTCCACCATTTGAGAGACTTCCAAAGCAAATCCAAATTTACAATAGTGGAAGTTCTTCCTCTCACTACTCTTCGTTATATGCATCTACACTTGAAGTATAGTGTCATTTTGCATTGCAAACCAGCTATCCAAGCTATATGACATCCCCATCCTTGGAGAAAAGGACATTAAAAATGCCAGGTTCTTTTCATCTTCTTCAATTGAAGACAAATTTCAATGTGAATGCTGCACAAGTTTTGCTTCATGATACATTTTGTTAGAATTAAACATATTGAAAATCACTATGGTATTCCTGGGCTGACCAAACTGATTCTTTGTAGTTGCATTGAGTATGGTCACCATGGAGATCTGGTCGTGTAGCTTGGAGTTATGAGAAAATTTTCCACCATTACTGGCAGTCCCTCCTCCAGACTGTTTACAACATCTTATTTCACTGGATGTGCATTGCCAAAGCTATTATTTTATAACAAAAGAACAAATATTCTTTTAAATACCTTGTAACCATGTGGATCTTTTCAGAATCTCAATTCAGGAATGATGGAAAAAAAAGAGCTTAGTAAAATTTCTTCATACTTAGTGTGATGATTAAAGATATATTGCTACCTTTTCTGTGAAATAAAAGATTAAAGTTTGTTCTTTTCAACACAGAAAATGAATTCCTTGCTTCTGAACTTTAGAAATGCAACTGAGAATGTTGGATGGATGCAACAAAGGTGCTGTCCTTAGAAAGCCTTAAGCTTTACAATGAGCTGAGAGAATATAGAGAACATAGGAAGGATCTCAAATGGGGAGTTCGGAACACTAAAAAAAGCTTATGAAATGTCTTTGGCAAGCAGGGTTAAGGAGAATCCCAAGGCATTTTATACGTACATTAGCAGCAAGAGGGTAGCTAGGGAAAGAGGAGGCCCATTCATGGATAAAGGAGGGAGATTCTGTGTGGAGCCAGAGGAAATGGGGGAGCTCCTTAATGAGTACTGTACATCGATATTCACCAAAAAGAGGGATGTGAGGGATGTTGAGGTGAGGGAAATGTGTGTGAATACTCTCAGGAAGGTCAACATAGTGAAGGAGGAGGTGTTGGGTGTCTTGAAGCACATTAAGGTAGACATGTCCCCAGGGACAGACAGGATCTATTCCAGAATACTGTGGGAGACAAGGGAAGAAATAGCTGAGGCATTAATAGATATCTTTCCACCTTTTTTAGCCTTAGGAAAGATTGCAGAGGATTGGAGAAAGGCGAATGTTGCTCCTTTGTTTTGAAGGGAAACAGGAATAATTCAGGTAATTGTGTTTTTGAGGAGGTGACTAGAATGTTTGATAAGGAAAGGGCTGTGGATTTTGTTTACATGGACATTTGATAATGTATCTTATGTCTGGCTGGTATAAAAATAGAGTCTCATGGGATCTGGGGTGAGTGGCTGGATGGATACAAAACTGCTTTGTTCAAGAAGACAGAGAATAATGGAGGAAGGGTGCTTTTCAGAATAGACATCAATAACTAATGGTGTTGCACAGGGATCTATGGTGGGACCTTTGTTGTTTGTAAGATATATAAATATTCTAAAGAAAAACATAGATGATCCGATTAGTAAGTTTGTGGATGACACCAAAATTGGTGGAGTTGCAGATAATGAGGAGGATTGCCAAAGGACACAGCAGGACATAGAGTCATAGAGTCATAGAGATGTACAGCATGGAAACAGACCCTTCGGTCCAACCTGTCCATGCCAATCAAATATCCCAACCCAATCTAGTCCCACCTGCCAGTAGATAGATTGCAGATTTGGGCAGAAGACTTATCAAACTGGAGGGTTCAGAAGAGATTTATTGGGATGTTGCTGGGTATGGAAGGTTTGAGTTATAAAGGAAGGCTGGATAGGCTGGGACTCTTTCCACTGGAGCATAGGAGTTGAGAGGTGATCTGAAAGAAGTTTATAAAATAATGAGAGGTATAGATAGAGTTAATTTTAGTTGTTTTTTTCACCCTAGGACTGGGGATTTCAAGATGGGGACACCTTTTAAGGTCAGAGGAGAGAGATTTAAAAAAGACATGAAAGATAATTTTTTTACACAGAGGGTGGTTTGCATGTGGATTGAACTTCGTGAGAAACTGTTGGTTGCAGGTTCAATTACAACATTTAAAAGACATTTGGATAGATACATGAATAGGAAAGGTTTGGAGGGATATGGGCAAGGAGCAGGCAGGTGGGACGGGTTTAGTTTAGGGTTATGTTCGGCATGGACTAGTTGGACCAAAGAGTCTGTTTCCACGCTGTATGACTCTATGATTCTGTGGAGTTTAATCCAGACAATGCAAAGTGATACATTTTGGAAGATAAAATTCAGGTGGGAATTATAAATCATAAAATTTATTGCAGAACCCTGAGGATCAGTGACATACTGGGATCTGGGCAGACAGATCCACAGATCCCTGGAAGTGACAACACAGTTGGAAAAGGTGATCAAGAAGGCACACAGCAAACTTCTCTTCATTGGCTGGGTCATTGAATGTAAAAGTTGACAAATTATGTTACAGCTGTACAAAATATTAGTTAGCCACATTTGGAATATTGCACTCAGTTCGGGTTGACACATTACCAAAAGGATGTGGGTGCTTTGGAGAGAATGCAGAGATGATTTACTGGGATGTTGCCTGGTCTTGAGAGTTTTACTTATGAGGAAAGGTTGAATAAACTCAAATTGTTTTCACTGGGAGGATGGAAATTGAGGGGCAATCTGGTAGAGGTCTACAAAATTATGAGAAGCACAGATAGGGTGGATAGTCAGAGGCTTTTTTCCAGAGTGGAAAGATCAACTACAGGAGAGTACATGTCCACAGCAAGAGGGGGAAACTTTAGGGGAGAAGTGTGGGGAACATTTTTCATACAGAGGGTGGTGGGTGCCTGGAACACACTGCCAGTGGAGGTAGGGGAAACCGGCATGTTTATAAAGTTTAACCAGAACTGGATGCAATATTCCAAAATAATCTTGATAGACTTATGAATGGGAGATGAACAGAGGGATAGACACCACCCATGGGCAATAAGTAGCAGGTTTAAATAAAGATTAGGCACTAGCACAGGCTTAGTGTGTCAAAGGGTGTCATGTATTGTATAAAAGATATAAAACAACATTTTTACAGTCTTTAGGTACAGTTTCTAGAAAAAGACCCTAAATAACATTATATCAATGACAGGTTGCATTTATACTGTGCCTTTAATGTACTAAAACTTTCTAAGTGACTTCACAGGGACACTAATTACTGGGTTCACTACATGCTAATATTCAGTGACTCACGGATAAGAGCATTGAGTTTCCTCTGATGCTCACAATTCTTAACTTTTCACCATGTAAAGGTGTTCTGATGTTCTTATTTTTTCTATCGAAGTGAATAACTTCATGTTTATTCACACTATATTTGATTTGCCATGTTATAGTGCCTTCCCTCCTTATAATTTACATTCTCACCCAATTTTGTGCCATTAGCAATTTTGGAAATTTTGATTTGGCACCCCCATCCAAATCCTTTAAATAGATAGTGAACAGCTGTGAACATACCACTGTTTGTGGGCTGCATGGTGGCTCAGTGGTTAGCACTGCTGCCTCACAGGGACCGGGTTTCATTCCAGCGTTGGGCGACTGTCTGTGCAGTTGCACTTTCTATTCGTATCTGCATGGGTTTCCTCTGGGTGATCCGGTTTCCTTCCACAGTCCAAAGATATGCAGGTTAGGTGGATTAGTCATGCTAAATTGGTCTGTTAGTGTTCAGAGATATGCAGATTAGGTGGGTTTACTATGGTAAATGTGAGGTTACAGGGATAGGGTAGGATGCTCTTTGGAAGGTCAGTATAGACTCAATAAGTCGAATAGCTTCTATTTGCACTATAGAGATTCGATAATCTTTACAGTATCTTTCTACCAACAGCCTGTTATCCTGAGAATGGAATAATTTGTTTATTTCTAATATCTGCTTTCTGTCTAACAACTAAGTATTAATCCATATTAGAATATTTCTCTAGTCCCATGCTTTCCAATTTTACCTACTAACATCCCCTGTGTCCTGGTCAAAAGCCTTCAGAAAATCCAAATATACCATTTCCACATCTGCCTTTGTCAATACTACAAGAATATCTTCAAAAACTGTCAACAAGCCTGCTTCCTACTATTACTCTAATTTCACTGTGGCCAATTTTACCATTATTTTCTGAACAGTTATCACATACTTTGTAATAAATTCTAACATTTTTCCTATTACTGTTACAAAATCACCAGGTCTGTTGTTTGTCATTAACTCGCTTCCTCCCTTCCTTCTAGCTTGCAGGAACTGTTTGAGAATCTATAATATTTTGAATGATAACCACCAATTAGCTCTCAATCCAACAATCTGGGATACAGCTCATCAGGTACTGTGGAATTATCTATCATCAGGGCATATACCTTTCTAACTCCTACCTCTTTACTAATACTAGTTTATTTAGTTATTAGTATCACAGGTCTGGAGAGTGAGCACAGTCTGGGTCCAGTGACAGAGTGAGCATGGGCTGGGTCCAGAGATAGAGTGAGCACAGTCTGGGTCCAGAGACAGAGTGAGCACAGTCTGGGTCCAGTGACAGAGTGAGCACGGGCTGGGCCTAGTGACAGAGTGAGCACGGGCTGGGCCCAGTGACAGAGTGAGCACGGGCTGGGCCCAGTGACAGAGTGAGCACGGGCTGGGCCCAGTGACAGAGTGAGCACGGGCTGGGTCCAGAGACAGAGTGATCATGGGCTGGGTCCAGAGACAGAGTGAACATCGGCTGGGTCCAGCGGTGGAACAGTACGAGCATGGGCCCAGTCCCACGGCAGAGTGAACAGGCACTTCCTGGAACAGTGGCACAGTGAATCCTGGATGGAGGCCGGTATGTGGAGTCAGCGTGCTCTGAGGCCTGCAGGCACTGACTGGGACGTAAGTAGTTATGGTCACTTATTATCATTCTGGACTTTTTCACTGTTTCATGCTAATCTATGTTGTTTTGTATTCTGTAACAACACTATCTTTGTACCTCTATTTGTACCCAGGTACTAGTTCCTAAGTTGGCACCATTAACGGCAGCCATTGTAAAAATGTTTCACTGTACTCCTGTACTTCTGTATGTGACAATAAAGGATAGTCGATCCTTTTGCTTTTAATAAATGGATTACTTTCAAATTCATTAAAGAAGCCTGGTAAAAGTGATTTCTGTTGTGTGTAATGTTTCACAAAGAAATCAATTTGGTGATTGCATCATATCATATCCATAGTAATGGTACAACTGGAAGAATGGTAGGCCTTGATTATTGGCACATTCCTCCCAACCTGGTCCCTCATGCTATTAAAATGGCTTCCACAGTAACTATTACCAAGATAGGCACTGCTATTAGGCATGAAAAATTCATCAGTGACAGCTGTAATAACTGCATGTACCCAATTTACCACAATATTGTAATTTTAAAAAGAAATCAGGATCTGCACATTTGCCACATAATAATGATACATTTTTGTGGCAGCTGTGATTAGAATTCGAGCTGCAAGTGCTTGCAAAACACATGGGGCTTATCTCCTTAATGCTGTCTCTACGTCAGGCTACAACTGAGCAGTTAGGTTTCCACAAGAGGCAGGTGAAACTCTGGCTAATGAGAGGTAAAATCTGATTTGTATCTCTTGCCAGACCTTGAGATTAAGTCTGCAATGTACATACAGCATTACAGGGAGCACCTTCATGAATTATACTCAATGAATCATTTAATGAATAAATGGAATATCCCTACCGAAATATTCAGCAGAAGATTTCATTGTATACTAAGTATTTTTAAAATCATTTCTATCTAACAGTGAATAATAACTGATATTTATTTTTAGTTATCTGAAACAATCTGGATTTATTTTGTTTCTAATTATGGGGGTTTTATTAAACAGCTTTTTCACATATTAAGGGTACGTACTTTCCAATGTGGATTCATTTTTCTACTTTTTTGAAGTGTTGCAAGTTAACTAAATAAATACTTAAGACACACAATGAACAGTATTTAATAATACAGCACATCTGTTACAGTATTTCCATACCATTTTTGGGCTTGGTTCCATCCATGACAAAACACAGACACCATCTCAGAGTTACAGAAGCACATCGAAACATTTCAATAAAAAGATTGATGAGAATCTGGCAGTCTTGCTTGCAGTTGCTGCATTGCAATCATCTGATGAAATGTAATTGCTCCAACAATAATCCCTGCAAAGACTGGGGGATAGTTATTTCATTCAGGGAAATTGAAATACATTCAGGATATCCCTCAGATAATTGTTCCTGTTATAGCACAGAAACATGCAGTTGGGTTAGACCCAGCAATGTCATGCCAATGTTAATGCTTCACATGAGGCTCCTCCTATCTCTCTACCTCAGTCTATTGGAATAGCTATCTATTCATTTCTTTTCTGTATTTTTCTAGTTTCCCTTAAATATATCCATACTATTTGCCTCAAGCTCTTCTTGTGGTAGCAAAATCCACCTTGGAACCATTGAATTTCCGATCGGGTTTGCTAATGATTATCTTATACTTCCAGCCTCCCAGCCTCTTGCTCAAATTGAAACAGTTGATATAAATACATTTGTTGAGCAAAAAAATGGGACCAATTGAATTGAGCAAAAAAATGAGACCAATTGAATTTCTCTACAGAAAGTAACTCAGTGAACTAAAGGGCCCTCTTCTGTGTTTAATGACTCTATGAATGTAATGAAAACCTTTTCTCCAAGTATATATTGTCAAAACCTATCTACAGACAGAAAACTCCCTCTTTGATGAACGTCTTGAAGAATGCAAGCTGACTCTACAGCCATGTTGGATTTTAATTCTTTATGTGCTTTGTGTTGTCTGAGCAATCATGCACTTAGATAAACTGTTATAAAAGAAAATCGCCTGAATGAGGATTAGCTGTTATGCCAGATCATTGATATATTAACAAATTAAAGTGAATAACAATGAGTCAGTTGGCACTGAACAGAACATGGCACAAACAGATATTAACACATTGACACGTGACTGAAATAACATGGATTTTAGATATAAATATTAATATATAAATAAATGTCACATTAAAAGTTTTGGAAACCCTTCTATTTTGCATTGCAAGCCGGAGTCAGACAGTAAGGCATGGTGGAGACCAGCAGAAAGGGCATACAAAAACTATTCACATGACAACTTTGAATAATTTATGCCATTTTAAAATTTTTATGAGCCATGTTGTGCCAGGCAATTGAAGAATCAGCCCATAGCAGCTTCTTACTATGTATTTCCAAACATGGTCTTCTGGAACTGCTTGATATTCATCTCCCTCAAATATTCTCAATGATGGGGTATCACATCATACTGCAAATTGTTTGTAAGGTAGGAAACTGTTGTGAGATTTCCAGAGATAGTATTAACATTCTTCAGGAACTGAGACCATTATAAAGCACCCAATGTCAGATCTGATATGGTGTTTGGAAAGCAGTGAGCATAATATAAGTTATTATTTATTGACTTTTTCAACATTTAAAATATGCAGCCAAATTTGACAAGAAAAGTTATTTTTTTTATTTTCTTTTGTAATTTATGTAGGTATGTTTGAATATATATTTTCTGGGAACTTTCTACAGCAATGATCCAATTGTTAATCTCTCTAATGTTTTATCAAATGCACTTGAGGGTAATTGAATTGATCACATGTTCTATGTTTCTTGGGTCAAACACCATTGTCAGTATGATATGATCTGAATCTATATGTTCGCCTATGCAACATTTACCACAAACATTGGGGTCTTGTTGGGACAGATTTCTTGAAGTTTAAGAGCAACACTATTTATACCATTTTGATATCTCAAACTTACACATTGTATGGCTCTGTGCTTACTAGCTGTTACATTTATATTACAATTACAGAACAAACTGACTGCCACATTACATGGACTCTATTGCACTGGGAAGGGAGTGCCTAAAATTGAGGATCTTTATATCAGAACACCACATGTTGTGATGTCATATAACTATCTGAAAGGTGCTTTGCCTGTCTGATCTGGAACCTGAACAATAACACAACATGTGGCCAGGAACATTGCTCAGGAACATTGTGGACTGGAAATTTGTTACCATAGTGTTGTTGTTTCAAATTGGAAAGGTCCCTTAAAACCATGGTTCACACCTGAAATTGTTTAATCAGAGAATGTTATATGTACATCTGTGATCGATCACAACTTTCTTTATCACCTGAAAATAATTTTTGAATAAAATGTTAAAGCAAAGTCTCGTATTTCTCATCATGTGACATTACAGATGCAATTGCATTGCTTGAAGCAGAGCAAGGGGTTGCTCTGTTGGACAAATCAATATTTCTTCCTTAATCTAAGTCACCGAAAGAAAAACTAACTCATCCTTTATCCTGAATGTTTTTGTTTGGGTGTTCTTGGCACAGAATTGCTGATAGATTCTGTACAAAACTGTTGTGGTATTTTACATTAAAATCACTTAGAAATATAGAAACATAGGTATTAGGAATACACTATTCACACTTTTGACCCTCTTCCACCATTCAATGTGATCATGGATGATCATTCAGCGAGTACCCCATTTTCACTTTTTTCCCATATGCTTTGGTCACTTTAGCCCTAATAACTATGTTTAGTTCTTTCTTGAAAATATTCAATGCTTCAGCCTCAGCCACTTTCTGTGGCAGAGAACTCCACGGGCTTACCAAATTTCTCCTCATCTGTATCCTAAATGGTCAATCCTGTAGCCTTAGACTGGAAGCCTTGGTTCTGGGCTCCCTGGTCATAGGGTAGATGCAGAAAGAATGCTCCCAATCTATTCTTCTGAACTCCAGCGAATTTAGTCCTAACTCATCCAGTGTTATTATGATACACATTATGTCAATGGCTCCAAGAAATCAAAATGACACATGAAGACAAATATGGCTTTCTTAAAATGTAAAAAAAAATGAGCAGTGAACACTTATTACTTATTATGAGTTTCGAGAAGATTTGTAGCTCAGGTTGTAGGTTTGCTCACTGAGCTGGGAGGTTCATTTTCAGAAGTTTTGTTACCATACTAGGTAGCATCTTCAGTGAGCCTCCCGATGAAGCACTGGTGGTGCAGCCCACTTTCTATTTGTGCGTTTAGGTTTTCTTGGAATGGTGATGTCATTTCCGGTGGTGACATCATTTCCGATGGTGATGTCATTTCCTGATCTTTTTGTCAGGGGGTGCTATATGGGATCCAAGTCAATATGTTTGTTGTTAGGGTTCTGGTTGCAATGCCATGCTTCTAGGAATTCTTGTGTGTGCCTCTGTTTGGCTTGTACCAGTCAAAGTAGTATTCTTCCTCACCCATATGTAAGGATACTGGTGAGAGTGGGTCATGTCTTTTTGTGGCTAGTTGTTGTCCATGTATCCTGGTGGCTAGTTTTCTGCCTGTTTGTCTGCCTGCCTGTAGTGTTCTTTTAAAGTCCTTGCAAGGTATTTTGTAAATGATATTAGTTTTATCTGAAAACGAACCTTCCAGCTCAGCGAGCAAACCTACATTCAGAACCTATTACTTAGGTTCCTTATTTGAAGTCCACTCAAGAATTATTAGTAGAGATGACTTGCAGCTTCAAAACAAACTGAATAAATGTGAATATCAAATGCTCTGAATTTATCTTAAATCTGTCTTTAACTGTAATGTCGATGAAGAAATTCTCAGCATATTCATGCTAGCCTGTAATCTGCTGTTTAATTCATACCAATGTTTAAAGATTGTAATAGGTGTAGTGTGTTATTGTAATTCAGGTTAATGTTGGAGTATGGAATCATCTATGTTTCATGAGTGGACTCCTCAGTGATCAACATCATATTGTTATGAAAGGAGATTGGTGTGCCCTGACATACACAAAACATGATATAATTCAGTTAACTTTAACAACATTGGTATAATCAGGAATGATCTGGGGAAAAATTGTATTCTACACCACTATCTTTGGCTTCCAAGTGGGATAAGCAAAAGGCGCGGAGATCTCACCGAGATGCAAGTTAGTACGAAAGAATGTCATAACTTTTTCCAGTATCACCCTATAAGAGCACCAGGCCATACATGCAGCAAGTTAAGGAACAGTTGGTTGGGGACAGGAGAAAGGTTGATTATGTGGGAATAGCAGAGTTGCAATAACCTCTATAGAAAGACTACCTAGTAAACTCTGCAATCTATACTTCACTGCCAGTAGCTGTTAAAATCAAAATGGTTCTCACATTGTAAGCTTTTGGTTTCTTTTAAATACTTGAAAGGGGAAATAAATTCTTCAAGTAGAAGGAATAGCTGCAGGGAAAGGAAGGAAATTGGGAATAATTGGATTTTTCTTTCCACAAGCAGGTTTCCTTTTGTGGCACAGTACTGAAATCCAGCGATTCCTTCCAGGCTGACATAGGGAATATTTACAGTATCACTCAGTTTAGTGCTTGCAGATGCATTAGGAGGAAGATGAATGTTTATTAAGCAGAGCCAACACCTTTATTATATTTGTTACTAAACAGAAGCAGTACAATGTGTCTGTCTAATTTTACCACTACAGCTGAGTCGCCAGATGTAGAAGAGGTGATTGATAGATTACAAGTTTTTAGCTGTTTAGCTCCGTCTATAATGGTGCTTTTCACATGAATAGAAAGCATTATGCTCTCTTAATGTCTACCCAGTCTGAGAGCAACAGATTCATACAGGCCGATGCTCAGCTCCACAAACAGCTTGTAAGATTGTTTATTTTCTGTCAACCATGGGAGAAGAGTTTGTTGGCCCTAACTCATGACATCATTGGCAGAACCTCAGTGCTAATGCAATGAGATCCACGCAACAGCAGGATCATCACTGACTGCATCACTGACACCCTGAAGGAAGGTTTTAAATGTCTGAACAGGAATCACATTGCAGTGCGAAAGTGTTTTTTATCATTGTGCATGTTGCCTGAAATTACTTTGTTGAAAGGCCTAAAAGAGGAGGAAAATAGACAAGAGTTCAGGATCATAAAAATGAGGAACTTGAGTTTTGCTGAAAATAAGAAAGTGGTTTCTGAAACATTACCATTGCTTAGAAGCTTGGTGCACTCTGCTCTATTGCAAGGTTCAGTTACGTAAGTGCCTCAGGGGTCATTTAAGGATCGACACCAAATAAATCAGTTCAAAGAACATCAGATGTATAATCCTCAGTACAGATCTTCCAATCCGTGTCAACTCCAGTTCTTACTTCATCATTATTCTGTACAGTCACAATCTCACTACAGTGGACACACTCAATGTCTAAAAAATGTTGCTTATTAATGAAAAAAAAATTATCAAAGCTTTACACCTTGTGCATTTGCAAGAATACCAATTTAAAGGAAAAACCATCATTTATACAGCATAGGAGGACATGGTGGTTCAGTGGTTAGTACTGATGCCTCACAGTGCCAGTGACCAACATTTGATTCCAGCCTCGGGTGACTGTCTGTGTGGAGTTTGCACATTCTCCTTGTACCTGTGTGGGTTTCCGTCAGGTGCACTAGTTTTCACCCACAATCCAAAGATTACCTGTTAGGTAGATTGGCCATACTAAATTGCCCCATAGTGTGCAGGGATGTACATACTAGATGGATTAGCCATGAGAAATGTGGGAGTAGGGGAGTGTATGGGTCTGTGTGAGTTGCTCTTTGGAGGGTCAGTGCAGACTGGGTGAGCTAAATGGTTTTTCTGCACTGTAATGATTCTATGATTCTGAAGTGCTGATTTGTTGGCAAGTGGATTCTGATTGGGAGAGGTATTGACATGGAGAATGCACAAAATAATGATTGACAGTTCACTGCCAAATTCAAAAAGTGTGGCATTGGTAAAGCACAGCAGGTCAAGTAGCATCCAAGCAGCAGAAGAGTTGACATTTCGGACATACACCCTTCATCATCCCTGCTCCTCTCCTGCTCTTCAAATGCTGCCTGACCTGCCGTGCTTTACCAGCGCCCCACCTTTTAACTCTAACTCTCCAGCACCTGCAGCCCTCACTTTCTCCTAGTTAACTGTCAAATGTTGCTTCATCGTCATAGTCACAGAGAAACAGATCCATCGGACCAACTCATCCATGCCGACCATAATCCCAAACTATATTAGTCCCAGCTGCCTGCACTTGGCCCATATCCCTCCAAATATTCCTATTCATGTACTCGTCCAAATGTCTTTTAAATATCTTTTAAATGTTGTAAATATACCTGTATCCTCTGGACGTTCATTCCACACACAAACCACTCTGAGCAAAGAAGCTGCCATTCATTTCTTTTTAAAATCTTTCTCCTCTCACCTTAAAAATATGCCCCCCCCCAGTCTTGAAATTCCCCATCCTATAGCAAAGACACAAACTATTCACCGTATCCACACCCCTCATGATTTTATAAACCTCTATAAGGTCACCCCCCACAGCCTCCTATGACCCAACGAAAAATGTCCGGTCTACCAACCTCTCCTTATAACTCAAACCTCTCCATTCCCAGAAACATCCTGGTAAATCTTTTTTGTAACCTGTCCAGCTTAATAATATTCTTGCTATAACAGGGTGATGAGAACTGGATATAGTACTCCAAAAGAAGCCTCGTCAATGTCCTGTATAACCTCAACATGACATCCCAACTCTATACTCAAAGACCTGAGCAATGAAGACCAGTGAGCCAAATGCCTTCTTAATCATCCTGTCAACAAATGAGGCAACCTTCATAAAATTATGAACCTGAACCCCTATGTCGCTCCTTTTCAAAAGACTGCCTAAGGCCCTACTTTTAATTGTATACATCCTGCTCTTGTTTGCTTTCCCAAAACGCAAGACCTCACATTTACCTGAATTAAACTCCATCTGCCACTCCTCAGCTCATTAACCCAATTGATCAAGATGCCTTGTAATCTTAGGTAACTTTCTTCAATGTCCACTATACCACCAATTTTGGTGTCATCCGCAAACATACGAACCACGTCTTCTATACTGTCATCTAAAACATTTATATAAATGACAAACAAAAGTGGACCCAGCACCAATCCCTGTGGAACACTGCTGTTGACAGGCCTCCAGTCTGAAAAACAACTCTTTGCCAACACTATGTCCCTTGCTGTTAAGCCAATTATGTATCCAATTGGCAAGCTCATCCTGATTCCAATGCAGTCTAACATTACTAATTAGTCTACCATGTGGAACTTGGTCAAAGGCTTTACCAAAACCCAAGTAAACAGTGTCTACTGTTCTGTCCTTAGGCAGATAAACTTTGATTAGTCAAGGGATTATGCTGAGAAGTGAACTGATGGATAGCTAACCTTTATTTTGTTGAGTTGAAACAGTCATAGAGTCATAGAGATGTACAGCATAGAAACAGACCCTTTCGTCCAACTCATCCATGCCAACCAGATATCCTAAATAAATCTAGCCCATTTGCCAACCCTTGGACTATATCCCTCTAAACCCTTCCTATTCATATACTCATCCAGATGCCTTTTAAATGTTGCATTTGGACCAGCCTCCATCATTTCCTCTGGCAGCTCATTCCATACATGCATCACCTTCTGTGTGAAAACGTTGCCCCTTAGGTTCCTTCTATACCTTTCCCCTCTCACCCTAAATCTATGCTCTCTAGTTCTGGACTCCCCCACACCCAGAGAAAAGACCTTGTCAGTTTATCCTATCCATGCCCCTCATGATTTTATAAACCTCTTTAAGGTCACCCCTCAGCCTTCAGCACTCCAGGGAAAATAACCCCAGTCTATTCAGTCTCTTCCTACAGCTCAAATCCTCTGACCTTGGCAACAGCTTTGTAAATCTTTTCTGAACTCTTTGAAGTTTCACAACACCCTTCTGATAGGAGGTAGACCAGAATTGTACACAATATTCCAAAAGTGACCTAATCAATGCACATTGTGCATACATGTTATTTCTAAGCATGTCCATGCTCAGACAGTCAGGTTAAAGATACATGCAATGTCTTCCTGCTTTGTGCTTTCAGCCATCCCCACTTATTGTCGGGTACGCCAGATATTTTGGGATGGTGGTCCAATAATATTGCACCTCCTCTTCCCGAAGTCTCTGAAAGTATTGTCCAATTCCTGTCTCATGCAAGTTGCTCACCTCCTTAATTCCACAGCAACCTGACTGAGTAAACAACCAGGTGGGCATTTTTCTATTTTAGGTGTTCCTGCCACCGAAGTAGAGTTCCCAGCTAATTAATTATTCACATTGCATTAGCTCAGCGAGGTGATGCCTCAATGACATTGTTGCCAGATTATTAATCCAGAGACCCAGATGATGTTCTGGGGGCTTGAGCTGAAGTCTCACCATGGCAAACAGTGAAGTTTGAATTCAATAAAAATCTGGTATTAAGGGTCTAATGATGACCAAGAAACCACTGTCAGTTATTAGAGGAAATCACTATTTAGTTCACTAATCCCCTTCAGGGAAGGAAACTACTGTCCTTATGTAGTGTGGCCTACATGCAACTCCAGATCCACAGTAATGTGGTTTACTCTTAACTGCCCTCTGGGCAAATATGGATGGGCAATAAATGCTGACCTAGCTAGTGACACTCACACAGAACCATAGAGTCATATAGCTTGGAAACAGAGCCTTTGTCTGAACCAGTCCATGCTGACCATAATCCCAAACTAAACTAGCCCCACCTGCCTCTGATTGGCTCATATACCTCCAAAACTATTTTTATCACATCTTGTGAATTAAGTTTTAAAAAAGCAAGAAGAATGGGAGTTAAAACTTGCATGCCAGATTTAGAACTGCAAGAATTACATTTTAATACCTATAAACATTTATACTACTATTGTCTCCTCTTGAATGATGCATCAATAATTTCTAAGCATGTCCCTCCCAATTGACTTAGCATCAAAGCTATCTCTGAAAAATATCCGTTACCAGCCCCTCCCCCTCCATTCCATTCCTCTCATCGACCCTCCCTTCCAGATATCAACTGGATTCATTCCTCCCATCAGCCAAGCAGGTTGTACCCTCTAGCTGTCTTCACATATTGTAACAAAACCAGTCCTTTTTTTCAAAAAGCTGTGTCTTGGCTCAAAGAGACTCTCTCCTTGATTTTTTTTCAGAGGGGTAATAAACTGGGCCAGGCTTTGATCAGTCTGGTTTGGTACAGAGATGAAAAGGATTTTGAGAGGCCTTTTGTTTATATGTAAACAGCTGAGATGTCAGGCCAATGCGGTCATGTTTTAGAAGTGACCTGTATAATGAAAGGGGAGTGGTCAGCTCTCTAGCTGAGCTGAGCAGTTTTAGTTCAGTCTTGAACTGGTTGGAAGTTCAACAGGGAGCTGCGTGGAAACTCTCTCTTTCTTTTCTGCCCTTCAACTTTAACCCGTAAGCATGTGTTCCATTTATACTCATTTTAAAGGGGGTTTGCTTATTGGGACTGTTGTGTATACTCGGAACAGCATAACTAAGTCTAGTTAGATAGGTTAAGTTCTATAGGGATTCTTTATTCTGTTCATTATGTTTCATTGTATAATTTTGCAAATAAAGTTTTGTCTGTTTTAAACTCTAGTAGTTAACCTAGCTAGCTTACGCCAGGTAATGTTCACTGTACACTTACTGAAACAAATTGCAAAGTTATGGTCGAGGGCTGCCTGCTTAAGAATGCTTTGAGTGGTCTGGCCGAGTCCATAATACTATCCCTACCTTACCACCCTGCGCCCCTCCTCCTTGACACCCGCCCCTTTATCTGCAGCTCCCCTTACACCCATCCCCAGTCCTGAAGAAGGGTTACACCCAAAACGTTGACTTCTCCACCTCCTTATGCTGCCTGACTTGCTGTGTTCCTCCAGCCTCTTGCTTGTCTACCTTGGAAAACATTTGGAGAGCAACATGAGTAGAGAAAGTGCTAGACAGTCTGGAAAATTGTGCCTGTGTTCTGCAAAGAATAAGAATGAAAGAAGATAAATAAACAAAAAGAATAATCTAGTTGGAAATAGGATAATAGCAGATTGGAAAAGTGGCATTATAAATGTAAATAAATAATGTATTTCCCTTCAATGTTTTCAGGCCCTCTTTGGTATATTGTAACACACTAACTCCCACTTTAAAAAATGTTCCTGTTCTTGATGAATGCTTGAGTATACAAAGTAGCTCTAAGTGAGTGGAAATCAATCAATGACCCACATGGAATGGAATCATAATATGCTTGGAGGGAAACAGGCCAATGACTTACTTGATTCAACTATAACTATCATCTCTCTGCTTGAGAAGCGAAATTACAAAATCGATTTTGTCCTGAATATTTACCACATAGAAATGTAATGAGTTACAAAATGAAAGAAGGATTTATCTTGTAGCAAGATCACTGCTGAAATTGGAGTTTACTAGTTTAAACTGCTCTGGTAATTTATTTGTTGCAAATGGCAGTCATTTGCTTGCAAGATGGATCATTCAGTGCAAAGTCTGCATGACAAAGTCGTGCTGAAAAATGTGTTGCTGGAAAAGCGCAGCAGGTCAGGCAACATCCAAGGAGCAGGAGAATCGACGTTTCGGGCATAAGCCCTTCTTCAGGAATCATGGTCTAATACTTTGCTACTTAAAACTGCCAGACTAATGGAAATCAATGATATTTACAATCAGAGTTTCAGTCATAGCACAATACTCCATGTAGGATTAGAACGCTTTTCCATAAATCTGTTTGATGTTTAGTCCTTCCGCATTTTGGATCAGAGAGGGAGATGGCTGTGCACCAGCTCTTCAGTTTACATTGTTTAAGATGCATCTCCTGCCTTAACAACAAGTAAATAGTTTCCCTTGTGTCAGTCTCCTCCAATCTGAACTACGAAACATTAAATGTAAAGACGCTTAAGGCAACATTGCTGAATCAGTGGCGCAACATAAATGCACGTCAGATTTTGAACTATCAATTCTTTCCTATTCGGGTAGCTCATTATTCATTCTTTTCATACGTAATTGTATTCCTCTGTTGAAGCTATTTAGCTTTTTACAGTTTCACACCAAAGCTGGACAATGATCACCTTGCAATTAGCCCCGAGTATTAACATGCGAGTAACTCGAAGCTAATCATTTAATTCCAATTTATCAACTTGTACTACTTCTTCTAAAACACATTCCTTGATGTTACTCACATTCATTTCATTTACCATCACTTCTTATCTTTGCCTCATTTCTGTTTGGAGAGATGGCCATTCTATAACATGAGCATTGAGCACGCTGTATGTGATAAGACAGCTCCATTATCACATTGCTGTATATTCTTATTTCATGTGTTTGAGCTTTTAAAAAAAAACCAGATAAATATTGGTTTGTAGATTGAGAATTTGCATTTCATAATGATAGGCAGAAGTGGGTACTGCAGATGCAGGAGATTAGAGTCAAGATCAGAGTGATGCTGGAAAAGTCCAGCAGGTCAGGCAGTATCCGAGGAACAGGAAAATTGACATTTCGGGCAAAAGCCCTTCATCAGGAGTGAGGGTGGGAGCGGAGATATAAATGGGAAGGGGGTGGGGCTGGGATGAAGGTAGTTGAGAGTGTAATAGGTGGATGAAGGTGGGGGTAAAGGTGATGGGTCAGAGAGGAGTTGTAGCGGATATGTGGGAAGGAAGATTGACAGGTAGGACAAGTCATGAGGATGGTACTGAGCTGGAAGGTTGGAACTGGAATAAGGTGGGGGGAGGGGAAATGATGAAACTGGCGAAGTCCACATTGATGCCATTGGGTTGAAGGGTTCAGAGGCAGAAGATGAAGCGTTCTTCCTCCAAGCATCGGGTGGTGAGGGAGTGGCCCAGGACCTGCATGTTCTCGGCAGAGTGGGAAGGGGAGTTGGAATGTTCGACCATGGGTGGTGGGGTTGGTTGGTGCGGGTGTCCTGGAGATATTCTCTGAAGTGCTCTGCGAGAAGGTGTCCTGTCTCCCCAATGTAGAGGAGACCGCATCAGGAGCAACGGATACAATAAATGACATGTGTGGAAGTGCAGGTGAAGCTTTGATGGATGTGGAATGCTCCTTTGGAGCCTTGGACAGAGGTGAGGGGGGAGGTGTGGGTGCAGGTTTTGCAATTCCTGCGGTGGCAGGGGAGGGTGTTGGGATGGGAGGATGGGTTGTTGGGGGCGGTGGACCTGACTGGGTAGTCACGGAGGGAACAGTCTTTATGGAAAGCAGATAGGGTTGGGGAGGAAAATATATCCCTGGTGGTGGGATCCATTTGTAGGTGGCAGAAATGTCGGCGGATGATGTGATTTTTGTGGATGTTGGTGGGGTGAAAGGTGAGGACTGGGGAGTTCTGCCCTTGCTGTGGTTGGAGGGGTGGGGTTTGAGGGCGGAGGTGCGAGATGTGTTGGAGGGCATCTTCAAACCATGTGGGAGGGGAAATTTTGGTCTTTAAAGGAGGCGGCCATATGGTGTGTTCTGTGGTGGAACTTGACGTCCTGGGAGCAGATACAGTGGAGGTGGAGGAATTGGGAGTACGGGATAGCATTTTTGCACGAGGTAGGGTGGGATGAGGTGTAATCCAAGCAGCTGTGAGAGTTGGTGGGTTTGTAGAAAATGTCTGTGTTGAGTCAGTCATCGTTGATGGAGATGGAGAGGTCCAGAAAAGGGAGGGAGGTGTCAGAGATGGTCCAGGTGAATATAAGGTTGGGGTGGAATGTATTGGTGAAGTTGATGAACTATTCATGATAGACAGATATACTTTTGTTTTATTATTGGTCCAGTTATTGAATTTCCTTTCTTTAGACTATTTTTTTCAATCTTCCATTTTATGTGGCACTCCTTCCAAATGGTTGTATTCCTGGGGTCTTGCCAATTTCTTTCTCTAGCCACCATATGAAGGCATATTGGGTAGTTGACAATACCTTTTGTGTCCCCTTCTCTCAGAAAATTTACCCTTAACTTCTATGAATGGCATGAGAGAAGAGTACTGACTGTCTCTGTCATTGCTATGAATATACTATCTCTAAACATTCTTCAGGAACTGGTTCAATATTTTATCAAGAAGCTGAAGCATCCTGAATATGTGTAACTTATGTCTGTGACACACCCAAATCCTGGCTGCAGCATTACAAAACAAACTATTCCTTTCCCAGCTTAAGCAATGTCCAATGAGAACACTTAAAAGTTGTTAACAGGCTGCTAGAGAATCACAGGTACACAAATATGTTTCTCTCCATTGGTGAATTGTGAAGTGGTAAAAGCAATCGAGAGTGTGTGGTGCTGGAAAAGCACGGAGATAAATGGGACATAAAAGAACGTAAGCTAAACAAACTTCCATGTTCTTCCCTCCATACATGGGCTTCCTTGAACCTTCTGGAATCCATTTATCTCTCTACCCTAGAGGCTCCCAGCCTCATCCCTGATGAAGGGCTCCTGCCCGAAACGTAGATTCTCCTGTTCCTTGGATACTGCATGACCTGCTGTCCTTTTCCAGCGCCACACTCTTCGACTCTGATCTCCAGCATCTGCAGTCCTCACTTTCTCCAAGTGGTAAAAGCAGTCAAGTATAGGCCATGGTGCTATGACACTGCAGCAAATCATAGAAATAGAATTGTGGAATAGTTACAGTAAAGAACACTCTCTTCAGGTCAAAGGGGTGGCTGTGGGTACCTCTGTGGGCCCGAGTTATGCCTGTCTCCTTGTGGGGTATGTGGAACATGCCTTCTTTCAGTCTTATTCCGGCCTCCATCCACAACTCTTTCTCCGGGATAGAACATAGAACATAGAACATAGAAGAATACAGCGCAATACAGGCCCTTCGGCCCTTGATGTTGCGCCGATCCAAGCCCACCTAACCTACACTAGCCCACTATCCTCCATATGCCTATCCAATGCCCGCTTAAATGCCCATAATGAGGGAGAGTCCACCACTGCTACTGGCAGGGCATTCCATGAACTCACGACTCGCTGAGTAAAGAACCTACCCCTAACATCTGTCCTATACCTACCCCCCCTTAATTTAAAGCTATGCCCCCTTGTAATAGCTGACTCCATATGTGGAAAAAGATTCTCACTGTCGATCCTATCTAAACCCCTAATCATCTTGTACGCCTCTATCAAGTCACCCCTAAACCTTCTTTTCTCCAATGAAAACAACCCCAAGTGCCTCAGCCTTTCCTCATACGATCTTTCTACCATACCAGGCAACATCCTGGTAAACCTCCTCTGCACCCGTTCCAGTGCCTCCATATCCTTCCTATAATATGGCGACCAAAACTGCACACAATACTCCAGATGCGGCCGCACCAGAGTCTTATACAACTGCAACATGACCTCAGTACTCCGGAACTCAATTCCTCTACCAATAAAAGCCAGTACGCCACATGCCTTCTTCACCGCACTATTTACCTGGGTGGCAACTTTCAAAGATCTGTGTACATGGACACCAAGATCCCTCTGCTCATCCACACTACCAAGTATCCGACCATTATCCCAGTACCCCATCTTTTTATTACTCTTACCAAAGTGAATCACCTCACACTTAGCTACATTGAACTCCATTTGCCACCTTTCTGCCCAGTTCTGCAGCTTATCTAAATCCCGCTGTAACCTGCCATATCCTTCCTCACTGTCTACAACTCCTCCGACTTTCGTATCATCCGCAAACTTGCTCACCCAACCTTCTAACCCCTCCTCCAAGTCATTTATAAAAATGACAAACAGCAATGGTCCCAAAACAGATCCTTGCGGAACACTCCAAGATGAACCTTTGCCATTAACTACTACCCTCTGTCTTCTTCCAGCCAGCCAACTCCTAATCCAAACCTCCAACTCACCCTTAATGCCATACCTCCGTATTTTTTGCAGTAGTCTACCATGGGGAACCTTATCAAATGCCTTACTAAAATCCATATACACCACATCTACCGCTTTCCCCTCGTCCACCTCCTTAGTCACCTTCTCAAAGAATTCAATAAGGTTTGTGAGGCACGACCTGCCCTTCACAAAACCATGCTGACTATCCTTGATCACATTATTCCTATCCAGATGTTCATAAATCCTATCCCTTACAATTCTCTCTAAGACTTTGCCCTCAACAGAAGTGAGACTCACCGGCCTATAGTTACTAGGGTTATCCCTACTCCCCTTCTTGAACAAAAGAACCACATTTGCTAGCCTTCAATCTTCTGGCACTACTCCTGTAGACAACGAGGACATAAAAATCAAGGCCAATGGCTCTGCAATCTCCTCCCTTGCTTCCCAGAGAATCCTAGGATAAATGCCATCAGGCCCAGGGGACTTATCTATTTTCACCCTTTCCAGAATTTCCAACATCTCTTCTTTACATACCTCAAAGCCATCCATTCTACTTAATTGTGACTCAGTACTCACATTGACAACAATGTCCTGTTCCTGATTGAATACTGATGTAAAGTATTCATTCAGTGTCTCCCCAATCTCTTCAGCCTCCACACGCAACTTCCCACTACTATCCTTGACTGGACCTATTCCTACCCTAGTCATTCTTTTATTCCTGACATACCTATAGAAAGCCTTAGGGTTTTCCCTAATCCTACCAACTAAGGACCTTTCATGTCCCCTCCTTGCTGCTCTTACCGCATCATAATTTCCCTGCCCCCAGCTATAACTCTTGCCCTGTAGTGCACACTTATCCCTCTCCATCACTAGAGTAAAAGTCACCGAATTGTGGTCACTGTCCCCAAAGTGCTCACCTACCTCTAATTCTAACACCTGGCCTGGTTCATTACCCAGAACCAAATCCAGTATGGCCTCACCTCTTGTTGGCCTATCTACATATTGTGTCAGGAAACCCTCCTGTACACATTGGACAAACACTGACCCATCTAACGAACTTGAGCTATAGCTTTCCCAATCAATATCAGGAAAGTTAAAGTCCCCCATAACAACCACCCTATTACTTTCACTCTTCTCTTGAATCATCCTCGCAATCCTTTCTTCTACGTTTCTAGGACTATTAGGAGGCCTGTAAAAAACTCCTAACAGGGTGAGCTCACCTTTCCTATTCCTAACCTCAACTCAAACTACCTCAGATGGCGAGTCTTCATCCATCGTCCTTTCCACAGCTGTAATACTATCTTTGACAAGCAATGCCACACCTCCCCCTCTTTTACCCCCACCTCTGACCCTACTAAAACATTTAAACCCTGGAACCTGCAACAGCCAATCCTGTCCCTGTTCTACCCATGTCTCCGTAATAGCCACAACATCGAAGTCCCAGGTACCAACCCACGCTGCAAGTTCACCTACCTTATTTCGTATACTTCTTGCATTGAAGTATACACACTTCAAGCCACTTTCCTGTTTACAGGCACCCTCCTTTGAAATTGATGTCATGTTCCTAACCTCCCTACACTCCAGGTCCTGCACCCTAAAGCTACAGTCTGGGTTCCCATGCACCTGCAGAGTTAGTTTAAACCACCCCCAAGAGCACTAGCAAACCTCCCACCAAGGATACTGGTGCCCCTCAGGTTCAGGTGCAGACCATCCTGTTTATAGAGGTCCCATCTTCCCCAGAAAGAATCCCAGTTATCCAAATACCGGAATCCCTCCCTCCTGCACCATCCCTGTAGCCACGCATTTAACTGTTCTCTCTCCCTATTTCTCGACTCTCTATCACGTGGCACGGGTAACAAACCAGAGACAACAACTCTGTTTGTTCTAACTTTGAGCTTCCAACCTAGCTCCCTGAAAGCCTGCCTAACATCCTCAGCGCTCCTCCTACCTATGTCATTGGTGCCAATGTGGACCACGACTTCGGGCTGCTCCCCCTCCCCCTTAAGGACCCGGAAAACACGATCAGAGACATCACGTACCCTTGCACCTGGGAGGCAACATACCAAACGTGAGTCTCTCTCGTTCCCACAAAACCGCCTATCTGTGCCCCGAACTATCGAGTCCCCAATTACTATTGCTCTGCTCTTCTCCACCCTTCCCTTCTGAGTAACGGGGACAGGCTCCGTGTCAGAGGCCTGAGCCCCGTTACTTACCCCTGGTAAGTTGTCCCCCCCCACAAGTATCCAAAACTGTATACTTGTTCTTGAGGGGAACGGCCGCAGGGGGTCCCTGCACTGGCTGCTTCCTCCCAGTCCCCCTCACTGTCACCCATCTGTCTGCAATCTTTGGAGTTACTACTTCCCTAAACTTCCGATCTATGACCCCCTCTGCCTCCCGAATGATCCTAAGTTCATCCAACTCCAGTTCCAGTTCCCTAACACGGTCTTGGAGGAGCTGGAGATGGGTGCACTTCCTGCAAGTGTAATCAGCAGGGACGTCCATGGCATCCCTCACCTCAAACATGTTGCAAGAGGAACATTGCACTGCCTTCACTGCCATCCCTCTGAAAGTAACCTTTTATTAAAAAAAAACTGGGTCCAAAGAATACAATAAGCAAAATGCAGCACTTACCTACTTACCACAACGGATCTTATTATTTAGGTTAGAGGAGGAGGGCGGGTGGGAGGCACTACCTCTGTAGTGCCTCGGGTTCTTCTCCTGCGTGCTTTTAAAGGGAAAAAAAAACCTACCCGGCTGCCCCTCCGGTCTTCGTCACTTCCCCCTGCTGCTCCGCTACCGGTAAGTAATTTTAAAACAAACTGTCTTACCTTAGCTGCTGCTCGCACTCAAAGATATCGATGATGTCATCAATGCTGCTTCCCACTCTCATCCGGAACTGGAGAAGTCTGTCAATTTCACTTCTAATTTCCACCCTGATGTCATCTTCAACTGGTCCAACTCTGACTCCTCTCTTCCCTTCCTCGGCATCTCTGTTTCCATTTCTGGGGAAAGGCGGGCCACTAATCTACACTACAAACCCCTCGACTCCTGCAGTTACCTGGACTATATATCCTCACACCCTGCTTCCTGTAAAGACACTATTCCATTCCTCTTGTTCCTCCAACTCCATCATTTCTGCTCTGATGATGCCAACTTCAACAAGGGGGCCTCTGAAATGTCCACCTTCTTCCTCAACCGAGGATTCCCCAGCACCATAGTTGATAGGCCCTCAGTTGGGTCTGATCCATCTCCCTCATTTTAGCCCACACCCCCTGTCTTCCTTGCCACAGCAACAGGCTCTCCCTTGTCCTCACCTACTATCGCACCTGGATCCACATCCAGAGAATCATTAGCCGCCATTACCGTCACCTCCAATGGGATGCTACCATCAAACACATATTCCCCTCCCCTCCCTTGCTGGCCTTTTGCAAGGACCATTCCCTCTAGGACACCCCCATCCACTCCTCCTTCATTCCCACGGCATCCTCCCCTGCATCTGCAGCAGGTGTTAACACCTGCCCATTTACTTCCTCCCCTCTCAGTCTCCAAGGGCCCTAACACACCTTCCAGGTGAAGCAGTGATTTACCTGCACTTCACTCAATCTAGTCTCCCGCATCCGCTGCTCACAATGTGGTCTCCTCTACACTGGGGGAGTCTGGGTGACCGCTTCATGCATCCCCCAAGTTCTGTCCGCAAAAAAGACCCCGAGCTTCCAGTCTCCTGCCACTTTAACACCCCACCCTGTTCCCTGGCCAACATCTCTGTCTCAGGCTTGCTGCAGTGCTCCAGCGAAGCTCAGCACAAGCTGGAAGAACAGCATCTCAATTTCTGCTTGGGAACTCTACAGCTTTCTGGACTCAATATCAAGTTCAACAATTTAAGGACTTAAAGCCTCTTCTCCCACATCTTTACCCCAACTCCCTAACCACACACAACCCATTGTTAGCCACTAATAGACCGCATTAGCAACCATTCATCCTCCTAGGCTGATCATTATTCCACTCCTTTGTCTGTCCTACTGTTCTTCTCTCTCTTTGGGCGCTATCGCCACCTAACATTTACTCCTTACCCCCTCCCCGCACTCTTTCTAATGAATAATGTCACAAAGCTGGTCCCTTTTTTCTAAAAGCTGTTCCTTTTCTCAAGGACACTGTGTCCTAGATTTTCTTTCAGAAGGGTCAGAAAACTCTCCCAGCTCCAAGGTGACTAGTTTGGTGCAGAGGTGACAAAAGACTTTGATAGGCCTTTTATTTATACATAGATAGATGAAAGTTCGGGCCAAAGTGGTCATGTTTTAGAAGCAACCTGTATATTGAAAGGGGAGTGGTCCTCTCTGGCTGATCAGTGCAGTACAGAGCTAGTTGGAAGTTCAGCATGGGACTGTGTGAACAGGTTGCAAAAACTCTTTCTCCTTCAGACCTTCTAACTTCAACCTGTAAGCATTTGTACTTTTTTTTTTAAAAGGGGGTTTGCTTATTGGGACTGTTGTGCATATTCAGAACAGTATAATTAAGTCTAGTTTGAATAGATTGAGTTCTGTAGGGGTTCTTTATTCTGTTTTTTGTGTTTCATTGTGTAATTTTGTGAATAAAGTTTTGTCTGTTTTAAAACCTGGTAGTCAACCTAGCTAATTTACTCCGGGTAATTTTCACCAAACACCTAATGAAACAAACTGCAAAGTTATGGTCTAGGCTGCCTGCTCAAGAATGTTTTGAGTGGTCTGGCCTAGTCCATAATAATAAAAGACATTTTTTTCTTAGCTACCCATCAGTTCTGAAGAACGGTCACAGGATGATTAGATTAGATTCCGTACAATGTGGAAACAGGGTCTTCGGTCCAATCAGTCCATACCGACCTTCCGAAGAGTAACCCACCCAGACCCATTTCCCTAACACTATGGGGCAATTTAGCATGGCCAATTCACCTGACCTGCACATCTTTGGATTGTGGGAGGAAACCGGAGCACACCCATGCAGACACAGGGAGAATGTGCAAACTCCACACAGACAGTTGTCCGAGGCTGGAATTGAACCTGGGACCTGGTGCTGTGAGGCAGCAGCGCTAACAACTGTGCCACCATGCCACCCTAATCTGAAACATTAACTCTGATTTCACTCCACAGATGCTGCCAGACCTGCTGAGCTTTTCCACAAATTTCAGTTTTTGTTACAGCAAGAACAAGCCAATTTAGCTCCTTGTGCCATTCTCTGTAACAGCAGGTTAGACAGCCCCACACCTCATAGTGGTACTTTTTAAAAATTCTTAAGCATTAAAGGTTGTTAGCAAATCCTTGGATCTATTATGTTAATATATCAGCCTTATTGTCAATTTTAGTGACATCAGGTATTTGGCACCAAGTTTACTAAAACTGAACTCACATTCTCAGATTGCCATGGTGAAACCGAGTCTATGTTTTCTAGATTGCTCATTCAGTGACATCAATCCAATCTCGCTATACACCAAGTTATAAAATCATAGAATCCCAACCGCGTGGGGGTTGGGTCCACACCAACCCTCCAAAGAGAATCCCACCCAGATCCATGCCCCTATCCCTTTAACCCTGCATCTACCATGGCTACTCCATGTAACCTATACATCCCTGGACAATATGGGGCAATTTACCATGGCCAATCCATTTGGCCTTCACATCTTTGGACTGTGGGAGGAAACCAGTGCACCTGGAGGAATCCTGCGCAGACATGAGTAGAACATGCAAACTCCACACAGATAGTCACTTGAAAGTAGAGTAAAACCCAGGTCCCTGGTGCTGTGAGGCAACAGTGCTGGCCACTGAGCCACTGTGCCACTCTGTCATGTTGTGTTCTTGTGCACCACCGTAGACCAGTCAGATCTATCCCGTCGGTAGCTTTGGGTGAATGCACTTTGCAGTGTTCAGATATGGAAAAATTTGCTTAATCTTTCTTCATGATGCAACGAGAGCTCACCCTCCTCCCAAGGAGTGCTGTGTAGCCACCATTGGCCTTTGTGTGAAGGATTTAGTTTTGTTGCACACTATACTCCACTGCTGAATCCTAAACTCATGTATTTTAATCCAGTATCTCGATTGGAAAAATAAATAGCCAATGCAAATGTTTTGCCATTGACACGCATCATCACAGCAAAACATCATAAATGACCCCTTTTAAATATTGAATTTCTTCCAGAATTTGCATTTTTTTAATTGCTAAAAATTATTCTGCTGTGGTGAGTGACCTCACTGGGAATAGATAGAAGATTATAAGATCCACTCTTATGATTTTCAGCTTTGGCAGCAAAGCAGAAACATCTCAGATAAAAATGCTCTGATCATTTTGAACATACAAGTTGCTCCTCCCTGCTGGTTTCCACTAGAACTTGACAATGCTTGTCAGGGTGAGGTCTCCAAGGCTCAAACCTCATGATCACTCCTTTAACATCTTGTACATTTTTAGTCTGTTCACTCGCAGCAAAGGTTAGTTAAAGTGGGACTTCATGAGTTAAGAAAAAGTTAAAATTTTGTTTCAGGAGAGTAACCATTCCTTGTCTCAGCGTGCTTAATTTTTACGTTAAATCATGCGCTTTGCAGAATGCAGAGAAAAAATATCATGAAACCCACACCCCACAACCCTGCTTCCCTGCCAGTAGAGATTCATCTTTTACTTGGACTTCTTCATTACACTCCCTCACTGGTTTGCTCGAAGCCTATCCTGCTGTCGAATTTCTTGATTACCAACCTAGGAAACATTTAGATTCACATTAGTATATGACCCCAATACTGGTCTATACATTTTATAACTCATGTCAAAATGACTCTGGAATATATTCCATTCTTTCAAAGGGTGTGAGCAGCACTCAGCACATTTTTTACTCAGCTCTATTTGTCCTTGAGAAGATGGTGATGAAACAATTCCTTAAAATACTGTCATCCATATTGCATAGATCTAACCATAGTGCTGTTAGAAATGCAAAGAATTATCAGGTGGTTGTTAAAACTTTCAAGGTCAAGTCAGGTGACTTCATCTGATGAAGGAGAAGAGCTCCGAAAGGTTGTGATTTCAAATAAACCTGTTGGATTACAACCTGGTGTCATGTGACTTCTGACCTTGACCACCCCAGTCCAAAACTGGCACCTCTCCATCAAGGTTATATTTTTCAGCTGAATGAATTTTCTTCAGCTCTAAGAAAACACCACAAAAATGGAGTCGATTTAGAACATAGAACTGTGCAGCACAGGCCTACGATATTGTGCCAACATTGATGCTTAATTAAAATAATTTCTTCTGTCTGCCCTTTGCCCATTACCCTCCATTCCTTGCATGTTTATGTGCTTGTCTGAAATTCCCTTGTAGAAAATGAATTCCATTCATATTTATGGAGAAGTGGAGACAATGCACATTGACTGGATAATGAGGGAGCAGCCTTGTTTCTGCCCGGTATTGAACCGGGGACATTCTGTGCATGTGGCAAACTTGAGAACTCCAACACTATAGAAACACAGCGCACATAATTACAACCAATATTAAGGTGAATACTTGAAAGATTCTGCCATGTTATATATTGCCAGATTAGATCAACAATATGGCACTCAATTTGCGAGCTGCTACCTCACTACATGATCTTTGTTGTCGAGGTGTGGGATACTGTAATTTGGAAGTTTTTGCCATGCTTTAATCTCCCACCAGAGAGTAAGTGGAAAACTTGGCAGAAAATAATTAGTGTGACTGATGCACCTCTGTGCCAATTAGAAAGGTTTTATTCCTAAAGCTTACATCTAACTATAGGAGAAAATTGGAAAGTTGTGTCGTGGTAGGATTGGATTCTCCCATAATGAACCTTGTTTCCTTTCATTTTTACTCAAGACATTCAGTAGATTAGATGTGCTGCAGAAACAGAGCCAGATTTTGCTGAGAAAGAGTAGAGAGGCACACTGTGAGTAAATGCATAAGTATGATTGGAGCATACTTGTACTATATTTTGGGCTCTAAGCACTGTATTGCCAAGGCTGGAAAAGTGCATTTGACAAATCAGTCTGAGAAGTACAACACTGACATTGCTTTATTGTTAGCCATCCAAGGTTTTTCTCTCCTTATTGAAATAAAAACTAAAATTGCTGGAAAAACTCAGCAGGCCTAGCAGAATCTGTGGAGAGAAAGCAGGTTGGTGTCTATACTGAAGATGGGCTGAAGGGGAGGAGTAAATGATATGTGGAGTTGGACCCCAGAGAGACAGGGAACAGCAGTTAGGCAGATAAAAGATTGGGTAATGGTCAGTCTGGGAGAATCAATAGCTGTTCAAGGGGACCATTAGAATTTGACAAGGTTAGAGAATCTGTTCACTGTCTTCTTGTATCATTGTGGGTGGCAAAGGACGGACAGAAATAACATCTGTCCACCCCAAAAAGAAATACCTCCCTCAGCATGAGGCCTCACTAAGTGACTATAGACAGTACAGATGATAGCATAAAATTACAAAGGGATATTAATACACTGTGAATAGAAAAAACAACGGTAGGTGCCTTTCAATGTAAGCAACTGTGACGTTATCCATTTTGGATCATTCAAGAGAGATGTTAGGAAGTACTTCTACACTTAAAGTGTGATAGATATTTGGAGCTCTCTTCCACAAATGGCAGTGGATGCTGGATCCATTGTTAATTTTAAATCTGAAATCAATAAATGTTTGTTTAGCAAAGGTTTTAAGGGCTATGGGCCAAAAACAGATATATGGAGTTAGGACACAGGTCAGCCGTGATCTCATTGAGTGGTGGAACAGGCTAGAGGGGCTGAATGGCCTATTGCTGTTCCTATGTTCTCACTTTCATCATTTGCTTCAATAGTGATCACAGATGAGGAAGATATGAAAATGATGTTTCCCCTTGTGAGTCCAGAACTCCTGGATACCAATTTAGCAGAGAGATGAGGAGAATTTATTTTTTCGCAGAATTATGTGCAACATTTGAACTCACTGCCTCAGAAGGCAGTGGAGATGGAGTCATATACTTGTTCAGGCAGAGATTGATAGATTTTTGTTTGGCAAAGGAATCAAAGGTTATTGGGGGTAGGGGGGAATTTGCTTTGTTAAATGGCAGAGCATGCTTCAGGGCCTGAATGGCCCACATCTGCTCCTAACCTGTATATTTGTATATTCTACAAGCAGCCTTTTTGTCTCATTCCTGAACCCCAGACATGAGGAATACGCAGTTGGGCTACATTTAAGCATTTGCCAGTCTTCATGGAAAAACAAACACAGAGGTCTCAGTGTTATTGGGAGTGAGGTTTGGAAGCAGTAGGGGCTGGCGGTGGGAAGACTAAATGATGAGGTGTTTGTTTTTTTATATATAGAGTTCCCTCCAGAGTCTTTGTAATGTTAAGTGAGGAGCTGAGCTGCAGTAGGAGAGTAACACCATTCATTGTATTATTCACTGTTCTCGTCATTTAACTGCAAATGACGGTGTTCTGTAGAACAGTGTTTCTCCTGATTATTCTAAAGAGAACCATAAAGGTTCCATCATAAACCTTTTCACATCAGCACATGTCTCAACAACAAGATTTTATGTCTCTTTCTTTACAACTTGTCACAATGCCAATTTTTAATGGCTGGAAAGGAGGAAATAGAATGACAACAGGGAGGTGGGGTAGGGTTTGATGACCTGTCAGAGGTCATTAAGATTATGAAAGCTTTTAATAACGAAGATAGATTTGATACTGAGGATATGTTGCCTCTCCTGGGGAAGAGCATAACTAGATGCCATTTATATGCGATGATCATCAAAAAATCCACTGGAACCTTCAAAAGAAAAGTCTTCACCAAAGAGTGGTAAAACTTTGATTGCTTATGACAGAGAACTGTTGATTGTACAGCTGAGATGCATTTAAGAGGAAGCAACATAAGTATTTCAGGGAGAAGGGAATGGAAGTTTACAAAGGAAGGCGACGACTGTTATAGACCAGGCATGACCCCTCAAAACATTTTTAAGCAGGTAGCCCAGACTGTAACTTTGTTATTTGTTTTAGTTAAGTGTATAGTGGATATTCCTGGAGTGAATTAGTTGATCTAACTGCCAAGTTTTAAACAAATAGAATTTATTTACAAAATTACAGAATGAAACACAAAGAACAGCAAGTTGAATACCGGATAGCTTATCCTATCTAAAACTGGACAGACTAGCCTGACTTAATGATGCCGTTCTGAAAATATTTGCAACAGTCCCAATAACACATCCCTTACTACAAAGAGTAAACATGAAATAAACCAGGGCTTACACGCTTGAAGTTAGAGAGAAAGAGAGAGAATGCACCCGCTGGATTTGCCCCATCAGCCTTTCTTCACACACACTGGTACTGAATTGATTCAAAACTCTAATCTAAACGAAGGCTAGCTACACATTAGATTAGATTACATTACAGTGTGGAAACAGGCCCTTTGGCCCAACAAGTCCACACCGACCTGCCGAAGCGTAACCCACCCATACCCCTACATTTACCCCTTACCTAATACTATGGGCAATTTAGCACAGCCAATTCACCTGACCTGCACAACTTTTGGACTGTGGGAGGAAACCGGAGCACCCGGAGGAAACCCACGCAGACACAGGGAGAACGTGCAAACTCCGCACAGTCAGTCACCTGAGGTGGGAATTGAACCCGGGTCTCTGGCGCTGTGAGGCAGCAGTGCTAACCATTGTGCCACCGTGCCACCCACTTAGCCGCCCATCTAGCTGGCCACTTCCCTTTGATTATTCCTTTTCTTTAAGACATGAAAGCCTTGAGCCAGAGGCATTATCCGTTAGGGGTAAACAAAATTGCCTCAAACAAACTTTCAAACCCAGCCTGGCCAATTACCCCATCTCTGGAAAAAACTCAAGGTCATAATAAGCTTATAAAGAACCCAGAATTGTGACAATGACTTAACGGTTTTATCACTGGATTGTTAATCCAAAGATCCAGTTAATGTTCTGGGGACCCTGGTTTGAATCCTGTCATGGCAAATGGTGGAATTAAAAGTTTAATGATGACCATGACTCCATTGTTAATTGTCGGATAAAGAGCCTATCAGGTTCACCAGTGTCCTTTAGTGAAGGAAAACTGTCACCCTTACCTGCTCTGACCTACATGTGAATCCAAACCCACATTGATGTGGTTGACTCTTAACTGACCCCTGGGCAATTAGGGATGGGCAATAAATGCGAGCGATACCCTCATGCTGTGAATGAATAAAAGAAAGGCATGTTTATCTGAGGAAAGATGTGAAGGTGGATTGAGTAGAGCATTAACACTGATATGAACTGGTTGGGTGAGAGATCCTGTGCTGTACACCCGAGAAAATTCCATTATTGAACTTCCATTACTGAAAATTAAAGTAAGAGAAACATAATGCCCAGACACTGTTGCATTGTTCGCATATACCCTGGAGTGAGAATGCCATTACATTGTCAATGAAGTTCTTCATAAAATTAAACTGGAAGCACTGGTGTCTTCAAATGTAATTTGTGTGCAAAGTGTTGCCAAATACGAGTGAACTGGTGTTATGAGATCTGCTGCATGTTACCAATATTTGAGCACTTGGGGCCTAAGCAGCACCACTGCAGGAGCAAAGGCAGCACCCAAATAAGATCCAGATTTACAATGGGACGCAGACTGCAGGTGAGTGATGGGAATTGCTGGGTGGGGTTTGGCAGCATTGGCATTGGCTGGTGCTCAGCAACAATGTTCCTCTCGCATCCTCTTCAAGAGGCTGTGTTCTTTCATCAGGTACTGAGTGTCCATTTAATGACTTCAATTGATGAAAAGCTGGGAAGGCCATCCAAGAGCTTTCCTGCTCTGACTGTAATCAGGGTAAAGGTGGGAAGGGGTTTGCATTCCACCCACCACCATCTTGCCTGATTACACTCTGCCCTCACCACCAAATTTGCAATGGGCATGAAATTCAACCCTTGATGTCTCTTTATCTAATTGCTGCACAGACTGACTATCAAATTGGCTTGCGTTGTAATAGCGACTATAATTCATATAGTCCTGATATAATTGCATTTAAATACAATGGTGGGATTTTAACCCATGTCTGAGCCTTCTGGATTACTATCCCTTGGAATCATAGAGTCATAAAGGTCTATAGCACAGATAAAAGCCCTACAGCCCACCAAGTCTACACCAGTCAAAAGCAACCACCTAAATATTCCAGTACAATTTCCCAGAGAATGGCATATAGTTTGGCATCATAAATATTCATCTAAATACATCACTCTGCCTCTACCAACTTTACAGGCAGTGTGTTTCAGATTCCCATCATCCTCTGAGTGAAAATAATTTTCCTCACATCTCAGTCTGAGATAGAGTGAGAGGCTAAACAGGCTGGGGCTGCTGTCCCTGGAGCGTCAGATGCTGAGAGGTGACCTTATAGAGGTTTATAAAATCATGAGGGGCATGGATAGGATAAATAGACAAGGTATTTTCCCTGCGGTGGGGGAGTCCAGAACTAGAGGGCATAGGTTTAGGATGAGAGGGGAAAGATTTAAAAGGGACCTAAGAGGCAACGTTTTCATGCAGAGGGTGGTACGTGTATGGAATGAGCTGCCAGAGAAAGTGGTGGAGGCTGGTACAACTGCAACATTTAAAAGGCATCTGGATGGGTATATGAATAGGAAGGGTTTAGAGGGATATGAACCAAGTGCTAGCAAATGGGAGTAGATTTATTTAGGATAACTGGTCGGCATGGATGATTGGATCGAAGGGTCAGTTTCTGTGCTATATATCTCCATGACTCTATGACTCTAAACCTCCTGTCACTTAGCTTAAATCTATGTCCTAGGTCTTTTATCCCTCCACCAAGGAGAAAAGTTCCTTCCTGTCTACCCTGTCTGTGCCCCTCATACACCCAATAACATTAAAACAATGCCATTGTCACCCACTTCAGATGCAAATAGATTATGGGGCTATACTGACCAGGAACATCTAAGGTTTGATTCTCAGGCAGCAGGGTTAACTAATGTCATTCAGGTAGACACCTGCTTTAAATCAAGCCATTTCTTCTATACAAGGGAGGTGAAAATATTTTAGCCTGTGACGTTATTTATGATAGCCCTTTGCCTGAAGATTCTGTAATGGTGGAAGCTGGGTAAAAACAGTATCAATCCCTGCAATGATTCCCTCCCCAGCCCTATACTGACTTTTGTCACCCAGCCCCATTCATAAATCTGTGGTGAGCCTTATGTTTGTTTCGGGGTCCATAGGTCTGTCAGAATCTGTGAAACTTTCACTGCCTGAAGATGAAAGGCAGTTTGGTGGCTCAGTACTTAGCACTGCTTCCTCACAGCACCAGGGGATCCAGGTTTGGTTCTAGCCTTGTGTGACTGGCTATGTGGAGTTTGCACATTCTCCCTGTGTCTGTGTGGGTTTCCTTCCACAGTCTAAAGATGTGCAGATTGGTGAATTGGCCATGGAAAATAGTGTTAAGGGATGTGTAGGTTAGATGCATTAGTCAGGGATAAATGTACTTTTCAGAGGGTCGGTGTGGACTTGTTGGGCCAAAGGGCCTGTTTCCACACTGTAGGGATTCTATGATTCTTTATGAAGGGAGAAAATTGGAAAAGAATAGCTGAAGATTAATAATTTGAAATCCCCAAGCTTTGACACAAAGCATAACGGTCGCTGTGTTTAGTCATGTTGTTTTTTTCCAAGAAGTACTGAACAAGCTACCTTCCAAAAATGATAATTTCCTCAAAACAATGTTATGATCCAAGGCAGCTATAAAAATCAATTTACCTAAAGGAACACTATGCCAGAACCAGGAATTACGTAATTTCCTTTTTATGAAATTATTCCACAAACCTCAAGTAAATTGGCGATGTCAGAAACGTCAAGGGAAAACTCAATGGCAGCAATTAAGTCATTTCTCTCACTACATCACTTGCTTTTCTCTGAATTCCAATTGCAGCTCATCATCTGTTCCTTATTCCTCTGGTCAAACCGCCCTGTAATCAGCTACTTTGCCATGACATTTCCTTCCTTCCTGGGAATTATAGCTAGTTGTGATGCACTGTTCAAACTGTGATGTTCCCCCGGGCTGGACTAAGATGGGATGGGATCAAGGGCTGAAACCTTCTCCTGAAATATCCCTCCTCCCTCCACCCCTCTTAAATCATAATTCTGTTACAAAATATAGACAACAGTGAGTGAGCAGCATGTGATTAGAATGAACTGCTCTCGTGGGCTCGATTTTCATGTTGATGGGTTTCAGCTCCACAAGACTAGGAATAGGTACGTTTCACCAATGCCTTGTTCCACTCATGCGCTCAGGAATTCTCTAGGGAACACTGAATTTAGCTAACATTCAATTTTGTGCATATCAACTTATATTTTTATAACTCAAAGCTTGATCCATTTGCACAAATCCTGCCCACATAACGTGGATGTTAAATACTTGCCTTGTTTTATCCATTCAGGGTGTTCTTTTGCTCCAAAGTTGAACTATTTGAACTTTGATGGCTGTTCCTGTATTGCCAATACTTCTGACGGCAGAGGTGATGATGATCAAGGGGATGCTGGGAGGGTCACCTGCAACAGTTTACCTGTAATCAGTGTTAACCATGGATAATGTTCTAGTGATGAAAATGGAGTGGTATTGCCAAATCATTTTGTTTTGTTCACTTTAGGACAAATACAAGATTGCCAACCATCAAGCAATCACATTACGTTATGCTACAGGACAAAGAAAGAAGTTGTGATTGTGGAAAGTTTATCCTGATACATCAAGACAAAAAGATTCAGCAACCAGTCTTTCTTTTTCAGCCGCATTCAACAGCCTTGGTATGAACTCCAGCCTGGTTTCTCTTTCTATATCTTTGCAATCTTCTGTGCTGCACATATCAGTCATCAGCAATGTCCAGGCACAAGCCTTTAAAGTTCTCCAAATGCTTCAAATTATCATATAGTCAATGGATTACTTATTAAGTGCAGCCATTGGGGTTCTGTAGGTCAATGCGATGGCTGTTCTTTGCATAAAGTGAAGTTTCACATCAGCAACTCAGTGGTAACCTGTTTCCATGCGACTGGGTGAGGGTGAGACTGGCTAGGACAATGGAAAATCTTCCAGCTCTTAAAAACTGCAATGAGTGCAATGACATGCTCTTAAATAAACAGACACTGTCATGGTTTCATACTTCAGATAAAAGACAATGCCTCCAAAAATGTCATCCTCCCTCAGCACTGCACATAAATAACACTCAAAGGATGCTCAAATCTACAGGCCCTCTGTCACTAGGGACAGGTTTTTATACAATAGGATACAGCACAGGAACAGCCCTATGGACCACCAAGCCTGCGCCGATTCCTAATCTCTATTTAGGCCTGCTACTTATGGCCGGTACGCAGTTTCTATCCCTGTATTTGCCTCTGTCCTGTGAATGGGTGCCATTGGTAGATGTGGAATCATGCACATTTTCTACTCCCCAGTTAGTTTCATCATTTTATGGTGATTTAACATTTATTGGATCTTCTGCTCCCATTTGGGGGAGTGGTGACATTTGGGGTTCAAGTGCTGTGGATCAATCACTTAACTGGCAGCTCTCTGGGAGCTGTGTCCACTCCTGAGATTGCAGATGGCCCCAAAAATGGTCCCTACTGCAGCCAGATGCAAGATATTTGGGTCCAGATTCTCACCCGGGCCAAGCTAACAGGCTGAATTCCTGGGTACTGGAGGCCAGGGTGAAAGGCCACTGGTGGCATGGGGACATGGGAGTACCTGGTGTCTGGATAGGTTCTCCAATAAAAACTGGGGACCCAGAAAGGAGACATTACTCCCTTCCCAGCTGAGCCCTGAGCAGTGCCACCTGTCAGGCTTTAAGCAATCACTAGTCACAGCGAGTTGCTTGTGAAGTTAGCAGTGGACACAGGACCTATCTCGCAAGTGGCCATTAACCTGTCACTCGAGGGCCTCAATTGGCACAGAGTTCCTCAGCAACTCCCTTCACTGCCGGGAACAGTGACAACAAGGGCTAGACTGGTTGGGTAGGTACCAGGAAAAGGCACCCATGCCAATTTACAGACCACCTGCCTGCAAAGCTGCCCACAGTAGAGCGGAGGTCTGCTGCAGCTGGCTGTGGAGTTGTTATATGCATCATATCGTATTTCAATGTCATCAAATCACCTCGTGGACTTGTCCATGTATGTTGTCAAGCAATGCAGTGTGTTCTAGGCAGCCTCATTAATATAGTCATGGAATAATAACAATCTTCTTTTCCAAGCAAGCCTCTCAGGGCAGAAATCCTAGCCTTTGCAGCTGTAGGGGATGTGAGGTATCTCTTTGGGCATTCCCTCCCTGTTTTTTTCCACTACCATCTGTGTTCGCTATTTCTCATGGTTGCTCAGAGTAGCCACAGATGTTCCCTCTTTAACTTCACAATCTAAATCCATTGGGGTGACCACCTGCATTGGGATTTGTGACCTCTCGACTGATTAATTATGGCTCTTGCAGAGAGTCTCCTCCTTCAGAAATGATTCAGAGCCACAGCATATTTTTGAGAGATGCCTGAATGAACAGATGAGCACACTGGCTGCACCGCAGCCCTTGCAATATAACATGTACGCCAATGTACACTGCACCTTGTTGTTGCCTGGGTGTCAGTGACTGAATTACTGAGCAGGAAGATAGAACAGAAACCAGAGTGTAATAACCCCGAGTGGCTTTAACCTGCCCAGCTATTTCCTACAGGGGCTCCTATACATTGGCAGACCTAATTGCCGCATAACTCTTCCTGAGTTCTGGTCTGTTACTTGGCAGATTTGCATGTGACAAGCTGAAGAACGGTTCAGATGTTGGCTGAGCCAGGAGCATGCTGCAGTCAATTGTGTGACAGGACATGAAGGAATTTGAACAGTGACTAAACTTGAGCAAAATTTCATAGGCTGTAAATTTCATTGTCCTTGCCCAAGAGAGTGTTTTCTTCCTTTATATTTTTGTGAAGTTGTTTCAGTAAAGTCCTTTTTATTATTCCAGGATATTAACAGCCTAGTGACCGGAATTAATGCCTTGTTGTAATCAGGACATGCAAAGCATGTTTTCAAAGACAACCTGAGTGTTTGACCAGGGAATAAAAGTCATTGTACATTTGGGCTTGGGCACACAGTTTGGAGGTGCATTCTTTGCCTTGTGATAAAGTTCCAGTACGTTACTTCACCTGTACTGCTGGCTTCACTTTGAGAGTATGTACCAGAGTTTTGGGCTCACCTTACTGCTGTTTCGCAGTGCCAGTCAGCACAGGCACAAAGTCACAGTTGTCAAGTCACAGAATCACAGAAGTGCTGTGGTGTAGAAAGAGGCTCTTCAAACAAGCACCGATCCAGTTACTTTCTCGCATATCACTTGTATCCAAATAATCATCCAATGTGCTCTAGAATGCCTCAAATCCCCTTTGAGGTCAAGGCATACTTTGCTTAGGGGGAGCAGAGACAGATTGAGTGTGAGATGAGGCTTTGGAGAGAAGATGCTAGCAGAGTGGAAAATATTATTGACCTTAAACTCACAATGCTGGGCATTCCTCCAGACAGCTTTAACCCAAGGGGCATCCACTGACCAGGCTAACATTGTCTAGTGTCTTGACCTCCACTGCTGTCCCTTGAGAAAAGAGAAGTCTCCTGTTGGCACCATGCCATTCAGCAGGACCTCTGGGACCCTGCTTGCAAAGTAGGGCACCAATTGCTCCCTATCTGCAATGTCAGAGGCAATTATGAGCACCCCTGGGCAGGGCAGCTCGGGACTGATAGTGCTTGTCTGGGTGCACAATGGGCTTTTAAATGGAGTACAAGGGATGCTGGTAAATTTCGGGATATCCACTAAATGGCGAGTTGTTGTGTGAATGGCTTTTGGGAAGATGGGGCATAAATTGAATATGAGATAGGTCAAAGCGGTGTGGTTAATAATTCATGAGGCGAATTTGCTAATATATAGTGAGAAAACTCTCTGAATGTCATGGTGAGAGACTCTCCAAAAAACTTAAACTTAGCCTAAAAATGCATACAGTTCAGCACAACATTTCATGTCTGATATGTTTTTTATTCAGAACTCAGATTACCAACATCTGCAGGACTTTGATTTTATATAACCTCTTCCTTAAAATCTTAAGTTTTCTCCCTTCTTCAACAGTAACTGTTTACACCTACTTCAACCGAGACTTTTGCAAAACTGAAACCGAAAGGATTTTCTTCAAGCTGTGGGTGTTTTCCCAATCCAAAAAATAAACAAGTTCTGGAACAATCTAACTGAAGCCTAATGTTTATTCTATCCACTTGTAAAACTCATTCAACTAAACAAAACACCACATTCTCCAGGAAATATTTCTCTCCCACTCTGTTCTAAAAGAAATCACCATGGCCACAGAAATACCGACAAGTTAACTATTAGCTCACTTTACAGACAGAGACCAAATCCAGATGCCACTAGTTCAACATCCAACCTCTAGGATAAATGATATCAAAATATATATATATCATCTGACATCAAACCCTCTTCCAAAGAAAATTGTCATGACAAGAGTGATATGGAGGCTGCTTTCTTAGAATTAGAAGACCACCCCACAGTGTGGAAACAGACCATTCAACCCAACACCAACTCTCTGAAGAGTAACCCACCCAGACCAATAATCTACACTATGGGCAATTTAGCAAGGCCAATTCACCTAACCCGCACATCTTTGGATTGTGGAAGGAAACCGGAGCACACCCACGCAGGCTCGGGGAGAACGTGCAAACTCTACACAGACAATCGCCGAGGCTAGAATCAAACCTGGGTCCCTGGCGCTGTGAGGTAGCAGTGCTAACCACTGAGCTGCTGTGCTGCCCAAACTAGGTCATTCAGGTTACAACAGACAGGTTGCTTTGGGGAACTCTAAGTTCCCTTTAAAAAAGAAAATTCATTCAATGTGGTTACTGGCTAGGGTGACATTTGTTGCTCAACCCCAATTGCCCAGAGGGCAGTAAAGAGTCAACCACATTGTTGTGGCTAAGGAGTCGTATGTAGACCAGACCAGGTAAGGACAGCAGATGACAATGACCATAGGTAGGCTAGTTTTCTCATTCCAGATTTTTATTAAAATTCAAGTTTTACCATTTGCCATAGTGCAATTCACATCCATGACACCAGAACATTAGCCTGAGGTACTGGATCACATTATCACTAGACCATCACCTCTCCCAAATTCTGAACCTGATCTTTGTCTCAAAAAGAGGCTATGATTGGCAACTCTAAGTGACACGTTTCCCAGGTGCACTACATCAGTATCCTGCGGTTATAAGTCCACTGAATGGTACCTCAAAATGGAACAAAATGGTAGCATTTACTCAATTGAGCTATCAAGATATGAGATCATTTGGAATTATTTGCAAACCTGGTACTTACTGTAGACACATACAATCTTCCAGAGCCTTTCATATGAATGGAAAATTCTCCATTTGAGTTCTTCGTTTCTTGAGTAATATTCTACATTATAATTTCTGTTAATTTATGCAGAAATGACTAACACGGACTAAAAGAGCACTTGTAGTGTAAGCTGTCAATTTGACTACTAAATTTAAACTGTTCAAAATTGTGCGTTAATTTGGAAGCTCTTTTGTGTTGTCTTCTGCAAATTGTGAAAGAAAAACAGTTGTACAAACATGTTAAAGGAACGGTGGCACAGTGGTTAGCGCTGCTGCCTCACAGCGTCAGAGACCCGGGTTCAATTCCCGCCTCAGGCGACTGACTGTGTGGAGTTTGCATGTTCTCCCCGTGTCTGCGTGGGTTTCCTCCGGGTGCTCCGGTTTCCTCCCACAGTCCAAAGATGTGCAGGGCCAGGTGAATTGGCCATACTAAATTACCCATAGTGTTAGGTTAGGGGTATGGGTGGGTTTCACTTCGGCCGGTCGGTGTGAACTTGTTGGGCCGAAGGGCCTGTTTCCACGCTGTAATGTAATCTAAATCTAAATGACTAACACGGACTAAAAGAGCACTTGTAGTGTAAGCTGTCAATTTGACTATTAAATTTAAACTGTTCAAAATTGTGCGTTAATTTGGAAGCTCTTCTGCAAATTGTGAAAGAAAAACAGTTGTACAAACACGTTAAAGGAACCAGTTGTATTTATAAGAGAACATTATTATTTTTAAAGACAGAAAATATTGAATGAAAAGACTAAAGCAATGATATGAGAGACCTCAGCTTTTAAAGAGGGAAGTCAAATCCAAAGTGATTGTGGATTGGATTGCTAATGCTGTGTGGCACTTACATCCTGCAGCTATATTGTTACATATATCTCTGCAAGGTCAGGAAGCTGAAATGGCTAATATTATCAATCTTGTCTCACAACCAGAATGAATTTTATTCCTTAAATGGTGTGTGGGTGTAGATTCCTCACGCTGCTGATTTGGTTATTCGATCTGACGGCTAAACAGAAATGCATCGCACGACTGAATACTCCGAACATTATTTAAATGAACCCTTGACATACTTATTTGTCAACTTGCCAAATCCCCAACAGTGGCACCCAGAAAGGAATAGAACAGCATGAACATTGAAGCCTTTTAATCACCAGCGATGAAAATACGTTTACAGGCAGAACCCTGACCTCACCCATCAAGTGATCGGTATTTAACTTAATATTAAGGTAATTTATAAGGTGTCAACAGTGTTCATTGAAGGGATTAGGTATTGGCAGGATTGTGCTTTAATGAAAATCTAATGGCCTTACCATCATCTGCCTGGTCTAGACTATGCCTTTGACCTCTCCTTTATGGTACTTTGCAGTACAGATGAAGTGTGTAGTTGAAGAGAGGAAGTTCTGGTGTTTCTAAAGTATTTGTTTCCACCATGAGATATTACAGTCCTAACTTATATCAGCTCTGACTACCTCAATATATCCCTTATGATGCTATACTATGTGAAAGGTGTAATTATAAATGCAAGTTGTTCCTGACATGAAGGTACTTTTCATCACAACAGAAATACAACAATAAGTTTTTTCGTATGAAGCAAGACTTGATGATTTACCTGATGCCCCCAGGTGAGGCGACCTTTAAAGGAAGAATGGAGTATTTAAGATATTCCAAATATTTGGGGTAATTCATTATATTACTTGTTCAAAATATGCCCATCAACCTACAGCTCATTATGTTATGTCACTGTAGGCAAGAAATGAAAATATATCAAAGTATCTGAAAGTTTACAATGCAAGTTCATTACACTATTTTAGATTATAGAGTCATACAGCATAGAAACAGACCATTTGGTCCAACTAATGCATGCCAAACATAATCCCAAACTAAACTAGTCCCACTTGCCTGCTCCTGGCCCATATTCTTTCAAACCTTTTCTATTCATGTACTGATCCAAATGTATTTTAAATGTTGTAATTGTACCTACATTCACCACTTCTTCAGCAAGTTTATTGCACACATGAACCAAAAAATGCCTCTTATGTCTTTTTTAAATCTCCCTCCTCTCACCTTAAAAATGTGCCCCTAGTCTTAAAATCCTCCATTCTAGGGAAAAGACAACTACTACTAATCTATAGCTCATTATGTAGTTCTCATTATTTTCATGTCGCCTCTCAAACTGACACGCTCCAATGAAAAAAGTTTCAGCCTGTCCAGCCTTTCTTTCCAACTCAAATCTTCCATATCCGGCAACATCCTGGTAAATCTCTTCTGAACCCTCTCCAACTTAATAATATCCATCCTATAACTGGGTGACCAGAACTGGACACAGTATTCAAAGACACCCCTAATTAAAATAAGCTCTGGAGATTTAAGTTTAAAATATTTATTTATCTGTTAAATAGAGGTTAATGAAACCACGATTGCATCATGGAACAGGAACAGATTAGAAATTCAGGTGGCATCACAAGAGTGATGCTTGAGTAGTTAATTTTGAAATTACCACAAACCTGAAATACATTTCCAATACTTTGTTATACAGTGATAAAGTCATAGAGATGTACAGCACGGAAACAGACCCTTCAGTCCAACACATCCATGCTGACCAGACATCCCACCCCAACCTAGTCCCACCTGCCAGCACCCGGCCCATATCCCTCCAAACCCTTCCTCTTCATTATCCCATCCAGATGTCTTTCAAATGTTGCAATTGTACCAGCCTCCATCACTTCTTCTTGCAGCCTATTTCACACACGCACCACCTTCTGCATGAAAATATTGCTCCTTTGGAAGCTATATTCATAAATAAAGATACCATGCCATGTAGTACTAATTTTTGATTCCTAGTCTCAGCTAATGCTGTTCATTTCAAACAGGCAGCATTTAATTTTTCTACCAAGCGTATTATTCACTGGGACATGCGTGTTGCTGGCTAGGCTAGAATTCATTTCCCATCCCTAACTGACCTTGGGAAGATGGTGAACTGCCTTCTTGAGCTGATGCAGTCCATGTGGTTCAGGTACACCTACAGAACTGTTAAAGAAGTTCCAGGTCTTTGACCTAGCCACAGCGTCTGACTTGATGCTGGGTGCTCAGTCCGGTTTCAATCTGTTAGAATCTGGTTTGATAGAACTGAATGGCTTGCTAGACCAACTCAGAGGAAAATAAGAGTCAACCACATTACTGTTTGCCTGGAATCACTTGTAGACCAGACCAAGTAACAATGACCGTAGTGAAGAAATGGGCTTTTTATGACAAATGACAATGTCTTCATTACTGAGACTTCTAATGTTAGTTTTTAATTCCAGATTTCTCAGTTAAATTTAAGCTCCATAGCTGCTATGATGGGATTTGAACTCATTCCCAGACCATGTCAGACTGCGTCTCTGGATTACTGGATCAGGGGCTATAGAAGGAAATGCTATCAGTATTGCTCCATCCGATCACAATCCTGTGAGAGCATCAAGTGTCATTCAAATAAGGTTCACTTGTGGTGACTGTCATGGTTGATTGATACTCATTACCTGGGTTCCCTTATGAAGAATGCCTACAAGGTGAAGAGTTGGCAATAACCAGTAAAATGTATAACCCCAAATAAGGCATAACTTCTCAGGAAAGAAGTGGGAGAATAATTGAAAGGGAAATGAAAAGAACTCGTCTTACTTAAATGATGCAGAATATTGCAAATCACAATGCTGAGTGAATATGTTGATCCAAAGAAACAACACAAATGAATTTGCCACTTCAAATAACCACAGTACATTTCTGGTAGCCTAATCCAAGGAATGTATTAGACAATAATAATTAGATGCAGTGTGGCCATATTCTCATTAAAAGCTTTGGGCTTTTTGAATTTCTGAGCACATTCATCCTGTGATTTTGCAGATGTAATAACTTCAATAAGTCTCCTCTGTTGTAATAAATATGAAATCTTCTCAAAATGGAGGAACACTTCCTTAAATCAATTTGGCGTTAGCCCATTTTACACGAATGACTGACAGAAACTAAATAGTAAATGTCAACACCCACATTACTTGTGCACTGCCAGCTGCACATTTTCTGATGTATTTCAATGATTTTTTTTCTTCTTTTTGCCAGATGGAACACAATGATCGATGGAGATCACGGTTTCTAAGTATTTATAGATATTTCTTACTAATGGCTATGACCTTGACTGCAAGGCACAATGCACAACTAAGAGCCGTGCTATACCGGCAGTTGTAAGTTAATTCCAGACATGTCAGAATGTGCTGTACAGCCAAGGTATTCCATGTTCTCAGAATACAAAGCTGGAGTCAAACAAAAGTCAGTACACTTATCTGAACAAAGCTTCTTGAATACCATTTATACTGATGATGTGCCTTTTTCTATAACACAACATCTCAATGGTTGCTGCCATTTATGCTGTTTACAATTAACCAGGAGAGGAAGGCTTACACAGGTAAGGCCGCACCTAACTACAAAATTACCAAAATTGCTCCTGTTATGAAAGACAATGTGCCATTCACCATGCCAGCCTATCCCAACATATAATGAAAAGACAGCTGATCTTCACCTTATCTAATCCATTCTCCATACACCTAATTCATCTATTAATCTCAATTTTGAAAATTTTATTCAATGTAAACTGTAATAATACCTTTGGGATGCAGAGTTTCAGATTGCCACCAGCATTCAAGTGAAGGTGTACTTGTTTGTAAATTCCCTAATCCAAATGATATGGAGGAAGAACAGGGCAATAGACTTCAAACAGCCAGTTACTTAGCTCAGGCTGAACCAGGGCATGGTAGTTGCGAGAACAATCCATGTGTTTTAATTTCAATGGATGGTTGACTTCACTTTCTGCACCAGTGTGTTGTGCTATAATGTTCTTATGTCACGGTGACCCTTAAATTACAGCTTCCAAATGATCAAAGCATGCTACCTTGTTGTAAATAAGCAATGGTCAAATTTAAAATATGCCACATCATCCTTCCTGGTCATGTGAGTTCACTGCCCCCCACCCATGTCCCCCAAGGAATTAGGTATTGAACAATCGACTCAGTTATTTGTAATTCCTTATATGTCTGTGAGGATTTGACCATGTTGTTGTCATGAAGTTGTGTCTTGCCAACCAGAGAGACTGAAACAAGGCCTGGACTGTGGTGATGCAAAGCAAATCAAACATTGACAGAATGGTATCCACAGAAAGGACTATTTGGCAATAATCCTGACACAAACAGACATGATGGCAGTTCAACTGAAAAGATTTTGATCTGGCTGAAACTTAACTGACAATACTACAATTGTTGAAAGTGGCTAAAATAATCTTTGATTCTACAATTTAAGCTCAGGACATTCAGTATATTAGTGTTAATGTAATGAGTGACATGTGGGAGTAATACCTACAGTTCTAAGAACCCTAGACTGAAATTATTTGTGGTAAGCTTTAACAGATTTGCCAGAATTGCAGAATTGATAAGATTAAGTTCAGTTTTAAAATTAATATCTCCTCTTATTAGAAACTTAGTCTAATGAATAAGTGAATTTCTGTAAAGATACTCCTGAATTATTAGGGCTCAATCAATCCACAACAGACATGTGTTGACAGAGTAGATAATTTGAATAGAATGAAAGGTAAGAACAAACCTCTTGCTAAAGTATAGTCTAAGCAGTTTATTTTGAAATGATTGATCCTAATTTTTTCTTGCTTTCCCCATCAGGATAAATAGTATCTCAATATCTATTCCCTCAGTACTTACCATCATGAAAAACCTTACACTAATTATGTTTCTAACTTTAATCTATAAATGTGCAGTTTGGATAACGTGCAGTCATTAATTATGGCACTTCAAGTAACTCATTAAGGGAAATTCTATTACTGTGCTCAATAACCATTGAGAGCCACTGTTACCAAAACATTAAAAAGTGAAGATTTGCATGGAACATGCCTTAATAGTGCAAATGATTATTTTGCAAGATAGTTTAAAAATCCAATTTTCAGCTGTACATAACAAATTTAGACAGGTAGGTGGTTAGCTTACTGCATTTTGTATTTTCAATCAAGCAGTTTTTCTAATGGGGTTTCACAGATGCATTAACAATTTAATACTTGCAGTGTAGATCTGCTGTCCTGTTAAGATTTGTATGATTTATTCCTGGCTTGATAGCTACAGCCCTGATCAGTAAATTGGGCAAAACATCTCTGTACACTCAGTTCCATTTATACTGAGCCATATCAATGCTCACTCATTATCAGTCTGCTCAAACACACTTTTCTTGTCTTTTCTTTCAAATTCTTCCATTCCTTTCAATCTCACTCAAACTAAAATCCCACTCTTCCAAATAGTGAGCTCTCTCTTTCTCTGTCATTAAGCACGTTGATTTCTCCAAAGGATTCACGTCTCAAAACTTGTCAGTCCCTCCTAGTCAGCTTGTTATACCTCCCTCCATTTTCTAAAAAAAAATCGTCAAAATTTTATGCATGTCTTGTTCTGTCTCCCCCTAAGTGGTGTAGTAGTACTGTCTCTACCTCTGAGCCTGGAGCCCCTGGTCTATAGCTGAGAAGGAGAGATTCACTTTGCTTTGGATGTTTGGTTGGGTGAGCCCAGGAGATAATTGTTGTCTAGAGGGGGTCAGACATGCTGTGTGTCCTACCTAGAGACAGGTAGCACCCTCCTCAGCTTGAATTCCCACAGGGCCCAGGGTGAAGGCAGAGTCAGGGCAGAAAGTCCAGCCACCTCTGCAGTGTCTTGAGAGCAGTCTTCGAAGGAGCCTTTTTGGTGGTTCCTCTTCTGGCCGTGTGTGGGGTAGGGACGACCAGAGAAAGGTCAAGGTCTCTCTCCCCTCTGTCACATTGCTGTTGGTGCTGAGCATCAATGGCTCGTGCAGTGGTGGGCACATCTTTGAGAGTGAGGGACCTGACACGCCATGGCAGCTGCCAACTTGTAGGAGCCAACCAGACTCTCATATGTCACAGGCAGCATGATGGGCATGGCAATTGTGCAGTCCTGCAACTTGTTTGACATGTTGCCAGTGTCTCTGACAAAAGGTCCTGTGTCTGCTTGCTCATTTCAATAAATAATAGCCAGCACCATCGGTCCTCTCCTGCTGGAGCTGAGCAAATGCACATCAGCAAGGGCCAGCGCTCTGGGGCATTTCTTCCTTGGCCAGCTGTAGAGATGTGATGTGACTCTTATCCTAATCTAACTAAAAGAGTCATCGCCTGAGCTGGAGGGGGATGCAGGTGGTAGCCTTGCCCGTACGTCCTCTGAGTTGAAAGGTGTGGTGTTGGAAAAGCACAGCAGGTCAGGCAGCATCCAAAGAGCAAGAGTCGAGGTTTCGGGGCATAAGTCCTTCATCAAGATTACATCCTCTGAATCATCCATGCTGTCTTCTTAAAGACGGAGAAAGCTATGTTTTGTGGTTTCTCCTTGTCACGGAGACCATGCTGATGAAGCTTGTTTCTGCAGGTGACAAAAGTGAGAATGGATTGCAAGCAAAGTGTAGAATTCTAATTTGTTGTTCTCCATAAGAACTGTGAGTTAGACCTTCCCAGATCTTAAGAAATCACTCAGAGCATGTTCTTCCTAGCAGGTGACTCGAAGTGGATGTGAAGATACTGGTAAGTTTAGCCAAAAGACTTTTCTGGCATTTAAACCTCAACAGCAGTTAAAACATTTCTGTAGAGGATATGGTGTGCACTATCACACTTTGAACTTGGACTCCGAATTAATAATTTATTGATGAGAAAACAAGCACAAAGTTGGACAAATCTACTCCAGAGAAAAAGGGAAAGAGAGAGAAAGAGGACAAGAGAAGTTAGATGAAAAGTTCAATTCTGGCACATTGGTTCCATACCATTTTGTGATTGCATAAAACTGTAATCTTTTCTAGGCCATTTATGGATTATTGAAGCCTAGAGTATTTACAACTGTGCTGAACAAGCATGTGTTTTTCAGATCTTCTTATTTCAGATGATAAACCTTTCATTGGACTGTAATCCACTTTGTAAAGTGTTAATTTTACATTAATGGAACAAAGATTGCTGCAACACCCACGTAGAAAACTTCAGATAATTTTGAAATACTGAGCGTTGTTTTGCCTTAAAAGGGGAACAGAATTCTTACGACAGGAATTTTATTTCAAAGTTCCTCCACTGCACTTTGGAAAGCAAAGTACTTGAAATATACTAATTGGGTGCCACGATGGCTCAGTGGTTAGCACTGTTGCCTCACATCGCCAGGAACCCAGGTTCAACTTCAGCTTGAGGCGACTGTCTGTGTGGAGTTTGCACATTCTCCCCGTGTCTGCAAGCGTTTCCTTCCACCGTCCAAAGATGTGCAGGTTAGGTGAATTGGCCATTCTAAATTGCCCATAGTGTTCAGGGATGTGTAGGCTAGGTGCATTAGTCAGGGAATTGGATCTGGGTGGGATACTCTTTGGAGGGTCGGTGTTGACTTGTTGGGCCAAATGGCCTGTTTCCACTCTGTAGGAATTCTATGATTCTACCGAAGATCTACAGTTGACCTGGAAACTGATGCCTTTAGGGTCCAAACCACCAACTGAATTGTCTACATTTGGGAACATTTCCTCTGTACACTATTGGCTGAGTTTTGTTGAGGGAGCAATGGCCATAACAGTGGGTCACAGGAAAGCCACACACAACCTTACTCCTTCCAGAAACCCTGATCTGTGGAATCAAGCAATTAACTGACAAGTATTTGTTCTTTATGGTCAGGGCTCTTGCCTCCTGCAACCACCAATGGGTGAGCTTTCAACTATTTCGTCTCAACAGTGCCACTCAGAGTGGTAGCTACATGTTTGAACTGCAGCTGGCCGAGAAGAACTTCATGAAACAAAGGTGAGTGTGTGAGGTGTGCTGGGATTTTGAGGAAAAACTATTAGTCAAATGATTGGAGAGCAGGGGTGGTGGGTATATTTATACAGCCCTTGCCTGAGGGGCTCTGGATCAGATAGCTCCCACTCTACACGCCCTCATGGAGGCCAAGATGTTTACAGTCAGCATCCCCCACCCAGTTTTACTGTGTGGTCTCTCCATCGGCCCTGAGTGCTGGTGGAATGCCAATGGTGGCAGGTAAAGGCAGAGGATCCCATAATTGTAATGTGACTGGACTAGTAATCCGATGGTCCAGGAATGGTCTGAGACATGGATTCAAATGACACCAAGGCAGCTGTGGGAATTTATACTCAATTAACAAAATCTGGGGCTGAATGCTCCTCAGTAATGGTGATTATAAAATGATCAATGATTGTCCTAAAAGCCCTTCTAGTTCATTAATTTCATTTAGGGAAGGAAGTCTGCCAAAAACCCAAGCGTGGGGCAGTCTTACCTTGAAACAAAGTGCAGCCGAGCAGTAGGGACCTCTACAGCCAGGGGCACAGATTGTTGCGGTGGGTGGGGATGGGTGTTCATGTGGTTGTAAAAGAGAATCCAAGATGGTATGTTGCCTCACTGGTGCCAGGGTCAAGGATGTCTCTGAGTGGGCCTGGGACATTCTCAGATGCGTTGGAAGAGTGTTTTTCTGACTGATGATCTATGACCAGTGGTGTTCCACAGAGATCAGTTCTGGGACCCCTGCTGCCTGTTTCATATACAAATGATTTTGGATCAGAATGCAAATGGGCTGAATAAAAAGTTTCAAAATGACACAAAAATTGGGGGAGCTGTGGATAGTAAGGAGGATTGCCAGAAGATACAGCAGGATACAGGTAGACTGTAAACTTGTGTGGAGAAATAGCAGATGGAATTTAATCTGAACAAATCTGAGGTGATGTATTTCGGAAGATCTAATGTAGGAAGCAAGTGTACACTAAATGGTAAAACCCTTTGAAACATTAACATACAGAGGGATCTAGACATACAGGTCCACAGATCCCTGAAAATGGCAACTCAAGTAGATAAGGTTCTCAAGTAGGCATATATGATGTTCTCTTTCATCAGTCGGGGCATAGAGTATAAAAACAGGCAAGACATGTTGCAGCTGTATATAAATTTAATTTGACTACGTTTGGAATATTGCACATAGTTCTGATTGCCACACTATCAGAAGGATGTGAAGGCTTTTGAGAGGGTGCAGAAAAGGTTTACAGGAATGTTGCCTGGTGTGGCAACATTAGCTAGACTGGGCATGTTTTCACTTGAACATTGGAGGCTGAGGGGTGATGCAATAGAAGTTTACAAAGTTATGAGAGGCATGGATAGAATCGATTGTTGACGCTTTTTTTTCCCAGGGTAGAAATGTCAATTACGAGATGAGGTAGGTTTAAGGTAAAAGGAGGGAAGTTTAAAGGAGATGTGAGAGGCAAGTTGTTTTTACACTGAGGGAAGTAAGTGTTTGGAATGTGCTGCCAGAGGAGGTGGTAGAATCTGATACATTAGCAATGTTTTGGAGACATCTTGACAGATACATACGTAGGCAGAAAAAAGGGGGATATGGACCATGTAGCAGCAAAGGGTTTTTAGTTTCAAAAGATGCCATTTGCTTGCAGAGGCTTAGTGGTAGAGGTGAATACAATTGAAAGACAGTGGACAGGTAAATGGATAGATAAGTTTAGAGGGGGCCAAACACAGGAAAATGGGATTGGATCAGTTTAAGAAACCTATTTGATATGGATGACTGGAGCCAAAGGGTCTGTGTCTGTGCTGTATGGTTCTATGACTCTAATCCAGACAGTGCTAAGAATTGCACTGGAAACCAATTTAATATTATCAGTTGGACTGGCAGTGTGGTGCATTGTGAATGCCAGAAGCCACATTTCTTAATGCAGCAAACCCTATTTCAATTCTTATGTACATTGCATTATTTTCATTGGGTAAAAATAATGTAATCAGAACAGCTAATCACTCCTGCATTCCCAAAGTAACATTCTAACCAATCAGAATCTCCGTGCTTGGTCTGAGAACTAAGATTGACAGTTAACTGTTTCTGCTGTATCTCCACACCAAAAATGGCCCGATCAATCAGCTTGGTCTCGATCAAACAATCAATGTGCTTCTCATGCTGTACAAATTGCTGGCCATTCTTTCAAGTCTGTATCTGAGGGCTCTTGTGGTGCTGCATATTGTCCCTATCTCTGAGCCAGGAGGCTTGGAGTCAAATCCCACCTACTCTAGAGGTGCGTAACAACACTATTGAACAGATTAATTAGATAATGTCTGTTTCTTGTGTCTAGTCCTGTTTACTGCTAAATGAAAATCTCTGAATGTTATCTCCTTTTAGTAAAGATTAAGTTCTGAACTATACCCTTTGGCAAAGCATTCCATGCATCTGCAACCCTCTGCATTAAAGCATTCACTTAACCTTTCACTTCAATGTCTCAGTAGAAATTTTAAATTGAGGTCTCCAAGTCAGTGACTATCAGCCAGAGGATATGGATTAATCCTACTGACCATATGAAAATCCTTCATAATTTAAAAGAAACGTCAATTAAATTTCCTCTTTGATTTTACTGCCCAAGTGATGATAGTCTCAGTAACTCAGATCTCCCCTCATAACCACAGATTTTAATCCTGGTAACACAAATTGGAAACGTAACTGAATTCTGCCTTGGATTATCTGATCATTGAAGTGAGTGGTCAGAAAATAAAGGGCGATGTGCACCTAAATTTTGATTCACTTTGCTGCTGAGTGAGAGTCTGTCTAGCAACACAAATTCAAAGCAGATGATTATGAGTTTTTTTAGGTTAAAAAGTGAAAGTCAGATTTTCTAAAAAATGAAGGGATCTAAACAGAGGTTTCTTGGTGTCATTCATTCTGCAGATTGTCTTAAATCACAGAGCAATCTGTCTGTACAGGACCTACTTGCTGACATTAAGTAAGGAAGTATTTGATACAAGGAGGCAAGATAAATACAGCAGTGCCAGCCTTTCATAAACTTCATACACTTTGTGCCTCAAGAGGAGAAATATTGCTGGTGACTGCAACAGTTTCTAATCTGTCTTCTGCATCCCTAATAGCACACTCTTGCCAAATTCTAGTCATGATTAAGGGGAATAATTGTCTGGGAATAGGCATAGCTGATGTGATAGATGTTTGCTCATATATAGTAATGTTATTTGTGCTAAATATCAGCTGTTCACTTTCATTATTTTCACCTAATTATTGATATCAATGAATAGGTTTAAATGCATTACATATACTGATCATCCACAGACTCTATCACTCTGAAGGTTATAAACATCAGACACATGGTAAAACCAGTAACTGCAAACTCCCCTCCACATAAAGCATCATCCTGCCATGCCTTCAAAATAACTCCACAGAGGCTGGTATCCCATCAGCAAGTCACCCTTTATTTACATGTGGAGAGTCCTTGACACTGATCCAGCTCCCTCAGAGCTATCTCTCAGAGAGAGCAGTATGCTCGACACTCCGGTTTTTATCTGTCAGCCAGGGCTCCCAGATTGGACCAGATTAATATCCCCAATCAGGGAACTCATATACTTGAGGTGAACCTGGCTGACAATCATTATGGCGTTCCCTCAATTCCACTGCGTCACTGGCCCTGGAACTCTCTTCCCAACAGCATTGAGAGTGTACCTACACCACATGGACTGCAGTAGTTCAAGAGGTCAGCTCAAATACAATTATGGAAGGGCAACAAAGGCTGACCTAGCCAATGACACTTAAAAATTGTGCTCCTAGGGATATACTGAGGGCTAATAGAGGGGGCTTGGTGCTAAACTCTCAGCCTTGAGGACATGCATGATGCCCATTTAAGCTGGATCTATGTGCAATGGCTGGAAGGATGAAGAAATGCATAAAATTATCAGCTTGCAGACAATGTGACAGCTGAGATACAACGAATCAATTGGCTTGAAGAGTGAAAAAAACAGGTAAAGCTGTCCTGACAGGGAAGTACCTCAAATGCTGGAAGCATTCAACTCTCTAATTGTGACACACACTCCCATTGATATCATAGTCACACATTATTTCTGTAACATATTTGCAGATGAGGTTTCAGAACTGTAAAATCTGCAAAGTTCTTTTACGAAGGCTTGTTCACAAAAGCTCATCCTGTTTCTATGAGAACCATTCGCTAATTTTACTGATGTTCAATCTCTGAACATAAAGGTATCAAGTTATATTTTTATAGGCAGGCTTTAAATTGGAAATGCAATTCGGGTGGGTATGAACTGGTTAGGAACATGAGATTGTAATGAATAGTTGTTGTAGGAGCAATCCTCACCACCGTATTGCTCACAATGGATAGGGTTGGTGTCACGATCCTCAATTAGGGCTGGGATCTACAGGAACAAAAACCAAAATCTTAAGGATAGTGGAATCAACGGTTATGGGGATAAGGCAGGAACAGGATACTGATTAAGGATGATCAGCCATGATCATAATGAATGGTGGTGCTAGCTCGAAGGGCAGAATGGCCGACTCCTGCACCTATTGTCTATTGTCTATTGTCAAAAAACTGCGGATGTTGGAAATCAGAAACAAAAACAGAAATTGCTGGAAAAAGTAAGCAGGCCTGGCAGCATCTTTGGAGAAAAAGCAAAATTAACATTTTGGGTCCAGTGACTTCTTCAGAACTGTTGGTAGCTAGGAAAAGGATAGTATTTATGTAGAAGGTGGGGTCGGTGGGAAGGAGGAGGAGTAAACAATAGGTGTAGATAGAGATCAAAGAGACTGAAAAATAGTTGGACAGACAAAGGACTGAGTAAAGGCCTTGGAGAATGAATAGCTGCTAACATACACTTTTAGTAACTGACATTGGACAGTGTGTGGTAGCATCCCCTGTGACGATAAGGCCTCATGTGTGAAGGTAGGGGTAAGTACGTCGGAGAAAGTGTTCAAGCACTAAAGTTGCTGAACTCGATACTAAATCCAGAAGGCTGCAGAGTTCCCAAGCAGAAAATGAGATGCTGTTCTTCCAGTCTACAATAGGGAACTACAGGGTGTGCTTGCCGGGAGTGGTAGAAAAACATCACGTGCTAATCTAACAAGAAGAGATTGTTTTCTCAAATGAGATGTGGTTTTTGGAAGATAGCAACTAAAGATAAGTTACATGAGAAAGTTATATGAGATAAGAAATGAGAGACACTGTTACAGAGATGAGGAGGGCCTGGATGATAGCCTCACTACTTTGACATCTCACGTTATTCTCCTTCAGGTCCATCTAGCCAATATTCCCTCTATTTGGTTTTGGTGTACAGATCTCAAAGGTCAGAAACCGGAAGTAATTTGATTGAACCTTGGAAGAGCCATGTAACCAAAGGAGAATGCTGCGTAAGACATTATTATAGTGAGTGGTGCTGAAGTCACTAGCAGTATTAGCTCTGTCATATCATTATGTGCTTAAACAACCTATAGTCAACACCGCAGCTGATCAAATACCTCTGCCCTTAAAGTAAGATTATGGCCAAACTCATCAACTCCATTTTTCTGCTCTATCACTATATCCATTGATTCTTGCAGTGTCCAAAATGTGTTTTGAATGCACTCAACAAAAGGGCAGCTGGCCCCTTGTGACGAAGAATGTCATAACTACTTGAAAAGGAAATTTCTCCTCATCTCAACCACTCATGGCTCACCATTTGTACTGTGAGTAAGCTATCTGTTGAGGGAAAATAACCTCACAGCTTCTATCCTGTCAAGGCCTCGAAGGATTTTATACATTGAGACCTTCCCTCTCATTCATCTAACTCCAGAGAATACAGAATATAGATTACAGGAGGACATATGTTGGGCTGGTCAGATGGACTGATCAGTAAAAAATGAAATTCAAATCCAAATCAATGTGAGGTGATGAACTTGGATAGGACAAACAAGGCAAGGAAATATGGGAGCCTGGAAAGCGCTGAGGTTCATAGGGACCTTCGTGTGCATATACACGGTTCCCTTAAGGTATCAGAGTAGGTGGATAAAGTGTTTAGGAAGGCATGTGGCAGAATTGCCTTTATTAGGTCAATGCAAAGAGTTTAAGAACAGGTAGCTTCTACTGGAACTGTATAAAATGTTGGTTACGCCAGGGCGAGATTATTATGTGCAGGTCTGGAATTCATATCATGGGAGGAATGTGACAGCACTGGAGAAGGTAGAGAGAAGATTTACAGGATGTCCCTTAGGCTGGAGAGTTCCAGTTATGAAGAAGGTTTGGATAGACTGTGGTCTTTTTTTTCCTGGAGAGCAGATTGAGAGAGGACATGATTGAGATATATAAAATTATGAAGGGCATAGACAGGAAGGGACATTTCCACTTAATGGAGGAACCAACGACCAGGAGGTATGGATTTAAGATAATGTGAGGAGATGTGAGGAAAAGCTTTTTCACCCAGAGGCTGATGGGAATCTGGAACTCACTAGCTGTAAGGATGGTAGAGGCAGAAACCCTCATCACATTTAAGATATTTTCAGAGGTACAGTTGTGATACCAAGGCATACAAGTGCTATGGGCCAAGTGCTGGAAAATGGGATTAGAAGAGTTAGGTGGCATTTTATGACCAGCATCAATGCGATCGGCTGAAGGGCCTTTTTCCTGTGCTGCAGATCCCTTTGACTCTAATATGGGCTCATTCTACTAACATTCAGCTCCGAGGAATCAATCTTTGCTGCACCTCTCAAAGGCAAACATATCCTTCCATTGGCACAGAGACTAGACTGTACACAGAGCAAATAACAATTCAAACAAAGTGTTCGACTAGAGCATTCTCCGCCAGTTTAGACCCAGTGGAGAAACTAACTAGTCTGCATAGCAATCATTATGGTTCTATTTTCCTTTTAAAGTCAGTGTCATCGATAAATAGCATGAAATTGGTGGAGAGAACTCAGCTGCTGACCTTAACCTTTCTGCACTAAATGGAACCATAAAAAACAGCACTGACATCTGGGAGTTTTTATGTTGAGCTAAAAATTCAAGAGCACTTGCAAATGGGTGTGATGCTCGATTAACCCACATCCATTCAAAATCATACAGGCAGCAGACACATTTTGTGCTGTCTCTTCAACTGGGGATACATAGCCCAATGCTGAACGTGCCTCAGTGGAGGACACAGGTCCAGCACTACTTTAAGCGAACCTGCACTACTTAAAGCCAAGTTTCAATTCTTTATGAGGAGGCGTTTTCTGCCGCAGCAGGCACTTGTTGGAGGTTGTAGCTGACGGTGTTTGACCAACAGAACAGAACGACGATGATGATGCAGAATGGTGGTAGATTCTGATGCACTTGAAGTTCTGGCATGGAAGGTAGCCAGGAGGAAAGAAATCCTTCATCCACAAAAGCTCAGGGGTGCTTGCAGCCAAGGATAGGAGTAGGAGCATTTAGCCACAGAGATCATTGTGAACAAGGTTTAATGAACAGACATGAATGGCCAAAGACAATAGATTCACCTTTAAATCCCTTACACCTAAACTGCTGAACCATTCACATCTCCTGATACATCACACAGCTATTGCTGCACTACTATATCAAGCTGATTTAAAAGTACACGCAGACTCACACCTCACTTTCACACACTTACATGTAAATGTACAAGTTATGATCAGGATTTGGGGTGGGGGGGGGGGGGGGTTGCATGGCCAGTCAGGCTTTCTCTTGATTCATTAAGATCATGTTTGATCAGATAGCTCCATTTTCCTACCCCGATAATCTTTCACCTTCTCATTTATCAAAAATCAGCCTCTTCCCTCATACTATTCTAGCCCTCACACTTACATTTCACAGTGGCAGTTCAACCATGACAGCCACGTCATCCAAGAGCATGGTGCCTCACTCCCTGTCACACAACAAACTTCTTCACAGGAGAAGGTGGTGCAGGTCTTTCCCAACAAAAGTCAGAGGCTTTCCAGCCACTCTATAGTCGCTTGAAAAGCACTACACTGGATCATGAGGGCAGACAGCACAGGCACTGAGATAATGTAAAGGGGCATTTGCTGAGCTGTGTATGGATTATTGAATGAAGCTGGTAAGGAATGTGTTTTTTGGTTGCGTTAATTTCAGCATGGTCAGCAATATTGTCATTTGTGACTGCGCAACGGTAAGGTTTGGGACAGTGGTGCAATGGGGACTGTAATTTTGTTCACAGGGACCAAAGCTGAATGAGGAGATTATGCATAATTCCCCTGGCGAATGGATGTGCTGGTTGCCTCCTCTTTCGCTTCTCCTCCTCGTACTCCTCCACCTAAGGTTACCACTAAATCCTTGGTACTGGCCAATGTGATGTTATGATGTCCAAGTCGTGATAATGCAGCAGACCACCATGAAGTTGGGCATCTGATCCACTGAATCCTGAAATGCTCCTCCAGTCTGATCGAGACAGTGGAACTGCTGCTTCAGCAGCCCCATGATCTGCTCAATGATGTTGCTTGTTGAGCATGACTCTCACTGTAGATATGCTGAATATCACATGGTTGTGGAGTAGACTTTTGAGTCAGGAGTAGAGGGATAGCATATGAATGCCATAGAACTCAACTTTGCAGCTAAGGTATATTTTGATTCTGAAAATCAGCATTTACCTCTTCTGCTTTCGAATTGTTCAATGGAGAACACCTCAACCCAACCCTTTCTGGGCTGCAAGGATTCAAAGTGAGATGCAGCAACATCAGGGGTCTGAAGTACCAAAACCCTTCCTGAACATGATATTAAATGACATGCTTTTGGAATGTCAAGCTCACAATACCCTGTCTGCAAAGACTACCTAGAGTTCAGGCTCGAACAGAGGAACATTTCCATGATATTTTCCATTCATTCCACACTGCTAAATTTAACAAGCCGAAACCAAACTTTTGATAAATCACATACTCAATGGCTTCCACGCATTTTCTCCTGACCACTGGAAATGGGATTATTTTTATCTTCGTTCAGGGAGCATGCTGTTTCCACTCACACAGACAGCAGAAAATCCGCTCTGATGTAATTAATAGTCAAAGTTTGGGGGAAATTAACCTTTTTTTCCGAAGATGGTTGATGGCTATTAGCTGAATCTGGAGACGTTCCAAGCAGCTTGGTATCGTTTAGCTTATATAAAACTTGCTGCCTTCACAGAACTGAAAGTGAACACATTAAACAGTGGAAGCAGCTGGATTGAATTCAGCACTCAGAAATAGTTAGAGTAGGAGTGGGATGAAAATAAATATTGTCTTTTAAAAGGCCATCTGTCATTGTCTGTTGGACATTATTTTTGAGAATCAAATGTCATCCAAACCATATGATAGCCTAATCATTAACATCATAAAATACATATGGGGGAATATTGATGCCATTGCAAAATGGCAATTCAGAGTAAAATCATCCTCTGCCAGGAAAGCTGAGTCTCAGATTCTTAGGATAGGCATTAACACCTAAAATCAGGCCCTACCATGGAACACAAATTATAGTCAGGAACCACATGGTTAAGATTTTGAAATAGAACTTGATTTACTCTCTCCCCATGATAACCCAACATCATAATTTATCTTTTTCCATATCATTTCATTACAGCAAACTGGTGTTTAACTTAATTGGCAAAAGAAGGGAGTGATGAAGGGAACCTTTTTGAAACACGGGCGAATTATTATATTCTGGAATGTGCTCTCTGACAAAGGCAGTGGAGGCAGATTCCACAGTAACTTTCAAGGGGAATTGATTATATATTTGAAAAAGGAAAATAATTGCAGGGGTCTTGGCAAAGAATATGGGAGTGGGACTGAATGAATAGTTTTTTCAAAGGGCTGGCACAGTGTGATGGACTCAATGTCCTCGTTCTGAGCCGTGAAATGCAATGGTTGTGTAAGTACTGTAAATAGAAAGAACAAGGGATGAATGGCTGAAACACTGGCTTATGAGGAAAGTAGCATTGTAGACGCGTTCTAATGCGGAGAGATCTCATAGAAGCCTATAAAATTCTATCAGCACCAGACAGGGTAAACGCAGGAAGCATGTTCCTGTTGATCAGGGAGTCAAAAAAAAGGGTCACCACCTAAGGATATGGGATAGGATTCAAATAAGAAATTTTTGAAACCAGAGAATGGTGAGCCTGTGGAATTCTCTATCACTGAAAGCAGTTGAGGACAAAACATTAAATGTTTTTGAGAAGGAGGTAAATATAGTTCTTAGGGCTAAAGAGTCAAAGATTACAGTACGAAATGGGAACAGGGTCTTAGTGGAATGATCAGCCATGATCACAATGAATGGCATAACAGGCTTGAAGGGTTGAATGGCCTGTTCCTATTTTCTATGTTGCTATGTGTGAAAGCATCTATGTGGTAATTACCAACATGTGGTACTGGGTTAGGAGTCATTAAGGTACACTCCTGTTACCAAACCTCCTTCATCTACACTGGGTCTTGGGTTTGTCTAATTTTGAGTGGAAGGATGGATCGCTGGTGAGTCTAAGTGGAAGTGCTGCTTGTTACACTTGGCAAGATGGTTTACTGCATGATATCCATATGCACAGTTTACATTGTGGGAGAGATATAATGACAAAGGGCTCTCATGGGGCAGAACTCAAACATTCTCCAGGTAAAGACAATGTGATATTGTCAGATTGGGTGGAGTTAAATGTAACATGAACATTAATCCCTTCAGAATCATTATAGGGTATGGCAAAGTGCTTATGCTTTCTGTAGATATTGTGTTCCTATCTCAGTCATGGGAATGTATGGAAAATACGTGGGGGAAGCTGCAAATGCTCAGATCAGAGGAGAAACAGAAGTCAAATCGGTTATTTATGGTCCAGAGACCACCCCCTTTCATAAATTTCTGAAATACCATAAGAATTTGGTAGTGGATGATTCAGAAGCGTCCTCCCCAATGTCTTGTAGAATCTCAACATGATGTCCCACCTCCTATTCTCAAAGATCTGAGCATTGAAGGCAAACATGCTAAACACCCTCTTAACCACCCTGTCTACCTGTGACATAGATTTCAAAAAATTATGTACCTTTAAGTCTGTCTGTTTTACATCACAACCCAGGGTCCTACCATTAATTGTATAAGTCCTGCCCTTGTTTGTTTTACCAAAATGATATACCTTGCATTTATCCAAATTAAACTCCAGCTGCCACTCATCAGCCTATTGACCCAATTGATCAAGATCTCTTTGTAATCTTAGATAACCTTATTCATTGTCCAGTATGCCACCAATTTTGGTGTCATCCGCAAGCTTACTAACCATGCCTCCTATATTTGCATCATTTATATTATGATGAGAAAAATTTAAGTATGAGACCTTCCAGCCATCACCCATAAACCCCATCATCCCATGACCCACTCCCATGGCTATTAAATCCAACCCACCCAACACTATTAACAACCTCCATGCCAACTTATGTGGTTTTTGCCTACGCAGACCTTAGAAAAATCTTTAGATGAAATAAAATAAAGGTCTAAATAATTGTTATTGTCTTTACTATAGTGAAGTATAATTCCTATTTATGGAAGCCCATTTCAAACTTATAAATCTTCAAGTTTTTAAACACATAAAATCAAACAGTCCATACTCATAACCATATAACATTACATCATGCAATAAGTCTTGAGTTGTCAAGTAAACTGTAAATGTTGAATGCCTAGGTGACCTAATTATAAATTTTGGAAAGCGGTCAAGCACTAATAATGACATAATGGAGAAATGTCAACAAGCAGTTATTGAAACAGCTTTTTTTTTAACCCTCGCTGATACAGGCAGTCTTTTCTAAATTTTTAGGTGTTGGTGATCTTAATAATTCCACAGGCTGAGCTTGATTACCTCTCACTGACATAGATAAGTGGTTTCTTCTTTCCTTTTAATGAGAAGGGTATTTAATTAGCTTCACAACTTGACAGCTTTACAGACATTATCAAGCCTTTACAAGGATGTAAGGCTATTCCATAAAATCTCGATGTCATTGCTGCAAGTGAAAGCTCTTGAAACAACCAAACTATACTCAGCTTTGAGTTCACATTGGGTTCGGGTTTCCTTCTTGTGTGACTGAGTCATCACTCAGTCCTCTACTGGGGAGAATGGGACCTGTCAGAAAAGGGATAGGAGTCCTGAGTCCAAACCCAACTGCCATTTTAAAAATTTAGTGATATCTTGCTGACTCTAAATATGAGCTATGGAATCATTAAATAGCTCTTTCAGAAAGTTGATATAGACACATATAGCTGATGGACTTGTTTTAAGGTGTATTATTGAAAGTAGATGGAACCAATTTTAGAAACACTCCATTACATCTTGAAACAGCTGTTTTTATTTACATTTTGTGAGAGCACTTAACTGTTGTTTTTGATTCATTGAGGCATCTTTTAGCAAGTAGCAAAACTTATGGCATTCTCTTGAAAAGCAGTGATCTATGTACTTCAAATATTTTCAATCAATTAAGTGACTGATGCGGCAGAAATACTACTTTAGAAAATGGTGGGTTGAAGCAATGTGTAAACAGCAACAAAACTAGGTATAGTCAATGAGAACTATTTTCAGAAATGTGCAAATTCTCACAAATGGAAGAGGAATCTGTGGCATGTTGATTATGCAGTCATTATGGGCAGACAACAGTCCTGTAAGTTTACTGAACTAATTCAACTTGGCAATCCACTCTCATGTTTTGATTCATGTCTTGAAAATATTTTTTTAAAAAGCATCAACAGACCAGATACACAAAATCATTTACAGTTATTGTTTCACTACAGTATTTCTTTTTTGTAATGGTGGCAGAAGGACTTGCTGCAAAGTGGAAATCTTACAAACCAGATCCCAAAACACAGGAAAAAACATCATCTCAAGCTGTTTAAATGGCAGAGCAGGCCTCACTCTTGTGTTTACACTGGCACAGCAAACAGTTTACTCGGCATTCAGAGCTACTGAATTGGTAAATGTTGAAAATGTCACTGAACTGTTTGCCCAGTTACCACGGTTACTCCAGAGGGCCAGATGCACAGCACATTTCATTTCTCATCTATAATCTTCTTCCGCTTTGACTTCTGTAGTGAACCAAATCCCTATTCCTTCCACTGGCTTCTCTAAGCCTCTCTAATCGATATTTATCCAACGATTTAATGTTCATGTTTTAAATGGTAATTTAGAGATTTAGAGACCTGTCTGGAAAATCTATTTTAAATAAGAGGTGTGACTGGAATTAAAAACTACAGCTCTTGCAAAGCTGAAATGAAACAAAAACTGTTTCTAAATCTAAGGGAAATTTCATTGGAAGAAAATTGAAGTGCAAAAAAAGGACATGAATTAGTGATGGGAGTAGATAATTTGGCCCTTGAATCTTCTCTGTCATTTGATAGGGTCATGGCTGATCTGATTTTGACCTTAATACCCCTGTTGCCTTTGACTTAGTTTTTGATCAAAATCTATCCAACCTATCCCTGAATACATTCATTGATTTAGCTTCCACTGTCCTCTAGGGAGGAGAATCTCAGAGATGAAGGACTTCTGGGAGACAATAAAAAAAGTTCCCATCTCAGTCTTAAAAGAGAATTTTTTTAAACTGTATTTTCTGGTTCCAGACTCCCACACAAGATAAAACAACCACTCAACATCCCCACAGCAAAGTCCGCTTGGAATATTGTACATTTCAGTGAGATCATCGCTCAAGTCCAAATGGGTATGCGGATCCAAATTCTTTAACTATTCCTCATAAATTAACTCCATTCATCCCCTCATTATAAAGGAGGGAATGTTTTGCTGCAATTATGCAGCTTTAGAGGTAGTTCAGAGAGGTTTCACTCAACTGGGGTTAAGAGGTTTTCTTATGAGGAAACGTTTGGGCCTGTATCCAATGAGAGTTGTGTAGAATGAGAGATGATCATATTGAAACACAGAAGATCCTGAGGGGAGTTGACAGGATGGATGTTAATTGGACTGAATAGAACTCAGTGATACAATTTAAAATATGTGGCCTTGTATTTAAGACAGAGATGAGGAGACATTTTTTCTCTCAGAGGTTGTTAGTCTGTGAAATTTTCTTTTCAAAGATCAGAGAGGGCAAATTAATTGAATACTTAAAACGTTGAGTTAATTGGATTTTTGATTGCAAAGGGGAGTCAAACAGCTTGTTTATTCATTCATTCATGGGATATGGGTTTCGCTTGCTGGCAAGCAGTTATTGATTGTTCCTAATTGTCCTTGAGAAGGTGGTAGTGAGCTGCTTTCTTGAAACGCTGCAGTCCATGCGCTGTAGGTAGACTGATAATTCCATTGGAGGGAATTCCAGATTTTGACCCAGCGACAATGAAGTAACGGTGACATATTTCCAAGTCAGGATGATGGTGGTGGTGTTCCGATGTATCTGCTGCCATTGTCTTTCTAGGTGGAAGTGATTTGTGGATTGGAAAGTACTACGTAAGATGTTTTGATGAATTTGTGCAGTGAATCTTATGCACGATGGTGAAGGGAGCGATGTTTTTTAGATGTGGTGCCAATCAAATGGCCTGCTTTGTTCTGGATAGTGTCAAGCTTCTCGAGTGTTTTGGAGCTGCACCCATCCAGGCAAGTGGGGAGTATACCATCACACTCTTGACCTGTGCCTTCATGGACAGGCTTTGGGAAGTCAGGAGGTGAATTACCTCACTGAAGTATTTCTGGTTCCAGACTCCCACACAAGATAAAACAACCACTCAACATCCCCACAGCAAAGTCCGCTTGGAATATTGTACATTTCAGTGAGATCATCGCTCAAGTCCAAATGGGTATGCGGATCCAAATTCTTTAACTATTCCTCATAAATTAACTCCATTCATCCCCTCATTATAAAGGAGGGAATGTTTTGCTGCAATTACCCGACCTGCTCTTGTAGCCACCGTGTTTATGTGGTGAGTCACATTGAGTTCTGGTTAATAGTAATCCCCAGGATGTTGATAATGGGAGATTCAGTAATGGTAATGCAATAGAATGTCAAGGGCAATGTTAGATTGCCTTTTACTGGAGATGGTCATTGTCTGTTATTTGTGTAGCATGAATGCTACTTACAGTGTTTCAAACCAAGTCTGGATATTATCTGATTTTTGTTGCAGTTGGGAATGGACTGCTTCACTACATGCAGAGTTGTGTTTGGTGCTGAACATGTGCCTTCATCAGTGAACATTCCATTTCTGGCATTATGATGGATGAAAGGTCATTGATGAAGCAGCTGAATATGGTTGGGCCAAGGACACTGCCCTGAAGAACTCCTGGAGCTAAGATGACTGACTGACCTCCAACATACACAAGCATCTTCTGATGTGCCAGGTATGACTGTAACCTGTGGAGAGTTTGCCCCTGATTCCCATTGATTCCAATTTTGTTCGAGCTCCTTAATACAACACTTGGTCAAGTAAGGAGTAGATATGGAAGTATCAAACTGGGCATGCTATATCAGCTGACAAATACAGTAAACTTGTGGATGCTAGAAAACTGAAACAAAAACAGAAATTTCTGGAGAAACTCAACAGGTCTGGCCACATCGAAGGAGAGAAGTTCTGAAGAAGAGTTGCTGGACTTGAAATGTTAACTCTACGTTCTCTCCATAGAGGCCACCAGACCTGCTGGGTTTCTCCAACAGTTTCTGTTTTGGTTTCACTGGACAGATGGTTGGGTCCCTTTGACGGGTCACTGTCAATAAAGAAATTATAAAAATAAAACATTAACATTTTCTGTTTGATTGAACCTCAGATTGTTTGTTAATGTTTTATTTTTATAATTTCTTTATTGACAGTGACCCGTCAAAGGGACCCAACCATCTGTCCAGTGAAACCAAAACAGAAACTGTTGGAGAAACCCAGCAGGTCTGGTGGCCTCTATGGAGAGAATGTAGAGTTAACATTTCAAGTCCAGCAACTCTTCTTCAGAACTTCTCTCCTTCGATGTGGCCAGACCTGTTGAGTTTCTCCAGAAATTTCTGTTTTTGTTTCAGTTTTCTAGCATCTACAAGTTTACTGTATTTGTCAGCTGATATAGCATGCCCAGTTTGATACTTCCATATCTACTCCTTACTTGACCAAGTGTTGTATTAAGGAGCTCGAACAAAATTGGAATCAATGGGAATCAGGGGCAAACTCTCCACAGGTTAGTCATACCTGGCACATCAGAAGATGCTTGTGTATGTTGGAGGTCAGTCAGTCATCTTAGCTCCAGGAGGTCTTCAGGGCAGTGTCCTTCACCCAATCTTAATCAGCTGCTTCATCAATGACCTTTCATCCATCATAATGTCAGAAATGGGGATGTTCACTGATGATTGCAGATGTTCAGCACCATTCACAACTCCTCATAGAGTGAAGCAGTCCATTCCCAACTGCAACAAAAACCAGACAATATCCAGACTTGGTTTGAAACACTAAGTAATATTCGTGCCACACAAATAAAAGATAATGATCATCTCCAGTAAAAGACAATCTAACATTGCCCTTGACATTCAATTGCATTACCATCACTGAATCTCCCATTATCAACATCCTGGGGATTACTACTAACCAGAACTCAATTTGACTTGCCACATAAACACAGTGGCTACAAGAGCAGGTCAGGGGCTAGGAATACTTCAGTGAGGTAATTTTATTTTTATGGTCAATTGTATAATAACTCACCATCCTGACTTGGAAATATATCACCATTCCCCCTCTGTCACTGGGTCAAAATACTGGAGCTCCCTCCCTAAGGGTTTATCAGTCTACCTACAGTAAATGGACAGCACCAGTTCAAGAAGGCAGCTCATTGCCACCTTCCCAAAAGGATGGAAAGGAATAAATGCTAGTTCAGCCAGTGAAGCCCAAATCCCCTGAATAAATAAATCAAAAGCAGTTCAACCAAAATTTATCATTAGTCTTGCAGCTCCCAGCTTTTCCTTCATTGGAAAAGTTGCTATATTTTTGACATATAATTTATTTTTTAGAAGAGACATATATTAATTAACGTTAAAGAGAAAACAATTGTGTCAGTATTGAAATGTTAAGAATTCCCCAAGCAGTGAAGAATGTATTCAATCGGTCTTCTAGAATGGTGCCAGACATGATTTAAATTTCCAATACTTGCAAGCCAATTGGAACCAATCGTTCTTTGTGTTGCATTTATTTTTTCGACAGCTAAGCACACGTCCACATTGAAGGAACTTCAATCACTGGCAATATGACAAGGCTGTAACTCTTCCACCTCAAACTGAACACAGCTGATCTGACTTGGTCATATAGTATGACAAAGCAGTATCAAAATAATGGTATGGTGTACATTTCAATCGTTTAAGATTCAATACCAGCATATCTTGTTCTGACATTTTGACATCATTTTTGCATTTGAACACATAGGGTTTGTTGCTTCACTTATAACCTGCAAATTGTACATGCCTTAGAGATTATCCCAGAATTTTTATGACGCAGAAGGAGACCATTCAACCCACCATGCCTGCACCAGTTATATTAGCAGGTGACATGGTGGCTCAGTGGTTAGCACTGATGCCTTGCAGTGCCAGGGACCTGGATTCAATTCCAGCCTTGGGTGACTGTGTGTGTGGAGTTTGCACATATCCCCTGTGTCTGTATGGGTTTCCTGTGGGTGCTCCAGTTCCCTTCCATGATCCAAAGATGTGTAGGTTAGATGAATTGGCCATGCAAAATTACCCATAGTGTTCAGGGATGTGTATGTTAGTTACATTGTTCAGGGGACACACAGGGTCTGGGTGGGTTACTCCTCAGAGGGTCAGTGGACTTGTTGGGCTGAAGAGCTTGTTTCCACAAAGTAGGGATTCTACTCTATTGCCTTTCTCCTGCTTTTTTCCCAACATCCCTGCATAACATTTCGATGTAAATCATTGCCTGATGCTCCCTTAAATGTTTATGATATTGATCTTTCCAAAAATCTCTTTTTTAAAAAAATCCCGATGTATTTAGTAACATGTTAATGTATGAAATTCAGTTACAAAACTGTGGAGCCAACTTTAGCAAGTCCACCTCCACATTAATCATTTCATGAAATTAAAACCTGCCATAATTAATTAGGGGATTTTCAGTTGGAGTTTTTCAGCCCAGACATTGCATCTCCCTGTAATCATTCATGCTGTTTGTTACGATATGATTTAAAGTCTCGTGTATACTTAAAGCACAGTAAGTATAAACCAGAATTATCAATCATCTTAGTTAAATACACACTTCTTGTCTTCTCAACACCTTTACAATATTGCAGCTTTGTTTGATCTAATGTTTATACACTTTTCGGGCCTTAATTTATATTCTCATGCAGTACTATTAATGATTATTAACTTCAAATGAAAATTCCTGGAAGCAGTGTGGGATTTTTACTATTCTTACAGGAAATGTTATCAAAAACTGTGTTCAATTTTTGAAGGATTATGATGGATAAAGTAGAAACTAGCGAGCAAAGGACACATTTAAAGGACCTAGGGGAGCTGAGGAGAACATTTGGTTTATATCATGATTTCAAATGCACTAGTGGAAAGCATGGTGGAAGCAGATTTAATAGTAATCTTTGAAACAGTTGAGACAAATACTTGAAATTCTTTTAGAAAAAGCAAGGAAATGGGACTAATAAGGAGGAGGAAAGGGTGTTCCTTCTGTGCTGTATAGTTTTACTGGTATATTGGTTTTACAAAACACACAGAGTCATAGGGGTGTACAGCATGGAAACAGACTCAATTCATCCATACTGACCAGATATCCCAACCTAATCGAATTCCACCTGCCAGCACCTGGTCCATATCCCTCCAAATCTTCCTACTCATATACCCATCCAGATACCTCTTAAATGTTGCTAATTTACCAGCCTCCACCACTTCCTCTGGCAGCTCATTCCATACACACACCACCCTCTATGTGAAAAATTTGCCCCTTAGGTCTCTTTTATAACTTTCCCCTCTCACTCTTAACCTAAGCCCTCTAGTTTTGGACTCCCCCGTCCCAGGGAAAAGACCTTGTCTATTTACCCTATCCATGCCCTTCATGGTTTTATAAACCTCTATAAGGTCACCCCTCAGCCTCCGACGCTCCAGGGAAAACAGCCCCAGGCTGTTCAGCCTCTCCCTATAGCTCAAATCCTCCAACTCTGGCAACATCTTTGTAAATCTTTTCTGAACCCTTTCAAGTTTCACAACACTCTTCTGATTGGAAGGGGACCAGAATTGCATGCAATATTCCAAAAGTGGCCTAACCAATGTCCTGTACCTTCCAACTCCTATACTCAATACTCTGACCAATAAAGGAAAGCATACCAAATGCCTTCCTTGTTATCCTATCTACCTGTGACTCTACATTCAAGGAGCTATGAACCTGCACTCTAAGGTCACTTTGTTGCATTATGTCTGACTATGATGCCTCACACCTCCTCAAGCTGCTGGCCAATAAGAGACTGGAAACCAATTGGCATCAGGGGGTCAAGACTGTTGGCTGCACTGTGATACCAAAGACCTGGGACAGCAGATGAGGGTTCAGCAATTTCTTAGCATGTTGGTTGGCATCATGGTTTGGGCAGTATGGTGAGATTAATGTTGGACAGTCGGAGGCAAAAGCAAGGGGAGTTGGTTTCAGCAGCCCCTCACCCGCCTCGATCTGAGCTCACAATCATCCCCAGGTTGGGGCAGATCGAGGACGCTGCCAACCTGGGAGCCAGGACACCATTTTCTATTTACTGAAAATCAGCAGAGGTTCAAGTAAAATACAAGCAACACCCAGACCTGGTGCGCAAGAGCATAAGAAATAGGATCAGGAGTTGACCAACTGGCCACTTCAGTATCCTCCATCATTCTTTTTTTTTAATTCACTCATTGGAGACGGGCATTACTGGCTGGCTAGCATTTGTTGCCCATCCCTAGTTGCCCTTGAGAAGGTGGTGGTAATAGCTCTTCCAACCACTGCAGTCCACATGCTGCAGATACACCCACAATGCCATTGGGAGGGAATTCCAGGGTTTGACCTCATGACAATGAAGAAACAGCAATATATTTTCAAGTCAGGATGGTGAGTGGCTTGAGGGGAATTGGCAGCTGGTGGTGTTCCCATGTATCTGCTGCCCTTGTCCTTCTAGATGGAAGTGGTCAAGAGCTGAAAAACGCTGTCTCCAGCTCTCTGATGAAATAGATCGTACATATTGCTACTGTTGAATATCAGTGGAGCAGGGAGTGTATGCTTGTGGATGTGGTGCTAATCAAGTGGCTTGCTTGTTCTGGATGGTATCAAACTTCTTGAGTGTTGTTTGATCTGCTCACATCCAGGCAAGTGGGGAGTATTCCATCACACTCCAGACTTATAGATGGTGGATAGGCTAGAAGGGGCTTGGAGCTGAGTTGCTCAGTGGGGTATTCCTAGCCTCTGGGAATGCTGCACTGAGTACCTCAATACATAATTGGATCTTAGCTGATCTTCTGCCTCAACTCCACTTTCCCCAGATCAACTCTCTCTTTCTTGTCCTTCCAATTGAGGAAAGATGAAAGGATCCATTCTTTTTAACCCCCTTAGGCAGCCTTAACAAAGATTTTTAATTCTGTTCAGCATACAGCTATATTGCATTTCATTTAAACTGCAGAACTAGAGTAAGTGAAATAATCCAGCTATAAGGTTTTCTTGAGAGGAAGAAAAATGAATTTTATTACTTATTAACACTGAGTGAAATAATAAAGCAATATATTAAACACACATATACAAACACTGGTATAAAGTTTAAAAGGAAAAGGCATCTGAATCAAAAAAATGTCAAGAATAGTCTTGGAGAGTCCTGGGCTAAAATAAAATGCCGAAAGTTGAATATTGATCATCCATGTTTACCTCCATCACACTTTTACAGAATTGCTTTACTTTGAAATTTAGATTCAAATAATTTATGATCTTATGGAAACTGTTCATGAGCTTACCCATGTTCTTGGACCCACAAATAATCTCACTGTTTACACATTATAAAATAATGGAGAATCCTCAACTCTGCTCTCCTTTGGGATTTATATTGATTAACAACAGAATTAGATCAAAACATAATGAGAAGGTTTATATTCCTTTCAAACAAAAGCAAAAGCAAAGTTTGCTTTGTTAGCTCATATTCTACAAACCAGTATTTTTTCATTGTATTCTAATTCTAGAGATATGTGAACTTTGTACTCACAAATGAACTAGATTCAGAGAGATGGAGGCTAAGCATGTTGTTAGGTGATAAATAAAAATACAAACAACATGAATTTGATGTTGAAAAATGTTCTACTCAGATTTAAATAATTGATGGCTTTATAGAAAGTGTTCATGAGTTTACCCACAATAATCTTGCTATTTGCATATTATAAAATAATGGAGAATTCACAAATTTACTCTCCTTTAGGGATTTATATTGATTAACTAAGAGATAAATGGAATACCTAGTTATCTTACTGTCACGTTTTCCTGATGAAATCCTATAGAATAATAGAACATTAGGAAGACTCAGCCAAAAATATCTTAGTGGCACAGTGGTTAGCACTACTGCCTCATGGCGCCAGGGGCCCAGGTTTGATTCCCACCCCAGGCGACTGTCTGTGTGGAGTTTGCATATTCTCCCTGTGTCTGCATGAGTTTCCTCCAGGTGCGCCAGTTTCCACCCACAATCACAAAGATGTGTGGGTCAGGTGAATTGGCCATGCTAAATTGCCCATAGTGTTTGGTGCATTAGTCAGGGGTAAATATAGGGTAGGGAAATGGATCTGGGTGAGTTACTCTTCAGAGGGTCGGTGTGGATTTGTTGGGCCAATTGGCCTGTTCCCATACTGTAGGGAATCTAATCTAATCTGATAACATTCATAATCCATTAGTGAACTATTCAGTGGCCCTTGGAACTTCACCCTATCCCCATTTCTCCTATTCCAAAGTCGCTCTTTCCTTGTGCCTATCGACAGATCAAATTGCAAGACAAATCTCAAACATTGCGATTAAATAACAATTACCGATCTATAAGAAAGAATATTTTGAGGCAAAGAGGGATTGCAGCTGGCCCCAAGGAGTGGTTACTATCTCCTTAGCCCTAATCACATTCTGTTTGTTTTTTTCAACTGTGCTATTTGCAGAAATATTCATTTGTCTCGTGATATCTCTTTACCCTGAACAGAAATCTTTTTTTTAGCAAAAAAGACTATCAGTTGCTTCTGAATTTATTTATTTTCTGTCAATTAAAGAGATTTGAATTACAAAATGATTGAAATAAATATCCTTAAATTGTTCCACGATTGAACTATGTGCAATCCAAGTAATACTTCGAATAAATTTGCTGAGTTAAAAGGAATCCTGAATGAACAAGGAACAGAACTGAGCAGCCTTCCTACACGTTGGCAATGCATATTGAAATATAACACTGGAGGACTGGGGCTACCTTATCCACTAATGGAGCAGGTGAAAGATCCTGATCCTATAAACAATAAGCTTATAAAATAGCCACAGTCAGTGAAACTTCATAAAATAGGTATAGAGGAAAACTATTTAGACTGTCCTTTTCTTATCCATCCAGATCGCTCCATGATATTTGAATTCTTCCCAAGTTTGCCTCTGCAATCCCAAGTCAAATGCATACGTCAACCAATTTTTGTACTGAGAAAAACTTGACATCAATTGCAAACTGATCTTCTGTCAATTTGAACTTCTGGTCCCTATCACCATGCTTTAGTTTGAAGTACTCTTTCAGATTTTGTTCTGCATCATGCACTAACTTATATGCGTCCTTGTGTTCTTTACATGTCATCACAATGCATCAAATCAAAAGATAAACTTGAGTTGTTTACATTATGAAAATTTTGTGATCTCTGTGAATGTTAAAACATAAATGATAAAAAAAAACACAAGTGGGATCTGTAAAATACAATTAGAGGATTAATGATTTAATGATTCTCTCTAGAGATAATAGGAATGGCGTACTCTGCGTGGGTAAGATAAACAGTATTTGGAAGTTTAATTCTGAATGTACAGCCCTGTCATAAAGAAACCTCAAAGTGGATGAGATAAATGCTGCAACTAGCTGTTATATTCATGTATGAGTGAATTTAGGAGATTTTCGACTTTTAAGGCAGCCATGGTAATAAAAGTTCAGAAGGGATGTAAAAAGAGAATTTAGGAGAAGGAATTGCAAATCTGTCCATGTTATAAACGCCTTAATTATAACACAAATGTTGAAACAAAAGTTCTTTGACTTTGCTGTTGGTTTGCTTTGCTTTGGAAACCAGGGATTGATTTTAATGATGACTCTGAGAGTGGGAGAAATGGTAGGCGGAGTGAGTGACAGATTTCTGAACTGGTCTGCTCTCACAATCTGTCATAGATGCAGTGATTTCTTTATATATTCAGCAGGGCATTTGTACCCAATGAGATAATAATTACATTAGCTCCCGTAACATAAGAATGAGATATGGATAACATTGTACTGAGAGTTTTAAGAGGTTTATTATAGTTCTTAGTATCTACATATATTACACTCAAAGGCACTGACATGTCTGTGCTAGTATTGAGAAAATGAGTTATGAACTATTGCATGCTCCAAGATGTTATCTCCCCTTTGTTCTCCCAACTCCCTATCCCCAGCCATCCTCTTCCCCCAGGTGCCTCATCCCTCCTCACACAAAAGGTTCTGTTTTGCTTTTCTCTGTAAGACCCATATTTTCTTTCTCATGGGCATTCGTTGCAGATCAAGCAATGGCCACTACTCTTTCCTGGGGCTGCTCGGAAAGCAATTAGCCAATCACAGGCCAGGACAACATTCCAATGGTGCTAGAAGAGGAGGTTCACTTGTCAGTGTGTTAAGGCCACCCACAGCACGATGTGGAGCACCCTTGACTTAAAGTCAGTTCAATCATGACTGACTTCTCTTCAGGATGTTTGAGAGCAGGGAGGTGAGCAATATTCATGCCAACTCCTTCAGTGAAATTCATGCTTTGGAATTTGTATGGGCCATTGGCATATAAGAGGAAGTAAATGTGTTTTGCTTCACAGGTGTTGAGTGGAAGAACTGGAACCTTTCTTGCTGTATTCAGATATGCATTCACTGTTGGAGGCTTATGTTCTGCAGAAACAGTAGGCAGACTATGCGACTTCTTTGCAAGGAATGAATAAAACATTAACTGGAATCTGGTGCACAGGGTTCCCTGCATTATGTTTAGTTTAGAATGGTATTACGATGTTTAAGCACATTTTAAAAATGCTCTTATTCCTATATAATGCATATTTCTGTTCTGAGAGCGTAAGAAATCAAATATTTTCTATCAATTCAGTTTTGATTCAGTTGCCTGGATGTTAGTTATATACAAAAACAGATATGCAGGGAGTGGGTCTTACACAGAATACATCTATTAGTGTTGTTCTAAGCTATATACAATATTTAGATGCCTAGAATCATATAAATTTGCACTGTGACACGAGTGTTACTGACTGGCCAGCATTTATTGCCCATCGCTAGTTGACCTTGAGAAAGTGGTGGTGAGCTGCCTTCTTGAACCACTGCTGTAGATTGACTCACAATGCTTTAGGGGGAGGAATTCCTCGATTTTGATTCAAGTGGAGGAATGGTGATATATTTCCGAGTCAAGATGATGAGTGGCTTGAAGGGGAACTTGCCCAACCTCATCTGATTGGAGGAGCCAATAAGGCTCAGGCCTGGTTTGTATTTGGATGGGAGACCACATGAGAAAATCAAGTGAAGTAGACTTAACAGTCATGTGACAGAATGGTTGTGCTCTTGTCTCTGGGCTAATAGGCTTGGGTCTGATTCCCACCTACTCCAGCGATGTGTCATAACATTGCTAAGCAGTTTGACGATAAATATCTACAGATTGTCCTGTGGTATAAAATCCTTAGGGTTCTTGTGGTGTCATGGTAGTCTCTATACTCCTGACCCAGATGTCTGGGTTCAAGTCTCACTTTCCCAGAGATGTGTATATATCATGTCTAAATAAGTTGATTAAAAATATTTACAACATTCCAATAGCCTGCTTGTTATCATAAATAAAATGTTTCTCCAGCACCCTACACAATACTGATTGACTTCATACTTGTTTGTAATAGTTTAGAACAGTTAAGAAATAGGGGTAAGATCTTAGTGTTAAAGTTACATCCCAGATGTGTTTGGTTAGACCCCCGAAGCTTAGAAAGTCTAAGCTCAGTTGGTTGACTATTCAGGGATGAGGTTACCAAACTTTCAAGACAGGGAATTGAATGAAACATTAAACCTGTAGGTGTGATCGAGAAACAAACCCTCTGTCCTGTTTGTTTACTGCATAACTATATTCAGATAGACAGGATTGTACCTTACTGTTTGTTTTGAGCTCTTCGAACTTGCATTACATGTAAAGGGCATGATATATTCCATTTTATCTTTTCTTTTGCATAACAAACTTCAGTGTTATTGTTAAAATCAAATCTGCAGTATTGTGTGCTTGTGTTTCAGTGAATGACCATTTTGTTAATCTTTAAAAAAATCTTTTAGCTAAATTTCAGTCAGGGATTTAACTGTTCCAGTCATAATATTAGCTAGGATCAGAACAAAATAAAGAAAAATTATGTTAGATTCTAAGAGTTAATTGCAGTAAGTTTGGAGCTGTGTAGAAACTGCAGGAGTGAAGTTTAAAAAGCAAAGATGAAAAAAGATTGATTGGCAAAATTATGGAAGATTCAAATATGTTTTGTAAATAGATAGAAGGAGAAAAACTAAGGAGGAAGGAGAGTCAGTTAAAAACCAAAAAGATCACTTATGGTAGAGATGGTAGATATGACATTTTTCTTAATGAATAATTCATAGTTGTTCTCACAAAAATGAGGGGTGAAGCAGATGCTATGGTAAGAAGAAGGATTGTGAAATATCGGGAAGGATAAACAAATTGAACGATGAATTGTTAAAAATCACCTGATGAAGATGAAATGTATCCCAGCCTGATAAGAGAAGCAAAGGGAGAACAATCATAAGCTTGGAAAATCATTTTCGAATTACCTCTGGTTAAAATGGTGTGTGATGATGAGAGGGATGCTAACGTTGTTCTATTGTTCAAACAAAAAGGAAGAAAAGTCCAAATAGTTAGAACATAGAACATAGAACATAGAAGAATACAGCGCAGTACAGGCCCTTTGGCCCTCGATGTTGTGCCGATCCAAGCCCACCTAACCTATACTAACCCACTATCCTCCATATACCTATCCAATGCCCGCTTAAATGCCCATAAAGAGGGAGAGTCCACCACTGCTACTGGCAGGGCATTCCATGAACTCACGACTCGCTGAGTGAAGAACCTACCCCTAACTTCAGTCCTATATCTACCCCCCCTTAATTTAAAGCTATGCCCCCTTGTAATACCCGACTCCATACGCGGGAAAAGGTTCACGCTGTCAACCCTATCTAACCCCCTAATCATCTTGTACACCTCAATCAAGTCACCCCTAAACCTTCTTTTCTCTAATGAAAACAGCCCCAAGTGCCTCAGTCTTTCCTCATACGATCTTCCTTCCATACCAGGCAACATCCTGGTAAACCTCCTCTGCACCCGTTCCAGTGCCTCCACATCCTTCCTATAGTATGGCGACCAAAACTGCACACAATATTCCAGATGCGGCCGCACCAGAGTCTTATACAACTGCATCATGACCTCAGGACTCCGGAACTCAATTCCTCTACCAATAAAAGCCAGTACGCCATATGCCTTCCTCACCGCACTATTTACCTGGGTGGCAACTTTCAGAGATCTGTGTACATGGACACCAAGATCCCTCTGCTCATCCACACTACCAAGTATCCGACCATTAGCCCAGTACCCCATCTTTTTGTTATTCCTCCCAAAGTGAATCACCTCACACTTAGCTACATTGAATTCCATTTGCCACCTTTCTGCCCAGCTCTGCAGCTTCTCTATATCCTGCTGTAACCTGCCACATCCTTCCTCACTGTCAACAACTCCTCCGACTTTCGTATCATCCGCAAACTTGCTCACCCAACCTTCTAACCCCTCTTCCAGGTCATTTATAAAAATGACAAACAGCAATGGTCCCAAAACAGATCCTTGCGGAACACCACTAGTGACGGCACTCCATGAAGAAACTTTGCCATCAACAACTGCCCTCTGTCTTCTTCCATCCAGCCAATTCCTAATCCAAACCTCCAACTCACCCTCAATGCCATATCTCCGTATTTTCTGCAGTAGCCTATCATGGGGAACCTTATCAAACGCCTTACTAAAATCCATATATACCACATCTACCGTTTTCCCCTCATCAACCTCCTTCGTCACCTTTTCAAAGAATTCAATAAGGTTTGTGAGGCACGACCTGCCCTTCACAAAACCATGCTGACTATCCTTGATCACATTATTCCTATCCAGATGTGCATAAATCCTATCCCTTACAATTCTCTCTAAGACTTTGCCCACAACAGAAGTGAGACTCACCGGCCTATAGTTACTAGGGTTATCCCTACTCCCCTTTTTGAACAAGGGAACCACATTTGCTATCCTCCAGTCTTCTGGCACTACTCCTGTAGACAAAGAGGACATAAAAATCAAGGCCAATGGCTCTGCAATCTCCTCCCTTGCTTCCCAGAGAATCCTAGGATAAATGCCATCAGGCCCAGGGGACTTATCTATTTTCACCTTTTCCAGGATTTCCAACACCTCTTCTCTACATACCTCAAAGCCATCCATTCTACTTATTTGTGACTCAGTATTCACATCGACGACAATGCCCTGTTCCTGAGTAAATACTGAAGAAAAGTATTCATTCAGTGTCTCCCCAATCTCTTCAGCCTCCACACGCAACTTCCCACTACTATCCTTGACTGGACCTATTCCTACCCTAGTCATTCTTTTATTCCTAACATACCTATAGAAAGCCTTAGGGTTTTCCCTAATCCTACCGACTAAGGACCTTTCATGTCCCCTCCTTGCTGCTCTTAGCTCTCTCTTCAGGTCCTTCCTGGCTACCCTATAACTCTCAATTGCCCCAATTGAACCTTCACGTCTCATCTTGAGATAGGCCGCCCTCTTCCATTTAACAAGGGATTCCAATTCCTTATTAAACCACGGCTCCCTCGCACGACCCTTTCCTCCCTGCCTGACAGGTACATAATTATCAAGGACACTCAATATTTGCTCCTTGAACAAGCTCCACATATAATTTACAGTTGCAGACTGGTCAGCCTCAGTGGTGGCGAAATTATTGGAAAAAATTGGAGAGTCAGTCTAAACTGTGTTAAAGAGGCAAGGATTGACCAAGGACAGTCAGCATGGCTACGAATGTGTTTGAATTTTTTTGAGAAAGTAGGAGGAAGTTTTAATCAGTGAATTGTGTTTCATATGGATGTCGATGAGGATGTTGGCAAGGATGTTGGCAAAAAACTTTCTCTGTGTCAGTTGGTAAGGTGGTAAGTGTTTTCTTTTGTGTTTCATTTTTTCAGTGGTCTATCTGGGAATTTAGAATAGTGGGAATGGAGGTTAGGACAGTTGAGTGTTCGTCCTGCAGTATGTGGGAGGTAAGGGTCACCTTTAGTGTCCCTCCTGACTTCATTTGTGGGAAGTGCACACAACTCCAGTTTCTCGAGAACTGTGTTAGGGAACTGGAGCTGGGGCTAGACGTACTTCGGATCATTCGAGAGGCAGAGCGGGTTATTGAGAAGAGTTACAGGGAGGTAGCTACTCCACAGCCATGTGAAGAAGGTAGATGGGTTACCGTCAGTGTTGGGAAAGGGAACCGGCTGGCAGGGCAGAGATCTTGTGTGGTGGTTCCCCTCAACAACAAGTATACCGTTTTGGATACTGTTAGCGGGAAGGTGGTGGGGTTGACCTACCAGGGGGAAGCAATGGGGCACAGGTCTCTGGTGCAGAGTCTGTCCCTGCTGCTCAGAAAGGAAGGGGGAAGGGGAGCAGAGCTTTAGTCATTGGGGACTCCATAGCTAGGGGGACAGATAGGAGGTTTTATGGGAACGAGAGAGAACCACGATTGGTGTGTAGCCTCCCAAGTGCCAGGGTTCGTAATGTCTCGGATTGTGTTTTGGGATCCTTGTCGGGGAGGGAGAGCAGCGCCAAGCTGTGGTCCACATAGGCACCAATGGCATAGTTAGGAAGAAAGGTGGGGATCTAAGGCAGAAATTCAGGGAGCTAGGGTGGAAGCTTAGAGCTAGAACAAACAGAATTGTTATCTCTGGTTTGTTGCCCATGCTATGTGCTAGTGAAGCGAGGAACAGGGAGACCGCGGAGCTGAGCATGTGGCTGCAGGAATGGTGCAGGAGGGAGGGTTTTTGATTCTTGGATAAATTGAACTCTTTCTGGGGAAGGTGGGACCTCTACAAACAGGATGGTCTTCACCTGAGCCAGAGGGGTACCAATATCCTTGGGGGGGAAATTTGCTAATGCTCTTCGGGGGATTTTAAACTAATGCAGCAGGGGGATGGGAACCTGAATTGTAGTTCCAGTGTACAGAAGGTTGAGGGTATTGAGGTCAGGGATAGGTTTACAAGGTCGCGAGGGGGCACTGGCAACCAGAATGTTTGTTTGAAATGTGTCCACTCCAATGCCAGCAGCATCCAGAATAAGGTGGGTGAACTTGCAGCATGGGTTGGTATCTGGGATTTCAATGTTGTGGCTATTTCAGAGATATGACTTGAGGAGGGACAGGAATGGTTGTTGCACATTGCAGGATTTAGATGTTTCAGCAAGAACAGAGTTGATGGTAAAAGTTGGAGGGGGGAGGATGGCATTGTTCATCAAGGGTAGTATGACAGCAGCTGAGAGAAGGTTTGAGGACTCATCCACTGAGATAGTTTGGGCTGAGGTTACAAAGAGGAAAGGAGAGGTCAACCTGTTGGAAGTTTTCTATCGGCCTCTAAATTGATACTGGGATATAGAGGAAAAGATAGCAAAGATGATTCTTGGTAGGAGTGTTGGGGAACTTTAACTTCCCCAATATTGACTGGGAATACTATAGTTCAAGTAGTTTAGATGGGTCAGTTTTTATTCAACATGTACAGGAGGGTTTTCTGACACAGCATGTAGACATGCCAACAAGGGGTGATGCCATATTGGATTTGGTACTGGGAAATAAACCCGGCCAGATGTTAGATTTGGAGGTAACTGAGCACTTTGTCAATAGTGGCCATAATTTGGTTAAGTTTACAACAGCAATGGGCAGAGATAGGCATATACCACAGGGAAAGAGGTATAACTGGGGGAAAGGCATTTATGATGTGATTAGGCAAGATTTAGGATGCATAGGATAGGGAAGGAAACTGCAGGGGGTGGACACTCTTGAAATGTCCCTTCAAGGCTCATTCAAGGAACAGATACTACGGGTCCTTGATAAGTACATACCTATCAGGCAGGGAGGTAATTGTTGAGAGAAGGAGCCAAGCTCTTGTCAAGAGGAAGGAGGAGGCTTATGTGAGGATGAGGTGTGAAGGGTCAGTTAGGGGGCTTGAGTGTTATAAGTTAGCCAGAAAAGATCTAAAGAGAGAGCTAAGAAGAGCCAGGAGGGGACATGAGAAGTTGTTGGTGGATAGGATGAAGGAAAACCTTGGTGGGCGGCACGGTGGCACAGTGGTTAGCACTGCTGCCTCACAGCGCCAGAGACCCGGGTTCAATTCCCGCCTCAGGCGACTGACTGTGTGGAGTTTGCACGTTCTCCCCGTGTCTGCGTGGGTTTCCTCCGGGTGCTCCGGTTTCCTCCCACAGTCCAAAGATGTGCAGGGTCAGGTGAATTGGCCATACTAAATTGCCCGTAGTGTTAGGTAAGGGGTAAATGTAGGGGTATGGGTGGGTTTCGCTTTGGCGGGTCGGTGTGGACTTGTTGGGCCGAAGGGCCTGTTTCCACACTGTAATGTAATCTAAAAAACCCCAAGGCCTTCTAAGCCGGTGTTATTTTCTGGTTCTGTAGATTGTGAAGGAGCAAAAATGGCCATTAGTACAGTGATATGTACTTCTTGTCAGATGTGGTAGTTTAAAGAGAGTTTAAGGGTTACTGCGGATTATATCTGCCATAAATGCTTTTGGATGTGAATCTTATCTGATCGAATGGATCGGTTGGAGAGACAGTTAGAAGCAATGTGGAATTTGCAACGGCACCAGTATGTGATGGATGGCAGTTATAGGAAGGGGGATGTCTTAGATACAGTCATAAAGATGGGTTAACTCTAGGAAAGGTAAGAGACGTAGGCACCTAGGGCAGGGGTCTTTTGTGGATATACCCATTTCAAACAGGTATGCTGTTTTGGAAAATATAGGGGGTGATGGATTCTCAGGGGAAAGTAGCACAAACAGCCAAGTTTCTGGTATTGAGACTGGCTCTAATTCAACGAGGAGTACGTCGGCTTCCATGAGATCAATTGTGTTCGGGGATTTTGTAGTCTGAGGTACAGACAGACGTTTCTGTGGCCAGCAGAGAAAAAGCAGAATGTGTGTTGTTTCCCTGGTGGCAGAACCAAAGATGTCTTAGAGAGGGTGCAGAATGTTCTCATGGGGGAGAGGGGCCAGCAAGAGATCATTGTCCACATTGGAACCAAGGAAGGGAAAAAGTTGAGATTCTGAAGGGAGATTACAGAGAGTTAGGCAGAAATTTACAAAGGAGATCCTCAAAGGTAGTAATATCTGGATTACTCCCGGTGCTATGAGCTAGTGAGGGCAGGCATAGGAGGCATATCTGTAAGAATAATAGGTGGTTCTGGTAGGGGATTTTAACTTTCCAAACATCAACTGGGACTGCCATAGTGTTAAAGGTTTAGATGGAGAGGAATTTATTAAGTGTTTACAAGACAATTTTCTGATTCAGCATGTGGATGTACTTACTAGAGAAGGTGCAAAACTAGACCTACTCTTGGGAAATAAGACAAGGCAGGTGACTGAGGTGCCAGTGGGGGAGCACTTTGGGGCCAGCGACCATAATTCTATTTGTTTTAAAATAGTGATGGAAAAGGATAGACCAGATCTAAAAGTTGAAGTTCTAAATTGGAGAAAGGCCAATTTTGACGGTATTAGGCCAGAACTTTTGAAAGCTGATTGGAGGCAGATGTTCGCAGGTAAAGGGACGGCTGGAAAATGGGAAGCCTTCAGAAATGAGATAATGAGAATCCAGAAAAAGTATATTCCTATCAGGGTGAAAGGAAAGGCTGGTAGGTATAGGGAATGCTGGATGGCTAAAGAAATTGAGAGTTTGGTTAAGAAAAAGAGGGAAGCGTATGTCAGGTATAGACAGGATAGATCGAGTGAATCCTTAGAAGAGTATAAAGGAAGTAGGAGTATACTTAAGAGGGAAATCAGGAGGGCAAAAAGGGGACATGAGATAGCTTTGGCAAATAGAGTTAAGGAGAATCCAAAGGGTTTTTACAAATACATTAAGGACAAAAGGGTAACTAGGGAGAGAATAGGACCCCTCAAAGATCAGCAAGGCAGCCTTTGGGTGGAGCCGCAGAAAATGGGGGAGATACTAAAGGAGTATTTTGCATCAGTATTTACTGTGGAAAAGGATATGGAAGATATAGACTGTTGGGAAATAGATGGTGACAGTTTGCAAAATGTCCAGATTACAGAGGAGGAAGCGCTGGATGTCTTGAAACGGGTAATGGTGGATAAATGCCCAGGATCCCCCTGATCAGGTGTACCCGAGAACTCTGTGGGAAGCTAGAGACGTGATTGCGGGGCCTCTTCCTGAGATATTTGTATCATCAATAGTCACAGGTGAGGTGCCAGAAGACTGGAGGTTGGCAAACGTGGTGCCACTGTGTAAGAAGGGTAGTAAGGACAAGCCAGGGAACTATAAACCGGAGAGTCTGACCTCGGTGGTGGGCAAGTTGTTGGAGGGAATCCTGAGGGACACGATGTACAGGTATTTGGAAAGGCAAGGACTGATTAGGGATAGTCAACATGGCTTTGTGCATGGGAAATCATGTCTCACAAACCTGATTGAGTTTTTTGAAGAAGTAACAAAGAAGACTGATGAGTCAGAGCAGTAGATGTGATCTATATGGACTTCAGCAAGGCGTTCAACAAGGTTCCTCATGGGAGACTGATTAGCAAGGTTAGATCTCATGGAATACAGGGAGAACTAGCCATTTGGATACAGAACTGGCTCAAAGGTAAAAGACAGAGAGGGTGATAGTGGAGGGTTGTTTTTCAGACTGGAGGCCTGTGACCAGTGGAGTGCCACAAGGATCGGTGCTGGGTCCTCTACTTTTTGTCATTTACATAAATGATTTGGATGCGAACATAAGAGGTACAGTTAGTAAGTTTGCAGATGACACCAAAATTGGAGGTGTAGTGGACAGCGAAGAGGGTTACCTCAGATTACAACAGGATGTGGACCAGATGGGCCAATGGGCTGAGAAGTGGCAGATGGAGTTTAATTCAGATAAATGCGAGGTGCTGCATTTTGGGAAAGCAAATCTTAGCAGGACTTATACACTTAATGGTAAGGTCCTAAGGAATGTTGCTGAACAAAGAGACCTTGGAGTACAGGTTCATAGCTCCTTGAAAGTGGAGTCGCAGGTAGATAGGATGGTGAAGAAGGCTTTCCTTTATTGGTCAGAGTATTGTTACAGAAGTTGGGAGGTCGTGTTGCGGCTGTACAGGACATTGGTTAGACCACTGTTAGAATATTGCATGCAATTCTGGTCTCCTTCCTATCAGAAAGATGTTGTGAAACTTGAAAGGGTTCAGAAAAGATTTACAAGGATTTTGCCAGGGTTGGAGGATTTGAGCTATAGGGAGAGGCTGAATAGGCTGGGGCTGTTTTCTCTGGAGCGTCGGAGGTTGAGGGGTGACCTTATATAGGTTTACAAAATTATGAGGGGCATGGATAGGGTAAATAGACAAGGTCTTTTCCCTGGGGGTGAGAGGGGAAAGATATAAAAGAGATCTAAGGGGCAACATTTTCACGCAGAGAGTTGTAAGTGTATGGAATGAGCTGCCAGAGGATGTGGTGGAGGCTAGTACAATTGCAACATTTAAGAGGCATTTGGATGAGTATGTGAATAGGAAGGGTTTGGAGGGATATGGGCCGGGTGCTGGCAGGTGGGACTAGATTGGGTTGGGATTTCTGGTCGGCATGGTTGGGTTGGACTGAAGGGTCTGTTTTCGTGATGTGCACCTCAATGACTCTATGACATATATCAGGAATAAAAGAACGACTAGAGTAACATTAGGGCCAATCAAAGATAGTAATGGAAAGTTGTGTGTGGAATCTAACGACATAGGGGAAGTGCTTATTGAAATCTTTTTGTCAGTATTCACATTGTAAAAGGGCAATGTTGCTGAGAATACGGAGATACAGGCTATAAGATTAGATGAGATTGAGCTTGACAAAGAGGAGGTTTTAGCAATTTTGGAAGATCTGAAAATAGATAAGACCCTGGGCCAGATGGGATTTATCCTCAGATTCTCTGGGAAGCCAGGGAGGAGATTGCAGAGCATTTGGCTTTGATCTTTATGTCATCATTGTTGATAGGTGTAGTGCTAGAAGACTGGAGGATAGCAAATGTTGTTCCCTCGTTTAAGAAGGGGAGCTGGTAATTATAGGCCAGTGAGCTTTATTTCGGTTGTGGGTAAGGTGTTGAAAAATGTAATAAGAGATAGGACTTATAATCATCTGGAAAGGAGTAATTTGATTAGGGATAGTCAACACAGTTTTGTGAAGGGTAGGTTACCTTATTGAGTTCTTCGAGAAGGTGACAAAAGATGTGGATGAAGGTAAAGCGGTTGTATATGGACTTCAGTAAGGCATTTGATAAGGTTCCACATGGTAGGCTGTTGCACAAAGTACGAAGTTTCAGGATTGAAGGTGATTTAGCGGTTTGGATCAGAAATTGGCTATCTGAAAGAAGACAGAGGATGGTGGTTGATGGAAAATGTTCATCCTGAAGCTCAGTTACCAGTGGTATGCCACAAGGATCGGTTTTAGGGCCACTGCTGTTTGGCATGTTTCCAAATGATCGGGATGTGGGCGTGGAAGAGTGGGTTAGTAAGTTTGCGGATGACATTAATGTAGGCAGAGTTGTGGGTAGTGCTGAAGGATGTTGTGGGTTACAAAGGGACATAGATAAGATGCAGAGCTGGGTTGAGAAGTAGAAAATGGGGTTTAATGTGGAAAAGTGTGAGGTAGTTCACTTCAGAAGAAATAACAGGAATGCAGAGTACTAGGCAAATGATAAAATTGTAGATGAACAGAGAGATCTCTGTTCAGGTGCATAAATCCCTGAAATTTGCCACCCAGGTTGACAGGATTGTTAAGAAGGCATATGGTGTGTTGCCGTTTCTTGGTAGGGGGATTGAGTTTCGGAGCCACTAGGTCATGCTACAGCTGTATATGATACTAGTAAGGCCACATCTGGAGTATTGTGTGCAGTTCTGGTCACCGCATTATAGGAAGGATGTGGAAGCTTTGAAAAGGGTTCAGAGGAGATTAACTAGGATGTTGTCTGGTACGGAAGGGAGGTTTTACAAGGAAAAGCTGAGGGAACTGAGGCTGATTTTGTTGGAGACAAGAAGCTTGAGAGGTGACTTAATCGAGACGTGTAAGGTAATCAGATGGTTAGATAGGGTGGACAGTGAGAGTCTTTTTCCTCAGAGAGTGAAGGGTAACACAAGGGGACATAGTTTTAAATTGAGGGGTGATAGATTTAGGACAGATATCGGGGGTAGTTTCTTCACTCAGAGAGTAGTGGGGGTTGGAAATACCTGCCTGCACCAGTAATAGACCCTCCGACGTTAAGGGCATTTAAGTGGCCATTGGGCGTACACATGGATAATAATGGAACGGTGTAGGTTAGATGGACATCAGATTATTTTCACAAGTTGGTGCAACATCGAGGGCCAAAAGGCCTGTACTGTGCTGTAAAGTTCTAAGTTCTATGTTCTGTGAGTTTGACAAGGTCCCAATATGGCAGGCTGGTTAGAAAATGCACAATCCACAGAATCCAAGAGCAAATGGCAAGTCAAAATGGATTTAGTGGCAAGAAGGAAAGTGTCAGAATTGACTAAAATTTATAATTTAATCCTAAATTTATGATTAAGATGTCTTGTATGACATGGACATTGACTAATTGGTAGATCGTGAGAAGGAAGCTATAGACAGCAAAAAGATATTTAATATTGCCTAGAAAGTAATAAATCCAGAGAAGTGTGATGTAAGGGTGAGGAGACAAACCAGGGGAGGAAAAGCATAATAACTGGCAGGATTGTGAGATGCTTAGAAGAGAGGGACCCTGTGTTGTTGCATGATCACAGATTCTTGAATTGCAGCAGCTCAGAATCAGTGTTAGGAAATGGAAAATTTTAGATGTTAGGAAAAGGTTGGATCAGCCTGATTTCTTCTCTTTGCAAATGAGGACGCTGAGGAGGTTTGGCTGAAATGTATCAGATTGTAAGCTGCTTTTATAGACTGGTGAATAAAGGAGTGTTTCTATTAAGAGAGAGTTAAAAAATCTGAAACATTGATTAAAAGTAATCGATGGAAGGAGTAAGGGGGAGGTAAGTTATTTTATTGAGAGGATGAAGAATTCTGGAACTCATTGTCTGAAGGGATGATACAGGTAGAAACCCTCCTTCCATCGAAAAAAGAACTTAGACATGCACTTGAGATGCCAACTACAGAGCTACAGATCAAAAAATGGTAAATGGTTTAAGATTGAAAACTTTTTCTCATGATTTAGAGTAGATGGGCCAAAATACTGTATATGTGTACAATATGAGACATTTATCCATCAACATGAACAGTGAAGAACAACAACAACCTGTAACAAATGCTAAACAAATTTCAAGCATCTGTCATTAATTCAGCATTTCTGTAAGCACTGAGTTCCTGCACCAAGACATGCTTCAGGATACTTTGCAACACAGATTGCACTACATAACTACTACAATTAAATACCTTTTGAGAGCCTAAAGCTGTCTCCTGTAAAACAGAAAGTCTTTCAAAGTCAAACATGCTGATATTAGCCCATTAACTATTATCCATTACTCGATGGGGAAATGTTATTGCTGATGTAGTAACTTATAAAACGTGGAGACAATCAAAAACATACAGACTAGTGTGGCTGTCATAAGACTAACAAGCAACAAAATGAGACTGGAGTAAAGACATTTTTTGTCAATATTTAGAAAATATAATTAGACAAATAAATCCAAATCTGCTGAGTATTTTGAACAGTTTTGATTATGCTTAACTAACAATACTCCCTCCAACTAAAGAAGTTTAATGCATTCTTCAGGATTCCTAACTCCCAAATACACAAACTGTTAAGTAGACTAACTAGATGAATGACAAATTGTGTGCTCCAACTCTTTATTATGAACAGATGCTGTTACTGAGGAGGTGGGAAGACAAGGTCCCTGCTATTCAGCCAAGTAGCACCACTAATTAACAGGGAGTCATTTTTGCCTTCCCCTTAATGAGTCGCCCACCTGAAGGTCGACACCATGAACTTATTATCCATAGAAGCTATTATCCATAACAAACTTACTCTCAGCCAAAAGAGAGCTAACACTAACAAAATAGAAAAAACTGTTACAAGATCAGGTTTGCTTTCAGGTGAGTGAGCATTACTTGGCTTCACAGAACAAGAGGTGGTATGCCAAGACAGCTGTAGAAGTCCACAGACTTAGACACTAGCTGCAAGCAATCTGGCATCACAATGACATAGCTCCGGACACACATGATCAGAAATTTATGGCGGATCTTCTTCGCCACAGAAACCTATGCTGTTATTGAAGGATAGAGTCAAAACTCTCACATAAAATTTGTTGCTAGTGAAAGCATCTCAGTGGGATTGGAAGAAACAGATTGGTCCATTAGAAATCTCTCCTTTCAAATCTTCACAATAACCCAAAGTAAAAGTACTTTCTAAATGTATTTACTGTTGTACAAATAAAAAAAAAGGACCCACCAATTTGCATCCCAAGAGTAATTCAATAAGCCAAATAAATTGGATGAATAATAACACTATTGAAATGGCAAAAGAAAACAATTCAGATTCCTTTGGGGTAGACCAATGACTGGAAAGGGAGCAAAAGAGAAAATGCTGGAAAATCTCAGCAGGTCTGCTCTTATCGACTAGAAAGATAGACCTAACATAAATTTTAAATGGTATTTTTCACTTCTTTCTTTTCATTTCCTCGATTTTCACCACTCATCTATACTGCAATTTCCTCTTTCAAACACCCTGTCTCCTGTGAAAGACCTACTGGATAGACACTTACATTAACTTGATAATGACAATATGGAACTCAGCCAGACAAAACCCTACAGCCGTCAGGGTAATAGTCCCTAGAAGGTTGATGTTAAATCTTTGAACCTAATAGTGTTGAATGCATGGATGACTTGCGTGAAACGTTCGTTGTTTGAACTTTATGAAGAATATAAAGAACTACCTTTTCACATTGGAGTAGCTTTTAAACTCTCACCGCTTCATCCAGATCTAAAACATCTCAATCAGATTTTTTGTTGTGCCTTTTAAAGAGCCCAGAATAAGCTTCCCACAGCTTATTTGCACTATCATGAATACTATCACTTTCCCCTCTGCAAAATTGCTTGATTCAGCCCATCTCAGTTCATGTGTTGCTGAAATCTTCATCCATGCCTGTAGATTCCACTAGTTAATGTACTCCTGGCTTGTACCTCACATCCTACCTTCTGTAAACTTCAAGTCATCCCCAACTCTGCTGAACATAGAACATTGCAGCAAAGTACAGGCCATTCGACCCTCAATGTGTGCCGGCCTTTTATCCTACTCTAAGCTCAGACTAACCTACATACCGGGTAAAAGCCCTGATGAAGGACTTTTGCCCGAAACGTCGATTTTACTGCTCCTCGGATGCTGCCATAACTGCTGTGCTCTTCCAGCACCACTAATCCATAACCTACATACCCTCCATTGTAGTATCTTCCATGTGCCTTTCCAAGAGTTGCTTAAATGTCCCTAATGTAGCTCATCTTTATTCACAGCAAAATCCAATTCCTCGATCATCCTTGTGCTTGCTGACCTATATTTATTCCTATTCAAGCAAAATTTTGATTTTAAAATTCTCATCCTTGTTTGCAAAACCCTCCATGGCCTCACCTCTCTATAATCTCCTCAAAACCCTCCTGGATATCTGTGCTCCTCCATTTCTGGTCCCTTATTATCTTCAGTTTAATCACTCCAATTTTGTTGGCCATACCTTTAGTTGTTTTGGCTCTTAGCCTTAGAAATACCAAAGTTTGGGAGAAGATTTGTAGCTCGGGTGCTCATTGTTGTGGTTCTGTTCACCAAGCTGGGAATTTGTGTTGCAGATGTTTCGTCCCCTGTCTAGGTGACATCCTCAGTACTTGGGAGCCTCCTGTGAAGTGCTTCTGTGATGTTTCCTCCGGCATTTATAGTGATTTGTATCTGCCGCTTCCGGTTGTCAGTTCCAGCTGTCCGCTGCAGTGGCCAGTATATTGGGTCCAGGTCGATGTGCTTTTTGATTGAATCTGTGGACGAGTGCCATGCCTCTAGGAATTCCCTGGCTGTTCTCTGTTTGGCTTGTCCTATAATAGTAGTGTTGTCCCAGTCGAACTCATGTTGCTTGTCATCTGAGTGTGTGTAGTGTACAAAATCTCATGCAAGGACTGCACAAAACACTACATAGGACAAACAGGAAGACAGCTAACGATCCGCATCCATGAACACCAACTAGCCACGAAACGACATGACCAGCTATCCTTAGTAGCCACACACTCAGATGACAAGCAACATGAATTCGACTGGGACAACACTACTATTATAGGACAAGCCAAACAGAGAACAGCCAGGGAATTCCTAGAGGCATGGCACTCATCCACAGATTCAATCAATAAGCACATCGACCTGGACCCAATATACCGGCCACTGCAGCGGACAGCTGGAACTGACAACTGGAAGCGGCAGATACAAATCACTATAAATGATGGAGGAAACATCACAGAAGCGCTTCACAGGAGGGTCCCAAGTACTGAGGATGTCACCTAGACAGGGGACGAAACGTCTGCAATGCAAATTCCCAGTTCGGCGAACAGAACCACAACATCTAGAATAACCTTCTCACCACTCTCCACCTCATTCTCCTCCTTTACTTCTTTCTGCTTTGACCAAGGTGTTGATGATCAGATCTAAAATCTTATTATGAGAGTTTGGGTCATACTAAGTGTAGGTTAATGGATATGTTCATTAGGCTAATGAAACTTATATATCATTTGCAATGCCTGTAGATGTGAGGGTCACACATGGAACTAGGACAGTGTTCTCGTGCTTCTCTCCCTTACCCACATGTGTATATGGTGGAAATAGTTCATGCAGTTTCCTGTTCACCAGAATATGGATAGATACACTTGTCTCTACACCTTCTTTGTTATTTACAACATGGTGGCAACGGACTCCTCATTAGATAAAACTTCCCAGCCATGATTGATGGTGGGAATATTTGAAACAGTCAACAGCACAAGATGATCCCTCAGGGAAGGCCCGAGTCAGAGTCTGTGAAACAATCTCGGCCTTCGTCTAAGCTTGGGTAGAGACATGCTCTAAAGTTAATCAGCCAGATAATATGAGAATTCCTACAGTGCAGAAGCAGGCCTTTCAGCCCAAAGGGTCCACTCTGACCCTCGAAAGGAAATCCCACTCAGACCCACCCTATTCTCATAACCCTGCATTTCCCATGGCTAATCCATCTAAACTGCATTCCTTTGGACTGTGGGAGAAAACCCACACAAAGCATGTGCAAACTCCACACAGACATTCACCTGAGGGTGGAATTGAACTCCAGTCCCGGGCGCTGTGAGGCAGTAGTGCTAACCACTGAGCCACTACACTGGCCCAGGCCAGGCCTTTCAGTGGATAAATTTGTGCTGATTGTTTACCTTACGCCACATTACCTCAGGCCTCGTTTTCGTATCTGATATAGACCAGGGTAGTGTACTTCTATATGCTCATCCAGAACTTTGTCGATGTTGTTCTTGCCCAACTCAAGAGAGAGGAAGAAATGGCAAAATACAAAGATTTCATGAAGCCTATTGACACCTATTTTGCTGTAAGGTGTGACATAGTTATTGACTATGCTAGATTTTCTGAAAAATCGAGAAAACATAACAAAGTATAGGCTTTCATATGTAATTTTGTTAATGCCATGACAACCCATCTTAAATTAGATATCGGGCATTGTGTACAATGGCTCAAAACTCACCTTCTTTAACCCTCTTACATCTGACTGTGAAGCACAGGAGGTATTTCAATGAAATTCAAGAGTAACTGCATGCCACGCTTTGCTGTAATGGATGCAAGTTTCAGTTTTTTTTTATGGATCTACCATTCCCTTTTCAGGACAGGCTATATGCAACTGCACAGGATAGTGACCAGTTGCAGGATGAGACCAGCACTTGCTCCTTGATACAGAGAATGTGAGAAGGAAGAAGCCACCATTTCTGATGATTTGATAGAGAGGGAGATCTGATATTTAACCAACCTCTTTCAACACATTACACAGATCGACAGCTGGCATATTGTCTCTTTTGGCCACCGTCAGCCCTTTGCTGATTACACTGCCTTTTCTTCACAATCCCAATGAACGCGAGATGTCCCACACAGCCAGAGCAACATATGTCAAAGCAACCCTCTGTGATAATGCAGAATACTCAGGTTTGATGCCCCACCCAACACTCTTGCCTACTAGGTGCCTGAGTACAGAACCAAGTCCTCTGAGTCACCCACTATATGCATGAGTCAGTGTACTTCAGCATATTCCAAGCATTATTTGATTGAAATAATTAATTTTACAAGTCAGTACTGCAGCAACAGGTTTCCTTTAAGCAAGCCTTCCTTTTAGCTTGAAACCTTCTTCACCTTCAAGCCTGTTAACAGATGTATCTGTTATAGAACCTCTTTATGCTGAAGTGATAGTCTATTGTTGCATTGACTCTTATGAGTTCTTTGATCAGCTTCTTAAAGTCCTCCTCTTCAACTTTCTTCGGTCTCCTTTGACTGCAAGCAAGGCTACGTCTCAAGACACTGCAGAGGTGCTTCATATTCATGCTTCATACTCTCAATACATCTATGTCACTATTATAACTCACAAAAATACCTTATTCTGATCATATCCCTGCTGAGTTCACCTTCTTTAGATTTTGTTGATAGTATCTCAAGGCAATGAATTACTGAGGTCTTCCACAGTTTCCCATGCACCATAATTCAAGAATTTTGACATCTTTCAAGGTGCAGCCAAAACTTCAGGGATGTGCATCAGTCTCGCTGTGCCTGCTGACAAACCAATCTTTCCAAAGGACCCACTCTTGTTTTGTGGCTTCCCTGGAGGATGCACATCAGTCGTAGTTTTGCCATTGTCTAATAAGGAGATACCCCAATCCTGGATTCAGGCTGATTGCTCTCCACTCTATAGTACTCCAAGATCCTGAATGTGAACACGCTATGCCACACCAAAATGTGTCCAGCCCAATGCACAGGACAGAAATCATAGATCTGGGTGCTGCCCCTGACCCAGGCCCCACTCTTTCCACTGTGCACAGTGTCACACCCCCAGGTGAAGCCCAGCCAGTCCCCATCCCCAACCCAAGAAAGGCTCCCCCAATCCCATTCTGGCCCCCTTGAAAGGAGATCAGAGCTCCCTTTGTCAGCAGGCACAGCGAGACTGATGCACATCCCTGAAGTTTTGGCTGCACCTTGAAAGATGTCAAAATTCTTGAATTATGGTGCATGGGAAACTGTGGAAGACCTCAGTAATTCACTGCCTTGAGATACTATCAACAAAATCTAAAGAAGGTGAACTCAGCAGGGATATGATCAGAATAAGGTATTTTTGTGAGTTATAATAGTGACATAGATGTATTGAGAGTATGAAGCATGAATATGAAGCACCTCTGCAGTGTCTTGAGACGTAGCCTTGTAACTTCAGTCTGGGGCCCATGTCCAGGGTCCTGATCTGTCTTAATAGTCCATGCACAGCTCAAGCAGTTTTTGGCTTGACCACCATCCTTCCTTTTATTTCCCAGAGGTGGAGTTTGTTTTGGGGGTTCTGTAAGAGATAGGTGTGAAACATCAACTTCCTGAATCTGTTCTTGATATTTCTCCATGGGGCATGGAGTACAAAAAGGACTCAAACAACAGCCACCTTCTTTCCCCTTGTTATCTTTTCTTCAACCAGGTGCTGACAGTTTGCCTCCTGAGGCAACACTTTGTTCACACCCTTCACTTAGAGAGCAGTGTAAGTGTCACACAGTAGTTATAATGGGGAACATTAGTTACCTGAATGTAGTCTGGGATAGTGTTAGTGTAAAAGGCAGTGGGAGGAAAGTGTCGCTAGATTGTGTTCTAAGGAATTTCCGACAGCAACATATGTTACATCACACAAGAAAGGAAGCACTGTTAGACTGGATTCTTGGAATGATATGGGACAAGATGATAAATGAAAGTGTGGGAACATTTGGAGGATAGTGATCATTGTATCCCAAGGTTTCAGATGATGATGGAAAATGATATCTAGAGTAAGAATAATCAACTGGCCAAAAGCTGACTTTAATGAGGCAAGAGCAGAACTGGGTTGGATAGACTGAAATTAGTGGGATAAACAGAAACAAAATAAAGGCTGCTTTAATGAAGAAATGGCTCAGGCACAGTCTGGGAATATTCTCTCAATAGAGAATGGTAAACCATCTAATTCAGGGCTCCCTGGATGGCAGTCAAGAAGACAATTAAGTTAAAATGAAGAAAAGATGGATTATCCAATCCAGGCAACATCCTTGTAAATCTTTTCTGAGCCCTTTCAAGTTTGACAACATCTTTCCTGTAGAAAGGAGACTAGGTTTGAATGCTGAAGCCTTCTTCATAAAATGCAATGTCCCCAATGAATTGTAGGTTTCTCCTGACAGTAATCACCCAAAATTGTAGTCTGTGCCCATGTGCCCATTGTTTTCAGTACCTCCATCAGGCCTAGGTGAGTTCAGGTGCAAACAGAAATTGTGTAAAATCCTGAACATCCCACCCACTTGCCTGTTTAAACAAACATCACTTGTCCCACCTGCGGCTGTGATTGTGGGCAACATTGGGCATGTGTCAAAGTTGGGAGGTCATGTTGCAGCCACACAGGACACTGGTGGGACCACTTTTAGAATACCAGGTTAACAGCCCCAATCAGGGAACTCATATTGTATGAAGTCCACCTGGCTGACCTCGTTACAATCACTATAGGAGACATGGTAAAATATTATTCCATGGGGAAAGAATCACTCAACCGTAGTAAAATAACAAAGGAAAGAGTCTCGAGGGACTAGGCAGCATGTTACAATGGGCCATGTGATTTGCTTTCCACAATCCTGCTACCTGTTGAAATGTTAACTTGCTGTTTTAGGGAGGCAAGTGAGACATTCATCAGAAGGCAATGGCTCTGTCGTTTTTAATCAAGCTCTGTTATATAAACAGGACACCACTGCACTTCTATTCAAAGGTCTATGTATCATTTGTAGATCTGAGCTAGAAGAGAGCCACACTCACTGTAAAATTATTTTTGTCTTTGCTTTTTTTGTGGGCCAAGATCCTTACAAAGTTCGCAAGGATCTAAAATCCAGGCTTATGGATTCAGATAACTCACTGTCTGTAGAGGATAGACCATCATATGGAGTATCTACAGAAGAAGCATTGCTCATAGACAGCAATATGGTTTATTACACAGCAACAATAAATAGAATTACATTTAGCAAGGCATAACCAATATAACCTTCAACAGCCAGTACTGAGCATTCCAAAATTTAGAGTACGGTTCCTTGTTGCTATCCACAGACTGTGTATGACATTAGTATTTTGGGTGGAACTGGGAGGTGAGAGGGCGTTTGGATCAAGTGAGATGGGGGCATGGGTGAGGGAGTTGGGGAGGTCTGTTTTTGGCTGGGTCTGATGGCTGGTGGTCAGGTCAGGCAGATCTGTCTGAGAGGTTGTTAGTCAAGGTCTGGAGGGTGATCTGGGGAAGGTGTCGTTGGTAGTGTGTTACCCCCAAAAGTCTCTAAATTAAATGGAGAATATTTGAAGTTCCCAGGAATAGAGGAATTGCACACTGAAAAGTTCAATTTCCTGGGGAGTTCCTGCTACAATGGGAATCCACAGGGTTCCCATGTGCACAACCACCCACGCTGGAATAATTACTAGACATTGACAATCTGAACCAGTTGATCAGACAAATCAGATGGGCAAGAGTAATGTGGAAGATGAATTTGTCAAGTGAACCAGGGATTGTTTCTTACAGCAGGACATTGCATAACCTACCAAGAACAGGTTATTTTTGGATCTAGTAATGTGTGATGAGTTAGGATTAATAAGACATCTCACAGTTAAGAAAGGTGGTCAGGGAGAATATCCAATCAACATTTATGCATATAAAGCCATAAGAACTAGTAGCAAAAATAGAATTTGGGATTGGGAATTTTTAAGGACCCAGCAGCAGTTGACTAAAAGGTAAAAAAAAATGGAGAAAATTGATAATGAAAGTAAATTTGCAAGAAATGTAATAATAAACACCAAGAGCTTCTGCAGCTACATAAAAGAAATATCAAGTGTAGAACCCTTGGAGCATGTGAGAAGAGAATTAAGATTTTAAGATTTCTGGTCACCACACCACTGACTGAGTCCAGGCTCTACCACTGACAATGCCAAAATGTCTCAGGTGTATTCCTTTCAATAACATTTCCTGCAGGCATGCTGGAATAACTAGTCTTTTCACGAATGTCAATACGTCATCCATGATTATGAAATGTAGTTGGTGCTCAAAATATATGTTCTCAGCCAAATTGATGGACTCTTGGTCTGGCCATCCTTCAACACAGTGCTGGCAAGTGGTAGCACAGTGCTGGTTACTCTTTTGTTCCAGTCTAATTCGGTTGAGTTTTTTTGCCTGGTTGGCCAATGTTTCGTCTCGACCATATGAAAGGTTCCTTTTATGCCATTATTGGTGATCTTAATAGATACTTTCTTCTTTTTGATTCAGTCATGGGTCTAACAAGCTCAACGAAACCTTCAACTGATGGCCCCTTGACTGATTTGCTGACAAAGGTTTGTTTTCAGACCAATGGCTTGGCAATTGCTTATTCCTCTTGGAACTATTGGAACTTTTATAAAAGTTGAAATCTTGGACCTCCATGTCTCAAACATGAGAAGTGTTGATTGTGAATTATGTACGTACTTCTATCGGCTTTATGCTCCTTGTGTTGCAGCATCACTGAAAGCATTTCTATGCTCCTGACAGCCTCTCCCCAATTCACATGCCCTCATCTCTGTAGGTTGGAGTTTCTTCATCTTTAGCCACAGTCTGATAGGATGGTGACTTCAGCACTGGCAGCAATGGAATATCCCCCATTGACAAAAATGGGTTCTTAGATTAGATTACATTACAGTGTGGAAACAGGCCCTTCGGCCCAACAAGTCCACACCGACCCGCAACCCACCCATACCCCTACATTTACCCCTTACCTAACACTACGGGCAATTTAGCATGGCCAATTCACCTGACCTGCAAATCTTTGGACTGTGGGAGGAAACTGGAGCACCCGGAGGAAACCCACGCAGACACGGGGAGAACGTGCAAACTCCACACAGTCAGTCGCCTGAGGCGGGAATTGAACCCGGGTCTCTGGCGCTGTGAGGCAGCAGTGCCAACCACTGTGCCACCGTGCCATTCACAGAACCCATTTAGGGTTCTGTGAATCCCAAATCATTTGAATTGCTAATTTCCCCTCAAAATGTCCTGTTTGTCTCTTCTAAAGGAGATTTCCGGACTATAATGAGTTCTATGTGCATCAATTCCTCCTTCAGCTCTGTAACCATGTCCTACTTTTGCATTTCGTATTGATTTTGAGGTCAGGCTATGTCTTAAGAGCTGGCATCTCTATCATGTCAATTCTTGCATTTTGTATAGTCCACTTCTGAGTTTGAATCTATAAAATGGTTTCAAATCTTTTTCCATTTATTCTCAAAATGTTGATAAACCTTATTACGATAAAGCTTTAAAAATTTATCGTTGCAATATTGCTTGTAATCTGCTGTTCCTTAAGTTTGTATTTTTATATTCAGTAATGTTTCTACCGATTGAATTACTTTAGACTTTACTAGACTATATTGAATTTCTCTTTATTTACCAGGCATTTGAATTCTGTGTTACTGTATGACCATTAAGTTCTTTACTAAAACTTTAAATTTACAGACTGCTGTTCTGCGGTGGCTTACTGCTTTGAAGCTTTTAAAAGTCTGTTCATTTGGAATACTATATCTCTGTAAGTCACGAAATTAAAACATATTGCTCCACTTTGTGCCATTTGATAAGAAAAATGCTTGTTTGCACTAAGTAGATTTGTTTTCCTGTTATTGATAAAACCTGGTGTGAATTGCTTTTATCCTGAATAGCAGTCAATCAGGGAAATTTACCATCTTGGTTGTTTCATTCGGCACTTACACATTTGTCATAGAGATAACTTATAGAATAGTGAGGCTCGATTATCAGTGACCTCGTTCCCCATTGGGTTGCGACATTATTTACACTATGGAGAAGACCTTCTTACAGTAGGCATTAATGCCTTTATCTGCTCCAGGTATGACATTTTAATCGCGCATGATTCCTGAGGCTGGACTAACCTCATTGGACATCTGAGAGCTTATTTGTGTATTCATTAAACACACCCTGTACGTCTTCTAATTTCTTTTGATTGTGCGAATTGTTTAAATATTCTTTGTGTATGAGCATGCACACAGTAATTTAAAGTGGTAAAACTTATTCATGACCTGCGTAGGAACTCTTAGGTTACTGCTTGGCTAGGCAACTTAGTGTGAACATCAGTATGGGGAAAATGCAGGGAAATGGAATCACATGGATAGCTTTTTCAGACAGACACAGAAATGGTTAGCTGAGTGACCTTTTATCGAGTGTATAATTCTATCCCTCAATGAAAAAAAAACCGTGGTCTTGAAAATGACTTCTAATTATTGTTATCAGCATTGTGATCCAACTGGATACAGACCAAGGCTCATGATGGTGGCCGAAGATGTTTGAGCTTAAAGTCATTATAAGGTAGAAAAAAAAACACTCCTTGAATGAAACTGAATGTAGATTGTATTTTTTTTTTACGTGCAGTTATTTTTTAAATAACGTGATTGATTATATTGGATTGCATAACGCTTTAGTTCTGTTTTCTACATCATTGTTCGGCCCACGGTAAGTTTAATTGAAAATAAAGCACTCACAGTGATAACGACCTAACTCTGACGCAGCCCACCCACCACTTCTACAGGCATGTACATATCACATCTACACCCACACAGGGTTAGAGCAATTGAAATGCTGAACTGGAGTTCACAGGAGTCTGGGGGGAGGAGAAAATTGTGGGAGAAGGAGGGGGAGGAGGAGAAGGAAATATTAAGGAGAGAGTCATAGTAGTATGAAGAAAAACAGCCGTCTTGAAATTAACGGTCAAATGCTGCATTAGAATCTCCTGGTTACACGAATTAAAATGTCATAAATAACCCTTTATAATTTTTATACTTTTCCTCTGAATTGTTTCTCCAGCAATTTGAAGCTACTCTTTTATAAATCCCTGGATTAACACATGCATTTTCTTCAGTAAAAGGTCATTAAAGATACTTATTAATACTTACCAAGCCAAATAAAGAGGAATTCTATCTCGCGGCTGTAATGAAAGCTGCTACTGAAGCTCTAGGAGAAAGGCAGCACTGCTACAAAGATCTTCCATTCTTCAAAATACATGGCAGTCGAGCATTAGGTGCTTGCAGTTTGTTTTTCATTCATGGGATGTGGGCATCAATTATTGCCTGTCCAAAGTTGCCCTAGAGGAAGCAATGGTGCCTTCTTGAGTTACTGCAGTCCATTTGCTGCAGGTGTACCCACAATGCTGTTAGGAAAGTAATTCCAGTATTTTAATCCAGTGACGCCAAAGGTATGGCAAAACATTTTAAGAAGGCAAGCGTCTTGGTGGGGAATTTGGTGGTGCCCTTATAACTCTGCCCAGTCAATGGTGGAGGGAATGGATACTTGTGAATGTGGTGTCAATCAAGCAGACTGCTTTGTGCCTAATCCATGTCAAGTTCTTCAGTGTTGTTGGAACTGCACCCATCCAGGAAAGAGGGGAGTATTCCATCACTCTCTTGACTTGTGTCTTATTAGTTTTGAGAAGGCTGGAAGTGAGTTACTCACTGCGGATTCCCAGCCTCTAACTTGTTCTTGTACTGACAGTATTATATGACTAGTCCACTTCGGTGATGATAATGCCATTAAATGTCAAGGGGTGATGGTTAAATTCTCTTTTGTTGGAGAATCTGTGGCCCACTTGTCAGCCCTCACCTGAATATTTTCCAGATCTTGCTGTATCTATTTGAGTATGGACTGCTTCAGTATTTGAGAAGTTGTAAATGGTACTGACCATTGTGTAAGCATCAATGAACACCTCCTTATATTGGAAGGCCACTAATTGATGAAGTGGTTGAAGATGGCTGGGCCAAGGTCACTACCCTGAGAAACTTCTTCAGAAATGTCATGGAGCTGAGATGACCGACCTCCAAAACCCATAACCATGACAAGACCTTCATATTTTTATACTTAATTCCCTTTGAAATGAAGGCCAATAGTATATTTGCCTTCTTTATTACCTTTTGAGCTTTCATGCTAGCTTTCAAGTATTCATGACTCAGGACTCACTAATCCCCCTATATTGCAGTTTTGTTTAGTTTGCTTACATTTAAATAATATTCAACTCTTCTACTTTTTCTGTCAAAGTGCTTATCCTCACATTTTCCCACATTATACTCCATCTGCCAAAATTTTTACCCACTTACTTAACTCGGCTGTAAGATTCTGTAGACTCTTTGTATCATCTTCATTACTTGTCTTCCCACTTATTTTTGCTGCATCCACAAACTTGGTGATAATTCATCCACTTCTGTCATCCAAGTTACTAATAATAATTATTTTGCCAGCAATGGTTTCTTATAGCAATGGTACTTGCTACATGTTTTAGTCCAATGTCTTGTTGTGGAGCATAGCTTACATAATTCATGGAATGCTGGACATTGTCTTTGTAGGTGAGACAAACTACGGCTCATTCAAGATTTAGATGATGGACTTGATGGCCACAACAGTTGCAGAGTCAATTACTTGTAGATGCTGATGGCCTGCTACAATTGCTTTGTACTTGCTTCCTTTTATGAGTACACTGTGATGGTATGCACAGAAAAGTTGTTCTGTATGATTTGATAATTGTAGTGGCAATATCAAATTCCAAAAGCCTTTCAATTCAATTTCCTGAGGTGAGACCACATTTTGAGCCTTTGTATTGACACCTGCCTATGAATTGGTAATATCACATTGCTGTTTGTGAGTTTTGTTGTGTATGAATTTATATCCTGCATTGTATAGCTTCACTTCAAAAGCACTTCATCGGCTGTAAGGCATAATGTAAAGTCCTGAGGTCATGATGAGTGCTCTATAAGTGCAAATCTTTTCTCCTGTGCCAATTTTCCCAAATGGCAAGCAAATTGGATGCAATTTCTTGAAGCAAATTAAAGAAAACCACAATAAACATGAGGTTATTGAACGGAAATATATGTGCATACACTTTATTTTTCCTTGCTGATTAGAGTGAATGATAATATAGTGTTTCACATTGCCTGATGGGAAATGCAGCAAATATTCCACTAACCTGTGACTGAAAACAATGTTATCCAAGCTGCCTGAGAAACAGATGATTGGGTAAGAAGGATCTGAGTTTACAACCACTCAAAAGCTGCAGACAACAAGAATTTCATTACAGTGATTGTGAAGTTATATCAAGAGCAGGGTTAACTTACCAGCAGAGCTTTCTTTCCATACAGGAGTAGGTAGAAGGTAGAATAAGGAGACTTTGTTTTAAAATTAGGGTTTGCTGTTTTTGGACAGAGGTGAAGGGAATTTTGTTTTGGCTCGGTGGGATTGGGAAACTTTGAAACTTCCTGTCTCAGAACATAGTTGAGGCAAGGTCATTGAATATATTTAAGAATGAGGTAGACAAATTTTTGTCAGGCAAAGGAATCAAAGATTGTTGGGTGTAAATGGGAACATAAAATTCAAAATACGAACAGATCAGCCGTGATCTTGTTGGATGGTGGAGCGGGATTAAAATAATTTGTTACTTCGCTTTCACTTTTGTACATACATAGTATGTTCTTAAAGTCACACATAGTCAAGAAATGGAATCGAATTTTCAGCTGAGTTCAGGAAAACCTGTTCTGCACACTTTCGCTGCTAATGAAATACTTTTCCAATCCATTTGAAATTATTATGAAGGATCTTTGTCCTTTTCATAAAATTTGGGTTTGTTGTGCATCTTGTGAGCTGTTCATTTCTGAATACAGCACCAAGACAGAAGGCAGCAAGTTTAAAACGAGTGCAGACTGGGGAGTTGTTTCTTTCTGAACACAGTGCAGAGAGAGGAGGCACAAAGTTGAAAGAATATGGTGAGTGGGGAGTCGTTGCATGTGAAAACGTCCAAACCTGTAAATTGGGAAATCTGTCATTTTATTGGTTAGTGAGAAATTGACAGATCTTAGTGGCTTAAAAGTAAAGAAAAGCTATTATTTATTTTAAAAGAGTCATGGTTACCTGGCTTTTAGGAAGGAACACTAACTCATAAGAAAGGGGGCAAAATTAATCAAGACAGAATAAAATGAGAAAGAAAAATTGAAAGAAAACAAAGTTAACTTAAGTGAAGTAAAGGGTAAAAGATAGTTTTCAGAGTTATGGGATAGCAACACAGCAGGGATAAGTGGAGTGTACATCCTGTAGTCTGTGTGAAGTCATGGACACACCATGTATCTCAGGCAAACACATCTGCAGGAAGCATCACTAACTGCACAAGCTGGAGCTCCAGGTTCTGGAAGCTGTGCAGAGGTTGCAGTTACTGTTGTGTATTCATGAGGCAGCAGACTACTTAGATAGTACATATAGGGAAACGCTGACGCCACAGATTAGAAGCACACAGGCAGAGATGGAATAGGTGACTACTAGGCAATCTAATAAAACCAGGAAGGTAGCGTAGAAGTCTATTGTGCTTGCCAATTGGTATTCCATTTCGGAAAGTAATTTCCTTGGGTGAGTGCCAACTGAGACAAGTCAAATCGTACCAGGAACATCTCATCTGTACAGGAGAAAGAAGGATGTATGGAAGGACAATAATGAATTCCATAGTCAGTGTATCAGACAGACGTTTCTGCAGCATGCAGTTGGTGATGGGACATAGAAAAGCCCTGAGGGACAGGAGAAACAAAGCTGAGCATTGAGTATGCCTTGAATGTGGAATAATGTCAAAATGATAAAGATGATGAGGAGGTGCCAGTGTTGAACTGGGGTGGACAAAATTAAAAATCACACAACACCAGATTATAGTCCAACAGGTGCTTTTGGAACTAGCTTGCGGAGCGCTACTCCTTCATCAGGTAGTTAGTGGGGCATGATCAAAAGACACAGAATTTAGAGCAAAAGATCATAGAGTCATACAACTGATATGATATATTGAACAAACCTAGATCGCTATTACATCTTTCATCTTTTAGAATGGGTTGTAGGTTTCGATTCATTAATATGTATATGCCAAAACTTCTTTTAAGTCACATTCCCAAGAAAACTTAAGTTTGATTAATGCTCAGACAATGCGTTAAAGGTGTGAGGTTAGTCTGTTTGTATTCCAATCTTGAATCAGACTGGTTCTATTTCCAAAGTAGGAATTATAAAATGTTACATGGATTAACTGAATGCATTGACTGCCTGCAGGTTGTGTGCTTTTTGAGCAAAATAGAATGTATCTTCAAATACAGCTCTGCAAATACAAATTCACTGCACAGACTTACATGTGGGTCTGCATGCATATGTGGGTGGGAGGTGGAAAGAGCGAGAGAGAGAAGAAAAGAGAGAGTGTGTGTGTATATATATATGCAGGGAGTGCGAGTGTGACTGTGCATGTGTGTGCCTGCATGAGTGTGTGCATGTGAGTGTGTGTGTAATTCATTCTGAAGCAACAGTGTTCATTTTGAATTATGAAGGCATGAGAAGGCATAAATTGGTTGAGCTGGATTAGTAAAATACATTAAAATGTCAAGACTGTACATGGGTGAAGTAAAAATACGTATAACTTGAAAACAAAAGATTTTTAAAATGGTCAGAAATACTAATAAATCTGAGGATTGGGAAGTTTCTAAAATGCAGCAAAGGAGGACAAAGAAACCAATAAGGAAAGGAAGAGAAGAATACCAATGCAAACAAATTTAAAAAAACATAAAAATACACTGTAAAAGCTTTGACAGGTACATGAGAAAGGAAATGTTTGCCTAGACAAATGGACTCCATTAAAACAGAGTCTGCAGAATTTCTAGTGAGAGTGGAGAAATGGCAGAGAAGCAAAATGATTACTTTGTGACATGTTTCACCAAGGAAGCTTAAGGCATCTCCCAAAAATAGAGATCCAGGTGACTAGGAAAAATGGGGATTTAAAAAAATGTATTAATAAAAAAGTTGCATTGAAGATGTTAATGAGGTTGAAGGTTCATAGGTTGAGACGTAAGTCCCCATTCCAGAGTTTTGAAGGAGATTGTTGTTGAGAGAATTGATACCTTAGTAATCATCTCTCAAAATTCCATAGATTTTGGAATGATTCCTGCAGATTGGAAGTTTGCAAATGTCATGCCACTATTTAAGAAAGGAATAAGGGACAAAGAATACAGGGAACAATGGCCCATCAGCCTTACAACAGAAATAGAGAAAATGCCAGAATCAACCACAAAGGACATAATAGATGGACACTTGAGTAAAAATGATTTAATTATGTATAGATTGAGCATGGATTTGCAAATAGAAAACCATGTTTGACAAACTGCTTGGAATGTTTTGAGGATAATACGAACAACATTTACAAAGGAGAGTCAATGGATGTAGAATATTTAGATTTGCAGAAGGAACTTGATGAGGTCCCTCTGGGAGATTGGTTAGCAAAATTAAACACATGGGATGTAAGGTAATTTTGTTAAGGATTGGCTAACAGACAGAAAACAGAGAGTAGAAATAAATGGGGAAATCTCATGTTTGCAGACTGTGACTAGGGGGATACTGCAAGGATCAAAATTTGGACTCCAGCTGTTCATGATATATACAAAGATTTGGATGTGGGGACCAAATATAATATTCTCAAATTTGCAGATAATCCCAGACAAAGCAAGAATGTGCTTTGCGAGGAACATGCAAAATGATTTCAAGAGGGCCTAATAATTGGGCGAGACATGGCACATGAAATATAATCTGGAAAGATGTGAGGTTATTCAGATGGTAGGATGAACTGCTGTGCAGAATATTTCTTACAAGGTAAATGGTTAGAAAGTGTAGATGTGCAAAGACATCTGGGTGTCCTTGTCAATAAGGTTAATGTTTAGGTACAGCAAATTATTAGGAAGGCTAATGGAATGCATTTGATAATAGGAGCAGTGAAGTCTTACTTCAGTTGTATAGGATGTTGGTTAGACTGTACCTGGAGTACTGTGTATAGTTTTGGTCTCCTCATCTCAGGAAAGATATTATTGCCACAGAGGGAGAGCAATGAGAGTTCACCAGAATTATTCCTGGGATGGCAGGACTGTCCAATGAAGAGAGGTTCTGCACACTGGGCCAGTATTCTCGAGAAGATTGAAGACTGAGAGGTGATCTCAGTAAAACCTACAACATAAGTCAAGGAATAGACAGGGTAGATGCAGGTAAGATATTTCCCCTACTAAGGGAATCTAGAAACAGAGGGCACAATTTAAAAATAGAGGAGATACCAATTAATGCTGAGCTGAGGAGACATTGTTTTACACAGAGGGTGTTGAATCTTTGAAATTCTCTATCCGAGAGGGCTGTGGAAGCTCAGTATGAGTATAAGTAGAGATTAGGAAATTACAGATTATCAATGGTAAGAATAGTTATGAGGATATTGTGGGTAGGTAGTATGGGTAAAAGGCGTTGAAGTATTTGATCAATCATGATTGTATTAAATAACAGAATGTGTTTTATGGGCTGAATACTCCTGTTACAATGTTCTAGGGAGTGCTAAAAGAACACTTCACTGTGCCTCTTTCCCCATGCCTCAAAGGGTTAAACTGTGGATGTAGGTTAGCTCACTGAGCTGGAAGGTTTGTTTTCAGATGTTTTGTCACCATACTAGGTAACATCTTCAGTGAACCTCCACATAGAGCACTGGTGGTGTAGCCTGCTTTCTATTCATATGTTTGGATTTCCTTGGGTGGTAATGTCATTTCCTGTGGTGACATCATTTCCTTTGGTGATGCCATTTCCTGTTCTTTTTCTCAGGGGGTGGTGAATGGGATCTAAGTCAATGTGTTTGTTGATAGAGGTCCGGTATTATTGATGGTCTTGAAGGTTTCCTCTAATTTGTTTTGTTTAGTGATGAGAAAGGTGTCATTCACTCAGCGGACCCAAAGTTTGGGTTGAATGGTTGGCAGAGCTGTTTGAGTCTTTTTGACGGTCATTTGAAATCAAATAGACTACATTGAGAAAGACCATCAATAGTACCCTTACTGGCATAAAATTCACTAAAGTGGAGGAAAACAACAACAAACTGCCATTCCTAGATGTCGCAGTAGAGTGAACAGCCAATGGGGAACTTCAAACAGGTGTCTACAGGAAAACAACACAAACGGACCAAATATTGAACTACAGAAGCAATCATCCCAAATGAAGCTGCATTTGAACATTACTCCAATGAGTCATCACACACTGCAGCACAGAGGAACTACACAGAGCAGAAGAAAATTACTTATACCGTGTATTCAAAAAGAATGGGTACCTAATGAACACAGTCCGCCGATTTCTCAGCAACAAACCCAACAATCAGACAAAACATATCCCGAAACCCTAGCCACTCTGCCCTACATCAAAGGCTGCCCTACATCTCGGAAATGACTGCCAGACTATTCAGACCCCTTGGCACAAACCTACCAACTAAAACAGCAGCTAATGAACATGAAAGACCCAATACAGACAACAAGCAAAACTAACGTCACTTACAAAATACATTGCAAGAACTGTGACAAACACTACATTGGACAAACAGGCAGAAAACTACCTACCAGGATACATGAACCTCAACTAACCACAAAAAGACATGACCCATTCTTACTATATCCTTACATATGAATGAGGAAGGACATGTGTTTGACTGGGACAACATATCCATCCTAGGACAAGCCACACAGAGACATACACGAGAATTCCTAGAAGCATGGCATTCCAAACGGAACTCTATCAACAAACACACTGACTTGGATCCCATTTATGAACCCCTGAGAAAAAGAACAGGAAATGACATTACCACAGGCAATGATGTCGCCATAGAAAATGGCATTACCAACCCAAGGAAATCCAAACATATAAATAAAGTGGGCCATACCACCAATGCTTCATTTGGAGGCTCACTGAAGATGTTACCTAGTATGGTGACAAAACATCTGGAAATGAACCTTCCAGCTCAGCGAGCAAACCTACATCTAGAACCTCAACCTGAACTCCAACTCTTCTCAAAAAAAGGGCTAAACTGTATTATATTAATTAGTATCCATCTTCCAACAGCATTTAAGAGTTTCCTAAAACTCACTCTTCATCAGGCTCAACCTCCACCCAACTCTATGCCATTCCAAACCCCCGACCTTCTCATGTCACCTCATATTCTCACGCTTCACCATGACACCACCGTGCCCCCCACCTTCTCCCATGAATCCAGATAAGCCACTTATCCAGAATCACGATGTACAATTCCCATAGCAGTGGGAAATCTGTTAAAGTTATTGAATTGCTAACAATCTAAGAAAGCCCTGCCTCTTCCGTGTATCAGTCTCTTACAAGTTCAAACCCAGCAGTACTTTACACAAAGAATTGCATTGCATGATTTCTCAATCTCCTTGTCTATTATATGTTGTAAAAGACATTTTTCACATTCTCTTAGTTATTGTTGTAGCTAAGATGATTGTTCCAGCCATTAACCCTTTGAATGATCCGTCCTTCATGTTGATGATAAAATGAATGGCTCAGTTCATACATCTGGGAGGTCATTATGTCTTCAAAATGTCTGACTCTATCCCAAGGATGTGTTTGTTATCTGGCTATTACAAAATGCTGGCATCTAGTTTCAACAATCTTAGGTTTCAGTTAATGTTCTTTGATTTAGTTGGAAAATGCTTTTCTTAAAAGAGCTGCCCATGTGGAAAGTTGATGAAATTCATACTTTGCATGGCACAGTTTTGGAACAGACAGCTAATATCTGTTGAGTGACTCCCTGAAGAAATCCAACAAAACTGAACAAAGACTGGGTAAATACTCAAGCTTCAGGACTTTGCTGTAGGTTAGCCTGACAAGCTCGTTTTTCTTTGAAGCCTTACTTTTCCTTCTTCCTGTTCAACTCCAAAAGCCTTCCGAAACATATTTGAGAGTCACAACTAATGAGGCAAGCAATCTAAAATAGGCTAGAAGCTTCTGGAAGTACAACAAATCATGACGTCTCCTTTTAATTATTCAACTGATGCTTAAGTCTTCATCTCAATTAGGCTTCAGGCCTAGTTATTCAGGCACTGGTATAATCTCTTAATCTAATTCAGGAAGAAATCTAATTTTTAGCTCTGGTTGAGCATGGTGAATCAGTTATCCTTGAGACTTTAAAACCTAATAAAATCCTTAAGTTAGCTCCATGTGGCACTAATTTGGTCATCTGACTCAAAAAGGGCCTAAGGATAGACATTTTCTGAAACGTTAAGAAAGATCATACTGTTTTCATTTAACATTATGATTGGGAGACATTCAGAAGGATTTCCAGAATAAATTGCAGACTGTCCAAAAAGCTTTTTTTCTTATCTCTGCAAATGATCTTGGAGATGGGGGGGGGAAGAAGACATTCTTAAGGCTTCTGTGCCTGTCTCTATTAAGAAGTCAGAGCAACACCACGTGCACAAATGCTGCTCCTTTTCAAAGCACTGCACAGAAATCTGCAAGATATTTCTGTGGCGGCAATTGTTATGTTCTCTTTATAATTGCACATCATCAAACTAATGGTTTTTTTGGCAAAATAAATCCACAGCAGAATTTACATCTTCCCACTGGAGGCTTTGCTCACGCAGACAGCTACTGACCAATCTAATTGCCGGAAACTCTATTGTGCCAGCAGTAGCCAGGACAGGGAATACAAGCAATCCGCAGTATTTACGTCCTGGAGTCCATGACCACATTCATGGTGTCTTACATGGGAGGGAAACTGCACCTTGGGTTGGTTTAGAGGATATTTCAGGGATGGCACAGTGGTGGCATAGTGTATTGTGGGAATGCAGTATTAGAAGGTGAGGGTGGTTGGAATGGCAGTAAGGTTGGATGGAGATTGAGGGGGATAAGGAGCGAGTTTTAAGGAACTTTCAAATGCTATTGGAAGCTATACACCATATTGATGTAGAAGCTATGGGGAGTGCAGACACCCAGTGGTCAGAACTTTAGGGGGCTGTACCTGATGCAGGATGGCATCTCTTGAGGGAGCTACACCCTCCATCCATCACATCCAAGGTGACCTGCTGGTATCACTCGCTGCCTTTGAACTTCTCCTGCTAGTTTCAAAATTGAGTCTGGGCAGGAATGGTCCTTAAGTGGTCAATTATAATGGCCTCAATTTGGGCTTGAGAAGGTCATGCTAGGCCTTGCCTACCTCAATGTAAAACCTAGCCTACCCAAGGTTAATTTGTACGTGGGTTAAGGTGACTGGCAGAGAGATGGGAGGCCACCAGGAGAATTTACAGGTAGCAGCAGCCTCATACCTTTCATCCCACAATCCCTATTCCTTCCCAGTGAATGTACAGGTGGGGGATTGTGAAATTCTGCTCCTGGAGCAAGATTCTATGATTAAGAATCTCTGAACTCTTTGCAGTTCCAGTCCTAACTACTGCTGCCATTTGCATTACTTGGACTATAGAGCCGCCAGATAATCAGATTGACTGCCAGTTCTCTGAGGCAGCTCTCCGAGTGAAGGGCAAAGATTTTGTCTCCAGCCGGGATGTACTCTCCTGGACTGTTAAATACCGTGGAGCTGTGTGATTGGCAGGGGCATCTACCCACTGCTTTTTGTTACTGGGAGGCCTCACCATCCAAAATATTGCCCAACATCACACTATACATTGCATTGAGTTTTGCTTTATTTTTGTTCCTCTCTTTCTATTTCCTACCGAACTGCAGAAATCATCGTCAGTCAGAGAGTGGAAATGTGAAGTGGCAGTGAGGTTCTATCACTGCTTCAGAAAACTATTTCTAGCAATAAGTGTAACTTCTTCATATCACAAAGACTGAAAAAGTTGTCTGAGAGACAGTTTGTTCTCAGCATCTGACATGACTGACATTTATTACACATTCCCTAGGTGCATTGGAGAAGGTCTTGCGAATCCTTCTTCTCGTCCCACTGCATTGTGGGTGGTGAAGGTGCTCCAAGCAATTTAGATGCTTTTTGGGTTTTGACTCACCAATCAATGAAGGCTATTCCTACAAAGGGAAACACAACAGACACATCTGGACGCACACTTTCTGGGACATTGCCCTGAGGCTCCAAACATCTGTGAAGCTACACTGCTAGATTCAGTTTAAACTTTAAAGAGCATTTTATTGATTTATGTCATGTTTAGCTATGTACAATGCTCTGGCATGCCTTTTGTGTTCTCTTTATTCCTGTTTTTATTTCCATTTCTCTTGAAGATTAACCCCATGCTGCACAACATATTTCTCTGCTTCCTGTGGCCCATCAAACTGAAGACCTGCATTCATACATGGTAAGCAAAAAGAAATTCTAGGATAATAGGAGTAAATTGGAGTATTGCAATCATTATTTTCAATGTCATTTGGCTGCATTCCAGTTTACTGCAAAATTAATTTCCTTAAAATACTGACTTAATTTATTAAAATCAAATGGCTTTCCATTTTGATATTATGATAGCATTACTAGTTTCTATCATGCTGTTCGTTCCTACTCATCATCAAGGAGGAATTAACTGCCTAAGCCTTTGCCTCACAGTGAGGCCGATCAGGATGTTAATTTTCCAAAGTGCAACCTAGAAACGTCAACATTGTAAATTTGCATTTATATAACACAATGATAAATCTGCCCACCTGCTAAGACTGGGACATAGAGAAGGTCCTTATCCCCAACCATCTGGGTTTTGACTTCAGTTCTTGGTAGAAATGGGACAGTGCTCTGCCAAAGTCAGGAGATTGTCTCTGTGGTCAGTTGGCCAAACAGACAAAATTTTCCACTTCTGGAGAATGGGCCCCATGCTTTAAGAGACAAACAGCTGCACATAATGAAACGTGAAAATTTTGATTTACAAAATTAAAAATATCAATTACATTCTATTCATTTTCTGCAACAGACCATTTCCTTTTTGTCTCTGCCGTTCTGCTATTACAGGATTCATTCTGCACGCACAGTCACAGCTCTGGAAACCCAGTCTGACTGGCCGCTATCATAAATTGCACCTGTATGTGTGTGCCTGGAATTACAATCGTCTCAATGGATATCTGATTAAAGCAATATGCAGGGTTATGAAAGCAATGTAAAATCCTTCATGAACCCACCACATCTGCCTTCATCTCCTGCCAGATTGCAGAGCACAGTAATCCGGTTTATCCCAATAGATTGACAGAAAACAGATCAATAAAGCCATAATTAAATCATTTCACTTCAACAGAAATGGTCATGAAAATCAAAATGCATTCAACGGCACTGTCAATTATTCAATATACAGGAGCTGCACTGTGAAAATGATGAGTCATTGACTGGATCACATGGAGGTGAAAATTGTTCAGCAATCCCCATGGTTGGAAATGAATTACACAGCAGCTGCGTATGCATCGTTATCCATAATTTTATCAGCTTGTGTGTATTAAGGGTACAAACAACACAACTAATTCTAACAGGAAAGGTTGAACAGAATTCAGTATCCTTAGAGGTTCAGTCATTTGAGATTACTTTTCATGATTTAAAATGATGTGCAAATGAGGGAAGGGCGATTTGAGGAAAATGTATTATTTGTGCAGTGTGTTGTTTGGATATGGAATACACTGCCTGGAAATGTGGTGGAGGCAGGTTCAATTGAGGCATTCATGATTGCTTTTGCATAGTAATGGTGCACATGGATATTTGGGAAAAGGCAGAAGATTGGTATTGGGTAATGGAGCCCAGGCAGGCACAATAGTCTAAATGTGCTGAAGTGATTCTGTGAAGATATGGATTAGTAACCTGCAAACCTAAGTTCAGTATATTATTTGTTTGGCTCTCAACCTGCCATTTTGGATTTCCCAGGTATAGTAATGTTATCTCTTAAACAAACACAACCAGTTGTCGACTTTAACTGTATGAAGTATACAGTCTACTCCTCACTCGTGTTACTTAAAGGTATCAGTATGGAATGTTTGGATGAAGTTCATATTTTTCTTTTGAAACTGTAGAGTTAGTGGAAGTACTGTATGCTGTGTTGTTAGAGGAGCTCATCACAAGTTGTGTGACTCAGAATGGAATGGTTCTGGAGCTTTGAGTTTCGTTGAGTGATCTTATCCAAATGAAGCCAATTATTTTGCTGTACACAGCGAAATAGTGCTGGTCATGCCTGCAATCCCCAATACTGCCCAGACAGAGATAGCAACCCCCAAAGAAGAGCACAAACAGGTCAGTGCAGCGTTGTACATTACTGTTGCTGGCAAGCTAATGATTATTGCAATTAATTTCCAAGGTAATGTTGTTTTTTCAGCAAGAAGTAATGGATCATTAAGATGGCAGATGCAGTGTTAATTTCATTTTTATCACTGATGTATTGTAAATCAGTGAGCCTGAATGACTAAATAATCTCACCTAAAGTTTGTAGTTAATCCTCATCAGTGTTGTCTTTGAATCTTATGTGTAGCATACTCAGTACTGGTTTTATGTACAGGTAAAACTGGTAGCTGGTATTAAAATACCACAGGGAGTAAAAGGAATAATGCATGTGACCAAAGGACAAATTCATTATTCATCAAGCCATTGGCTATTGGAATCTTGGTGCCTGACAAACTGAAGGGGAACCAATTTTATTGGAGGCGACCTAGAGGATGCAATTGTTCTCAGCAGGTGCTTAGCTTGGAGGCCTCCTGGCACTGGTTGTGAACTCCTTGATGGATTTCATGCTTACCTTTGTCCTCTTTCTTCACAGCATAATTCACCAAACATTTCCAGACTGAAGAGGAAATGTGCATAAAAGAACTTGAAAAAATTCATAATATCCAAGAAAATCAAGACCACAATGAACGACAAAAATGCCATGAATCGTGCAACGTGGAAGTTTAAATTATACTTAAGTCATTTATTTTCAATAGCTGCGTCCATTTAACTTGTTCGCAGTTTAACTGTGTTTATTTATTCATCTTGTGGTTGGTTTCTGCCTGTACTTTAGCTGCATTGAAGTGCTTTGATTGTGAAATTTTCCATATTTAACTGATTGGGAGGCAAATCATCCTCTCTGTAATGTATGTAATGTACAGTTTGTATTGTGAGAGCTGTATTTAACATTTTGCCTGTATGGCTATGTTAACTTTTTGGTTTCCAGACTGTTTATTTGCCTTTTGCTTTGTGTATTTTTTGTGTTTATATGCCTGAAAATAAAATTGGAAACTTACAGAACAGTCCATTCATGACTGATCCTCAGCATTCACAGACATAGCGTATTTTTCTTTTATTTATTATGTGAATGAAGTGGGTGATTTAATTTTCTAGATGTCCCCTTTTCAAGTGTTCAATATGCATTTGCATGGTAACTTTGCCTATATTTTAAGGGATTATCCCTTGATCTGTCCAGTAAAATGCAAAAGTATCATAGAATACCTATGGTGTGGAAGCAGGCCATTCAGCCCATTGAGTCCACTCTACCCGTGTAAACCTGCATTTCCCACACCTAATCCACATAATCTACACATCCCTGGACACTATGGGCAATTTAGCATGGCCAATCCACTTAACCTATCTTTTGTCCCATATTTTCCTATATTTATAACAAATAGATTCTGGTAGTCTCCAGGGTTTGAGTCATTCAAGTGGGGCTGTGAGAGAGTGAGCCAGCCAACAGAGAAATGATAATATTGTGACTCAGCAAGATAAGCTGTAAGTTTTAGTTGAAAACTCTAGCCCCTGCTTTATGATCTTAAGAATCCTCCTACTTTCTAAACTCCGACCACTGCTCTCATTGTCACTGAAACCCCCTCTACACCCCAACACCAACCTGATCCCAAAGTTGAATCCCACCTTGTTAAGTTTTTTAAGAGTTGGTCATCATGGATACAGAACTGGCTCAAAGTTAGAAGACAGAGGGTGGCGGTGGAGGGTTGTTTTTCAGACTGGAGGCCTGTGACTAATAGAGTGCCACAAGGATCGGGTCCACTGCTTTTCGTCATTTATATAAATGATTTGGATACGAGTATAAGAGGTATGTTAGTAAGTTTGCAGATGACACCAAAATTGGAGGTGTGGTGAACAGCGAAGAAGGTTACCTCAGATTAAAACAGGATGTTGATCAGATGGGCCAATGGGCTGAGAAGTGGCAGATGGAGTTTAATTCAGATAAATATGAGGTACTACGTTTTGGAAAAGCAAATCTTAATAGCACTTATGCATTTAATAGTAAGGTCCTAGGGAGTGTTGCTGAACAAAGAGACCTTGGAGTGCAGGTTCATAGCTCCTTGAAAGTAGAGTTGCAGGTAGATAGGATAGTGAAGAAGATGTTTGGTATGCATTACTTTATTGGTCAGAGTATTGAGTACAGGGGTTAGGAAGTCATGTTGCGGCTGTACAGGCCATTGGTTAGGCCACTGTTGGAATATTGCGTGCAATTCTGGTCTCCTTCCTGTCGGAAAGATGTTGTGAAACTTGAAAGGGTTCAGAAACGATTTACAAGGATGTTGCCAGGGTTGGAGGATTTAAGCTATTGGGAGAGGCTGAACAGGCTGGGGCTGTTTTCCCTGGAGAGTCGGGGGCTAAGAGGTGACCTTATAGAGTTTTACAAAATTATGAGGGGCATGGATAGGGTAAATAGACAAAATCTTTTCTCTGGGATTGGGGAGTCCTAACTAGAGGGCATAGGTTTAGGGTGAGAGGGGAAGATATAAAAAAGATCTAAGGGGCAACGTTTTCACACAGAGGATGGCACGTGTATGGAATGAACTGCCAGAGGAAGTGGTGGAGGCTGGTACAATTGCAACATTTAAGAGGCATTTGGAAGGGTATATGAATAGGAAGGGTTTGGAGGGATATGGGCCGGGTACTGGCAGGTGGGACTAGATTGGGTTGGGATATCTGGTCGGCATGGACGGGTTGGATCGAAGGGTCTGTTTCCGTGCTGTACATCTCTATGACTATGACTCTATGTGTAGTTGACCTTGAATGGAATGAGTTGGGCCAGTCAATTTAACTGAAGGTAAACTGGTCACAATTTGAAAATTCTCAACCGGAAACCAATTTAACTGCCCAGCCAGAAGCTATTTAACTGGTCAAGTGAAACCAGTTCCACTGAATCCCTTACTTCAGTTTCCATTAAGAACTTGTTGCAGTTCACCTGTTGAGAACGGGTTTAGATTCTTTTGAAATCCTTGAACTGGTTTTGTTCATGGGTCTGTAATTACAGTCTCTTTTTTAAGGCTACAGCAAGATGGGAGATGAAGTACAGGAATAAGAGGAGAAACTGGAAGCTGTGTGCAGATAAAGGAGGAGGAAGAGGTCTTTTAACACAGGGTCATATTCATCTCGGATATTCATCACCTTCATCACAGCTTGAATCAATATCTGAGATGGCTAAGTTTTACCAGCATTGGCAGCACTGATGTATGAAGAGAACCTGGATTGGTTAGGCCTATAATTAACTGAAATTTAGGAGACTAAAGGGGGATCACATAGAAATCTATAAAATTCTAACAAGACTACGCATGGTAAACACACTCTAAATGATGTTCCTAATGGCTGGGAAGTTCAGAACCAAGGGTCACAGTTTAAGGATATGGGGTAGGCTAGTTAGGACTGAGATGAGGAGAAATTTCTTCACCTAGAGAGTGGTGAATCTATGGAATTCACTGCCATAGAAAGCTGTGAGGGACATAATATTGAAAGTTTTCAAGAAGGAAGTAGTTATAATTCTTTTGGGTAAAGGGATCAAAGGGACAAAGCAGGCGTAGGATACTGAATTGAATGATCAGTCATGACTATATGGAATGGTGGAAAAGGCCCACATGATCCATTGATCTACTCCTGGTCCTATTTGCTATAGTTCCCCGGGAGCTGGCCATTGAATTGCACCACAACAACCAATGGGATTTTTGGAGAAGGATAAGGACGGCTTTGCCACAGTGACCGTGGATGTCGCCTTCTAAACATCAGCATGCACTGGACTGCAGCCTGTGTCATTTTTGACAAGAAAGCTATTCTACTCACCCTGACCATGCTGTAGCCTGTTGGATTCACTGCACTGTAATTTGCCAGCTATACATGAGGATGTGTTGGGGTAGGCGTGGAACTCTGTAAAGTGTTGAGTAAGGTATCCGGAGCAGATAATTGTGCCCACAGCTTTCCCTCCACAATATCATCAGTGATGAGGAAAGTGGCAGATGACTTCCACCCAGAGCTCAATTGAACCACCAAAGTGGCTTTCTAAGTGTTTCTGTCTATTTCCATGAAGACTGAGCCAATGGTAAGGTGTTGGTGAAGCAGAGTTCTCCAACACTGAGTGATAAATGTAAAGTCCAGCAAGTAATGGTTTACACTCGCATGCTTATCAAACCATAAAAGGTTGTCTTGGTGGTGATGAGCATTCCTACTGCAGCAGTGACACTTGCCTGAAAGTTATTTCTGAAAATTTCCCACTTTTTTGGAATTGACATTCCTCACCATGAATGGCAGCATCTTCTTTAGCCTTTCTAAGGCTTTCCTGAAGTGTGTTGCCCAGAGTTGTCCACATTATTCCAGCTGCTGCCATAGAGTCATAGAATGACACAGCACAGAAACAGACCCTTTGGTCCAATTCGTCCACGCTGACCAGCCATCCAAATCTGACGTAGTCCCATTTGCCAGCACCCGGCCCATATCTCTCTAAACCCTTCCTATTCATATACCCATCTAAAAGAATTATAAATGTTGTAATTGTACCAGCCTCCACTACTCCCTCTGGCAGCTCATTCCATACACACACCACCCTCTGCATGAAAACATTGCCCCTTAGGTCCCTTTTAGATGTTTCCCCTCTCACCCTAAACTTATGCCCTCTAGTTCTGGACTCATCCACCCTAGGGAAAAGGGTGAACCTTATGTCTATTCACCCTATCCATACCTCTCATGCTTTTATAAACCTCTATAAGGTCATCCCTCAGCCTTCAAGACTCCAAGGGAAAAAAACCCAGCCTATTCAGCCTGTTCCCATAGCTCAAAGCCTCCAAACCTGGCAATATCCTTTAAATCTTTTCTGCACATTTCAAGTTTAACAATAAACTCAATGCAATATTCCAAAAGTGGCCTCACCAATGTTCAGTACAGCCGCAACATGACCTCCCAACTCCTACACTAAATGTTCTGACCAATGAAAGCAAATCCAATCAGTGCTTTAGAAATTTCTAGCTTTGAGTGCTTTGTGTAACATCACAGTCACACAGTCAGCAATTACGAAGTTTGGATACTTTATTAATATAAACAGGTGTGGCAAATAATATATTTTTATGTGATGACTGTAAGGATGAATTTAATGATGAATACTAGAACCCTAGTCGAACTCTTGGTTGTTAAATATAGCACATCAGTCTGCTAGCATCAGTCTTAACATAGTGCAAGTGAGGCATCTGCCTCTCTGGCACAGGAAGTTCCATCAATCAGAGCTGTCAGTCAATCAGATTGGAGGAAATAATGGCTAATGCTGGAACTACAGATAGTCTTGAGAAGAAGGAAGATATCTCTTAGATCTAAGGTGTTCCTAGGGAGTCTGGTTAGGGGATTTAGGACTGCTAGGGAGAAGAATTGGGTGTGGGGTAGGGTGAGAGAGGATATTAGAGGCTGGAGGGTGGAGGCAGACAGACCAGTGTCAACTTGGTTAGGCAGGGTTGGCCATGATGGGCTTCCCCCTGTAACAACAACCCCCCTACCACCTCCCCCCGCGCCCCCCCCCCCCTCCAATACTCACCACCTTGCTTCCCAGCTTTGAGTCCAAGCTGTCAAAGTTATGAGCTGGCCACTTTTTAACCGTTTTCCCCTACATCCAGTATTGTTGTGGAGGAGGTGAAAAGAGGCCCTTAAGTGGACATAAGTGAGGTCTGTCTAAAACCCGGTCACTGTGGTTTGATGAGAGTTGTGGTCCAGTTGTGGTAAGGAGAGATAGTACTATAAACAGTAAAGATTTGGAACACGCTGCCAGCACCAACCCAAATGGCGAATTCCTGCTCCCGTAAAATGGGGGACAGTGCAAGGAGTGGGCTGAAGGGTGATGGGCTGGCCACCTGCTTTAGTTTTATGATCCCCCTTCCCCCCTTCATCATAGATGGCAGAAAAAAATCACCCCTTTATATGTTTCCTGGTGTGAAGTATCTAAAAGAATTAGTGCACTGTAAGGCCAAAGTTAGACAACTAAAATACACAGCATGAGCTTTTCTCCTGTACAGAAGCTGATGGAGAGTTATATTTTAATTTGCTTGTATTCATAATTGGCTGTTGAGATAAATAGTCACAAGAGCATTCTGAATTCAATTGAAGGGGTTTAGGATTGAATGACTTCCCATGAGTTTAATAGTGTTCCTGGCTTATTGCTGAAGCCACAGAGCATATTTTCTGATTTTTTTTTTGTGAATTATGGTTCATTTCCCCCATTTCATGAGTTTTATGTGAACCAAAAATCCAAATGGCAGGAGTGCCAACTTTTGATGCAGATGAACTCAGTCAATACAAGTTGTTCAGTGGTAATGAAAGTAAATTGGCTAGACACAGGACACCCTGCCTGAAGCAATGTTTTCACTTCTCAACCAGCAATATTGCTATTTAATCAGTATCAATGACAAGTGCCTCATCCATCCAGGGTGGAGTTTGAACTTTTTATTCATAGTGACAGACTAAAAATTGAGAAAATCCTGATTCACCCATTGGATTCGATCCTGCCAGTAAGTGTGTTGCGAATCTGTAATGTTTATGTAATGTCTCTCCTTGACTGTATCACAACTCCTATCAAATCACAAAGATAAGCACTGCATATCTCAAATGGAAAAAAAGGAGCTGTCAGAATTCTTCAGTATTCAGGTGTTAAAAAGTACAATAAAACCTTATTCATAGATTTATGCCTGTTTTATTTATATTACTGATGTAAAAATATTGGAAATATTGGTTTACAGTGACATTAAGTTTCAAAGAAAAACAACATTAAAGTGCTGATCTACTGTCAAACAGTGACCCAGATTTTGTGATTATAATAATGGAGAAGACATGAGTACCAATGAGAAATGACCTAACTTTCAACAAGCAGTGGACATTTGTTGGTGGAATAGCATGGATATGGAAGAATATTACTCTACCAACTAGACAAAGTAAGAGGAAGCAGTGCTTGACTATGTAATTCTCTAGGCAGATCCTAAAGGAGGGCTGATTTTGTCAGTTCCACTTTAATTGGGGCATGGATTACCATGATTTTCCCGAATTTCTGAAAAGCACACCTACCAAGTGGGTGTGTCTCCCTGCTGAGAGCATAAATTAGTAAAATCACACTTTCAAACATGGGATATGGTGTCACTGAGACAAAAGAGAGATGTTCAAACCCCTGGTGACAATGCAGCCGACAACTACAAGAATGTTTGCCCAATCACCCCCAGGCTTAATACTAGAAAAATGAACAATAATGGACAATGTGAGCGATTTGGACTTGTCTGCTCGAAGAAGGAATGCTCAACAGCTGACCTGTGGTTATAGGTAGCAATTTGAACAAACAATGCAAATTCAGTCCAGCAGAACAATATGACAGCAAAAGAAAAAAGGCATGGCTCAGGTGAGTGTGCAGCATTCTAATTCAAACTGACACACGAAAATGAATGTTCAAGGATATCGTTAAAAAGTTTAAGATTAAGATATCTAGCTCGCCACATTGCAAAACAGATAATGAAAATGTGAGATATCGATGAGGTTGAAGACATTGTTTACTTTTCACATTGTCATTTTGAGGTCATAGTTCTGAATTGAGGCATTCACAAAATAATATTAATACGATATTATAATCTAGTGTTAAGATTGTAATATTATACATGACCTCTACCAATGCAGCGTCAGTATGGGTTAGTGGTAGATTCTTATTTCAGAGTCACTTATAATTGGAGGACCAAGTTCAGCACAAACCCTAAGCTGACACTTCAGTACATTTCCGAAGCAGTGCTGCAATATAGGTGACTCATTCTTTCAGTCCATGCACTATCCAGGCCACTATTTGAAGGACACAATTTTCCTAAGTGTCTAAAATACATACCTCAACCAATTCACCAAAACTGTACCTTAGAATTATTCATCTCATTGTTGCTGCATATGTCCCCAAAGTAACAGTAACTACAGTTCAAGAGTAACTCACAGAACATCACTGTTTTTTGGAATGTCCCAAAGTTGTGAAAAATTACTTATAAATGCAATAAGGCGTGGGGAAATGGTAAAATAATGGCAATATCTGCTGACTAGAAACCACAAGCCTCGGCTAATATTCAGACAATTTTGATAAAAATCCCACCAGGGCAACTAGTAGAATCTATAGCTCATCTCAGTGTTAGTGGTGGTAGTTGGTTTACTCGTATCCTTTAGGGATGAAATGCAGCATCCTTACTTGATCTGGCCTACTGCGACCCAGTACAATGTGCTTGATTCTGAAATGACCTCGTAAGCTATTTGCTGAGGATGGGCAACAAAACCTGGCCTTGTGAGTGACCTCCAATGATACAATAAGATTAAAAAAACTCTTGCTTTGCACCCTTGCCCTCAGGTGACAGTGACACTTTTGGCCAGATGCATTGTTTCAATAAAATTCCCTCCTTTTACTTGTTACATTCTTTAACTATTTTCTCATTAGAATTCAGTCATAGTCATTTCTATGGAAGAATTGAAAAGCTCATTGTTGTCATAAAGTCACACAGCACGGAAACAGACCCTTCTGTCCAACTCATCCATGCTGACCAGATATGTATAGTGATCTAGTCTCATTTTCCAGCATTTAGCCCATATTCCTCTAAACCATTCCTATTCATATACCCATCTAGATGCCTTTTAAATATTGCAACTGTACCTATGTCCTCTGGTAGCTTATTCCATATACACCACCCTGTGTGTGAAAAAAGTCACCCTTCAGGTCGTTTTTAAATCTTTCCCTTCTCACCTTAAGCCTATGCCCTCTACTTTTGGACTCTCCTACCTCTGGGAAAAGACCTTGGCTATTCACCCTATCCATGCCCCTCATGACTTTAAAAGCTTCTAGAAACCTCAGCCTCCAATGGTCTCGATGGAAACGGTCATGCTCATGTGTTAAAATGCAACCTGAAAGCAGTTCTTAAATAAGTTGAAATGAATTCTGCCCCATTGGTGAACAGTGTAACGCATCACGATTTCTAGTTGGGCAAAGCAGTTGGAATGATAGGATAATTACTATTTCCATAGAGGTATCCGAAAGACACAAGCAAATTCTGAGCTGCTTTAATCATCCTTATATAACTCGTTGAACTGGTAAACATTCAGACTCATAAAATACCCAGTAATTTATATCAAGAAAATAAAAGTCAAAGAATGTTGTAAGTTTTACCACAGTTTATGGTCAAGGAAATAGCTGTTTTGAAGTGGCTATGTCAATGAGCTCTTTAAATGAGAAAAAAAAGTAAAATTATGTTAAAAGGGAAGGTAATGCTTGGTGTTACACAATCGTTCACACCCAGTTAATTAATAATAATTAACAAATCTTAGGAATAATCCCAATGATTCTTAGTTTGTGCTCATTTGGATGATGAGGTGATGGTTGACTACTACACTAGGCTCCCAGGCTCTTAAACTAGGCATTTGAGGGCAGAATGTGGGGATTGGAGAGAGTTTGTTTGGGGAGATCAATTCTTTCTCCAAGAGTTGTGCTGAGTGACTCCTTCCTCTGTGGTTGTTGGGCAAGAATTTGATTTGGCTGCAAGATGACTGAGTTAGAAGGTAAGAAAGCAAAATTTTAGGCTTTTCAGCCCTGGAAAGTAGCAATTGAGAAACAGCTACATAATATGGAACTAAGAGAAAGATAATTTGGCAAAGGACAAGCCTTGGATGAATGCTAAGACACTTGCCTTCAGACAAGATGTTATCAATGAGTAAAATGCTAGAGAGAAACAATTAAGCAGACAACTCTTTTAGAGAGTTGGTGCAGTGAGCTAAACAGTCCTCTCCAAAACTGTGCAATGCATCAAAATGGATTTTCATGTAATGAATGGAAAACAAACTCCCTGCTATCTATTTGAGGAAGGTTGGATTTCATTAAGTGAAAACTGCAAGTTCTTTCGGTGTTCGAATTTGGATGGGTCAAATGGCCTTCATCGTCTATGTTGATCTTGTAACTGCCATAGACAAAGCATCTACTGAGATTGCGCAGTGTCACATGGCTGTTTCAAGAAAATACCAGAAAATTAAAGTTGCCTGAGGAACAGATCTGGCCCCACTCCTATCTTCTACACTCTCCCTTTTTTGGGGAATGAGGTATGGAGGATAAAACAAAAAGGGATACCAACTGTAACTGTGGTTACAGATCTACTCTGGATAAAGCTGCATTTGTTTGCTTGGTCAGAGGAGCTCAGGCAGATTCAAGACAAGGAGAATTCTAGACAATGAGCTTAATCAGCATTGTAGGTATCAGTGTGAGATATTTATTGTCTAGGTTCTATTCAAAGTATTGCTTTAGTAAATAGTTAGGAGAGAATTAATCTGCAAAGCAATCTATGACTGGTATACAAACAGATCATCATACAGATAACAGTGACACAGAGCCTAATCAAACTGCCCCATATTCACCTCATTCATTACCTGACAATATACATCAATATAAACCTAAGAGAAACCTATGGCTAAATAGTAAAGTCACCATGTTTACGGGTTTGTCTGTCTTATTGCTTTGGGATCAGATCCCCCTTGTATTAGCCACCATTGCACTGCAGCATCCTAGTCCAATGCTGAGACGAATAAGGAGTTTATCTGAGTTTCTTACTGCAGTAGTTTGTAGAGACCCTCACCTCTTTTATTTTTACCCCATTTCTTTTGGGTGGAACTGTAAGTTGAGCTTAGGGTTATTTAACTTTTCAAAGAGAAGGAAACAAACACAAAGGTTTGCGGTCAGTGTCTGGCCTGGAAGGTAATGCAATTTAATGACTAAACTGAGGAGCACTGTGGTGGATGATTCAATACTGTGTGGTGCCATACCCAAGGGTTGGCAGCTAGTTGGATGTTGTGTTGGTCAATCAAGGGAGGACTGATGAGAACCAGCCAACCTCGGAGAATATTGGTTTAAAAAAAATATGAAAAACAGTTCTGACTGGTGGATTTTTGGAAGATTCTGGATTGGTTGTTATTACTTTCTTTAGACTTCTGTCCAGTTAAAGAATTATTGCATGAAAGCTTTGCATTCGTTGTTTGAAATCTGTTCATTGAAATGGCAAATTATAAATTTAAAAGAAAATGTAAGAATTATATCTGAGCTGTGTCTGTTAGTTTGTCTCTGAGTATAAGTAGAGCTATAATCAAAAAGTTTGGGTTTAAATCATAGATATCACTTTGATTACCTTATTGTTTTGCTTTGTTCTGCTGAAGTTAAAGTAAGGTGTTGGTAATGTGATAGAACAAAGAAACCGAATGGTTCAGGTATATAATTCTTTGAAGTTTGTGTCACATGTAGGCAGGGTGATCAAGAAGGCATTTAACATGCTTGCCTTCATTGCCCAGACCTTTGAGTGTAGGAGTCGGGACGGTAAGTTGATGTTGTTCAGGATGTTGGTGAGGCTTCTTCTAGCCTACTGTGTTCAGTTTTAGTTACCCTGTTACAGGAAGGTTATTATTATGTTGGTTTTGAAAATATTTACCAGGATGATGCTGGGAATCAAGGGTTTGAATTATAAGGAAAGGCTGGATAAGATGAGATTTTTCTTACTGCAGCATAGGAGGTTGAGGGGGTGACCTTATAGAGTTTTATAAGAACATGAGGGGTATGGATAGGCTGAATGGCAGATGTCTTTTCCCTTGGGTGGGGGATTTCAAGAGTAGGGGGCATGTTTTTAAGGTGAGAGGAGAATGATTTAAAAAAGATATGAGGGGCAACGTTTTTTACACAGAGAGTGATTCATGTGTGGAATGAACTTCGAAAGGAAAAGGTGGATGCAGGTACAGTTGAAATGTTTAGATGACACTTGGGTAATTACATGAATAAGAAATGTTTGAAGGGATATAGGCCACACACAGGCAGGTGGGACTAGTTGAGTTTGGGATTGTTGTCCACATGGACTGGTTTGGCCAAAGGATTTGTTTCCATGCTGTATGACTTTATGACTGCATTAATAATAATTTGTTAATTTGATCTATTATTCATAGAGTCTGTTGAAGAACAACTGGGCAAATTCTGAGAGTCATTGAATATTTTAATTTCTCTGAGTTGCAAATCCAGTGATAATAAGGCAGATTTGATTTGCCTAGCTATCCCTGTGTCATAACAGATTCAGGGAAGCCAGAGCAATGTATTGTTCCTCGAATATTTAATTGAACTGCCAGAAGATAAAGATGTCAAGATAACCATAGGGGAGTGATGTACGGGTCTCTATTTTCTTGAAAGTAATATGATTATTATAATTTGGTCTCGCTATCAGCATATTTTCAGGTTTAGTGATGTCATTTCCTTTCTTAATCTGTCCGGTATCTGATTTTTATCAGGGTTGACACATATTACCCTGAAATTACCTATATGATAGAATGACCCGAGGGTGTATCTACAACAGTTTTTCCTATCAGGAACACAATCTTATATCATCTGCTTGTGTTTCTCTTTTGTAGGTGAAATGAGTTAACACAAGATAAGGCTCAGTTAGAATTGAAATAATTAAACTGCTTTAATTCACAGAGAGGTTGATCTATTGAACAAAATGTACACTACAATCCCTCAATTAATTTTTTATAACTTTCTTATCTTAAGAATATAAATTAAAGAGCATTCCAGATTTTGGACTGTAGTATATTATCCTAATTTCAGCAAGAGTTCTCCCAAATGTCTGCCAGCGTTCCAAAATTATTTGCCTTAGCTAAGCGCCCTCATATATTTGCCTCCAACAATACTCACTGTCCTTGAAGCCGGTGTCATTTGCCTCAAAGCCTGTCTCCTGTTGTGTTTTTTGAGAGGCTTGATGCTGAAGCTAGCCTTTAGTCATCAGCCTAATCTGTCATTGTTGAGGAAATATGATTATTACAGCAGCAAAGTGTGCGAATGATCAGTGAAATGGCAAATGATCTTTCATGGTCTGCAGGATACTGGTCTCGACAGTGCACCTGAAAATCCGCATTTATCTACCAGCTCTATTTGCTTGTAATTTAACCTTTTGAGTACCAGTTTAATTACATTTTGCCCATCTTCAAAGACTCTCAACATGTATCGAAATATTAGAAATCCTAAAATGTGATGACTACCATTACAATAGTGAACATCCCTCTTAATATTTGTGATATGCAATGAGATTGCAATCCTTTGAGAATCTGCAAATCATGGATGTGGATCCCAATCATTATTCCTTTCGCTCCACAAATTGACTTAATAGTGGTTCTTTATAACAACAGTTGTGACAAAGTGTGGGCTGTCTAATCATTCGATATACAATTAACCTTATCAAGACTCACTATACTGTTTCCTATACTGATCAAACCAAAACTTTACTCACGGCTTCAAAAAGCCTGGACTTGTTTCCTAGCTTAACCTTCATATTGCAACCTTTTGAAGCTGTATACTATATTTGTATCACCTGAGAATTACTTCCTAAATTATTCTCTATGTCTGCTACTTTTTAACAACCCTGGTGAGGTTTTGTGTTACCAGCCACAGTGCTTCACCCAAATTTCCCTGTAGCAGTAAAGAAAATGCTATTCTTAACCATCTCGGTTGCTAGTCCTTTGAAAAACCAATTAATTCAAAGGTTCAGTGGGTTTTATGTTTCATGTCACTGCATGTGTTACGGTATCAATTACAGCCCTGTTACTTCCTTAGTTAAATTATAACTATGTTCTATAAATGAACCCTTTGAAGACAACAGGATTGTTTTCATCCTCGAAACTGAAAATATAACATGATTACATGCTTTCCTTTCACTCCAAGGGTAAATTAAACTTTCCATTTGGTACAATTCTCTAATGATAGAATAAAGTACAGAAAATCATTTCTTGATGTTAGATTAAAGCAAAGGAAGTTTAATGTAAACTGAACAGATCTTTGAGTCACCACTAAAGAAGGACTGAGAAAACACTGGAAAATTCCACCTCCCAGCATGACTGTACATTAAAACTAAGATCAATGCTCAAAAAATAATACAAGCTCTCCTTGGTATTATTACTTTTAATTGCATAGAGACAAGAGCAGATTACAAGGAGAAAGCTTCTCATGTGATATGTTACAGTGAATTTCATTATTTACATTTACTGCTCATTCAACCATTGTTGCATTAACCACACTGGAATGATTCCAGTTAGGTCATACCTTGAATGCAATAAAATGCTTCAACACGTTCACAAGGAGCATTATGAAATGGTAGCCACCAAGCCACATGAGGAGATAATAGATCATGTGATCGAAAGCTTGTTCAAAGAGGTAATTTTAAAGAGCATCTTAAATGACAAATCAGAGACAGAGAGCGAAGGAGATCTGGGGAGGGAATTCTAGAGCTTAAAATCTATGAAATTGAAGGCATGACCAACAATAGTGGAGGAATTGAAATCAGCAATTTTCAAGAGGCCAGACTTTGATGAGCCCTGATATCTTGGAGAGTATTAGAGCTGGAAGAGACTAAAGATTTACAGTAAGTGAAAAAATATAAATGGAATGGAGTTTAAATCTTGTAATGATGTTTCTCTCCACTTGATCTCAATACTTAACCTGGGCTGGCCGAAATATATATTTGTGAATTACTTTCGTGCCAAAGACAACACAGTAAATACAATAATTGGAAAATTTAGTGTGTGAATGATTGCAAATACAATTTTAAAATTGGCAATATGCTCTCTTATAGTTGTATATTGGTATTTCCTCAGTATCAGTACACTGCCAGTTGTTGTAAACAGAGTTCACATTTCCTTTGATTTTCAGTGCCTTCGTTTTGATCTGGATCCAAGATAAAGGTAAATAAAAATCACACAACACCAGGTTATAGTCCAACAGGTTTAATTGGAAGCACACTAGCTTTCGGAGCGACGCTCCTTCATCAGGTGATTGTCAGACAATTGGAGCGTCGCTCCGAAAGCTAGTGTGCTTCCAATTAAACCTGTTGGACTATAACCTGGTGTTGTGTGATTTTTAACTTTGTACACCCCAGTCCAACACCGGCATCTCCAAATCATGCTTGTAAAGGAGCCTTCTCAGTATCCTGGCTACTAGTATGGATCAGGTGTTGTACTTGAATTCTATTTTCTTTATCTAAGAGAGCACTAAAGCGTCACTTTAAGACACAGACTTTGAAGCAATAAATTGTTCTATCTACATAAGATACATCAGCAAGCAATCCATTGTTTGACAGAATGAAACGTACTACCTGAAACATGTGCCCTTAAACCGAAGATTCACTCTCTACATAATAGGGCCTTGGAAAAGCTCACCAAGGGTGTTGTTATTTCAAACACTGACTTCTCTCAGTCTGCCTATTGAGCTGCGACACAATTGTTGATCAGTCACTCTACCATGGAAGTTTATTGTTTGGACTGGAGCAGAGGGTGCTATCTTTTGACCAGCTACTGTATGTTATGTTTGCCAGGTTAGATAGCCATATTAAGCTATTCCATAATGCTTCTGGAGAACTGTTGTTGACAATAGCACCAAAAAACTGGGATATATCTATAATCCTTCATCCAGTTACACCTCAGCTGCTGAATGATCGACCAGTTAAGTATTGGCAATTCTGATCTAATTCACTGCAGTTTCAAAAGTAATCTATTGTAATTACACTCTTAACGATTTGTATTCAGATGCTACAGCAATGAATGTAGCAAAGTACTAAATTACATTGCATAGAATGTACAGATAATTAGCTGAACTTGGCCTGTACTTTACTGTAGGTACTGATGCCACAAAGTCCCAGAGAAAATCACGCCCTGAGGCCACACTTAGTGGTAGCAGGACTGGCAGCTTTCTAATAGGCCGTTGTAATTGTCCAGTACCAGATGGCAGGCAAGGTCTTGATATTTCTGGCAATTCCGGCTCCATCAAAGGTCTGGAAGCTCTGGGGGAGGTGGTCACTACTGAGAGAGGCAAGAACTCTTGATCTTCCAGCAGGTAAGTTTAGAAAAATCATGAATAACTCTCAGCACTAAGTGTTTAGTGTGGAATCCCATTTAGGGAAGATTACTGGAAACACGTGGATCTGCCACTGGCTCTGATGACCTCCTTGGCTTCTGCGAGGCTGTGGCTTACCTCCATTGAGCTGATGTCTTGTCCATGCAACAGGGCGACTGCTTCATTATTGGCAAAATGGCAGAAACTCCATGCTTTGACTTGGGTATTTCATTATTTTATTTGGCTGCCTACCACCTTGGAATCATGGATCACTGTTGGAAAAAGCTCCAAGTGGCAGGATTACATTAAGGAACCAACATGACTCCCCATGCTCACCCAATCCCAACAACCCACTTCCCAGGGGCCTATAAAATTCTGGTCACTGCTTCTGTTGAATAGGAATGATAACATTTTCCCCACAATAGTTATGCACTTTCGAGTTGGAATCTTTCATTTGCTAGACCTGTGTTTTGGTTAACAATTTCCTTTGTTTAGATATTCCTGTTAGTAAGCGCATTGTCAGATATCTATTGCTATCTGACAATTAGCTATTAGAACATAGAATATTACAGTGCAGTACAGGCCCTACGGCCCTCATGTTGTGCCGACCTATGAAATCAATCTGAAGCCTATCTATCCTACACTATTCCATTTTCATCCATATGTTTATGCAATGACCATTTAGATGTCCTTAAAGTTGGAGAGTCTACAACTGTTAATGGCAGGGCATTCTATGCCTCTACTATTCTCTGAGTAAAGAAACTAATTCTGACATCTGCCCTATATCTATTACCCCTCAACATAAAGCTATGTCCCTTCATGCTAGCCATCACCATCCGAATTAAAGGGCTCTCACTGTCCACCCTATGTAACCCTCTGATTGTTTTATATGTCTCAATTAAGTCACCTTTGATCAGGTGACTTAACTGAGATGCCCCAACTGAGCCTTCATGTCTCATCCTGGTATAAGTCTTCTTATACCTCTTGACAAGAGATTCAGCTTCCTTAGTAAACCATGCTCCTTCACTAACCACTTCCTTCCTGCCTGAAAGATACATACTTATCAAGGACACACAGTAACTGCTCCTTGAATAAGCTCCACATTTCAATTGTGCCCATCCTCTGAAGTTTTCTTCCCCAACAATTTATTAATTGTTCCCCGATTAATTCCCCAACTACTAAGAACTTTGAATGGTCATTGGAACTTACTGACTTTTGTGGACTGGCATCCACATCTTTGTGGGAAGATTGACATTATTGAACAAACTGGCATTGGGAAGACTGGAACACTTCAAAAGAAACCTTATTTAACCACCTTTATTGACAACACTGTCTATGTTTCTGGTCTGAGCACTTCCAAAAATCCCAGATTTTGTCCTTAACACAAAATAAAATGAGTAATGGGGGAAATCAATTTTCTAAATCTTTAGTTGGAGAATTACATCAACAATAAAGCTGTAGCATTTATTGGTACATTGCTGTGATATTGCAGAAGATGCTGCCTTGCAACACTGATTGAAATAAGAAACCCATTCAATCTGGCAGGCAGTAATAATCTGCATTAGGAGGGAGGATTATAGTGAGTTGTGTTCTGCTAATGGAATCAGTTAAACCACACTGCAGTGCTGATTTCACACCAGTTCATCAGTTGGAGGCTCACTAATCTCATATTTATTCACTCCATTAAATTTCATTGTCTTTGAAAGTGAAGCTGTCACTGGGAAAGAGTATCCATGATGCCAACTATAAATTGTGGTAAAAATATTCCAATCTGATTAATTGTTATAACAGTTTTGTGAAGTAGCACAGACAACTTAAAGCAACATCATCAATTTATTACAATTATGACTGCATGAAGGACACTAGGTCAAACCCATTGAGTGAAGGACACAAGCCCATGTTAACTCTTTAAGAATTGCAATTTCTGAGCATTGACTAAAAGCATAGGAATAATGTCCAATGTTGATACATTGGAGTAAATTTTCTCATACAAAGAGCCTGGCAATAGAACCACTGAGGCTGTGAAAGTTTACAGTGCCGCATTGCCACAGAAATGGCCTGGGAATCCGATTGACTGCCTGCTCAACATGGCAAGTAGCCAATTACGCTTTTACGATCAGATCCTGTGTAAGGCTCCCCAGGTTTTTACAAATCCAATTCAGTAAGTCCAGAGTGAGGAGAGTGAAATCGACACCCTTCTTCATTCATCTGCTCTCTCAGTTGATTGCAACAAGATTGATTTAGAAAGGGTCCCTCCCAAGTTGATTTATGTTTTAAAAGGAGTCAACTTTGACCAGGCTTTCTTGAGTTGACAAAAGAATGGGTCTATTCATTAATAAACATGAAAATAATTAATTAAATGTAGAAGTGGGTCTAGAAAAAAGATAAAAGTTAAAAAGATTTATAGATCAGTCCTTTTGGGTTGTCTGTGAAGAGCAGACAGTGGAAGGTTGATATTGAATAATCAATTTTGGGATTGTTGGCTTTGGAGTCAGTGGAATTCCTTTTGTCCTGTTTCCTTTTATGATGGTTGGTGCCTCGATCTTAGAGTAAGAGAGTCTTTTTACCTGCAATGCACGGGTGGGTAATTCTTTGACTGTGACCTTCGTAGCACACAAATGTTCAAACCCAGATTAGTACACATGAAACTCCTTTCCCTAGCACACTTTCTCTCACTAACACACTTTCTCCCATAAAGACCAGGGTTGTAATTGATCTTTAACCCTTTTATCCGTGTATTATTTATAAGGATAAAACACAAAAAAATCTGCTAAAGCTGGCTTTCTGCTTTGGGGATGGGTAGATTGTGTTGAGTGTGCAACACAGCAGTACGTTTAACATAAGGACTTCACTGAGCTGAAGCTTGAGATGTCTGCCTACAGGGTGTGTACATCATGATAGAGGTCACATGACTACAGCAAGTTAGAAAGGACATTTATGCATGATTACATTTCAATTCAAACTGACATAGTCAGTCCCATCATTATGTTTTTCTGTCATGTCTCCTTCTCGCTCTCTGTTTGGAGTTTCCCAGACACTACAGGTACATTATTTCACAAATTCCACTTAAGATTTTGCCAGATGGCTCTGAATTTACATTCACAGTCTTTTCCTCATCTCTTTTCAAAAACATGTTTTGGAATTAGAAGTTAAATGTCCATGGGGTTTCTGATCAATTATCATGAGGATTGGTTTTGATGCAATTTTCTGCCAGCATCATGCCCCCACCCCCATTTGCAAGTGGAGGCTCCCAGTTTAATGGAGGATCCTCCCTCTGAATGACCAGGAGACCATCAAATCCAGAATTATCTGGTGTAGCAATGTAGTCCTGAGTTTGTGAGATTACAATTGTTGCTGAGCCCAATTCAGCAGAGGGGTTTTACCTCCTTTACTGTGTGGATAGTTGAAACTGGATTAATTCTGTGGGGTGCAGTCCATGCAACCTGGGGACGTGGTAGCATCCTACTTGAGGGACAGTTTCTCTGTTGCATCAGTTCTGATGCTACGATTGGCATCCTCAGAAATTCCACCTTTTTTTTAAACCAAGGTTGAAAGTACCCTCAGCCATATCCGATACATTTTCTGAACTTTTATCCTCACCCCTTCTCTTCCCTCCCACATCAATGATGGGGTCCCTCTGGTCTTTGCGATATGTTGCACCAGCCTCTGTGTTCAAAGGATCATAAGATACCTTTTCCACCACCTCCAGCAAGATGCCACCACCAGGCACATATTCTCCTTCACTCCTTTGTCAACATTCCACTGGGACTGTTCCCTCCTGGACACCCTGATCCACTCCTTTTCCAATACCAATCCCCATACTCCTACTACACCTTCCAACATAATGGCAGCAAGTGCAACACTCCCTCCTCACCATTCAAAGCCCCAACACATTTCCAGTTAAAGCAGTAATTTAACTGCACTTCACTCAATTTAGTCCATTGTTCTTGCTGTTCACAATGTGGTATCCTCTACACTGGGGACATAAGACGCTGACTGGGTGACCACTTTGCAGAATATCTACACTCAGTCCATAAAAATGACCCTGAACTTCCAGTTGCCTATCACTTCAACACACTGCTGTGTTCCCATTACAGGCAGTTCTGTCATAGCGTGTCTTTCATTAACACGAATTAGCTGTAATGTAATTGGGTGAATAGGGAATGCTATATCTAAAGCATGAACTTTTAGAGTGCGTGTTGGCTATGATGTGATTAAATCTCCAAAACTGAAGTACTGTTTTCTATGCGCGATTTTTATAGCACAGCGACACGCAGGAATGCAACTATCGCGTTCTGGAAGAACTGCCCCAAACAATATTTCTGTCTCAGGGGTGCTGCAGGGCTTCAGTGAGGATCAACACAAGCTGGGGGAACAACACCTCATCTTCTGGTTAGGTACCTTACAACCTTCAGCACTCAACATTGAGCTTAACAATTTCAGATTGTAAACACCTTCTTCCATGTTGGTTATCCTCCCTCACATCTTTAAATCCCATGTTGCAGGGTTTCTCCCTGCACAGCCAACCCATTTTCAATTATTTATACTTCTCATCAACACCTTATCTAATATTTCTCTGCCACTCAGCTTATCATCAGTTATCTCTTTGTTTGTCTCTACCATTTTCTCTCTTGGCTCCCTCCTGTACAAATAACTGTAGTGGGCAGCACGGTGGCACAGTGGTTAGCACTGCTGCCTCACAGCATCAGAGACCTGGGTTCAATTCCCGCCTCAGGCGACTCTCTGTGTGGAGTTTGCACGTCTGTGTGGGTTTCCTCCCACAATCCAAAAATGTGCAGGTTAGGTGAATTGGCCATGCTAAATTGCTCGTAGTGTTAGGTGTAGGGATCTGGGTGGGTCGCGCTTTGGCGGGTTGGTGTGGACTTGTTGGGCCGAAGGGCCTGTTTCCACACTGTAAGTAATCTAATCTATTCAGTTCCTAACTTGGCTAGCTATTGCCAGTTCTGATGAAGGGTCACTGGACTCGAAGCATTGGCTGTTTTTCTCTCAACATAGACTGCTAGACCTGCAGGACTCTGTTTTGGTTTCAGATTTCCAGCATTCACAGTTCTTTGTGCTTATTACAGTAGAAGATATATCTTGGTCTTTTTTGGTGAATTACTGTTTTTTTTTCCCAAGGCAAGAGTGACATTGTTGGGGATTGGATTATGTCTCTCCTTCCTTCATAAAGGACAACTTTCCTCTTTAAATTAATAAAAATGGAAGTGTTTGTTTTTTTTTCTCTCTGTAAGTCATGACCTCCTAATGAAATTGGGACAATCTATATGTCTTTGGAATGTGTGCAGTTCTGCGTCATAGTTCAGAATAAGCTATTCTTGTATTTTTCATCCAAAGAGGAATTTCACCCCTCAGTATAAGTACTTTAACCCTGCCATTAAGAACTCCCTGTGCTAACTAACATGAACTTTTCAGTTTACTAATGTCTGGTGTTATCTTTTTATATTGACTTATGAATATTTCTGTGCTGTGTACCTATCATTTTAAAGAGATTCACGACAGCTTTCCTAAGAGCATTTCTAATGAAAGCCACTGAACATAATCAGGAAAGAGCTAAACACTGGAAATAAATGGTGAATGTGATTTATAGTCTCATCGACTGGCTGATGATCAATCTTGTTTAGGTCAGGTCGAAATTCCACATGTTACTGAACAGCCTCAGGTAACATGGATAAACATCCGACAGAATGTAGAGAATAGTACTCAACTGTTCAAAGGATTGTCCAAACTTTGTGCTTCTGCCCTTGTTACCTTGTCTTACAAGTAATTTAGTATTAAAATTGTTGATTATTACTGTAATTATTGGCCCAGATCTTCTAGTCTCTTGAATAGTGCACAGTGGCTCAGTGGTTAGCATGGCTACCTCACAACATCAGAGACCCAGGTTCGATTCCAGCCTTGGGCAACAATCTGTATGTTGTTTGCAAACTCCCCCTGTGTCTGTGTGGATTCTCTCTGGGTACTTCTAAAAGGTGCGCAGGTTAGGTGGATTGATCATACTGAAACAAATTGCCCCATAGTGTCCAGGGTTGTGCAGGTTAGGTGAGTTAGCTATGGTTTAAAAAAAACCCTGTCTAGGGTTATGGTGATGGGGTAGGGGTGTGAGTCTGAGTGGGAGCTCTTCAGAGGGTTGGTGCAAACTTGATGGCTGAATGGCCTCTTTCAGTCAGAATTCCATGACTGTCGAAGATTGGACTTAGCTCTCAAGGTGTGCATTTGCACCTGGTGGAAATCCCAAAGTACTGACATTTGTGGGAATTGTCCTGCTTCCCAGGAATCCCCACAATAGTCTCGGAGTGTGAGTTGGAGAATGTGGACAATTACATGGGACTTATTTGATAGTTCGCGAGAAAACATTAGACAGATTAAAATTTTGTCTAACACCTGGATAAGTACAGAACTGATCCAAGTTCACTTACACAGCCTCCTTGACAGCCTTTGAGGAGAAAGTGAGGTCTGCAGATGCTGGAGATCAGAGCTGAAAATGTGTTGCTGGAAAAGCGCAGCAGGTCAGGCAGCATCCAGGGAACAGGAGATCAGTATGATCTCCTGTTCCCTGGATGCTGCCTGACCTGCTGCGCTTTTCCAGCAACACATTTTCAGCTCCTTGACAGCCTGGCTATCCCATCAATTCTGTCACTTGACCCAACCATCCCTCAGAGACACATTAACCCCCAATCATGTGATTACATCTTTGACCAAACGTGACAACCTTGAACCACTTGATTAGTCCCGATCTGATTTCAAGACTCCACCAACTTGACCTGGTTACCCCCATCTCATCACTGACCTCCCCCGACCTATCCTGAGTTGCTCCTGATCTGACTACTCCTTCCAACAAAACCTGACCAAACTAGCCCTGCCAATCGCCACTTATTAACCTACCCACCTCGACATCTGACCGCTTCTCCACCTGCCACACTACTCTCATACATCACCCCCAAACCCACTTACACTCTTATTTCATTCGTCCACTATCCAACTGTAACCATTCAATCATTCATTTGCTCACCCATTTATCAATGTTAGTACTGGATAGTTATGATTATTAAACAATTCTGAAGAAGGGTCAATGGACCCAAACATTAAGTCTGCTTTCTCTCCGCAGATGCTGCTTGACCTGAATTTTTCCAGTAATTTCTGATTTTGTTATTTATAATTACTATATGGCTTCTAATGCTCTAAATAATATGTGGACCCTCCCTTTGGCCTGACCACTCTGCTGTTTCATTGCTCTTCAATGGGTGAAGCATTCTGCATTTCTAGAGAAGTCGGGCTTGGAAGACGTGGCAAGAAATGCAGAGAATACAAGAAGAGTTGTTAGGATATCAATTCACCAATGTTTGGCTTTCTGTGGAATACCTGGGCCATTGGCTTTTTAAAGCTGTTGATAGACCCAAGCGCACAATTTACTGCACCAAGAGCTCACACACAAAGATTGGGAACTTACAATCAGAGTCAAAACAATCAGCTCACCTGTCTGGGATCACTTCAGATCCAATAACCTTGACAGCTTGTTTTGAGGATATAAGCTAAAGGTTAGAAAGGTTACAGCACAGAAAGAAGTCATTTGAAAATGGGGCCATCTGTTTCTTCTGGTTTTCTATGAGAGCAATGCAATTGTTCCTATCCTGTTATATTTGCCCTTTGTCCTGCAATTACTTTCTGTTTGGATAAGTATTCAATTTACCTTTGAGAGCCCAAGTTGAAATGACCTTCTCAGGTTTTGCATACTTGATCCTAACCATTCACTGCCTCAGAAACATATTATTCAGCACAACGTAGATCCTTTTTGCTTCTACCTTAATCAATGTTCTCCGGTACTCAATTCTTCTGTCAATGACAATAGCATCTCCTCATCTAACTCAGAAAGGAGCCCCTTCTGATATTGGACGCTTCTATCAAATCTCCAAATAGGTTTGAGGGGGGAGTAGGTAACCTGATAAGGTCAGAGTTTTTCTGCAATAAAAGCATTACTTATTTGGATATGTTTTTAAATTCAATTCAGCAGTTGCACAGACATCATTACTGATAAAAACCATAAGAACAGTTGATGCTGTAAATGGGAAATGAAAATAGCAGTTGCTTGAAAAGCTCAGCACGTCTGGCAGCATCTGTGAAGAGAAATCAGTATTAATGTTTTGGGTCTGGTGACTATTCCTCAGATTGACCCCATGCCTGTGGATTATTTGTTTAAAGCTGAAAATGTGTTGCTGGAAAAGCGCAGCAGGTCAGGCAGCATCCAGGGAACAGGAGAATCGACGTTTCGGGCATAAGCCCTTCTTCAGGAATGAGGAAAGTTTGTCCAGCAGGCTAAGATAAAAGGTAGGGAGGAGGGACTTGGGGGAGGGGCGTCAGAAATGCGATAGGTGGAAAGAGTTCAAGGTGAGGGTGATAGGTCAGACTGGGGTGGGGGCGGAGAGGTCAGGAAGAAGATTGCAGGTTAGGAAGGCGGTGCTGAGTTCGATGGATTTGACTGAGACAAGGTGGGGGGAGGGGAAATGAGGAAACTGGTGAAATCCGAGTTCATCCCTTGTGGTTGGAGATTATTTATTTAAACCTCTGGAAATACTAGTTTAGTAACATAACCATTATTTTCTCAAATCCATCGTAAAAATTACCATGTGATAGATTTGACAGTGGATACGACTAACATCCAGAACTATCTGGGGCTACAGCAATGTTGTCATCAGTGAAAGGATAACTCTGAAATCTGTAGAATTTAATTAACAATTGATCACTGCTTAGAAAAAAATGAATGAATGAATTTCAACACATTGGTACTCATTGTTTGGTACAAAGGAGCAATGATAGAAATGGGAATAGGCTTCGAGATATGATGACCAGGATAGAGTTGTGATACTCAGAAGCATGTCAGACATGAATTAGCTTATATTTTGCTGTTGAAGCACGCTGGGGTAATGACATCTCTGTACTGATGTTAAATTTCGACTAATTAACTGCTCTTACAATAGACACAATGCTCGATGAAAAATTGGTTACAATCTCTCCATTGGGTTGCTTGTCAGTTTTAATATCCTTAAGGATCATTATTCATTATGCTGTCCAAAGATTTCCAGAATTAATGTTTATAATCAGGGTATTACAATATGCAAGATTTAAACTTTGCCCATCTTGTGTTTTTAAAAAGGCTTTTTTTGGCATGTTCAAGTTTTACTGCAAGTGTGTTGGAAATGTTTTGTGTAGCAGAAATGTGGATTAATTTAACAAAGATTGCCAGAATATTATATATTACATATGCCTGATCTTGTTGACATTGCAATAGTTTTTACTTTTAAATCAAAGTATGATGAAGCTTTAGTATGGATTCTAAAGAGCTATATCCCCAAAACAATATTTCTAACTAATTACACGTGCAGTTTGTGGTTGAAATTGGAGGCAGAGGGATGACTCATGGCCCATTGATTTGCAATGAGGTACCTGAACTTAGGCAGTCCTAACATTTATTCTCAGTAAGTGGCATCATCATTGGCAGTGAATGAACATCAACACTGGTCTGGACTGGGGACCTTACCATTAGTGGACTGATTTGGAGGTGCCAGTGTTGGACTGGGGTGTACAAAGTTAAAAATCACACACCACCAGTTTATAGTCCAGCAGGTTTATTTGGAAGCACACTAGCTTACGGATTGCTGCTCCTTCATCAGGGGGTTATCCTGATGAACGAGCAGCGGTCCGAAAGCTAGTGCTTCCAAATAAACCTGTTGGACTATAACCTGGCGTTGTGTGATTTTTAACTTAGTAGTGGACTGACCTCATGCTGTAGTTGAAACTACATAACTCCTTGTCTAATACTAAACATTGTATTACAGTAGTACACATTGGAGAAAGTGAGGACTGGAGATGCTGGACATCATTGTAAATACTGGTTTCCGAAATAACTCCACAGAAGCTGGCATCCCATCAGCAAGTGACCCTTTATTTACATGTGGAAATAATGAAGAGAAATCAATGTTAGATGGTTGAAGAAATCCAATGATATTCTTGAACTAGGTTGACTTTCCATTCCCATCATATTGTACTGTTTTCAGATTTTCCTTGTACCACTATCCGAATAACTCTTTCCAATATGTGTTCCTCCTTTGATTATGAAATATCTGAAAGTGAAAAATTCTAATGACAATTCTGTCTCAAATTAGCTCTCGTTAACACTGGTCCAGCTCCCTCAAAGCCAGCTCTGAGTATCAGGGTGTCTGATGCACTTCTTTCTTTCTGTAAGCCAGGGCTCCCTGATTGGGCCAGATTAACCACCCTAATTAGGGTGGTTATCTAAAAAGTGAAAAGTTCTGATGACAAATCTGTCTCAAATTAGTTCTGTAATTATGATGATTATGAGTATTAGTAAATATATAATACATTAATAAATGATCATAATCACAACATTCTGACAATATGTAAATTGTGTTCTGACTTTGTATATAACAACAAAGTTGTTAATTGGTTCTCTAGGAAGCTGAATTGATCTGTTAAATCTTACTTTCTCTGTAATGCAGTTAGTACTTGATTTAAAATATTCGTAAAATTCTCTCATGATATTATTAAATGCATTTGTCTCTTTTACATTTTGCAACTTTAAAGCATGATCTGTAATCAAATCGAAAGGTGTTGCATTTTAAATATTTGTACAAAATGGAGGAAAACATGGTTTTGCATGGTTTCTCCTTCTCTGATTTTCACAACTTTTCTCCAGTGTTATGGAAGATTTGTGCCTTTCCCAAATCTTCTCTGAGCTTTTAGCACCATTTTACCCTGGAAAACAAAACTCAGCAATACTATGATCGCAAATCTTAAAGCAATAATTTCAGTTACACAATAAAAAAAATTTTTCCATTCAAAACATATTGTTTTAATAAACTCTTCTGAGTTCAATTTTTTTCATGTTAAGTAATTGATTAATATTGTTAGTTAAAACAAGTTTCTTCACAAGTGTCCTTCCTCGATAAACAATTTTCATACAGGCTTTACCAATTCTAAAATAATTTAACTACATTCATCCACTTAATGTAGCTTTGAAGGCTCTGTCAGCTTCTCAGCCTGGAATTTTCATTTCAAATGCAAAACTTTCCACTAAGGGACTTATCTGATATCATGTTTCTGGTATCAATTGTTGAATCCTAAGATTACAACTTGGATTATTCCTCTTGAGACTTCACTCAGTTTTTCATCAGCTTTTTTCAATACTTTTCATGGTTTCTAAGTGATTTGAGTTTTTACAGGTGGGCATAGAGCAGCTATAGCTCCTGCAAGCTAGCTGCTGTTTACACAGAAGCTGACAGGCTCTGTATGCTGTTCAGTATTTAAACATACCCTCACAGTTTTCTGGCTGGAATTCTTCCTCTCTTTCTTTTCCTCCTTTAATGGAACTAATTCTTGATTTCAGGCTAGCACTGTGTAGTTGAAATCTGCACTATGTTCACCATATTGTAACATTGAGGCAAGATGGAGTCTTCCAATCTCACCACTGCGTCCATATTGTAATGTTGCATGCCAGTGCTACTGGCATATGGAAAATAATGCAGGAATCAACTGGGATATCTGGGTAGATTAATCACAACAATTGGCATTAGTAAAGCCAATTATGGTGGTATTATGTGGGCAGGAGTACCCATACAATGCCTTACACAGAAAATAGCCTGTGACTTGATTAAGCAGCAGAGGTTCATTATGTACTTCTTAGTAATCATGATTTGGAGATGCCGATGTTGGACTGGGGGTGTACAAAGTTACAAATTACACAACACCAGGTTATAATCCAACAGGTTCAATTGGAAGCACTAGCTTTCGGAGCGCCGCCCCTTCATCAGATGATGTGGGAACTCAGGTTCAAATCCTGCCATGGTGGATTTTAATTGATTTCAATAAAAGTAAATCTGAAATTAAAAATCATATAATGACTATAAACCCATTGGTGATTGTTACTAAAAAACCCATCTGGTTCCCTAATGTCCTTTAGGGAAGGAAAATGCCATCCTTACCTGGTCTGGCCTACAGGTGATTCCAGAATCACAACAATGTGATTAACTCTTAACTGTCCTCTGGGCAACTAGGGATGGGCAATAAATGCTGGCCTAGCTAGCAACATCCTCAAGCACTGAATGAATAAAAAAATACTCCAGGGCCCTCTGCAATTCTTGGAAAACTCCTTATGACAATGGTGAGCTCTGCCGAGCAACAGATCTCTATATACTGATAAGTGGAGCTTATCTTGTGATATCAATTAACCCTTTCAGGTACTTAACTGCCTTATACAACATTCCAAATCACTGAAAACCTTTACAGATGTAAAACCTTCCATAGTGTCTTGAGGCTAAGATAAGGAGAGAATCTCATGTGTAAGATAATGGAACTCAGTATTGAGCTGTGCTTCACTTATTCTGATTAACTATGGCTTGCCAAAGCTCATCACTTCAGCTCAAACAACAAGAATACCCACTTGACTGAGGTACTGCCACCTCCACACATTTGAGAGATTGGTTGACAAATGAAGAGCGTGCTGAACTTTTCTGGAGGAGGTCCAGCTATATCACTTTTATGAACATAAGATGGATGAAGCAAAGCCCAATTTTGGCTACCAAAGTCTTGTCTGTGGATTTCTGAAAATAGCTAAACGTGAAACTAGATAGAAGCAATATTCAGATATCGCTGGTTGGTGCTTGAAATTGGATTATGTTGTTTTTCACAAATAATTGCAAGGCTTAATTCCCAATTTAGATCAGCTCATGAAATTGGAAACCAGTGAGTCAGATGGGAATTAGGTTTGGCCCTGTCTTGGAAATTTCATGATTTGGAGATGCCGGTGTTGGACTGGGGCGTACAAAGTTAAAAAATCACACAACACCAGGTTATAGTCCAACAGGTTTAATTGGAAGCACACTAGCTTTCAGAGTGACGCTCCTTCATCAGGCGAAGGAGCGTCGCTCCGAAAGCTATTGTGCTTCCAATTAAACCTGTTGGACTATAACCTGGCGTTGTGTGATTTTTAACTTGGAAATTTCAGGGCACCACATGCGGCTAAGAGAACCTGAGGTTGGTTCCTCACAGAAATGTCCTCAGTCAACTATCTTAAAGTAAGGTCATTTTTGGAGTAGTTTATTTGTAAGATCATAAGTCATGCTGTTCTTGCAGAGAATTCCAGTATTCGGTTCCATTTTTAACTCTTCTGTGAAAGAAGCAGCCCATGCCAGTTGATATCAGAAGCTGAATCAAAGCACTGAGTCCAGGGATGGCCAGTGAAAGGTATAAGTTTGGCCACAGAAAGACTAGATAATGTGCACCTTGAGTAGGAGGAAGCCCAAACATCTATCCTGGACCTTCAGCACTGCACAACCAGCATTAGGTTCTCTTCATCAAAATGTGGAAAGTCACCATTATAAAGGAGCTAACTTGAAGAATCAGATCAGTGTCATAGCCATGCCAATAAGAAAGATATCATATCATATCCTTTAATCAAGGAGGGCATCCCTTGAGTCTAAATTCTTACCAAGAAGCTAGCTATAAAATGTACGACCTATACGAGACATACAAGATGATCAGAGGATTAGATAGGGTAGACAATGAAAGTCTTTCTTTTTCCTAGGATGTTGATGTCAGCTTGTACGAGGGGGCATAACAACAAATTGAGGGGTGATAGATTTAAGACAGTTGTCAGAGTCAGGTTCTTTACTCAGAGAGTGGTAAGGATGTGGAATGCCCTGCCTGCCAGTGTAGTTAACTCAGCAACATTAGGGAGGTTGAAACAATCCTTGGATAAGCACATGGACGATGATGGGATAGTGTAGGGAGAAGAGCTTAGATTAGTTCACAGGTTGGCGCAACATCGAGGGCCAAAGGGCCTGTTCTGCATTGTATTGTTCTATGTTCTGTGCTTTATACTTGCCTGGATAGATATAACCAAAAAAGCTGTCAAGGTCAGATCAGTGACCTTGCCAATGCATTTACTATTCATATCCATCATCAGCTCACTCAGGTCACGGTGAATTCACTCCAGGAGATTCGTTGCTGCAACCAATCAATTTTATTTCAACAATATCTCCCTCCCATTGTATTTCCTATCACCTTGAATGATGAAAGCTGCAATTACATGAGAATTCCAGCACCTCCAAGTTAAACACTACCTTTCTTTTTGTTGCACCAATATCCTGGAGTTCTTTGAAGAACACCATCGTGAGAGCATTATCAGCATAATGACTCCATACGGAAAAACTATAATGACCATCTCTGTATAACGAGGAAGGGACACTTTATGCAGTCTTGCCAATGACACCCATACCTTGAGAACATTTTTTGTCTTTCATTAAGAGGAGGTCGGCATTCGAATTTTTTAAAAATAAAAAGCAAGTACAGTTTCGCAGTGGTCTATTCAAGGACGTGGCTAATACAAACCTTTTCCCCAAAGTATATTCCTTTTGTACTGTTTCAGTAATTTGAGCAAGAATGTTCTATTCGGAAAAAAAGCAAGATGAGAGAACAAGATAGTCTTTTGATATCTTTTGACTTGTGCAATAAATGACAATGCTTTTCGAGTTAAAAAATGTGGCGCATTAATATTTTTAAATTCTTAGTTTTTGAATGAACTCAGCAAATGTCTCTGATGGGGATAAAGGGCACATATTTTGCAGTTATTTCAGGCTTTCTATTTCCCCAGTCAAGGCTGTTTTCATTTACATTTTGGACTACCATCCACCCTTTTTCCTATTATTGATATGGAATTAAAAAGTGTCTTATTGCCTCTGGGTAAAGTTTCCAAGAGTACTTGGAACAAGCCACTTCATAATATCTTCTGCCAAGCTACAATCTTGACGTCAAACTTGGAATTGACGGTCTGAGGTGTATTTGTTTTAATGTCAGGAGTATCATGGGTCAGGCAGATGAATTTAGAGCCTGAATTAATACATAATACTATGATGTTGTACCGGTTACAGAGACTTGGAGTTGAGAGAAGGATGAGACTGGCAGCTTAATGTTTTGGGATTTGGATGTTTCAGGCTAGATGGAGAGCAATGTAAAAGGAGCAGGGGAATTGCATTACTGATTGATATCACAGCAATTCTGAGTGAGGACACATTGGTGGGTTGATCCAGAAAGACCATATGGTTAGAGGTTAGGAATAGGAAGAGTGCAAACACTATGATAGGATTGTAAAGCAGGACTCCCACCAGCTGGCAGGAGATAGAGGAACAGATATGTGGACAGATTATGGACTAATGCAAAAGCAAAAGTGTTATTGTGGTAAGTAATTTTAATTTCCCCTATATTGACTGGGATTCACTTAGCGCCAGGAGTTTAGAGGGTGTGTGTGTGTGTGTGGGAGGGGGGGTTGGAATTTTCCTAAGTGCAAACAGGGTTTTGTTTTGAAACAATATGTAAATAGTCCAACTAAGGAAGGGGCTATTTTAGATCTGTTACTGGGGAATGAGTTTCGATCAGAGTGGTGCTGGAAAAGCATAGCAGGTCAGGCAGCATCCGAGGAGCAGGAAAATCTACATTTCGGGCAAAAGCTCTTCATCAGAAAGCCTCCGGGGTGGAGAGATAAATAAGACCATAAGACATAGGAGCGGAAGTAAGGCCATTCGGCCCATCGAGTCCACTCCGCCATTCAATCGTGGCTGATGGGCATTTCAACTCCACTTACCCGCATTCTCCCCGTAGCCCTTAATTCCTTGCGACATCAAGAATTTATCAATTTCTGCCTTGAAGACATTTAGCGTCCCAGCCTCCACTGCACTCTGTGGCAATGAATTCCACAGGCCCACCACTCTCTGGCTGAAGAAATGTCTCCGCATTTCTGTTCTGAATTTACCTCCTCTAATTCTAAGGCTCCCACCAGCTGGCAGGAGATAGAGGAACAGATATTTGGACAGATTATGGACTAATACAAAAGCAAAAGTGTTATTGTGGTAAGTAATTTTAATTTCCCCTATATTGACTGGGATTCACTTAGTGCCAGGAGTTTGGAGGGTGTGGGGGGAGGCTGGAGAGAAGGTAACAAAGAGTACATGGGGGATGGGGGTGGGGATGGAGGTGATAGGTCAGAGGGGAGGGTGGAGCAGATAGGGGGAAGGGAGATTGGCAGGTATTGGGGAATGAGTCCAGCCACATGATTGAAGTTTCAATGGGAGAACATTTAGGAAATAGTGACTATAAACTGTTAGCTTTAAGTTATTTATGGATAAGGATAAGAGTAGATATCAGGTGAAAGTAGTAAGCTGGGGTAAGGATAACCACCACAGCATTTGACGGAAACTGGGGAATGTAGACTGGGGGCAGCTCTTTGGGGGTAAATCCACATCTGGCATGTGGGAATCTTTCAAAGGCCAGTTGATTAGAGTTCAGGACCAGCACGTTCCTGTGAAAATGAAGGACAAGTTTAGCAAGATTTGGGAACCTTGAATGATGAGAGAAACTGTAAGCTGAATAAAAAAGTAAAAGGAAGCATATGTGAGGTTTAGGAAATGGAGTTCAGACAGAGCTTTTGAAGAATACAAAGATAGCAGAAAATAAGTCAAGCAAGGCATTAGGTTGGTTAACAAACATAAAATGTCTTTGGCAAAAAGGGTTAAGGAAAATTCCATTTTCTAAAATATGAAGTAAGAGGGCAGTTAGGGAAAAGATAGGTCCACTCAAGGACAATGGAGGGAATTTATGTATGGCGATGGAGGAAGTGGGAGATATCCTTAATGAATATTTTGCATTGCTATTCATAAAGGAGAAAGATATGGTGGATGATGAGTCTTGGGAGGGGTATGCTAATATTCTGGGGCATGTCAACATAAAAAAGCAAGCGGCGTTGTGTGTTTTAAAAAGCATTGTCCATGTCACCAGGGCCTGATGTGATCCATCCTAGAATACGGAAGAAGGTAGGTAAGGAAATTGTTGAAGCACAATGCAAAATCTTTGTATTCTCTTTTGTTACAGGAGAGATACCAGAGGACTGGAGAATATGTAATGTTGTTCCCTTGTTTAAGTGGAGCTACAGGGATAATCCAGGAAATTACAGACTTGTGAACCTTTTGCCAGTGATAGGGAAATTATTGGAGAGAAATCTTAGAAATACAATTTACTCACATTTGGAAAATGTGGAACAATTAGTTATAGGCAGCCTGCCTTTGTGTGGAAAGGTTATATTCACAAACTTGATTGAGTTTTTGAAGAAATTACAAAGATGATTATGAGGGCAATGCCATAAATGTTGTCTCTATCAACTATTAGAAAGGCCTTTGACAGGCTGCTAGAGAAGGGAAAGTCTCATGGGATCCATGATGAGCTGATAAGATGAATACACAACTGTCTTGGTCATAGAAGATGGAGATTGGCAGTGGAAGAGTGCTTTTCTGACTGGAGATCTGTGACCAGTGATGTTCTGTTGTTTCAAATATATATCTATGACTCGGAGGAGAATGAAGGTGGCCTAATTAGTAAATTGTGGATGATACAAAGATTGAGGGAGCTGTGAATAGTGAGGAGGATTGTCAGAGGAAACTCATCCTCCCACGCTGCCAAGGACATGCTGGTCCTGGGCCTCTTCCATCGCCAAACCCTAACCACCCAATGCCTGGAGGAAGAATGCCTCATCTTCTGCCTTGGGACCCCCCCCCAGCCACATGGGGTCAATGTGGATTTCACCAGTTTCCCCTTTCCTCTTCCCCCCACCTTATTCCAGTCCCAACCTTCCAACTCATCGCCAGTCTCTTGAATGGTCCAACCTGTCCATCTTTCTTCCCACCTATCTGCTCCACCCTCCTCTCCGACCTATCACTTTCACACCTACCTATCACATCCTTAGACGAGCATAAGGGAAATAGGAGTATACTTAAGAGGGAAATCAGGAGGGCAAAAAGGGGGCATGAGATAGCTTTGGCAAATATAATTAAGGAGAGTCAAAGGGTTTTTACAAATACATTAAGGATAAAAGGGTAACTAGGGAGAGAATAGGGCTCCTCCAAGATCAGCAAGGCTTCCTTTGTGTGGAGCAGCAGAAAATGGGGGAGATACTAACTGAGTATTTTGCATCATTATTTACTGTGGAAAATGATATGGAAGATATGGACTGTCGGGAAATAGATGGTGACATCTTACAAAATGTCTAGATAACAGAGGAGGAAATGTTGGGTGTCTTGAAATGGTTAAAGGTAGATAAATCCCCTGTACCTGTTCTAGAAGCCAGAGAAGTGATTGCTGGGCTTCTTGCTGAGGTATTTGTATCATCGATAGTCACAAGTGAGTTGCCGGAAGACTGGAGGTTGGCTAACATAGTGCCATTGTTTAAGAAGGGTGGTAAGGAAAAGCCAGGGAACTATAGACCAGTGAGCCTGACGTCGGTGGTGGGGAAGTTGTTGGAGGGAATCCTGAGGGACAGGATGTACATGTATTTGGAAAGGCAAGGACTGATTAGAGATAGTCAACATGGTTTTGTGCTTGGGAAATCATGTCTCACAAACTTGATTGAGTTTTTTGAAGAAGTAACAAAGAAGATTGATGAGGGCAGAGCAGTAGATGTGATCTATATGGACTTCAGTAAGGCGTTCGATAAGGTTCCCCATGGGAGACTGATTAGCAAGGTTAGATCTCATGGAATGCAGGGAGAACTAGCCATTTGGATACAGAACTGGCTCAAAGGTAGAAGACAGAGGGTGGCGGTGGAGGGTTGTTTTTCAGACTGGAGGCCTGTGACCAGTAGAGTGCCACAAGGATCGGTGCTGGGTCCTCTACTTTTTGTCATTTACATAAATGATTTGGATGCGAGCATAAGAGGTACAGTTAGTAAGTTTGCAGATGACACCAAAATTGCAGGTGAAGTGGATAGCGAAGAGGGTTACCTCAGATTAGAATAGGATCTTGATCAGATGGACCAATGGGATGAGAAGTGGCAGATGGAGTTTAATTCAGATAAATACGAAGTGCTGCAGTTTGGGAAAGCAAATCTTACCCGGACTTAGACATTTAATGGTAAGGTCTGAACAAAAGAGACCTTGGAGTGCAGGTTCATAGCTCCTTGAAAGTGGAGTCACAGGTAAGTAGAATAGTGAAGAAGGTGTTTGGTATGCTTTCTTTTATTGGTCAGAGTATTGAGTACAGGAGTTGGGAGGTCATGTTGTGGCTGTACAGGACATTGGTTAGGCCACTGTTGGATTATTGCATGCAGTTCTGGTCTCTTTCCTATCGGAAAGATGTTGTGAAACTTGAAAGGTTCAGAAAAGACTTACAAGGCTGTTGCCAGGGTTGGAGGATTTGAGCTCAAGGAAGAGGCTGAACAGGCTGGTGCTGTTTTCCCTGGAGCGTCGGTGGGTGAGCGGTGACCTTATAGAGGTTTACAAAATTATGAGAGGCATGGATAGGGTAAATAGGCAAAGTCTTTTCCATGGTGTAGGGGAGTCCAGAGCTAGAGGGCATAGGTTTAGGGTGAGAGGGGAAAGATATAAAAGAGACTAAGGGGTAACGTTTTCACACAGAGGGTGGTACGGGTATGGAATAAACTACCAGAGGAAGTGGTGGAGGCTGGTACAATTGCAACATTTAAGAGGGATTTGGATGGGTATATGAATAGGAAGGGTTTGGAGGGATATAGGCCGGGTGCTGGCAGGTGGGACTAGATTGGATTGGGATATTTGGTCGGCATGGACAGGTTGGACTGAAGGGTTTGTTTCCATGCTGTACATCTCTATGACACTATGACTCTATGACATTCCCATCTACCTTCATCCAAGCCCCACCCCGTCCCATTTATCTCTCAGCACCCCCCGGCACACAAGCCTCAGTCCTGATGAAGGGCTTATGCCTGAAACATTGATTCTCCTGATCCTCGGATGCTGCCTGACCTTCTGTGTGTTTCCACCACTACACTCTCGACTCTGATCTCTAGCATCTGCAGTCCTCACTTTCTCCTGTCAAAGAAAACAGCAGGGTACAGATAGACTTGGTGGAGAAATGGCAGATGGAATTTAATCCAGACAAATATGAGGTGATGCATTTTGGAAGATAGAACGCAGTAAATGGCAGAACCCTTAATTGCATCATTGTATGGGGGGATTGAGATGTATAGGTCCACAGCTCACTGAAATGTGCAACACAAGTGGATAAGGTGGTCAAGAAGGCATAGAACTTGCTTGCCTGCATTGATCAAAGCTAAGAGTATAAAAAGCTGGTAAGTCATTAGTAGCTACATGGAACATTATTTAGGCTAAATTTGGAATATTGCATGTAATTCTGGTCACCACATTACTAGAAGGAAGTGGAGACTTTGGAGAAGGTACAGAAATGGTTTACCAGGATGCTGCCTGGTTTGGAGGATATTAACTATGAGGTGGGATTGGACAAACTTGATTTGTTTTCACTTGAACATTGAAGGGTGAGGGGTGACCTAATAGAAATTTACAAAATTATGATAGGCATGGATAGAATGGATAGTCGGAGTTTCTTTTCCCACAGGTAGAAATGTCAATTACTAGGGGACATAGGCTCAAGATGAAACGGGGTAAGTTTAAAGGAGATGTGAGAGGCAAGTTTTTTATACAGAGTGCCTGGAATGTGCTGGCAGAAGGGATGATGGAGCTAGATACAATAGCAATGTTTGAGAGGCTTCTTGACAGACAAATATGAATAAACAGGAAATAGAGGCCGATGTACTGCATAGAGGCAAAGGTTTTGGTTTAGAAAGGTATCATCTCTTGGCATCATCAGTCTTGGAGAGCCAAAGAGCCTGCTCCTGTGCTGCATTGTTTTTTGTCTTTTTTTGAACCCATAGTGACAGAAATTTGGTCTCAGGATTTGCTAAGCATTCCTGGAGCATTGCCTGGTGCTTCCTAATTGTGGAGAAAGTGAGGTCTGCAGATGCTGGAGATCAGAGCTGAAAATGTGTTGCTGGAAAACCGCAGCAGGTCAGGCAGCATCCAGGGAACAGGAGAATCGACGTTTCGGGCATAAGCCCTTCTTCAGGATTGCCTGATGCTTCCTAATTGTGGTCGTCATTTTAATCAATCATTCTGTTCAGATGGTCCATCAGTCACTGCTGGAGCAGATAGAACTTGAACCCAGGCCTCCTGGCTCAGAGAAAGGGACAATACCACAGTGCCATAAGAAACCTCAACTGTGGTGTGTTTTATATTCTTGATCTCATTGTGCCATTAAAGAATATTTAGAGTTTGTTGAAGTAAGGAAAACATTAATTCTATTTAAGTCACATCTCACTGTGGCTTTATTTTGCCACATAGCTGCTATCAGTGAATCAGAGGGACTTGTATATTCTTCTGCTATTGCAGGTTCTCAACTCCAATGTAAAACTGACCACAAATTTCAAAACAAATTCCCTACAGCAGCAGAAGCACTGGAAGCCAGTGATACATATACATTAATTGCATCTAGCATTTCTTATGGACCATATCTGACTCCATAAGACCATAAAACATAGGAGCAGAAATTAAGCCATTCAGCCCATTGAGTCTGCTCCACCATTCAATCATGGCCGATAAGTTTCTCATTCCTGTTCTCCCGCCTTCTCCTCATAACTCTTGCTCCCATTGAGAATCAAGAACCTATCTATCTCAGTCTTAAACATACTCGAGGATCTGGCCTCCACAGCCTTCGGTGGCAGTGAATTCCATAGATTCATGACTCTCTGGCTGAAGAAGTTTCCCCTTATGGCAGCATGATGGCTCAGCGGTTAGCATTGTTGCCTCACAGCACCAGGGTCCTGGGTTTGATTCCCACTTGGCTGTGTGGAGTTTGCACATTCTCCCTGTGTCTGCATGGGTTTCCTCCGGGTGATCCGGTTTCCTCCCACAATCCAAAGATGTGCAAGTCAGGTGAATTGGCCATGCTAAATTGCCCACAGTGTTAGGTGTGTTAGTCAGGGTTAAATAGAGGGTAGGGGAATGGGGTTGGGTGGGTTTCTCTTCGGAGGTGCGGTGTGACTTATTGGGCCGAAGGGCCTGTTTCCATATTGTAGGGAATCTAATCTTATCTCCATTCTAAAATGTCTTCCTTTTACTCAAAGGCTATGCCCTTGGGTTCTAGTCTCTTCTACCAATGGAAACATCTTCTCATCATTCATCCATCCATCCCCCTCAAAATATTTTAAGAAGGTAACACTGACCCTAACTCTTTCTTATTTTGAAGGCAAATCTAAAGTATCTGTTCCAGACGCATTGTGACTGGTCAAACCACTTAACATTAATTTACTTAAACACTGTAGTTAAAATACAACCAAAGAAAGAGGAATTTAGAATAACAACTCCATTGGAAAACTTAACAGACTCATAAGTACTGTACCTATTACTAATTAACTGTTCCAATATAATAACATTCCAAAAGCACACACATTGGCAAAAGAAGAGAAAAATTCAGGCACAGATTCTCACATGCAGTTCTCCAGTTCAGGAAGAAAACATGGAGAAATTCAGAGAGAATACCAGCCAGGAGACATTCACTGAAGCTTCCAACTCTTTTGAGACCCCAATAGCTTCTGCTGCTATTCAGAAATCTTGGGCTGTGAGAGCTGGCCACACCCATTCAAGCTGCATTTAAAAAACCCAAGGCCTCCCAAGCTGTTTACTCAAGCGGTCTTCAGTAGCTTTACAACCTCACATCAAAACAAGCCAGGACAAAATAATCTCTTAAAGTGACAGCACAGCATCATCATACATTGTTAAGGCTGTCCGTGAGGAAAATGTAGTGGTGCATTAATTTCTTACTATTCTGATGATCATCCTTGTTATATGAGGCTGTATCGTGGATTTCTCTTTGAAAATGTTGGTGTTTTGGAAGAAGCTGAATTGAACAGGTTACTGCCAGATCAGGAATGCTATTCATTCTGCATTCATTTCACCCAATGGAACATAGCGTTCTGAAAATGTCCTCCATATCTCCAGGAACATTATAAGCTATGTCTTTCAAACTGTCAACTATTTTTCATCCACAACTGCGGTTTATCATGTTCTGTAAGTGTTGGAAAGAAAGTACTTGACTTTATATCATATCTGACATGTCTCAGTATGTCCCAAAGTTCATCACAGCCAATGAAGGACTTTGCAGCATTCAGATCATGTCTAATTTATGGACAACAATGTCCTATCATAAATGACCAGAGTTTGGTCAAGGGATAAATATTGACTGTGACATTGGGAGGTTTTCCCGGCTCTTAAATTTCAAGTTCATATGAGGAACATTTTTCATTCACGTGAAGGGGGAGATAGGGGCACAATTTAATGCCTCACCTATTGTTATATTTCACCAGTTGTGCGAGGCTTAGATAAAATCCTCTGGAATGTGACTTGAACAGATAGCCATCTGTCTTGGAATCAAGGGGAGTATTCTTCAGCTCATTGGGCTTTCGATAGCTTGCAATCATGAGCAGGCAAGCTGGAAACATTATCCCATATTAGTTTCCAAATCCAACTGCAACGACCAATACCTACCTCAGCTCAGATCAGATACCAATCGTTGAAGTTTCTTTAAGAATGAGGGAATGCGATAAAGGTCACAGAAGAGAATTTTGTTATGTTTAAGCATGTGTAGTGGAGAATATCACAGAGTCATAGAGCAGTAGAGATATACAGCACCGAGACAGATCCTTCGGTTGAATTCATCCATGCCGACTAGATATCCTCGATTAATTTAGTCCCATTTGCCACTTTTGGCCCATATCCCACTAAACTCTTCCTTTTCATATACCCATCCAGATGCCTTTTAAAATGCTATAATTCAACCAGCCTCTACCACCTCCTCTGGCAGCTCATTCCATACACACACCACCCTCTGTATGAAACAATTGCTCCTTAGGTCCCTTTTAAATATCCCCCTCTCACCTTCAATCTATGCCAGCTAGATCTGGACTCCCACCCCCACCCCAGGGAAAAGACCTTGTCTATTTATCCTATCCATTACCATCATGATTTTATAAATCATTTTATAATGATTTCATAAGGTCACCCCTCAGCCTACGACACTCCAGAGAAAATAGCCCTAGTCTATTCAGCCTCTCCCTATAGCTCAAACCCTCCAAACCCAGCAACATCCTTGTTTATCTTTTTTGATCCCTTTCAAGATTCACATCTTTCCATTAGCAGAGAGACCAGACTGAATTCAGTATTCCAAAAGTTGTCTAACAAATGTCCTGTACAGCTGCAACATGACCTTCGAACTCCTATACTGAATGCACTGACCAGTAAAGGCAAGCGAACGAAACATCGCCTTCACTATCCTGTCTACCTGTGATGCCAGTTATATTATGAACAATGAACCTGCACGTCAAGGTTTCTTCATTCGGCAACAGTCCTCAGGACCTTACCATTAATTTGGTGGTAAGCATTTCCCAGTGATCGCATGTCACAATCTAAAAGGGTTGCATTCTAATCAATAAGCAGTTCTGTTAAATTCATGCAACTCAGTCAGCGTCAATGGGGTATTCCAAACACAGGCAGCTTGGGCGTTGAGAAATAAGCTCATGCAAGCCCTTTAGCCCAGCTGTGTTGGTCTCTCATTGAGATGTGAATGAGACAGGCGGAAACTAACCGCTTATCTGAAAACACACTTAAGCAGTCTGAACTTGCAAAGGGTTAACATATTGGCTCAACTTCCTGTAAATTCCAGTCACATATTCAGAAATGATTAATTGTCAGAGCTGGTTAAAGCTGCACAGTCCAGCAGAGGCACAGATCCACCCCGGGGAAAGCTGTGTGATTTGTATGGTGATTTATCAGACAAATAAATTACTTTCAGGTTCCTCAGCATGCTTTTTCCATTCCTTTTTATGAGCTTACTCTATTAGAACCATTGGATATTATTCCCTCCCATTTATATCCTGTCATGATACACATCTACCCAGTTACAACTGCTAAGCTCAGGACTCCACATGTCAATTGCAATGTTCTTAATGAGCTTTATTACTAAAATGGAAATGTTGCTGGTAAAACATCATACATAAATGAATTTGACCCACTGAGAGTCGAGGACTTTTAATGTCTTTAGGAAAACTCTGACTGAATTTCACGTTAACTGCTGGATTCCTTCCAAAGTATATACTCAAGGGAATGACAAGCATTTTAGCTGTTTCACTAATATATCCATATGGCATCTTAAATTGATGTATTAGTCTAGGAACTTGGAGCAAGGGTAAGATAATAAGCTACCCCTCTCTCCCCAACAACTAACCACTCCCTCCTGGATACAAACCAACACAAGCTACAGGACGATTGATGTCACTCCATCATTAACCTAATAAAATCAGTGTCAAGGAATGGATGCATTCGTTACAAATTAAATGCACTGCAAAATGTCAGGGCTGGTACTTAAGCGCCTCTTAATTGTGCGATTCATGTTTCAGCAAGGCCGTTTGATCTTCTAGCCCAGAAATGAAGAATTGTTGTGGTTCTTCGAGGCTTTTAACATTTAAAGTTCTGTTGTTCCTCTATTTCTGTTTGAATACTTCTATTGGTTAATGAGACAGACTGTCCATCCCATCATTTACTAAGGATTCCCAATGCCCCATTATCCTCCACGTGCCATCATTTGTTCACACTTTCTTCAATTTGCACCACGGAAAGCTATTGCTGAAGAGTGAGGTAAAAATCTAATCTTGGCCACTCAACAAATTCCCCACTCCGGCAAAATCTGGACAAGTATTTCTGCGCCAGTGTGATGCACATTGCTTTGTTTGTTGTAAAAACCTGAAATGCTGGAAACACCCAAGAGATAGATACAGAAATAAGGCCAATAACCTTGCATCAGAATTAAGAAATGTTACAAATGTAATTGTTTTTTAAGCAATTACAATGGATGATTGTGGGGGTAAAGAGTCAACAAGGAGTGGACGATGGAAAGACAAAGTGCCAAAACCAGTTGGTGGGACATGACCAAAGGGTTAGGATGGAAATGATTCAAGTAAAACTACCATTCACACCTTCTCTGAGTAAATCTTCTGTTCCTTTACTTGTTTTAGTATGTTAGATTTCTAACTTGCCTGAGTTCTGATAAACAACCATTAACCTGCAAAGGTAGTACCATTTTTCCTTTCTGAGATGCTGCAAGAACTGCCAAGTATTTTCTGTCTTGAGTTCAGATTTCCAACATCTACAGTGTTTCGCTTTTGCTTTGCTTATTCCTGTCTTTAGAGGTTTTGTTCATTCAACTCTATTGCAATGCAGATTTCAGTAACTCTCCACCTGTAGCGTCAAGCTCACAAGTTAGTGGAAATCATCATGCTGTATGTCACTTAACAACTCCATGATTGCACGTTCAACCCAAGCACTGTCTGCCTTGTGTCTCAGTGCCCTGTGTGGAGCAACCTTCCCAAGCAAGATCTGCCAGCAGACATCTTTTGGATTGAGGAATGGGAAATTACCATCAGGTTCCTTGTGACTAATGCCATTTGTAGAATTGCAGGCTTTGAACTAGCACAATGAGAGTGGTCCTCGCCAAACACGTTCAGGGAGTCTAGGAATCCTGCACAGTAAACCTGAACCTTTGGACAATCTGTACAAACTCCTTATGCACTTGTACCTACCACCACACAAGTTAAGAGATAGGGTAGGCCATTCAGCCTATCGAGTCTGCTACACTATAAAATCATGGTTGATTGATTGTAACTTCAAATCCATATTCCTGCATAGCCCTGATAACTTTTCAAACCCTAGCTGAATGAGAGTCTATCAACCTCTGGCTTAAAAATGTTCAAGAATTCCAGTCTCAAGTCCTTTCCACAAAGAGAATTCCAAAGACTCATGATCCACTTAGAGAACACTTTTTTTTGAAAGTCACAAGGAATGCTGCACATCACCAAAGAATGACCACCTATAAATTTAGAAGTGGACGAATCACATTAAAGCCAGCAATGAGGAGGCAGTTGCATGCCACTGGAGGTTTTCACTCATTAGATACATAAAATCATGGCCTCTTTAAGAGCACTAACCCTACTCCTTACTGATCAAACAGGTGAGCTTATTGACTATGAATTTATGAAGGAATATATTAACAACGTGGAAGATTTTCTGCTTAGCATGAGAAAATCCTCAAAAAAGATATCAGGATTCAGGAGATACCTTCAGCCTCTTCTTATTCCTGATGAAAGGCTTACGCCTGAAACGTGGACTCTCCTGCTCCTCAGCTGCTGCTTGACCCGCTGTGCTTTTCCAGCGCTACACTTTTTGACTCTTCTTAGACCTAAAAGACCTTCTTTACCATCTGTTGCTTCTGGGAAGCCTTTATGTTCTTTATTCTTTCATGGGATGTGGGTAACATTAGCTAAGACAATGTTTGTTACCGTAACTAATTGCTCTTGAATTGAATGGTTTTCTAGACCCATTGCTGAGGGTCTGGAGTCACATGTAGGCCAGACCAGGTAACGATGGTGGTTTTCCTTCCCTAAAGGATATTAGTCAATGAGATGGATTGTTATGACAATCAATGGTAGTTTCATGGCATTGTTACTTGATTAGTTTTATATTCCATGTTAATTAATTGAATTTAAAATCCACCAGCTGCTGTGCTGCACCCTGAGCCTGAGGCCTCTGGACTACTCCACTGTCGTCATCATGACGTCATCACCTCCTCTTTCCTTTAGGTAGTGCCACATCATGTTACGAACTCTTATCCTGCCATCAGCAAAATTCTGATTGCACCATAAAACAGCCCTCAATAGGGCCACTGTTTATAGAAATTAGCTACTTGTTTGTTGGGACAGGCCTGATGGTAGGACTGCAATGTGTAGCCAATCAGACTCAGTACTGAAAAGCAGTTTTGCCTCACAGTGCCAGGGACCAGGGTTTAATTCCAGTCTTGAGTGAGTGTCTGTGTGGAACTTGCATGTTCTCCCAGTGTCTGCATGGGTTTCCTCCAGATGCTCCAGTTTCCTTCCACAGATGAAGGATTTGCAGATGAGGTGGATTGGCCATGCTAAATTGCCTTCTGGTGTTCAGAGTTGTGCAGGCTAGGTGGGTTAGCCATGGTAAATGCAAGGTTATGGGGATAGTGTGGGTCTGGAGGATGCTCTTTGTAGGGTCAGTGCAGACTGGATGGGCCAAATGGCCTCTATCTGTTTTATAGGGATTCTATATTTCTACTTCATGATTTTCTCAGCCCTCTTTGATCCTCCCTTTCTGCCTCCTTAGAAGCTGGTAAAATGCACCCTTGATTCTACAGACAAAAGAAATTTAGTTGATTCAGCGGATATGTTCTAATTTACAAGAGCACCAGAAAACAATTCCTTATTGAATTCTATTCTTACTATTATCCCGTATTCTATTTCTGAAGGTCTAGTAATTGGATCTTGCAAACATTAAACTTCAGGTTCTTTACTGGTGAATGACTGCTGTGGGGACACGCCTAGGCATAATTGCATGATAAAAGGGTAATCAGTGGTGGCACCATTTTGAGCATTTCCAGCTTGAGGTCTTTGAAAATGTGAAATGCAGAGCAACAAAACAACTCTGCAGGAAGCAATACTCAAAACACTGACTAAAAATAGGAGCTGATGGGCCCTCATCTGCATCAGTTACGCAAACAATGTCACCTTTTTGCCAACTACAGAAGAATCCAAACAATGCCACGCTACTTCTGCAACTAGCTGTAACATGCCTGAGCTACCACCGCAGGAACTGCAAAACCTGCGCCCACACCTCCTCCCTTACCTCTATCGAAGGCCCTAAAGGAGCCTTCCACATCCATCAAAGTTTTACTTGCACATCCACTAATATCATTTATTGTATCCGTTGCTCCCGATGCGGTCTCCTCTACATTGGGGAGACTGGGCGCCTCCTAGCAGAGCTCTTTAGGGAACATCTCCGGGACACCCGCACCAATCAACCACAACGCACGTGGCCCAACATTTCAACTCCCCTTCCCACTCTGCCGAGGACATGGAGGTCCTGGGCCTCCTTCACCGCCGCTCCCTCACCACCAGACGCCTGGAGGAAGAACGCCTCATCTTCCGCCTCGGAACACTTCAACCCCAGGGCATCAATGTGGACTTCAACAGTTTCCTCATTTCCCCTTCCCCCACCTCACCCTAGTTCCAAACTTCTAGCTCAGCACTGTCCCCATGACTTGTCCGGACTTGTCCTACCTGCCTATCTCCTTTTCCACCTATCCACTCCACCCTCTCCTCCCTGACCTATCACCTTCATCCCCTCCCTCACTCACTCATTGTACTCTATGCTACTTTCTCCCCACCCCCACCCCCCTCTAGCTTATCTCTCCACGCTTCAGGCTCACTGTCTTTATTCCTGATGAAGGGCTTTTGCCTGAAACGTCGATTTCGAAGCTCCTTGGATGCTGCCTGAACTGCTGTGCTCTTCCAGCACCACTAATCCACAATCACAGATCATGCGGGGGTTCATCTTCATTTGTCATTAGGCACATTTCAATAAAAGCCATGATTAGAGTGCATTTCTTTTAGGTCAGTTTTACAAAAGTCCAATTCTACAACCTTCTAGGATCCTTGATTCTGCTTTCCCCTTGTGGTCTTGTTTAATTCATTCACAGGATATGAACTTTACCAACTGGGCATTTATTGCCCATCACTCATTACCCTTGACAAGATGGTGGAGCTGCCTTCTTGAACTACTGCGTTCCATTTGGTGTGGATAGACCAACAATGCTGAAAGTGAGGGAGTTCCAAGGTTTGAACCAGTAGCGCTGAAGGAATTGTGATATATGTCCAAGTCAAGATGGCGAGTGGAGGGGAACTTGCAGATGATGATTAAAACTGTTCAGGTTATTAAAAGTCTAAACTCCCAAATGTGTGGAATATCAATGGAAAAGGCCTGACCAGAACTACGCACAATATTCCAAATTCTAACAAAATTCTTATACAGCTGCAACATGATTTGCCAACTTTTATACTCAATGCCCTGACAATGAAGGCAAGCTTGCCGTATGCCTTCTTCACTACCTTATCCAATTTAGTGTTGCTACTTTCAAGGAGTTATGGATTTGGACTGTAAAAGCCCTCTGTACATTGATGCTCTCAAGAGTCCTGTAAATTTACTCTAAGTTTTTCTCTTTGCATCTGAACTGCCAAAATGCTTCCCCTCACACTTCTGTAACAATTCTATCATCCTTGGCACTGATAGCTTCTAAATACAATGAACTTGAGGAGAAAGCAGCCCTGAATATTGCCCTTCGTATATGCTAATTAGTCATTCAGCATCAGTCAAAACTTGAATTTAACTTGAAAAATGCAGCAATAGGATGAGGAACAAGTTTCCAACATTGTCTGTAATAAATGCAAACTTTCAATGTTTCTCAAATTTGTTTTGTCACAGTCTACTCAGATGGTGCAAAAGTCCCTTTAAGTCATCTACCAGGTCTACCATACCCCCTTAACTTTCTGTTCACTCCCACTGTAAAAAAACTGTTTCATAGTTAGGGGATACTGTAAATACTTTGCAGTTTTTTTTGCTACTTAATGCAATATGTTTGCGAGCTGTAATTTTAAAAATTAAATATCATAAATAAATTATTAATTCTATGCAGAAACAAATGTACAAACATTTTCATATTACAACCATTCATACTTTAAGTAAACATTTATTTGAAACATTCTAATATGTGTTATGTAATCATCACTGTAATCTCCTTCCGACAAGTTAATATTTATTTTGCATCTATATTAATTGTCAGTAAAACAAAGCTTCCTTAAAGAAAAGAATGACCTGGCTTTTGCTCAGGTTGCAGCACAGAGCAACCAGTCTGGTTACATGACATCATGTGAGAGGTGAGGCTAAGGGTTCTGACTGGTTCTCTCACATGGTTTTGGCTGTGGTGTTATGAATCACAACTTGCATTTTGGAGCAGCCCATGGACAACCAGTAACACATGGATCACTGTAGACATCATGGACTGTTCTTCCAGCAATGATTTAGTACTTAGATTTCTTCGAAACCTCTATCTGTGTCCTGCATATGAATGTATAAACATGGATCAGGTGTAGGTTATTTGGCCTGTTGAGCTTGTTCATGGTTAATCTGAATTCTGATTTGGAATTTTTGTCTAATCTAATCTTTTCAGAGGAAAATGGATCTGGGTGGGTTACTCTTCGGAGGGTCAGTGTGGACTGGTTGGGCCGAAAGGCCTGTTTCCACACTTTAGGGGAATCTAATCTAATCTGATCTACCCTCAGGTCCACATTGTCACCTACCCCAATAACCTACCACCTCCTTGATTAACAAGAATCTATCTACCTATGCCTTACAAGTATTTAAGAGCTCTGCCTCCAACATCTTTCCAGGAAGGGTGTTCCAAAGACTCAACCCTCTTGGAAGAAAAACAATTCACCTCTTTTAAATGTTTTAAATGGCAATCCTGATTTTTAAACAATGGTTCATAATTCTTGATTCTCTGAGAAGAGGAATCATCCTCTCCAAATCAAGCCACTAGATTCCTTAGGGCCTTAACGTGTTTCAAAGCAGACAGACAGTAACCATTAACTTGACCAGTTGACTCACTCTATGTGCCATAAATGATCTATTCCCAAACATAATTGTTTAACACACAATGAAATTACTCAGATTTCGCTTGATGTAGAACTCAAAATTGAAGAAGAAATAGGAGTGATGGGCCTGATTTTATTTATTTTTTGTCAGACTGGATGACAGAAATTTTATGTAATGTGTGAATATTCCATAGCTGCAGGTGTCTGCTGCTGATAGTTTTTCCAAGTTCAGTAAGATGCTACAACTTGCATTTATATAGGGCCTTTAATGTGATTAAACAAAATAAAGTGTTTCACTGAAATAAAACTCAGATCTGCTACGATGACACAAAATATAGACTATTGGTCTGCTCACTGATTGGACAGTAATGGTTTTAAAAAAGGAGCAAATTACTGAAGATACAAAATGGCCACAGACATTACCTGCCGAACACAGCTAACTAAATTTAATGAGACTGACATGGATTAAACAAAAGACATTCTGAGCAGAAATCAACATTTTACACAAGGGTAAGGCCCCATGAGAGGCATGAAAAGATTGTCATCTCCTACTTGGTTTGTATCACTCTGAGAATATTCATGTTGGAAATAAAATGTCACGTGGAGTGATTAAACTGGGGCACAAGAAACTCAACATTCATTCACAAATCAGCTGCTATTTCAAAGGGGTTCTTTGACAGTGGAGAAAAGATGGATTTTAGATTGCAGAACTGGAGAAGGGGAGGTGATGTCCTAGTGGTATTACGCTGGACTGTTAGTCCAGAGACCCAGATAACGTTCCTGGGGATCTGGGTTTGAATCCCACAATGGCAGATAGTGGAATTTAAATTCAATAAAAATCTGGAATTAAGAGTCTAATGATGAACAAAAATTGATTGTTGGGTGAACATGCACCTGGTTCACTCATGTTCTTTAGGGAAAGAACCGCCATCCTTACCTGGTTTGGTCTTCAGACTTCACATAGCAATGTGATTGACTCAACTGTCCTCTGCCCAATAGGGGGGGACAATTGATGACGATGCCATCATATAAATGAATGATAAAAAATGAAGGATACCTCTGATCCTTTTCTTAAGAAGAAAAGCATCTGGAGGCAACATTGTCGAGAAAGATTATGAAACCAAGAACTTAAAAGATAAATGCAATATATGCTACCACTTGTACTCCAATAAACACTTACCAGTTGGAGTCCCAGGTTCAACCTCTGCCTCAAAGAAAATCACAGAACCTCTAAACTGTATTTTTAAAAATCTTCCTTTTGTACTGGCTGCTACCTCCTTTCAAGTGGGTGCTTTTATGTATGCCCAATGACTGTACAAGGTTTATGCTTGAAGTTGCATCGCTATTCATTTTTCTGGGGATGAGCAGGGAACAACCTATTCTTTTTTCACACAAGAAAACCTTACGGTTGACTCCTGCTGCAAAAAAATTAATGTACTGCATTTTAATTACATTTGTCTTCAAAGTAAAACAAAAGTTAAAGCTTAGTTGTGAGCAACCAAGAAGGTTGAAAATTACAGAGCCACTTCACTCCTTTTCAGCTAGTCATAACAACACCAGGACTCAAAAAGATATTATGACAGATATCCAGACATTTGGTCAAAGAGATCAGATTTAAAGAAGATGGGATAGAGAGAGAGAGAGAGAGAGAGAGAGACAGAGAGAAATTTCAATTTAGGATAGAAATATCTAAACATATGACCTAAGTGGCTACAGCCATCAATCGTGGAGCTATAAAAATCAGGGATGTGCATGATATTCCTATTGAATTTTTCTGCATTAGCAATGTAACTATAATATAATTTAGGAATTTCTATTGCAGACCATCAGATTTCTGCTCATATAATTCAGCACTTATATTGTGATGAATTACAACATGGCCAAATCACAGTACGTCTTACACTGCTCAATAGGATTTACTTATATTCTGGATTAGTGGTGCTGGAAGAGCACAACAGTTCAGGCAGCATCTGAGGAGCAGTAAAATTGACGTTTCGGGCAAAAGTCCTTCATCAGGAATAAAGGCAGAGAGCCTGAAGCGTGGAGAGATAAGATAGGGTCGATTTTACTGCTCTTCGGATGCTGCCTGAACTGCTGTGTTCTTCCAGCACCACTAATCCAGAATCTGGTTTCCAGCATGTGCAGTCATTGTTTTTACCTAGTTGATTTTAATCTTACTGCGATTCCTCTTGCAAGGATGCCTGCCCTGAAGAACTTTTCCCTCCTCTCTCTACAAGAATCTCAGGGAGTCCCTCTCCCAATGCAACTCCCAGGTCATTTCCTGAAGCTCCCAGGTCATTCCCTGAAGCTCTTTAACATGTCCTGAAACAAAGTCGCTACCACAGCCACATTTGCTTCCTCAGTGCCTGCCTTCGTAACCAACTCATCCCACACGGACTCTGGACCACTTTTAAACCAGCAGAGTTCGGACCCGAACAGGACAAACAGTACAGACTACAGATTCAAAAACAGATTCAGCAACAGTTCTCCTTCAAGATCCTCCACTCCACACTTGCAGCAATGCGCCAGCACCTAACCTATCTACAGTCAGCCCTGCCTCAGCTGAGGGCCACACTCTCTCAGAATTGCAAAGGACCCACTCTGCACTACATCCTCAGGAGAATTCATACTCCCAAGAAATAGTATTTCAATTCCATCTCAAATATCAAAAACTAAGTACAACAACTTTTATCTACCCATCTCCATAACCAGCGCCCCTCAAACATTCCAAAACATTCCCCCGGCCTCTGGAACTGCTCGGACGCCATTAGCCAAGCGGCTGGTGCAGCTGCCACCCCCACGCTGATTGATGATGTCACTTCCGCTCCCATCATGGCCGCTCCCACAACCACTCCAACCCCTCACAATTCCTCATGCATCACATGTGACATCACTTCTGCCCCTCACATCATCGCTGATGTCACACGCTCAGTGAATTCTGCCACCCCTACTGCCGTGTCTGCCACCACTTCCGCCCCCACCAATGCCACTCACCTGCATTCTGCTGACACGCCGCCCCCACAGATCCCACTGTCACCATTCCCAGCCCCCAGAACCCTGAGGGGAACACCACCCCTGCTCATGACTCCACCCCCATTCCCCCCACCATCACACCCACTCCAGTTACTGGCTCCGCCCCCACTCCCAGCTCCACACCCACACCAGATCCCAGCTCTCAGCCCTGCCGAGTTTTCACCATCCCTCCAGACCTTCCCCTCACTGAGGACGAATGATCAGTCCTCAGCAAAGGACTCACCTTCATCCCCCTCCGTCCACGCATCAATGAATTTAATACATGACGTCGAACACTTCTTCCACCGCCTCCGCCTCCAGGCTTACTTTCACAATCAGGACTCCCGCTCACCTTCCGAGGACCCCATCGCCCACCTCCAACACACTCCATCCACCTGGACACCCCGCGCTGGCCTATTACCTGCCCTCGACCTCTTTATTTCCAACTGCCGCCGGGACATTAACTGCCTCAACCTGTCTACACCCCCCTCCCCCACTCCAACCTCTCACCCTCACAACGCGCAGCCCTCCAATCCCTCTGCTCCAATCTCAACCTCACCATAAAGCCAGCAGATAAAGGGGGCGCAGTGGTAGTCTGGAGCACTGACCTCTACACCGCTGAAGCCAAACGCCACCTTGAGGACACCTCTTCCTACCGCCCCCTCGATCATGACCCCACCCCCCATCACAAAACCATCATCTCCCAGACCTTACAGAACCTCATCACCTCAGGAGATCTCCCACCCACAGCTTCAAACCTCATAGTCCGGGAACCCTGCACTGCCCGGTTTTACCTGCTTCCCAAGATCCATAGGCCTGACCACCCTGGCCGACCCATTGTCTCAGCATGCTCCTGCCCCACTGAACTCATCTCTACCTACCTCGACACTGTCCTATCCCCCATAGTCCAGGAACTTCCCACATACATTTGAGACACCACCCATGTCCTCCACCTCCTCCAAGACTTCCGTTTCCCTGGCCCCCAATGCCTCATCTTCACCATAGATATCCAATCCCTCTACAGCTCCATCCGCTATGACCAGGGCCTCCAAGCCCTCCGTTTTTTCCTCTCCAGACGTCCCCAACAGTACCTTTCAACTGACACTCTCATTCGTTTGGCTGAACTGGTCCTCACCCTTAACAATTTCTCCTTCGAATTCTCCCACTTCCTCCAGACCAAAGGGGTAGCCATGGGCACATGTATGGGCCCCAGCTATGCCTGTCTCTTTGTTGGCTATGTAGAACAGTCGATCTTTCGTAATTACACCGGCACCACTCCCCACCTCTTCCTCCGCTACATTGATGACTGCATTGGCGCCACCTCGTGCTCCCGCAAGGAGGTTGAGCAATTCATCAACTTCACCAATACATTCCACCCTGACCTTAAATTTACCTGGACCATCTCTGACACCTCCATCCTCTTCCTGGACCTCTTCATCTCCATTAATGACGACCGACTTGGCACTGACATTTTTTACAAACCCGACTCCCACAGCTACCTGGATTATACCTCTTCCCACCCTACCTCTTGCAAAAATGCCATCCCGTATTCTCAATTCCTCCGCCTCCGCCGTATCTGCTCCCAGGAGGACCAGTTCCACCACAGAACACACCAGATGGCCTCCTTCTTTAGAGACTGCAATTTCCCTTCTCACGTGGTTAAAGATGCCCTCCAATGCATCTCATCCACATCCCGTACCTCCGCCCTCAGACCCACCCCTCCAACCATAGCAAGGACAGAATGTCCCTGGTGCTCACCTTCTACCCTACCAACCTTCGCATAAACCAAATCATCCGCCGACATTTCCGCCACCTCCAAAAAGACCCCACCACCAGGGATATATTTCCCTCCCCACCCCTTTCCGCCTTCCGCAAAGACTGTTCCCTCTGTGACTACCTGGTCAGGTCCACGCCCCCCTTCAACCCACGCTCCCATCCTGGCACCTTCCCCTGCCACCGCAGGAACTGCAAAACCTGCACCCACACTTCCTCCCTCACCTCCATCCAAGGCCCTAAAGGAGCCTTCCACATCCATCAATGTTTTACCTGCACATCCACTAATATCATTTATTGTATCCGTTACTCCCGATGCGGTCTCCTCTACATTGGGGAGACTGGACGCCTCCTAGCAGGGCGCTTTAGGGAACATCTCCGGGACACCCGCACCAATCAACCCCACCGCCCTGTGGCCCAACATTTCAACTCCCCTTCCCACTCTGCCGAGGACATGGAGGCCCTGGGCCTCCTTCACTGCTGCTCCCTCACCACCTCATCTTCCGCCTCGGAACACTTCAACCCCAGGGCATCAATGTGGACTTCAACAGTTTCCTCATTTCCCCTTCCCCCACCTCACCCTAGTTACCAACTTCCAGCTCAGGACTGTCCCCATGACTTGTCCTACCTGCCTATCTCCTTTTCCACCTATCCACTCCACCTTCCCCCCTCCCCCGACCTATCACCTTCATCCCCTCCCCCACTCACCTATTGTACTCTATGCTACATTCTCCCCACCCCCACCCTCCTCTAGCTTATCTCTCCACACTTCAGGCTCTCTGCCTTTATTCCTGATGAAGGGCTTTTGCCCAAAACGTCGATTTTACTGCTCCTCGGATGCTGCCTGAACTGCTGTGCTCTTCCAGCACCACTAATCCAGAATCTGGTTTCCAGCATCTGCAGTCATTGTTTTTACCTAGGAGTTACTTATATGCCACCTGAGTTTATGCATAGTTAGTATTCAATGCTTGACATATGCCTACACTGTATTTGGAGCGATTACCTTTATGAGTAACCTTCTCACTATTCCAATCTTTTACTCAGAACCGAGAGGAAGGTCACTCCGCCTTTTTAGATCACACCATGCTGTTGTAAGCAGAAGAATGCACTTTATTGCAGGCAGACAAATATTTTCCTGGCAATTAGCAATTGTTTTAATTTACATGGAAACAATGAGAGACAGTAATTCAGGTACACAGTGCTAAGGAAGCATTACTAAGAGCTACAGTGAAGTCAATAATAGTCATGGAAAACAGAGTTAAATTTAGTGTTCTTGCAGCAAACCAGATAATTATCAACACCCTTTCTCCTTCAGCACTTCACTGCCTCCCCCAACATTGCAACATTGCAAAATGCTGTCCCATCCACTCTTCACGTCAGCTTTAATGAAGAGCTATCTAGACTTGAAATGTAGTTTTGCTCTCTCTCCTTGGATACTGCCAGACCTACTGTGATTTCCAGCATTTTTTGTGTTCAGATAATTAGATCAAATTTTGTTGTCAATTGGCCATTCAACCTAGCCAGTGGTTATACAGTGTTCCCCCCCCCTCCCCCTTATCTTGGCCCATTTCTATTAGGGAGTGGAATTGGCAAAGCCTCTGAGTGAAATTATGTGAAATTTGGATGAATTGCAGGAGATGTTGAGCAAGGCCTTTCTTGATGCCAAGACTTGACAAGTCATATCTTCCATCAAACCCTGAAAGTTGAGATGAGCTTCTTGTCAGTGAGCAGCGAAAGACCCTACTAATGAGGGTCATCGCTCATTATCATCTTGGCATTACTCTCTAATCTCTGCTCATGCACATGCGGTCTCTCATTCTCCCACCTGCCAGATAGAAACTAGATGTCAAGAATTCTCAGCATGAAAGTCTGAACGGGTGACTCCAATTCATTGATTACTCCTCTGGAACTCTATCTTGGACTGACAGTGGCAAAGTCTCAGGGCATGTTCCCTTGGCAGCAGCTGTACATCCCCAGGTACTGACAGTGGATGCATGCCAGCGTCTCTGCATCAGCATAGCTGCAATTCCCTTATAGTTTGCTTCCAGCCTTCAACGGTGCACTTTTGAGTACACTGGGACTTTTTGTTGCAATGCAGCAAGGAAAGATTACATACAGAAACGGGTACAAAGTCAAAAAGTGTGGGACTGGAAAAGCACAGCCGGTCTTCCATCAAACGTTGAGATGAGATTCTTGTCAGTGAGTAGCAAAAGGCCTACCAATGAGGATCATCGTTCATTATCATCTTGGCATTGGTCTCTAATCTCAGCTCATGCACATGTGGTCTCCCATTCTCCCACCTGCCACATGTTTTGACTCTGATCTCCAGCACTGCAGACCTCACTTTCACCATACAGAAACAGGCATCCAGCTCACAAATTGGACATGAGAGTATGTCAGCGCTGGTAAAAACAATGACTGCAGATGCTGGAAACCAGATTCTGGATCAATGGTGCTGGAAGAGCACAGCAGTTCAGGCAGCATCGAGGAGCTTCAGCAAAATCGACGTTTTGGGCAAAAGCCCTTTCTCCCCACCCCCACCCTCCTCTTATTCCTGATGAAGGGCTTTTGCCCGAAACGTCGATTTTGCTGAAGCTCCTCGATGCTGCCTGAATTGCTGTGCTCTTCCAGCACCATTGATCCAGTATGTCAGCGCTGCTTAGTCATGCTCTGGGCATGCATTCACTTGGCAGCTCACAGCATCCCTGCCTTGTTTTGCATTTTAGTGCTTTATCCCTCAGGTCACCTTAAAGTCTCATAGTCATTCTGCCTTGTCTTGCGGTTTAGTGCACACACAAAGTTAAGGAACTTGTCATGGCTGTCAGTAATCATTGGTCAAGGGGCTGGATGTTATATTGAATGGTATTGTAGTCAAGCAATCACAGAACCAGAGTTGGACAATCTAAATTAACCCTCAGGCGGAGAAATTGACCCTGATAGAAGGTTGGCCAAACTAAACGGCAGCTATTAGCCACAGAGAACAATGGGAACCAAAGTTAAAGAGATCAGAAAGGCTCGTGGGGAACCATTTACAACTAGCTTGGGACTCGTATTGGAGAAATGCCAATCAGACTTTCTAGAACCTTGACATCCAGCCAATGATGTGCACTTTATACCACCCCGGCATAACAACAGTGAAGGATGCTGGCATGACCCCATTGGATGCTTTGAACCCAGCTCATTATCCCATTGGACACAATCCACAGAACATTCTGGAAGGTCTGGGGTGAGGGGGATGAAAACACACACCTGGAAGCAACGACCCCCCCCATTGAAGGCTCACAATAAAACCCGTGGCAGTTGCCTTCCATCATGCTGCAAATAACAAGTGTGGAATGCTGGGAAAAATAGCTGCCAGCTGGTGCGGTGGATTTTTCATTCTGTGAAGGGGGAGGGGGGGCTTCAATTTTGAGCACTGTGAGGCCCTTCAAAGACCAACATCATTACACACCTACCCATAAGGTAAAGCTGAAATGCACTGTGTGTGACACATCCTTTGTGAACTTTAGACATTAGCCTACTGTCTGCAATCTAAATCCTTGTCCCAAGCATTTCCGACCACATCATATAAGATAAAGACTGAATCCTACACTTGCCTGTGGTGCCATATCTATGTTTGTCTATCTGGAAAGACAGAGCTGAGGGCTGCTTGAGTAGCAATCACCTACAATTCACCCACTTTGTGCAAACAGTGCAGGAACTATTCACTGCATACCTTGCACCATTGAACATTGTATAGTGTTTGGAACTGGTGGGCTCCATAGCTTCAGTGTTGTAGTGGCTTCAGGGTAGAGACTCACACAGAGAGATGGTGGAAAATGTGAACATACATTTACAAATATGAACATTTATTTACATTCACATATCATGCATGTTCTCATCATTCTTTCTCTCACTCACTCTGTCTCGATGAACTCCTAGGTTATGTAGCTGGAGAGGAGGAAGCCTATTGGCTTGAGATTTTCGTCAGGTAACCCCAAAAGACTATCGGGCCCAGAGGTGCTGAGTGTGTCCGACTTCACAGAATTTCGATCCTCCTTGGTTTTAACTCTCCTTAGTGGGCAGCACGGTGGCACAGTGGTTAGCACTGCTGCCTCACAGCACCAGAGACCCGGGTTCAATTCCCGCCTCAGGCGACTCTGTGTGGAGTTTGCACGTTCTCCCTGTATCTGAGTAGGTTTGCTCCAGTTTCCTCCCACAATCCAAAAATGTGCCGGTTAGGTGAATTGGCCATGTTAAATTGCCCATAGTGTTAGGTGAAGGGGTAAATGTAGGGGAATGGGTCTGGGTGGGTTGCGCTTCGGAGTGTTGGTGTGGACTTGTTGGGCCGAAGGGCCTGTTTCCACACTGCAAGTAATCTAATCTAAACTCTCACTACTCTGAGGGCAGCTGGAAGGTAGAGCATCTCACAACCTATTGTGTGTCCTAAAAAGACTTTCAGGTGTTAGTGTGTTCTGTGTACCACCACCCCTGTCTTTTTGTGAGGAAGATGTACCTGGAGTGAGCTCAATGTCCCTTGACCCTCTGTTGTTTTGCTGTTGGTGTTGAGGACCAATGGCTAGAGTAATGGAGTGCAGTTCTGTGCACATATCCAGCAGACTGAGAATGCTGGGTCCAGCTTTTCAAAATCATGTTTACTTGAAATTCCTAAAGCTGGGGGTTGGTAATGTCAGCAACTGCTGCCCATTTTGTCCATCCAGGTTGGGGGTGGACTTGGGGATGGGTAAAGCATAAGGGGTTGATTGGAGGAGGTAGGGGTGGGTGGGGGGAGAGCTGTGTGGAAGGAGGCTTTTGGTGTTTCATGAACATGGAAAGGCTGAGCCTATGAATCTGTGTTTGAGGAATGACTACAGTTGCTTTCTACCATGCTGCAAATAACAAGTGCAGAATGCAGAGAAAAATAGCTGCAGACTGCCTCACTCTTCATGGAAGCTGCCAGATTGTTGCAAGACTGAGACAGCAGGGTCAGAAATCCAGTGCTGCAACCCTGCAGCCTCTGTATTCAGTTTCTCATTGTCCCCTGATGAAAATGCCTGCTGCTCCTTATGGATACGTATGATGTCCCGAATTGCTGACAACTCCAGGTCCTGTCCTACCAGGGATGGAGTGTGTACCTGGTCTCTGAGAGTCATAAGAGAGCAGCGGAGATGTGGTATTGATGTGTTCACCAGCATACGATCCTGACTCACATTCAGATTAAATACTCACTAAGGTATCAGTGTCAGAGCTCCATGTGGTTGGGATTGGAGAAGGCTTGCTTGCTGGTCTTTCCATTGAGGCATCTGTATTCAATTTCTCAGAGATGGAGGAGGGCACATCTTGCTAAATAACCCTCTTGGCCTTGACCACTATGTTAAAAGTCACACAACACCAGGTTATAGTCCAACAAGTTTATTTGGAAGCTTTCAGAGCGCTGCTCTTTGTCAGACTACAACTGAGTGTACAACCTGATTTTTAAAACTTAATCCATTCCAGTTCAACACCAGCACCTCTGGTGGCTACCATTGACCATTGTGCACATCCCACTGAGAGAAATAAAAACACTTTTGCTTCACACTTTTTGTTTCTCCTTCAGATTTCCAGCATCTGCAGTATTTTCTTTTTGTTTTACAGTATCTGTCACCATGTAGTCCTGGACCTTGCGGTAGGCCAGTCTGCAATACATGGGAATGGACATTTCTTCACAACAGAGAAAATGCGGGTCATGAACACTGAGTAGAAGTTGTAGTACATTAACAATAAATTCACAGCGGGGGATAATGGGAGAGCATTACAGCAATGAACCATGATTCTCACTTGGTTATGGGAGAAGGAGGGTTCTGCAGTTCCAATGGCTATCAGGACCCAAGATTCTCTCATTGTACGGGATGAGGAGATGACTATCTGTCATCCCGCTACCCAACCTGGCTCTTCAACTATTACAGACTGCTTTCTCCTCTAACAAGAAAAAAGAAGGGATGGAGTGAGGTGAAAATGGATGGCACGACTGTTAGCTGATGAGAAAAAAGTGCTTCAATATCCTCACAGAGTGACTAAGCGACACAGAGGCCACGTAGGAGGGTTAGTGATGTGGGGAACTTGAGAGTCATAGAATCCCACCAGCATGGAAACAGGCCATTTGGCCCATTGAGTCCACACCAACCCTCTGGAGAACACCCCACCCAGAAGAACTGCTAATCCACCTGGTCTATACATCCCTGGACACAACAACACAATTTAGTATGGCCACATAACATGCACATCTTTGGACTGTAGGAGGAAACCCATGCAGACATGGGGCAAAAGTGCAAAATCCACACAGACAGTCGCCTGAGGGTGGGATTGATCCTGGGTCCCTGGCACTGTGAAACAGCACTGAAACACCATGTCACCCTTAATTGAGTGAGGAAAGATGTTTTATGCAATAGTGAGAGTGGTCAAGCATGAGGCTTGGAGGGAGGTGGGTGCAGAGATAAAGAGACTGTGAGTTTGCAGAACGCAGATGATAATACTCACCATAGTGAAGCAGGCAAGGTCACTGAACTACATCCTGTGTTGCTGGATATTTCGTTGGAATGTGACACTGCACTGACCAGGCCATGACCTCAAATCAGACTACAGTACATGGTTTTTTCCTCCCTCCAAAACTATACTTTATTGTTAATGTTTGTAAAAGAACATTACATTTCAAATTTGATATTCTAGAAACAATGAGACAGGTGGGTTTTCTTTTTCTATATGGTATATGACACTCTGAGAGCCCTCATTCTGCTTGCAGTTACATTTCTCAAATTGCCATTACCACATTTTTGTAGTGCATTCATCACAAGGGATTTCACATGTTTTTGAGTCCTCTCATTAAAAGGTGGGAAGCACTGAGATAGTTGGCTTCCTTGGTTGACCCTTGGTTACAGCTGCTCTGAGCTTTCATTCTGTTCCGCTGAGCAGTCATCACTGACTTGAAACAATAGCTCTGTTTCTCTTTAGGATGCTGCCTGAGCTGCGTAGCACTTTTTGTTTCTCCTTCAGATTTTCAGCATCTGCAGTATTTTCTTTTGTCTTACTGCATCCGTCATCATGTAATCCTGGACCTTGCAGCAGGCAAGTCTGCAATACATGGGCATTGCCATTTCTTCACACTGGAAGATCAACAAAATTAGGGCAAAGAAGGAATAGAACATATGTCACTGAGTCAATAGCCCTCAAGTTGTAGTTGATATTTGCCTTGATCTGTGTCCTTAGATATAGAGCACATATTCCTGCAGCATGTTGCTGTTTGGGATGAACATTGACAAAAAATATCCCTCCTCACTGAGCTGGTAGTCCTCTAGCACCAGTGGGGAAGGGGAAGGGGAAGGAAAAACCCAGGGCACCCATATACACATCCTTAACATTTGCATCTTCATAACTTCGACCATCATGTTAACTGATGAAATCTTAACACTTTGAATTTTTCTTTTCAGTTCTTTTCTCTTGTTTGTTTATGTTACTGGTCTGAGTTATCTCCTGATGTTGCATGATTTCTCTCATTACATGTAACTCTACCCAATTTATATCCACTGGTTTGTGGACCTATTTCCTGCCAAGTTGCTTTATAAGTTATTTGGTGCTCCCAGTGACATCATAATTTTCTGAAATCAAGTGCTGACCTGTTGACTGAAGCCCTCAAACCCAGATAATTGAAAGAAGCAGGGAATAAATTGGCATGCTTTGCTAACACACAGCTCCTATTTAACACCTAGTTTATTGTAGCATAAAATCAGGATGGAAATTATTCAATGACAATTACCATTTCTGCTGGTGCTTGATGAATAAAATGAAGTTAAATTTATTCAGCTGACAAACGTTAGCCTGTCATGATCTCCCGTCAGTTGCAAGTTATTTAAAATTAGAGTTTTCCCCGGCGCCTTTGTGATAGCAAATGTAGAGAATTCAGTGCAGTAAAATGTGATTTTCCAATTTATTGTTTCTTAATTGTGGAATTTCTGCAGTGATAGCTCTGATACTCAAATACAATATAGTTTTATCCTTCTATCTGAAAGGTCATTAAGACTATAAAATTGTCTACAGCCATGATTTAGCTTGGATTTGGCACCTTACCAGGTTAACTTTGGTCCCTTGCCTACTGTTTACTGCTCAGTATAATGGGGAGAAAGAAGACACTTAGATCAGCACTATTTGCAGTTATTGATCCCATGGGGACCATCCCACTGCAGAAGTTCCAAAGTTAGCTTTTAGAGTTCACTTGATGAGCAATTTGCTCCATTCACTGGCTTTTGGGGTCACTGAACTCTTCAGTTCAAACACCAACAGTTCATCTCCACTTCATCCTCTCACAGATTTCAAAAACATAATAGACTCAGATACAGGGACAGAAAGAGAAATACATCAATAATGTATTAACATGCCAACAAAACATCTCCGAGTACTTTACTTTTTTTTTCTTTTGCGTATATTGGCATAGAAATATGAATCACCTGTTCAATGGCTTGATTCCATCCACTAGATCATAACTAGTCTGCACTACACTCCATATACCACAACACCTTTACTTAAAAAAATCAGTTAACGTCAGTGTTCGAAACTTCAGTTAACCCAGTGAAATGTTAAGGGAACTAAATATTTATGTTTACAAATTGCTAAGGTACTTTGAAATGTATAAAACATGACCAACAAAGCTAATGGAATAAAAACAGAAATTCCTGGAGAAACTCAGAACATCTGTAAAGACAAATTAGAGTTAACATTTTGAGTCCAGTGACCTTTCCTCAGAAATTCAGAACTATTTCTGAAGAATGTTAGTGGGACTTGAAATGTTAACTCTGTTTCTATCTCCACAGAAGCTGCCAGACCTGCTGAGTTTCTCCAACAATTTCTGGTTTTGTTTCAGATCTTAAGCATCTGCAGTACTTTATTTTACTTTAAGGCTAATTGAATGTTGCCTTTTATTATGAAGGCTTTGGACAGAATCTTCCCAAGCCATGAATGACGTGGGCCATAACATTATGGGAGACGCGTGTGAAATGTTGAGAGAGTTTCTCAATGCTGAGGCTGCCAAATTGCATTTTCCACCAAATCCCCGAAGTTGAGATGAGATTGTCACACACCAGTGGCTAGAGGCCTATTAATGAGGATTATCGCTCATTATTACATTTATTTACTTAATGTCACCTCATTAATAAACACTCTCCTGTTCTACCACTGGTCAGATAGAAACTAAATGCTTAACTCCATGATAGGTGTCCATTAAGAGGAAGCATGTGCCATCCATTGGCACAGTAAAGGCCTACAGAGACCGGTGAGTGCCACAGGGGCTGGGCTGAATCATCACCGCAGACAATGCTGCTTCGATTTCATAAGTTTGTGTTCTAGTTTTGCAAGTTTCTGTTAAATTTTGTTTTTGCTACAATGCCTCACTGGGGCAGTTGAACCCAATTAGAGTTTTATTTTAAAAGAGGAGAAACTAGATGTTGAGAATTCTCAACATGGACATCAGAGCAGGTTTCTGGTGTTATCATGTGCTCCCACTTACTGTCCTTTCAAGTCTGGCAGGAGACACACCATTCTCACATTCCATCACTTAATGTAAGCTACTAACATCTTTTCTCCATCAGCACCCTGCACCCACTACCCCCAACTATACATAAATGCTGTCCCCTCCACACTTAACTTCAGCTCTGATGAAGAGTCATCTAGAGGCAAAACATTAGCTTGCTCTCCCACCATGGATGCTGCCTGACCTGCTGTGATCTCCAGCATGTGTTATTTTCAGTACAGATTCCACTACTTGCAGTAATTTGTTCCTACATCAAAATATCTTTAGATATGATGCAGAGCTGGGCTGAGGAGTAGCAGATGGAGTTCAACCCTGCCAAGTGTGAGGTTGTCCATTTTGGAAAGACAAATAAGAATGTGGAATACAGGGTTAACGGTAGGGTTCTTAGTGAGGTGGAGGAACAGAGGGATCTTGGGGTCTATGTTCATAGATCTTTGAAAGTTGCCACTCAGGTGGATAGAGCTTGTAAGAAGGCCTATGGTGTATTGGCGTTCATTAGCAGAGGGATTGAATTCAAGAGTCGTGAAGTGATGTTGCAACTGTACAGGACTTTGGTTAGGCCACATTTGGAGTACTGTGTGCAGTTCTGGTCGCCTCACTTTAGGAAAGATGTGGAAGCTTTGGAGAGGGTGCAGAGAAGATTTACCAGGATGTTGCCTGGAATGGAGAATAGGTCTTATGAGGATAGGCTGAGAGTGCTAGGCCTTTTCTCGTTGGAACGGCGAAGGATGAGGGGTGACTTGACAGAGATTTATAAGATGATCAGAGGAATAGATAGAGTAGACAGTCAGAAACTTTTTCCCCGGGTACAACAGAGTGTTACAAGGGGACATAAATTTAAGGTGAAGGGTGGAAGGTATAGGGGAGATATCAGGGGTGGGTTCTTTACCCAGAGAGTGGTGGGGGCATGGAATGCGCTGCCTGTGGGAGTGGTAGAGTCAGAATCTTTGGTGACCTTTAAGCGGCAATTGGATAGGTACATGGATGGGTGTTTAAGCTAGGACAAATGTTCGGCACAACATCGTGGGCCGAAGGGCCTGTTCTGTGCTGTATTGTTCTATGTTCTATGTTCTATCTTCTGGTGTGTTCTACAGACAGTAATGCATGCTCCCCATGTCCAAAGACTGTCGCAGCCTGAGTCAAAATTTAAAGGCTCACAGTACGCCTGTCTTTTTGTTTTAGCTTGATAAATTTTATTTGTTTAGAACATTTACGAACATACAGTGTAGTTTAGTGCAGACACAAGAGAGTGTCAGCAAGCTAGAGAGTGGATGTGTTGTTGAACAGAACGGAGTTGTGTCAAACTCACACCTCAAGCATGTGCCAGCAATCTATGCAGCAAATATGCAAATAGTCATACCTTAAAGTCAAAGGAACATAGTCCCCCACCAGGAGAAAAAGGAACTACTATCAGTCAATGGGTCCCAATGTAGTCAGTCAAAGGTAGAGTCCAAGATCACTGCATGACATGGTCAGCTCTCTGTCTGGGGAGATCAGTATAAGGGGGAGCCTCCTACTACAGTCTGAGGAGTAGGCCATTGTCAGTGCTATGGTCCAGAGCAACCAGGCAGATGATTGGTGGATTGTCAGTGAGGGGTAAGCACAGAGATTAGTCAGGGGTCCACTCAGACAACAGGCAGGCCTACCATCAGTCTGTCAGGATGGTGGAGCATGGCCAGTACTGGACATCAGAGGAATGAACTGTGATGGAGGTGGGGGTATGTATCAGGGACGTTGTTGCAATAGGAATATGAGGGACTCAACATTGGGGATGGAGGCAACAACTTGGAAGGCAGCAGGGACAGGGATGGTGAAAGGCGGGGGATAATATTCAGTGTAGAAGGTAGGTTGGGGGGAGAGTGGTGTACATGGAAGGATATGGGATGCTGGAGAAGAGGGCCAACTGATGGCACCGTGGCCTCAACAGGGGATCTGTGAACCATGATGGTGGGTGTGATTTAACTACAGTGACAGATCTCTGGGGCTGAGAATGGGAGTTAGAATTATAGTTCAAGGTGATGGATGTGAACATATCAAGGTTCAGTTGAGGTGGGAAAGATAGAAAGGGGAATTGAGGTTGACGGTTGGTCGTGGTGAGAGCCTGATGACCAGGCTCACAGTCTCCAGCATGACCTATGTTGTCTTCCATGATCTGCCGATTGTTAAAAGTGACTAAAAAATGGAAAATAGCTGAGACCACACCTAGAGTGAGTGCAGTCAGTGTTGGTTTACTGTCCAAAAACACAAGCTCCACTTTTGAGTGATGGTTGGCCCTTCATGAACCAATTACATCAATTGCACACTTGCAGAGTGCAGGTTGAGTCATTTGCAATCCTATCAACCTGTATGTGAAACACATGGAGTGAACAACTGTGTGGGTTAAAATGCTGGTTAGAAGCAATGTTGACCAGGTCATTAATGTTCCCAAATTGCAGATTGACATCTCCATGAAGCAGAAGTAATCACAAACTACCTGAACAGAGGCACTTGTGGGCCACAATGCGCAGAGCTATTTCAAGACCTCTTGACCGGTGCATTCAGCATGGTAGAACACAGCAACATCAGATGATATCAGATGTAGAGGATTTAATTGACATCTGGTTCCAGTGGATGGAAACTGGGTGGCAGTGATCAATCAATACAAGATAGATCGAATAAATACTGAGAAGAGTATAGCAATAGGAGGAGACTTAAGAGGGAAATCAGGAGGGCAAAAAGGGGACATGAGGTAGCTTTGGCAAATAGAGTTAAGGAGAAACCAAAGGGTTTTTACAAATACATTAAGGACAAAAGGGTAACTAGGGAGAGAATAGGGCACCTCAAAGATCAGCAAGACGGCCTTTGCGGGGAGCCGCAGGAGATGGAGGAGAATTTTGTATCAGTGTTTACTGTGGAAAAGGACATGAAAGATATAGAATGTAGGGAAATAAATGGTGACATCTTGAAAAATATCCATATTACAGAGGAGGAAGTGCTGAATGTCTTGAAACACATAGAAGTGGATAAATCCCCAGGACCTGATCAGGTGTACCCTAGAACTCTATGGGAAGGTAGGGAAGTGATTGCTGGGCTCCTTGCTGAGATATTTGTATCATCGATAGTCACAGGTGAGATGTTGGAAGACTGGAGATTGGCTAATGTGATGCCATTGTTTCAGAAGGGTGGTAAGGACAAGACAGGGAACTATAGACCGGTGAGCCTGATGTCGGTGGTGGGCAAGTTGTTGGGGGGATTCCTGATGGACAGGATAAACATGTATTTGGAAAGGCAAAGACTGATTAGGTTTAGTCAACATGGCTTTGTGTGTGGGAAATCATGTCTCACAAACTTGATAGAATTTTTTTAAGAAGTAACAAAGAGGATTGATGATGGCAGAGTGGTAGACGTGATCTATATGGACTTCAGTAAGGTGTTCGACAAGGTTCCCCATGGGAGAATGATTAGTAAGGTTAGATCTCATGGAATACAGGGAGAACTAGTCATTTGGATACAGAAATGGCTCAAAGGTAGAAGACAGGGTGCTGGTGGAGGGTTATTTTTCAGACTGGATGTCCGTGACCAGTGGAGTGCCACAAGGATCGGTGCTGCGTCCACTACTTTTCATCATTTTGGATGTGAGCAAAAGAGGTGTAGTTAGTAAATTTGTAGATGACACAAAATTGGAGGTGTAGTGGACAGTGAAAAAGGTTATCTCAGATTACAACAGGATTTGATCAGATGGGCCAATGGGCTGAGAAGTGGCAGATGGAGTTTAATTCAGATATATGCGAGGTGCTGCATTTTGGGAAAGCAAATTTTAGCAGGACTTATATACCTAATGGTAAGGTACTAGGAAGTGTTGCTGAACAAAGAGACCTTGGAGTACAGGTTCATAGCTCCTTGAAAGTGGAGTCATAGGTAGATAGGATAGTGAAGAAGGTGTTTGGTATACTTTATTTTATTGGTCAGAGTACTGAGTACAGGAGTTGGGAGGTCATGTTGTGGCTGTACAGGACACTGGTTCGGCCGCTTTTGGAATATTGCATGCAATTCTGATTTCCTTTTATTGGAAGAATGTTGTGAAACTTGAAGGGATTCAGAAAAGATTTACAAGGATGTTGCCAGGGTTGGAGGATTTGAGCTATAGGGAGAGGTTGAATATGTTGGGGCTGTTTTCCCTGGAGCAGCGGAGGTTGAGGGGTGACCTTATAGAGGTTTATAAAATCATGAGGGGCATGGATAAGGTAACTAGACAAAGTCTCTTCACTGGGGTGGGCAAGTCCAGAACTAGAGGGCATAGGTTTAGGGTGAGAGGGAAAAGATATAAAAGAGACCTAAGGGGCAACTTTTTCACACAGAGGGTGATGCGTGTACGGAATGAGCTGCCAGAGGAAGTGGTGGAGGCTGGTACGATTGCAACATTTAAAAGGCATCTGGATGGCTATATGAATAGGAAGGGTTTGGAGGGATGTGGGGCGGGTGCTGGCAGGTGGGATTAATTGGGTTGGGATATCTGGTCGGCATGGACGAGTTGGACCGAAGGGTCTGTTTCCGTGCTGTACATCTCTATGATGCTATGACACTGACTGGAAAATCATTGGTGCTAGCAGCTCATTTGATTTCTGTGAAGCAAATGCAGCTACTGACTGTTTGACACCTGTTCACTTTTGGAGTTCCCAAATACAAGTGAATATTTTGACGCATTTGCAGATTTTCCTGAAGGTTCCATAATGGACAATGATAAGATTCTGGGCTCTGATAATCATTGGGTAAAGAATATCAGTGACTTTGAGAGGATTTGCAGCTAAGAAGAGGGGAAAGACATGTGGCTTGGTGCTTAAACAGTGATAAGTGTAGGAATAAGAGTGTTTAGCTGAACATGCAAAGGGAAGATGAACCATGCCCCCAGTGTACCATGAGAAGCGTTGGTTTATGAGTATTGTACCACTATGTTGATGATAAATAGCAATTCTGGACTGCCAATGCTTGACTGGGTATACTGCTGAGATGCCCATATTTCCTGGGCTCTCCAGGCAGTGACGACGATGATGTGAAGTAGAATCAGACAACCATTGACAAGAGAGACAACGTGAGATGTTGTAGACAGTTAATGAGATGGGTTTGGTATGATTGAAAACTCATGAGACCTCGCAGAGAACGACCGTTCAGGGTAATGGACAAAAATGACATTTTGCCTAAATATTGGAAGATTCAGCCCTTTGGAAGCAGAATTGATGCTTCAACCAAAACTGTTAAAGCTTAGGCTGGAATGCATGCATTTGCAGCAGTATTAGCTGCCAAACTTTATGAAAGCTATATTGGTCTTCGAATAGATATGTTTCATATTTACCAATAACAGGGTTTAAAAGGTGAAAAGCATGAGAACAAATTACATAAACGTGGTTAAATTGTCTTACATTAAGAAGCCTGAGGGCCGATCGAACTGAAATGTTTGAAATGATTTAGGATACTCAAGGGGGAAACTTTTTTCTCTGGTAGAGAAATCCTAATCACTGGACACCGTCAGAAAATTTCAGCAAAGTCATCCAGTAAAATCAAAAAAGCAGCTTTTTCTGTACAAAGATTAGTGGATGTTTGTCTTTCTCGGATATACAGATGAGCTATCATTGAACTGAATTGGAAAGAAATTTGAAAAAGTGAAGACATTATATTTTTATGACACTCAGTTCTAACTCTTTTTTGGTGCCCCTTTCATATCTCTCTCTCTGGGTTCCAACTTGACCCATCCACTCACCTCTCCCCTTCCCCCTCTACACCCCAGAACTTCATCTTCAGCATAAATAACATTTTTTCCGAGCTGCTAACAGTTCTGATGAAACATCACTGGATTTGAAACTTTAACTTTATGAATAGAGTTCAAATAAACTTCATGAATAGGAAGAGTTTAGAGGGATACGGGCCAAATGCTGGCAAATGGGCCTAGATTAATTTAGGATATCTGGTCAGCATGGACAAGTTGGACCGAAGGGTCTGCTTCCATGCTGTACATCTCTATGACTCTATGACTCAGCTGACAGATGCTGACAGACATGCTGCATTTGTCCAGCGATTTCTGTTTTTGTTTCAGCCCTCACACTTAACTTATTTATTTATCCTTTGACAGCAGCCATCAAAGTTGCTGTGAGGACCTTTAAATTTCAGAATGTGGTCACTGACTGCAGTGGAAAGGGTGCCATGGCTTTCCTTTCTCTGACAGTTCTCTCATGGTCAAAAGGTGCGGTGCTGGAAAAGCACAGCCGGTCAGGCAGCATCCAAGGAGCAGGAGGGTCGATGTTTCGAGCATAAGCTCTTCATTCTCCATAGTGCAGAACAATCAGATAGGAGTACACCACTGCATTTCTGAAGGAGGTCTGAGTGGAATTTCCTCCTAGGAATGCGCAGTTCAATTCCGTTGTTCAAAACGAAGAGGCCACAGTCGCGATCTGAGTGAAATTGCAGCACCTCAGAACATCCTTCCCTGAAGATTTGAAGACATTCTGAGGAAGCTTCCTGAAGTGACGTCTTGTTCTCCTTTCTGCCTCACAGCAGCATGTTCCCAGTCTTGTGGCTTTTTCCACTGGGCCAACCATCAGCTTCCACGGTGGGGTGTGGGGAAGCCTCATAATTAGTCACCTCTGATAAGACCTTGCAGGACACAAGCTTGGCAAAATACAAGCTTGACAGTGAATACCCTTGCAAACGTTTATAGGTGCACCATTGGTAGCATTCTGTCCGGATGTATCACTACCTGGTATGGCAACTGTATCATTCAAGAATGGAGACGGTTACAGAGAGTGGTGAATTCGGCCCGGACAATTACAAAGGCCAACCTCCCATCTATAGAATTCATCTACCTGGCCCGCTGTCAAGGAAAGGATGCCAGCATTCTCAAAGATCCATCCCACCCTGGCAATACTTTACTACAACCTCTACCATTGGGGAGAAGGTACAGAAGCCTGAACACACGCACCAGCCAGTTTCAAAACAGTTTCTACCCTACTGTTGTTAGAATACTGAATGGACTCACAAACTCTTAACATTCACCTGTACCTGTGTTTTGTTTTTGCTGCTGTTTAGCTATTATTTACTTATCTATGCTACTTAACTCTGTGATCTACCTGTATTGCTTGCAAGACAAAGCTTTTCACTGTGCCTTGGTACACATGACAATAAAGTCAATTCAAATTCAATTCAAATCCTGACCTCATGAAATCATTAAAGGCAGCAAGGTTCTGCCAACCCATTGAGTTTCTACTCATCAGATCCCACAGTTCTCTTTGCTCGCTCACAGGGTGACCTCCTTGGGGATGTTTTGTTGATGTGATTTAAAGTTTTCTGAGGAATCCAACTCATAGTCAGAGTCACAGAGTTGTACAGCATTGGAACAAACCCTTCAAACCAACTTATTCATGCTGACCAGCTATCCTAAATCAATCTAATCCCATTTGTCAACATTTGGCCCATAACCCTCTCAACTTTTCCTATTCATGTACCATCCAGATGCCTTTTAAATATTGTGATTGTAACTGCCTCGATCACCTCTTCTGGCAGCTCATTCCATATACGCACTACTGTCTATGTGAAAAGGTTGTCCCTTAGGTCCCTTTTAAATGTTTGCTCTCTCACCTTAAACCCGAGCCCCCTTTTTTAGACACCCCTCCAACCTGGGGAAAAGATCTTGGCTATTCGTGCTATCCCATATCCATCTCTACTTTGGGAGTTGGTTGTCTTCTTTTTCTAGATTCCAGCAGCTGATGGATACAAACCACAACAAGTAAACCAAGGCCAGGCAGGAACATATATAGGAAGATTGTTTCTCTGTACAGCCCATCGTCGTGCTCAATTTCATAACGCTTCAAATATTGGCTCTATTATCAGAGTTGAGTAGAGTAGAGTAGATTTTTATTTGTCATTTCTACCATATACAACAGACACAGTCTGGGGGCAGCATGGTGGCTCAGTGGGTAGCACTGCTGCCTCACAGCGCCAGGGACCTGGGTTCAATTCCCGCCTCGGGGCGACTGTGTGGAGTTTGTATATTTTCCCCGTGTCTGCGTGGGTTTCCTCTGGGTGCTCCGGTTTCCTCCCACACTCCAAACATGTGCAGGTTAGGTGAATTGGCCAAGCTAAATTGCCTGTAGTGTTAGGTGCATTAGTCAGGGGTAAATGTAGGGGAATGGGTCTGGGTGGGTTATTCTTCGGAGGGTTGGTGTGGACTTGTTGGGCCGAAGGGCCTGTTTCCACAATGTAGGGAATTGAATCTAAAAATGAGACAGTCTTCCTCCAGGACCAAGGGTGCTACATGGACAGCACAAACTACACAATCGTACACAGCATAAAATGCATAAGAAGCGCAAAACACGCAAGTTACAGTGTAAAAGAAGAATGATGAATGATAGACATTTTTCTGGCAGCAATACGAAAGAATTTCAGATGGGAAAGAGTCTGATCATACTGTGCTAAGGCTTGGGGGAAGAAACTGTTGCACAGTCTGGCCGTGAGATACCAAATGTTCCGGTATCTTCTGCCAGATGGCAGGAAGTAGAAAGTTTGAGTGAGGGGTGTGCGGTGTCTTCCACAAGGCTCTTAGCCTTTCGAATACAGTCTGTTAAGTAAATGTCTGCAATGGAGGGAAGAGAGACCCTGATGATCTTCTCAGCTGTTTTTACTATCTGTTGTAGGGTCTTAATATCTGAGACAGTGCAATTCCCAAACCATGCAGTGATGCAGCAGCTCAGGATACTCTCAATGAACCCTCTATAGAATGTGGTGAGGATGGGGGGAGGGATCTGGGCTTTCCTCAGTCTGTGCAGAAAGTAGAGACATTGCTGGGCTTTCTTGGATATGGAGCTGCTGTTCAAGGTCCAAGTGAAATTCTCCGCCAGGTGTACGCCAAGAAACTTGGTACTTTTCACGATGAGCATGGGGGAGCCGTCGATGTCCAGCGGACAGTGATTACTCTGTGCCTTCCTGAAGTCAACAACTATCTCTTTCATCTTGTTCATGTTCAGAGACAGGTTGTTGGCTCTGTACTAGTCCATCACTGCTGCACCTCCTTTCTGTATGCTGACACGTTGTTCCTGCTGATGAGACCAGTACAGTTGTGTCATCAGTGAACTTGATGATGTGATTCGAGCTGCGCATTGTTGCACAGTCGTGTGTTAGCAGGGTGAACAGCAATGGACTGAGCACACAGCCCTGGGGAGACCCCATGCTCAGTGTGATGGTGTTGGAGATGCTGTTCCCAATCCGGACTGACTGAGGTCTCCCAATCAGGAAATCCGGAATCCAGCTGCAAAGGGAATTATATTGGCCCAGCAGACTCAGCTTTCCAATCAAGCACTGAACTGAAGTGGCACGATGGCTCAGTGGTTAGCACTGCTGCCTCACAGCACCAGGGTCCCAGGTTTGATTCCAGCCTCGTGTGACTGTCTGTGTGGAGTTTGCACATCCTCCCCGTGTCTGCGTGGGTTTTTTCCGGGTGCTTTGGTTTCTTCCCATAGTCCAAAGGTGTGCAGGTCAGGTGCTAAATTGCCCATAGTGTTAGGTGCATTAGTCGGAGGGAAATGGGACTGGTTGGTTTACCCTTCGGAGGGTTGGTGTGGACTTGTTGGGCCGAAGGGTCTGCTTCTACACTTTAGGGAATCTAACCTGAAGCCTATGAACAGTAGTCTGACATAGGTGGGAAAGGGCTAGATGGAGGTTGGTGGAGATGGCATCATGTGTTGAGAAGGTGGGTTGATATGCGAAATGCAGAGTGTCCAGTGAGGGGGGGTCAGTAAGGTCTTAATATGCCTATCACAAGCATCTTGAAGCACTTCATGATGATGAGTGTTAGTGCAATGGGGCAGTAATCATTGAGACAGGACACTGAAGACTTCTTCGGCACGGGGACAATGGTAGCGGCCTTGAAGCACGTTGGAACAATGGCGTAGCTCAGGGAGATGTTGAAGATGTCAATGTGAACATCGGCCAGTACTTCAAAGCATCCTCTAAGCACTCCACCAGGGGTGTTATCTGGTCCAGCAGCCTTCCGTGGGTTGACTCTGCGTGGGGTTTTTCTCACGTCAGCCATGGAAAGACACAGCATCTGGTCACTGGGAGGGAGGTGGGCTTCAAATTGCTGCCACACCGTTTTGTGCCTCAAACCGTGCAAAAAAGCTGTTCAACACATCGGAGAGGGAGGCATCACCAGCACAAATTGGTAATGGCCTGGATGCCCTTCCGCATGCTCCGCGTATCGCCACTGTCCTGAAAGTGGCTGTGTATTCTCTGCGCATGTGCACACTTTGCCTCTTTGATGGCCTAGGTCAGGTTGGCCCTCGCTGTTGTTAGGGCCACCTTGTCATCTGCTCTGAAGGTGGAATCATGGGTCCCGTGCAGTGCATACACCTTTACAGTCATCCACGACTGGTGGTTGGGGCGAGAAGTGATGGTCTTGGACATAGTGACATTGTCAATACACTTGCTAATTAAAGGGAGTAAGTTGGCACATTGAGAAATCTCTTAATGTCCTTTTGCACAGATGATCCACAACAGAAGAACAATATAGATCAGTCTGGAGGAAAATAGGAGCGACCGTCAAGGTATCAGAAAGGATAACAGGACAAATGGACAAGGGAAAGACTGCTAGAAGTGGAAGACCCCACATGTGCAGCCAATTGGCATTTCTTTTATCAGTCTCAGTGTGGAAAAGGCTAAACAGTGCACAGAGCATCAATAAACAACAGGGATCACATTCTTGCCCCATAGCTTTCAGTAAGATTCTCTGTCCCAAGTCGTTTCTGCAATGAGTAGCAGTATTGTGCTGTTCTTCTCACAGTCGTGTAACCCTGTTGAGCTTGAGTGCTCGGACTGTGTGTTAGTGTAATGGAGCAATTTTACTGATGCCAACAAGTGCTCGTCAGAATCGAAAACGTGCCATATTTCAAGGTACTTATATATTGCTGCCGTTTATTCCATTTGCTGCAGTACATTAGCTGAGGTGGTCGTCAATGTCCAGACAATATAATTCCCAGGAACATGAAAAAACATCACTCATCAGTGGGCCAAGTGGTACCAGACTCTTCCAAAGTACAGGAGTGGCGGTCATGTCTGTAGAATTACCATTTGTGACAAGTTAATAGCTTGATTCCTTTTTAAGTAGTCCTGGGCTCGCTCAAACTGCTCAATATAAAAGGGAACATATAGTTTTTGCCTTCCTCCCCTTCATAACAACCCATCACCATGGTTACTCATTTGGATGCAGAACCCTTTAGAGAAGCCTTTATCTTTTTGCTAACAATGTAACGTAATGCCATATAGTTTGTTCAAATCCATCACTACTTTCCAAAACAATCAGTACATGATCTGAGTAACACACTATTGTGACTTAAATCTCTGGAGTGGTGAAGACATTAGGATAATGCAGATCTGCAATTTTAGAATGTAAGCCCATCTCTCACTTGCCAGCTGAGGTGCTTTATTACATTTTGAATACTCCTTTACAGCACCGCTTCCAGCAACAAGGGCAATAAAAATCAATGAACCATTTCTTACCAGAAATTGATAAGATATCATTTTCAAGGGGTTTCATGGAAGATTTCTCTTTGCAAGGTCTCGGGTGCTTTCTCAAACAATCATCACAAACTCACCTCATTGATGAGCTACCATAGGGCAGCACAGTGGCACAGTGGTTAGCACTACTGTCTCACAGCACCAGGGACCCGAGTTTGATTCCCGCCTCGGACGACTGTCCGTGTAGAGTTTGCACATTCTCCCCGTGTTGCGTGGGTTTCCACCGGGTGCTCCAGTTTCCTCCCACAGTCCAAAAAGATGTGCAGCTTAGGTGAATTGACCATGTTAAATTGCCTCTAGTGTTAAGTGCATTAGTCAGGGGCAAATGTAGAGTAAGGGAATGGATCTTGGGTGGGTTACAATTCGGACAGTCAGTATCGACTTGTTGGGCCAAATGGCCTGTTCCCATACTGTAGGGAATCTAATCATACCAGGCCCTCTCATCCGATGCTAAGCAGATTGTCCCACTTCTTGTATTGGAAAATATTCACTGGTGCAAGGATATCCTGTGATCCTTGGCACTGCTGTCATATTCAAAAGGCCATTGCACACCTGGTCAAGAACTGACAGCTTGGAGCTGCCTAGCACAATTGCAGCTACTTGTCCTGGATGTGAGAGACAAGGGTAAATTAGGACCCTGCTTTGCGAGCAGGGTCCTGGACATCCTGGTGGATGGGGAAACGCAGAGGAGGTACACCCTCTTCCCTCTTGACCAGCAAAAGGCCTCATGTCACCACACTCTGCCAGTCCCGTCCGAGGTTGCTACCCAGTCAGCGTGGGGTCTGTGGTACAGGGGAATGCCATGTAGTGCCAAAAAGAGATGAATAACCTTCTCGGTTCAGCCAGGTTAATTGCCACTATCTGATTTCGCTGATCTCATATTCATTCTATCTCTGTTGCTCCATGTCCATACAGGTCCCATGCTCTACCACTCTCATAATTGCCTGCAACATCTTCCCTCACTTGCTTTCACCTCACACAATCTCACTTTGCCACCTCACCCTCCACCCCTCCATTGTCCACTCACTCAGGGCACCTCACCACCTTTACCAGCAGTAACAGCTGTGACACCCATTTTCACTCGATCCCTCCTTTTCTCTCATTACAACAGCCCATGGTAGGGTTGAAAGGGCCTGGATGGGTAGTAGTGTGCCAGATATTCGTCTCTTCACTCCCTGTCCCGCCCCCCTCCCGACTCCCCCCAGGCAGGTAAGCACCAGTTTGTCTCCATGGATGTGTTGGTGATTCCCATAGAGGATCTCAGATTCTGCTCAATAGACGCACACAGACCTGGTGCTATAATGCTTCAGCATTGGTACTGAGCAATAATGGCATGATGACAGGGGAATGAGGGCCATTGAGCTTACTCTGGATGAGCTTTACTCACAAGGAGACAGAGAGGTGCCACAAGCACAGAAAGGTTAGGCATGGCTAGGCAGGGTTGCTATGAGCAGCAGCAGGTAGGCACCAGGTGAGTGAGTGCTTAATGAGGAAGCAACTTGCCCTGGGACGCAACCAGTTCCCAACATGAGCTGGAAGCTTTTCCTTGCTAGCAAAGTGTCCTTGTGGCTACTTTCGATGAAAGGTATTAGTGCGTTCCAAAATGTAGCTTGGAAGTGCAGCGGTGTAATGTAACCAGACCGGAGATATGCAAGAATGATGCAGAGAGACTGGCATATGTCAGATGTCAGCACCCTTAGGCATGGGAAGTGGGTGCTCATTGCCCATGGAATGTGCCATGAGACTTTGGTGTCAGGTGGAGGTCCAGAGAAACAAGCAGAGCTCTGAGATGCAGCATGATAGGGTGTCCTATTGCATGAGTCAAAGAAGGTTAGAACACAGGTAAAGCAAGTAATCAGGATAGCTAAAAGAATGCCATGTTTTATTGCGCAGGGAATTGAATTCAAGGGAAGGAGACCACATCTGGAGAATTGTGTAAAGTACTGGTCACACTCATAATGGAAGGATGTCAATGCATTGGAAGCAGTTCAGAGAAGTTTTACTAGGTTAATACCCGGATGAGTATTGCCTTATAAGGAAAGGTGAGACAGGCTAGACTCATCTCCTGTTGAGTTTAAAAGATTCAGAGTTGATTTAAGTGAAAGATGTAAGATCTTGAGTGTACTTAGATGAGGGAGGTTTCGAAAGAATGAATCCACTTGAGGGAGAATCTTGCACGATAGGTTATATTTTAAAGATTATGTGTTGTTCATTTAAGACATGGTGAGGAACCAATTTTTCCCTCAGAGCGTTGTGAGTCTTTGGAATTCCTTTCTTCAAATGACAGTGGATGCAGAACCTTTAAATGTGTTTAAAGTGGAGATAGATAGATTCTTGATTACCAAAGGAATGAAAAATTATTGGAGATATGCAAGAATTGACACTCAAAGTTAAAATCAGGTCAGGAATGATCTGATTGATCGTAGAGCAAGGTAGAAGGGCCAATTAGTCTGCTTGGTCCTTTTTTGTATAAATTGCAGCCCCATGGTGTATTTTTCAGGCTATTCTGAATAAGGACATCACTGCATCCTACTGCAGACCTTTTCATGGGTCAATGTGTTAACAATCTCTTCTCTGGCCAAAACAAGTTGAAGTTAATGCAACAAGAGAGCAATCTTATGCAGACGGTAGAGAGAGGTTGCAAGGTTGATGGATGAAAACTCTTGATTTTCCTTGTCTGAATATCATCTTGTGATGCAAGCTTTATTTGAAGAATTATGTTTGACAGATGCCAAACTGAACACTCCACATGAATTTCTACCCTGATTTGGAGAAGAATACAGTTTGATTAAAACAAGTCAAAAATATAGTTTGCACATGGGTAAGCTTTCTTATTATATTATGCAAGTTCATACTCACATCTAGGTTAGCTGAGGCATAGAAATGACAACCATGTCAAGTCAATTGTAATCTGAATGATGCAGTCTTGCCTCACCAGTGATACATTTCATTTCAGCAAATGGCTCCAAGTACAAATGGAAGTAGGAGACAATAAAATTTCAGTATCGAGCACAACGGCTTACTTTGTTTCAGTAATTTATTAAAAACAAAACTAGATAATAATAGTTTGCCGTGATACCGATCAGATCCAAACTCTGAAAGGGACTGTAATGCGGTAAAGATTTGCTCATATTTTGTCCAAATTCTATTTATGCCAAGAATATACATCAGTGAATTTGACTGCATTTGTTCCACTTTAAGAATGGAACTGTGATAATGAAACACAGCTCCTGACAGATATTATACCAGACCTGTAGCATCACACTATATATTACCTTAATGAAAGAAACAGGCCTCTTTTTGTTAATGATCTGTTTTATCCTTAATTGTAAGTAAGACAAGGAAAAACAGATGTCTAGGTTGCATTAATCTTGTAGAGTGATTGTGTTTTAAGGGTGAAACGAAGCCAATCACTGTAAAGTGGCTTCCAGAAGAATCAATATTTAATTCTGTAGCTATTGATTTGTAGTTCCGATACCTCCTTCTGCATAGTGTCTATCTGATTCACAACCACTCACTGTAAAATTGTGTCCGTGGATTTATTGGTCCTGAAGTCTGAAGGACTAGACGTCATTGAAGGAAGGGTGGGATTATTCAGCTCTTATAGTCACTGTCTATTCAAGTGTGAGAAAAGGGAAACTCAAAGAATAAGGCTGCTCATGGTTCCACCTGGGCAACACTAGAGAAGCATTGTTACTTCTATGTAGGGAGAAAGTAACTGTGAATAAGGGAATAAACCTTTATTTAGCTCCGAAATGTTTAATTTCAGTAGACGTGCAGTGAAACATAACCACGCTTCAATGTCAGATTGTGAAAATTGTGCTTTTTAAGAGAAGGTACAGTAAAATCCCTGTTATCCAGATGCTTAGGATCTTGAAAGGAATAACAGGTCAGATGCTTTAATCAAGCTAGTCCAAGACTGACCTTGAAGCTTCTCCCATGTGCTTTCAGCGAGAATTCCCAGATTCAAATGGGAACAATTGGATAGCCTTGCTCATTTTTAAAATGCACAGTCATGTTGGAGTAGTGATGAGTCGACTTCTCCCAGCTACTACTTGTATTTCTTAGACAATTGGCAGATTCAGGTGACACGATATCCCCTTCCTTGTGAGTACCAGACACTGGGAAGATGACTATAATTCCTACTTCCATTTTGTTCTTTTCAATTTGTACTGCGGTTAAAGGAAACCTACATTACATGGACCACCTTTCATGACCTGAAGATGTCCTAAAATGCTTTACAGCCAATGAAATACTTCTTGAAATGTTGTCACTTTTGGTAGCGATCCTGTGGCACAGTGGCTAATGACCCAACCTCAGGGTCAGGAGCTCTAGTTTCCAGTCACACAGGAATTGTGTCCAGTGGTGTATTTGCAGATGACACCAAAATTGAAGGTGTAGTGGACAGCGAAGAAAGTTACCTCAGAGTACAAAACAGATCTTGATCAGATGGGCCAATGGGATGAGAAGTGGCAGATAGAGTTTAATTCAGATAAATGCGAGGAGCTGCATTTTGGAAAAGCAAATCAGAGCAGGACTCATGTGCTTGAGGTCCTGGAGAGTGTTGCTGAACGAAGACAACTAGGAGTGTAGGTTCATAGTTCCTTGAAAGTAGAGTTGTAGGTAGATAGGATACTGAAGAAGGCATTTGGCATGCATTCCTTTATTGGTCAGAGTACTGAGTACAGGAATTGGGAGGTCAAGTTGGAGCTGTACAGGACATTAGTTAGGCCACTTTTTGAATACTGTGTGCAATTCTGGTCTCCTTCCTATTGGAAAAATGTTATGAAACTTGAAAGGGTTCAGAAAAGATTTACAAGGTTGTTGCTAGGGCCGGAGGATTTCAGCTATAGGGAGAGGTTGAATAGGCTGGGGCTGGTTTCCCTGGAGCGTTGGAGGCTGAGGGGTGACCTTATAGAGGTTTATCATATCCTGACGGGCATGAATTGAGTAAATAGACAAGGTCTTTTCCCTGGGATGGGGGAGTTTAGAACTGGAGGGCATAGGTTTTTGGGTGAGAGGGGAAAGATATAAAAGGGACCTAAGGGGCAACTTTTTCATGCAGAGGGTGGTGCGTGTATGGAATGAGCTGCCAGAGGAAGTGGTGGAGGCTGGTACAATTACAACATTTAAAAGGCATCTGGATGGGTATATGAATAGGAAGGGTTTGGAGGGATATGGGCCAAGTGCTGGCAGCTGGGATTAGATTGGGTTGGGATATCTAGTTGGCATGGACGAGTTGCACCTAAGGGTCTGTTTCCGTGCTGTGCGTCTCTATGACTTTATGACTGCAACGCCTTGCCTAGAATAATCAGGGACCAATAAATGAAAGTTTGTTTCCCAATGTCCTATTAGGACCTGGTCCTCGATGGATTTTGTTTGGAAACACATCAGTCAGATTGTGTACAGCAAGCTGCTACAATTAGCAATGCGGTAATGATCCGATCATATAGCTGCTGATGTTGGGTGAGTCCTAAAGTCATACAGCACAGAAACAGGCCCTTTGGCCTAACTCATCCATGCTGACTATGTTTCCTAAATTGAATGAGTCCCATTTGCCTGCATTTGGCCCACATCCCCTAAACCTTTCCTATCCATGTACCTGTCCAAATGTCTTATAAATGTTGGAATTCTATCCACCTCTACCACTTCCTTTGACAGCTCCTTCCATATACGCACCAACCTTTGTGTGAAAAGGTTGCCCCTTAGGTCCCTTATGAATCTTTCCCCTCTCACCTTAAATCAATGCCCTCTAGTGTTGGTCTGCCCACCCTGGGAAAAAGACTTTGGCATCATGAATGTTGGACAGAATTCTAGTCAGAACTCCTTGCTCTTTTTAAGAATGTTTTCTGTGCACTTGGGAGGGCAGATAGAATTTCGCTTCATTGCCTCACCTGGAACATTTACCTAAAAAAACTCACGCTTGCCATGGAGAGAACGTAACAAAGGTACACTAGGTTGGTTCGTAGGAAAAAGATATTGCCATATGAAGAAAGATTTTGATGACGAGGACTATATTTCTTGAAATTTAAAAGAATGAGAAATATTTCAAATTCTTCAGGGCCTGACAGGTTGGAAACAAACATATGTTTCTCTCTATCTGAGAACTGTAGGACAAGAGCAGCACAGACTTAGGAAAAGGATTTATTCACTCAGGCACTTATTGAGGAAGACTTACTTTAATTAAATGTTGGGCAATTTTTTGAAATTCCCAGTCATTGAGTATATTCAAAACAATCATCAGTAGATGTTTGGATATTAAGGGATTCGAGGATGATGGAGTTGAGGTCAAGGATCGGTCGTGGTCCACAAACTGCAGCCCAGTTTCAAGGGACCAAGTTGCTCTTTCTCATTTCTTATGTTCTGAAAGCCTGTTCACTACTCTCTCAGTCCTGGAGTGTTACCATGAAGTTTTGTCTTAGTCAGAGGATTATGAACTTTGAACCTTTTGACTGGTAATGACAACGAGTGCTTCATGCTAGTTTACAATTGACATGTGTATCATAGACTTGAAAAGTTTTGTTCTGTCCTTTTTCTAATTGAATTGGTTTGCATGTTGAAGCAAAAGGTTACCTGTCACAACCCTAGAAGGTTGTGAAAATAATTTGTATTACCGAATGGAATAATGGAACCAATTTTTAGACATTTTGAACATATGTATAGACACTTTGAAACATCTATTTGCATGGTTTTCATATCACATAAGCTGCAAAAGAATGTTCCATGTACAAACATTTGGAAGAGATTTATTAGGAAGTCTCTCCACTAAATATCCCTTCAGAATATTCCTTCGAACACGGGACAGATTTGATTTGTGAGACTGTTACTTAGATAAATAGCTACTGGACCTCAGTAAAGGTGTCATTTAGCTTGGTTCTGCTGTAAATGTTGCAGTGAGTAGATTTATGACAGAGGTAGCAACGTGCTAAGTACCTTAAATAGATTCCTACTTGATAGCAACCTGTTGCTAGGAGAAGGAAAATGCACATTGGGTCTATTAGATTCCAGGAATTATGAACTCATCTGATCACAATGTTTGAATAGAACAGAGATATCAAGCTTCTGGTGCAAAAAATGCTTGTGTTGTATTTAAGGAGGCTGGGCCTCCAAAAATGGAGGAGCAAGCTCCCAACCTCTATTTCTAACCATCCAGACATCTGTTAAATACTGCACCACAGCCAAAAAAAAATGCTTCCCCTCCCACAGTTCCATGACAGCAGTCAATCACAAACACAGAGAATTGGACCTTACTCAGCGTTGAACAGAAATGTGAAGGGCTGGCAGCAGGAAGAGGAGTGAGGGTTTAGCTGGACTGAAAAAGGGTGACTGGTGAAAACGGGCTAGGAAATTGAAGTTAGAGGTGGCGTGAAGGTCGAGACATGGAGAAGGTGGCATGAGATTATGGGCTAGAGGAGAGAAGGAGACTGGAGAATAAGTAAACTGTACCTGAGCTTTCTATCAGAGGAGAGAGGGAACCTAGGGAAAGAGTTTGGGGGAAGGACTGGAGCCAAGGCAGGGAGAACAAGGGCAACTTTGATCAGATGGGCCGATGGGCCGAGGAGTAGCAGATGGAGTTTAATTCAGATAAACATGAGGTGCTGTATTTTGGAAAGGCAAATCAGGGTAGGACTTATACATATAATGATAATGACCTGAAAGTGTTGCTGAACAAAAAGAGCCCTTGGAGTGCAGGTTCATAGTTCATTGGAAGGGAGTCCCAAGGAGACGGGGTAGTGAAGAAAGTGTTTGGCATGCTTGCCTTTAGTGGTCAGTGGATTGAGTATAGGAGTTGGGAGGTCATGTTGCAGTTGTACAAAACATAGGTTAGGTCACTTTTGAAACACTGCATCCAATTTTGGTCTCCCTGTTATAGGAAGGATGTTGTGAAATTTAAAAGGGTTCTGAAAAGATTTACAAGGATGTTGCCAGGGTTGGAGGAATTGAGCTAAAGGGAGAAGCTGAATAGGCTGGGGCTGTTTTCCCTGGAGCGTCGGAGGCTGGGGGATGACCTTATAGAGGTTTATAAAATCATGAGGAGCATGGATAGGGTAAATAGACAAAGTCTTTTCCCTGGGGTGGGGGAGTCTAAAACTCAAGGGCATAGGTTTAAGGTGAAAGAGGAAAGATTTAAAAAGGAACCTGAGGGGTAACTTCTTCACGCAGAGCATGGTGCATATATGGAATGAGCTGACAGAGGAAGTAGTGGAGGCTGGTAAAATTACAACATTTAAAAGGCATCTGGATGGATTTATGAATAGAAAGGTTTTGAGGGATATGGGCCAAATCCTGGCAAATAGGACCAAATTAATTTAGGATATCTAGTTCGCACGGATGAGTTGGACTGAAGAGGCTGTTTCCCTACTGTACAACTCTATGACTGACTAAATAACTGAAGAATGGTTTGGACATGAAGCCTAGCATTTACAGCAAAGCCAGCAGCAGTAGCAGAAGAACAGCATTCAAACATTTGGAACAATGTATCAGGGCCCAAGGAAACTCACTGTAGATGTGGAATTGCAAGTTCTTTATGTCAGAAGCTCCAACACGAAAGACAGAGAGGAGCTGTTCCATTCCCTGGGTTCCTTTCTTCAGAGAATACATCCCAGAATCAGTTGCTGGCTGATAACCTAGTCTAGGTTGTCAGCTCCTCACTGGGCTCATGCTGAGTTTTTATCCAAAGGTTCAGCTTTCATTTTCAGTAAGGGGACGAACTGAAGTATAGGGTTTAACAGGAAGATTGGCTATCCTGGTCCAAATGAAATGATTGATTTTCTAAATGGTCTTTGAAAAAAAAAAGGAGTGAACTTGCTATTAATCTCAGGGCATATCAATTTGCTTTACAGCCAAAGAGGTGCTTTTTGCAACATATTGTCGGTGTCCGAATGTAGAAAATCTGTCAGTTAGTTTGTGCACAGCTAGTTCTTATGAAAAACAAAGACCTGATTTTTGTTTTAGTTGGTGCTAGTTGAAATATTAATTTTGGCCAGTACAGTAGGGAAAATGTCCCTTGTTCTTCTTCTGTCTGAGAAGGGAAGCAATCCTTGGTACGAAGGTTTACCTGAAGAATAACATTTTCAACAATCGCCCATTGCTGCTCGAGAAACTAAACTGGATAAAGAGCTGAAGTATCTGGAGTGGGACTGAACTCACAACATGCTGAAGAGATTTCACCACTGGATTGCCAGATGAGTCAAGTTGTCATTTTAGCAGGTTTGACAGGCTGATTTTTCCCACTTTTTGGTAAAAGTTGATGGCATCCAGTCTGCCATGGCTCATGAAAGATTTACGGGGATATGGACCAAAAGCAAGCAAATGGCATTAGGTTGATTCCTGAGTTGAAGGGGATTGGCTTATGAGGAGAGACTGAGTAGATTGGGATTATATTCATTGGAATTCAGAAGAAATGAGGGGGGATCTTACAGAAACATATAAAATTATGAAGGGAATAGATAAGCTCGATGTAGAGAGGATGTTTCCACTGGCAGTTGAAACTAGGACAAGAGGGCACAGCCTCAAATTTGGGGGGAGCAGATTTAGGACTGAATTGCAAAGGAATGTGAATCTATGGAATTCCCTGCCCAGTGAAGTAATTGACATTACTTCAATAAATGTTTTTAAAGCTATTTAAAAATGTTCTGTTGCCTGGTATGGAGGGAAGGTCTTATGAGGAAAGGCTGAGAGACTTGAGGCTGTTCGAGAGAAGAAGGCTGAGAAGTGACTTAATTAAGACATGTAAGATAATCAGATGCCTAGATTGGGTGGAGAGTGAGAGCCTTTTTCCTTGGATGGTGATGGCTAGCATGAGGGGACATAGCTTTAAATTGAGGGATGATCGATAATGGACAGATGTCAGAGGTAATTTCTTTACTCAGAGAGTGGTAGAAGCGTCGAACGGCCTGCCTGCAACAGAAGCAGACTCACCAACTTTAAGGTCATTTGAATGGTCTTTGGATAAACATATGGATGAAAATAGAATGGTGTAGGTTAGATGGGCTTCAGATTGGTTTCACAGGTCGGCGCAACATTGAGGGCCGAAGGGCCTGTACTGCGCTGTAATGTTCTATGTTTTATGTTCCAAGATAGATTTTCTTTGAACAATGAAGGAATAAAGGATTGCGGTGAGACGGTGGGTAAATGGAGCTGAGGCCACAAAAAGATCAGCCATGATCTTATTGAATGAGGGAGCAGGCTTGAAGGGCCAGATGGTCTACTCCTGCTCCTTGTTCTTATGGTCAGTTTAGGAATCCTAGTTGGCAGGGACAAATTAGGCCAAAGGGTCTGTTTCTGTGCTGTATGACTCGATGACACTATAATGTTCTACTCTTCATTCATGAAGTATGCAACCAGCCTGTTTGTCTGTCTTGTGGAATCTTGCCACAGGAGAAGCAGAGGTACTTGCTGCTGCTGGGACTTTGTGAAGTTCTCACTGCTGGCACCATAGTTAAATGTCGATTGCGTACTTGTTCAGCTATATATCAGCCAGGAAATTCACAAAACGTTCACCAGATTGATTCCAGATTTGAAGGGTTTGACTTATGAAGAGAGATTGAGTAGCTTAGGCCCATACTCCCTCAAATTTAGAAGAAGGAGAGGAGATCAATCAAGATGCATATATAAGATGTTCAAGAGGATTGACAAAGTAGACATGGACAGAATATTTCCTCTTGTGGGGCCACCTAAAACGAGAGGTCACAGTTTTAGGAAAAGGGGTTGCAGAGTTAAAATATACAGGAGGAGAAATTACTTCTCTCAAGGGGTTGTGAATCCATGGATTTTACTACCCCAAAGTATGGCGGACACCAGGACACTGGAGTCACACAACACCGGGTTATAGTCCAACAGGTTTATTTGAAGCAACAAGCTTTCAGAGTGCTGCTCCTTCGTCAGGTGAAGTCACCTGATGAAGGAGCAGCACTCCAAAAGCTTGTGGTTTCAAATAAACCTGTTGGATGATAACCTAGTGTCATGTGACTTCTGACTAAATTTAAGGACATAGACAGATTTTTAATTAATAATGTTTGGAAGGGTTATGGAGAGGAGGCAGGAAGGTGGAGTTGAGGCCAAGATGACATCAGCTTTGATTGTATTGAGAAGTGCAGCATACTCGAGGGGCTAAACTGCTTACCTCTGCTCCTATTTCTTATGTTCTTATATTCTTCACACAGTGGTCTTGCACCAATGTTCCTAAGGAAATGACGCTGAAAGGCAAGTTTATTCCTTCGTTCACTGACTGGGGCTCAGGGGTGATGATAGATGGAATGTTGGAGAGGAGGGCTGTATTATATCCTGCTGACTGCTGAATGAGTTCACACCATCAGATACAGCCAGTTTAAAGTGAGTGTTGATAGGACCACCTGACTGACACTGGCCAGCCTCCTGGAGTGGAATCGGATTCCTGAAGAAGGGCTTATGCCCGAAACATCGATTCTCCTGCTCCTTGGATGCTGCCTGACCTGCTGCGCTTTTCCTGCAACACATTTTTCAGCTCTGATCTCCAGCATCTGCAGTCCTCACTTTCTCATAAGTACATGAATGAGGAAGGTTTATAAAGGAAATGAGTCAGGAGCAGACTGGTGCGACTAGTTTAGTTTGGAATTATGTTCAGCATGGACTGATTTGATCAAAGGGTCTGTTCCTGCACTGTATGACTCTGTGCCTTATGAAGGGTGGAAGAGGGCAGTGTCCATGGAGTAAGCAGGGACATTGTGATGAAGACAGAGTTGGATGAAGACCCAAAGAAGCAAGCAGTGAGCTGTGGTGAGATAAATGCTCTCACTTTCCTGTTGTGAATTGGCATTATATAGTTTTTTGGGAAAGGAGATTTGGAAGCTGCATAGAGATGTGGCAAGTTGGACTGAAATGCAATTCTGTGGAAATAAAGTAATTGCCCTTCATTAGTGAAATTCTCAAGTCACTGTTTAAATCTTAAGGGGGACATCAGAAATCATTTCTTGATGTTGTAATTCTGATTTGTCATTTCTTGCCATTACCCACTCTGCTCAACAAAGCAGATAATTCTACTCTGTGCTTACCATCAGTTTTGACAAGCATCTCATTCCTCCAGGTATTCATTTGTTCTAAATGTTTGTAATGGTATAAGATGAATTGAATGCCTTAATGTACTATAAATTGTGTATACTTTGTGTACATTAAATTTGTGTAATTGTGTAATTCAATGTTAGATTGTCCATGTGTCTGATAGTTCATTAGTTCCAAATGTAAATTAGCTAAGAAAGATTTGAATCCCACAATAGAGTGAATTATCAAGGCATTGTATAGAATTTCAGTGCAGGTTAGGTGGATGGGCTAAGTTGCCCATAGTATCCAAGGTTGTGCAGGGTAGGTAGGTTAGCCATGGGAAATACAGGGTTTCAGGGATAGATTACAGGCTTGGGTCTGGATGGGAAGCTCTTCAGATGGTTGGTGTGGACTCGATGGGCCAAATGACCTACTTCCACACTGTAAAGATTCTATGATTCCTAGACATTATTAAGTTAGAGACCATCCCTACATGAGTGAACTAGGTGGCACAGTGGCTCAGTGGTTAGCACTGCTGCCTCAGGGATCCAGGCTCAATTCCAGCCTTAGGTGACTGTTGTGTGGAGTTTGATCATTAGGCGTGGGTTTCCTCTGGGTGCTCGGTTTCCTCCCACAATCCAAAGATGTGCAGGTTAGGTGAATTGGCCATTTTAAATTGCATTCGGTTAGATGCATTAGTCAGATGGAAATGGGTCTGAGTGGATTACTCTTCGGAGGGTCGGTGTGGACTTGTTGGGCCAAATGGCCTGTTTCCACACTGTAGGGAATCTAATCAATAAACTTCATGAATGTGGCTATTTACAAGGTATGGGAAGAGTGAACACATTTCTGCAACCTTACAAATAGATCTCAGTTCTTTGTGATCTTAAGTTCACTATGAGTTAGCTCATTTCATATATACTCAGAAGGATATAATTAACCTTTACTGCACTGATTTGGAAACATAAATAATGAGAAAGGTGATTTCATAATGTAAGGCCTTCCAGAATAGATTGAGTAAATGTTGGTTGGGTATAGTAACTCAATAGGCTCTCTCCTTGAAATGAATTTCAGAGCGAGAGAGACAGATGGAAGTAGAAAGCTCAACAAATAATTAATGTACTGAAAGGCAAAGGTGTACTCAGTAGTTTGAAGAATTGTACTGATTCAGAAGGGATCTTGTTGCATCTACATAATTATTATGCCTCATGACTCAGTGATGTACAACCTGACAAATGGGAATAACAAGAAGATAGCATTGGGGAGACAGAGAGAATGTTCGTGAGAGTTTAGTAAACTTGTAAATCTGGGTCAGCCAGCTGCATAAATCCATTGTAATATTTTTAAAAATTCCACCACGGTGTTAACAAATCCAATAACTAAATCATTCAGTTTAAAAATTAAGTACAGTTATTTTATGTCAGCCCATTCTCCAGATAAAAACATTTGAACCTGCTTCAGTCGATCTGTCAAAAACGAAGATCTAGCAATTTGCAAAAAGCAGAAGTAATTGTTCTCTAATCTCTCAGAGAAGCCATCTCTGAAACCTTTGACCTCCACTTCTTTAACCTTGCAGCTTGTTTCCCAGAAGACATTCAGCATTAATTAGGCGGATTACGAGAATATCTGCATGAGTTATGATAGGAATTGCTCAGCAGACGCGTGTGGAAAGCCCACATGCTGGATTTGTGAGCAACAGGTTACTGTGATAAAAGAACATGATACTTGAAAACATCATAAAGCAAGACATGGAAAGAAACATGATAATTGCAGAGGAAAATCACATACAAATAAATTTTCTAAATGAGCACTGTCACTTCAAAAGCTGCATTAAATATTTGCTAATTTCTGCCATGCAAGTGATGCAACTGATCTAATTGTTCTTGAAACTGTTCATTCACATGCCATCTACCTGAATTCAAGTCATTGCTTTATGGTCCACTGATACTTCATCCTGAGACATTTTTCTGCCTGTGTTTGCAGTATGGTTTGCCTATTGCTTTCCACTCCTAGGGGTGGGGCTCTGGAGATAGGTCCCAAGTCTCCTTGCATGGAGCAGGAATTAAAAGTGAGCTGCTGGTATTATTCTGAAACATATGCTAGCCATCTAACCAACTGAATTTGGGGCGCACGGTGGCTCAGTGGTTAGCACTGCTGCTTCATAGCGTCAGTGATCCAGGTTTGATTTCAGCCTCAGGCGACTGTCTGTGTGGAGTTTGCACACTCCTTTTGTTTGCGTGCGTTTCGTCTGGGTGCTCTAGTTTCCTCCCACAGTCCAAAGATGTGCAGGTTAGGTGGATTGGCCAGTCTCAGACATCAAAAACTCTTATATCTCCACCCTTCAGGCTCTCTGCCTTTATTCTTGATGAAGGGCTTTTGCCCGAAATGTCGATTTTACTGCTCCTTGGATGCTGCCTGAATTGCTGTGCTCTTCCAGCACCACTAATCCAGAAGCTAAAAGGTTAGTCATGCACAATGCAGGGTTACAGGGATAGGATAGGGAGTCGGTCTGGGTGGGACGCTCTTTGGAGGGTCGGTGCAGACTCAATAGGATGAATGGCCTCCTCCCATGCTGTAGGGCATGTATAAGTTTACTGGACCCTCTGATAATCATCAAAACCAATTTCCGAGTGAGAGGTTTTCAAAAGCCTCCCTCAAAATGCACACCAAAGTAAAAGTGTATGCAAATATAATCCCATGCTGAAACTGAGTTTCATTGGGCCTTATTGTAAAAATCATGGCAAACCATTGGGCCTGTTCCCACGGACTCCTTGAACGTCAGGGACCAACTTTACATGGAAGAGGGCAGAATGAAATGTAGAATGAGGGGTTCTGGAAGGACCGAATGCTGTCAAGCTATGAGTGGGCTGTTTTCCCACGTTTTTTTTTAGCAATTTAACAGGTGCCTTTAAAGATCTCTGAGACTACAGAGGAATTGGAAAATCCAGCCAGAACTTGCATAACAATTTTGGAGTCACAGAGTTAAACAACATGGAAACAGACCCTTCGGTTCAAAACCTCCAAGGCCCGACCAGCTATCCTAAATTAATCTAGCCCCATTTGCCAGCATTTGGCTCATTTGTGTAAATCCTTCCCAGTCATATACCCATCCAGATGCCTTTTAAATGTTGGAATTGTACCAATCTTCACCACCTTCTCTGATAGCTCATTCTATACATGCACCACCTTCTGTGTGAAAAAGTTGCCCGTTGGGTTCCTTTTAAATCTTTCCTCTTTCTCCTTAAACTTATGCCCTCTGGTTTTAGACTCGTCTAAGAACTTGGCTATTCACCCTATCCATGCCCTTAATGATTTTATAAACCGCTATAACGTCATCCCTCAGCCTTCAACACTCCAGGAAAAATGGCCTCAGTTTATTCAGCCTCTCCCTATAGCTCAATCCTTCCAATCCCAGCAACATCCTTGTAAATATTTTCTGAACCCTCTCAAGTTCAACATCTTTCCTTTGGCAGAATTGATCGGAATTGAAAGCAGTATTCCAAAAGTGTCCTAACCAATGACCTGTACAACTACAACATGACCTCCCAACTCCTATACTCAATACACTGACCAATAAAGGAGAAAGTGAGGACTGCAGATGCTGGAGATCAGAGCTGAAAATGTGTTGCTGGAAAAGCGCAGCAGGTCAGGCAGCATCCAAGGAGCAGGAGAATTGACGTTTCGGGCATGAGCCCTTCTTCAGGAATTCCAGCAACACATTTTCAGCATTGACCAATAAAGGCAATTTACCAAATGCTTTCTTCACAACCCTAACTACCTGTGACTCCACCTTGAAAGCACTATGCTCCTGCACCCCAAGGTCTCTTTGTTCAGCAACACACCCCAGGACCCTACCACTGTTCTGTCGGTTTTTATGTATGTTACAATGGATTGCTGAAGCGTAAGCACTTAGCTATTTTGCAAATATTGAGCTAATCAAATGCTGATTTCAAATAGTTGTTGGGGGGGATTGATGAGATGGCACAAATGCTCATCAATTTCTATTGTCTATCCAATTTACATTTGTTGAAGATTTAAAAGGGACCTAAGAGGCAACATTTTTCAGGCAGAAGGTAGTGCATGTGTGGATAAAGCAGCCACAGGAAGTGGTGGAGGACAGTACAATTACAACATATTTTAGATTAGATTACATACAGTGTGGAAACAGGCCCTTCGGCCCAACTAGTCCACACTGACCCTCCAAAGAGTAACCCACCCATACCCATTTCCCTCTGAATGATGCACCTAACACTATGGGCAATTTAGCATGGCCAATTCACCTGACCTGCACATCTTTGGATTGTGGGAGGAAACCAGACCAAACCCACACAGACACAGGGAGAATATGCAAACTCCACACAGATAGTCGCCTGAGGCTGGAATCGAACAAAGGATCCTGGTGCTGTGAGGCAGCAGAATTAACCACTGAGCCACTATGTTGCCCCAAAAGGGCATCTGAATGGATACATGAGTAGGAAGGGTTTAGAAAGATATGAGCCAATTGCTGGCAAATGGGACTAGATTAATATAGGATATCTGGTCGGCGTGGATGAGTTGGACCGAAGGGTCTGTTTCTGTGCTGTATATCTCTATGGCTCTATGAATGTATCCTATGCCAATTTCCAAGATGTAAGATCAGGTCCACCATGAAGAATGACCTTGACATTCTTATACTAGAAAGTGCTGGTTCTCTCAAAGTAAGCTGAGATTCTGTGACTTCATTTGTCAAGAAGCAATTACTTCTTGGTCTTATTGATATGCTTGAAGACGGCAGGAGAAATCCTTTCCAGATCTACATTTCAGAATCCGTTTGAGTGGCACAGCCATTTCTTTTAAGTAATCAACACAGCTCCATGTTTTAAAAATAAATTTAAAAATGTAAAGGAATCTCATTAAGGTTGCTTATCCTTGTCAGAAAGTGTGATTTATCTAAAGTGGTGTAGAATTACACTTTGATATGTTTCATAATGCTTGGAAATACCACTTGAAAGTGTAGGAGTTCCCAAAAGTGAATTTTTATTGCTCTCCCAAGTGTTCTAAGTTGACTTATAAACTGTTGATTGTAGACAACAATGCTGGGTCTGATATAAAAATGGCTTTTATCTCAATCAAACTATCTGTGGTATCCCTTTTTCTAATCAGGTAGATCAAGCACGTAGATGTAGGAGAACCTCAGAATTGCAAAATTGCACTATCACAAAATTATCAGGTACCCTGATAATTACAGCAAACCTTTTGTTAACCAACACCTATGGGACCAGGAGTGTGCTGGTTGAACAAATATTCTGGGGAGAAAGTGAGGTCTGCAGATGCTGGAGATCAGAGCTGGAAATGTGTTGCTGGAAAAGCGCAGCAGGTCAGGCAGCTTCCAGGGAACAGGAGAATCGACGTTTCGGGCATAAGCCCTTCTTCAGGAACAGATATTCTGGTTGATTAAGAGATCCACATAATGTAATAACACACACTAAATAATAGAAATGTAATGCAGGGGCATACACATCACTGTTATAATTTATTTACAGCTTACATCACTAAAATAATAATGCAACTGTGCCTTAAATAAGACTTGTCGTCATAGAGCCTTCTCATCGACACCCTCAACTGACTACTTGGACATTGCAGAGATCGTCATAATATATTAAACTTTTGGTATTTGAGGAATATAATTTTTGCCAGTTTATCCATTGTGCTGGTTCATAAAATGCCAGTAAACACAAAGTTTGCTGCATTACAGACTCCGAGCATGCAAAAGCAAAGCCCACAGGTAAACAATGATTACCATTATTGATGATGTGAGTTATGGCTCACAGCTCTGTCTATGGAGTGACACAGAGAGAAGACATGAGCTGAAACCCAAATGAGGTGCATTAGCTTCTCCTGTTCAGAGATTCTTACAGCAACTCAATCACAATTATAGGCAAAGCTATTGCTAGGAAGGCAGCTGACTAACTTAAAAGTTTGACCGATGTTAACATAGTCAACATAAACATTCCACAGGCCAGAGGAGTCCTCTTGATTATCTCATTAAACATCACTTTAATTTTACTCCCTTCACCACGAGTACCTCTCTTCACCATGGGAGGATACTATCTACAAGACATACTGCAGCAACTCACCAGAGTTTTTTTGGCAGCACTTTCCAAACTGGTGACCTCATCTACTGCTTTCGTTTTATCTTCCTTGCTTGTTATTTACAAAGAATTGTAATAAAGTTGTCAGAACTGATTTCTATTTTGTGAAGCTATGCTCCCTGTGCTTGATTATATTATGTATTTTTAAATGTTTTGCTATTACATCTTTTATAACACACTGACATTTTCCCAGCAACAGATGTTAAGCTAACTGATGGATAGTTACCTGTTTTTGTCTCCATCCGTTTTTACATAAAGGTATTACGCTGGCAGATTTCCAATACTCTGGCACTTTTCCAGAATCAAAGCCCTCTTCGAAGATAACTGCCAGTGCACCCATTATATCCATATTTACTTCCGTTAATATCCTAGGATGTATTCCATTAGGATGAAGGGACCTATTGGTCTTCAGACAAAGTAATTACCAAGTACTTTTTCTCTATTATATTCATTTCCTCTCCTTTTATTTGGCCCTTGATTGCTGAGTAATTTTGGAATACTACTACAGTCTTCTGCTGTGAAGATGGATGAAAAGTATTTATTTGATTCTTCTGCCATTTTGTGGTTCCTCACTATTGTTTCCCATGTCTTCTCCTTTTGGGGTCCATGTTAATGTTGGCCTCTCTCTTTCTTTTCATGTATTAAAGAAACTTTTGCTTTCTGTCTTGATTTTACCTTACCCTCAAAGTTTATCTTTTTTTTGTACTTTTTCGTTAGTTTCTGCTTTCCCAATCCTTTAGCTTACCACTAATCTCTGCTATATTGTATGCTTTTTCTTTCATTGGAAAAAACTGGATGCTATCCTTAACTTCCCTGGTTAACCATGGTTGCTTTATCCCCTTCATAGAATCATTTTTCCTCACTGAGATATATCTTTGCCTTGAGCCTCACGTGTGAATTATAACCTGGATCATAGCAAATGCATTCAAATTGATAGATTGAGACACTTAAAATGAAATGGATCCAAAAAGCAAGACTCAAATATATTAGAGAACAATGAGAACAAGATTTTGACTGTCATTTGTCTATCTCATAATATCTAAAAAGACGATAGATAAGCAGGAGGCAAGCAAGCCAGGCAGCATCAGGAGGTGGACAAGTTGACATTTCGGGTGTAACCCTTGAGTTCTTAGCACAACCTTTTAAAGGCCACTTTAACTGTAGTTCATATTCAATCTTGAATATCAAGAATGAATTAACACAGGTCTGAGTGACAAGTTCTTAATTCTGCTCAATTCTTTTTAAATAAAACCTGATCATAACTAATTTGAACCCATTAAGAGATCAAAAAGACTCTGGGATACTACGGCTTTCCCTGCTAATTCTGTGTACCACCCACCAAAGACACTTTTGGCCTTTCATTCTAAACATAAATTCTTAACTTTGGTGCAATCCTCAAATCCTTTTGGTAAATGAAGTAAATGATCAGAAATCCAAAAATGGACTAATGCCACTCTCACGCTCACATACCTTTCCACAAACATTTTCAGTGTAGCCAAATGTTTAATTTGTGTATTGGTTACCCGCCTCCAGAAAACAAATGAATTTGTTTCCTAGCTACCAGATATGAAGCCAACAGAATATGCACCCTGCTTATCGAAAGACATGGAAAAATAATGAACATGCTTCCTCTATTGGGTGAGAAGCTGAAATTATACTGTCATCTGTCTACTTTTCACAGGGCCAGGGATGATATTCTTTGCAGGAATTTCATTTATCTGTACTGACTGGATCCATTTTGTGTTTTTAACTTTTCTTCTGTTGTGGGTTCATAGTAATCACATGGCAGCTTTTGCCTTTGACTTGAAGTAGAAGTCAATCAAAATTCTAACACTTTGTCAGGAGGCAGGATTCATTTTGGAAAGAAGATGCAAGTGCCATCTCCTTTTTACATGGGACAACTATTGACATGGTCAATGTAAGGAGAGGCAGAAAAGTTGAAACTTACTGTATAATCTCAGGATATGTGAAACTATAGCCTGATGAGCTTTTATCCAGTCGGCAGACAGTCAGCCTAGAAACACTCAATATATTCTCATTTGTTGACTGCAGGATCTCAGTGAATCAATACAGGGGACAGAAAATGGAAGCAATTGCACACTGCACAGCAGATGTATCGATTCCTTAACACACAAAAAAAAATCATAGTGATTGTTGAATAGACATTACTTTGCTACAATCTCTCTTCATAACTTGACCCTTGGGGAGTTAACTAAAATCTAAATGTGTGCTGGTAATTCCTTATAGCTAATATCATATCGAGATAATACTCTTCTCAAGTTGCGACACAATTTGTTCAGAGACTCATTGACATTTACACCACAAAAGGTGATCATTTAGCCCATGCTGGTCAACAAAGATCGAACTACACTAATCCCATTTTATACTTCTTGGCCCATGGCTCTGGAGATAGCACAAGGTGAGTGCGTATTCAGATAGTGCTTAAATGTTCTGACTCAACTATCCTTTCGTGTAGTGAGTTGCATACTCTCAGATCCTGAGTGAAAATATTTATCCTCATTTCCCGTCTTAACCTTCTGCCTCTTGCCTTAAATCTATGCCCCAAGTTACTGACGCTTCTACTAATGGTAAAAGCACCTTCCAATCCACCCAATATATATTTTTTTAAATTAGATTACTTACAGTGTGGAAACAGGCCCTTCGACCCAAGTCCACACCGACCCTCTGAAGAGCAACCCACCCAGACCCATTCTCCTTCATTTACCCCTTCACCTAACATTACGGGCAATTTAGCATGGCCAATTCACCTAACCTGCACATCTTTGGACTGTGGGAGGAAACTAGAGTACCCGAAGGAAACCCACGCAGACACAGGGAGAATGTGCAAACTCCACACAGACAGTTGCCCAAGGTGGAAATTGAGCCTGGGTCTCTGGCACTGTGAGGCAGCAGTGCTAACCATTGTGCCACTGTGCCTCATTAGCTCATATACTTCCATTGGGGGCCCTCTCAATGTCTAGGAATACAGTCCCAGCCCATCCATCCTTTCCTCATTGGTCAGACCCTCCAACCCAGGCAGCATCATGGTAAATCTCATCCTGGTATGCTGTCCGGTGCAATCACATCCTTCCTATGATGTGGTTATAGAGTCATAGAGTCATACAGCAAGAAAACAGACCCTTTGGTCCTTAAGGTTTAGTTTTAATCTGCTGCTGTCGGAGTCTCAGTCGAGTTGAAAGCTGTAGTAAATATCTCCGAGCTGCTATTTTCTCTGAGCTTTTGCTTGGTATCTTTCCTCTGTCTCTGCTCCTGGACTGCATATGAGAAAATCTGATTTCTGATTTTTTTTTGCCAAGGGGTGCGTTTATGGGATATTACTATATTGGAACAATTAATTAGTAATTGTTACTGCATCTATTATTCTGCTAAGTTTTCGAACAGACTTAAGTTATTCTAAGTTCTTCTTTGTTTTCTTATATTTTAATTGTAGTGTTTGAATAAATTGTGTTTTGCTTAACATTGAGTAATTGGACCAATCAAATTGAACACAGCACCTCAAACTTACCTTTAAAATAAGAACATTTAGATTAGATTAGATTCCATACAGTGTGGAAGCAGGCTCTTTGGCCCAACAAGTCCACACTGACCCTCCAAAGAGCAACTCACCCAAAACCATTCCTCTAACTGATATACCTAACACTACGGGCAATTTAGCATGGCCAATTCATCTTACCTGCACATCTTTGGACTGTGGAAAGAAACTGGAGCACCTAGGGAAACCCATGCAGACACAGGGAGAATGTGCAAACTCCACACAGACAGTTGCCTGAGGCAGGAATTGAACCCGGGTCCCTGGCGCTGTGAGGCAGCAGTGCTAACCACTGAGCCACCGTGCCACCCATATGTTAGGGTCTAGGATACCTTCTTAATATATTTTGAGGCGATCTGGTGTGGTCCACACCACAATCTTTCAAGAACCTTTCTCTTGCCTCAGCCATCGCCATTATGAAGGAGGAGCCCAGTGAAATCTGCAAACACTTTCAGCCAGATCAAGAACAAGATCAGAGCAGACAAAGGACAGCACTGGCAGTGATTGTGCTGGTGGAACACGTCCTAAAATTGCATCTGCCTGGAGCAAAAAAGACCCAGTTTGCTGTACGGGAAGTGTATAAGGGAAGTGACTGGCACTTCTCAGGAACAACAGAGGATGCAAGTGGTATCATTGAACAGTTCTATGCCTCTGTAAATTGGTAGAGGTTTATAAAATCATGAGGGGCATGGATAGGGTAAATAGATAAGGTCTTTTCCCTGGGTGGAGTAATCCAAAACTATAGGGCATATGTTTCGGGTGAGAGGGGAAAAATTTTAAAAGGGATCTAGGGGCAACATTTTCATACAGAGGGTGGTGCATGTATGGAATGAGCTGTCAGAGGAAGTGGTGGAGACTGGTACAATTACAACATTTAAAAGGCATCTGGATGGATATATGAATAGGAAGGGTTTAAAGAGATATAGGCCAAATGCTGGCAAATGGGACTAGATTAGATTAGGATATCTAGTCAGCACCGATGGGTTGGACAGAAGGGTCTGTTTCCGTGCTGAACATCTCTATGAGTCTGTGACTGCACATCCACTGCTTTCCAAGTGCTGCAACTAATTCTAGAAATATTCATCAACCATCGAGAGTTCAGCAGTTGGTGGGTTACCATGCCCAGCCCTTCATACAGGTATCTTGCATGACACATTCATCCAGCCCACTGTTTCTTCAGGATTTGAGTCATCATGTCAAGCCTGATGGCTATGAAAGTTATCCACTTAAAAGCCAACCTCAAAACTCCACTCCATATCTGAGACACATGCGACCAGAATGGGGAAAAATGTGTGCCAAATGTTACCACACAGAGTATGAATGTTACCACACAGAGTATGAAATAAACCACTGACATGCTCAAAGAACAACCCAGTGTAGAGCATTCAGGAAGACTTCTACAAGTCTCAGCCTCTGTTATTTTATACACACATTGGATCCTGTATATTTTTTAAAGCAGGTTTTTCAATTTGTCCTGCAGCTTGTAGACCTGCACCACTTGGTTTCTCTGTATCCATAGCCCATTTGAAATAGTCTACTTTGCCTCTCATTCTTCTCGCCAAACTGCATTAAATAACACTTCTCCTTGTTAAATGACTTAAGCCAAAAACACTTGGTAAATATGCAATTCTTTTTATTTTGCTATGTTGAGGTTTAATCATCAGTTTTAAACTACTGCTTTTTAAATGAGTACCTGACTTATTCTGAAAATAAACACTAAAGGAATTGCAATAAAATGCCTCTGGATATTCATCGAAGCATTTGCTGCCAGAAAGCTTTCATATTGCCATAAATTCAGAACTGAGAAACAACAATACAAGTGTACAAAGTACATCCAGTGAGACAAGCCTGGAGATTGCTGTGAGCAATGTTATTGTATGAACATTTAACTGTCAAATTCCTCCCTTCACTTTATCTTAATGGAGGTATGAACTTATCTCAGATAAATAAATCACTTTGCCAAAAACCAGAGACTTAAAGGGGATTTTTGTTTCGCAGAGTACAGAGAGACAGACACCAAAATTGGTGGTGGAGTCGACAATGAAGAAGGTTATCTAAGATTACAAAGTGATTTTGAAAACTTCGGTCAATGGGCTGAGGAGTGGCAGATAAGAGTTTAATTTGGATAAATGTGAGGTATTGCATTTTGGTAAAACAAACTAGGGCAGGACTTATACAATTAATAGCAAGGCCCTGGGTAATGTTGTAGAACAGAGAGACCCAGGGGTTCAGGTACATAATTCTTTGAAATTTGCTTCACAGGTAGGGTAGCTAAGAAGGGTTTAGCACACTTGCCTTCACTGCTGAGACCTTTGAGCAAAGGAGTTAGGGTGTCATGTTGATGTTATACAGGATGTTGGTTAGGCCACTTTTGGAGGAGAAAGTGAGAGCTGCAGATGCTGGAGATCAGAGCTGAAAATGTGTTGCTGGAAAAGTGCAGCAGGTCAGGCAGCATCCAAGGAACAGGAGAATCGACGTTTCGGGCATAAGTCCTTCTTCAGGAAGGGCTTATGCCCGAAACGTTGATTCTCCTGTTCCTTGGATGCTGCCTGACCTGCTGCACTTTTCCAGCAACACATTTTCAGCTTAGGCCACTTTTGGAGTACTGTTTACAGTTCTGGTCACCCTTCTATAGGAAGGATATTATTAAATTGGAGAGTTCAGAAAAGATTTACCAGGATGTTGTCAAGAATGGAGGGTTGAAGTTATAAGGATGTGCTGGAGTGTAGGAGATTGAGGGGTGACCTTGTAGAGAGGTTTATAAAATCATGAGGGGCATAGATAAGGTGAATAGCAAGGGTCTGTTCGCGAGAGTGGGTGAGTTCAAAATTAGGGGGCATATTTTTCAGATGAGAGGAGAAAGTTTTAAAAAGGACATGAGTTGCAACTTTATTGTACAGTAGAGTGGTTGGCGTGTGGAATGACATGTCAAAGGATGTGGTAGATGCAGGTACAGTTACAACATTTAAAAGACATTTGGATAAGCTCATGAATAGGAAAAGTTTGGAGAGTTATGGGCCAAGCACAGACAGATGGGACTAGTTTAGTTTGGGATTATAGTCGCTTGGACTAGTTGGACCGAAGGGTCTATTTTTGTGCTGTATGACTCAGTTATTTTATAACAGTCTAGAAAGTTTCTGTCCAATTTTTGATTATGTTGCTAACATTTACTGGGAATGCCATCAAGGAAAATCTCCCTTTTTAGTATGAACTTTTCAAATAATTATGTAATAGCATCAGCAAGAGTAATTTCCAGGTTCCAAATTTAAAAGATGTCCTTACTTGAAGAATTGGGAGGAAATTGACTAAACAAGTGCCAATTATCAGAATGGTGTTGACTTACAGAATGGTTTACTTAATACAGAGAAGCAATATAGGAAATAGTCAGTAATTTGGGTCAATTAATTAAACAACTTTTCTAGTACAATCATCAACATCCCAGAGGTTATCATTGACCAGAAACTTAGCTGGACTCAACACATAAACATAGTGGCTACAAGAGCAGATCAGAGGCTAGGGATACTGCAGCAAATAACTCACCTCTTGGCTCCCCAAAGCCTATCCACCATCCATAAGACACAAGTTATGAGTGAGATGGAATATTCGCCACTTGCCTGGATGTTAGTAGATCCAACAACACTCAAGAAGTTTGACATCATCCAGGGCAAAGCAGCCCACTTGCTTGGCAACACATCCACAAGCATCCACACCCTCTACCACCGACGCTCAGTAGCAGCAGTGTGTACTATCTACAAGGTGTACTGCCCAGAAATTCACTTAGTTAGCATCTTCCAGACCCACAACTACTTCCATCTAGAAGGACAAGGGCAGCAGATACATGGGAACACCACCACCTTCAAGTTCCCACCATCCTGACTTGGAAATAGACTGCAGTCTTCACTGTCATTCATCCAAAATCCTGGAATTCCCTTCCTAAGGGCATTATCTTTGTACAGCACATGGATTGCAGCAGTTCAAGAAGGCAACTTACCATCACCTTCTCAAGGGCAACTAGGGATGGGCAATAAATGGTGACCAGTCAGTGATGTCCACATCCCATGAGCGAATAAAAAGAATTACGAAACTATTTTTAGATCCCAACAGAAGTACTAGTTTCATTAATCTAAATCATTCTGATTGCTCAGTTAGCAGAGATTTGCCAAGAAATCTTGAAACTTGGAACATAAAACAGAACTATAGAAATACAACAGATGTTAACTGGAATCACCTTTAACCTTTATCCATTAGTCAACACAAAATAGTTACAGTTTGGATCAGTTTACAATACCAGCATAAAATATGAAACTTGTTTGAGGTTTGTTATTTATAAAAAAATTCAACTAATTAATGAAATTATTTTATCTATGATTTATTTTTGTTGTATTCAGATATATAGTAGATAAACCAAGAAAGTGGAGACAAATGTACAAAATATATGAAAGATTGTCAGGAATAAGTAAGGATGTAGAATGGAGGTTAAAATCAGATCGATCATGATCTTATTGAATGGTAGAGCAGGCTCAAAGGGCCATCTGGCCTATTTTTGTTCCTTGTTTGTATGACAAATTATATTCTGACCTAAATATGCTGTGGCCTTTGAAAGACAAAGAGCAGGTCTTATGCTGTTGTGGTGCACGTTCAAGTCCATTGAATTTGGCAGGGCAGTATCGGTGATATCTCTCTGTATCTCACCACTTTAATGATCATTTTTGAGGCATAGCGATTATTACGTCATATCTGCATCCCATGGTGCCACATGCCATTCCCAGAAGGATGTGCTACTCACTGACAGACATCCATCATTTGATCAGCATTCTGCCATCTTCAAGAACCCACGGTGTACCTTGGGGAGCACTGGCACCTGCCTTGTGACTGAGTAAGTACTCCTTGTAATGGCACAGAAAGGCAGGCAGTCAGTATGCCACATAATGAACTGTGTCAACATTGGTAGCCTGACATCACTCTCTGACAGTTGAGAAGATGTAGGTGCCCGCAACTGAGAACTGCTGCACAGCATGGCCACCTGTTCTGGGTGTGTCACAATTGCCAGGCAGAGTGAGGCTGGCATGCTGTGGCATGATCATAACAGGTGACTCTGCACTGGTAGAGCAAGGCAGCAGTCTTGGTGGCAGCCTCATCACCCATAGACTGGGTGCCTCTCCTTGGGTGGCCACCATACCCAATGCAGCCATATACTGCTGTCAAGGTTAGAGTGGTGCTGGAAAAGCACAGCAGGTCAGGCAGCATCCGAGGAGCAGGAAAATCGATGTTTCGGGCAAAAGCCATTCCTGATGAAGGATTCCTCATTGGATGCTGCCTGACCTGCTGTGCTTTTCCAGCACCACACTAATCTTGACTCTAATCTCCAGCATCTGCAGTACTCACTTTTGCCTGGCCATTTAGTGCTGAATGTCAGTGAACTCTGCTTTGCAAGGGTGGGATGACAGGGTGCAATACCAGGACATTATATAGATGTCAGAGTGGAGATGGTGGCTTCCTGAAATTTGGGCGATAATGCCCGTGGTGAATGAATGCATATGGCTGGTATTTGTGTCTTGTGTTTTGGTCTAAGATTCAGCCATTGGACAACACAGATGTTGTTTGAAGCAAGCAGCTGGCTGAACCTGCCAGGTACCCGTTCTGACTTCCATGTTGAGTTTGCATGGCGCGCCAATTCATGGTAAGTTGGGCTGTTAATAAGCTACTTACCAAGGAATATGATGTGCCAATTAAAAACACCAAAATAGAGTCATACAGCACAGAAATAGGCCCTTCGGTCCAACTCGTCCATGCCGACCAAGTTTCCCAAACTAAACTAATCCCATTTGCTGCGTTTTCCTCCACATGTCACTCTTGGTGGGAATCTTGCTTGAGAAATGGGTGGAAGTTGTGACGAGATGATCTCAACATTGAGATAACAACCTCGACAGTACGGCCACACATCTCAGCATCGTCCACTGTGTTTAATTGCTGTTAAAATTCCACTCACAATGTCTAAATCTATTGCCCCATGTGAAAAACAAAAATTGATTTGGAATGTTTTCTGGACCTAAAGCACCAATTATCCTAGAATCCCAATAGTGCAGAAAGAGGCCATTCAGATCACCAAGTCTGCACAGATCTTCCAAAGAGGATCCCACTCCCTGACCCATTTAGCCTGTACACTATGAGTAATGTAGCATGGCTAATCAACCTAAGCTGCACATCTTTGGACTGTGGGAAGAAACTGGAGCACTCAGCAGACATCCACGCAGACGTGGGGAGAATTTGCAAACTCCACACAGACAGTCACCCAAGGGTAGAATTGAACCTGGGTCCCTGGTGCTGTGAGGCAGCAGTGCTAACCACTGAGCCACCATGCTGCCCATAAATTAATCAATGAATGATAATATGATGAAACTTTACAGGTATATCCAGATACTAATACTGATAATTAATCTGTATTTTTAGTGTCCTACATTCCCTTTTGAAACTGATACTGGTTTTACTTTTAAGTCCATTATGCAGATCCTGCAGGCAGTTGGAAAAACTAATGGTACACACTCATCTTTATCACAAGAGGATTTGGACACTGAGACCCTTGTGAACCTTTGGAATTCTCTACTCCAGGAGTCTGTAGAAGCTCAGTCACAGAGTGTATGCAAAGAAGAGATAAACAGATTTCAAAATACCAATGATGTTAAGGGATATGTAAGGTGCTACATTTTGGAAAGGCAAATCAGAGCAGGATTCGTACACTTAATGGTAAGGTTCTGGGGAGTGTTGCTGAACAAAGAGACCTTGGAGTGCAGGTTCATAGTTCCTTGAAAGTGGAGTCGCAGGTGGATAGGATAGTGAAAAAGGCGTTTGGTATGCTTTCCTTTATTGGATAGAGCATTGAGTATAGGAGTTGGAAGGTCATGTTATGGTTGTACAGGACATTGATTAGGCCTCTTTTGGAATATTGTGTGCAATTCTGGTCTCCATCTTATTGGAAGGACGTTATGAAACTTGAAAGGGTTCAGAAAAGATTTACAAGGATGTTGCCAGGGTTGGAGGATTGAGCTACAGGGAGAGGTTGAACAGGCGGGGCCTGTTTTCCCTGGAATATCAAAGGCTGAGGGGTGACCTTATAGAGGTTTACAAAATCATGAGGTCCATGGATAGGGTAAGTAGACAAGATCTTTTCCCTGAGGTGGGGGAGTTCAGAACTATAGGGCATAGGTTTAGGATGAGAGGGGAAAGATATGAAAAGGACCTAAGGGGAACATTTTCACACAGATGGTGGTACGTGTAGGGAATGAGCTGCCAGAGGAAATGGTGGAGACTTGTACAATTATAACATTTAAAAGGTATCTGGATGCATGTATGAATAGGAAGGGTTTAGAGGGATATGGGCCAAGTGCTGGCAAATGGGACTAGATAATGTTAAGATATCTGGTTGGCATGGACGAATTGGACTAAAGGGCCTGTTTCTTGCTGTACATCTCTATGACTCTAGGGCAAGTATGGAGCAAAAGGCATTGAAGTGAATGATCAGCCATAATTGCATTGAATTGCAAAGGTGACTGGATAAGCTGAATTGCTTATATGTACTCTTATGTTCCTAAATTGAGCTAAACTCAATCTGTTCATTTTACTAATGATTTTGGTGAAAGCGCAACTACCTTTTGACATTGGCGACATGTTGCTCAGAAGTTGGTGATACATTAAAACTGACCAATGACATATTCCTGTCTCAAAGGGGGATCGCAAGCTCAGCCTTCTATTGTGGTTATGTAAAACTCACTTCTTACCTGTCAAAGACTGAAGCAAAATCTCTCAGTTATGCTTTGGTTAAGATTTGGTCAATACTAATCAGAACTTTGAAGCCAGCACCAGTCAACTATTTCTCCATGATTAAAGCAGTTGACTGATTAGAGAGGCATTGCTTCCCTTCCGTCTTCCTATGTCTGTAGAGTTGAGTGTATTCTGGCCTGTCAGAACTTTTTACTATATTTGTTCTCCTGGATTAAGACCATAAGACAGAGAAGTGGAAGTAAGACCATTCCACACATTGAATGTTGGAGTGGACTCAATCATGACTGATGAACATTTTAATTCCACTTACCTGCACTCTCCCCATAGCCCTTAATTCCTTGCGAGATTATTTAAATTGACCCCTAATCCAACCCTGCACTTCCAAGAATTTAGAAATCTCATTCTTAACAATGGATTCTAGAATTTTACCTACAACTTTCATCTTTTGTCTTGATTCTTTCTTGAACGGGGGGTTACAACAGCGATTTTCCAATCATCTGGGACTTTCCCTGACTCCAGCGATTTTTGAAAGACTACACCAAACTCCTCCACTATTTCTTCAGTCACCTCTCTCAGAACTCTAGAATGTAGCCCATCCGGGCCTGGAGATTTATCAATTTTTAGAGCTTTTAGCTTTTCTAGCACTTTCTCTTGTAATGGCCACCATACTCAACTCTGTCCTTTGACTCTCTTTAATTGTTGGGATGTTACTCGTGTGAAGACTGGCACAAAGTATTTATTAAGTTCTTCAGCTATTTTCTTATCTCCCATTACTAGCCTTCCTGTATCAATTTGGAACGGCTCAATTTCTACTTTTGCCTCTTGTTTGTTTCTTATATATTGAAAGAAACTTTTACTATCATTTCTAATATTACTGGCTAGCTTACCTTCATATTTGATCCTCCCCTTCCTTATTTCTCTCTTTATTATCCTCTGTTTGTTTTTATCGTCTTCCCAGTCTTCTGATTTCCCAGTGCTCTAGGCCACTTTATAGGCTCTCTCTCTTTCTATGATACATTTCCTGACTTCCTTTGTCAGCCATGGCTGTTTAATTTCACTCCCTACCCCAACCAGATAATCTTTCTTCTCTTTGGGATGAACCTCTGCACTGTATCCTCAATTACACCCAGAATCTCCTGCCATTGTTGCTCTACTATCTTCCCCACTCGGCTCTGCTTCCAGTCGATTTTCATAAGTTCCTCTCTCATGCCCCTGTAATTATCTTTATTTAACTTAACACCATTACATCCGATTTTACCTTCTCTCTTTCAAACTGCAGGCTGAACTGTACCATATTATGATTGCTGCCTCCTAAGTGTTCCCTTACTTTAAGATCTTTTATAAAGTCTGACTCATTACATAGCACTAAGTCCAGAATAGCCTGCTCCCTTGTGGACTGTATCACAAACTGTTCCAAAAAGCCATCCTGTAAGTATTCCATGAATTCCCTTTCTTTAGGTCCACTGGCAACATTATTAACCCAGTCCATTTGCATTTGAAGTCCCCTATGATCATGGTGACCTTGCCTTTCTGACATGCTCTATCTATCTCCTGGTACATCATGTGCCCCTGATCCTGGCCACTGTTGGGAGGTCTGCCTTTTTTTTGCCTTTGTGGTTCCCCAACTCCACCCACACAGACTCCACATCATCTGACCCTATGTCATTCAGTGCCATAGATTTAATTTCATTCTTAACTAACAAGGCAACCTTGCCCCCTCTGCCCACCTCCCTCTCTTTTTGATAAGGTGTAAATCCTTGGATGTTTATCTGCCAGTCCTGAACCCTCTGCAACCAAGTCTCTGTGATGCCTACCCCATCATAATCATTCATGATGATTTGTGCTGTTAATTCATCTACTTTGTTACGGATATTACGAGCACTCAGGTAAAGCACCTTAATGCTAATTTTCTTATCCTCACGTTTTCCATCACCTCTAGTAGTATGTCTTAAGTAATCCTTCCTTTTTGCTTCATTCCTAGTCTGTCTTGAACTTAAACCCTGCACACATGCTAACCTGCTGCTTATCTTTCTACTTGACTCCATATTCTCTGTTGCTTTCCCTTTCCCTTCCCCCTGACTCACAAGCTTAAAGGCCTAGTGACCACCTTATTTATCTCTTTTGCGAGAACACTGGTTCCAGATCAGTTCAGGTGGAGGCCGTCCCATCAGTACAGATTACCCTAGTTCCAAAACTCATGCCAATGTCCCATGAAATGGAATCTGTCTTTCCTACACCAATCTCTTAGCCATGTATTTGCTTCCCTAATTTGCTTATCCCTATGCCAATCAGCACGTGGCTCAGGCAGTAATCCAGAGATTATGACCCTTGGGAACCTGATCTTCAATTTCCTTCCTAGTGCTTGAGACTCCCCAAACAGGTCCTCCTTCCTAACCTTGCCTATGTTGTTAGTGCCAACTCCATCCCGCTCCAATATCCTTTCAAGCCAGTTGGAGATGTCCTGCGCCCTGGCACCAGGCAGGCAACACACCATGCGGGATTCCCGATCCTGCTCGCAAAGGATACTACCTGTCCCTCTAATTATAGAATCTCCTATAAGAACTACTTGTCGCTTTGCTCCCCCCTCTTAAATGGCCTACTACACCATGGTGCCATGGCCAGCTGGCTCATCCTGTCCACTGCACGTTTCCTCATCCATACAGGGTGCAAAAATCTGCTACCTGTTGGACAAGGTCAAGAGCTGAGGCTCCTCCACTCCTGAACTCAGAATCTCCCTACTTGCCTCACTTACAGTCACACCCTGTTGTTCCTGATCACTATCTGAATTTGAATTACTTAATTAAGAATGTTTGGATTTCTTTTGTTTAGAGATGGCAACTAAGTTTCTGTTGCTTAGGTGTCTCAAATATGAAGCTAAAGCAAATCTAAGTATAAGAATGCTGGAGATAGAGTGTTCAACTTCCATGAGAAATCTGTGTCTGTATAAGCTAGTTGAACATGAATTCTTCATGGAGGGAATCTCTATCTAGGAACCATGTTCCACCCAGTATTGTTATTGCTGTTGGTGTTATATTTGATGTTGCAATTGCTCAAACAGAATAAATATGTGTTGCTACAGCAACAGATCCATAGGATTAAATGAAAATAACACCCACAAGAAGTTAACTGGGAAAAAAAAAGATGAAAAACCCAGCGACAAATGTGGTTAACATAACCATATTTTATACATGGAATCAAGATCATTTTAATTATGTGAATACAAAAGTAGCAAGGAGAACCACAATCAATTTGATTTTTGATAAAATAGCTACGTTTTGATACTGAATTGTGAAAATATACTTGCAAGACAGAGCTGATGAAATCTCAATGGCCAGAGTAACAACAACATGAACAAGTGACCTACCGGTTTTGATAATGTTTTAACCATTGAAATTGTTCAGTGGAATATAGAATGAGTGATGAACCTCACAACCAATAACTTGTTAGAAAGACCCAGTTACTTCAAAGAGAAACAACATTATAAAAAGGATATTATTCAGGTAGAGAGGGTTGGGAGGAGATTTATCAGAATGTTCCGGGGAATGGAGTCTTTGAGTTATAATGAGAGGCTTTTTTCATTGGAGGTTGAGCAGTGACCTTATAGAGATTTATAAAATCATAAAGGTGGGCCGTTTTCAAGACTATGGGCATAATTTTAAGGTGGGAAGAGAAAGATTTTAAAGAGACACGAGAGGCAGTTTGGTTTAAAGCAATGAGTGTTCATGTATAAAATGAACTTGCAGAGCAAGTGATAGATACAGGGACAGTTGCAACATTTAAAAGACATTTGGATGAGCACAAAAATGTTTGGAGAGATATAGGCAAAGCGCAGGCAGCTGGCACTAGTTTAGTTTGAGATTACTGTCAGCATGGACTGGTTGGACTGAAGGCTTCATTTCTGTGCTGTCTGACTCTATGACTATTTCTGGAGGATACTCTGGTCCTTTAACCCTTGTGGGGCTGCTGAAACCGTCCCTTGCCATGTGATAAACATTCGATGAATTTCCAAGCTTGAACAGGGATGTGCACACCCCACCACCTTACTCCCTTCTCAAATAACTTGGTCATTATACAGATAGTCAGAAAGGAAAAAGGACATGGAGCTGGGAGAGCCAGTTTGTTCAGTTCAATCCCACTTTGACTTCACAGTCAACATTTTTTTATAGATCTGATCTTTAATTCACCCCCAGAGTTCAGTTACAGATCACTACTTTGAATCTTCCTACAAATACCACTGGGTACTATGAAACTCAAGGTGAAAACCCCTACACTTAAACAAAACCAGTTTGTGGATTAAGATACTTTCTTGTGCGTTATACATGGGTAGTGTTCAATGTAGGCAAGACAAGCAAAATCATACATAAGTTGAAGTGTTGTTTACCATTGTGTGTTTCAGTAAGGTTTTGACACTCATAATCAACCTGAAACTATAAGCAGATCTTAAAACCTTTTCTATAGCTTTAATTTTATGATTCCCCCTGGAGACCATTTTTCACATCTAACATAATGAAAATTAATTTTTAATTTGTAATGATAGTCATACAACTTCAGGACAGAAAGCTTACAGAGAGAAAGATCATTTTCTTAGCATACTAATTACTGCAATGATATACAGCTTGCTGAGCTGTAATAATATACTGTGCAATGTTAATTGTATAAATTAAGGTTAAATGTCTACAGTAGCGGGGGCAGTCATTGGATAATTGCTTGTGCACATATAAAGAGACACTTCCAGTCAGCAGGCGGTTAAGGGGATTGTTAAACCTGATTGTCTATCTTTCTTACTTTATATTTGTGTCGGTGTATCCTGGGAGAGACAGTGCGGAGTCTGCATTGCTTACTTGAGGTGTTCCATGACCAATGGCCTTCACAAGAGGACCACAGTGCATCATCCACCTGCAAAATATTACTTTAATTTAAATTTCAGTTTCCTTTAAAGGTTGAATTTTGTTATCATGCCCATTTGAAGGCTTGTTTCCCAGTTAACTAGCTCATTGTTTTAAGAGGATATTCACTGATACACATCCATGACCAATGTGTACAGCGAGGGTTATAGTGCATCATCCGGGAAGTTGGAAATTATATTTTAGTTTACCTTGATCAGTTTCCTTTAAGGTTTTTTTATGATGTCCCTGTAAAAGGGTTATTTATTAGTTAATTTCTTTAACTCCTTGTTCTTAAACCTTCATGACGGGATACCTTATAACACAGGTAGTGGTTTGTAGAGTTAGGAGCCGAACATTTGTCATATTTCACTTTGTGACTAAATCTAAAAACAAGAAATGATTGACATACGGCCCTGTCTGGCTGTAAGATATTTAATATATATAGCCAATTGATCCATTTCCTCTGTAATAACTGATCCATGATTAGACATAATTTACTTCTACTCCTTTCTTCACTAAAGTAATTTATCTTGTTTTTCATATGAATAGTTAGAATGAATCACCTCTCAAAGAAGAGAGTAAACCAATGAACCTTATTAAATGCTTTTTGAAACTCTAAGTACACTAAATCCACCTACACCCCTTTATTGACAGCACAAGTTACTTCTTCAAAGAACTCCAATAAAATAGTTAAACGTAATCTCCTTTTGACAAAACTATGTTGGCTCTATCTGATTACCTTTAGTTTATCCCAGTGCCCTGTTACAACATCTTTAATAATAGCTTCTAACATTTTCTCTACAACAGATGTGAAGCTAACTGGCCTGTAGTTTCTAGCTTTTGCCTCATTTTTGAATAAAATAATTACATTAGCTATTTTACAATTAAAGGGGCCTTTCCTGAATCTAATGAATTTTGGAAAATTAAAACCAACAAGTCAACTGCCCCACTAGCTACTTCTTTGGAGATCCTAGGAAGAAACCCATCAGGAACTGGGGAATTGTCAATTCACAGTTCCAGCAATTTCCTCTGTACTACTTCCCTGATACTTAGAATTTTCGTGAAGTATCCCTCTCTTTCAATAACTCACTGACAGCTATTTCCAGGGTGCTACTGGTATACTCTCAAGTAAAAACTGACGGAAAATAATTGTTCAATTTGTCTGCCATCTCTAACCTCCAGATTCATTTTCTGTAGGGCCAATATTTACTTTGTTAACTATTTTTTAAAAATATCTGAAGAGATATTTCTTTTCTGATATATTTTTGGATAAGTTTCTCTCATCCTTCTCCATTTTATTTTTCCCTCCTTATTAATCTTTTAGTAGTTGTCTGCTTTTTAAAAATATTCTGTCCGAACTTTTGAGCTGTCACCCATCTTTGCATTAACATATGTCCTTTCTTTGAATTTGGTATTATCTTTGACTTTTTTAGTTCATTACGGACGGCGAGTCTATCCCTTATAATTTTTCTTATTGTTGGAATGTATCTGTTCTGCATTGTCTGGATATCCCCTTAAATATTTGCCATTGCATCTCTGTTGACTTGTTCATGTAAATTGTCAGTTCACTTGCCCTGGCCTGCTTTCATGCTCTCATAATTGCTCTTGTTTCAATTCAAGATAGCAAGCTTCTGTTCCTTAAACTGTACATCAAATTTGACAACATTATAGTTGTTGCTACCCAGGGCAGCTTTCACTATGGGCTCACTAATTAATCCTATCTCATTGGTCAAAATCAGGTCTGGTATAGCCTACTTTCTGGTTGGTGCCATAACATGCGGGTTGAAGAAATTGTCCTGAAAACATTCAATGAATTCCTCATCTAGACTACTGTTCTCATCTGTTTTTCTCAGTCTATATGTAAGTTATAATCTCCCACAATAATCCCTGTACCCTGTTGACAAGCTCCTATTATTTCTTCCTTGATACTTTGTCTCACTATTTGGAGACTGCCGGTGTTAAAAAATCAGACAACACCAGGTTATAGTCCAACAGGTTTAATTGGAAGCATTAGCTTTCGGAGTGACGCTCCTTCATCAGCTGATAGTGGAGGACACAATTCTAAGGCACAGAATTTATAGCAAAAATTTACGGTCTAATGTAACTGAAATTATACATTGAAAAATACCTTGATTGTCTGTTGAGTCTTTCACTCACTCCACACACACACACATACACTCTCTCTCTCACACTCACAACCCCAACCCAGATAGACAGACACACACAAATAGACAAAGACCCACATGCACACATATATTTTGTGGGGTGAATTTGTACTTGCAGAGTTACATTGTACTTTGCTCAAAAACTGCATGAATTCATGTAAAGCTCTGTTATTTCACTTTTCAAATTAGAATCAATCTAAACATCATGGCATAGACAGAGAACACAGGGAGCTAACAACATATTGTCTAGCTAACACCAATTGTTACAGCTAACCTGAGAACGCAACTTTTAAAAAAAGGTTTTGTGATTTACACATGAAAAAAGCTAGACTATCATGGTATTCAAACAGATGAAAGACTCAACAGACAATCAAGGTATTTGTCAATGTATAATTTCAGTTACATCACACTTTAAATTTTTGCTATAAATTCTGCGCCTTAGAATTGTGTTCTCCACTATCACCTGATGAAGGAGCGTCGCTCCGAACGCTAGAGTGCTTTCAATTAAACCTGTTGGACTATAAGCTGATGTTGTGTGGTTTTTAACTTTGTCTCACTATGTGGTTCTCATTAGAGGTCTGTACACAGCTCCCACAGGTGACCTCTTCCCTTTATCATTTATCTCTACCCCAATTGGTTCAATATGTTGGTTTTCTGAATTCAGGTCATCCATCTGTATTGTGCTAATATCACCTTTAATTAACTTTGCTGTTCCTGTCCTTTCTAAATGCCACATACTCTTCGAAATTCAGATCCAAATCTCGATAATCTTACAACCAGAATCACATTATCGCGTAATCCCTTCCTTTCACCCCATCATTAGCAGCTGTGCCCTGAACCACCCACTATCTCATTCTCTCTTTTTTGAAGCTCCTGTCACTTCAATTTACCCTCCTCCTTCAAATGAGTATTTTAACTTCCCAAGGTAATGGTTACTTCTGTTACAATCTGTCTGAGGGGGAGTCAGGTATGAAGTGGAGTTGAGGCCTGATCTTATTGAATGGCTGAAAGGCCTGAGAGGTGAAATGTCCTACTCCTGTTGTTATTTCTTATGTGCTCATCTCCTTCTTTCTCTCTGCATCTATGTTTTGATTACAAGGCTGTGAATCACCTCAGGGTGATTTTTCACATTAACGGTTCACCATAAATGCTTGTTGCTGTTGACATTGCTCACTAAGGGACTAGAATTTATTGAACACAGATTTCCTTTGAGGATGCTGAATTACCAGTGAGTGAAAGACGTCCTACAACATACACCTAAACAGGTTGTTGTCAATCTTTACAAGTTGATACAAGGCAGCGATAGTGCAAGTTGAAATAATCACCTTGGTTAAGGATTTGGCATCTTTTTGAGCAAATGATTATCATGCGAGGCATGTATGTGTATTAGTCTGAGTGGCCTACTAATCAATAAATGTTAAACTAAAACAAAAAGAATGGAATGATAAAAGAAATCTATTTAGTCCTTCATCTTCACTCCTTCCATTTTCTCGTCTGCCACTTAATTCCTCCATTTCATTTCTTGAGGACAAATATTCTGTAAACCTCAAAAAGAACCCAGAAATAAATTAAAAAATCAGAATATCTATGCTGACACTATTATTGTTCAATTTACTTACCCTTGTCAGAAACATTCTTCTGAGTGCCGTTCACAGTCATATTGGGTATTGTCTATGGTTTATCCTGGGCTGTTCTTAATTGAAGACAATAGCCTCCAGGAGAAAGTGAGGTCTGCAGATGCTGGAGATCAGAGCTGAAAATGTGTTGCTGGAAAAGCACAGCAGGTCAGGCAGCATCCAGGGAACAGGAGAATCGACGTTTCGGGCATAAGCTTTTCCAGCAACACATTTTCAGCTCAGACAATAGCCTCCAGCATTGTAATGATGGTTAGTGGACCTGCCATTTTTATTTTGGTCTGCACAATTTACTGCTATCAATTTACTGTTTGGAATCTAGCTTGACTTTACAACATCTTTCCAAATTTGAAAAATGGAAATCATGTAGCTCACATTGAAATGACAAGTTATGATAGTTGGTTAAAAGGAAATCAGTTTAGCTCAGTTGGCTGGATTGTTGGTTTGCTGAGCAGTGTGACACCAACAGTGTGGGATCAATTCCAAACTCTGGTCTGAGGTTACCATGAAGGAGTTGAAACTTTATTGCTGGAACAGCACAGCAGGTCAGGCAGCATCCAGGGAACAGGAGATTCGACGTTTCGGGCACAGGCCCTTCTTCAGGAAGGACTCTCCTTCTCAACCTTTTCCCTTGTCTGGTGGCCCTCAGTTTAAATCATCACCAGTTGGTTCTCTCTAATAAGAGAGCAGCTCCTATGGTTAGGTAAGACTATGGTGAGACAACAACTGAACTTGGATAAAAACACAGACTGATGTTGGAGATTATTGAAGGTAACCTGATCACACTACAACTGCAACCTCTTTTTAAAAAGGGTTAAGCCTCTAGCTCCAGTCCATCTACTATTTATTTTAGAAGCAATATAGTTGGCCTAACATCCATAGAAACAACTAACTTGTGTGACAGCATGGTTTCTAACTAATGTTTCACCTCAGGAATCTGGGCTCCTTAAATCCTTTTGTTACCTAACATATGAGAGTCCATAATAAAATAACTTCCATAAATTTGCTATTGGGAGTGAATCCATGCTGGAAGATTACCCAACATTGGTACTGATTTGGCAACTTTACTCAGAGCTATGAGCAGTCTGAGCATAGTCAAAGTACAAACATGCTCTGCTGACATCAATTATAGAGACATAGAGCCACACAGCATGGAAACAGATCCTTTAGTCCAACTATTCCATGCTGACCATGTTCCCAAATTAAACTTGCCTGTGTTTGACCCATATCCTTCCAAACCTTTCCTATTTATCTACTTATCCAAATGTCTTTTAAACATTGTAACCATACCCACATTCACCACTTCCTCTGGCAGTTCATTTCACACATGAACCACTGTCCGTGTAAAAAAAAAGTTGTCCCTCATGTTCTTTTTAAAAAACTTTCCCCTCTCACTTTCAAAATATGCCACCTAGTTTTGAACTCCCCCACCCTAGGGAAAAGATCTTCGCTATTATCCTTATCTATGCCCCTCATGATTTTATAAATCTCTATAAGGTCACTCCACAATCTCCAATGCTCCAGTGAAAAAAGTCCCAGCCTTATCCAGCGTCTCCTTGTAACTCCCACTCTTCTTTCACAGCAAAATCCTGGTAACTCTTTGTAAAGCATATTCCTGGAAGATTGGAAGGATCTTCTTTTTGTTTTATTTGTCCTTAGTCTGTCAGTAACACTGGCAAAGCTCCAATGATTGCACAAATAAGTTTCCATCAGTAGACTACAGAGGAGCAATACTTTCTTACACAGAATTGTTTTGGTTCAGGAAAAGCCTACCTGGCCCATCATGGTACTTTGAACATTTTGACTTAGTTTTATTGAAACATAAAAGATTCTCCTGGGGCTTGCCAGGGTAAATCTATAAGAATAATGAATGATATGGTTCAGGAACAGACTGTTTGGCCCACCAAGTCTGCGCTGACACATAATGTCATAAAGTCATAGAAATGTACAGCATAGAAACAGACCCTTCGGTCCAACTTGTCCATGCCGACCAGGTATCTCAACCCAATCTAGTCTCACCTGCCAGCACCCGGCCCATATCTCTCCAAACCCTTCCTATTCATATACCCATCCAAATGCCTCTTAAATGGTGCAATTGTACCAGCCTCCACCACTTCCTCTAACAGCTCATTCCATACACGTACCACCCTCTGCGTGAAAAAGTTGCCTCTTTTGTCCCTTTTATATCTTTCCCCTCTCACCCTAAACCAATGCCCTCTAGTTCTGGACTCCCTGACCCCAGGGAAAAGACTTTGTCTATTTATCCTATCCATGCCCCTCATAATTTTGTAAACCTCTATAAGGTCATCCCTCAGCTTCTGATGCTCCAGGGAAAACAGCCCCAGCCTGTTTAGCCTCTCCCTGTAGCTCAAATCCTCCAACCCTGGCAACATGTTTGTAAATCTTTTCTGAACTCTTTCAAGTTTCACAACAACTTTCCGATAGGAAGAAGACCAGAATTGCACGCAATATTCCAACAGTGGCCTAACCAATGTCCTGTACAGCCACACCATGACATCCCAACTCCTGTACTCAATACTCTGACCAATAAAAGAAAGCATACCAAACGGCTTCTACCTGCGACTCCACTTTCAAGGAGCTATGAACCTGCACTCCAAGGTCTCCTTGTTCAGCAACACTCCCTAGGACCTTTAAGTGTATAAGTCCTGCTAAGATTTGCTTTCCCAAAATGCAGCACCTCGCATTTATCTGAATTAAACCCCATCTGCCACTTCTTGGCCCATTAGCCCATCTGATCAAGATCCTGTTGTAATCGGAGGTAATCCTCTTCGCTGTCCACTACACCTCCAATTTTGGTGTCATCTGCAAACTTACTAACCGTACCTCTTATGCTCGCATCCAAATCATTTATGTAAGTGACAAAAAGTAGTGGACCCAGCACCGATCCTTGTGGCACTCCACTGGTCACAGGCCTCCAGTCTGAAAAACAACCCTCCACCTTCTACCTTTGAGCGTATTCCATGAGATCTAACCTTGCTAACCAGTCTCCCCTGGGGAACCTTGTCGAACTAAAATCCATATAGATCACATCTACCGCTCTGCTCTCATCAATCCTCTTTGTTACTTTTTCAAAAAACTCAATCAAGTTTGTTAGACATGATGTCCCACGCACAAAGCCATGTTGATTATCCCTAATCAGTGACTTTCTAAACTAAAAACCTTTTCCCTCCAAGACCAGACGGCATAATCTCAGAATAAGTAGCCACCTATTTAAAACAGCAATGAAGAAGAATTTCTTCTCTTGAGAGTTTTGAATCTGTGGAATTCTTCACTGAAAATACCTGTCAAAGCTGGGTTATTTAAATATTTTCAAGGCTGAGATATTCACATTTTAAATTCTCAAGGAGTCAAGGTTTATAGGGGAAACGGCAGGAAAGTGGAGTTGAGGATTATCAGATCAACCATGATATCATTTAATGATGGAGCAAACTTGATGGGTTGAATGACCTACTTCTGCACCTATGGTTGTATCAAGGCATAGCTCAATTACTGACCCTTGGCCCCTCTATGCCCGGCCTTGCACATCACAGACCCCACCCACCCTTCCCGCAACCCTTGACATCCCCACCAGTCCCTGCAAAGAGACCACCACACCTACATCAGTTCTGAGTTCTGGGACCTTGAGGGGCATTGGTGTAGTGGTCTTATCATTGAGTCATAACGTAGAGACCCAAATAAATTGTCTGGGGCACAGGGTTGAATCCCACCATGGCTGGTGGTGAAATTTCAATTAAATTAATAAATTTGAAGCAAAAAGCTAACATAATGGTGAAACAATTAGACCACAAAATCATTGTAAATCATTGTGTTTTATTAAATGGTTCTTGAGGAAGGAAAATCTACTGTCTTTACCTGTTCTGGCTTACATGTGACTCCAGACCCATATCAATTTTATTGATTCTTATTTGCCCTCTGACATGGCCTTAACAAGTAGCTGTATCTAACTATAAAATTTTCCTAGAAAAAGAAATTACTTTTTAAAAAATTCAGTTATGGGATGTGGGTGTAGCTGGCTGAGCCAGCATTTATTGCTGGTCCCCCTTAATCCTTGGAAATTAACACATTGGTTATAGTGGATCTCCATTTTGAAGTATTTGAGATGAGTTGGCTCAGAATGTGTCATTCAGGTTTTATTGGTTTCTCCTTCTGGGTGAGAAAAGAAATGAAACTGAACAGACCACCTGATATTAATCAAGGCAAACAACCCTGACGACCTTGCAAAGTCCTCCTTGCTAACATCTAGGGGTTTGTGTCAAAATTAACAGGGTTGTTCCACAGACTAATAAAGCAACAGCCTGATTTAATAATTAGCATCGTAGAATCATACTGCATGGAGACAGACCCTTCAGTCCATGTCAACCATGTCCCCAAACTAAACTAGTCCCACTTGCCTGCATTTCAGAGCACTGCTCCTTCATCAAGTGGTTGTGAGAATAAGATTGTAAGAAACTGAATTTATAAAATCTATAAATTCTGTGTCTTACAATGTTATTTTCCACAATCACCTGATGAAGGAGCAGTGCTCCGAAAGCTAGTGCTTCCAAATAAACCTGTTGGACTATAACCTGGTATTGTGTGATTTTTAACTTTGTACATACCAGTCCAACACTGGTATCTCCAAATCTTGCCTGCATTTGGCCCATATCCCTCCAAACCTTTCCTATTCATGTACCTATCCAAATATCTTTTAAACGTTTTAATTGTACCTGTGTCCACCACTTTCACTTTTAATTCATTCCATACACTAAGCACTCTGCAAAAAAAAATTGCCCCCATGTCCTTGTTAAATCTTTTTCCTCTCACCTTAAAAATATGCCCCTTTTTTGAACTCCTCCACCCTGAAGGAAAATACCCTTGTCATTCACCTATTTATACACCTCATGATTTGAAAAACCTCAATAAAATCGTTCCTTAACCCTCAATGTTCCAGGGAAAAAAGCCCAGCCTTTTCAGTTAATTTTTATAACTCAAACTCCCCTTCCCCAGCAACATTCTGGTAAATCTTTCCTGAATCCTTTCTGGTGTCCTAATATCCTTCTCATAATAGAGTGATCAGAATTGCACACAGTACTCCGAAGAGGCCTCACCACAGAACATAGAACATAGAAAAGTACAGCACACTACAGGCCCTTCTGCCCATCGTGTTGTGCTGATGATTAATCCTAATCTAAAATAAAATAACCTAACCTACACTCCCCTCAATTCACTGCTATCCGTGTGCATGTCCAGCAATCGCTTAAATGTCCCTAATGACTCTGCTTCCAACACCACCGCTAGCAACGCAGTCCATGCATTCACAACTCTGTGTAAAGAACCTACCTCTGACGTCTCCTCGATACCTTCCTCTTAACACCTTAAAACTCTGACTTGTGGCAGTCAAACTTGCCCTAGGAAAAAGTCTCTGGTTATTGCCTCTATCCATGCCTCTCATTACCTTATACACTTCAATCAGGTCACCTCTCTTCCTCCGTCTCTCCGAGCTCAGTCAACCTCTCCTCGAAAGACGAGCCCTCCAGTCCAGGCAGCATCCTGGTAAACCTCTTATGCACCCCCTCCAAAGCCTCCACATCTTTTCTATAATAGGGTGACCAGAACTGCACACAACATTCCAAGTGTTGTCTCACCAGGGTTTTGTAGAGCTGCAGCAAAACCCCACGGCTCTTAAACTCGACCTCCCTGTTAATGAAAGCCAAAACACCATATGCTTTCTTAACAATGCTTGGGTTGCAAATTTGGGTGGCAATGTTGAGGGATCTATGCACTTGAACACCAAGATCCTGCTGTTTCTCCACACTGCAAAGAATCCTGTCTTTAATCCTATAATCAGCATTCAAGTTCGAACTTCCAAAATGCATCATTTCGCATTTATCCAGGTTGAACTCCATCTGTCATTTCTCAGCCCAGCTCTGCATATTGTCAATGTTATGCTGCAACCTGCAATAGCCCTCCAAACTATCAATGCCACCTCCAACCTTTGTGCCATTGGAAAACTTACTAACCCACCCCCTCAAACTCCTCATCCAAGTCATTTATAAAAACTACAAAGAGCAGAAACCCAAGAACAGAGCCCTGCAGGACTCCACTCAACACTGTGGCTCCGGTGGGGAACCTTATCAAATGCCTTGCTGAAGTCCATGTACACCCCATCCACTGCTTGACCTTGGTCAACCTGTTTTGTCACCTCCTCAATAAAATTTGTGAGGCATGACCTGCCCCACACAAAGCTGTGCTGACTGCCTTTAATCGCGCTATGCTTTTCCAAATAGTCATAAATCCTGTCCCTCAGAATTCTTTCCAAAACCTTGCTGACCACAGACACAAGACTAACTGGTCTGTAATTGCCAGGAATTTCCCTATTCCCCTTCTTGAAAAGAGGAACAACATTCGCCTCCGTCCAATCCTCTGGTACAACTCTCATGGAGAGTGAGGAAGCAAAGATCTTCGCTAGCGGCTTAGCAACCTCCTTTCTCACTTCCCGGAGCATTCTAGGATAAATCTGATCTGGTCCTGAGGACTTATCAATCTTAACATTTGCCAAAGTTTCCTCACATCAATTTCCTCAATCTCGATCTGTTCAAGCCTGTTTCCCAGCTCCTCAAAGTTCTCATTCACAATAAGATCCCTTTCCCTCATGAAAACCGAAGCAAAAATACTCAGTTAGGGCTTCCTCTACCTGCTCAGACTCCATACACAAGTTCCCTAAGCTATTCTTGACCGGCCCTACCTTCTCCCTGATCATTCTCTTATTCCTCACGTGTGAGTAAAATGCCTTTGGGTTGTCCCTAATCCTTCCTGCCAAGCCTTTCTCAAGCCCCTTCCTGGCTCTCTTCAGTCCGATTTTGAGCTCCTTCATAGCAAGCCTGTAATCCTCTAAAGCTATGCTAGATCCTTCCTTCCTCCACCTTGCGTAAGCTGCCTTCTTCCTTTTGATAAGAAGCTCCTCTGTTCTCGTCATCCAAGGCCCCTTAATCTTATCCCTTCTTGCCTGTCTCAGAGGAACAATTTATGCATCACCCGCAACAACTGCTCCTTAAAAAAACAAACGGTCTCCACATGTCTGGTGTGCCCTTTCTGTGGAACAATTGCTCCCAATCTGTACTTCCCAACTCCTGTCTGATAATGTCATAATTTCCTTTTCTCCAATTAAATTTTTTCCCATGGTAACTGCTCCTTTCCCTCTCCATGGCTCTAGTAAATGTGAGGCAGTTGTGGTCACTGTCACCAAAGTGTTCTCCCACCGCAAGATCTGACACCTGTCCTAGCTCATTGTCGAGGACCTATATCCAAAATGGCCTCTCCCCTCGTCAGCCTGTCTACATACTGAGTAAGGAAACCCTCCTGAACACACCTGACAAAATCAACTCCATCTAAACAATCTGCACTAAGGAGGTTCCAATCAAAATTGGAAAAGTTAAAGTCACCTATAACACCAACCCGGCCTATGAGTCCTTTGATCCCCCTACTGCTATTAGGGACCTGTAGAAGACCCCTAATAAAGGTGACTGTTCCCAACTTCCACCCATACTGACTCAGTAGACAAACCTTCCTCAACAACCTTCAGTTTTGTAGCTGTGATGCACTCTGATTAGTAATGCTACACCCCTCCTCTTCGCCCCCCCCCCGTTCTTTTTAAATGTTCTAAACCCTGGAACATCTAGCAACCATTCCTGCCCTGTGAAACCATGTCTCTGTTATGGCCACAATATCGTAGTCCCAAGTACTGATCCATGCTCTAAGTTGATCACTTTTATTTCTGACACTCCTTGCTTTAAAGCAGACACATTTTAACCGATCCTTTTGTTCCATCACATGAAAACCTTCCTGATAGATTCACTACATCCTGTCAATACCTCATCTACAACTACCTGCCCCCCTCAGATGTGTGGCTCTGGTTCCTATCCACCTACCAAACTTGTTTAAACCCTCCCGAACCACTCGAGCAAATCTCCCACACAGGACATTTTCACCCCTCTAGTTCACCAATGTCGTGTATAACCTCAATATGATCTTCCAACTCCTATACTCAAAGATCTGAGCAATGAAGGCAAGCATGATAAACAGCTTCTTAACCACCATGTCTACCTGTGATGCAAATTTCAAAGAATTATGTATCTGAACCCTTAGGTCTTTCTGTTCTACAACACTACCCAGGCCCTGTATAAGTTCTGTCCTTGTTTGTACTACCAAAATGCAACACTTTACATTTATCCAAATTAAATCGCATCTTCCACTCCTCAGCCCATTGACCCCAATTTCTTTGTAATTTTATATAATTCTTATGAATCATACCTTATAGCCAATGTTTGTGACATCATCATCATTGGAGGTGGAGCGGTGTAATACAGTTAGAAGGGACATACCCTGGGAGTCTTCAACATCAATTACATGAATTATCATGGCTTTAGATCAAACATGTGCATAGACACAGCCTATGCCCTATTCAACCCCAACATCGATCTCCTCCCACTCACATCATAAATCAGTGGCCATCCACGTTGAACACCACTTGACAGATGCACTGAGAGGATATGGATTTGGAATGTAATCTGGGCAAGGGAGTTTAATGTCTGTCACCAGAAGTTTCGTGATATAACCACAACTGACCAAGCTGGCGGAGTTTGAAGATCTCAACCCATGGGAGGGGTCTCTCGGCTCCGCGATTGGTCAATAAACACTAGCAATTCGATCTGGTTCTGTAAGATTTCACACTTTAATTGTCATGGCCGAGCACAGGTTGTCCAGCAACACAGAGGTTAAACACTCTGTGACCCTGGGAGAAACTGCTGCACATGGTTTAAGACAAATATATCTTTTAATACCTTTTTGAAAAGAGGTATAGCCATAAATAGAAAGCAAGTTCAAACAATTACTAATCAAATTTAATAAAATGGCTTTACTGACAGCAAATTAACACAATAGTATTTCCTGGGAACCAACCTTATTTTCCACATGCAAGCACCCCTATCACGTAAAACTATTCTTTGCACCAGTACTTGTGAGGTCAGTTAGGATGGCTACTAATGTCTTATCTAGTCTTGTTATTTCTATGTTGTAAGGGAAGCATTGTCAGCTCATCTTTGTTGAGGCACACTATGGTTAGCTCAGCAATGCAGCTTTTAGCAGGGTTAAAAACCATTTTATGCCAACTTTTAAGCAGAATGGTCAATTTGCAGCCTAGAAGCCATTTTGTCATGTTATTTGCATTAAGAAGCCATTTTATTGCTACCTAAATTAGTAAGAACATGTATTAAAATGGTTGTTCCTAATTACTAGTTACTTCAGCGTGTATCCAGATTTCAAATCCTCAAGACCTGAAGGACCCATTTGCTGGACTAGGTCTACGGCAGGTGATGAGGAAACCAACAAGAGCGAAAAATGTACATGAGCTCATTCTCACCAATCCACATGTAACAGACACCACTGTCCATAGCAGGATTAGTGGGAATGATCACCATATAGTCCTTAGGAAGACAAAGTCCCACCTTTATATTAAGGATAACCTCATGGTGTTGTGTGGCAATATCACTTGGAACAGACATCAAACAGATCCAGCAATACAAGATTGGGCATCCATGAGGTGCTGTGAACAGCAGAATTCTAGTCAACCACAATACGTAACTTCATAAGACTGTAAGAACAAAGGAAATAGGAACAGAAATCGGCCATTTGGCCCCTCGAGCCTACTTCACCATTCAATACAATCATGGCTGATTTGACATTCCTCATATCCATTTACTGTGCTATTCCCTTACTGATCAAGGAAATATCTACATGGATTCTGTTAGCACAGCTCACCATCACAAGAAATTCCAAAAACTCAAAACCCTCAGAGGAAATTCCTCCTCATCTAAGTGTTGAATTGGCACCCCTTCATTCTGAGACTGTGCCCTCTATTCCTATGAAGTGAAACATCTCAGCATCGAGCCTGTCAAGTGCGTTAAGAATCTAATATGTTTCAAAGAGATCACCTCTCATTCTTAACCCACTATTTTTCCCTTTCTAGAATAGTGAGGAAGTGGTGGAAGGATTCTCAGGCTGATTAACCAATTGGAACCTTGTCATAGACATTCCTTCCATTTTCTATTAGTTCGAGCACAAACCCAAATTTGCATCTGGCAGAGAGGCTGGCAAACTACCACTACACCAGAAAGTCTCCAAGATTGGCATCATCTACATAACATGAATCAAGGAAACTGTATGTGCTAAAAGCTTTAGCATACATTTATTGTCCATAAAATACAAACATATGATGCTCATCACTTTACTGGAAGTTTTCCAACAGATAGGCATCACTATCACAGACGATATGCCCAAATGCCTAGCACCTTATTGATTCACTGCCTCAATCTTGAATTCAACAACTTTAGATCATAATCCCAATTTTGTAGTTGTTGTTATTTTATTTTGAGGAGAGGGTGGTGGTTTACTTCCTTTACTTACCCCTTTGTGTAACATTCATGGTAACGATCTAACCAACCTGTTCAGAGATATCATTATATGCCTCAGGACCAAGTGGGGCTTGAACCTGGGTTTTCTATCTGAGTCAAGGACACTACTACTACACCCCAAGAATTCTCAGATAACAGCCATGTTTCTTTTCAAGAGCTGACTGTTCCATTCTAACCTCCAACAATAAGGGTGAAAAACACACTTCTGAAGCAGGTGGGGCTTAAACCCAGGCCTCCACAGCCTAGAGATAGGGACAATACCACTATTCCACAGAGACCTCATGTAACATTCAAGTGGCTGCCATTTAACCATTTACAACTGGAAACAACCTTTGTTTCTTTACAAAACCAATAAACACACTATCTGGCTTCTGTGGTATGATTTTTTTGTAATCTGTTTCATCCTTCATACTATCAGAAATTTTCCCCTTTGTTCTTCCTGCTTCTATCCCTTCCTCGTGTTTAAAACCTCTTGCATTTCAACATTGCTTAAGTTTTAATTAATAGCCATCTACCTTGAATACTAAACATTTCTCTCCACAGGTATTACCTGACCTGCTGAATATTTCCAGCAGTTCCATTAGACTTCTGATGCTTGCAACATTTTGTTGTTGTCTAAAATAGGACCTTCACTAAATGAGCTCTTGCAGGATAGATAATGAAGTAAAGTGTTTTATTTCTCAGTAGTGTCCACATACTCACCAATTATCCTATTTCCTCAGTGCTCTTTCAGGTGCTTAAATAGCCCATAATTGAAGGTTTCAGTTTGAAGGCTAAATGCTCACAGCTTTGGCTAGTTGGATAACAAGTTAAAAGAAGCAGCTCACAGTCTGAAAACAGGAATGTTGTGAGTAAACCAAGGCTGGGAGATCATTCTCCTCTTAAAAATAATATTGGTATCTAGTTTACACAGGAATCTCATATTTGTACTTGAGTGGTGAGAACTCAGCAAATAAAAGACATTTGATTTAAGAATGTCCTTTAGTTCACTGAAGGATAACTGAATTATATTACATTCATAGTAAAGTGTATGAAGCTTCAACCAAAGGAAATGGTTAAGACCACCACCTTAAAGGCATTCAAGGGGAAACAAAATGAGTACAAGCAACAAAGGAAATAGAAAGATAGAGACAAGGAAGTTGGAATGTCAGGAGTACATATGCTGACTCAGAGTAATTAGGCTGAATAGCCAGTGTCTTCAATATTTTAAATCAACCTGTTCAGACACACCTTTGGAGGAGGTGGACCCTGAACCTGGGTTTTCTACCCCAGAAATTCCACAAAATCCTTTTCTGTGCTTTATGTCCTGTGCTTATATTAAATGCACTTTTAAAAATAAGAGCATGCGAACTTGCACAATCTACTATCTGTTGATAAGATTAATGGATTTTTATGAGTACAAAGAAACTTTGTGCACAACATTATGACTGCAACATAATTTGGTTAACAGTCACTAAGCAAAGGACATTCTGAATTTGTATTTTTAATTAAGTATTAATGGTGACTTAGTCACTAAATTATGAAGGACTGGCAACCTCCAGATTTAATTTAACAAAATGAATCAAAAGACAATAGGTTATGAGGAATAGAATGAGTATAAAATAGAAGTAGAAGTGGTCTAAGAAAACAGACTTGAGATTCTGTGCAAGCTTTCTAAATATTGAAAAGGGAATTAATTTAACACCTACTAGGATGGTGAAGAAACCAGTGCGTGTAGAAATTTGCAGATTACAAAGATGGATTGGAAGAATTAAATGTTCTTCCATGCACTACTGGAATATATAATTCACCATCTTACCAACTCAACGTGGTTTCTTCTGTGGGCCTGTGTGCTTTTTGATGGATTAAGCTTTTAATACTGCAGGGCCTACTAGATTACCTTGAAATTACACCACACAAAAATGTTGTATTCTGGGTCATGTTTGTGAAGTTATATTTTGCCAGCCAGATGACATGCCTGCAACTTTGAATTAGTGCAAAAAGATACAGCAGGCTGGATTTTTATCCTCCGGCTAGGATCCCAACAGTGGTTTCTGAGTTAGGATCACATATTGGATGGGCACCCTGTGGCCTGATGGTGTTTGTGAACAGCTGGCCAACTAGCAGCCAGGAAGGATACTCCCCAACCTTCAATTAGAATTAGTGGGTGTGGTAATGGTGCAGCTAAGCTCAAATTTTCAGCTGACCACTGTATACGGAAAAATCACTCTCGTCTTACCAGGCTGCTCTATCCTTCGAGATAGATAACAACTAGTGATGGTTTAACATATCTCAGGTGAGGGGAGAGGAGAATCCTTAATGGTAACCTCAACCAGTGTGGGAATTGAACCCATGCTGTTGGCATCACTGCATTGTCTAACAGCTGTCTAGCCATTCTTACCAACTTTTACAATCGAGCTGGACTCTTAGTCTCTATAAGGTTGATTTGCTACCATTGCTTTTAGGTTGGTATCTATAGAGCTTGCTTTGTCTGATGTTGTAGACTCTTGCCTTACACAAGGTGGTAATTTATTATATAGTAATCAGGTACAGGTTACATTGGTATGAGAGACTTTGTTACCAAGACTATGAGGAAATCTAGATATAAGCAGGTCTGACTCCTTCAGGTTCTCGAGCTTTTTTTGCTCTTCCACGCCCAAGTCCTTAGGATATCTTTAGATGGAGTGGAGCTTAATGCAGTCTTCAGCATTAACCCCTCCAGAATCATTGTTATACAGCAGCAGGTGAGCTCCCAAGGCAGGAAAGCGAGTCAGTGGTTCTCCAGCCATGACTGATCACCAGGAGCTGCCAGTACAGGAAGAGAGAGAGAAGGCACCACACAATAGAGACCCCCTCTGAAGACATCTGGAACAGGCTGAAATTAAACTGGTCACAGATGCCAGACCACCACTCTGAAGGCTGGTCCCCTTCCACAGGATTTCCTGCTGTCATGCATCATCTGCACTGTGTCAATAAATGCCCCTGACTGGCTCAGAATGTTTGATGGTCCCAGACCATTGGTTTCTAAAATGGCCCAGAGAAGCAAGCATGCTGAAAACCCAACACATTACCCTGTGTCAAATGTGTGAATTCACTCCTAATCCTTTGGTTTAACGCACTTGACATTTTGTAAATGGCTGTCTACTAATATTTTTAAATAGTATCTCCAAATTTTTTTTTGATTAGATTAAATTCCCTACAGTGTGGAAACAGGCCCTTCGGCCCAGCCCACACCAACCCTCCGAACAGTAATCCACCCAGACCCATTTCCCTAACACTATGGGCAATTTAGCATGGCCAATTCACCTGACCTGCACATCTTTGGATTTGATCTCATACTAACGATTATAGAAATGCTGTGGTTCTGTTCGCCGTGCTGGGAATTTGTGTTGCAGACGTTTCGTCCCCTGTCTAGTGACACCCTCAGTGCTTGGGAGCCTCCTGTGAAGCGCTTCTGTGATGTTTCCTCCGGCATTTATAGTGATTTGTATCTGCCGCTTCCGGTTGTCAGTTCCAGCTGTCTGCTGCAGTGGCCGGTATATTGGGTCCAGGTCGATGTGCTTATTGATTGAATCTGTGAATGAGTGCCATGCCTCTAGGAATTCCCTGGCTGTTCTGTTTGGCTTGTCCTATAATAGTAGTGTTGTCCCAGTCAAACTCATGTTGCTTGTCATCTGAGTGTGTGGCTACTAAGGATAGCTGGTCATCTCGTTTCGAGAGAACAACCTAGTCCCTGTATTACAGAAAAAAACATATGCCACAATGCAGAAACTGATGGAGATTAAACCTTAAGGCCTTATACTGTGGGCTGAGAGGTTGATTTCCCCTGGTTGGTGAGTCTAAAAGTATAGGTGATATTTTCAATGTAATGTGGACTCCCAAATAAGGAAACATTTCTTTATTCAGAGGGTGTATATCGAATAAAGACCATAAAACAGCACAGCACAGATCCTTTGACCCTTAAAGTTGTGCTGGCCTTTTATCCTCCTCTGAACAAACTAACCTACATACCTTTCATTGTACTATCATCCATGTGCCAATATCTTTGGAATTCCCAAGTCCACAGAGCTGATGGGATGCTCATTCTTTTTGCATATTCAGAATTAAGATTGATATATTGTTGGTTACCAAAAAAAAATTGAAGATTAGAGTAAAAAAGTATCATCCTGTTAAACTATGCACCATGGAATGGTGGGAAAGGCTTGAGTAGCTCATATTGTCTTGTCCGTCCCAGTTTCCAAATTCTTTTGGTGTAATAACAAAAACATGATTTTATTTAGTTCTTCTATAATCACCTTAAATCATCCCACTTCATTTCACTATAGGCTTTGACCAACTTCTGAGATTTTCTTAAAAATCCATAGTCGAATGGTCAGCCACCTTGTAATCTAGTTCCATGAATGGTAAAAGTAATTTTAATATTTGATTTTAAATTTAACTTTTTTTATACCTCATGTTCACATTTCATAACTTGAAAAACAATTTTTAATATTGATTTAGGTAAATGTTATGAACAGTAGGTTATAAATTGATTGTTTAAAACATCTCCTGCTCCAGCAGTTTACAGCACTACAGATTGCAAATGGAGGTCAATGTGTGTGGGAGGCAGGCATATTACTCTTAACTAATAGCTTACTGAATAATACACATAAAACTGAAACTCAAGGATATTTACTGCTCATAGCAAAATGCTTAAAATTCAAGCCGTTACAGAAATATTTGTATCATCCACAACTATGGGTGAGGTGCCCGATGACTGGAGAGCAGTTAATGTTCTGCTTTTGTTTAAGTAGAGATGAACGGAGAAGCCTGGGAACTATAGACCCGTGAGTATGACTTCGGTGGTGGGTAAGCTTTTGGAGGTGATTCTAAAAGATACAATTTATGTGCACTTGGAGAGGCAAGGAATGATTGGGGGTAGTCAGCATGGTTTTGTGTAAGGGAAGTCATTTCTCACAAACTTGAATTGAGCTTTTTGAGGAAGTAACCAAAACGACTGAGGGCAGTGCGGTAGATGTTGTATACGTAGATTTTGATAAAGCCTTTGACAAGCTTCCACATGGTAGACTAATTTGTAAAGTTAGATCACATGGGATTCAGGGTGTGTTTGTAAACTGGATACAAAATTGGCTTAATGAGAGGATACAGAGAGTAGTAGTGGAGTGTTGTTTTTTTTTACTGGACGCCTGTAATCAACAGTGTTCCACAGGGATCAGTGCTGGGTCCCCTTTGTTTGTCATTGATAAAATAATTTAGATGAGCATACAGAAGGCATGGTTATAAGTTTGCAGAAGACACCAAAATTGGTGCTATAGTGAACGTTGAAGAAGGTTATCAAGATCTTGCTGTTATCTTAGATTAAATTGAGTCAATGAGCTGAAGAGTGGCAGATGGCGTTTAATTCGGATAAATGCAAAGTATTACATTTTGATAAAACTAACAAACACAAGACTTATACATGTAAAGGTAGGGCCTTGGGGAGGATCAGAGAGACAGAGGACTTCAGGTACGTAATTCTTTTGAAGTTTGTATCAAATGTCGACACGGTGGTTAAGCGTCTAACTCGCTTGCCTTCATTGTTCAGATCTTTGAATATAAGAGTTGGGACATCATGTTGAGGTTGTATAGGATGTTTCTGAGGCCTCTTCTGGAATACTGTGTCCAGTTCTGGTTGGCCTGTTATATGAAGGATATTGTTAAACTGGAGAGGGTTCAGAAAAGATTTACCAGGATGTGGCTGGCAATGGAGAGTTTGGGTTATAAGGGCAAGTTGGATAGGCTGAAACATTTTGCACTGGACTGTAGGAGGTTGAGGGGTGACCTTCTAGATGTTTATAAAATTGTGAGGGGTATAGATAAGGTGAATGAAAGGTGTCTTTTCTTTCGGGAGGTGGATTTCAAGACTAAGGTGCATGTTTTTAAGGTGAGAGGAAAAATATTTTAAAAAGATATGGGAGTCAACTGTTTTTACACAGTGGTTAGTGTGTGTAAATGAATTTCCAGAGGAAGTGGTTGACATGGGTACAGTTAGAATATTTAAAAGATAAGTACATGAATAAAAAATGTTTGGAGGGAATTGGGCTAAGCGCAGGCAGGTGAGACCAGTTTAGTTTGGGATTGTGGTCGGCATTGACTGGCTGAGCTATACTGTCTGTTTCTGTGCTGGGTGACTCTATGGTTCTATGAAATAAAAAAAATATTAAAAGAATTTAATGGAAAATACCTCATGCTATTCATTTTTAGGGTAAATCTTAAAACTATCTCTTAAATTTCATTTGTATGGTTCTTTCTTGAATTCTATTTTTTTGAAACCAGAAGTTGTCTAACAAATTAACATAAGTTTTTTTTAAAGAAATTAGTTTTAGTTAATATTGTCACTTGTAACGAGGTATAGTGAAAAGTGGATTATGTTTGCCACTTTCTGGCTCCATCTTGGATTACAGAATTAAACTACTGACTAAATTTGTATAAATTGCAAAATACTGAATAAGTGAATATTAAAGTGATATTACTAAAACTGAAACAGCTTCAAAAGTTAATTTTTTCCTCTCCATAGACTTCACCCTCTCTGCTCCTCCAGTTGCCACCTCTGACATCGCCCCAGGGTCCTGGCAATCTGCTCCTTTCCTGCTGCCACATCGCTCCCACATCTGCCGTCTGAGCAGGTCCCACACCTTCCCTGACACTGGGCATTGACCGCCATGGCCCTGGCTTGTCGCCACCCAAGATGGAGCGGGAATGGAGATACACAGGGCCCCGGCCTCCCATAGGAGGCCTCAGCGCAAAACAAAGCTGCAGTCCTCACATTACGAAGCTGTAAAGACAATGATGAAGCTGCATGGATGTGGTAGAACCCACTACATGAACCCCGGACCCAGGAGCTGAACACTGCCAAATCATCTTTAAAGAATGGATCTTTGCTCATAATCATACTCCATAGCTGCACTGTCAACACAAGCCTCTTACTTTAGATTAGATTAGATTCCCTATAGTGTGGAAACAGGCTCTTCGGCCCAACAAGTCCACACCGACACTCCGAAGAGCAACCCACCCAGACCCATTCCCCTACATGCATCTAACACTACAGGCAATTTAGCATAGCTAATTCACCTAACCTGCACATCTTTGGATTGTGGGAGGAAACCGGAGTACCTGGAGGAAGCCCACGCAGACACTGGGAGAATGTGCAAACTCCACACACAGTTGTCCGAGGCTGGAATCGAAGCTGGGAACCTGGTGCTGTGAGGCAGCAGTGCTAACCACTGAGCCACCGTGCCGCCCCACAGAGTTTGAGCAGTGATTTCAACCAGCATTATCTAGTGTCTGGCATCACTAAAACATGCTCTTATTGATGTTAGATGCTGTCCATCATTGTGGCATTACCTTACTGCAGACTGTTAGCCTCGAATCCCCTCAATCTCAAAAGCATGAAGACTGACTGTGAATTACATTCGTGTCATATCACCACTTGTGACTGACATTTCCCAGTACTAAGAGGTATTTGTTATTGCAGCAAATTTGATATCATAATAACTGGCAAAAAACCCCAGAATTTAAATGCATTAGCCATATCAAAGTTACTTTGAGAAATAGTTATTTGAATTAAACCAAGTATTCTGGGGTCACATAACTGAATTTTATAAATCTTGACTGGGAACTGCAGGTAGTAACAATATAACGCTGTGTGACTTGGATGGGTGGTTTTGGATGTAGAGAGCTTTTCAAATGGAAAACTTTGGTTGAAATTTACCTCAAATCTCGGTTTCCTAAAGGGTTTGAACTTAAAAAAAGAACATATATATGCTTATATATTGCACTCGTGATTTTAGGGCACACCAAAATGCCTACAGCCAATAGAATACATGTTTGAAGTGTACTCACACCATTAAAACAGGAAGAAAATTCTTGCAGTCTACTTGTGCACAGAAAGCTGCAACAAACAATCATGTGCTGATAACCAAAGAATCTTTGTGATGTGGATTCAGTGACAAATATTGGTCAGGACACGAATGATAACATGGCTACTCTTCTTCAAAATAATATTGTGTAATTTTACTTTTTACAGTCATCTGATGCAGAGCCTTAGGTTAACAATCACCCCTGAAAGACAGCACCTCTAATACACCCTCACGAAGATTGTTGCACTTAAAATGGAGAGTGGGATTTGAACCCATGGCATTGTAGTGCACAGACAGAGTTTTACCAATGAGTCACAGCTGAAAACCAGGCAGCCCCCGAGGAGGAAAAGGACACTTTGGTGTCTATTCCTGCACCAGCATTTCTTTAGACTGGTCAATCAAAGAACAGCATTAATAATGTCCATTGTGATATACAAAGGTTTCTTCCCTGGGTGAGTGAACTGAGATTGTAAATTTTAGTGGAGAATGAGAATAAATGAGGTTGAGTAGATTTTGAAAGAGAATTGTTGACCAATTGTAGGAGTATCTTAACTGTGCACATTGACTCATGCAATAACTCCAAATCCCCTCTCAACATAGGTTCCCTTGGCAACCATATTTAGTTGCATTTCAAAAAACCACTGCATTATTCAGAAAGTCAGAAAAGTCCAGGTGTTACTGTAAGCTATCTCGGTTCATATTTAATCTAATAATCTTCTGATTTCTGAGTGAGGAAGGAACCTGACATCATCCTTTAAAATAGGGAGAGAGTGTCTACTTGGAGGCAGAGAGAGGTGACAATTAATTTTCCAACATTATCATCTTTCACCCGAGCAGAACAACCTGTCTTGGGTTCAGTAAAAATGGTGGAAAGTTTAATTAAACTGTTCGTGATATTTCTCACTTGCCAGATTCTGTTAAACAAATTAAAGGGACATTTTGGAAATAAAAGTATAATTTGTTAAGTTATATTATGCTGCTTCTGCAATCAATCAAGTGAGCTGTAATTTTCTAGCTTTAGATCTGCAACTTGCATCCAATGTACCCTCTTTTGGGGGGTTTTGGCAGACACAGCTGATTCATTTAAATGTGTAGGCCCATTAATTGTTTTTTTTTGAAGGACCAGCTCAGGGGTCCTCAGGTTGCTATGTCGCCACATAGCCGGCAGGAATATTGCTTGCATTTATATAATATTTTGAACTTACTAAAACATCATAAGGCACTTCAACAGACCATCAATCAATCACATTTTGACCATGAGCCACATATGATGACAGATGAGCTAAAGATTGGAGATTAGAGCTTGAGAGTTTAAGGCATGGCCACCAATACAGAGAGATTAAAATCAGGAATGCTCACTAATCCAGGATTAGAGGAGCACAGAGCTCTTTGGGGTTTGTAGATCAGGAGGAGGTAACAGAAAAAGGGAGTAGCAAGGACTTTTAAAACCAGAACACGGGTATTCAAGATCAAGACATTGTCGGATCAAGATCTGATGTAAGTCAGTCAGCATAGGGTGATAGGTGAATAGGATTTAGTGCAAGTTAGAACATGAGCAGTAGAGTTTCAATGTGCCATTGATTCGGAAGGGTGGAAGATGGGAGATGGCCAGGAAAGCATTGGAATACTTCTGCTTAGGGATAACAGGGGAGCATGGAGGCTTTCAGAAGCAGATGAGCTGGAATAAGAGCATTGGAAGTGTGGGATTTTGCTGATGGAGCATATTTCTGTTGGAAGTTTTTGTCTGGCTCAGTAATGTTAATGGTTTCATTCAACTTCTGACTGTGACTAAGGAGAGAAATGAGGTCAGTGACTTGGAAACTGCATTTGTAGCTGGGACTGGTTTCAGACTTCCCAGTATTTATTTAGCTAAAGTTTTAAATTTCTAATGAACTTGAACTTAACGTGGCAGAGAGTTATTCTGAGAGATTTACCGGGGAGGAGAGAGTAATGAAATTTAAATGAGGACAAGAGCGTTAAAGGATAGAGATGAGAATGCATTTGAACAGATTGGCAGCTGCATAAATATCATGACAGGAAGGCTAAAACCTTTACCTGTGGGAGTTTGCAAGTACTGTTGTAAAGGTTTAGGAAGTTTTATCTGAAGATCAAATTGAAGGGAACAGGGTTGGGAGAAGGAAGGGAGATGTGGGTGGAGAGTAATTCAAGGACATGACCAGAATGGACCAAACCTATGATTGACATGATGGAAAATGGAAACTTAGTCAGCAATTAAAAATGAAAATGGGCAAATCAATCTGGTCAATTATCACCTCATTAGCCTATTCTCAGCCAGCAGAAGACTGTCTTTGGTAGTATAATTTGGGATATTCAATGCAGAGGCCTCAGTTTCAATCACAATTCCTCAGATATTAATTCTGTCTGTACCTATAGACCTGGATGATATCCAGGTTTGAGCTGACAAATAGCAAACAAGGAAAATTCCTGTTGCACTAGTGCCAGTGATGATGATATCCAACAAATGAGTCTAACTATCTTAAACCTGGATATGCAATGGCAACATCATAACTAAGTTCCCCATCATCAACATCCTGGCATCACCATTAACCAGAAACTTAACTGAACCAGTGGTACAAATATTATGGCTGTAAATGTAGGATCAGAAACTAGGAATCTCATGGTGGGGTCTCACCTCCTGATGCCCTGAAGCCTTTGCATCACCTCCCAGCAAAAGTTAGGGTGTCGGGAAATATTACTCTCCACTTTCCCGAATAATTAATTGCAAACACAACAAAACTCATGAAGGTCAGTAACTTCCAGAATGAAACAACCTGCTTGATCGTTAGACTATCAACAACCTTAAAGAACTGTTTGATTAAGCAGCATTGACATGGAATGTTAACTCTGGGTTTTTGTTTTCTCTCCACGGGTGCTGCCAGACCTGTTGAGTACTTGCAACATTGTCTGCATTTATTTCATGTTTCCAATATCTATTATCTTTTGTTTGTATGAGAGAACCTTGTTATTTATCTTGTTACTATTTATGAAAGATGCCTGTGTGCAAATTAGCTATTACATTTCCTACATTATGACAGGTCTTACACTTCAAAAGTTAATTCATTGGGTGTAAAGCATCTTGCAATGCCCTGAGGTTGCGTACAGTGATCTATAAATGCAAATCATTCTTTCTTTCCATTCAAGTTGTCCCAGAATAGGGACAAGAACTAATTCTATGCATTAATGCATATTGTACTAACATTAATATTCATTAGCCATTCATAATATTCATGTAACAATCATCGGATACTTAACAACCAGGTAAGATGGAGTGAATCAGCTCTCCTCTTTTTTTTTAACCTCTTCATCTGATCACAACAAATACTTTTTTGCATGCAGCTAATAAGCTTCAATTAAAAGGTTGTACAGTCAAAATTAAGGAGTCAACTACAAGGTTTCCTTGAGTGAAATAAATAGGAATTTTATTACACCCAAGAAAAATAAAAAAAAAAGACATCAAACATGTTCATGAATACAATTAAAATGCTTATAAAGAGGAAGCGGTCTTGTACAAAAAGGAAAATCAAGAACAAACAGTTTTAAAGATCCTTGAAAGCTCTGCAGTGTTAGGTTTCAGTGTTGAGAGTGTGCTGCTAGAAAAGCACAGCAGGTCAGACAGCATCCGAGAAGCAGGAGAATCAACGTCTATTCTCCTGCTCCTTGGATGCTGCCTGACCTGCTGTGCTTTTCCAGCAACACACTCTCAACACTGATCTCCCGCATCTGCAGACCTCACTGTCTCACAGTGTTAGGATTCAACCTAAGGCTGTAGTTGTTCAATGAATATCTTATATCCTCAACATTGGCAAATTGTAGATATATTTGACTTCTCAGTCAATGGACGCTTTCTCAACCTGTTGCATCACTGTTATTTTTGAGAGGCTGAGAACAAAAATAGAAAAAGAGAGAGTAAGCCTTCCAGTTCTATGTTATGAATCCACATTTTCTCTGGGTCTCTGTCTCTGTGTCTCTGTCTCTCAGAAATATAATTTCTACCTGAAATATAAGTTACCTTTGTATTCCCAAGTCTGGCTTCATAGTTTCTTCAAGCTAAATAGTCTGCAGGCAGCATTCATCCCAATTGGTGAACTTTTAGGAAGGTTTGAATCATACAGAAGATACAATTCTAAACTTCAATGTCTTTTTATAATATTAATTTCAACTGCAAAAAGTTACTGTTTTTTTGATGGCTTCATGAGCTTGGCTCAACTGATCAGGTGACCACTCTGGTCATCTTTATATTTGTATTTTTCCTTTTTTATAAACTGTTTTAGTCTGTGAAAACGCTAAGGTGTTAAAATCAGATGATTGAAATTAAAGATTGATGCTCCATTTTAACACTTTTATTCAAAGATACAAAAGGATTGAGGGAAAGTAAAAACAAAATTCATACAACAAAAAGGTAGAAGTGATTTAAAAAGCACATCTCTAAGTTCGTATTTCCAGCTCAGCATTCAAGGAATCTTAGCAAAATGTGCAATTATCTATCACATCCCACCTAACCCTTTTAGAAAGCTCTCTAAAGTCTCTGACCCTTTATTTCAGAATGATTTGGGAATCTCTTTGCCGTGATCCCTCATCAAATGCTTTCAGAAATGAAGATAATCCTTCAAGCTTATCTTTTTTTTTTCAAGCCAAAATAAGTCAGACTGTGGAGTTCATTTATCATAGGAGTACCCATGATTGTTTACTGACACACTGTGAGCAAATTCAAGGAAAGGAGACTATAATGATACCTATATGGGGTTTACTGGGTTTTCCATTAACTTTTCCTCTTACATTCTGATGGACACTTGGGAAAATCCCCATGGAAACTAATAGCATATGTCTTTCTAGATAGTGTCAGAAACAAACTTGAACGAGTGATTGGATTGTGCATTAAGTGTGGGTTTAGATCTAGCTCCATTTGGATCCTGGAGATTCTCAAATCCTTGCAGAATCATCAAATTTATATCCATCTATCATTTGTGTTTCTGTATAAGTTTTTTTTTGACTGGAATACCACTTCTATTCGAATAGACTAGAAACCCCATTCTATATTTACAGAAACCCCATTACTAGAAACCCCATTCTATATTTACAGAAACCCCATTACTAGAAACCCCATTCTATATTTCCAGAAACCCCATTACTAGAAACCCCATTCTATATTTACAGAAACCCCATTACTAGAAACCCCATTCTATATTTACAGCACTGTTTTGTGTAAAAAATTCTGTTAGTCAATTCCTGGGACTCTATCAATTTAAAAGAGGTCATATCAGTTTTTGCAAGAGATTGGACAGATGAAAGACGATCCTATTTGGATTTAGCTCCTTTGATATTCATCTGTTATTTACAGGGATCTTTTCATTCGTACATTGGACATGATGGATGTTGAGGTTAGGGATAGATGTTTAATTATTCTAGGTAAAGTTGGCGTAAGGAGGGAAAAAGTGTTAATCATTCTAAAAGGGATTAAGGTGGACAGGTCCCCAGGTCTGGATGGGATCTAACCCAAGTTACTGAGGGAAGCAAGAGGAAATAGTTGGGGTCTTAACAGAGACCTTTGCAGCATCCTTGAACCCAGGTGAGGTCACAGAGGATTGGAGAATTGTTAATGTTGTCCCCTTGTTTAAGAAGGGTAGCAGGGATCATCCCAGGTAATTATAGACCAGTGAGCCTGATGTCAGTGGTAGGGAAGCCACTGGTGAAGATACTGAGAGATAGGATCTATTCCCATTTGGAAGAAAATTGACTTATCAGTGATAGGTGACATGGTTTCGTGCAGGGACATTCATGTCATAGCAACTTAATAGAATGCTTTGAGGAAGTGATAAAGTTGATTGAGGGCTGTAGATGACATATACATGGACTTCAGTAAGGCGTTTGATAAGGTTCCCCATGGTAGGCTGATGGAGAAGTAAAGTGACATGGAGTCCCGGATGTACTAGCTAGATGGATAAAGAATTGGCTGGGCAACAGGAGACAGAGAGTAATAGAGGAAGGGCATTTTTCAAAATGGAGAACTGTGACCAGTGGTGTTCCACAGGGATCCACAGCATGGTAATTGAGTCCCGCACTCTGAGAAAAGCTTCTTGCTATCCTCCCTGTCTATACCTCTCATGATTTTGTAGACCTCAATCAGGTCACCCCTCCATCTTTCTAATTAAAATAATCCTAATCTATTCAAACTCTCCTCATAGCTAGCATCCTCCATACCAGGCAACATCCTGGTGAAACTCCTCTGCGCCCTCTCCAAAGCATCCACATCCTTTTGGTAATGCGGCAACTAGAACTGTCCGCAGTACTCCAAATATGGCCGAACCAAAGTCTTCTACAACTGTAACATGACCTGCCTCCTTTTGTACTCCATACCCCATCCAGTTAGGGAAAGCATGCTGTTTGCCTTCTTGATCACACTATTGACTTGCGTTGTCATGAGTTTAAAAAATGAGAGAGGAAAAGTTTAGGGGAGATATGCATGAAAAGTTCTTTACACAGAGGGTGGTGGGATGCGTTGCCAGCGGAGGTGGTTGAGGCAGGCACGACAGCATCATTTAAGATGTATTTAGATAGATACATGAATGGGCAGGAGGCAGAGGGATACGGATCCTTAGAAAATAGATGACATGTTTAAATAGTGGATTTGAAATGGCAGCAGGTTTGGAGGGGCAAAGGGCCTGTTATTGTGCTGTAATTTTCTTTGTTCTTTAAAACATTTGTACAGAAAGTGGGAGCAATCTTTCTTAGTGTCATTTCATTCAAATATTCGCTGCTTCTCTCTTGTAAGGCTATAGCACCTTGACTCCCAATTTTTTTTGCTACATTTTATACAATGCATTAGGATGTTTCTCACAAGACTTGTCTCATTAGAGCCCATAACACACTTGACTTCCAGGATTTTGCAATAATGAGGGTGGAGTTTTCCGTTTTAGAGCACTTACTTCTGCAGGAGCAGACCTGCCTGAGACTGAAGTTTTAATGCGAATTCCTGCTGAACTATTTCACAGCAGAGTGGTTATACACTTCAGAAACAGTGACCTCCAAAGTCAGCTGCTGTGGTGATTTGCAAACACTTCTTTGTCTTTCCCTGTCAAGCTTTTAAGCAGTGATTCTAACCTTTTTTGTAAGGCTGCAACAGAATATATACATTTATTTTCCCCCAAAATAATGCAAAGCAGTTTATCCACAAACATGAGTTAAATTGTTTCCCAATCTAATGACGTCTTCGAGTTTGTAATTAATATGAAAGCCAATTAAATCATGCTACCAAATATTTGCATCTACTTTTTAATTTTGTTTTTTAAAAACATCTTTTGAGCAACCAAATGATCATGATCATGATCTGATTCTAGATACACACAGAGCTCTCACCTCTTTTATTCATGCATTGGCATTCTTCAGTTCCACAGGCATCTGCTGAATGGAAAGGAACCAGCACACTTGTGAAAACAAGACAACACAGAATCTCTGTGGCATTAGGAAAGCTCTTGAGAATGGTCTATAATTGAGAGTGTTTAAAAGTTGAATCTATTGTCCAGTTGTGTAATTCTGTCTCGTACCAGGTATCAGCAAGGGACCACATAACAAGAGGATTGTGACTCATATTTGATTTTACTAACAAAAAGAAAAATGATGACTGAAATATCAAATAAAAACAGAAATGTGAAATAAAATGGTTCTGAAGAAAGGGGATATGCAAAACCCTCACCTCTCCTTTTCTCTTTCCAATATTGATTTACTTATATGAATTTCCAGTAATTTTTGTCTTGATTACATTAAAAACACTAAGCATGAGTTATGTTATGCCAAAGTTTTATGTTGAGTATCAACAGCTTTTATTGTTCATTTAGTGTTTCACACATGCATTTCCATGTTTAACATTGATCATTAAATCCTAGATTTAGGGAGAAAAATAAGTTTACTGACTTGTTGTCAGTTGAGAAATGTACTGCTGTTAACTAATTGGTTTACAGTATCTCCATAACGTTTCATGCTATCAATAAAAGAAATTTAAGTTGAAACATTGGACTTAGAAATAAGCATCTTTAAATCTTATTAATACCAACAATACCCATTGTGTAGCCTCTTAGATTAAAGTAATAGATTAACAAAATTGGATAATATGTTACATAGCCCTGGTGAATAAGAAACTTGTTCACATCATTACTTCCATTAACTTGCTAACTAAATTACTCTATTGTGCCATTACTTCGAAAACATCAGATAAAATTGCATGCCTCTGGCATAGGAGTGAAGAAAACTGACTGTGTACACAATATAAGCCATCAGAGACCTTCAAAATCTTTACAATGAAATTAGTATCTTTATTGCAGTAGTGTATTGTGGTATCTCTATTCCATCCTATTTCATTCTTCTCACCATCACTCTCATACCATAGTCAGCATTCCCTTCCTTCCTCTCCTCTGATCCATATCCAATCTTTCTATACCAACTTAATGCTTCCATTCTATCCCCCAGTGCCATCCTTCCTATTGCACTTCTCAAGTCATCTTCTTCCTTTTTCTTGTGATACAAACCCATTTTCACTCTAGCAATCTGAGCCCCACACCCCTCTCCTCTCCCCATTCCTAACCTTTCATCATCAGTAAGTCAGTATAAAGAGCAGCAATACCTGGGGGCAGGGAGTAAACGAGGCAGATAAGTGGCACGGGTTAAGAGCCAGAAAGCAATTTTTGTGTGCTCGGCTCCACCGCTCAAATAAACCAGCAAAAACCAGAAAATACTGACAGACAGAACAATGTAGTGAATCTTTCCAGCCTCCGAATATGTGGGCAATGATCAGTCAGTTGGAAAAATCGGGGAAAAAGTTAGATGTTTACCATTGAGATAAAAGATCCAATTTTGAATTGAATTGAATTAGCTTTATTGCCATATACTCAAATGAGTACAGTGAAAAGTTGATAAGTCACCGCTTATTGCGCCATCTTAGGAATCTAGGTGTAACCAAGGTTTGAACAGTGAGATGAGCAATCAGATACCTGTTTGAGTGCATGAACAGCCAATCAGTATCCAATCTGACCTCGTTGATAATCAGTTTCCTTTTCTTCCGTGCACCGCAGAGAAACTAGGCCGTGACAATTCCTGACAAAGTCAGGGTGGGTACATGGTGGACGCAGCTTGTAGCTTGCTCGGACAGACTATGCTCTCCTTCTTGGAGAGCAGTCCCTAATTTTTCAGTCATTCTCCTTTGGCAGTGACTGCCTGCACCTCCCTATCCATCGAGATTGATACTGGACACTGGTCAGCCTCACCAAATCCATGTGACACATCTCTGACTCACTTAGAATATAGTTCACTTCTTCAATACGTTTGTGAGCATTGGCAGCTTTCATTGCAATGCTACAAGCAGACCACTTTGTGTGCAGGGATAAGCACCCATCTTATTGGATTGGAGCTGGATGCATCTCAGGGGGGGGAAGCGGGGAAACAAGTAATCATACAGCATTTCTAATCCCCTAATCATAGTGATAGGGATGGACAGCACAGAAAAACAAAACCTTTCAGCCTGTTGCATGCATGCCAATCAAAAGCAACCATGTAACTATTCTCATCCTATATTCCAGCACTTGGCCCAAGGCCTCATATACCTTGACATGACAAGTGTACATCTAAATGCTTCTTAAATATTATGAAGGTTTCTGCTTCTACCACCGTTACAAGCAGTGAGCTCCAGATTCCCATCACCTTCAGGGTGAAAAAGGTTTTCCTCGCATCTCTTCTGAATTATCTGCCCCTTACCGTAAATCCCTGGCTCCTGATCATTGATCTTTCCATTAAGGGGAAATGTTTCTCCCTTCTTGTCTCCCCCATCTTTGCTCCTCCATAATGTTATGCATTTCAAACATTTTCCTTCTCAATTCCCTCTGCTTGAAGGAACACAACTCCAGTCTGTCCAATCTCTCTTCATTACTGAAACTCTCTAGTTCCAGCCACATGCTGGTATATATCCTTTGCATCGTCTCCAGTGCTATGACAACACTTCTTCTAATATGGATTCCAGAACTGTAATTGAAATAACTCCACAGAGGCCCATATCTCATCATCAAGTCAGCTTTTATTTACTCGTTGGAAGTGCTTGACACTGATCCAGCTCCCTCCAAGCCAGGTTTTCAGAGTGAGCAGAAACTCTGTTTATACCTGTCCAGCCAGGGCTCCCTGATTTGATCAGATTAACAGCCCCAATCAGGGAACTCATATTCTGAGATCTACCTGACTGTCCTCAATGCAATCACTACATCACTCAGTACTCTAAATGTGGCCTAATTAACGTTTTATACATTTCCAACATAACCTCCCTGTTCTTAATCTCTATGCTTCAGCTAATAAAGGTCGGTATCTCAGATTTCTTCTATTGGTTAGCCAAATCCTCTATCCATGGTAACGAGCTATTCACAATACCTTGGGCTATTGTTTTATTAAATAGCTTTTTACATGATACCTTATGAAAAATATCTGGAAATCTAAATATATTGCACCTACTAGTTTCCTTTATCTATTAAACTAATTGGTCTATAGTTATTGTTTTTTTTGACTCCCTGTTTGAATCAGAGTGTTACATTGACATTTTACCAATCGTCCAGAACTTTTTAAGAATCTAAAAATTCCTGGAGGATTGCTATCAGTACATCTATTATCTCTGTAGCTACTTCCAAAGGTACTCTAGCCCCATTAGTTCCTGTGCATATTTTCTCCAATGATAGTTATTTTATTGAGTTCCTCCCTCACTTTTGGCCTTCTATTATTCACTATCTTTGCAAGGTTATTAGTGCCTTCTAAAGTGGAGACCTTTGCAAAATATTTCCTCAACTTCTCTGCCATTTTTTTTGTTCCCTATTGTTATTTCCTCAGCGATATTCTCCAATGGGCTTATGTTCACTTTTCATCTCTCTTCCCTTTTATATATTTAAAGAAGATTTTCCTGTCCATTTTTAAATTACTTGCTAGTTTAATCGCAAAGTTTATTTTCTCACCTATACTTCTTCTTTGGTAACCATTTATTTGATCTTAAAATATTTCCAATCCCCTGGCTTACACTAATCATTGCCACATCATAATGTTTTTCTTTCAATTTAGTACTATCCTTAACATCTTTGGTTAACTGTGGTTGAATCTTTCATTCACCCGAATCCTCTTTCCTCACCGGAATATACCTTTGTGAGTTATGAACTAGTTCCTTAAATACCAGTCAATGTTGACTAACTGCATTTTCTGCTAAACTTTGTTTCCAGTCCTTTCTGCCCTCTCTTTTCTTTGTAATTTCCCACATCTAAGTACATGAAAAGTTAAGTACACTTACTGGATTAACCACTCCAACTTTAAAATTTTACATTGATTTTGTTACAATCAAATGAGGAGGAAAAGAAAAACAGGAAAAATATTCTACACTTCCTCATCTGACCACAATATGAGCCAGGAATGTGTATTTAATCCAGATTTATCTGGGTATATTCATCTACCAAGGTGAGTTTCTGCTGAAATTGAAAGGTGATTTCTAATAAGGAAGATAGAATTAAAAAAATAATATTTTGGTTAGTAACCTAATGAAGGGCTTTTCCTCCTCCTCGGATGCTGCCTGACCTGCTGTGCTTTTCCAGCACCACTCTAATCTTGACTCTGATCTCCAGCATCTGCAGTCCTCACTTTCGCCTAATTATCCAACAGGTCAAGGACGAATCTTTGGGAACACCAAAGACAATGGTGCAAGAGCAGGAACAAAAATCATTGCAAATGATCAAAACCGAAAGAAGTGCGGACACACTCTCATCAGAAACAAAAACAGAAATTGCCCAGCAGGCCTGGCAGCATCTATAGAGAGAAATCAGAATTAATGTTTCAGGTCCGGTGACCCTTCCTCAGAAGTCTTGGAGTTTTTGTCATCATTGCAAATGATACTCTGGCTGGACTTGGATACATAAAAATATACATAGAATTTGAGAGATAGTCCCACCTATTTGGCTGAGAGTGGAGACCATTGCAGAAGGATGGTGTGGTGAACCATGTTCAAGGTAACAGACTGGTCAGCAAGGTCAAGGAGTATGAGGAAAAATAAAATGCATCTGGTATTTGCATGAATTGAGCTTCTTTGTAGCCACATAGGTAATGGCATGTACTACAAATGTGAATTTACAGCTGGAGTGTAAGTAGAGATTTAAGTTTATTAGAGAGTATTCTTAAATACCTTAGCACAAATTATCACTGTTTCAGATGAACTACTCAGTCTGGAATTTCACACATTTTAGAAAAATAACATTCATGAGATTATGTTACTTTTCTACCTATCATTCTCCCCTATAGCATTTGCCTCCAATTGACACCCTCGGTTGATATTACTTGGTAAATTTCCTAATGCTCCCAAATTGCTCCTGCCCGCTCAGGGATTTTTCAATCCAATGTACACAGCTTTCAGATGTTAGCTGTGAGTTTGCCCAATAGACTTATCATTTTTGACTCCTTCCGTTAGTTGAGCAAATACCAATATGTTTTAAGTATAAGGACAGTGGTTGTTAATTGAGTTCCCATGCTAAATATCTGTTTAGTTAGCCTGTTTTCCCACTTTCTAGCTTTTTAATGTTGAAAGATTATGTGATCCAAAGTGCTGGAGTTGTGTGCCTACCAGGCTTACTGCTGCTAAAGCAGTTGGCTTTTTTGGTGTTGATGTTTACTGCTAATTTAAATAAAATTCTCATCTGAAATTATTTTCTGTTAATCTTGGTATTCTGAAGCTTCAGCAGAGTGGTTTTTCCATTCACTGCACTTGCTGTAAAATTAGTCTTGTGGAACAGCCTACATCTCCCAATTAAATAAACTACCCCATTTCAACCAAAGATAATATGTCAATTTGCAGCTGGGATATAAGTAGAGCTTTAGGTTCACGAGAGATTCTTTCTAAAGGTCTTGAAACAAATTATCCGTGTTTCAGATATGTCACTCAATCTGGGATTTCAGTCATTTTGGGAAGTGAAGGTGTAATCAGTAATTTCTGCAATGGGTGGCCAATTTGCAAATCCAGTTCTACTCCTGATGGAAAGCTGAAAATCTACCTCATTAACTGTCAAAATGCATGTTTGATCCATGCAGAAAGATCTTCTGTCATTTTCAATTCAAAAAGTTCAGAACTTGAGAAATAAACTGAATGACAGATTTAGTCAGCTCTGAAAACATTCAGACAACCTGAAGGTTCCGGGTAATCATTCATTTTCTGTAATCTGAACACATCTCCAATTTTACAGATTTATCACGAATTGTATTTTAAAGATGTTGTAATGTGGTTGCACAATTTGTTTAGCAGGGTCAAAGTTTTTAAAATTTAGATAACACCACACCAACTTAAACATTGCTACAGATTTGACATGCCATGTTAGTCGAGCACATTCAACTAAATCTTTTTCTCTCTTTTTTTAGAATCATAGAATCCCAACTGCGCAAAAAGGGACCATTTAGCCCGAGTCAAAACCACCCTACGAAGAGCATCCCCACTCTGTAAACCCTACATTTACCTGGTTACCACGTAACCTGAACACCTTTGGACTGTGGGAGGAAACCAGTATATTTGACCAAAATGCACACAGACACTGGGAGAATGTGTAAACTCCACACACAGTCACCCAAGAATGAAATTAAATGCGGGTCCCTGGTTTTGTGAGGCAACAGTGCTAACCATTGAGCCACCGTACCACTCATAATTGGCTGATCTTTGTTGGGGGGGTGGGGGGTTACTGCAAATGGCTTCAAAATCTCCAAGCTTGGTAGGATGGAGGAGTTGGCTATTGTTTATGCTCATGTTTGTTTTTGAACTCTTCTTGTTAGCATGCATTTGTACCTTACGTGGAAGTTAGGTCAGAAGAGGATACCTAAACTTCTCTTTTCACCTTTACTGTCAAATGTAAGAGCTTCAAGGACTGATATGGCTGTCCTGAATCCTCTAATACCTCATCAAAAGTTAAATATGAAATCATCCTTTCATCATTTATATAAATGGCTTGAATGTGAGCATAGGAGGTACAGTTAGTAAGTTTGCAGATGACACCAAAATTGGAGGTGTAGTGGACAGCGAAGAGGGTTATCTCAGATTACAACAGGATCTGGACCAGATGGACCAATGGGCTGAGAAGTGGCAGATGGAGTTTAATTCAGATAAATGCGAGGTGCTGCATTTTGGGAAAGCAAATCTTAGCAGGACTTATACACTTAATGGTAAGGTCCTAGGGAGTGTTGCTGAACAAAGAGACCTTGGAGTGCAGGTTCATAGCTCCTCGAAAGTGGAGTCACAGGTAGATAGGATAGTGAAGAAGGTGTTTGGTATGCTTTCCTTTATTGGTCAGAATATTGAGTACAGGAGTTGGGAGGTCGTGTTGCGGCTATACAGGACATTGGTTCAGCCATTTTTGGAATATTGCATGCAACTCTGGTCTCCTTCCTATCGGAAAGATGCTGTGAAACTTGAAACTGTTCAGAAAAGATTTACAAGAATGATGCTAGTGTTGGAGGATTTGAGCTATTGGGAAAGGTTGAATAGTTTGTTTTCCCTGGAACGTCAGAGGCAGAAGGGTGACCTTATAAGCGGTTTATAAAATCATGAGGGGCATGGATAGGATAAATAGACAAAGTATTTTCCCTGGGGTGGGGGAGTCCAGAACTACATGGCATGGGTTTAGAGTGAGAGGGGAAAGATATAAAAGAGACCGTAGGGGCAACATTTTCACACAGAGGGTGGCATGTGTATGGAATGAGCTGCCAGAGGAAGTGGGGGTCTAGATTAGAGTGGTGCTGGAAATGCACAGCAAATCAGGCAGCATCCGAGGAGCAGGAAAATTGATGTTTTGGGCAAAAGCCCAAGGAAGTGATGGAGGCTGGTACAATTGCAAGATTTAAAAGACATCTGGATGGGTATATGAATAGGAAGAGTTTGGAGGGATATGGGCCAGGTGCTGGCAGGTGGGACTAGATTGGGTTGGGATATCTGGTCGGCGTGGACGAGTTGGACCGAAGGGTCTGTTTCCGTGCTATACATCTCTATGACTCTATGATCCTGGTCAACCAGCATTAGTCTCACATTACTCAAGTGCATTTGACAATTGAGTTGTTGACTCTACAATGAACACCAATGGTTTCATAGGCTGCCAAACATAGCTGTCTAAAACTACAGATAACTAATCACCATTCAGTGAGGGAATCAAAAACCCCTGGCTTTGATCTGCTGGAATAATACATCAAAATGAATCCACCTTCAAGATAACTTCCTGAGACAATTAGAGAGGAAAGGAATCTGTTGAAAGTGGATATATCTGATCTGATGCTACATTGCATGTTGAGGAATTATGCAATAACTCAAGACTAATTAGTATTTTACAAACTAAATTTAAGCTGAAATACTGGGTAGCATTCATGAATGGGATGGGCAGTGAATTTATTTTGGCCAAAGCCGACAGTGATGCCTTCATGTGCACGGCCAATACAAACATGTTTTCTTTAATTCTAATACAGCAATTACTACCGTAGCTCTCAAGGGGTTAACAAAGCGACTACTGTCAGAAGGAATGGAACAGCCAAAGTAAAAATAAATTCCTCTTCACATGCCTATGCTTAATAGAGCTATATTATTAACAACAAAGCCTCCTTTCAGACAGACTATGCCCGCTACATTTTCATGATTTATATTCCGTTCCCTGGGAACAGAGGAAAATTGATATTGTAGAGCAAGAACATTTCATGGTGTAAAAATATCTGTTTTTTCCACTGATTTCTCCACTATAATGAATATTTTTAGACTGCACAAACAACCTTTATGAATAGAGCATCGGAAACTACAATTTATTTTTGAAAGAAATTAAGTACTAATCTCAGGCAATCTGTGCCACAAATATTTAAGGGGTTTTGGTCCGTAATGTACCCAAAGTTTAGTGTTAAAAAAGTACATTTCAGGTTTGGCCAAATTCCAGCTGATCTGAGCTTGAAGCTGAGTGGAGAATCGTGTGGAAAAAAACTCATGAAATATTCCATTCTGGATGAGTTTGAGGAAGGTTTCTGTCAATGTATTCACCCCTCAGGGAGAAAGTTAATCAATTGAGGTGGAAAAGGAGAGGAGGGGGCGAGGAATATAACTGCTTTCGATTTAGAAACTTGTCATTAGGTTCAGTGATATCACTCACTCACTTAAGTGGATCTTTGGTCCAAAGTTGACTTGTACTGTCTGGGTTGTGCAATGGTGCAACAAAAAGCCACAGTCTATTGTGATCTAGGTATATGTGCCATTGCATGTGCCTTTTATATCTTTTTGAGCAACTGTTGTGAAAGACTTGGTAAAAAGGGACTAGCTATGAATTGCTTAGTTAGCCTTATTTTGCAGTGAGGAACATTCAGGACAACAATGATGATTGGGCAGTAACTCAAAATAATGAACATACTATGCCTTCAACCATCAGTCTTTCTTGACTTAGGTGAAATAATTCCCTTTTATCATTGTACACCATTCTATTATTATTTTATGCATTCACTGACATGTACTTCATCTAAGATGCTCCACTCCTGGAAGCAGTTGAAGCTGAGGTTGATGGTCTTGAGATGAATGATGTTGGACCCTTAGTCATTCTGCAGACAGCCCAAAGCTCAGCAGTAGAGTCATCATCAGAGGTTGATGGTGAGGGTTGGACATTGAAACTCAGTGAAGCAGGAGTCCATGGTCTGTGTAGAGAGACCATGAGATGAACACAGCAAGCTCAGGGGCTTCTACTAGCTCTTTCTTGAATCATAGCATTGATTCATTTATTTCCTTTTTCACGCAATTATGTATTGTTTTAACAGTACTTTTATGCTTCATTGCACCAATTCTCTGTTTAAAATTTATACCTTTAATTATTTTCCTGATTACATTTCTACTCATTGGAAATGTTTGACAGACTAGTGAAAATACTTACCTCACTTACCTTCATAGTCCTGAAGATGTACATCTAATTTCTCTTTGCATACTCAGCTCTAGTGAAGGTAGCTCTTGAACTCTCAAATTTCTTGAAAACTCCAAAACAAACAAATGCTCAATATCTGAAATAAGGGCAGAAAGTGCTCAAATACAGGAGGCCCACAGTTTTTGGCAGGGACATAGCCTTTGTTATCCATAGCTGGTTACCGCTCCATAAACCAATCATCTATTTGTAGCTGACTGAATCCTACTTTGTACACACACCCTGGTGCCAATCTATCTGCAATCAGCCTCCCCTACTTCTTGAACAAGGTGATAGTGTATGTATCGCTTACAATGAGTTTTAAAGAGTGGCGATGGGAAAAGCACACCAGGTCACGTAGCATCCGAGGAGCAGGAGAGTCAACGTTTCAAGCATAAGCCCTTCATCAGGAATTTCTGATGAAGGGCTTATACCTGAAACATTGATGCTCCTGCTCCTTGGATGCTGCCTGACCTGCTGTGCTTTTCCCATCGCCACTCTTTTCGACTCTGACTCTCCTGCATCTGCAGTCCTCACTTACTCCTAGGTACCACAAGTTTTGGCAACTTCCTTTTAAAAAGAGCAGCAATCTCTTTCACAGTCATTTAAAGCAGTCCTTTTCATTTAATGATCAAACACACAAAAATAAGAATGGTCTTTTGAGCCATAATATGAAAAATAAGTCTATTAGGAAGTCATGTTTAAGGTTCTTTATTAAAATCAGCAGTAAAATCTCATGTGTTAGTGTGGGTGGGTAAGCTCCCTTTGTGAAATAATTTGCAAGCATCATTAATAGAAGCCAGGAGAATTCATTCTTGGTGAAATGCCTGTTCAGTTCGCCAGTGGTTGTTTAGGAATGATCTAGATTCAGCAATGAAGTTATTTCAACCTTTCAATTGGATTTTTGTCAATTCTAATATTCAGTTTATTAATTGCTGTGGCAACTTATATTAATTTGTCGGGACCACGATATGTCCTAGTTAGGTTTCACTGATTGGAAGTGTATGAGTTTTACTGTTTGGCAAATTGAGTGAGAGGCGTTAAGATTGATGTAGGTGAAGTAAAGGTCATTGTGGAGCTCACTACTAAGGATCAAAGAACAAGAAGGAATTATAGGCTTAATCCTCTGCCTAAATGTATTTGCTGAATCTTGTACATATTGCCTACATAACAATAACTTATTTTAGAGCCATTTCATTTAAGGATTAGTTTTAATTATTTTAATTAACTTAATCCTCTGAATTGTTAACTGAATAGAGACTAACAGATGTGTGTGTAGCAATCATAGCTTTAAAAAAAAGAGAAATTTTATGCATATAGGTCTAACTATTACCTCCAGCCGAGAAGCAAGAATTTGTTTCACATCTCCAGCTGAGACCAACTAATTCAGTGTAGAATTCCCCTTGGTTTAGCTGATTCAACTATTCCCTGAACAAATGCAGTAGGTCATAACTTTCTGTCAAATTGATGCTGATACTAATGGCTGACGCTTATATTCATACACAAATACGACAGCAACTCCAGGCAATGGACAAATGCATGCTTAAACTTAGAAATATAAAAGTTGCTGTCCAATATTCAGCACTCTTTCACTAGCTTCAAGAAAGCAGCATCTTATTGTTCAGCTCAACATTGAAATGTGTTGAATGATGTGGGACTCAATTCTACACAGTTCAGAGCTTCAATAAAGAGCCTGCAACCCTTTCAGAAAAATAAATCTCTAATGAGTTTTTCTCCAACCTTGTGTCACTTCCCACAGTCAGCATATTTTATATTGATAGCATACTGATATTGCCCGAACATTTGTCACACCATGAGAATGGGTCGATTTCAATTACTGCCTTGCCATCCATTACAAAAACCATCTATTATCCCATAAATTCTAATCAACTTGGGCAATTATTTGTTAATCAGTGATTCTTTTCACATACTCACCTGCAATTATGATAATACAAGGAAACAGTGATTACTTGGGCTCTCTGTGATTATTTCAATATCTAACCACATTATGTTCAACATCACCTTGGATTCTGTTTCATTTTCATGTAGTATCTTCAGTGATATGAGATTTACTGAGGAAACAGAGGATTACCCTGAGCCTGTCAGTCAAGAGACAATCTAATTCAGATAAGGCTTTATCAGTAAGCAGGAGCTGTGCCTGGTCAAATGAAGCATGGATTGGTTGGTGTGATGTAGATCATGGAAATGTTTCCAGTCACTGTGCACATCAAATGATCCAAGCTAACAGACAGGACACTTAAGCTCAACTGCTGGACCAGGCAAAATTTCACTCAAATGTTTAAGCAGTTTTAAAGTTAGAGAGACTTGTATGAGACCCTTTCCTTTGGGTAAATCCACTCCCTTTTGGTGCCTGTAGTGCTTACTTATTTTTGTTAATGTTTATGGCTAAAACATTCCAAGGCTTGTTAAAGGAAAAGCTTTCATTTTAAGGTTTGGTGACCTCCCTTATTAGTGAGCCTATAAGAGTCATTACTAAGCTTAACTTCCACTGCCCACCTGTCTGTGTTGCATACATTGGAAATAAAAGCGAAGGATTAACTTAAATCTTACCACAGTACTGCTGCTGTGAAATAACTCTTTCTTTCCTATGGAAGGATATAATTTGAAAACTGAAAAGAACAACAGGAAAGGAAATCTCTGATCCACCAAATATTCCTCACATTCTGTGATAAGTGGAGCATAATAACTAAACATCTTCATCCCTGTTGTATATTTCATATTGTTAGGATCCCAGCTGATATCATTACAGAACAAGTTCAGATGCCAGACAGAAATCTGGCTCATGAGATCATATTTTATTTGTTTTATATTTAACAAAGTGGTATTTCACTGAAACACAAGCACACGATGTTTCAGATTGAATTTTAACAATAAAAGTGAAGTTTGTTATGCTATAGAAAATGATAAATAGAATAAACACAACTTTTTCTCACCTAACATAATTTGAAAGATGGTGGAAGTGTAACCTTGTCTTTAGAACCGCAATCTGAACACTATCATTTTGCTCAAATGCCTGAGAAAGTTCACTTGTTTACATTTACATTACATTACAGTGTGGAAACAGGCCCTTTGGCCCAACGAGTCCACACCGACCCGCCGAAGCGTAACCCACCCATACCCCTACACTTACCCCTTACCTAACACTACGGGCAATTTAGCGTGGGCAATTCACCTGACCTGCACATCTTTGGACTGTGGGAGGAAACCGGAGCACCCGGAGGAAACCCACGCAGACACAGGGAGAACGTGCAAACTCCACACAGTCGCCTGAGGCAGGAATTGAACCCGGGTCTCTGGCGCTGTGAGGCAGCAGTGCTAACCACTGTGCCACCGTGTCTCTCACATCTGTAGTTTTAACTGATCTGCTTTATCAATTCCTCGTCTTGAGAGTTTAATAGTCATTTCCCTGATTACTCAAACAACTGTATTTAGAATTTCTCAAATTTGAGTGATTCTTTCAGGGTTCTAATCAAACACTTTCGGTTTCGAGCTTTGAAATTAAAATCCTTATACTGAGGTAATCTATTTCCCAATGGTTCTAAACTTACTCGTTTTCTTTGGAGAATCTTTTGCAGAAATTTGTTAACCAAAAGCACAGCAGGTCAGGCAGCATCTGAGGAGCAGGAAAATTGGGCAAAAACCCTTCATCAGGAATCCAGCACCACTCTAATCTAGACTGTGGATTCTTCTCACCCTTGTGGATTTGACCCTGTTGAATAATTGACACTGAATAAAACATGTCATAAAACAAAACTGTTTTAAAACATGTCATTAAAAAAGGAGTAGGCTATTCGGCCCCTCAAACATGCTCATCCAGCGTAGCAGTTTGAATTGGAGGGGTAATCAGTCGGCCTTAAAAACTAACAATGTTTGGTGTGGTGTGGGCACAAGTAACAGTCTGGCATTGACAAACATGTAGTCAAAGCAACAACAAACCTTATTTATATTGTAAATAAAAACCAATAGAACTGCAGATGCTGTAACTCAGAGACAAAAACAGAGGTGGCTGGAAAAGCTGGGCAGGTCTGGCAGCATCTGTGAAGAGAAATCAGAGTTAACATTCCTGGACCTGAAACATTAGCTCTGATTTTGCTTCACAGATGCTGCTAGACCTGGTGATTTTTTCCAGCAATTTCTTTCTTTGTCTCATTTATATAGTATTTGTGTACAGAAGGTGACTGAATAGCTCAGTATAGAGGAAGAAAAGGAGAACCACAAGTCTAAGTGGAGAATTGAAACAAAGGAAATATTGTTAAAGGGGAAAGTGAGAAAGCAGAAGTTATTGTACACACTGTTAGGATTGGCACAGTTAGGGAAAAGGTAAAGGCTTTACAGACTGAATAGGTTAGGTTGAAGATTAAAAAGACAGCTCCTCAAAAAGTAGTAATCTCAATGCCAGTGAGGGAAAGAATTAAAGGATAAAGGAAATAAATCAGTGGCTGAAGAGGTTGTGTAATGTTCAGAGATTTGGGAGGGATGATTGGGATCTCTTCTGGGGCACAAAAGACCTGTTCAAAAAGGATGTGTTTTACCTCTACTGGAAAGGGACGAATCCTAATAAAAAGATTCATAATTCTATAAAGGAAGACAGTAAACTACGGGGGTGGGGAAGGGCACTGGAGGGATCCTAACAGGAAGAGTTAGTAGAAAGATTGATGAGGTTGGTTTTGAATCTGAAAATAACAAGTAAATTAGAAAAGACAGATAAGAGCGAGTCATAATCATAGAGATGTATAGCATGGAAACAGACCCTTCGGTCCAACCCGTCCATGCCGACCAGATATCCCAACCCAATCTAGTACCACCTGCCAGCACCCGGCCCATTTCCCTCCAAACCCTTCCTATTCATATACCCATCCAAATGCCTCTTAAATGGTGCAATTGTACCAGCCTCCACCACTTCCTCTGGCAGCTCATTCCATACAGGTACCACCCTCTGCGTGAAAAAGTTGCCCCTGAGGTCTCTTTTATATCTTTCCCCTCTCACCCTAAACCTATGCCCTCTAGTTCTAGACTCCCTGACCCCAGGGAAAAGACTTTGTCTATTTATCCTATCCATGTCCCTCATAATTTTGTAAACCTCTATAAAGTCACCCCTCGGCTTCCGACGCTCCAGGGAAAACAGCCCTAGCCTGTTCAGCCTCTCCCTATAGCTCAAATCAGAAGACAAAAAAAAATTTCGAAATATTAAAGTTAAAAATCACACAACACCAGGTTATAGTCCAACAGGTTTATTTAGAAATACTAGCTTTCAGAGCACTACTCCTTCATCAGATGGACAACCACCTTTTAACACTCCAGTCCAACACCTGCACCTCCAAATCATGAAAAATTAAACTGCATTTACTTCAATGCAAGGGGTCATGCAGGTCAGGCTGATGAACTCAGGGCGAGTTTCACAAATAGGATTGCAATGTCATAGCTATAACAGGAAGTTGGCTGACGGATGAATAGGACTGGCTGCTCTGTTCTGGGTTTTGGATGGTACAGGAAAGATAGAAAGAGGCAAAAGAGGAGATAGAATGGTGTTTTTGATGTAGGAAAACATTTACTGTTGTAACTCAAAAAAGATATTTCTGAAAAATGGTTCTATGAAAAGTCTCCGATCGGGTGTATAAGGTTCTAAAAGGGGAGGGCAAACAGCCAGAAATCGTGTTACATATTGGCACTAATGATATAGCCAGAAAAAGGATTGAGGATATAAAAAGTGATTTCAGGGAGTTAGGATGGAAGCTGCAAAGCAGGACGAACAGAGTAGTGTTCTCTAGTTTACTACCGGTGCCACGAGATAGCGAGGCTTGGAACAGGGAGCGGGCACAGCTGAACACGTGGCTGCACAGCTAGTGTAGGAGGGAGGGCTTCAGATATGTAGATAATTGGAATGCCTTCTGGGGAAAGTAGGACTTGTACAAGAAGGACGGGTTGCATCTGAACTGGAAGGGGACCAATGTCCTGGGTGGAAGGTTTGCTGGAGTCGTTCGAGAGGGTTTAAACTAGTATGGCAGGGTGGTGGGAACCTGAGCTGTATACCGGAGGTGAGAATTGATGCAGATGAGGCAAGAGCAAGAGGTAACCAGCTAGTGGGAAGGAATTTCCTGGGAAGGAACCAAGGGATCAGTTAAAGTGTGTTTGCTTTAACGCAAGGAGTATCAGGAATAAAAGTGACGAACTTAGAGCATGGATCTGTACCTGGTGCTATGATGTTGTGGTCATAACAGAGACATGAGTTTCTCAGGGGCAGGAGCATTTAAAAAGAATAGGGAGGGGGGAAAAAGAGAGGGGGTGGAGCACTACTAATCAGAGAGGGTATCACAGCTACAGAAGCTTCCATTGTTGAGGAAGATCTGCCTATCAAGTCAGTATGGGTGGAAATTAGGAACAGTAAGGGAGCAGTCACCTCGTTAGGAGTTTAGTACAAGCCCCCCAATAGCAGCAGGGAGATTGAAGAAAGCATAGGTCGACAGATTTTGGAAAAGTGTGGACGTAGTAGGGTTGTTGTAATGGGTGACTTTAACTTTCCCAATATTAATTGGAACCTTCTTTGAGCAGAAGATTTGAATGGAACTGTTTTTGTAAGGTGTGTTTGGGAGGGTTTCCTAACTCAGTACGTTGACAGGCCGACAGGGGAGAGTCCATTCTAGACTTGGTGCTCAGAAACAAGCCGAGGCAGGTATCAGATCTTGTGGTGGGAGAGCATTATGGTGATAGTGACCACAACTGCCTCACATTCTACATAGCTATGGAGAAGGAGAGGATTAGGCAAAATGGGAGGATATTTAATTGGGGAAGAGGAAACTATGATGCGATTAGACATGAGTTAGGAAACATGGATTGGGAGCGATTGTTCCATGGTAAAGGCACTATAGACATGTAGAGACTGTTTAAGGAACAGTTGTTGCAAGTGATGAATAAATATGTCCCTCTGAGACAGGCAAGAAGGGGTAAGATAAAGGAACCTTGGATGATGAGAGCGGTGGAGCTTCTCGTCAAAAGGAAGAAGGTAGCTTACATAAGGTGGAGGAAGCTAGGGTCAAGCTCAGCTCTAGAGGATGACAGGCAGGCGAGGAAGGAGCTTAAAAATGGTCTGAGGAGAGCCAGGAGGGGGCACGAGAAAGGCTTGGCAGAACGGATTAGGGAGAACACAAAGGCATTTTACACTTATGTGAGGAATAAGAGAATGGTCAAAGAAAGAGTAGGGCTGCTCAGGGATAGCATAAGGAACTTGTGTGTGGAGTCTGAGGAGGTAGGGGAAGCCCTAAATGAGTTTTTTGTTTCTGCCTTTACGAAAGAAACGAACTTTGCAGTGAATGAAACCTTTGAAGAGCAGGTGTGCATGCTGGAATGGAGAGAGATAGAGGAAGCTGATGTGCTGAAAATTTTGTCAAACATTAAGATTGAGAAGTCGCCAGGCCCGGACTAGATTTGTCCTTGGCTGCTTTGGGAAACGAGAAATGCAATTGCTTCACCACTTGCGAAGATCTTTGCATCCTCGCTCTCCACTGGAGTCGTACCTGAGGACTGGAGAGAGGCAAATGTAATTCCTCTTCAAGAAAGGAAATAGGGAAATCCCCGGCAATCACAGAATAGTCAGTCTCATGTCTGTTGTCTGCAAGGTGTTAGAAAGGATTCTGAGGGATAGGATTTATGACCATCTGGAAGAGCATGGCTTGATTAAATGCAGTCAACACGGCTTTGTGAGGGGCAGGTCAAGCCTCACAAACCTTATCGAGTTCTTTGAGGATGTGACTAGAAAGGTTGAGGGTCGAGCTGTGGATGTGGTGTATATGGACTTCAGCAAGGCATTTGATAAGGTTCCCCATGGTCGACTCATTCAGAAGGTCAGGAGGAATGGGATACAGGGGAACTTAGCTGTCTGGATACAGAGTTGGCTGGACAACAGAAGACAGCGAGTGGTAGTAGAAGGAAATCATTCTGCCTGGAAGTCAGTGATGAGTCGTGTTCCACAGGGCTCTGTCCTTGGGCCTCTACTGTTTGTAATTTTTATTAATGACTTGGATGGGGGGAATTGAAGGATGGGTCAGCAAGTTTGCAGACGACACAAAGATTGGAGGTGTTGTTGACAGTATAGAGGGCTGTTGTAGGCTGCAGCGGGACATTGACAGGATGCAGAGATGGGCTGAGAGGTGGCAGATGGAGTTCAACCTGGATAAATGCAAGGTGATGCATTTTGGAAGGTTGAATTTGAAAGCTGAGTACAGGATTAAGGATAGGATTCTTGGCAGTGTTGAGGAACAGAGGGATCTTGGTGTGCAGGTACATAGATCCCTTAAAATGGCCACCCAGTGGACAGGGTTGTTAAGAAAGCATATGGTGTTTTGGCTTTCATTAACAGGGGGATTGAGTTTAAGAGTCGTGAGATCTTGTTGCAGCTCTATAAAACTTTGGTTAGACCGGACTTGGAATACTGCGTCCAGTTCTGGTCGCCCTATTATAGGAAAGATGTGGATGCTTTGGAGAGGGTTCAGAGGAGGTTTACCAGGATGCTGCCTGGACTGGAGGGCTTATCTTATGAAAAGAGGTTGACTGAGCTCGGACATTTTTCATTGGAGAAAAGGAGGAGGAGAGGGGACCTAATTGAGGTATACAAGATAATGAGAGGCATAGAGTCGATAGCCAGAGACTATTTCCCAGGGCAGAAATGACTAACACGAGGGGTCATAGTTTTAAGCTGGTTGGAGGAAAGTATAGAGGGGATGTCAGAGGCGGGTTCTTTACTCTGCTAAATAGAAAGCAAGGAAATGTTGCTCAATGTTTAGTCTATCTGCTTGTAAACCTCTTGATGCAAACAAGTTCCTATTATCACCCCAGGACCGACATTTTTGACACTGATGTTTAAAATTTCTGCTTTTGTGAGCGTGGGTCGAGGATTGCCTAACTGAAATAATTGCACAGAGGCCAGTATCCCATCATGAAATCAGCCTTTATTTACATGCACATAGTACATAGGCTCTGACCAACTCCAAGCCAATCCCTAAACTGAGGAGACCTCCAGAATTCCCTGTTTATTTATTTTTTTCTTTTAACCCCCACACTACTGCCTAACTGTAGTAGTGCTTATTTTTCCCTAGCACCCATGTTGTGTGTGTGCAGGTGAGAGACAAAGTGAAAGGCACAAGGTCTTTATTCAATTTCCACCACCAGGAAGAAAGGAAAACACCCGAATGGCCAGCGACAAGCACTGCCCTTCACAAACGGGCAATGCTGTGTGATCAAACAGTGAAGGGGAGGGTAGGGACTAAATCAAAATAGAGTTGGAGGGGGAAATAATGCACTCCACTCCCTGTGGCGCCCACCTCTCCCTGAACAACTCCAGGGTGTTGGTGGACCCCGCGTGCTCCTTCTCCAAGGACACCCGGGCCCTAACGTAACCGTGGAAGAGGGGCAGGCAGTCGGCCCTAACGACCCCCTCCACGGCCCGCTGCCTGGACCTGTTGATGGCCAGTTTGGCCAGGCCCAGGAGCAGACCCACGAGGAGGTCTTCAGACCTGCCCTCCCTCCTCCGTACCGGGTGCCTGAAGATCAGGAGCATGGGACTGAAATGCAACCAAAAGCAGAGGAGGAGGTTTTTAAAGAAAGTCAAAAAGGGAGTGCAAACGCCCACACCCAATATACACGTGGTTCACAGCGCCACAGAACAAGCAGTTGGGCTGGGAGTCCGTGAACCACCGCAATCTGCGGTTGCAGGGGACCGCTGCGTGCAGCACCCTCCACCCCAGATCCGAGAGAAAGGGGGAGGACTCCCGCGTAGAGAGCCCTCCACTGGGGATCCCCACCGCCCGGTGGCAAATGGGCACGCCAAGGCATTCCGGACGGTGGATGAGGGAGAAGAGGTGGATGGTGTGCAGCAGCAGTCGATATAGGGCCCACCTTTTTACGCCCTGGAAGGGAACAAAATTAAAATTCTGGAGGCGGCTCAGGTTGTGGGGCACAGGCTCCCGAAGTACGGGACCTTGGGGCCAATGTGAAATTCCGTCCGGGCTGGGGTGAGCGTGGACGGGATCCCACCGCACACCTGAGCGTCCTCCAACTGGTGCACTATGTCGGGTCAGAGCACCACTGTTTTAAGGTGTCGGATGGCGGTGGCCACGTACTGGACGTCTACCGCTGCCCTGCTCGCTATGTCCTGCGGCAGCGTCCAGCCCAGGCCCCCGGCACCCAGCACGTCCCTGACCCGGGTCACCCTCGCCGCCACGGCCCTCCCCTCCGACAGCCACTCGAACCCGCGAGTACAGAGGTGCGAATTCCTGAGCAACGGCTCCCTGACGACAGCTGCTACTCCAGCCTGAGGGTAGGCACAACACAATTCGACCATGTTCCAAACAGTGATCAGGTCCTGGTAAAAGACAGGCAGCATCTTGAGGGCGACCTCCAAACGGTCATGGTCGATGAACAGGAGCTGCGTGTCGTAGTTGAGGTTACGCACCTGGCGGAAAAAATACGTCGCCAGGGCGCACCACCTAGGAGTAGGCTCGACGTAAAGGTATCGCTGCAAGGTCTGAAGGCGGAACGTCGCGACCTGGGTGAGGATGTACACCAGCGACTGACCGCCCTCCTCAATAGGGAGACTCAGAACCTGTGCAGTGACCCAGTGCATCTTTTTGTCCCAGAAGTCGACCAACGTTCTCTGGATGTCAGTGACAAAGCCAGGAGGAGGGACCAAAGTGACCAGCCGGTACCACAGCATGGCGGCCACCAGCTGGTTTATGACCAGCACTCGACTCCTGTAAGATAGCACTCTGAGCAGTCCTGTCCAGCGGCTTAGGCGAGCCGAGACTTTGGCCTCCAGCTCCTGCCAGTTGGCCGGCCAGGATTCCTCAGCCGGGCCGAGGTAGACCCCCAGGTAGAGGAGATGGGTGGTACTCCAGCTGAACCCCCGTAACTCCTCCGGCAGAGAGTCCACCCGCCACGGGCCGACCAGTAGTCCGGAGCATTTGGCCCAGTTGATCCTGGCGGAAGATGCTGCAGAGTACACGGCCTGGCACTCGCGCATCCTCCCCAGGTCAGCCAGGTCGGTGAAAGTGAGGAGCATGTCGTCGGCGTAGGCCGAGAGGACCACCCCCGTGCCCGCGCCGCGCAGAACCAGCCCCGACAACCACCTCCGCAAGAGGCGCAGGAAAGGCTCCACGCACAGGGAATACAGCTGGCCGGACAGGGGGCAGCCTTGACGCACTCCTCTCCTGAAGCGAAGGGGCGCCGTCAGGGACCCGTTAACCTTAACCAGACACTCTGCGGCGGCGTACAAAAGTCGGATCCGGGCGACGAACTGCGTCCCGAACCCGAATGCCCGCAGAGTCCCGAGCAGGTACTCGTGATCGACCCTGTCGAATGCCTTCTCCTGGTCGAGAGACAGGATGGCGCTCGGCAGACCAGCCCGTCGACAGAAATGGATCAGGTCCCGGACCAGGTGGACGTTATCGTGTATCCGCCGGCCCGGGACCGTGTAGGACTGGTCCGGGTGAATCATGTGGGCCAGCACGGAGGCCAGGCGAGAAGACAACACCCTGGCAAAGATTTTGTAATCCGTGCTGAGGAGGGAGACCGGACGCCAGTTCTTTAGCGAACGAAGGTCCCCCTTCTTTGGCAGCAGGACGATGACCGCCCTGCGCCAAGAAAGGGGCAGCTGTCCGGCATTTAGACACTCCCCCAGGACCTGTGCGTAGTCGCTCCCCAGGACGTCCCAGAACGCCCTGAAGAACTCCACAGTCAGCCCGTCCAGCCCCGGGGTTTTGCCCCTCGAGAGCCGGTCGAGGGCGCCGGTCAGCTCCTCCAAAGTGACGGGAGCGTCGAGCCTTCCGGCGTCCTCCGGGCTGAGCTGCGGCAGATCCTCCCACAGAACTCTGCGAGCATCCTCGCTGGACGGATCCGGAGAGAACAGGGCCGTGTAATAGTTTCGGACGTGGCCCTGACGCCCTCCGGATCCGAGACGAGGGACCCGTCGTCGGCCAGCAGCACAAGGAGCTGCTGACGGGTGCCACGCCTTTTTTCCAGCGAGTAGAAGAAGGGGGAGCCGCGGTCCAGGCTGACCGAGGCGTGACTCCAGGTCGAGCAACTCCCTCTCCAACTCCCCGATCCTGGATTTCCACCTCTTCGTCGACCCCCTCGCGTACTCCTGACAGAAGACGCGGGAGGGGAAGCTTCCCCGCTTCCTTCTCCAGCCGGCCCAGAAACGACGAAACGAGTCCCGGAACCGCTCGTCCTTCGGCAGCAGGTTGTTAAAGTGCCAGTACGCGGAGCCCAGCCTGGCGCCGAACGGAAGGAGTTCCGCCCACACCAGGTGATGGTCCGTGCACGACACCTGCCGCGTGGAGGCCTTCGGAAAACAGGAGGCGTACGCCCGCGAAACGTACAAGCGGTCGATTCTGGACGCTCCGACCCCAGGCCTCACGAAGGTGAAGGCGATGGAGTCGGGATGGAGATTCCGCCAGACGTCCACCAGGTCGAAGGACTTGACCAAGTCCCCCAACCTCTTCCCCGACGCGCAGCCAGTGCGGGCACCGCCGTGGTCCCTGCCCTCGAGGACGCAGTTAAAATCTCCCCCGAGGACGACGCACTGGTTCTCGTCAATGGAAGCGAGATGAGCGGACACTTCTTCGAAGAAGCTCGCTTGCCTCGGCCCGGCCAGGGGAGCGTAGACGTTCACCTAGTGAAGCACCGCGCCCCCCAGCCGAACCGTCAGGTGAAGCAAATGGCCTGGCACTGGCTCCCTGACCCCCAAGATCTCCGGCTGAAAATGCGGGGCCAACAGGATAGCCATCCCGCCAGATCTGCGGGTGAGGTGACTCATGTAGACCCCCCCCCCTCGCCACTCCAGGAGCCAGGTGGCTTCGTCTCCCGGGGTAGTGTGGGTTTCTTGCAGGAAGCACACCGCATACCTCCCGTCCCGAAGGACCGAGAGGGTCTGGAATCTGCGCTGCGACTCCCTGCTGCCGTTGATGTTGAGGCTGGCTATAGTCGTCTCCATGTCGGAAGCTTTGTGCAACCACCACCGGTACAATTAACAAACCCGTATAAATTTACAGGGAGGACGAGGGAGGGGCACTGAAGTCCCTCGCCCTCACCAGGAGTGCCCCCAGGAAGTTCCTGACTCGCTTTCGCTCATTGACGTCGAGCCCAGGCGCCTGGCGGGCAGCAAGGGTCGACCAGTAAACTTTTTCAAGAGAGCTCCAGCGGTCGAGCGCCAGTTGGGCTCTATCCCGGCGACTCAGAGTTTCCTCGACAAATTCCCGGAGTTCCTCGAGGGGGATGAGGGGGAGATCGGTGGGGGGCACCCGGGACTCAAAAAAGTCACTGCAGACGGAGTCCGCGTCGTCCCCGGTGTCCGCCACCGATCCAGAACCCTCCTCCGGGAGGTCGCCCTCGGTCACCGACCCCTCCCCCACCGAGAGGATGGGGGCTGGTCCGGCGCCGCCAACCGGCCTCAAACCCCCGGCGACCCCACCCCCAGGGTCACCGGCGGTACCTTCCTCGACGCACCCCTTCCCAGAACGCCCCGAGTTCAGGTCGTCAGGCGGCAGAGGCTCGGGGCCCCGCTCCTCTCCCGACACCGGGACCCCTGGCTCCTCGGGGAAAAGGTCATCCCCCAGGAAAAGGTCATCCCCCAGGGCCAAGGCCCCCGGAAAAACAGTCTGGGAGGGAGGAGCGAGGATAACGCCCTCCTCCCCTCCACCGCTCGACGACCCAGAGGGTCCTCTGTCGTCACCCGCACCACGGCCCTCGTTATTCAGGTCCTCCCCAGGGGCCGGAGTCGTCGAGGCAGCAGGAGGCCCTGCTGTAGCCCCTGGGGGTTTGGGCGAGTCGGGCCGCGGTGCAGGACAGTCGAGGGGCACCGTTGGTTCGTCCCCCGGAGAGGGGCAGCACCGCCGGCGCGCAGCAGGAGAGTCCCTCCCCTCCGAGGGCCGGTGCCTCTTCCCCAGAGAGACCGGGGGGGGGGGGATTTATGGGCCTTCCCCTCCCCGCCCGCCTCGGTGGTCATGGGGCCCGGGGTCCCTCCCCCCAGCCTTTCCAGGAATACGAATGGCTGGGGGAAGACAGGGGGTGTGGCCAAGGTGGGGAGGGCCAGCCGTGTCACTTCCTGCCCCGCCCTGGGTTTATCAGGTGAGGGTGGGCGGGGCAGGGGCCCGGTTCCCTCTCCGGGACCCGGAGACACGGCCGCTGCAGGAGGCGGACCAGCGGTGGCCTCCCCCAGGTTAGTGCCAGGGCGTGGCTGGGTTGGGCAGGGCTCGGGCTCAGGGGCCCCCGGGCCAGGTGTCACGGCGCCAAGGTCGGGTGTTAAAGCCCGAGGGGTTTCTCTATCGGGGCGGGTGGTGGATGTGGGGTCAGCTGGGTTAGGATCAGGTAAGGGTTCGGGGGTTTGAGGGTCAGGCGTCCCGCGCCGGGGCGACGCTGGCACGGCCGCAGGGGCATTGTCGTGCCGGGGCGGGGTAGGTCATGGGCTAGGTTCCGGGGAAGGGGATAGGGTGGTCTCCCCGTGGACGGGCCTGACGCGCCGCGTCTTTTTCTGCGCCTTCTGGCCGGCCGGACGCTCACCCCCCTCCCTGCCAGAGGCTGGAGCATTGCAAGCCCCTGGCTTAGCCTCCAGTGCCGGGGCCTGTGGTGTTGACTTCGGGGGAGGGGGAGTGGGTGCGGCAGCACCACCATCAGCCGTTGGTGTGGGCTGGGCGGCCTTCTGGGTGGGGCAGTTTTTTCTAATGTGCCCCACCTCGCGGCACAGGTGGCACCGCACGCCATCCGCCGTCCAGAAGGCGCGATAGGCCACGCCCTCATGGAGGACGGTGAATGAGCCCTCGGTGACCTCCTCCCGGGCCAGGCAAATGAACACCTGGCGCCGGAAGGAGTAAATGTGTCGGAGGGCAGGGTCCTTCAGACCGAGCAGGAGCGGCTGGACACCCGACCGGATTTCCCCCAGGGTGGCGAGGTGGGGGAGAAGGAGCTTGCTGGCAATGAAGGGCGGGACATTGGAGATCACGACCCTCTGGGCCGTAACCTCCAGAGGGTCGACGGGCAGATGTGTCCCACCCACAGCGAGCCCCCTCTCCACGGCCAGGTGGACCGCCTGCTCGGTCTTTAGGAAAAATACGGCCTTCCCGTACATGCGGGCCGCAGCAACAATGGCCAGTGGGCCGACCACACTAGCCATGGCCTTGCTGCAGGCCTCGATGGTCATGTTGGGGTGGGGATAGGCCTTGACCCCCAGGCATTTGGTGAGGTGCCTGAAGGGGCTCATGTTAGAGACTGGGGTTGTGTGAGCCGAGCCCAAGGCAGCGGCTACCCCGGCGTAGGTACGGCTGGGCCCGGCGACTTTGGGGCTCGCCATATTCTGCCGCTTTGTACTTCTGCCCCAGGCAGCGGTGGAGGTGGGCCCCTGGTAGCAGCAGTGGTGGAGGCTGTGGGGAGGGGCCCGAGGCGAGTCACCAAAGGCAAGTCCCAGGCAGCGACAGCGGAGACCTGTCTCAGGCAACAGCAGTGGCAGAAGCGGACCTCGGGCGAGTCCAAGGTAAGCCCTCGGTCGCAGTGGTGGGGGCAGACCTGTTGGGGAGAGTCCCCGAGGCAAGTCCCAGGCAGCCCCAAAGTAGAGTCTCAGGCGGTAGTGGTGGAGATGGGCCCAAGGCGAGTCCCAGGCAGCAGCGGTGGAGGCAGGCCTCTGGCGAGTCCTGGGAAGTTCCCTCAGTTGCAGTGGTGGGGGCAGACCTGTTGGGGAGGGTCCCCAAGGCAAGTCCCAGGCAGCAGTGGCGGAGGCAGGCCTCAGACCACAGCAGCAGCGGCGGAGGTCCCGCGAGGGGCCCCAAGGCAAGTCCCAGGCTGTATTAAGGCAGGCCCCAAGCAGCAACAGCCGAGGCAGGTCCAGACAGGGCCCCAGAGACCTGCAGTGGCGAGGCCTAGGCCGCAGCTCCAAAAGCAGGAGGCAGACCAAAAAGGCCCCTTCTTCCTTCTCCCTTCTCCCTTCTCCCTTCTCGTGTAAGGCAATAGCAGAGGAGAGTCCCAGCACACAGTCAGTCACTTACTCCCACCGGCACACTGCTGGAATGTCTCTCCCCTCCAAGGGCCGGTGCCTCTTCCCCAGAGAGAGGGGGGGGGGGAATTTATGGGCCTTCCCCTCCCCCCCAAGGCCTTGGTGGTCATGGGGCCTGAGGTCCCTCCCCCCAGCCTTTCCCAGAATAGGATTGGCTGGGGGAAGACAGGGGGCGTGGCCAGGGTGGGGAGGGTCAGCCATGTCACTTCCTGCCCCGTCCCTGGTTTATCAGGTGAGGACGGGACGGGATGGGATGGAACGGACCTAGTTCCCTCGCCAGGGCCCAGAGACACGGTCGCTGCAGGAGGTGGGACAGCGGTGGTTCTCCCCAGGTTAGTGCCAGGGTGGGCAGGGCTCGGACTCCCCCGGGCCAGGTGTTACAGCACCAGGTGTTTTGCTATTGGGATGGGGAGTGGGTGTGGGGTCAGTGGGACCAGGATCAGGTATGGGTTTGGGGGTCAGGGTTCCCGTGCTGGGGTGATGCTGGCACGGCTGCAGGGGCATTGTTGTGCCAGGGTGGTGCAGGTCGTGGGCTAGGTGTCGGGAAAGGGGATAGGGTGGTCTCCCGTGGGCGGGCCTGACGCGTGTGCCTTCTTGAGCACCTTCTGGCCGGCCGGACGCTCACCCCCCTCCCTGCCAGAGACTGGAGCATTGGAAGCCTCTAGTGTTGACTTCAGGGGAGGGGGACTTGGTGCGGCGGCACCAACATCAGCCGTTGGCGTGGGTTGGGCAGCCTTCTGGGTGGGGCAGTTTTTTCTAATATGCCCCACCTCATGGCACAGGTGGCACCGCCGCTGTCTGCCGTCCAGAAGGCGCGGTAGGCTGCGCCCTCATGGAGGAGGGTGAAAGAGCCCTCGGTGACCTCCTCCTGGGCCAGGCAAATGAACACCTGGCGTCGGAAGGAGTAGATGTGTCGGAGGGTGGGGTCCTTAAGACCGAGCAGGAGCGGTTGGACACCTGACCGGATCTCCCCCAAGGTGTTGAGGTGGGGAAGAAGGAGCTCACTTGAAATGAAGAGCGGGATGTTGGAGATCATGACCCTCTGGGCCGTAACCTCCAAAGGGTCGACGGGCAAATGTGTCCTGCCCACAGTGAGCCCCCTCTCCACGGCCAGGTGGACCGCCTGCTCGGTCTTAAGGAAAAAGACGGTCTTCCCGTACATCTGGGCCGCAGCAACGATGGCCAGTGGGCCGACCACACTAGCCATGGCCTTGCTGCAGGCCTTGATGGACATGTTGGGGTGGGGATAGGCCTTTACCCCCAGGCATTTAGTCAGGTGCCAGAAGGGGGTTGCGGCCGGGGTTGGGACAGCCGAGCCTAAGGCAGCAGCTACCACGGCGTAGGTGCAGCTGGGCCCCGCGACCTTCAGGCTCGCCATACTCTGCTGCTGGATATTGGTAGGCGCCAGGCAGCAGCGGTGGAGGTGGGCCTCTGGCAGCAGTAGTGGTAGAAGTCCTGGGGATGTGCCCAAGGCCAGTCACCCAAGGCGAGTCCCAGGCAGCGACGGTGGAGACCGGCCTCCGGCAACAGCAGCGATGAAAGCAGGCCTCAGGCGAGTCCCAGGTATGCCCTCGGTCGCAGCGGTGGGGGCAGACCTGTTGGGGAGGGTCCCCAAGGCAAGTCCCAGACAACCCCAAAATTGAGTCCCAGGCAGCAGCAGTGGAGGTGGGCCTCTAACAACAACAGCAATGGTGGAGGTCCTGGGAGGGGCCCCAAGGCAAGTCCCAGGCAGCAGCAGTGAGGCAGGCCCCAAGCAGCAACAGCTGATGCAGGTCCGGGCGGGGTCCCAGAGACCAGCAGTGGGAGTGGGCCACAGGTCAGCTGCAACACTCCCTTGACCTGGGTGAGGCCCAGGCTGCAGCTCCAGAAGTAGGCCCCAGACTCAAAAAGCTCTCACCTCATTCTGCTTCTGCCTCCTCCTCCTCTTCTTTTTTCTTCTTTCATTCCTCTCTCTCGATGTGGGGCAGCTAGTCCAGGAACAATCCCCTTCCTCTCAGTTCCCTTCAACGAGGAGAGTCCTTGCACGTGCGCATGCACTCACTCACACTGATCCAACTCTCAAAGGGGAAAACACCCAACTGGCCAGTGACAAGCACTGCCCTTCACATCAAAGGGCAGTGCTGTGTGATCAAAACAGTGAAGGGGAGGGTAGGGACTAAATCAAAATAGAGTCGGAGGGGGAAATAATGCACTCCACTCCCTGCAGCACCCACCTCTCCCTGAACAACTCCAGGGTGTTGGTGGACACCGCGTGCTCCTTCTCCAAGGACACCCGGGCCCTAATGTAAGAGGGGAAGAGGGGCAGGCAGTCGGCCCTAACGACCCCCTCCATGGCCCGCTGCCTGGACCTGTTGATGGCCAGTTTGGCCAGGCCCAGGAGCAGACCCACGAGGAGGTCTTCAGACCTAATTCCCCGTTTATTTATTTTTTACTTTTTCCTTTTTTTTAATTTTAACCCCCACACTACCACCTAAGTGCGGTAGTGCTTATTTTATCCCCAGCACCCATGGTGTGTGTGTGCAGGTGTGAGACACAGTGAAAGACACAAAGTGCACCAATCTTTATTCAATTTCCACCACCAGGAAGATAGGAAAACACCCGGGTGGCCAGTGACAAGCACTGCCCTTCACATCAAAGGGCAGTGCTGTGTGATCAAAACAGTGAAGGGGAGGGTGGAGACTAAATCAAAATAGAATTGGAGGGAGAAATAATACACTCCACTCCCTGCGGCGCCCACCTCTCCCTGAACAACTCCAGGGTGTTGGTGGACACCGCGTGCTCCTTCTCCAAGGACACCCGGGCTCTAACATAACCGCGGAAGAGGGGCAGGCAGTCGGCCCTAACGACCCCCTCCACGGCCCGCTGCCTGGACCTGTTGATGGCCAGTTTGGCCAGGCCCAGGAGCAGACCCACGAGGAGATCTTCAGACCTAATTCTCTGTTTATTTTTTTTTTTTTTTTATTTTTTTTTTTAGTTTTTGTGCGGTAGTGCTTATTTAGGGTTCTTGTTCTTTTTTTTTTCTTTTAAATTTAGCCCCCACACTACCACCTAAGTGCGGTAGTGCTTATTTTATCCCCAGCACCCATGGTGTGTGTGTGCAGAGGTGAGACACAGTGAAAGACACAAAGTGCACAAATCTTTATTCAATTTCCACCACCAGGAAGATAGGAAAACACCCGGGTGGCCAGTGACAAACACTGCCCTTCACATCAAGGGACAGTGCTGTGTGATCAAAACAGTGAAGGGGAGGGTAGGGACTAAATCAAAATAGAGTTGGAGGGAGAAATGATGCACTCCACTCCCTGCGGCGCCCACCTCTCCCTGAACAACTCCAGGGTGTTGGTGGACACCGCGTGCTCCTTCTCCAAGGACACCCGGGCTCTAACATAACCGCGGAAGAGGGGCAGGCAGTCGGCCCTAACGACCCCCTCCACGGCCCGCTGCCTGGACCTGTTAATGGCCAGTTTGGCCAGGCCCAGGAGCAGACCCACAAGGAGATCTTCAGACCTAATTCCCTGTTTATTTATTTATTTATTTTTTCTCAAGGAGAGTCCTTGCGCAAACACCCGGGTGGCCAGTGACAAGCACTGCCCTTACTGGCATTCTTTTTTTTTTTTATATTTCTTGCCTCTTCCCCAGAGAGACCGGGGGGGATTTTTTTTTTTTCTTTCTTTTTTTTTTCCCCAGCACCCATGGTGTGTGTGTGCAGGTGTGAGACACAGTGAAAGACACAAAGTGCACCAATCTTTATTCAATTTCCACCACCAGGAAGATAGGAAAACACCCGGGTGGCCAGTGACAAACACTGCCCTTCACATCAAGGGACAGTGCTGTGTGATCAAAACAGTGAAAGGGAGGGTAGGGACTAAATCAAAATAGAATTGGAGGGAGAAATGATGCACTCCACTCCCTGCGGCGCCCACCTCTCCCTGAACAACTCCAGGGTGTTGGTGGACACCGCGTGCTCCTTCTCCAAGGACACCCGGGCTCTAACATAACCGCGGAAGAGGGGCAGGCAGTCGGCCCTAACGACCCCCTCCACGGCCCGCTGCCTGGACCTGTTGATGGCCAGTTTGGCCAGGCCCAGGAGCAGACCCACGAGGAGGTCTTCAGACCTAATTCCCTGTTTATTTTAGTCAGACAGGGCTCTCTGATTGGCCCAGTGTAGCAACACCAATCAAGGATCTCCTCATCAATGAGATCCACCTAACCACGGTTGCAATCACTACATGAACTAACTGAAGACAAAGAGTTGGGGTAAGGGGACATTTTCATGCTGGAAGCTTATATTAGTTGTGTGCAGCATGAAGCAGTGCTGGAGCCATAATTATTTGCAATATTTAGTAAAGACCTGGATGACAGAAGAGAGTGAACCATCATCAAGTTGGCTGGGTGACAGAAACTTAGGTAGGAAGACAAGTTGTGGAGGATGAGGCAAAGAGTCTACAAAGGGAAAAGGACAGGTTAACTGAGTGGGCAACCTTGACAGATGGAATATAATGTGGGGACGTGTGAGGTTATGCATTTTGGCAGGAAGAATAGAAGAGCACAATGTTATCTAAATGGGGAAAGACTGGAGAAGGCCACAGAATGGAGTCCTCATCCATGAATCACAAAAGGCAAAAATTCAAGTTCATGAGGTAATAAGGAAGGTAAATGGAATGATGTCCTTTATGTCAAAGAAAATCGAATGTAAAATTTTACTAAAACTGCTCAGGACACTCGTCAGACCACAGCTGGAATACTAAGAACAGTTTTAGGCCCCTTATGTCAGGGAAGATATACTGTACTGGCATTGGAGACAGTCCAAAGAAGATTCACTAGACTGATACCAGGGTATGGAGGGACTGTCTTGAGGAAAGGTTTGAATAGATTGGGCCCGTACTTGTTGGAATATAGAAAAATAAAAGGCAACCTTACAGTGTTCATAGGGGACTTGATAGGGTAGATGTACAGTTTGTGTTTTTTTTTGTGGGAGAGTCTAGGACCAGACAGCACAATCTCAGAGTAAGAGGCCAAATATTTAAAATAGCGATGAGGTGGAATTACATCAGAGGTTTGTGAATCTGTAGAATCCTTTACCACAGAGTCCTGCTGAGGCTGGGTCATTAAGTGTATTCAATGCTGTGATAGGCTGAGATTTAATTAGTAAAGAAATCTGGGGCTAAGGAGAAAAGGCAGAAAAGTGGTGTTGGACATTATAAGATCATCCACAGCAAATAGCAGGGCTGACTTGATGGGCTGAATGGCTGACCTCTGTACCTTCTGATTTTGTGATCTTTTGTAGATTTCTGTGTTGTTTCTCTACCAGCTGTGTGCCTCCTGGCACCACCTGCTCTTCTTAGGAAGGAGAGGCACTTAGATTACATGTCAGGTTCCCTGCATCTCTTCCACCATGCCTTTGGTCATGAGGATCATTGGCTGGTCAGATGGAGTGCATGCATTTAGCACACGATGAGGGTACTGGGCCTAGTTCTCCATGGTTTCTGTCAACCTGTCTAAGAATGCAGCCAGACATGTTCAGGCACTGCGTCCCATAGATGCACACTCCTGCAGACTCTGGGCAATGAGAACCATTGTCTCCAGGTTAACAGTTTGCTGCTCCTGTTCCTCTCTGTGCATTTTGATGAAGTCTCTATTTGCCGACACCTCAAGGTCTTCTCCTGATGGCATGAGCAGTCCTCCGAGTGCCAATCGCCTGGAGTGTTCCTTCCTCAATCAACTGTGAAGCTGTCACAGTGATGCACTTACCAGCTCATGTTCTCAAAAGTTCCATAGCTGACGTTCCCATCAATGATATCAGTATCTGAGATCAGCTGAAGACTTACCAATGCTTCCTCTGAGGCATCTGAATTGTCTTCCTCTGAGGTCAAGGTGGTGCCTCTACAGGAACAGTCTCTTTGTCCACAATGACCATGGACATTCTAATAGTACCTGCACAGCACAAAGGACAGAAAACATCAAGTCAAGTGGTTAGATGTGGTGTGCAATGAATGACATTGACAATGGTGTTAACGTGATAGTTGCAATGGAATGGAGAATTGGCATTCTGAATATACCATCACCATGGGCACTGCAGTGATTCAAGAAGGCATTTTATCACGTCCTCAAAGGTAATTCAAGATGGGCAATAGATTCTTACCTTTCAAAAGAGAATTTGAAAATAGTGAAAGAATTTTCCAGAACAGGGGTTCAAGCTTAAATAGTCTATGATTGTACATCCATTACAAGTAATCCAGCAGGTTCTGAAGGTGGAAGAGAAATAAGAAGAAAGTTGAGTTCTGATGTGCCACTGGTAATATTGACTGAAAAACGTTGTGCTACGCACACTGGATTTCTTTGAATGAAGTTATTACCTGGTGTTGTAAGGGGCCTTCACAATATAAATATCTTTATTGCTCTCTTATCCTGAACTGAGTGCAAAACATAAAGACGATTGGCAGCGGCTTAATATCTTATGTTTCACATTGATTCCTTTTATACTCTTAAGGGCATGTATTGTCTTTTTGTCTGTTAATGTGAATGAGACAAAATATGGCAATAGTATCAATTTTGTTCGACCCTAATTAATGCATTCTTGATATCACTTCATACATGGTTAGAATAACTTCTAGCAATCACAGAAGCAAAAGCTAATCGATCTTAACTGATTCCTGCAATGGTCGTACTGAATGGCAATATTAAAGAGAGATTGGATTGGTCAGGATTATATTCACGTGAGTTCAGGAAGGTGCGGGGAGGTCTCATAGAAAGCCCTACAGTCCTCAAAGGACAAGACAAGATAAACCGGGGAAGAATGTTCCTGATCACTGGGGAGTCCAGAAACAAAGGTCACAGTCTAAGGGTATGGGTAGGTCATTTAAGACTCTGAGGAACAATTTCTTCATCCAGAGAGTGATGAGCCCTTGGACGTCTTTGCCACAGAAAATGGTTAAGGCTAAAATATTGAATATTTTCAGAAAGGAGCGAGATATAGTTATTCGTCTTTGATCCCTTTTGCCCTATGGAGAGAAAATGGGAAGAATAGAATAATCAACCATGATCACGTTGACTGCACATCAGGCTCAAAGGGCTTATTTCTGCTCCTATTTTCTACGTTTTTATGTTTGTCATGGAAGTACGTTAATGATCCACGTGGTCTGCCAAATACACTTGTATGTTGCCGATTTGGATTGTCAGTATTCAAGTGTCTTTTCTGCTACAGAACGCTAGTTAGTGAAGTTCTCGTTCTCACTTATGTTTTGCTCTTTCTCTAATTTATTTCATATCCATCTTAGTTTACCATGGAAGACTCACTCATTTTGGCCTATCAACAAAACACTCCACACCAGCCATACTAAATGAAAAATATTGCCAAGGTTTAAGATGCCAATCACTGTGTGAGCCAGAGAACAGAGCAATTATCAACATTTCCCAGCTGTCCAAGCCTTGCTCATACAGAAGGAGGGAAGGAAACCAAAAATAAGAAATAGTGGAATCAGAGGTGATAGCAGAATCTTCTCAATCCTAGAATAAATGGGCATTAATGAGAAAGTTGGGTGAATCGTATGAAACCAGCAAAGAAAGATTTCCCACTGTCGAAAGCAAAATGTCCCATTTTCCATCTAAGTGTTGCAAGGCAAGACAAGGTTCTCTCTTGTGAGTAGCGTGGGGCACATTTGCATGTATTGGTGCAAACTAGCATGGATTAGCATTCCTGTTATTGCATAATCTCATCTCAGTAATATGCAGTTTCTTATTCTCACACTTGGAACCAGACAGCAACAATCGCTGATCTGAAATGCACTGTGATGACTGCAACTTGCCACTTGCTCTTCCTGATCACCATCATTCACTGATACCTCAGGATACACTCCATGGGCAGGAGCCACATGCATTCCCTTCCAGCAGGACCTCTAGGTTTCCGACAACAAGGCAGGATTCCAATTACCCTCCATTCAGGCATGTTAGGAACAAATAAAACAAACCACACAGGGCACTTCCAGACTGCCAGAACTTCACTAGGTGCAGGACTGAGCTTTAAAGATAGCATCGATGTCAGGAATCCTGGAAGATTCCCAGTCACAGTGAGTATCTCCACCTGGGAGAAAGCAATGAGTGAGTCACCATAGTGGATAGGTAAAAAGGCAAGTTTGGGAAGAGAGAGTAGGAAGACTTGCTGGGCCTCAAGAGAGAAACCCCTCATGAAATTTGCCAAAAATGACATTTCTTAATGGCTCAGCCAAAAAGCTAGAATTTGCACTTCAGGGTTAAGAGCACAAAGTCAAGAGAACATGGGGTGGAGAATAGAGTTTGACAGCAGATCCTAGAACAACGTTTGAGGCTCCCAGTTGTATAGAGATCAGTGGACAAGATTAACCTTGGTGCTCTAGCACTTTGGCGATGCCAGGAAAGGGAGAACGAAGCAGAGAAAAAAAGAATACTCCATCTATCAACCCTTACTCTGCCCAGTCCCTTCCATGCCAGATCATGCCCTCTACACATCCAATTCATGGATTCCCATAGACTTTCCAGAATTTGTCTGCAAATAGCCCCTCATACTTTCCAAGCCAATCTATTCCCCCACTTACCCTCATGGATCCTCAATCCCTCCATGCCAACCTATGCCTCACCCAAACCATTGGCTCCTATACTATCCATGCTAATCCTTTATTCTGTACCAAGGCTTTTCATAGGTCCTATGTCAATTTAGTTCCAACTCAGGCCAATGCATGTTGCCACCCACCAACCTTTGTTCCCGCACTCCTTCATTTCAAGTCACTCAGCATCTACCAAGGGCAGACTCAGTACCCCTGCTCGTTCTAATAGTACATGCCTATCAATTTAAAAATTCACTTTGAGAAAACCCCATTCGTTGCATTTAACCTCCATCTATCTCATATATAAACATACAATTATATTCATAATCCCACTTCAGAGACTTCATTGGCAGTTGGAGACACAAAATGGAAATATTAGGTTGTGAAATCAGTTTTTCAGAACCAATCTTGGAATGATAATCTTCACACATGTATAGACAGACAGATTGAAATAGAAAACCATGATTTTCTCTTAATATTGTATTGTTCTTTTCCAACTATTCAAAGAGTAGGAGATTGAAATACCATGACAACTTTCTTCAGCTTCCTTTGATAGCTCCCATTGATAGGTCCCTTTGGCAGTTCCAATGAGAGTGCCAGTTCCAATTAGTTTACCCACATTTACACATATTTAAGTCTACCTTTAACAATCTCAAAGAACACTTTGCCTCTCCAGAAGGATAATCTCTCTTTCAAGGTGGAGGTGGTGGCCGGCTACATAGTATTCAGGCTCTGTGCCCATATGCTCATGCTTCCACTCACCTGGCCAGCCATAGTCTCCTTTTTTTTGTTTTGCTTCTTCATTTCTCTTTTGTATCAAAGTTGACCTCTTTCTTCTTTTCTGCAGCTTCAATAGCGGTGTCCCATAACCATTCCAGACTTCCACGAGCCTTGGAGCATATAAAAGATGGACTTTGTCCTAACTTTGCCTTAATTATTTCTTTCTATAATTTCTGTAATTAAAGTAGTGCCAAATTGTGGTCAGGTATACATATCTCTCTGTATTTTCATAAATACAAGTGACAAAGTGATGTTCTGTTCTATTCTATTCTATTCACTGACCCTCCCTCTTCACTGGACACCAAGCTGATTGTTTCAATAGCGTAAAAATTCAGTTGCCACATCCCCAGAAATGTTCAGGCAAGCAAATTATAAATCTCCATTCCCTTCCCCACAAAGCCTCCATGAAGGACTTGGTTGGCAATTCCAAAATTCAGCAAAATCCAAAATTTGGACCCTGTACCTATTACATGAATCTGCTCAATCAATTTTAAACTCCAATCAATTATTAAATTCCTATTCTTCTGTGCAAATATCATTAAAATATGAACAGAACCTGCTAGTAAAACTCAGCAGGTCTGGCAGCATCTGTGGAAAGAAAGTAGAGTTAGTGTTTTGGGTTCAGTGACTCCTCATCAGAAGGACTTGAAACATTAACCCTGCTTTCTCCCCACAGATACTGCCAAAGCAGTTGAGTTTTGCCAATAATTTCTGTTTTTGTTTCAGATCTCCAGCATCCGCAGTTCTATGTCTAATTTGAATAAACTATGAATATTTCTTCCTGTTTTATTGCATTTGTTCTGCTGTCTATATTCTCCATTATTTCTTATCCCTGGGACTTGACAGTAAAGAAACTGACACTTCAGTGAAGTGCTGTGTTTTCCAATAGTCACATCATTGTTATGATCAGGCATTGCTCTTGTGATCTGCCTCTGGACTCGGATAGATGTTTAAGGTCCAGTGACACAAACTAAAATAGTTCTTCCTTATCCCCATTAGATTAGATTCCCTACAGTGTGGAAACAGGCCCTTCGGCCCAACAAGTCCACATTGACCCTCCGAAGAGTATCCCACTCAGATTCATTTACTTCCGACTAATGCACCTAACAGCATTGGCCAATTCACCTAACCTGCACATCTTTTGACTGTGGGGGGGGAAACCCACACAGACACATGGGAAAATGTGCAAACTTGACACAGATAGTCGCCCGAGGTTGGAATCTAACCTGGGAACCCTGGTGCTGTGAGGCAGCAGTGCTAACCACTGAGCTACCGTGTTAACATTTCTGTCTGATATCAGCACAAAATATCATTTTGTCTTGATTAGTAGCAATGTGTGTATGAGAAATTGATTATTTGATAGAGCAAATTACAACAATCCTTGCATTCCAAAGGAATTAATTCTATGTGAAGTACTTTTGAAATGCTTTTCATCTGGTTAGCAGATTCAATAAAAGAGATGTTGCATTCATATTCATTTTTGAAAAGATGCTGTACACTCCATTCGACTTTCCCTGACAGCCCCTCACTCTACTTCTGATTCTTCATCCATCTGTCATTTTGAATTCCACATTTTCTTTGGATTTCTGACACTGAGTAAATTCTACAACTCTTCCTAGCAAACAGTAGGAAAGGAACTAACTTGTAACACTGCCTAATAATGTGTAGCTTTGCACTCCAGCAAACCATGGAGATGTTATGGTGAGTGAGTGGGGCCAGGGCTGGTTGCGTTAAGAAGGTGGTTCTCAAAGAAAGAGTGAAAAGGTGGACCAACAATACATTTCTACAGTGCTGGGCAGATAATCCTTGTCTTTCTCATGAAGTTAATGCTTCCTCCTTTTGTACCATCACAGCTGATACACTTTATACTGAAGTTTTTCTTTTCAAGGATTCTTTACAGTAATGTCAGCCTGCGTGGGAAGAGCCAATGTTCCTTGTTGAAATATGTTAGCACAATAATGAAAACTTAAATTCTAATTTGCCTCAGCAGTTGCCATGGCAATAGTGCAAACTCAACGCATTAGAAAAAATGAATAAGACTTAGATTTTATATAATTCTCTTTGTAGTATAATGGTTAAATCTGACTGTTATGTGAATGATGCAATGTGCATTGTCGTAGGAAGTGATGCAATGTCACATGACCTTACTGGCTCTTGTATTCTTGTGGCAAGATGAAGAAACAATTAAATGGTCTTAATAAAGTTAGATTACTCTGCCTTTGCAGACTCTATAAATATTCTTTAGCAGTATAATAAGAACAGGAATATTACTCTTTTCACTACCATCAGATCTCTCAAAATGCTTTATAGCCACTTTTCAAAGTGTAGGTATTGGTGTAACATATAAAATGCGGCACCAAACACCGACAAAGAGCAATGTGACAATAACCAGATAACCTGACTTCTTTTTGTGACATTAATTAGGGATAAGTATCAATTAGAATAGTGAGAATGACTACCTGGCTGAAACAGTGTCATGGAATTTTGTGTATTCACCTGAGAGAACAGAATCGGGTCTCAACTTAACATCTCATCAGAAAGACAGCACATCTGCCACTGTAACACCATCTTAATATTAAACTGAAATGCCGATACAAGTCCGGCAGTGGGATTTGAACCCAAGACACTTAGTGCCAAGAGCATAACCAACTGAAGCGCGCGCACACGAACGAAAATGAAATATTTATGTAAGAAAGGATATTACCTCTTGCAGGTAAATTGATTTCAAAAGGGCACTTTTATTAAGAGTGCTCTTTGAGAACGGAGATGAAGAGAAGTTATTCTCTGAGGGAGATGGGCGAAATTAGAACTCCGCTTAGGAAGGCAATGGTGGTGGGTGGACAATATTTTCAAGGTGAAGGTAAATGTGTTCTTGTTAGGCTGAGGAATCAAAGGTAGATAGGGGGTAGACAGGAATCTGGAATTCAGGACAGAACAGTGCACTTGTTGAATGGCACTGGAGGCGTCAAATGGACTACCTCAGCTTCCAATCTGTATATGCATATGTACCCGCACCTGCTTCCCCCTCTACCCGACAGAGGATTAGCCTGGCCCTTGATTAATCAGTCCGGTGACATTACTACTTCTCCACCATCTCCCCCATTTATGTTTAGATCCTAGGTATTTTCTTGGGAGATAAGTGAGGGCAGGAGTGGTAGCCACATCAACTTTATTATGAACCTGTTAAGACCTGCAATTTTCCAGTCTGCGTCTAGATTCCTGAAATCATCAGGGAGTAGAGGTATTACCCAGACATGTCCTTCTAACAACAGAGACCAAGGGTCCAGTGCAATGGTGGATTTGGGACCTACCCTGCCGGCCTGGTTCCAACAGCAGCAGGAGGTTGTCCTATTGAGACGCATCTCCTCCATAACATTACCATTGCTGTTCTGTCTAAAGCAATCGGAAAAAGGGTGCCTTCACCTTGGGATATCATTTCTATCCTTTGCTTAAAAAGATCAGCATTTACTTCTTTAGAGCCTTTTATTGGCCCTCCATGTTTTGGAGCTCACTTACTGTCCTTAACTGTATAGTGAACTGATTTGTTGTTCTCCAGTTGGCCAGATTGAGAAAGATCAGAGTTAGGGTTCAGAAGGTCATGGCCAAAACTTTGCACTTGCAAATGAAAAGCAAAATTACAAACTAAAACAGAATTGTTCAAAATGTTTAGCAGATTTGCCAACATGTATGCAAAGAAAAGAAAGACCACTGTTTTTTGGCTGGATCCTTTGTCGAACTTCAGATCAGCCTTCAGTGGGAGAATGAGAAAGACAGCAACAAGTGAAAGCTAAATATTGGTTTTCAGCTTCTGTCTCAGAGAAGACTTATTGAGCTATATGGCAGCTATTCAATTTTTCAAGGGCTGGATAGAAGTAAACACTGGTGTTTAATATCTAAAGATCATCTCAAGATGAAAAGCCTTTGAAAGAATAACAGGAATTGAAAATACAATATCTCAATAATGTGACGAAAGATGTTGGAAAAGTGTGGAAAAAAAGCCAAATGAAATTGAAGCTCAAAAATTCAAGAACAAAAGAAAAATATGGGCACACCTTCTACAAGAGGTTTGCAACAACAGTAACAATTTATAAAGGAATAAAACATACAGGGGTGTCTCCACTTCTAGAGATGAGATCTAATGGATGTCCTATATCCAATACATCAGGCTGTTTTCTCCTTACTTTCTCTTCTGAGTTCTATATCTCCATAGAATATGGTCCACCATCTCCTAACTCTCATGAAAGCACAGCAGGAAAGTAGCTGGAGTTTTACTCACCACAAGACTGCAAAGTCAGCAGAGATTGTGGCTGTGTGGTGCTGGATGGACCATGATAATTACCTATCATGAGTAAGATGCTGCAACTTCACTATCTCGCATTCAGTGCAACAGCTACATAATCTCCATAGGAATTCTAAGCATCTCTACTTAAAGAAGAGGTGGTAGTTTGGAGAACCTTTTCCCTTAGGCAATAGCCTGCCTGCTGTGGGCATTATGTGCCAAATGATCTTACAGGAAGTTAGGGAATATTATAAAAAGATAGCAGTTGAGCAGGGTTATTTCAAAGGGGTGAAGGGTCTGCTGATGCCCCTGCAAAATGTACAAAGATTAAGAAAGGACAAGAGATGAACAGTCTGTTGTTTCCTTCTGCAAAAAAGCTGGTAACGCGTTAGTTCAATTCTTACTGCAAAAATATATTTAGCATCTGGTGATCAGACAGAGCAGCGGTGATTTATTGTTGAACAAGAAACCAGTTTGTATTCAATGTCTGAACAGTTTAATAGACATCAGTTACACAGGGAACAAAAATAAAAGCTAAGACATGGGTTAAGAAAATTCTATTCTATCCTGCATACAGTTTTAATGCATCTACAATAATATTTTGCTCTGTAGGTATTTTGTTTAAAAATGGGTATGTCAACATTTATGATTAGAATGACCTAGCACACCAAAAGCATAAACAAGACTGGAATGCAAAATTGAAAAGCACAAGGAGGTGAAGTTTTACATTTTCTTAAAGGCGATAGAAATGCTGCCAAAGTTGCAAGAGATCAGGATTATTTCCACACTGCAGCCCCAGCAGTTATTCATTTTGACTTTTAGAGGAACGCTCCATCATTCACCTAGAGACAGGATGCTTGTTCATTAGAAGCCTTGCAGCTTAATTTAAGCAGTGGGCTGTAATAGAGGGTAAGTAAATATTTCAACAGAAAGATTTTAAACTTTACTTAAAAGTGGGATATTGCAGATGGTCACCAGTAGTGGTGATGAAGGTGGGAGAAGGGGATCTTTGAGGAGCCCCTATATAGTCTGACCTGTGGCTTCTCATGCACACATGCAATGCAGCAGGTCAGTCCAGACCTGGTTGCTGGTTCTAGGCCTGCTAAACATCTCTAAACAACTAAACTGGACTCACTAACTACAGGCATTTGGAAATTTGGACTCATAAGATGCTTAAATAACTACCTGCTTTGTTGCTGCGCCCTCTATCCTGTCTCTACAAAATTGGCCAGGAGGGAGTATGGACCTGGGGAACCAGCACTATGGGTGTTGAGGCTAAATTTTAGCTACTGCTTGTCTTCAGACCTCCACACTGGCAGGTCTGAAAATTCAATGCCTTGGTTATTTATCAGACCAATTACCTGTCTCATTTCCATTGCCATTCTTGAGTCCATTGAACATTCGTCGTTCCATTTGCAGCCTGTGACACTAAGGGTAATTCATTCACTGCAGCAAACTGTTATTCTGTTGTCGTCAACTCAGTGTGGAGTGATCAGAGGATAAACACTCACCAGGAATCCCCTGTGGCAAAAGGCAAATTCCAGCTGTCTCCAAGCAGCAATGGTCCATTTAAAAAAGAAAATGAAATCAAACATAGCTCTCAGAGCTGCAGTAGTTTTTAAAATAAATAACAATGCCAAGTTTCTTGTGTACCTCGGATGATTCATGTTAATAACAATTAATGATGAATGTCTGTTAGGCAGGACGTAATGCATTTTTGTCCTTGATCAGAACTTCAGAGCAAAAGTTAACTGCATCATCATAACATTCAATTTTCTACCTGTCAACATTTCCCAATGCTGAGGATTCTTCAAATGTGAAATCCTCTTCTCTCTCAAAATTACTAAGTCAGGGGAATAGGAACATGGGAAATACATGCAAGAGAAAGCCACTATTCAAATAGATCATTACTAATCTTTTTGCACTTCCACATCTTCTCCTCATATCCAGAACATTTAGAAATCTATCGACCTGACCAATCCTCCACAATTCTCAGGGTTAGTCTCCAAAGTCTCACCCCCTCTGAAAAGAAATCCTTCTCATCTCAGTCCCAAACAGCCAGCTTCATAGTCCAAGACTATGTCTCCAGTTTCTAGCCTCACTAGCCAAGGGAAACATTCCTTTTGCAGCTATCCACATGCACCTTTAATACCTCACTTATACCATGCCATGCAGCACTACAGCTGCTCGGTGGACTCTAGGTAGTTCCTATCAATATTTATTGTATGTTGCTGTTTCTTAGCTCCATCTAAATAGTCTTTACACCTTAATCTTGTCTTGAACCCCAGCACTGAGCAGAAAACACAGATGCCTGGACTTACATTCTTTATTGTAGATAACAGTGTTAATAGAACATAGAACATAGAACAATACAGCACAGAACAGGCCCTTCGGCCCACGATGTTGTGCCAAATATTAGTCCTAGCTTAAGCACCTATCCATGTAGCTATCCAATTGCCGCTTAAAGGTCACCAATGATTCTGACTCTGCCACTTCCAGAGGCAGCGCATTCCAAGCCCCCACCACACTCTGGGTAAAGAACCTATCCCTGATATACCCCCCTATACCTTCCACCCTTCACCTTAAATTTATGTCCCCTTGTAACACTCTGTTGTACCCGGGGAAAAAGTCTCTGACTGTCTACTCTATCTATTCCCCTGATCATCTTATAAACCTCTATCAAGTCACCCCTCATCCTTCACCGTTCCAATGAGAAAAGGCCTAGCACACTCAACCTATCCTCGTACGACCTATTCTCCATTCCAGGCAACATCCTGGTAAATCTCCTCTGCACCGTCTCCAAAACTTCCACATCTTTCCTAAAATGAGGCGACCAGAACTGCACACAGTACTCCAAATGTGGCCTTACCAAGGTCCTGTATAACTGCAACATCACCTCACAACACTTGAATTCAATCCCTCTGCTAATGAACGCTAATACACCATAGGCCTTCTTACAAGCTCTATCCACCTGAGTGGCAACTTTCAAAGAGCTATGAACATAGACCCCAAGATCCCTCTGCTCCTCCACCTTACTAAGATCCCTCTGACTATGCTTTCCCTTTGGCTACCTTTTGGCTGTGTCAGATTCATTTTGGCTACCCCAAATTGGATGGCTTCCTGTACCAGACTGGCACGGACATTTCACCCCACAGTCCCCGCTCTCATATGAACATGCAGAGAGAACTTCAAAAGTGTTGGACAATTGTAGAGGCTGATGCTCCTGTCCTCCAAGTCCCTACCTGCATCATTTGCAGTCACAACCTCCTGTGCATAACCATATCAGAACATCCTGTTTTAAGAAGTGTCACTGTCTCCTGGAATAAAGAATCCAGGTGACTTTCCTGCTGCCTGTAGTTTCTGTAGTTTAACCTCAGCTCAAACTTGGAGGCAAAGTTACTTGAACCTTAAACACTTACTGCAGATATGTTTACTCTGGATCAAAATGGTATCCTTGAGTTCCCACACACTCCATCTACAACACACCACTAATACTATCAATGAGTTTTAAAATTAATTATTTAATTTATTATTCACTTAATTATCTTGTTTATATATTATTAACTTTTTCACCAATATGCAAACCATACTAAAGCTTGAGAATAGAATAGGCTTCAATCAATTGACAGTGACTCACTCCTGATAAACAAGCATGGTTAGCACTCCTGCCACAAAGCTGCAGGGACCCGGGTTCGATTCCACCCTCAGACAACTGTCTGTGTGGAGTTTGTACATGTTTCCTGTGTCTGCGTGGGTTTCCATCAGGTGCTCCGGTTTCCTCCCACAGTCCAAAGATGTGCAGATTAGGTGGATTGGACATGCTAAATTACCCATTGTGCAGGCTAGGTGCTTTAGCTATGGGACATACAGGGTCATAGGAATAAGGTAGGGGGTTGGATCTGGGTGGGATGCTCTTTGGAGGGTTAGTGTGGACATGATGGACTGAGTGGTCTGCTTCCACGTTGTTGGGGTTTTATAATGCTATGAAGTGTCTGTGTCGGATCCGATGGATGGTTTGACCATCCTGCCTTCAAATCCTTTCTTTCCAATACCAGCAAACCAGTTTTTACATTTTCTGCGATTTCACTCTTGCTTTGTTTTTCACCAAGACCTGACCTCAGGCCACTCTTGCTCTACTGTCTCACTGCAATGCAAGACATTCTTCAGTCTTTTTATTAGCCTATTATTAAGCAAAATTCTTATTGAGCTGTGGTTATTGCATTCATTTTCACACAAAGCATATAATAACTTAATTAGCAACGTGCGTATATCGACTTTACAAAAAGTGGAGGGCAGCAATAGTAGGTTAATCAGAGTTAAACTTGCATCAATTTTTTCTTGCATCAATTCAGGCTAATTTTTAATTTTCTTTTGGGAATATGCTGGCAAGGCTAGCATTTAGGTCTGTCCCTAATTTCCAGTGAGAAAGTGTTGAGCTGTTTTCTTGAGCCATTAAAGTCCATGTGGTGTAGAGGCCCCAATCGTGCTCTTTGGAAGGGAGTGACCCAGCAACAGTGAAGGAAAGATAATTTACTTTCATGTCAAGATGTTGTGTGGCTCAGAGTGTAACTTGCAGGTGGTAACTGCTCCCATGTGTCTGTTGCCCTGTGGTATGAGGTTGGTGAGGTCACGGGTTTAGAAGTTGCTGTCAAACGAGCCCTGTTTCAGTACATCTGGTAGATGACAAGCATTTCTGCGATTGTCTATTAGTGATGAAGAGAGGCAATGACAGGTAAATTGCTGATAAAAAGGGCTGCTGTGTCCTTGAAGGTTGTGGGAACTACTCCCTTCCAATCAGGCTGAGAGTTTCTCATCATATTCATGACTTATGCCTTGCCGATGGTGGACAGGCTTCAGGAAATGAAATAACAGAAAATGCTGGAAAATACTCAGCCACCTGGCAGCATCTATGAAGAGAGAATCAGAGCTAATATTTCAGATTACAACCTTTCATTCGAACTTCAGTTTCCATCAGGCTTTTGGGGAGCCAGAGGATAAATTAATTGTCGCAGAATTCTCAGCTTCTGTATGAACCATTTGAGAGATTGCACAGAGCCCCTGACACAGAGACAATTGAACTCACTCAGAATACTCTGGAGAAATACTGATATAGAACAACTCACCTCAGAGCCATGTATCTCAATTTTTAAAACTGCACCTTGAATTTTCCATGGCAACTGCTACAAAAGCATGAAGAGCTTTATCAATAAGTCCTTACCAATGAGAACAGTGTCCTTTCATCTCAACATTTGAATCATTAAATTATAACAGATATGAATATTACTTACAAAAACAAGCAAGCAATGTGGAATGTGGAGAAGTGGGCAGCACAGTAACCATCGATTCTGTGATTTTGATTCAAATTCAGGCACACATAGTTCAAAGTCGTGATATATTTCACTATTCATCATTACATGTGTTCAATATCTACGTGAACCCTTCCACGTGAAATGGATCTAGCTATTACTGTATATCTACAAATGCACACTTTGCAGTCACAGGACACCCCAAGGTTTCATGGACTCTGTGTGCATGACAATGTGCAATGTACTTTAACCCGGTTGATTAAAATGTCACACTTGCAAGTTAACAGGAAATCACAAGAGAAAGAACTTCTGCTGATCCAGTAACTATAGTGGTTTAAAAATCACCAATAAAAAAGCAGCAAGGATGTATGAAAACTACCAATTCAAGGATGAAGGATCAATAATGAGAAGAGGTGCCAATCAATTGAGTCAAAATGTATCTGGAAATACATTTAGGAACAATGTTGTTCTCACAGCAATCTGATGCTATTAAATCTGAGAATTGTTATTTTCAAAAATAATTATTTGCTTTTTTTGAACCTATTGATGTGACTGCCTTTCCAGTGTGAATCATAAGACCATAAGTCATAGAAATAGAAAGTAGGCCATTCAGCCCATCGAGTCTGCTCTGCTGTTCAGTGACATCATAGCTGATCTGATAATCCTCCGCCCCACCCTCCTGCTTTCTCCCCATAACCTTGGTTTCCTTATTCATTAAAAATACCTCGACCTCAGAGAGATGGTGTGGCCTTAATTGAACACTTATCACTGCGAGAGACCTCTATCAGTGCAGCATTCCTTAAATATTACATTGGAATTGGGCTTAAGTCCCTGATTAGTGTTTGTGAATCTACAACCTTCTGGTATGGAGGTGAGTGTGCTGCTATCTGAGCCATACATCAATCCACCCTTCTTGCTATCTTCTTCACTTTTTGGCTTGGATGTTGATTCAGCTTTCCACAGAATGCTTCGCACTAACAGTTGAGGACAGCCAAATCCTGGGAGGGGGGCTGGTGATGGTGGTGATGGCGGCGGTAGTGGTGGTGGTGTGTGTGTGTACACACCATGGCAATTGAGTGCACCAGGGAAGGGGTTCTTTATTCTTGTTCATAGTTTGTAAGGTCTTTTTCATGGTTTATTACTTGTAAGATTATATTCTTCAGCGTGGGCATCCTTGGAAGAGGCTTCGCAGTAAGGTTATAACTAATTAGGAGAAAGTGAGGACTGCAGATGTTGGGGATCAGAGTCAAAAAGTGCGATGCTGGAAAACCACAGCCAGTCAGGCAGCATCTGAGGAGCAGCAGGGTCGACATTTCGAGCATAAGCTCTTCATCAGGAAAGAAGGGCTTATGCTCGAAATACCAACTCTCCTGCTCCTTGGATGCTGCCTGACGGGCTGTGTTTTTCCAGCACCACACTTTTTGACTCTGATCCCCAACATCTGCAGTCCTCACTTTCTCTGATATTCTTCAGCTTCAACAGAGCATGGAAGGTGAGGGCAGCCAAGTGGAATGTGTAACTTGTCATGTGTGGAAAGTAACTTACCCTACTGCTGCCTAGGATGACCACATGTGCAGGAAGTACTCTCACCATCAAACCTGACCTCCATGTTTTGGTGCTTGAGTGGCAACTGGAGCCACTGTGGAACATCCGTGACACCGAGAGTTATGTGGGTAGCACGTTTAGAGAGGTAGTCATGCACATTGAAAGGACTTGAGGAAAGAAGGGAGTGGGCGACCATCAGTCAGTCAAAGAGGAGCAGGCAAGTAGCACAAGGTTCCCCGATGGTTCCTGCTTACAAATCAGCTTTCTGTTCTGGAAGATGAGGAATATGTCAGCACATCATTGAATGTAGTCAGGGCCAGGCTTCTAGCAACACAACTGGCCTGACTGTACAAGAGGGGAGAAAGTGACAGGGAATACATTAGTAAAGGAAACAGACTGATGTTTTGACTGCTGCAGATGTGACTCCAACTTAGTGTGATTACCAAGTGGTTGTAGGGCATCCTGAAGGTGAAAGTTGGTAAGACAGAGGTTGTGGTACACATTGGTAGGTAGAATGAGAATCGAGGTCTTGCAACAAGAGCTAGGCAGTAGATTAAGAAGCAGGTGATCCATTCAAAAAATCAAACTGCACAGACCTTTAGCCATAAATAACTTTTCTTAGAGTCACAGAGTCATAGAGATGTACAGTACGGAAACAGACTGTTCGGTCCAACTCGTTCATGCCAATCAGATATCCCAACCCAATCTAGTCCCACCTGCCAGCACACGGCCCATATCCCTCCAAACCCTTCCTATTCATGTACCCATCCAGATGCCTTTTAAATCTTGCAATTGTACCAGCCTCCACCACTTCCACTGGCAGCTCATTCTATACATGTACCACCCTCTGCATGAAAAAGTTGTCCCTGAGGGGAAGATATAAAAGCGATCTCTCACCCTAAACCTATGCCCTCTAGTTCTGGGCTCCCCCACCCCAGGGAAGAGACTTTGTCTATCTACCCTATCCATGCCACTCACGATTTTATAAATCTCTATAAGGTGACCCCTCAACCTCCGACGCTCCAGGGAAAACAGCCCCAGCCTGTTCAGCGTCTTCCTGTAGCTCAAATCATCCAACCCTGGCAACGTCCTTTTAAATGTTTTCTGAACCCTTTCAAATTTCACAACATCTTTCCAATAAGAAGGAGACCAGAATTGCATGCAATATTCCAACAGTGGCCTAACCAATGTCCTGTACAGCTGCAACATGACCTCTCAACTCCTGTACTCAATACCCTCACCAATAAAGGAAAGCATACCAAATGCCGCCTTCACTATCCTATCTACCTGCGACTCCACTTTCGAGGAGCTATGAACCTGCACTCCAAGGTCTCTTTGTTCAGCAACACTCCCTAGGACCTTACCATTAAGTGTATAAATCCTTTTTTTTTGCTTTCCAAAAATGCAGCACCTCGTATTGATCTACGTTAAACTCCACCTGCTAATTCTCAGCCCATTGGCCCATCTGAACAAGATCCCATTGTAATCTGAGGTAACCCTCTTCGCTGTCCACTACACCTCCAATTTTGATGTCATCTGCAAACTTACTATCTATAACTCTTATGCTCACATCCAAATCATTTATATAAATGATGAAAGTAGTGGACCCAGCACCGATCCTTGTGGCACTCCACTGGTCACAGGCCTCCAGTCTGAAAAACAACCCTCCACCACCACCCTCTGTCTTCTACCTTCGAGCCAGTTCTAATGAGATCTATTCTATTCAATCAGATCTAACCTTGCTAATCAGTCTCCCATGGGGAACCTTGTCGAATGCCTTACTGAAGTCCTTATAGATCACATCCACTACTCTGCCCTCATCAATCCTCTTTTTTACTTCTACAAAAAAAACTCAATCAAGTTTGTGAGACATGATTTCCCATGCACAAAGCCATGTTGACTATCCCTAATCAGTCCTTGCCTTTCCAAATACACGTACATCCTGTCCCTCAGGATTCCCTCGAACAACTTGCCCACCACTTTCTTAAATAGTGGCACCATGTTAGCCAACCTCCTGTCTTCCGGCACCTCACCTGTGACTATCGATGATACAAATGTCTCAGCAAGGGACCCTGCAATCACTTCCCTAGCTTTCTACAGAGTTCTAGGGTACACCTGATCGGGTCCTGGGGATTTATCCACTTTCATGCGTTTCAAGACATCCAGCACTTCCTCCTCTGTAATATAGACATTTTTCAAGATGTCACCATCTATTTTCCTACAATCTATATCTTCCATGTCCTTTTCCACAGTAAACACTGCTGCAAAATACTTGTTTAGTATCTGCCCCACCTCCTGCGGCTCCATGCAAAGGCTGCCTTGCTGATCTTTGAAGGGCCCTATTGTCTCCCTGGTTATCCTTTTGTCCTTAATGTATTTGTCAAAACCCTTTGGATTCTCCTTAACTCTATTTGCCAAAGCTATCTTATGTTCCCTTTTTGTCCTCCTGATTTCTCTCTTAAATATACTCTTATTGCCTTTATATTCTTCTAATGATTCATTCGATCTATCCTGTCTATACGTGACATATGCTCCCTTTTTCTTAACCAAACCCTCAATTTCTTTAGTCATCCAGCATTCCCATTACCTACCAGTCTTTCCTTTCACCCATCAGGAATATACTTTTTCTGGACTCTCGTTATCTCATTTTTGAAGGCTTCCCATTTTCTAGCCATTTTCCTTCGAACATTTGCTCCCCGTCAGCTTTTGAAAGTTCTTGCCTAATACCACCAAAATTAACTTTCCTCCAATTTAAAACTTCAACTTTCAGATCTGGTCTGTCCTTTTCCATCACTACTTTAAAACTAATAGCACTATGGTTGCTGACCCCAATGTGCTCCCCCACTGACACCTCAGTCACATACCCTGCCTTATTTCCCAAGAGTAGGTCAAGTTTTGCACCTTCTCTAGTAGGTACATCCACATATTGAATCAGAAAATTTTCTTGTACACACTTAATAAATTCCTGTCCATCTAAACCCTTAACACTGTAGTCCCAGTCTATGTTTGTAAAGTTAAAATCCCCTACCATAACTACTCTATTATTCTTATAGATAACTGAGATCTCCTTACAAATTTGTTTCTCAATTTCTTTCTGACTATTTGGGGATCTATCATGCAATCCCAATAAAGTGATCATCCCTTTCTTATTTCTCAGTTCAACCCAAATAATTTCTCTGGATGTATTTCTGGGAATATCCTCCCTCAGTACAGCTGTAATGCTATCCCTTACCAAAAACACCATTCCTCCTCCTTTCTTGCCTCCCTTTCTGACCTTCCTGTAGCATTTTATCCTGGAATATTAAGCTGCCAGTCCTTTCCACCCCTGAGGCATGTTTCTGCAATTGCTCTGATATCCCAGTCCCATGTACCTAACCATAACCTGAGTTCATCTGCCTTCCCTGTTAGGTCTGTTGCACTGAGATAAACTAGGTAAAAACAAGGACTGCAGATGCTGTAAACCAGAGTCTAGATTAGCGTGGTGGACATGCACATCCTGGTCCTCCTTCACCGCCACTCCCTCACCACCCGATGCCTGGAGGAAGAACGTCTCATCTTCTGCCTCAGGACACTTCAACCCCAGGGCATCAATATGGATTTCACCAGTCTCCTCATTTCCTCTCCCCCCACCTCACCCCAACTCAGCACTGCCCTCATGACCTGTCCTACCTGCCTATCTTCCTTTTCACCTATCCACTCCACCCTCCTCTCTGACCTATCACCTCCATCCCCACCCCCATTCATCTATTGTACTCTATGCTACTTTCTCCCCACCCCCACCCTCCTCTCATTTATCTCTCCATCCTGGAAGCTTTCTGCCTCTATTCCTGATGAAGGGCTTTTGCCCGAGACGTTGATTTTCCTGCTTCTCGGATTCTGCCTGACCTGCTGTGCTTTTCCAGCACCACTCTAATCTAGACCCTGCACTGAAATAAATGTAGTTTAATTTATCAGTCCTACCTTGTTTTCTGCTTTGTCCGTGCCTGTCCTGACTGTTTGACTCGCTTCTGTTCTCAACAGTACCAGTCTCAGATTGATCTCTTTTCTCAATATATCCCTGGGGTCCCAAACCCCCGCACCCCCCACCTTAATAGTTTAAAATCTCCTCAGCAGCTCCAGCAAATCTCCCTGTCAGTATATTTGTCTCCTTCCAATTTAGGTGCAATCCGTCCTTTTTGTACAGGTCATTTCTACCCCAGAAGAGATTGCAATGATCCAAAAATGCGAATCCTTCTCCCATATTCAGCTCCTCAGCCATGCATTCACCTGCTTTACTCTCCTATTCCTGCCCTCACTAGCTCGTAACATCGGGAGTAAACCAGATATTACTACTCTCAAGGATGTCCTTTTTAAATTCCTGCCTAACCCTCTATATTCTCCCTTCAGAATCACATCCTTTTCCCTTCAAATTTGTACAATGACCTACTGCTGGGCTCTCTCCCCCTTGGGAACATTCTGCGCCCTCTCTGAGACATCCTTGATCCTGGCACCAGGGAGGCAACGCACCATTCTGATTTCTCACTGCTGGCCACAGAAATGTCTGTCTGTGCCTCTGACTAGAGAGTTGCCTAACAGAATTAATCTCTTGAAACCCGACATACCCCTCATTGCATTAGAGCCAGTCTTGATACCAGAAATTTGGCTGTTCATGCTACATTCCCCTGAGAATCCATCACCCCCACATTTTCCAAAACAGCATACTTGTTTGAAATGGGGATAGCCATAGAAGACTCCTGCACAACTTGCCTACCTCTCTTACCTTTCCTGGAGTTAACACATCTATGTGACTGTACCTGTAACTTTTCTCCCTTCCGATAACTGTCATCCATCACACCCTCTTGCTCTTGTAACTTCCTTATTGCTTCTAACTGTTTCTCCAACTGATCCATTCTATCTGATAGGATTCGCAACCAATGGCATTTATTGCAGATATCACCCTCAGTAACACATGAACTCTCCCCCAAACTCCCACATCTGACAAGAAGAGCATATTGCTCTACTGAAGACCATTTTTTCTTCTTTCAATTTGCAGACCCAGAAAATAGCACTGTCTTATTCCTCTACAAAACACCGCTCCAGGCTAACTTTATACTTATGGCTTATAGTTTTAAATTTATTCAAGAGACATATCTCAATAAAACATGTAATCAAGAAAGAACCCACTTTATTCACTACTGCAGACTTACTGTAAGGCCACAATTAAAAATATTCGCTTATCTATATCTATGTTTTGACCTCTCCCAAAGAGGTTCCTCTAAGATTAGTTGTGAATTTCAGTTTGTTCTTGGTTTGAATTTTGATTTGATACCATTTCAATGATTTGTAAATTGGCTGGAATGTGAAGAAAATGATGTTCCTGACTTCATCTGAAACTATTTTGAAATATCCTTATTGCTACCATTTAATATTTTACATACACTCTCAATGACCCCCCTTAACTGTGTAAGAATAATGAATGATGATTGATATTAATTATCAATCTTTGACTTCTATCTTCTGTTTCTTATACCTGAGACCTTCATGGAATAAAATGCTTTTCTGAAGGAAGAAGCATATATCTGAAATGGCTGCAGTTATCATTTGACCACAGTTTGAGACAAGAATCAGAAATTTAATGTAAATTACACAGTATTGCCTGAAATGAAATTCCAATTTTGTCCAGTCATTGAAATTGTTCAACTGAGCCAGACATCAAGAAAATCAAATCTATTGCCCTTCATTTTATTTATTTTGTAGGACAAGCTTTACATAGACGATATGTAAGGTTGTCTACAATTATTCAGCTGGAAGAAGAAAATGAAGCCAGATTTGGAAATACACAAATGAACTAAACTTCAGTAGCTGCTCAGTTGACAGAGACAGCGAAAGCAAATGGATTGGGAATAGCAAAGAATAGAACATTCTTTCTCTCACTATTTCCTCATCAACATATTGAAAAAAATCTGGTGATAAAACAAGTTGAATAAACATCCAATCACTGAGAACACAAGATTCTACAAATATTGTTAGTGTTGACAAAATATAACATCAAGTAAACAGCTGCAGTCTCACGGTCACATTTCACAAATCAAGGACTCTAAGAACTTTTAAACTGTATCCTTTCCTTTTTGTCCTAGCCACTCTTCCCACTTAAACTCTTCATACCTGTGTTTGTGTGCATGCTTTAAATAATGTTTTCATAGTTTTCTCCAGGCTAGTGGGTAATAAAACTGTTTCTTTTAATCACGAATATCTTGGCCCTTTTCATTTTAAGTACATTTTTATTAAAGTGTAATATAACTGCAAGCTAAAATGTAAATTTAAAACTCTGTTGTAGCCAAACAAGGGAGTTCGATAGGATAGCAGCTAATTCACCCCCATTACCTGATTGTAACAACAGCGACCAGCATGTAACAGATATGAGAAAAAAAAAATTATACCAATCCCATAAGACTAATAACAGAAGTGTGTAGAAAACTCATTCTGGAATGGACACCTTCACTAGTTGCTTTTCTCATTTGTATATAACCCATTTTTATCTGCAAGGATATAGCATATTTGAATGAGATGTCAGGACTCTTAATATCAAGAATACATATGCCACCAGAAAATTTCTTATTTTTAAGGAATGCCCTTTATATTATAGTTTGTTGGTCCAGTGTCTCCATATATGTTTGCACAAATTACTGGTTTTATCTGTAACACTAGGCTAACACATTAAAGTGTTTTTTTCGTTATGCTCCATCACATGCATGCAAAAGGTTGGAAGAGTCACAGGAACTGGGGTCTAAATTTCAGACTTCCCCACCCATTAAAAAGCTGTTGGCTTCCTATGGAATACTGGTTATTGTTTTTCCTTCTGATGACTGAGATGGAATTTTTTCACGTAACACAAGCCAAGAATGTGTTTGTTTTTAAAACTAAGCTTTACTTCATCAACTATTGCAAATGAGAGCTTAGCATATGCAGCACTTGTGTGGATTCCTCTGCCTCACTACTGTGAGGACTAACTAATCTATCAGATTTTGATGTGACCAATGAGCGCTAATTATTTTGCAGCATTGTGATCCCAGGTGATGGTAAAACCGGACACATCAGTTTCTACCTAGCCACAGACGTTAAGTTTTATATTTGCAGTTTCATTACTGTATTGATCTGTCATTGAATATATTCATATGAGGCTGTCAATGTACCTTTAACAACAAAAAAAATGTTTATTATACAAAAGAAAATAGAACAAAGCTATGTAAATAGGATAATCGGAAAGATCGTATCAGAAACAGCAAAAACAAAAATTCAACCTTTCTTCTCAACAATATCCTTGAGAGACACTCAGCCCCAATGATGTATCACTCATATCTTCACTTTAATGTTGCTGAACTAATGAGTCCACTTTCCCCTGCCACCGCAGGAACTGTAAAACCTGCGCCCACACCTCCTCCCTCACCTCTATCCAAGGCCCCAAAGGAGACTTCCACATCCATCAAAGTTTTACCTGCACATCCACTAATATCATTTATTGTATCCGTTGCTCCCGATACAGTCTCCTCTATATTGGGGAGACTGGGCGCCTCCTAGCAGAGCGCTTTAGGGAACATCTCTGGGACACCCGCACCAATCAACCACACCGCCCCATTGCCCAACATTTCAACTCCCCCTCCCACTCTGCCGAGGACATGGAAGTCCTGGGCCTCCTTCACTGCCACTCCCTCACCACCAGACGCCTGGAAGAAGAACGCCCCATCTTCTGCCTCGGAACACTTCAACCCCAGGGCATCAATGTGGACTTCAACAGTTTCCTCATTTCCCCTTCCCCCACCTCACCCTAGTTCCAAACTTCCAGCTCAGCACTGAACCCATGACTTGTCCGGACTTGTCCTACCTGCCTATCTCCTTTTCCACCTATCCACTCCACCCTCTCCTCCCTCCCCCACTCACCTATTGTACTCTATGCTACTTTCTCCCCACCCCCACCCTCCTCTAGCTTATCTCTCCACGCTTCAGGCTCTCTGCCTTTATTCCTGATGAAGGGCTTTTGCCCGAAATGTCGATTTCGCTGCTCCTTGGATGCTGCCTGAACTGCTGTGCTCTTCCAGCACCACTAATCCAGAATCTGTATATGGCTCTTGGCCATCTGAGATTTTTCTGAGGCTCAAAAAAGTTCAAGTTAACCATATGCAATAATTATCTCACCAGGTAGGGAACCAGAACAAGAACTTTGTATCGCTGAAAACTAAAACCCCATTTATATCCACTTTATAATTAATGTTCCCAACAATAATAATATAATATAAACATTCACCACATATCTACAGGCACCCAATTTCCTTACTGGTAAAATCAGGCTTATGTTATGCCTCCATAAGTGCTTAAAGACCTAAAGAAATACATTTGTCATGATTGATCTCAGCAAAAGTTTGTGAACCACCATTTCTCATGGTATAGAACAAGCCTGACTGAGGGAGATGTCTTGCCTTTATCAACATAGAACTTCAGAAGAATTAAAAGCTGTGAACAAAACTGAAATCTACTCTGTGGTAAAGGCTCCCTCATAAACCTATCTTTTATGACTTGTTACATTTTATTCTGTAAGCAAGGAAAACTGTTTTAGTGGCAGAGGGTCAGTAACCAATGGCCAAAGACTTAAGGTCATTGGCCAGACATGAGATGAAGAGAATTCTTTTAACACATGAGTTAATATGATCTGAAATGCACGGAGGGTAGTAGAAGCAGCCGCAATAAATGTTCCAAAAAGGAATTGGTTAATTACATGTCAACAAACAGAATTGCAGGGCTATGGGAGAATTACTGAGTGGAACGAATGGGATAACTCCTTCAAAGAGTCTGCAAATCCATGAGGGTCAAAGGGCCTCCTCCTGTGCTGAAACATTCTATGATTAAATTGATACATATTCATACAAATGAGATATAATTAATGCCTGCAGTTCTTTGAATTTGTTGTTGAATATTACAGAACTATAAGAATGAATTGGCATGGACAGACTATCTGTGACTCATGCATGCAATGGGATTCTTAAAAAAAAACCCAAACATCAAAATTGTACTAACTTATTCCCCACAGTTACCAATAGTTTCCTTTTCTTAAAAAAAAAGGATATTGATTTTGGGAATTGATTGAGAGGCCTAGTAGCATATGGGAATTAAGTGCAATTTGTTTATCAGTGGCTTTAACAATGGCTCAACTACATTTCTATATCCATCATTGTTTAATCAATAATCAGCAGACATGATAATGCCTTGCTTGATATGACTGCAGCTCCACTATTTAAAAGGACCTACCAAATATGCAGTTTGATGGTGTGGAGAGTGGGAGCAGAACAAGAATGAATGAACAGAATGGAATTATAATGTAAGAAGGTTGTGTCTTGGTTTGGTGATGCCTCTCTGGATGTGGATCCAGTGTCACAGCTCCAGGGAAGTTTATTTTTCCTTGCTTCTGACAAGAGAGAGAATTCCTATCAGTGATGTTATGGATCAAACCAAACCCCCCTCAAGATATATTAAGAAGATAGCTGAGACCCTAACTTCTTATTTTAAATATAAGTGTAGGGTATTGCATTCCAGATGCAATTCAATTGGTTAAACTACCAGATTTGCTGCAAAGTGCACTTTAATTCATGCACTACAGTTAAAATACAACAAAAGAAAGAATAAAGAAAAGAATTGGCTCAGCTGGTACTATATTGGAAAACTTAACAGAATAACATTATTTAGCTACTAAACAGTAATTATTCCAATGTAGTAACATCCCATAAACACACCGTTGGCAAAGGCAAATTCAGTAAAACAGATTGTCTCACTCCAGTAGAAGGAAGACACCTCCTAGCTTTTAACTGTAACCAAAAGAAGGGACAGAAACAGCTTCCACATCCTCAAAACCCCAGCTAGTGAATCAAAAACTCCTAGTTCTGTGAGAGTTTGACTCCCCTCTCCCATTCAGGCTGCTGCTACTGTTCTAACTTGTAAAAATATCCCCAAGGGCTCACAAGCTGTTTACTGTTTTTGAATCCAAGTAGACAGCTCGTGACCTCAGTGTCATAACCCCTTTTTAAAACAAACCAGGACAAAATGTATCTCTTCAAGCTATTGTATTAAAACAGTGAACCGAAGCACTGCTGGAGGTCACCCCCAGGGGTTCAGCAGCAGCAATATGAGACCACACTTATCATTCAAATGCCAAAGTGGATTAGTGACCTATTGGGTTTGGGAAAGTGAAGGCAGTAGCAAATTCAAATACTTCTGGATGTACTATTCATCCCAACTCCCTCCTACTTCCTTCCCAAAGCTGCTCCTGTGCATTAGTCCTCATATCAAGCTTGCAGGGTCCCCTTTCCTTCTTTGGCTCTGCACTTCCTTTCATCCCAATCTGTCCATCCACTGCAGACCACTTATCCTCAGCTCAATGCAATGTTCCACCCCTCCTCAACAAAGTTTATTATTCATTCACACGGTGAGAATTTTTTTGGCTAGGCCAGCATTTAGTGCCCATCCCTAATTGCCCAGAGGGCAGTTTAGAGTCAACCACATTGCTGATATTCTAGAGTTACATCTGGGCCAGACCAGGTAGAAATGAGAGTTTCCCTCACCAAAGAACATTAGGAACCCCAGATGGTTTTTTCTGATAATCGGCAATGGATTCTCGGAAGGGATGAGAGGATAGAGCATGAAGAGGAGAAGATAATGGAGAAGGCCCTTCAGTCAACTCTCAACAGACAGCTGCAGATCAGCTACAGTAGCTGAATGGTGGAGTCTTGGTATGAGTTGGGCAGATAGAGGACTCAATCTTAGCCAAAAAAAAAGTCCAATTTGCATCGAGTTTCTTGGAGGGTGTTTTGCTACAAGCCCAAACAAGTTTGTTCATTATATCTTAAAGAAACCTGCCTCATTAATAAGCTGCCATGCCCACTGCAACATTTCACAGCTAATTTTCACCTCATCTCATCTGGTGGCACAACAGCTCATCACTCAGTGGACATCTGTCAAAACACTGGCATCTCTTGGGTCTGTGCCATCTTTAAAAGGCTGTTGTACACCCAGATAAGCCTGTTACATGCTCTGGTTTTCCTTGTGGAGTGGTCCTGAAGTCCAGCTTATTTGGCAAGATGGGAGTCTGACTATTGATGCGGTGCACTGGGCTGTTAACAAGATATTTAACAAGCAATAATGACCATTAATTGGCTCCTTCTTACTACCACTTAGCAAGAATCTCACCACGTCCCTTGTGGAAAGCATAAAATATGGAGGAAATAACCTTAGTGTTGAGCAGGGCCTTGGTGCACTTGTTGCCTGATACGGGCTCAGATCCCACCACAGCTCACATTGCTGAGACCCCCATAAGATTCTGTCAACAGTCTCCCAGTTACCTGATGATAGAACTACATATCAGACAGCCACCTTCTATAGAATAATCACCCTGTTAACTTGATGCCGGCAGTGAATAAAATATTGTTACATGTGTCATGATTAGTCAATACATTCTTGCCTTAACACTTTTAATTCCTGTCTTTAATCCATCACAAGGCTGACAAGTGACCCAGCAGGAAGTGGTTCCTGAGGCTGACAAGACTTCTCAGAAGAGGTCACACAACCTAAAGTTGCACAGTCATCGGAGTCATGCAGGCTCCGCATTAATTCCCATGTTCACACTTCACAGGGACCAACCAGGCAGATAATTAGGTGCTGACTCATGCAGCACTAGTGAGAAGAAGCAGTGGTTGGTGGAGCCAGGGACAGTATGGGAGAGGCCACGCATCAGAAAAGCCTGCTCAGTTGGACGCAAGTGTTATTTCTCAGGGATGGTTGCCAAACAGCAGAGTCTAGGAGAAGCAGCAGGGTATGTGAGATACACTGGCATGATTTCCAGACACACACTACATATTCACTGAGAGATTGGAAGAGTCTGATTCAAGCATGTGTGGATGGTGTCACAGAGCTTTGGAATGATGTCTTCGTCCATGGAAAGTATGGCCACTTGTAAGAAGCTTAAAATGCGGTAATTGCTGAGTGAATGTTGGCATATATTTAAACCATGATGCTGGACATACTCCACAGATCAGCCAGCAACTGTGCAGAGGGAAACTGTTTTAGATCAGAAACTTTTCATCGATCATATGTAGAGATGTATGCAGCTTCTCACAGAGGTAAGAGGGTGGAATTGGGGAGTTGGCTTCAAACACCGACTTCTCATTTAATATCTCCTCATTCTTATAACTTTGTTTTTATTCAGTCTTGGGATATGGACATTGCTGGTTGGCCAGCATTTATTGCCTCTCTTTACTTGAAGGTGGTAGTGAGCTCCTTGTGTCCCAGTAGTCCAGTCTGCTCCTGTACAATGTAAGTAGAGTACTCTATAACCTTCTCTCGCTTCACAGAGAAATGCACAAGAAAGCGAAAGTAAAAATTCATAACTGCACAGTTATATGCCCTTGGGCACATTTCACATTGTTAGATTGTTAAGTTTCTGCTTCATTTCTTAGCTACATATTATGGGTCTAATGTTGAATGTTACTTTCTTTTCATCTAAGTGCCAGATGATAGCCTTTGGAGGGTTTCTTGTTATTATGCCTAGCACAATATCTCATTGTATCTTACCAAACTCATCTCATTAATACCTGTCCCACCCCTATACTATCCCTCTTGTCATATTCTATCCCCATCCTTACTCAGCAGATATCCACTGAAAGAACAGCATCCCTGGTTCCTGTGCCAACATTTAAAGGCTGCCAGGCACCTGGATGATGTGACGATGCTGCCACATTAAAAGGTTATTCTGTCCTGGTGTTTTGAGGAGCGATTGCAAGGCAGAGGTGCCCAACTGCCTCCTGAATAATATTTAAGGAAATAACTGGCGAGTTGGGTTTTTTTTAAAGCTTGAACAATGGAAGCAGCCTGGGTGTGGCCAGCTCTCACAGACCAAGCTCTTGAATTTTTTTTTAGCTTCAGCAGCAGAAGCCTTTGGGGACTCAGAAGATTTGTAAGCCTCAGTGAATGTTTTCTGGCTGCTACACTCTCTGAATTTTCGCTTGATGTTTCTTCCTCCTGGATTGGAGAACTGCATGTGAGAATCTGCGTCTGAATTTGCATTTCTGCTAAGGGGTGTGTTTATGGGATGTTACTATATTGGAACAGTTAATTAGAATAGGTACTGCATCTATTATTCGGTTAGGTTTTGCAATAGAATAGTTAGGTTATTCTAAATTCCTGTTTCTTATATTTGTATTTTAACTGTAGTGTTTAAATAAATCATGTTTTCCTTAATGTTAAGTAGTTTGACCAGTTGCACCACATCTGGAACACAGCACCTCAAATGAGAAAAAGTTAGGGTCTAGGCTACCTCCTTAACTTATTTTGCTGGGGTCTGTCTGCTCTATAACAATGAACACTGCCAGTCTAAAGCGGCCCTGCTCCATTCTGGGCATACAGTCTGAAAATGTCAATGAAGGGTAAGATGGCACCATTATTCTCCAACAGGGACCTGGAAGTCCTACTGGAGAGGCTGATGCAGAGGAGGCACATCTTCCGAGAGGAGTGGCAGAGGAGGCCATGACACCAGACCCTGGCAGTCTGATCCAATATTGCCATCTGGGTCAGTGCAGACTGCATGCTTTAAAGGACCAGTGCCACAAGAAGGACTTTCTCCATTCTGCCAGGGTAACTACCACACCCTTCACTCTATTCCATCACACCACTCTGCTACTGTACCCATCACTCAGCATGGTCAATGCTCTGCCATTTTCAGTATTGCAGACACCATATTCCCTAACTCACACTCATGCCACCCCAACCTCCCACAACATTAATCTTAGATGTTCCCTGTGCTGCCTCTTTACTTCCTTGGAACATCCTTTCCCCATCTACACTGAAATTTAGAGCCATACCATCCACTTCCATCTCATTCAGTCCCTCCATTTCTCTCATTCCAGGAGAAGACGGCCCACAATAGGGACCAGGAATGTGAAGGGATGCCTGACTTCAGACCGCTGACCTTCAATGAGAAGAGAATCCTGTCCAGTTCTGTACCTCCCTAGGTCATCACCAAACTGTCTCCATCTGCCCACTTTAGTGTTTCTTTTTGATTGTCTTGACCGTAGACGAATACACTTCCCACATCACCTCGTCCCCATCCATGCTTTACTATAATGCTCATTTACAAGTACCGTTGCCCCTTTATTATTTGCTTCTTTAACCTTAGTCTGTAGCCCCAATCCTGATGAATAGATTCCCAACTCTCTGTCCCACAGCAGAACCAACCCCCACCCACTTGTCTCCACCAAACTCCTATTTCCTTTCGCTTTTGTGAAGGGACCTGACAGACTGATTGCAGACTACCCTCTTGAGCCAACTGTGAGATTTTGCAAATGCAGATTCCTGGACGAACTAAAGCTAAAGGAGAGGGGTGAATGCTTCTTGACATCCATACCTGCCAAACCTTCCACTCCTTCTATCACTGGCAAGATGCAGAAAGCTAGGAAACCTGCATGCTACAGTTTTGTTACAAAAACCATGTATCACTGTAGTTGTGTGATTAACACATTGAAATGTTGCCCCAGTCCTCCCATAGAGTTTATATGGTTGCAGTGTAATGCAATGTGGTAATTGACTGGGGTTTTGTCTTCCAGCTGTGTTTGCATTTCTGTGTCTTAACCTTGACATGCGCCCAAATCCCAGAGTCCACTCATATTAAACTTCCTCCTTAAGTCTCCCCTTTTGGAATATTTAATCCCATCAGGGAGTTTGCACATTGCTTTAGTAAATGCAATTTGCAAGGAGGAGAATTGGCCTGTGGATATAGTGACAAGGTGGAGTAAGATGTGGAAATTTGGAGGGTATGTTACCAGCAGAGTGTGTTTAACATCTCCACTGCAATATGGTGAAAGCTGCATATAAACCTCATTACACATGCATCTCTTATTTTAAATGAATAAGATTTGTTTTTGTTGGACTACATGGAATGCTTGGATTAAAAAGATAAAGATGTGCAATCAACACAACATATGCTAATCCCCCAGGATTTCTTTCAGTGGAATTTCACCTTCTTACCCAAATGACACCTAACAGTAATTCAATAGACAACCGTTACTTCTATTGGCATAAAGTACCATCACACTTAAATCATTTTGTGTGCGCTTTGAGTTTTATAAAACTTTTACTAATTGCAAAATGCCACATGAATAAGGAAAGTGGCTTGGAGGTGAGATGATGGACTCTCAGATATCAGTGGGCAGTTAGGAATATAATGTTTGGTACGAAGTTTGTGCCCATAATGATGGGAGTTTCTTGGTATGGTGTTAGTGTGGTAATTACGAGTGTGTACCAGTATAATGCAGATTATAACATTGGTTATACTCGTGGGTTGACTTGCTATCAGTCTGGACCTTGCCACCCTTGCTAATGCCTTTTCTTTATCATGCACAGATGGATGTACAGTACCAACACTGCACGAAAAAAATCAGCAATGACTTTTAGGTCAGCGGCTTAGTACTTTCAGGTGGCTCTGTTGGAGTTTGTTTGGGAGAATTACTCACTGTTGGTGAAGATGGCAGGAAGCGACTGTGAGATCTTTGGGTACATAGGTTACTCCCGTGAATTGATGCAATTGTAGCTGTTCCCCTTGGAGCAGAGGCAGCAGGAAGACAGGCAATTTGTAGAGAGAGGGTTAAGAATAAAATAAGTTCAGGATTGGAATTGAAGTCAAGTTTTGAGCAAAGCCTGTGTCTTTTGACCCCATGATTTTAGTCATAGTGCCTCCTATGGTTTTATGAGTCAATGGTATGACTCTCATGTCTGAGTCAGAAGATTGTAGGTTCATTTCAGAGATCTCAGCTCAAAATCTATGTTGACATCTGAACAACACCGAGGATGTGCTGCTCTGTAGAAGGTGTCATCTTTACAGAATATATTTCAAAATTGCATTATTGACAGTAAACTCTTGGGGGAGTGTCCTGAGGCTGCATTTTCCTGAATTTTGTCACAACACAACTCGATTCCAGCTTCTGGCAACTGTCTGCGTGGAGTTTGCACATTTTTCCTGTGTTTGTGTGGGTTTCCTCCGGGTGCTCTGGTTTTCTCCCACAGTCCAAAGATGTGCAGGTCAGGTGAATTGGCTATGTTAAATTGTCCATCATGTTCAGGGATGTGGAGGTTAGGTGCATTTGTCATGGGAAATATAGGTTTGTAGGGTAGGAGTAGGGGAATGGGTCTGGGTGGGATACTCTTTGCGGGGTCAGTGTGGACTTGATGGGCCAAATGGCCTGTTTCCACACTGTAGGGATACCATGGTTCTATGGTAAGTCCTTAAAACCATCCTAAAGGCTGGCAGAGATTTTCTCCATTCATAATCTGCTGTCTTGAAAGTACAGTATCTTTTCAAAGGCTAGGGCAGGCTTGCTTAATTCCATGCCTGAACCCGATGTTGTTCTATTATAGGTCCTGAATCCCCATTGCATCTTCCAAACATACATTCTTTCTTTGAATTTCTTGGATGAATGATGCATTAAAAAATCTTATAGTCAGCCTAGATGCTAGACAGTTAATTGGGTAGCTGGTTGATTGTTCTGCAGTGATGGGTGAAGAGATTTTCTCAGAAAAGTTTGAGCACTAACATGCTGCTGTCTCACAGTGGGTTGCCACATTGAAAGATGTTTATCTCCTAGATCTTGAAGTAATTTGTCTCATATGGGGTAAATGATTACTGAAAATTACATTATGTTCATAATTATTTAGGCTGATCCTTAGAAAATACCGAATGAAAGAAGAAAATAATTCCGATAATAATGATCTTTATTTGTGAAGTACCAAAATGGACATTTTGCTGAATTAGACAGGAAAATTTGTCTAATTTGGATTCCAGCATCTGCATTTTTTTTGTCTCATTTTCCTGAATTAAGCTTGAAGAGTCTGCATATCCACAGTTTGGGCAATTGTGACCCATTAAACACAATGGAAAGGTGTTTGACAACTAAGCAATTTATGGTGTCAGATCTGCCAATTAGGGATATAGTATGTTCATTTTCTCTTATTTATAATTTGAATGTAAAAAAAAATTCTTTGTTCAAAACATTTGAAATAACTTAAAAAAAACTTTTTTCCTACAGTGATAGCCTGTTCCTTCTGCACTGACCAAATTCTACCTTGATGTTGAATGACATATTAGGATTGAGTGAATGAACTCAGACTTCACATCCCAGAGCTCTGCAAGTGAAGCACAGTGGCTGTTGCTGTGAAACAGGCTTGTTTTTCTCACACCATTAATGACTAACCTTATCTAAGTCCATTTCATGTTGAGCTGCAATTCTGGGTAATTTTAAAATCAGCCTTAAAGTGGCTTTATATCATGTACAACACACAGAAGAAGAAATAGACAAAGCAGACAAAGTGCCATTGACATGAAACCTGCATCATGCCAGGACATATTAATTTCTACAAAGGATCAAATGTAATGGCTTTACCTTTAAGTTACTGGTTTGATAACTTACACTTGAATTGCCTCTTAAGTGAGTGAATAAAATGGAGAATAACTCTGATAGCGATGGCTACCTTTACCTCAGTGTGCAGCCTGATCTTTTCTCTGGCTGCAGTTGCCAGGATTACTGCTCACTGACCCTTTTACAGTCTGCTATATCACTGGAATGATGTTCCATCCACAGAGGTGAGCAGCCAATTAAACTGTTTATGAATCCAATCAGATGTGAGGTGGACATGCTAGTGGAGTAGCCCTTGTCACGTGGATAGGCCCCCAGCAACATGTAGACTTGTCGGTACGGTAGGCCAGAGGGCTTTTAGTGCTGGAGGCTTCATGCCCCATAGAGGACATTGCCTGAGGGAATCACCAGACTGTCAGCATCAATGTTCCTGGAGGGGTTTCCCTCTGTTTCATGAGGTCTTCCAGTATCAACTCTAATGAATTTATCCTTTGGAAGCATTTCTCCAAGTGTTCCTCCAGGGGGTGTTACCTCGCAGTTCCTGACATGTTTGACTAGCAGTGGGGCTACCGAGGCTTCTGAGCTCCCAGCCCCCTGATTGGGCCATTTGCATTGAGTGTCTCACTGCTACCTTTAACAGACAGCAAGTGCAGAGGTGGACAACACTTTCCAGAAGGTTGTGGCATCAGGTAGGTTGCTGCTCAGTGCACGTTCAATACATTTTTTGGTTTCAATGTTGTTCTCTGAGTAAGAAAATCTGGTACAATGTACTTGGAAATGATCATGTTACATGGCTTGACAAAAAAAGTAAACACTAATACTAAAAATTAGAAAAGTGCGCAATCTTAGTTTGACAGTAAGCTGCCTGCAATACTCGAACCAAATCATGGAAACATCTAATTCTGGTATACATGGCAGCATCAACAATCCTGAATTCTCACAGCAGCTTTCCTGTTGTGTAATTCCTGTCACTTTGATCTGTTGCCTTTGCATGACAGTCTTCTTAACTCAACCAGAACAATTACTAAAGATCAGCTCAGAGACCAGAACTGTTACTGTGTCATTAGGTGTCAATTGCCACTGAGGACTGGAAATTCAATGCTGATAATGAGGGTGGCTTCACGTTAATTCAGTCCATTTCCTACTGGTCTGAATGAGACTGCCATTCAACTTTTCCTTCAAATGTGACTTCCTCTTTCTTTGAGTTATTATCAATGTCCTTTCTTCCTTTCCTCCAGTGCATTCAAATCATATCTAATTGGTGCTGTTACTCTATTATTGCCCGACATGATTCCTTTCCTCACAACTCTTGATCATTGCTTCCGTTTGACTCATTTCAATCTCCTCTGTATTTTATCCCAACTTTTTTCAACCAGGAATCTCGATAAATACTGACCTGATCAGTGATGTTCACAAGCCATGAGTGAATAAAACCAAAATTAAATAATTACAGGAAATGCTTCTGTTATTAAAAAATTCACAGGTTTAATCATCTTATAATGACAGCACAGTTCATGAGAAAGGTAAGTGAAATCAGGAACAATGTGATTAAAATTAATAAGAGCTTACACTTCTATTGCCAACATTGCAATTACAACTGCTTAGAAGCTTGGCCACAATTTGAAGGGATGTGTGACATTCTCTGAGACCTTTTCATTGAAATTTTAAGGTCTTGAGAAGAGGTCAAATCAGTATATTTTTCAGGGAGTCGCAACTGAATTATGGACGAAATTGGTTCTCTTTTGATATTTCTAAACCTTCATTTGGTAGCACAGAACTTCAGTATTGCTGAGAAAGATACATTTTGTCAAAGATTTTAATCTTGTACATATCAGGGAACTTCACAAGAATAACATCTTAACAGGAAAACCAACATTTATATTTTTTAATAGTAGAGTGCTGATTGTTTGTCAAGTCAATTAAATTGTCCTGAACAGTGAAAGACAAATCTTTACCAAAATGAGTCTGTTTTCAGAAATATTTCTAAATCTTATTTCTTTAAAATAGAAATTAATTGTTGATTTTTAAAAATATTCTTGTTCTCTAAATCAGAAATAAAGTCTCAGAATTTTACTAGATTTCATAATCATTCATTTCATTAATATGTGAGTTTAGCAACTTTAACATGTATCCCTAACATAGAAAATTGCCACCAATAATTCTCTGTTTTGGTTCCAAAAGGAAGATCTGCTAATAGGGTCTGTCATGAAATATTTAATGTTGCACCAAACACAGAAAATGCAGACAGTGACACAGAAAAATGTAAGTTGAACTTACAGCTGTTGCTTTTGTACTCTTGCTGAAATATCGAGCTATAGGAAACATTGAAGAAATACATGTAGGCATAAATTGTGAGTCTGAGGATTTTGAGAGTAATGCTGAAAATATAAAGGATGATCAGCTGAAATAGTTACAATTATGAGGTTTACAGTTTAATGTTTTGAGAATGCATTTTTAATTTAAGTTAAAATCAAGTGAATCATGAGATCTATTCTGAAGTCTGCCTGACAATAAGCCTGGATGGCTTGATTGTTAGAAATTAATAAGGATCCGTTGAGTTTCACTGGGAAGACTGTTAGGTGTCGATACCTGGACACAAGGTCGGCAGCATGTATGCTTAGATTGGATGAGGTGAGTCTCCAAAGTGTCAGAAAAATGTTGTGGTTGTTAGGAAACAAACAGTTGAGCTGTGAAATGTCCACTTACTTCCAAAGGAAAAGAGAGTTAGGGATCTCAAGGTTATCTAAATCCTTATCTCTTCTGGGATATGAGACCCAAGTGGCCCATGCTGCCAAATTAATGGGCTTTGAACCAGGAAGGTTATAAAAAAAAAGCTAATGTGATTTCAGGGACACTCTCAAATTCAGGTTCCGTAGAACAAAGGTTAGGTCAGAATTTGGAAATTGTTAGTTTTCAGGGAAAAAAAACTAATTCATATCACAATACCTTAGTCTAGTGACTAAGGGACACAGAAAAAAACAACAGATATGATTCAAAGACACTTTAGTTTAATGGCCATGTTGCTATTGATATTAAATCACATTTCACACATTGGATTTAATACCTCTTCCATATTTCTCTTGCATCTCTACTTCTGTAAAATTTATTTAAAACATTAAATGATTAATGAAAAATATGCCCAATATTTTAACAATGCTGTTTTTTGTATAGCTAAGTTTGTGGGAACAATATGTATGTATGTAGGGCTACAGGCTTTCTTAAAACATCACAGAATATCACATGTGGGGCAGCACGGTGGCACAGTGGTTAGCATTGCTGCCTCACAGCGCCAGGGTCTCAGGTTCGATTCCAGCCTCGGGCGACTGTCTGTGTGGAGTTTGCACATTCTCAGTCCTCCTCACTATCCACAGCTCCACCAATCTTTTATCATCAACTATACCAAATTCTCACTAGGATTCTTAGTGCAAAGTTATTGGTAACCCTTTAATTCCAACTCCAATTCAGCATGGGGTAGTGATGGGGAAATACAATTCATGAAGGATGAACAAAACCAAATGTAGAAGCAGGTGTAGACCATTCAACCTATCCAGTCTTTGCCAATAAGTAAGGTAAGGCTGATCTGATAATCCTAAACACCACCATTCTGCCTTTTCTCCATAACCTCTGATTAAGTATATTCAAGACTGAAACATATTTTTAATGATCCAGCCTCTATAACCCTCTGTGGTAAAGAAATTCCACAGTTTCTAAGGTAAGGGGGAAATATTTAAAAGGGAGGTAAGGGGCAAACTTATCACTAAAGGGTTGGTGCATGCATGGAGTGAGCTGCCAGAGGAAGTGGTGGAGGGTGGGACAACAGTTAAAAAGCATTTGGATGGGAATAGGAATAGGAAAGGTTTAAATGGATCTGGGCCAATTGCTGGCAAATATGACTAGATTTACTTGGTTATCTTGTCGGCATGATCCATACGGACTGTTTCCGTGCTGCACATCTCTGTTACTCTGAGACCAAGCTCAAAAGATCTAGTAACATCTGTGGAGAGAAACACAGAAATAACACTACAAACTCAGGGGCACTTCTTCAGAAATATTTGGTTCGAGTCAGATCAGTTTTTTTTTGCAAGGTAAGTATTTAATATTTCCAGTTATTCCAGTAGATTTGAAAATTTCCAGGAATTACATCTTAATTCCAACTACTTATTTTTTAAATTTATCATTTCAAATTGGTTGGTTTCCAAGGAATCTAGAAGGGAATTGTAACATTTGTAACCAGAGTGATCTCATCAATCCTCTCACAGATTAAATAGAAGATTTAAGCAGCCTCTTCATTTCTTGTTGTTTACGACGTAGCAATGACCAGTTGTAGGGGGCGTACTGCATTTTCAGCATTCTTATCTAATGAACTCCAGATTTACGAGTTATGTTATAAAACAAACACAAAGCTGCACGTAATTTACTATGTTTTATTAGTTAAAATATTTCCACAATTATTTTGGTAATAAATCTCCATCGTGCCTGAAGCAATCTTTCTCAAACATCAACAAAATGGCGACTCAACTGGGCCTGCTGTGCAACACTCACATCTGCATTATATTACGACACACTTCATTGAATCTTCATAGCAAGTCATAAAGCTAAATACAACAAAATCTCATTCTAGTTATATGACTTACTGCCAGTGTACATCTGCTTTGGGCCAAACTGATTTCTGAATTAAATCCCTGCATAATTAATTTTCATATGCTGACTGTGGTATTAAGCCAAATGATGAATTTTCAATTATAATATTGTTTTGTGAAGATGATTTACCATTGGAACGAAGAATTAACAAAATATGACACAGTGATCTAGATTTTTCTATACAGACTGTGTGTGGGATGAAACAGGTGGTGCTCCATCAAGAAGATCAAAAACAGGAGCATAAATAAGTTATCTGTTCATTTATTCCTGTTCCACCATTAAATACAATGGCAGCTGGCCTTGTACCTTACCTCCACCTCCCTGTATTATCCCCATATTCCTTGAATCTGTTACTGTCTAAAAATCTATCAATTTCTGCCTTAAGTATTCCCAATGGACTGAATTATGAACAATAAGCTATGTGTCAATTTGGGGAATTTCATGGAGGGTTTGTCTCCATGAGCTCTAGTGGGTTATTTAACACAAATCCCCATACCTCACTTCATTATGTGTGCACCATGCCTCTGTGGTGCTCTAGCTGTACTACTGTGCACTTGTCAGCAGCAGAAGTACTCACCACTGCCAAATCCATGAGCAGATGAGATGCTCTGACATGGACATTGGATATTGTTGCCTTGATTTAGATGTCTGTTGCTCATATCTTTTAGCGCACATACTGTAGCAGATTATACATGTGGCACTAAGAATAAGGACTTCTCCCTGCACTCCCAAACCCCTAGCACACAAGAAAGGCAGCATGGTATAAAGGATAATGGTCTGGAACCTTTATGGTCCAAGATGTGAGATGTGCCATACCTTGTACAGGCTACAGAACCTTGGAAATGATTGCTACTTTGACAAGTATGATTCTTTCCAGCCCGTGGGACATAGCTTGAACTCTCCAGCCATGAGTAGGATTGATTTGTTATATTGAATGTCAACAGTGCTTCTCGCTAGGAGTTTTAATTGACACGGCAGATCAATGGGTGAATTCCACATAGTGTTTTGTGATAGCAGGTGTCTTTTGCTAATGTCTTATGATGGACCTCATATGTGTTAAAGTAGACCCCCTTCCCTCTCTCTTCCACTTCCATCACAGAATAGAACACTTTATCCACAATGGGTGTGGTGGTAGTGATTCCCATTTCCATTGGGTTCTTATAATTTGAGCGAGGAAGGAAAGTAACAAGTAGTTGTGCTTCTTGGACTGAATCACAAACTCAGCCTCACCATCTTCATGACTCACCCCAAACCTTCTTATTGTTTTCCTCTAAATCCTTCCTGTCAACTCAATTGGCTTTGATATCCCCACAATCCTACCTAACCTATTAATTTAGCTGCTCATCTTCCCACTTAAGACCCCTGAGCCCAAGCATAGAGTATAGTCACGCCAAACATCGTCATACACTGTCCCCTCCATTGTAGGCTGGGCTAGTGGTGACCATCAAATGACCCTTCTCCCACTATATCTACTGCCCTTGTATGCTCTGTCATATCCCCCCCTTATGTACTGATTTGTCACCTCCTTCACAATTATTAATGCAACTCTACCCCAGTATACTGCCTCCAATCCCACAGTTGACCTCCCCAGTGTCCGACCTCAGCAATGGACCCAGTAACCCCCATTCACTGGATAGACCTCCTGGACTGACTGTGGCCCAGCCCATATTAACTCAGGGAGACAGCTCTGACTGATGAGTACGTGGGTCCCTGATGAATCTCGATGTAGCTCCTGTCTGCTTTACCATGAATCCCCTGACTGCTTTTGCATTGGACTTTCAGGACTGACTGTGACCTACTTCCCAGATTGCAGAGGTACACAATCCCTGACCTTGGACTACTCAAGTGACCTACCATAAGCTCCTCCACTGACAAAGGATAATACCCTTGACTTACTGTGCTATGCCCACCATCTAAATGCCATCTCCCTTGATCTGACTGAGGGCAACTCTCCTTAGTTTTTGGGTCATTATCATTTAATCGAAACACATACTGTGTGAACCAATAGCACATGTTGTCAGAGCAATACTTTCCTTTAATTCATTGGATGTGGGCATCACTGGCTAGGCCAGTATTTATTGCCCATCAAAGTCAACTACATTGCTGTGGATGTAGAGTCACATATAGGCCAGTTGTGTTTAGGATGGCAAATCTCCTTCCTTAATGGACATTGTGAACCAGATAGGTTTTTGTAAGAATCAACAGCGGTTACCATTAGGCCAGTTTTTTATTTCCAGATTTTTACTGAATTCAAATTTTGCCATATACCATGTTGGGATTTGAACCCATGTCCCAGAACATAAGTCTGAGTTTCTGGAAAGCTAGTCAATGAGATTATTGCTATCCTATCACCTCCCAGTGTTGTGCAGCAACATGTTCACCTCCATGACTGATCACTGTTGACAACTGTGACAAGCTGCTTGTTCAAAAGTGCTGTGAACCTTTAAATGTTGAATGAGGTGGAAAAATGCAAAAAGGCAAGGCAGATTTGCTGTGAGCATCCAAATGGACACAAAATGAGATTGTGCTAAGAGAGCAAATAAAGAGACCTGAGATGATCCAATTCATCAGATGTCTGCTTGTTCTACCTGCAAAAGTGCCAGTGTGCTCAAAAATGCAGCACTGGGGTGAGAACTGCACTCTAAGTAAGTTGGAGATGTGCCATGATGAATGTAGAGGCTAGCCCATGTCTGATGCCAATCTCCTTGGATGGGTCTGTGGGGGTGCAGGTAGTCACAACTTATGGAATTTAACCTGAGATATGGAGGCTCAGATGAGCAAGTGGTGAGCCAGAGCCAGGCACTCACTGACTTTCAGGTTGGCAATTGCAGATGTCCAGTTGATATCTGGCATGTGGGAGAACTGCATATTAAAGAGGTGGGATTGGGTTATAACAGCATGCTGCTGCATACAAATAAGCTCCTTGCTGCTCACAATAGAGACTCTCATCTCACCATTCAAAACTTGGCTGTACAATTGGATGTTTCTTCTCAATGTTGAGAAGTTCACTTTCCCTGATTTCATCATATTTTCTCAGCTGCCCACATCTTTCAGTGCCCGGTGATTGTGTATTTACAGCTCTAGTTGGTAAAGAATTAGAAAGATTTCATAAGTATCTGGATAAGGAATCTCCTCATCTGTGCTCTAAATGGACAACCCCTTCATCTGAGGCAGTGTCTATTTTGTCAAGTCATTTTACAGATGACCTAATGAGCATTACGTAGGGTAAGCTCACAGTGTACTGAACAACTCTTTGGAAGTTTATCCATTTATGCATGGGACATCAAGCTGCTTAATGTTATCAGCAAGGGAGAATCATACAGAATTTACTGAGGGGACAGTGTAAATATTGTACCAGAGGAGAAGTCCCACTTTCCTATAGATAAATGTTTGGTGATTTAAAAAATGTTCCACAGTGTTCGCGAAAGGTCGAAGATTATATTCTTGACAGTGTTACTATTTAATGGAGCAATGATTGTGCCACAAGAAAAGTAATGATTTCATGAGATGTGCTAACGCAGGAAATCCATTCATCATAACCAATTAATGCAGCACCTTTAGAATGGATGGTGTATCAAATTATCTCACTACAGTCTTACAGTGCTTTGAACTGTTCCCACTATAAGCGACAATTATAGTTCTCTTTAACTTATTTCATCTGCTTCCACAAGCGCTGGCCTATATAACATTGCTGTGATTAAATGACACATGTTCCAATAATTGCTCCACAATGGGTATGATATATTTCTACTATTCTTACATTACTAACCCTTTCTGTACTATTTGCAAGATGGTTGTCTCCAAATCAATCTTCAACTCTTTCTCATCGCACTCTCTGTCATGTAAAACTTTACTGCCTGAATCTTAATTCATAACAAATCCCATTCGCCCGTCAACTTTGTTGATCTATGTTGGCTCCTGGATGAGAAACATATCAACTTTAAAATTCCCATCCCTGTTTCCAAACCCACCTCCAGCCTTGACCTTTCTGATCATAGTAATCTCCTCTATCCGTACCCAGCCTCTGAGATATCTGACCTCCTCCTATTCTGATAGTCCATAACGTGGAGATGCCAGTGTTGCACTGGGGTGGGCAAAGTCAGAAGTCACATGATGCCAGATAATAGCCCAACAGGTTTATTTGAAATCACAAGCTTTAGAAGTGCTGCTCCTTTGTCAGTGAAATCTGACTTCATTTGACAAAGGAGCAGCCCTCAGAAAACTTGTGATTTCAAATAAACCCATTATGCACAGAAGCAGAAGTAGGTACTTTGGGCCATCAAATCTGCTGCACTATTCAAAGATGTCATGATTTATTTGATAATACTTAACTCCACATAATCCTTGATTACCTCACTGATTAAAAAACTGCCTTGAATATAAGTAACTATATAACATTCCCCAGCCGTCCGCAGTAAAGAATTACACCAATTCACTATCCTGTGAGAGTAGTCCCTCCTTATCTCTGTATTCAATGAGTGAGCCCCTACTCTGGAATTATGCCCTCTGGTTCTAAACTCACCCTCAAGGGGAAAAAGCTTCTTGTGATCTAACCAATCAAGCTCCTTAAGGTTTTTGCATGTCTCAATCAGGTCACCTCTAATTCTTGTAAACTCTAATGAGCACAGGCTCAACTTACTCAAACTCTCCTCCTGAAAACATCCCGATGTGCTCAGGGTCAACATTGTGAACCTTCTCTCGACTGCTGCCAATGTCAATGTATGTTCAGTCTCTTGGGCTTCATCCCCACCTATCTGGAAAATTGCAAATGTAACATCCCCCCCCCCCCCCCCCCCCCGCCAAGTTTAAGAAGGGAGTAATGGCAAAAGGTGGGAAATTACAGGCCAATTAGCCTAACCTCAGCCATTGATAAGCTTTTGGAGCCCAGTTTGAAGGAGGCGATTTCTAAATACTTGGAAGTGCATGGTAAAATCGGGCAAAGTCAGCATGGTTTTATCAAGGAGAGGTCATGCCTGACAAATCTGTTAGAATTCTTTGAGGAGGTAATGAGCAGGTTAGACCAAGGAGAGTCAATGGGTGTCATCTACTTGAAATTGCAAAAGGCCTTTGACAGGAGGCTGCTGAGTAAGATTAAGGGCCCATGATATAAGTGGCAAGCTATCAGCATGGATGGAAGATTGGCTCTTTGGCAGAAGCAGGGAGTGGGGATACAGGGGTTCTTCTCAGGATGGCAGAGGATGACTAGTGGTATTTCACAAGGATCAGTATTGGGACCACAACTTTTCACTGTATAAATTAATGATCTCGATAAAGGAACTGAGGGCATTCTGTCTAAGTTTGCAGATGATACAAAGATAAGTGGAGGGACAAGTAGCATTGAGGAAGTGGGGAGGCTCCAGTAGAATTTAGACAGGTTAAGAGAGTGGGCAAAGAATTGGCAGATGAAATACAACATGGGAAAGTGTTAGATCATGCACATTGGCAGGAAGAATAGAAGCATGGGTTATTTTCTGAATGGGGAGAAAATTCAGAAATCTGAAGTGCAAAGGGACTTTAGAATCTTAGTCCAGGATACTCTTCAGGTGGACTTGTAGGTTGAGTCAGTAGGTTGGAATGCAAATACAATGTTGTAATTTATTTCAAGATGACTAGAATGAAAAAGCAAGGATGTACTTCTGTGGCTTTCTAAGACAATGGTGAAACCACATTTGGTGTATTGTGAGCAGTGTTGGGCCCCATACCTCAGGAAAGATGTGCTGGCCCTGAAGTGGGTCCAGAAGAAGCTCACAAGAATGATCCCAGGAATGGAAGGCTTAACATATGAAAAACATTTGAAGACTCTGGCTCTATACTGGATGGAGTTTAGAAAGATGGGGGGGGGGGGGATCTAATTGAAACATACAGAAAACTGAATGGTCTAGACAGAGTGAACATTGGGAAGATGTTTCCATTAACAGGAGAGACTAGGACCCAAGGGCACAGCCTTAGAGTAAAGGGAAGACTCTTTAGAGAGGAGATGAGGAGAAAGTTCTTCAGCCTGAGAGTTGTACATCTATAGAATCCATTGCCATAGAAGGCTGTGGAGTCCAGGTCATTGAATATATTTAAGACAAAGATAAATAAGTTCTTAATTGCAAAGAGATCAAAGGTTAGGGGGAGAAAGCAGGAGAATGGGATTGAAAAACTTGGATGTAGGTTTTCTACCTGAGCTGGAAGGTTCATTTTCAGATGTTTCATCACCATACTAGGTAACATTTTCAGGGGGCCTCTGGACAAAACATTGCTGGTGTTTCCTGCTTTCTATTTATGTTTGGGTTTCGTTGTGTTGGTGATGTCATTTCCTGTGGTGACATCCTTTCCTATGGTGATGTCATCTCCTGTTCTTTTTCTCAGGGGGTGGTCAATTGGGTCCAAGTCAATGTGTTTGTTGATAGAGTTCCGGTTGGAATGCCATGCTTCTAGGAATTCTCGTGCGTGTCTCTGTTTGGCTTGTCCTAGGATGGATGTGTTGTCCCAGTCGAAGTGGTGTCCTTCCTTTTCCGTATGTAAGGATACTAGTGAGAGAGGGTCATGTCTTTTTGTGGCTAGTTGGTGTTCATGTATCCTGGTGGCTAGTTTTCTGCCTGTTTGTCCAATGTTTTGTTTGTTACAGATTTTGTACCGTATTTTGTAAATGACATTAGTTTTGCTTGTTGTCTGTATAGAGTTATACAAGTTCATTAGCTGCTGTTTTAGTGTGTTGGTGGGTTTGTGGGCTACCATGATGCCAAGGGGTCTGAGTAGTCTGGCAGTCATTTCCAAGATATTTTCAATGTAGGAGAGAGTGGCTAGGGTGTCTGGACATGTTTTGTCTGCTTGCTTGGGTTTGGTACTGAGAAATCGGCGGACTGTGTTCATTGGGTACCCATTCTTTTTGAATACGCTTTATAGGTGATCTTCCTCTGCTCTGTGTAGTTCCTCTGTGCTGCAGTGTGTGGTGGCTCATTGATATAATGTTTTAATGCAGCGTCGTTTGTGAATGTTGGAATGATTGCTTCTCTGGTTCAATATTTGGCCCCTATGTGTTGTTTTCCTGTAGACACTTGTTTGAAGTTCTCCATTGGCTCTTTGCTCTACTGTGATACCTAGGAATGGCAGTTTGTTGTTAGTTTTCCTCTTTAGTGAATTTTATGCCAGTCAGGCAAGCAAAACTAATGTCATTTACAAAATACTGTACAAAATCTGTAACAAACACTACATTGTCAATCAGGCAGAAAATTAGCCACCAGGACACATGAACATCAGCTAGCCACAAAACGACATGACCCTCTCTCACTAGTATCCTTACATACAGATAAGGAAGGACACCACTTCGACTGGGACAACACGTCCATCCTAGGACAAGCCAAACAGAGACAGACAAGAATTCCTAGAAGCATGGCATTCCAACCGGAACTCTATCAACAAACACATTGACTTGGACCCCATTTACCACTCCAAGGAACAGAACAGGAGATGACATTACCAACCCAAGGAAACCCAAACACATAAATAGAAAGCAGGAATCACCAGCAATGCTTCATCTGGAGGCTCACTGAGGATGTTATCTAGTATGGTGACAAAATGTCTGAAAATGAACCTTCCAGCTCAGCTAACACACCTACATCCAGAACCTCAACCTAAACTACACATCTTCTCAAAACTTGCTAATTGAGAAACTTGTTAACCTTAAATGAATGGTGGAGAAGACTCGATAGGCCAAATGGCCTAACTTTTGCTCTTATATCTTATGGTTTTGATCTGTCGTTTACATCTCCTTCCTCCCCGAGCCCCTACCTTCAATAAAAATATGAACCCTTTCCTGGCTACAATTAGCTGTGAAGAAATGTCACTGGACCCGACACACTAACTGCTTTGTCTCCACAGATGTTGCCAAACCTGCTGTGTTTTCTAGCAATTACTGTTTGGAGTTTCTGAATACCAGGTTGTGGTTGGGATAGTTTGCAGCCACAGAGTAATTCTTTATGAGAAGAAACTCTTTTCTGATACAAGATGTAGTTTCCTGCATGATAGCAATCAGATATAAGCTACAATATAAATATATTCCACCCTTCAGGCACTTTGCCTGTATTTCTGATGAAGGGTTTTAGCCCGAAACGTTGATTTTCCTGCTCCTTGGATGTTGTCTGAACTGCTGTGCTTTTCCAGCACCACTAATCCAGAATCTGGTTTCCAGCATCTGCAGTCATTGTTTTTACCTTTGTTACAAAGATGGCGAAGAGACCTAGAATATATCTTTACGCTACCAGATCCTAAGCTTTTCTGCCTTATCCCCACTTGTATAACATCATTAGTTTGGGTGGAGCTTAACACAGTTTCCAATATTAACACTTTCAGAACCTTTTACAACAGAAATGGTATGGAACCTGGAATTTGAGTTACTGAAGGATTCCTGGTGAAATATTTCAGAATCACTTCTTACTCATCTTGACCTTCAAAAATTTTTCTTACTTAGTTTCTACTGGTCAAACATTATATAAAGTGTACAAATGAGTGCTCACTCACATTAACACCTAGTTTGGCATTAAATAGTAACAAAATGGTGGGGTCAGAGTTAGCAAAGTGCACTGGTTGGCTGGTCAAGGTAATGTTTGTGTCCCCAGGCCTCATTACAAACTTTCTAAACATGTCTCTCGTATGGATTGAGTTTACAAAAATGGTTCAAGGCAGCTAACAGCAAGGTGAAATACGAAGGGGCTCGTTTAGATGGGAGGGTGGGAATCTCAGCATGTTGCAGACTAGATATTTCCTTGTGCTTTCCAGAGAATGAATCAAGCTTCACCTGGTTTCAAGTAAATAGTTTAACACTTACCTTTGATAGATCTGTTTGGTGGACTCCAGAAAGTGTGTACCACTTTCTGAGTTTTTAATAAAGCCATGTCATGGTACTGGTTACATCATTGATCCATGACATTTAGACATTAAGGAGACTTCAATCCTGTCTTGGCCAACCTGAGTGTTAGAGAAGATGAAACAATGTCAAGCCCTGGTCAATCATTTGATTCAGTCTAATCTTGAATCTTCCCTCACACCATTTTTATTGGGGAAGGGGACATTAATTTCAGAATCACAGTGCCAGGTATGGAGAATAGCTATTCGACTGAAGTTTAGTAATTGAATCCTAAAAGTCAGTGAAGGCAGGAAAAATGAAATCAAATGGTAGATTGGGAGAGTGATAGAAGAAAAATTGAAAAGCATGCTGGAAAGGAAACATTAGCAATTTATATAGTGTATAGACCAATTTATGTAATACATTAAACAGAATTTTGCACAAGGTTTAAGAATTATACATTACATGTATAAAACCACTGTACAGAATGTCCGTTTTGTCGAATTTTTAAAAAGTAGTTTACAATGATCCATTACTGTGTAGCAATAATAGAAGAACAATCCTTCAGGTTAGTGATTTAATGCATTCTCACTTAGATTTATTCTCAGGCTTTTTTTTTTTGGAAGTCCACTATCTTCAGATACCATGCTCCTATTTCATATGTGCCACAGATTTCCATGAACAGCTGCTCTGCCCATTCGGTGACTCTAAAGATGGAGACAATTCTATTATTTTTCACTCAAGAACTCATGTCCTCATTGCAATGAAGCAACTGGGTTAACTCCATTTACTACCTCTCACCAGTTAATATCGAAACATTATTATTCACTGAAGTAGCTGTAAAAGAAGAAAATTCATTTCCGTCATTTCTTGTGACAGAGAAGTTAAAATTTTAACAAAATTATACAAAAAAGGCTGACAGCCAATAATTATTTCATGGCTCATTAAAAGTGCTACTTGGTGTTAGAAATTGCATTTTAATTGAAAGATAGGAGTAGTTATTTTTCAAAATAATTTATCAATAACACCCTGAGAATACTTTGGTTTGAAAACTGGGTTTCATCATCACGCTATATATCAATGCATTGAGAAGGTAGCGGCAAATCAAAATAACTTTTGAATAATGTTCATTGTTTAATGCTTTTTCAAAGTGCTCAAAATTAAAATATTAATTGATATAGTGATTGGAGCTTTCAATATTTGAGGAAATGATTTGAATGCCAAAATTCATCATGTAGATTTCTTGCTCTCAACCCAACTATATCAAACTGGAAATGTAATGAATAAATCAATGGCTTCACTTTAGTTTAACTACAAATTTTAAAATACATCCAGAATTCTTCATGCATTAAATTGACAACCAATGCTTTCTTTGGTGAGGAAGTGAATTAGATGTAATCTGTTCCATCTTTTAGTAGCTACTTCTACTTTCTGTCTGGCACATACTTGGCATTTGAAAACTCAGAAGTGCAAAATAAAATGTCAGCAAGGATTTGTTAATTAGGAGATATGGTAGAGTCAACAACAACACAATATACTTGTACTAGTTAAGACAGAAGACACTCTGCCTCTTCTTTCAAAAGCTCATGTATTTCCAGCAATTTCCTCCATTTTCCCTGGACCTCAAACAGGTTACCCACTCCCAGACTTTCACACAGAAGCAGAGGCCACAGTGACAATGATACGAAGCAGTGCTAATTCACATCAATGCACAGTCTAACCTGAAATGCATATGGAAGTTGTTGACCTCAGTAACACATTGGCCCAGTGTTGAGATCCCGTGCAATTTTAAAATTAAATTTATCCAAAGCACCCCATATGGATGGAAATGCAGCATCAATCTGAGGTGACCACTGAGAAAGGGAAATGCAGAAGGCAGGGTTATGATCATAGAGGATGGGAGTCCTGGGATGTGGACGTCTAGATTTACTGTGTGTGTCCTGGAGAAGCAATCCACCTCCTCCTAGCTGTGTGTGAATAATTTGAGATATATTTTTGTTCAGGTCTATTTGCCGTTTCTATATTCCAGGTGGCTGAGCTGCTGAGCTGCTACCAGCTCAGTGTGACCGATTAGAACTGAGATGCAGAGAAATGTCTTTACTCTGAGGAAGATGATTCATTGAAATTCTTTACCCCAGAGGACTACGGAAGCTGAGTCTTTGAGGCTATTTAAAGGAGAGATTGATATTTTTCCGATTATCAATGGTGTAAACTATTATGTGGGTAGTGTGAGTAAAAGGCATTTCAGTGTTTGGTCAGCCATGACCATATTAAATTATGGAGCAGACTCGATGGACTGAATGGCCTATCCTGTTCCATTGTTTCTTAATCACTTATTAAATATTCAGTTATGGAAGTTTGCTCAGGTCAGTAAGCACTTTTGCATTTCCTCAATTATAGTCTGTGCACTAGTTTATAAAGGAATCTCATGATAAATATTTTAAAAGATTGTCTCATTGTAAATGTATGGTGTCTTTGAAAAGTATTAAAATAATGTATGCTCACATTTCATTCGTAAGGAAAAATGATAGACAATTCTGTGTTATGAATAGATCAGAGCAAATGCAGCATTGCTACCAGGAAGCCTCCCAAGCGTAGACAATTGTAAGGTTCATCTGAAATCTCATAAGGGTTTCTTCATAAATAATACATGAATGACTGAAATATGACAATCTGAATTATACAAAATCAGCAAGGGGATATGCCGTGTGGTAGAGCAGGTTAATTAAATGCGACAGGTGTTCGTTATAGTAATTGCAAAATTCATCCAAACCAATAACCTGATGTAATGGATTTATTAGCAAGACTCCAGAGTCAGTAGGGAAATTCCAATGGAATACCAACAATCTGGTTGGTATGCTGCATTATTTAATATTCAGTTATGAATTAGTCAACAAAATTATCTGACCTGCTCTTGTAGTCACAGTATGTATTCAGTTTAGTTTCTGGTGAATGGTAATCCCCAGGATCTTGAGGGGGCGAAACATTCAGAAACGCTTTTGACCTTCAAGCATCGATGGTCAAAGTCTCTCTTGTTGGAAGTTGGTTATTGCCTGACACTTGTGCGATATAAATGTTTTGCTGGCCCGATCCTGGATTTTGTCCAGGTCTTGCTGCACATGGACACAGACTGTTTCGGTATCTGAGGAGCTGCAAATGATGCTGAACATTGTGAAATCAGCAGGACCTCTGACCTCCTGACTGACAGAAGGTCATTGGTGAAGCATCCTGAGCAACATTGTCTTTAGTATGTGATAAGTGGATAGCTCTTGTTGCCCAGCAGCTACTCTCTGGTTTGATGTAGTTGAAAGATTGTTGGGACTGACTAACACAGAATAAACATATTACAGTATCATTTACTGAAGAATGATCCAAAAATATTTGCTCCCAGAAAACAATAAACCTGCTGAGTACTGAGTAAGGTCTGGGGAGATGTATGCATTTTCAGGAAATGTGTAAGCTTTCTTTGTTATTCTTTACATGGATCCTTTTGCAACTGTTCTTCAAGGTATTTCAAATGTACTTTAGCAAATTAAAGCTGGTGTGATACAAATATCCATACACAGTAGTCTTATGAGACCACATTCAGCTCAGTTAAATGATAAGAATGTACACTACCGTCTCTTTCTTTATAGCAAAAGGTCAAAAGGTCAGAAGACAAAAATAAATAACAGGTTTTTTTTCCTTGCGAAATATTGTGCCAAGGTTTGATCAAAAAGATGACAATTATTGATTTTTACATTGAAGGCTGGATCTTGATAGAGTAGCTGGTCTCCTCACATTTCTATGTGTTTTCTGCAATTTAATATTCCTGTAAACTGGCTCTATTTGTGTGAACCTAATATCCCCGGATTTGCAGGCTACCCATTAGGCTGTCTGCAATCATGGAGCAGTAAGGTCTTTACATTTTGACAACACTGTGGAAAGATGTGACAAAATGGTTACACTCTAGGCAATTGATGGCAGTCACAAAACACAGTGAAAAACAGGGCCAACTCGTAATGGTCAATAAACATCATCATCATCATCAGTGGAACCTTGTAGATGAAGATAACCCTCTTCCATTCTCAGGGTGAATCTGTATGTAGCTGTACAGCCTGATGAGACTTCTGCAGACTCCGCCACCTTTGGAGCAGAGGGTGGTCATGGAAAGGGATGGGCGGGGCTTTAGTGTGGTCATGCTGTTGTCACCTGGCTTTCGCTTTTTCCTGACTGCAAGTCTTGAGGTGTAGAAACAGGGTGCATGGGATGGGGGGGGTTTGAGGAGTAGACAATGGCCTGGTGGTGTAATTGCTAGACTATTAATTCAGACACTAAGGTAGTTTTCTGGGGACCTGTGTTTGAAACCCACCAAGACAGAATTTGAATTCAATGACAATCTGGAAATAAGAGTCCAATGATGACCATGAAGCTGTTGCTGATTGTCAGGGGAGCAGAGGGGGGAAATATCAATCTGGTTCACTAATGTCTCTTAGGGAAGGCAATCTGCCATCTTTACCTCTGGTCTGGCCTACTTGTGACTTCAGTCCCACTGCAATGTGGTTGACTCTTAACTCATGGGGCACTTATCTCAAGGATCTACTCAAGATAGTCACAGTCAGAATGCTAGCATTAATGGAGGAGAGGTTGCTTTATCATGCACTATACGGTTACCTGCACACTTATTAGTCTGGAGAAACTATCCCTGAGGTTATTTGCTCTAAGTAAGATCCCTCAACCCCTCGTGCACATTACTTCATTTAAATCTGCGCATAGTAGATGATCAGTTACAGCTCTCTAGTGTTGTATCTAAGAGCTCTCTCTTCACATGCTCATTCTAGAGTGCTATCTTCTTGTTTACTGATATTAGAAACATGCATTTCAGTTACATCATCATGAATCCCATTATTCTACAATAAGTGAATTAACACAACTAGATCATTTACCCTGAACAGAGAGAATTAAAATTGGCTTGAACATGTCCAGTAAATGTACGCCAGCCAACAATAAATCAAATCAAATGTTGTGATGCATAGTCAAAAATGAAACAAAACGTATTAGTTGAAATCATGCTCTAGCTGTTATATTCTTCTAATGAATGTCCATTATTGGTCATTCAGATATAGAGGGAACATTCAAGCCCACTGGAAAAATCTGCAACATCCTTATCATCCAAAAACTGAATTATGAGGTCAAACTGCAAAAGTGGAACATTTCAACCTTGAAAGAAGCAAAATGAGGGATTATCTCATCGGATAGGAAAGGTAGATCCAAAATACTATTGATGTACATTTCCCAAGGAACGTGGATGGAGTGATGTGTCTTATTTGTTGAAGTAAATGCAGTCAGTTATTGAGTCAAAAGGAAATTTGGCATGCAACATCCCATTCATAGTTTGAAGCTCAGACCCTCTCATAATCCAGCCAAAAATCTTTGCCATTCTAGCTGCCAACTTCATGCAAACTAGATCATTTTGATCATCGAGGTCTCTATTGCCATTTGATGCAAATGACTTTGTAATTCAATCCTACCCTGTTCACTATCTATTGTATATTAGGCAGAACATGAGACTACAACCAAGATGGCCAAATCAATGCTTTATTATCTTACCCTGTGTTGGGCATGTTCATGTCATGAAAATATTTAAACAATTAACAGGGGAAACAGTGTAATGAACTAGTTACCAGTACTTAAACAATATAACTTCAAAAACAAACAAACAAATGTCTGCATGTATTCAACTAAGCAAAATAACTGCTGACTTCTTCTTGAAATTAAACACATGAATCTATTCTAACAGCCGATTATTATCTCCAGTAGCTGATATGACGAGAACTCCAGCCCAGTGTTTAAATTGACATGGGTGCAGATGTCATTTATCATCTCCTGAACTAAACTAAACAAATGCAATTGAACTAAGGAGGCACAGACAAATTTGAATTAGAACCAGAAACTCTTGATAGATATCTGAACTTCCAAACAGTGGAGTTGGAAATCTGAGAGCCAGTCAACACACAGGTGACTGCAATTATGGGGGATTGTGGTACATTCCTGCATCAACTAAAGTGGACAGAGCAGTCTTAGAAATCAATAATAAATTGAAAATGAATGAGACATTTACCCAAATCCCCAAAAACCTGGTAGATGAAGTTTCATAACAGGAGTAGAATCATAGAAATTGCTTTCTAAAAGTAGGTGTTTTTAAAAGAAAGTTTAAACAATTTTGTTCAGAATAACAGTTGTTGAGATTTGCCTTTGCAAAGTTTGAATTCAACCTAAATTGAATCTTTAGAAAGAAAGAGTCTCTTAGTTGCTGTGCATTATTGTCATTGTCATTATTTCCTAGCTATTTTACAAAGGATGATCTTAATATATAGAACAGACCAGGGAAACCAAATCTATCACATCGGAAATTGCAGGGAATTGGACAAGACTCTGAAAGCCAACATACATCTGCACACAACAGTTACAAAAAAATTACTTTACAACGAGGCGAGACTATAAAATTGACTTGATGTCAAATATGACCAGCAGTAATAACTGCACCATCAGATCTGAGGAAAGTAGAAATGGTTCATCAATCAGTGCATGGAGGTTAAAGCCAGCTAAACCAAATTGCAGATTACAAAAACAATTCTAGTGAAGCTTTCTGCAGCTGATGATGAATGGCTTCAGTACTGCTTGGGTACTGGCTGCTGAGAGGAGTATTAGTTTCTAATTCCCTTACTACTATAGAATGGCCAGATGACTGCTGGAGACAATCTTGGTTTATAAGAAAGATGCTCTCATTGTTGTAAGCCTTGACCTCCTGAATTGCATTCCTCACATATGCCTTTGTCCCAGGCTTTCTCAGTGCTAAATAAAGTCACCAGTCACGAGATGTGGATCAAAGAAACCGTTTCTGATTTGTTGTTGACAAGATTGTGCTGAGTTTTGTCCAGTTTACACATGGAATCATAGACACTAGGTGCAGGAGTAGCCATTGGGTCAGTTGAGCCTGCTCTGCCATTCAATATGATCTTGGTTGATCTTCTATCTTAGCACCATATTCCTGCTTTTCTCAATATCGTTTGATGCCTTGGTCTGAAAGTCAGGTAAATCGGAGTACTGAGCGTGCTTTTCCAAACACTGTCAAAGTTTGGGAATATTTTGGGATTAGTGGGGCTCCATTTATAGTGCATGAGCCCAGTGGGTCATAATACCTGTATTAGAATTAGAAATACTCAGCAGGAAAGGTCTGACCTGTGGGAAGAGAAATAAAGTGACCTATTTAAATGGTCTTTTGTCAGAACTGGCAAGTGTTTAGGATGTGACAGCTTTTAAGCAAGTACAAAGATTAGAAAAGGGGGACAGGGTGTAACATAGGATTTGAACATGCAGACAGCTGAAAGATCATAAGGCAGGGATTCTTTACTCCACTGACATCATGTCATTACAAGTGTGAAGGGAAGTTGTAGTTTACATTAGTTTGAGGAATCCTTTACAAAAACTAATGTTGATGCTGTAAATCAGAAACCCAAACAGAAATTGTTGGAAAAGCTCAGCAGGTCTGGCAGCATCTGCAGAGAGAAATCAAAGTGAATGTTTTAGGTTGAGTGACCCTTCCTCAGAAAGGTTGCTCAACCTGAAATGTCAACTCTGATTTTTCTCCAAGATGCTGCCAGACTTGCTGAGCTTTTCCAACAATTTCTGTTTGTGTTTCAGGTATCCTTTGTCTGTCTGCTCTCCCCCCTCCCCCCCACACCCCCAAATCCAGTCTTTGTTCCAAAGAGGGTCTATTTTACTGCTTCAGCATCTATCACTCACTATCCCCACCTGTTCAACTACAGGGCAAAGAGCAGATAGGAAGACATGGAATCGAGTGGGGAACAGGAATGATGAAATGACTACCAGGCTGAAGATGCAAGTTAAAGGAAAAGTAAATGGAAATGGCATCAAATTTAAAAAGGAAGGTGGGTCTGGAGGAAGTTAAAATAGGAAAATGCTGAAACATTTTCAACAGTTGTTGTCTGAAACATGGGAGAATCGATTATAATCTGATATTGTTGAACTCAATGTGGAGTCCTAAAACCTGACAAGTACCCAGTTGAATGAAATTTCATTCTGAAAGCTTCTGTTGAGCTTCATAGGACACTATAGGTGACTGTGGACAGTGTGGGAGACTTGATTACAAATCTTCATTAGCAAAATTATTGACCACAACAGACATGTATATGCTAGATTTTAGAAGAGTCAGAGGGGACTTAATTGAAACTTAAAAGTTCCTGAGGGGACCTGACTGGTTGGATGTGCAAACTTAAGGCCCTTAAGTAATCAATTAACAACTACTTCAATCTCACTTTAAGGCCTACTCCTGCCTGGGCTACAGTGATGTCTGCTTCAGTGGACAAATGAAAACAGCCCAACCAGCAAGTAAACCCATGTGGGCTACACAGTTGAAGAGGGACTGGATCTCTTCAATTGGATTAATTTGTTCGTGATCAAGGGCATGGAGTTGGGCAGGGGCCACCCCCTCAGCCTTGATTCCAATCTTGGTGAGCACCATCTCCCAGAAACTCACTTCCCATAGGAAACCCTCCCACTGACAACACTTGCTTATGGACCTGTTGGCTGTTCCAGCAGCAGCAATGATTTAGCCAATGGCACTGCCAAGGCTGGTGTTGTTGTTCAATTGTTAGAGTTGCCAGCCTCTGATTAGCTGGTAGCTAATAGTGGTTGGGCATTGTATCTTAAGGTCGTCAGTTGACAGGAAGATTATCTGGCATACATTGATGGGCACAAAATCCAGCTGGTCTTCCTTCTGGGAATGGGCCCTGGTCTCAGTGCTTTTACAGGCAACTTATGAGACCCCTGTCTAGGAAAGAAGGTTCCACTCACAATGTAATAGTGTGATTGCTTTGTAGAATATCTTCATTCATTCTATAAGCATGGCACCTCGTGAGCAATTATCACATGTGTTATGACACTAAAGCACCAAACCATGGACCATAACATGTTGGTCCTTGTTGAAGATATGTTGTAGCTTGACAGAACCATTTCTCAGTTCAAGTACTGCATTTCATGTTAATTCAGTTGAACCAAAATAATAATAAATATATATGTTTCATTTTTTAATCTAATTTTCTGCAGAAAAAGTGCCTGTATGTTGACAGCTATTGGCCTCAGAAGCAAGAAAAAAGTTTAAGAACCCTGGAATCAAATGCAGAATGATAAGATTGAAAGCTTTGGAAATATATATCTTAATTTCAAGAAACATGCTCTCCTTGCCATATGCCATTAATAAAATAAGTACATTGGTTGGAACTGAAGTAAAACCTCTCTCTGCTTTTGATGTGTAGGAGCTTGCAATTACATTGACAAAGATGTGATCAGCTCAACACTTAAAGGCACATTGCCAAAAGATATCTTTCATTTCATAAGACAGAATAAGAAGATAATCTACATGCCGCGCTTTTCCAGCAACACATTACTTTTAAAAGTCACTACTTTTAAAAAAAAAATATTCATGGGTTATGGCATCACTGGCTGGGTTAAGATTTATTTCCCAGTCTGAACTGCACTGTAGAAGATGGTGAGTTGCCTCAATGAGCCACATTAGAAATCACACAACACCAGGTTATAGTCCAACAGGTTTACTTGGAAGTACATGTTTCCGGAGTACTGATCCTTTGTCAGGTAATTAGTGGTGAAAATGTGTTGCTGGAAAAGCGCGGCAGGTCAGGCAGCATCCAAGGAGCAGGAGAATCGACGTTTCGGGCATAAGCCCTTCTTCAACACATTTTCAGCTCTGATCTCCAGCATCTGCAGTCCTCACTTTCTCCTCAGGTAATTAGTGGGACAGGATCATAGGACACAGAATTAATAGCAAAAGATCAAAGTGTCATACAACTAATGCAATGGATTGAAGAAACCTAGATTGCTGTTAAGTCTTTAATCACTTAGAATGCATCATCCGAGTTGAGAAGTTACCTTTTATTATAAAACCTTAAGTTACCTCGGGCATGTGACTTGAAAGAAGTTCTGGGGTTTATGTGTTAATGATTGGAAACCTGCAACTGATTGTATGATTTTTTAAAACTTTGTCCATCCTAGTCCAACACTGGCACCTCCACATCCTTGAACCAATGCAGTCTTTGGTGTGCAGGTATGCTCACAGTGCTGTTCGAAATGTGGAAGCAGGATTTTTACCCAGGGACTTTGAAGGAACGATGATGTAATTCCAAGTCAGGACAGTCTGTAGATTGGAGGAGACCATGCAACTGGTGGAGTTTCTATTAAACTGCTGACCTTGTCTTTCAAGGTGGAAGGGAAGGTATTGTTGACATATCCTTGGTGAGTGGGCAGCAGTACAACTTGTTGACGGTACACATTGCTGCTACTCAGAGTCATTAAATGAAGTGAGTTTGTGTTGATGATGGAAAATATGGAGCCAATTAATTAGGCTGCTTTTTCCATTTGGTGTCATCCTCTTGAGTATTCAGCCAGGAAAATGGAGACTATTCAAAGTTTGTGAGAAGATTTGTAGCTCGGGTGCACTTTGTTGTGGTTGTGTTCGCCGAGCTGGGAATTTGTGTTGCAGATGTTTTGTCCCCTGTCTAGGTGACATCCTCAGTGCTTGGGAGCCTCCTGTGAAGCGCTTCCGTGATGTTTCCTCCGGCATTTATAGTAGTTTGTCGCTGCCACTTCTGGTTGTCAGTTCCAGCTGTCCGCTGCAGTGGTCAGTATATTGGGTCCAGGTTGATGTGCTTATTGATTGAATCTGTGGATGAGTGCCATGCCTCTAGGAATTCCCTGGCTGTTCTCTGTTTGGCTTGTCCTATAATAGTAGCCACACACTCAGATGACAAGCAACATGAGTTCGACTGGGACAACACTACTATTATAGGACAAGCCAAACAGAGAACAGCCAGGGAATTCCTAGAGGCATGGCACTCATCCACAGATTCAATCAATAAGCACACCGACCTGGACCCAATATACCGACCACTGCAGCGGACAGCTGGAACTGACAACCGGAAGCGGCAGAGACAAACCACTATAAATGCCGGAGCAAACATCACAGAAGTGCTTCACAGGAGGCTCACAAGCACTGAGGATATCACCAAGACAGGGGATGAAATGTCTGCAACACAAATTCCCAGCTTGGCGAACAGAACCACAACAATGGAGACTATTCCATCGCACTCCTGACGTAAGCCTTGTAAATGGGAGCTAGGCTCTGGGGAAATAGGAGTTGAAAGTCCACAAAATTCACGGTTTCCAACTTGTTCCCTTAGCCACAGTACTTGTATGGTTAATCCAGTTCAGGCTGTATTGATGGTAACTCCAGGATGTTGATAGTGGGTGATATAGTGATGGTAATGCCATTGAATCTCAACTGCTGATGGTTAGATTGTTCTCGTTGGAGATGGTCATTGTCTAGCACTTACATGGCCCAAATGTGACCTTCCACTTGTCAGCACAAACCTATATATTTGCCAGGTCTTTCTGCATTTGGACATAGACTTGAGCAGTTATGAATGGTCTGAAAGCCATGCAAGCATCAGCGAGCATCCTGATATTAAGATGCAGTGAAGGTCTTTGATGAAGCAGTTGAAGATGATTAGGCCTAGGATATTCCCCTGACAACTGCTGCAGTCATTTCACAGGTAAGAGATGGCTGAGTTCCTACGGCTAATGGCGATACAATGGCTCAGTAGTTAGCAGGCCTTATGCGCCACAGACTAGGTTTTAACTGTCTGTATGTAGTTCGTATATTCTCCCCATGTCTGCCTGGGTTTCCTCCGGATGCTCCGGTTTCCTCCCACAGTCCAAAGATGTGCGGGTTTGATGGATTGACCATGCTAAAATGCCCGTTGTGTCCAGGAGTGTGCTGGGTTGGCTGTGGGAAGTACAGGGTTGCAGGGATAGGTTGGAGGGGTGGGTTTTGGTGGGATGCTCTCTGGAAGGTTAGTGTGGTCTTAATGAGCTGAATGGCCCTTTCCACACCAAAGGGATTCCATGATGCTATGAGCCAACTTCCTTTGTACAAGATATGACACTAGCCAATGGGGAGCTCTCCCCTTGGTTCCACTGACCTCAGTTTTGCTCAGATTTATTTATGCCACACTTCAACAGATGATGCCTTGATAGCGAGGCCTATCACTCTCACCTAACCTCTGTTGTTCAGCTCTTTTATCCACATTTGGACCAAGGCTGTTATGAAGTCAGTCACCCTGACAGTACCCAAACTGAGCATCAGTGAGCAGATTATTCCTTTGCAAGTGCCACTTGATTGCATTGTTGATGACCCCTTCCACCAATTTACTGATGATCAGCCGCAGAGTAATTTGCAGAGTTTGACATGTCCTGCTTATTTTGGGAAGGGATATAGATGGGTGACGGACATCTACTACAAACTGACCGACTCCCACAGCTACCTGGACTACACCTCCTCCCACCCTGCCCCCTGTAAAAACGCCATCCCATTCTCCCAATTCCTTCGTCTCCACCACATCTGCTCCAAAAACGCACAACCCAGATGGCCTCCTTCTTCAAGGACAGCAATTTCCCCCCCGACGTGGTCGACGATGCCCTCCACCGCATCTCTTCCACTTCCCGCTCCTCCGCCCTTGAGCCCCGCCCCTCCAACCGCCACCAGGACAGAACCCCACTGGTCCTCACCTACCACCCCACCAATCTCCATGTACAGCGTATCATCCGCCGTCATTTCCGCCACCTCCAAATGGACCCCACCACCAAGGATATATTTCCCTCCCCTCTCCTATCAGCATTCCATAAAGACCACTCCCTCCGTGACTCCCTCGTCAGATCCACACCCCCCACCAACCCAACCTCAACTCCCGGCACCTTCCCCTGCAACCGCAGGAGGTGCAAGACTTGCGCCCACACCTCCCCCCTCACCTCCCTCCAAGGCCCAAAGGAAACTTCCATATCCGCCACAAATTCACCTGCACCTCCACACAAATCATCTATTGCATCCTCTGCACCCGATGTGGCCTCCTTTATATTGGGGAGACAGGCCGCCTACTTGCGGAGCATTTCAGAGAACATCTCTGGGACACCCGGACCAACCAACCCAACCACCCTGTGGCTCAACACTTCAACTCCCCCTCCCACTCCATCAAGGATATGCAGGTCTTTGGACTCCTCCATTGCCAGACCACAACAACACGATGGTTGGAGGAAGAACGCCTCATCTTCCACCTAGGAACCCTCCAACCACAAGGGATGAACTCGGATTTCACCAGTTTCCTCACTTCCCCTCTCCCCACCTTGTCTCAGTCAAATCCATCGAACTCAGCACCGCCTTCCTAACCTGCAATCTTCTTCCTGACCTCTCCGCCCCCACCCCAGTCTGACCTATCACCCTCACCTTGACCTCTTTCCATCTATCGCATTTCCAACACCCCTCCCCCAAGTCCCCCCTCCCTACCTTTTATCTTAGCCTGCTGGACACACTTTCCTCATTCCTGAAGAAGGGCTTATGCCCGAAACGTCGATTCTCCTGTTCCCTGGATGCTGCCTGACCTGCTGCGCTGTTCCAGCAACACATTTTCAGCTCTGATTTCTAATATTGTCTACTGGATATGAGTGCTATCGTTTTAACAGAACAGAGTATGAGTCTTGAATTGTTTTTCTAGAACACCATCGAGCCCTTTAGCCTTTTCAGTATCCAGTGCCTGTTTCTTGATATCACATAGAATGAATCAAATTGGCTAAAGACTGTCATCTGTGATGCTGGAGACCTCGGGGGAGGCCAAGATGGATGATCCACTTGACACTTCATGACTGAAAATGGATGTAAATAATTCAGATTTGTCATTTGAAATGATGTGCTGCACTCTTCAATTGCTAAGACTGGGGATATTTATGGAGCCACCATCTCCAGCAATTTGTTTGATTGTCACAGCTGTATGTGGCAGAACTACAGAGCAGAGAGTAGGACCCCTTATAGGTCAACAAGGTCATCTTTGGGTTGATGGGACAGATATTAAGTGAATATTTTGGGTCAGATCTTACTGTTGAGAAAGAAATGGAGGTTAGAGAACTCAGGGAAATAAATATTGATGTTTTGAAAACTGTTCACATTAGACAAGAGGAAGTGTTGAAGGTCTTAGAAAACATAAAAGTAGGTAAATCTCCAGGACCTGGTCAAGTTTATTCCAGAATGTTGTGGGAAGTCAGGGAGGAAATTGCAGGGCCCCTAGCAGAAATATTTATATCATCTATAAACACAGTGAAGTACCAGAGGACTAGAGGATGGCTAATGTCATGCCACTGCTTAAGAAAGAGTGTAAGGAGAAACCTGGGAACTATAGACCTGTGAGTCCAATATCGATGATGGATAAGTTGTTGGAGGTGATTCTGAAAGATAGGATTTACAGACATTTGGAGAGGTAAGGAATGGTTAAGGTTAATCAGCATGGTTTTGTGCAAGGGAAACATGTCTCACAAACTTGATTGAGTGCTTAAATGAAGTAATCAAAAAGATTTAACAGTAGATGCTGTTTTCTTGGATTTTAGTAAAGCCTTTGACAAAGTTCTGCATGATAGACTAATTAGTAAAGTTAGATCACAGGGAATTCAGGGTGAGCTGGCCAGTTGGAGTCAGAGGGTGGTGATGGAGCATTGTTTTTCAGACTGGAGGCCTGTGACCAGCATGTTCCACAGGGAAAGATACTGGGTCCACTTCTGTTTGTCATTTATTTAAATGATTTGTATGAGAATATAGGAGACATGGTTAGTAAGTTTGTTGAAGATACCAAAGTTGGTACTATAGTGGGCAGTGAAGAAGGTTATTTAAGGTTACGAAGAGATCTTGATCAATTAGAACAATGGGCTGAGGAATAGCAGATGGAGTTAATCTGGATAAATGTGAGGTGTTGTATTTTGGGAGTACGAACAAGGACAGGACTTATAACACTTAATGGTAGAGCTCTGAGTAGTATTGTAGATCAGACAGACCTCGGAGTTCAGGTACGTAATTCTTTGAAATTTGGGTCACAGGAAGAAGGGGTGGTTAGGAAGGGATTTAGCATCCTTGTCATCATCGCTCAGACCTTTAAGTACAGGGGTTGGGATATCATGTTGAGGTTGTACAGGATGTTGGGAAGGCTTCTTCTGGAGTATTGTGTGCAGTTCTGGTCTCCTGTTAAAGGAAGGATATTATTAAACTCCGGGGGGGGGGGGGGGGGGGGGGGCACATTCTGCCCTTCCCGGCAGCATATGCATGGAGATGTGATGGGTCAATAATGTGACTGGACTCATAATTCAGTGGTCCAAGTTAATGCTCTTGGACACAGGTTCAAACCTCACCAAATTAACTGTTAGAATTCAAGTTTAATGAATATATCAGGAATATTAAACCGCTTTCAGTAATTTTGACAGCAACAGCTATTATTATTTGTCATTGAATCCCATCTGGGTCACTCCCCCCCCCCCCCCCCCCCTCCCCACCCCTCTCCCTGTTTTGGGAAGGACATGGTCTGATCTGCATATGACTCCAGAGCCATAACATTGTGATTGACTGTCAAACTGTCCTCTTCAATAGCTAAGCATGGCACACAGTTCAAGGGCAATTCGAATGGGCATGGAACGTTATACCTGAATTAAATACAAAGTCATTTAGTCCTATTAGACTGTACGGCTGCTCTCTCATTGGAGAGAGGCGACAAGAGATGATTTAATCTGATGGTCACCATGAGCAGACCAGCTTGTGACTACCATCACCATAAGAGAGAGGAAGAGATTGAGAAAGAGAGTTCTTCACAGTAACCCCAGCCATTTTGGGAATCAAACTCATGCTGTTAACATCATTCTGCATCAATAACCAGGTGTCAAACCAGCTGAGCTCACTAACCCCTTGTGTCTGCTGTTTTTCCTTTCCAAATATATAAAATGTAATTCCCTTTTGAACATCTATCTTGTGACTTAGAATCACAGAATCCCAACAATGTGGAAATAGGCCATTTGGCACATTGATTCTACGCTGAGCCTCCAAAGACCATCTCACATGGACCCAAGCCCCTACTCTATTCCTGTAGCCCTGTGTTTCCCATGGCTACCCCACCTGGCCTGTGATTCCCTGGACTCTATGGGCAATTTAGCATGGCTAATTCACCTAACCTGCACATCTTTACATTTCTTCCACTACTTTCTTTCAAACAGTGCATTGTGACACCAACTAGGTGTCCCCTTGGTTGTTTTTTGATAAATATCTTAAATTATTGTCCTCTGGTCAACAGCCAGGTGACTGACTAAAGGTAAGGTGATCTGTGAGTGAGCTTCTATACTTCTATAAAGGGTGCTGTTACAAGCCACTGCCTTATTAAATAGATGCTGTTTGATCAGAATACAGGAGCCTTGGTTGTGAAAGTGTCAGCTGAGCTTCTTCTCATGGTTTGATGCTTGCTGTAACAATAATGGTTACATTAATGATGTTAACACTATATTTGAACTTCAGTCTATTACAGAAGAAACTGCAAGTAATTATGTTACTATGGAAAGGGGTTGAGCAAGTGAAGTGCCATGAGAGAACATGTATAAACCTGCAAATTAGGGACAGATTTCAGCCATTTGGCCCTTTGAGTGTACTCTGCCATTTGATAAGATCTTAGCTGATCTATTGTGGCTTCATGTCCATTTTCCTACCTATCCCAGGTACCCTTTTACTCCCTTCTTAGTCAAGAAGCTATCTACCTTTGCCCTAAAATGCATTTTCTTCATGTCATGTCTTGAGCTAATCAAAGAGAGGCAAGATTGACACAAGTTGAGGAAGACTGAATAATACATGAAAGAATTTGGGTGACTGGGATGAAGGAGAGAAAACAGGAGACAAGGAGGGAAGTTAAATGATGAAGGAGGACCAGGTGGAGAAGAAATGGAGCTGGATGGATACAGATTGGAGAATTTGAATTCTAGGGAGAAATTCTATGGCTCTTCCTATGCCAGCATTTGGCTGATGTCACAAGAGGTTTGGGATGTGCTAACCTGCCCATTCCTGTCTATGTGTACTGAACCTTCATCTCATCAGAGCAAGGTGGCTGGGTATTGGAGGACCAGTGGAGAGGGGACTGTGATGACCTGCATTTCCTTTCCATCAGCTCAATGTTTTGAGTCTAACGGAGAGGAAGCTTGCAGGGAGTTCTCTTTCATTCTGCAGATCCTCACAATCCCTTACATAACAGGCAAATGCAGTTTTTTTTTCTATATTCATGGGTATTGCATTTCGTCTCTGGGCAGAGCGCTGACCTTCCCTTTGTGGTTTTTGCAACTTTCATCTCAGTGTAGATTGAGGCAGAGAATAAATTTTGTAATTCATCATTCATGAAATGAGGGTGTCACTGGCTGGGTCAGCACTTATTTCCCTATCCCTAGTTGCCCTTGAGAAAGTGGTGGTGAGCTGCCTTTTTGAACTGCTGTAGACCATTTGGTGTAGGTAGACTCTCAATGTCATTATATTTCTGTGGTTAATCATTCAGATCCAGATTTGATACTTTTTACATGAGAGAGGATTGGATGGGGCAAGCCAGGATGAAATCTACCCAGCACTTTATTCTGAGTGGGGTATTTGCTGCCCTGGTCCGTTGCCATCTACTAATTGAAGATATCCAGTTCACTGCCTTTCACTGTATGATAGTTGGAAAGGTACACTCATCGTAACTGGAGAAAAACTGTTTTGCTTTATGCTTCAGCCTGGAATTATATTAAGTACATGCAGTGAAACAGAAACATTGATTACAAATGAACTTGAGGCTCTGTCTGGGAAATGTTGCAGCAGTTTTCTGGGAAAGCTTCCACTGTGTGGCTTGCTGTATTGCAAAGGAACTTCAAAAGCAAATCGATGGGCTACATATTCCCAGAGGAAAATGAATGGGCTTCCTTCTCCTCTAGGATGTTGGTTAGATCATTAATGGAGAGATCAAAATACTTATTAATAGTGGCAACAGGAAACAAGGTGGGAAGGATGTGTTGCAAACTCCGTGTTCACAAATGCCAGAAAATATGATTTACTGGTTGTTAACGTCAGTTAAATGGTCAGATTATTCTCTGTACCTATACTTTTCATGCTACATTGCCACCCAGTGTCTATATCTTGAAATTGCATGCCACATCTTGGGTCAAACCTGAGAATCAGTTTTCTGTTTAATGCTGTACAACAGACTTTTATTTATCCTCACGTTAATTTATGACAAAAAACTACAGGGAAATGTCACAACTTTGAAGTGGATTTCTTCTTTGATAGACTCTGGCATAGGAGTCTCCTGAATATCATGTTCAGACACATTCAACATATTTAATGCATGCAATTACAGTTGCTTTTCACTTCCCCAGCAAATGTTAAGTGTTTGGGTTAATCACCATAACTGTTGTTTTGATAGTCCAGTCCTGATATGGTATGTTGTGTGTGTACAAAATGTTTATGGAATATACTAATCTCACTATACTTTAATGGCATTAATAGAATTTGCACTGTACTAAGGCTAGCAGCACATCAATTTTTCAATCATGCTTTAGTCAGTGATCTACCATGTAAACTTCAATGTATAATGTTGAAGTTTCTATCAGAGATATATGGCACTTCCTTGATAATTCTAATTGTTCAAAATTTAGTTCTGCTCCAAGTCTCCAGTTCAGTAGGGTCCACCATTTACTAAAGTGGCCTGATTACCTGCTTTTTAATGAAATCTGACTGTCATAAATCTGCTAACACGATGGATGGGACCAAGCAGTAGAGTAATGATGTGATCTGGACCTGACCTCATTTTAGCCACGTGTATTCTTCAAATCTCTTCCAATTGATATGAGTTTTATTGTTTCAGTTTATAAGTTGCTTTATCACACAGCAGGCAAAACCTACATAACATCAGCATATGATGAATGCAATGTGCTACAAGGGAAGGTGACAGTTCAAATACAGATGCTGTTGCAACTTATTGGGGTTTGTGTGGTGTTCTGTCATAACCCCTAACAAAGGGGTTTTGAGGCCACAACCAGATTAACCATGAGCTTGTTGAGTGGTGACACCATGAATTTGAATGGGATGGTCATTGAGGACAGATCCCCAAGGGCAGAAATAGGCCATTCAGCCCATCGACTTTGGTCTGCCACTCAATGTGTTCATGGCTGATTTGATAATCCTCAACTTGGCTTTCCTGCCTTTTCCCCATAACCCTTGATTGCTTTACTGATTAAAATCTGCTAACACAATGCTGTGTCTCTTGCTGGGAATGAACTTTGAGGTATTCCAACCAGTTTTGTCTAATTCGGGAAGCAGTGAAACATTGCAGCTTATTTCAGAGATGAGAAGATTATTGTTTTGTCGTGGGTGGAATTTAGAATGAAAAGAGTAATTGCTTTTCATAAGATCCTCCAAGTAATTGATGAAATATGGCACCTACTGCACCAGGTTCTGAGTGACCCAGTGTAGGTGTCATAGTAAGAATAGGAATGCTCAATAATCACTATGTTAAAGATGTGAATCAGATTTATGAACTCACTTGGGTCTTACAGATAGCTCTAGAATTGTCAAGATCATCTACTCCTACTTTCTACAGCAAGGAGGTCAGTCCAGGTTATAATATATACAATGTAATCTCTGGATGCCAAAGTCTTTGTGCTGGGGGCTGGGAGGTACACAACTGGTTTCCTTCCTACTCATGCACAAAATACAGGCATTGCTTGGTAGCCAAGGATTTACTAGCCATCCTTAATTGACCTCGAGAAGGTGATGATGGCCTTCTTGAACTACTGCAGTCCATGTGGCATATAACATTGATAAGGAGGGATTCCAGGATTTTGTCCCAGTGACAGTGAAGGGAAGGTGTTTTATTTCTGAGTCAGGATGGCGAGTGGTCTGGAGGGGATCTTGCAGGTGCGAGTACTCCCATGTACCTGCTGTCTATCCCTGTAGATAGTAAAGGACATGGGTGTGGAAGATCGAAGTGATGCTGACCCCCACTTTAATCAGCTGATATATGTTCAGTTACTCAACTGATAAGTGAGTAGTCTTTTATTTCCTTCCTTACCTCTTAAAAAAAATAAAATTGCACTTGCTTTTTTCCAATAAGGAACAATTCTCAAACATAAAGATGTTTGGAAAATTAGGACTGATGAGCTTGCAACTTCTTAATTTTCACCTATTGTGGGAACACCCAGATCCTGGAAGTTCGTCTCTCCTAAGTTTCTGCTACTTTCTCCGAAACTAACTTATGTTAATTCCACTAAGTTCAGTTCCTTTGTTTACTTTAGGTTCCTGCCAGCAAATATTTAGTTGAAAAATGTGATGCTGGAAAAACACAGCAGGCCAGGCAGCATCCGAGGAGCAGGAGAATCGATGTTTCGGGCATAAGCCCTTCTTCAGGAATGAGGCTGGTGTGCTAAGAGGGCTGAGATAAAAGGTAGGGACGAGGGAATTTGGGGGAGGGGCGCTGGGAATATGATAGGTGGAAGGAAGTGAGGGTGAGGATGATAGGCCGGAGAGGGGGTGGGGTTGGAGAGGTCAGGAAGAAGAATGCTGGTCAAGAGGGCGGTGCTGAATCCGAGGGTTGGGACTGAGATAAGGTGGGGGGAGGGGAAATGAGGAAGCTGGAGAAATCTACGTTCATCCCGTGTGGTTGGAAGGTTCCTAGGTGGAAGATGAGGCACTTTTCCTCAAATACCAATAAGAAAGACTTGGCTTCTATCCTTTTGGTGCAAAAGAAAGTTGAAACAATGAGTTTTGAATCGACCAAATGTCATTTAGTGCAGTTTTTCTTTTTATTTGTGGGTGAAATGATATGTAATAAGTTGAGTGCAAATGAGTGTTTTTTTTTTATTTTCTTACACTATTTTAGTAGGCTTGGAGAAAACATTTACTCAAACGATACAAATATGGTCCAGGCAATTACTCTAAAATAAGATATAATCGAGTGCTTTCTTTCATCAATTTTGAGTCATTTTACCTCACATTGTCCCTGTGCAGTGACTCAAGGACTGCTGCTCCCTGCAAGATATATACATATGTAGTACAGAAAGCTACAACGTGCAGCTTGACAAGAGCCAGTGCAGTAATTCTACTAAATGGGAAAATCATCTGTCAGACAGCCACCAGTAGAATGGTGTTCAAAACCAAGTCTCCTGGTAATACAGCTGCAGTGCTTTCACTTTGTTGAACAAAGACCTGAGCCGGTGCGACATTGCTTGCCGCAATGTCCTGTAAACAAAGAGAATGGTGATAGCTGTGGAGAAGTAGCCAGACAATTACTGAGGCTTATTTCACAGGTCTTAATGTAAAGATGACCGCAGTCTGTTTTGAACACAACTGGGATTGGCATACAACTGAGCTGCATAAGTCTAATTTATATTCGACATTAAGTATTTTAGAGAACTTTGATCTTCATGTGTGACAGTTGCATACAATTAGATTTGGCCATTATTTTTGAAGAATTATGTTATTTATAAGCTCAAAGCAAATAGAGGGCAAAAATTCTATTAAACTGGCACATATTTTTTGTGGACTATTACTCCAAAACAACACCTCACCTATTGTTTTCTTGCACTAATTTTATGTTGCTTAACTGTAATGATGATAGCATAATCCCTGTGCATAGACACCCAGGCACTTGACCTTTGGGAATTACTTGCATTTATAGCAGTGGTTCCCAACCTTTTCAGTATCAAGGTACACTTCAACAAAATGAACAATCCCACACACGCACGCTTTTTGCAGCTGAAGTGATTGCTCACAACCATCACATTTACTTGCATTTACTATGCTTACGGCCTTACGAGAAAGGTTTGTAACACAGTGCATGTGACAAGTTAAAGGGGGATGAAAAGCAGGAATATTTCCAATCCACCAGCAAAAAGACACCATCTTCGACTGTGAGCACAGTCCCATTTTCAAAATCTGCTCAACTTAACTATTTCTAACCATTCGTGAACAATGGATCAGAGCAAAGTAGAATGTAGGAAACCTGGGCCTGCAACTGTGCACAGACCCTTTGGATGCAGGGAGGAATTGACAAGAGGACCACCCACAAATCTTGCTCCATCCTGGAGGGTTACACATGCACAGTTGGTGCCTGGTGTCAGCAGATATGGTTTTCACTAATAGGCAGCAAGGCTCCGAAGGAGATTGGGAGCATAGCCTCAGTGTTAAGGTGAAGTGGCACTGCTTCCTGAAATTTTCATGGCCTACTTCTCACCATATGCAATGGCACGCTGTTTTAAACCCCACCTCCCCCACCATTGTTCTACAGTACAGAGAGCTGACCTCCTAGTCTTATTTGATTTCAGTTCATTGGTACACAAAATGCACCTTCCAAATGCACAGGTTAAACCAAGATACTCTGCATTGATGCCACAACAAGGCATTTTCCTTAAGGCTCGTTGAACATGGCAAGCACTGTCAATAAAAGGCAAATTGCATACTCAGGGACACATGCAGGTGGTGTTTGGCTTGTGCACATTGGTGATATACAGTTCTCATATTTCTTATTGTGTAGAATAGGCAGAGGAATGCCACCCAACTATGACCCTGAGTCTTCATGAGAAGAAGATACATAAGATTACAGGGAATAAAAGAAGTTTGGGAAAGGGAGATCTTCTGTGAGTAAATTGCTGATATTAACTTTCATTTGACATTAATTCATACCGTCATCTGAAGGCAAAACCTAGCAACGCTGTCTAGGGATCCATTTCAAAAGGTAATTCCTGTCGCCACTTCAATATTTTCTTCCTCTGCTCCTCTATTTGCCGAAATATGGTTAGAACCCAAAGCACAGACTTCTGTGGTAGCTGCCATTTTGTAGTGGGAAGCACTAACAGTGAAATATCCATCTTATGAGAGAACACAAAGCATAGGTGAAGTTTATGAGTACAATCCAGTGTCTGCAATGCTCGTCTGAGACTGCCTCGTGCTTTGAAGCCCAGGGAATCAAACCATATAATGGCCTGTCTGCTGCTCGTGATTTATACAATCACTGCACAGTGAGCAAAGCTGTTTCGAAGTGTCAAGTACATCTTCATGAGATATTGATGCAGTTCAGGTCGGAATTTATTTAGGTACATGAGCTAAAAGGAACACAATATATTGCTTGGCTGAAATGAGGGTGGGGTGGGGGGTGTGGTGTGTAGGTCAAAGGCTTATATGAAGTATCAGTACAGTGGTTTTCATATGGTTTCATCATTTTGGGGAAGCATATACAATCAAAAGGGTTTGAATGAGCTCATTGATTTTTCATATTCCAACCATCCTACAAGACAGACATAGCCGATTTATCCCATTTAGTCAACACTGCTGTTTATGCTGTACTCAAATCTCCTCATATTCTATAACCTTTTATATTCTTTGCTATTCTATAGATTCTCATTTTTAAACATTTTTCATTTCTTTCTCTCTCATGCATCAATGCAACTGGCCTTTAAATATAATTTTCTGCTATTGTGGAGAATAATCCAGCAATATTCTCCCATGACTGAATTTGGAACCTTCTCGCCAATACCAATTTCAAATTAGCTTTAAGAGCTTGTAGCTCTGTATAGGAGACAATAACATATTTATGGGCTTTAACCTTTTAGGGTCTAATGGAGTCTGTTGCACAATAAATGTGCATAGTGCAGCAAGAATTGCACCAAACATTGCTATGCACATCAGACACTGAGCTGATCTGTGGACAGAAAGCACAACAATATGAAATGCTAATGCCCAGTGAACAAGATGAAGAATTCATTATTATTCACAAGATGCCTAGAGAAAATTCATCATTTTAAACTTACTATAAACTTTCAGAATTTTGATGGCTTTCATCCACCAATTATATTATAAGTTTACATTGCTGACTTAGTAACCCTAGAGTTTAGACTCATAATCCATAGACACGGGTTCAAATCTTAACATAGTAGTTGTGGAATATAATTAAATAATAAATTCTGGAATTAAAAATATTAATAATGATTGTGACCATGGAATTCTGGAATTACTATAAAACCTACATTCACTAATGTATTTCAGGGAAGGAAGTCTTCTGTCTTTACCCAGCCTGGCCCATATTTCACTCCAGACCTGCAGCAACGGGGCAACTCAGTGGTTAGTACTGCTGCCTCACAGCACCAGAAACCGGTGTTCGATTCCAGCCTCAGGCGACTGTCTGTGTGGAGTTTGCACAATCTCCCCCGTGTCTGTGTGGGTTTCTTCTGGGTGCTCCTGGTTCCTCCCACTACCCAAAGATGTGCAGGTTAGGTAGATTGGCCACGCTAAATTGCCCATGGTGTTCATGGGGTGTATAGGTTAGGTTCATTAGTCTGGGTAAATGTAAAGAAATAGGGGATCGGGTCTGAGTGGGTTACTCTTTGGAGGATTGGTGTGGACTTGTTGGACCGGAGGGCCTGCTTCCACACTGTAGAGATTCAAATGTGGTTGACTCATAATAGCTCAGTAAGTCACTCAGTTGAATTCAATACCTTCTCAAGGGCAATTAGAGATGGACAAGCATGCTGGTCTCATCAGCTACACCCATATACTGTGGCTGAAGAAAGGATTATCTTGAAGAGATCTTTCTGTGTTGTAGTAGTTTCTTTGTTGAGGCACTAGTACAGGATGGGGATGAGATTTTATTTCAGCAGTATCACAAACTGGGTGATAGCAGATCAAAAACATGTTGTACAAAAATTAGCTGCTGATTTGCATCACCAAACTTGCATGACTAATGATATTGAACTTAATCCTCTTGGGTATGATGAATACAAAATCTTTGCTTTTAAAGCCCAGTGTGGCAGCTCTAACTTCAACCAAGTGCTAGACTCACATCCAAACCTATTTCTCTTTGGTATCTGTGAGTGAATGACCCTTACAGATTGGGATGAGTCTGAAAGAAATTAGAACAATCAAACAGAATACAGTAAATGCATTTCTAGACTCCAAGCTTCATCGACTAGCCCAAACACAAACAGCAGCAGCACAGGCAAATGTACTGACATTGAAAACCAGCAGAAACGTCAAAGAAACGAGTCAGTTGCTTGCAATCCAGTTTAAAATGGCACTACTTACACAACATAATTCTTGGCTGATTTTTCTTTCCATTCGGGAAAGGAGAAAAGCCAAGAGGCGTTATTGTGCAGAGCTTGCTCAAAGTTCATGACCAAGGCAAAGAAGTGACAGCCAAAGCTAATAGGGTATTTGGTTATATTAATAGAACCATTCACTATAAATCAAAAGGCCCCTTTCTAACATGACATTGGGTGTTGGTTAGACTGCATCTGGAATAATGTGCCAAGGTTTGCTATCTTTATGTGCTGGAAACTTCACATTGGGAATGGTTTATAAGAGACAACTGCCTGTGTTCTGTTTAAGTATGGCTTTGGAATGGGGCCCAAAGAAAGACATCTGGCAGAAGCTGTTGGACAGGACAGTAATGTAATTAAAACCAATTAAATGAGCTAAAACCAAGTATTATCTTATATGGCACATAGCCAGAGCAAGAAGTGAGGAAAATAATTTATTGATAGTTCACTGCTGCAGTGGGTGACTCAATCACCCCAAAGTCATATTAGTAGACAGATTCACTTCTGAGATAGACTCTAGTTTTGAGGTCTGCTCAGCCACTGATGTTATAAATGTGAGTGTGTACTCAATCACCTAGTGATTTAATAAAGGTGTACTATGTTTACTGGAACGGTATCCAAGTTGTTGTGTGCCATTGATACCTATACCTTTAGACGACAGACAGAGGATCTTATTACTTCAGAGCAGACTGAGAGGTGATAAGATAGAAGTGTAAAAAATAATGAAAGGGTTGGATTTCATGTGTAGTGACATTATTTTAGTTAGACAGATTGGAGCAGTTAAATGCATATACACATCATAGAATCAGGAATAGGCTCTGTAGTATAGCTCAATATTGCATGTACCTTTTATTGCACCCTGATAACACTATGTTATTGCAATAACCCCAACTCAGCTTGATGATTGGAATTCCTTGTTTCTTTGACTCTGCTTGTGGGCGAAACCAATGGCATACAATCTGAGGAGAGACAGTCACTGGGGATAAAGCTCCAGTTTAAAGATTTGAAATTTGTGGAGATGAATTGATATCATTAGAATTCAACAGATGAACAGGAGATTTGTACTAGACTTTCAAAGTCATGAACAATTTTAATTGCGTAAAGAAGAGGAAAGTGTTTCCAGTGATAAAGAGATCAGTGGCCAGAACAGGGAGAAAGTGAGGACTGCAGATGCTGGAGATCACAGTCGAGAGTGTGGTGTTGGAAAAGCACAGCAGGTCAGGCAGCATCCAAGGAGCAGGAGAATCGACATTTTGGGCATAAGCCCTTCATCAGAAATGAGGCTTGTGGGTCGGGGCTGAGAGATAAGTGGGAGGGGGTGGGGTTGGGGTGTAGGTAGTTGGGAAAGCGATAGGTGGATGAGGGAGAGGGAGAAGGTGATAGATCAGAGGGGGCAATGATGGATGGGACCAGAGGACAGTGCCGAGTTGGAGGCTTGAGACTGGGATAATGTGGAGGGAGGGGAAATGAGGAACCTGTTGAAATCCACATTTATCCCGTGTGGTTGTAGGGTCCCAAGGTGGAATATGAGGCATTCCTCCTCCAGGCGTCAGGTGGTAATGGTTTAGCAGTGGAGGAGGCCCAGGACCTGCATGTCCTTGACAGAGTGGGAGGGGGAGGTGAAGTGTTCAGCCACGGGGCGGTGGGGTTGGTGGGTGCGGGTGTCCCAGAGACAGTGACCAGAACAGTCAGACTAGCAAAGATCCCAGAGGTAACTTGACATTCACATCAAGTTGTTGTGATCTGGAATTTGCTGCTTGAAGATTAGATTCAATTACAACATCCAAAGGAAGATTGGATAAATATTTGAGCATAAGAACTATTTAGGGTTTGGGGACCAGCAGGAAAGTAGGATTAATTTGATAGCCATACCAAAGAACCGGCACAGGCATAATTGGCTGAACACTATGTGCTTAATAATCTGTTATTCTATGGACCCTGTGGTATAGAATTCCTCCTGGATCTTGGAAGAGAGGTTAGAGTGATTGTAAAATAAAAAGGGGAAGCCAAAGAGATTCCCACAGCTTATAAAACAAAAGCTAAATTATTGCCCACACTTCCTTTCGATCTTCTGCATGTAAAGTATGTGCTTAGGACCTTTGTCATGCTCCTTATTTTAACTGCCAGAAAAGGCCATTCAAGACTTTGACGTGACCTGTCTCCTCCTTCGCCCTGCATGAAGAGATAATATGCAACACAATGGCCAGGAAGAAGTGCCATCTTGGCAAACGCCATCAAAATCATCAGGGGTGTAGGCAGAATTGGAAGAAAGGAAACTGGCTTCATTGGCTATAGCCAGAAAACCAAAGGGCACAGATTTAAAGTAACTGGCAAAAGAATCAAAGGCTCAATGAGAGAAATCTCTTTTATACACAACAAGTAATTCTGATCAGAATTGCACTACCTGAAAAGAATGCACTACCTGATGGAGGAAAACTCAGTGGTGATTTCTAAAAGGAATTGATTGTGGTCTAGAAGGGGAAAAACGTATAATGATTGGGACAAACTAAGTTGCTTTTATAGTGAGCTGACATGGGCTCAACAAAAGGTCAGAGTTGGTAACAGAAAAAACATAATACTGAAATTTATTTCACCTTTAAGTCTTCATGCTAAGGCCTGTATACGTGTTTCATCAGAACCACTTTTATAAAAGTATCAGTTTAACTGAGAATGTAAAGCATTGTCACTCAAATCATATTGGAGGAGGACGTGGGAACATGGGAAAGGATGTATTGAACTCGTTGGTGTAGTGGCCCTACATTTGAAGATTAGAAAGTATCCTTAATGATAACCTGACGGATGCAAAGACACTAAGATCAGCTGTATTTTCCCCTTTATGTCCTTGGATACCCTGCATCCTCTATGATCAGAAGTGTAGCAGAATACTCTTGGTTCCCTTATCTCAGGAAAGATATTATTTCATTGGAGACAGTTTAGAGAAGGTTGAATAGTATAATCTCTGGTTTGGAGGGATTATCTTATGTCAGTTATGAGCAAAAGTTAAACAGGTTGGGATGCTACTTAGTGGAATTTGGAAGAATGAGAGATTATCTCATTGCTACATATTCTTAACAGGCTTGACAGGATCATTGCTGAGATGTTTCCTCTCGTGTGAGAATTGAAGATCAGACGGCATAGTTTCCGAATAAAGAGATGCTAATTTAAAACTGAAATGAGGAGGAACTTCTTCCCTCAAAGGGCTGAGACTCTTTGGAACTCCTTTCCACAGAGAGCTGTGGGGGCAGGTTCCTTGCGTATATTTAAGGCTGAGATAGATAGATTCTTGATCATTAGGGGTATCAAGGGTCACGGGGAAAGGGAATGTGAGTGGGCATGAGGAGTGGCGAATCGGCCGTGATTGTACAGAATGGCGAAGCAGGTCCGAGGGGCCAAATGCCCTACTCCTGTTCCTGTTTCTTATGATCTTACGGATTCTTAAATTTACAGTTTAATTAGTCACAAGTGTGGTGCTGGAAAAGTACAGCAGGTCAGGCAGCATCAGAGGAGCAGGAGAATCGACATTTTGGGCATAAGCCCTTCATTTTGATGAAGGGCTTATCCCCAAAACAATGATTCTCCTGCTCCTCGAATGCTGTCTGACCTGTTGTGCTTTTCCAGCACCACACCCTTGACTCTAATCTCCAGCATCTGCAATCCTCACTTTCTCCCAATTTAATTAGTCACTTGTATTTTCTTTTGCTATCAATGTTGTCAGTCCAATCGCTATACACACTATGGTAGTTTATTTAGGCCTGCTTCTTTTTCTTATCTACCCTGTAAGGTGTTGTCATTCACACTATACATAACCAAATGTCTTTCTCTAATGGAGAGAGATGCCTCTGGCCCTTTGTGGACTCTAGTTAATTATATTGTCTTACATACTTTGTGCAATAATTCTATGGGTTTCTCAGTACAATTGTTAAAGTCCCAAATTACTAATAGTGTATAATTTCAGGATGATATGCTTGTTATTTAATAATATTCAATTCATATAAACACATTTGATAGTCTCATGTGGAATGGAGGTTTAGAATTAGGTAACAGTGAATAGTTTAAAATGAATCATTCAAATCAAATAATTGCTGCCAATGCAAATTCAAACCTAGCCCCTCTAATCCTCCAGGGCCCCAGGCATTTTCAAAACAACACATTGAAAAACAAGATAAAATTATATTCTGTGATGTGCTATGATGGGGTTACAAGGTATCCACTGAAAATAATTTATTGAGACCACCAAATCAAGGCCTCTTTTAAGGCACCTTTTCCACTGCATGGTTTAGATGCAATGCTGACGTTGCTGAAAACTAACATCATAGTTTGTAGTTTGTAAAAGTTGAGTTGAATTAGCGGTGCAAGCACATTCTAATTGCTTGTATGCCACCACAAATGCATTCCTGTTAGCCATCAACACAGTAGCTGCTTTACAAACACATGCTAAAATGGTGAAAATTTATTGTTTAAATTTTGGAAACATTCACATTTTAGCTCAAACTATTTCTACAAATTATTTCACTGAATATAAAAATTCCTGAAATTTCTATTGTATCCAAAAAAAATGTGGATTTTCAAACTCAAGAGAATTCCCCAATTAAAAATAAAAATCTAAGTTGAATTTTAATTGAGAAGCATCTAGCTTTCCTTTGACTTAAAACCACATTTCAGTCACAAATCTGCCTCAGAGTAGTCTTTAGCATGTTGGCCTCTCTTCACGATTTCAAGTTTCTCACAGGGGCTGTCAGGTCCTGCTGGTCAACTCTTATAAAAATGTCATCCAGCCTTTCCTCAAGACTGTCTTACTACAGCCTACTTCAATGCAGCTGGTAACTCCAGCCTTGCTTTATTGTGTCAATGCTGTCTCAGTCTTATTGTTTTGTCATTCATGCTTGAATAGCAAGCTCTTGCCTGGGAATATGAAGAGTGTCACATGCATCAGCTATTCCCCAAGGTTTAAAAAGCCACAGAAAACGCTGATGTTCATTTACAGAGAACACATTAGAATGAGATTCAGTTGTGACTTTATTTTTCAGAAACACTCTTTCTGTTCCATTCATTGAATTACCTTCAGCTGTGATGTATTAGCACAAACATAGAACATTACAATCAATCTTAATCAAATGTGCCACAAGTATTTTTTTTCCCCCTCTTTAACCAGCGCAGTTGGCAGATATGGTTACAAGCAGAGGACAATGAACATAAAAAAGCCGCTGTGAGGCGATGGAATTATAAAATGGTTATTGCGCAGAGGAAGGGCATGTGACAATGTTGGCTCTTTTTTTACCAGTACCTTCCAAATTTGTGAACCTCCACCAGCTGAAAGGACAAGGCCACTAGAGGTTTGGGAACACCACCACATGCAAGCTCCCCTCCAGTTCACACACCATGCTGACTTGGAACTATATTGCCTTTGCTTCACTGTCATAGGATCAAAATCTTGAATCATAGAATCCCTAACGTGTGGAAGCAGGCCATTCAGCCCATTTGGTCCACACTGGCCCTCCAAAAAGCATTCCATCCAGACCAACCCGACTATCCTATCTCCTTGGCCCTGCATTTACCATGGCTCACCTACACATCCCTGGGCACTATAGGGCAATTTAGCATAGCCAGTCTTTTTCTCAAAGTTCAGCTCTTTTGTCCATGTTTTGACAAAGGCTGTATTGAGTTCACTAGATGAGTGGCCCTGGCAAAACTCAAACTGAATGCCAGTGAGCAGGCTATTCCTTTGCATCACCACTCATAGCACTGTCAAAGGCCCCTTCCATTGCTGACGATGATTGAGTGCAAACTGATGGAGTGGTAATTTGGCTTGCTTGCACAGGGCATAGTGGGGCAATTTTCCACAGGATCAGGGATATAGTAGTATTGTAGCTGTACTAGAAAAACTTGATAGGGGCATAGCTAGCTCTGGAGTTCACGTCTTCAGTACAATTGCCAGAATGTTGCTACGTCCCATAGTCTTTGCTATTGAGCTTAGTCATGGGCTTCAAAGTCTCCCATTTAATGCCCTTGCTACCCTAAAACTATCTTCCAAGTGGTTCAACATGAAGAGGTACTGATGCATCGTCTAAGTAGAGGCAGTGGGTGATTACAGGAAATTTCCTTGTCACTATTTGATCTGATGCCAGAAGGTTTCATAGGGTTCAGAATTAATGTCAAAAATTCTTTAGGCAAATCCTTCCCAACTGTATATCACTTTACTCCCATCTCTGATAGGACAATTCCTGAAGAAGGGCTTATGCCCGAAACGTCGATTCTCCTGTTGCCTGGATGCTGCCTGACCTGCTGCGCTTTTCCAGCAACACATTTTCAGCTCTGATCTCCAGCATCTGCAGACCTCACTTTCTCCTCTGATAGGACAAGACTTATCCAGGGCTAGAAATGGTGGTGTGTTGGGTATTGTTCTACAAGGTTTGGTTTCGTGAGTAAGACTTGTCAGGTTGTTGTTTGACTGATCTGGGAGATCCCAATTTTGTCACAAGGTCCCAGATGTTGGTAAGGAGGACTAGGCTGGGTTGACAGGACTGTATTTACTGTTGTAGCTTCTGGTCAATGTTGAATGGTCCGGCTGGTTTGTTACTTTGGTTAGACTTGCTTCCAACAATTCATTGTCTTTTGTGGATGTTTCAGAGGGCAGTTAAGGTCTGGAGTCTATTGTAGGCCAAACTCAGTAAGGATGGCAGATTTCCTCCTGTGAGGAATATCAGTGAACCAGTCAAGTACTTATGACAAATAACATAGTTGCCTAGTCGCCATTGACTAACTTTTAATTCCAGGTGTTTCTTTATTTTTTCTTGTAAAATTTCTCTCTTCAGGTTATTATCTGATTCCTCTCTGAAGGCCCCTGTCATATTTATCTTCAACACACTCCAAAGCAGTGCATTCCGTTTCCATTCCAGATCTATTGCTGATCACTGCTTAGAAAGGCTTTTCTGTAATGCCTCCACTTGTCCTTTGGCCAATCACAGCAAATAGTTGTCTGCTGGCTCAAAACCCATTCACCAAATGGCTGTCTTTCTTTAGCCACACGATTTTGGAAACTCCTATCAAGTCAAATTGAGCAAATTTGATGAAGGAAGAAAATGCAGATAAGTCTAGATTTTCTGACAGCATCCTTCAGATTGTAGTTCAATGTACGAGGGAGAGATCTCAACAACATCCAGTAAGTAATGGGTAGACCGGGCACAATAGATTTGTTAAGGAACTTAATGTGGTGACTTACGCCCGGTGAACAGGGAAAGATATACAGAAGAAAGTATCCAATTTAATGAAAAGTGATGAATGCAAGAAAGAAGGACAATTCATTTGTCTTAGCAATATACAACTATCTATTGCTATCATTGTGTCTGCCACAATGGAGGACAGTGGGATTTCAGCAAAAACGAAAGGGGAAAGAAAAAGCCTGTATAAAGAGAATCCCTTTGAACTACAGTAGGAAACAAGCCTCAGAAATATCTCCTTGTTGGAAACAGGCTAATTTCTCCAACAAAGTAAAATGGATGCTGGATAGTAACATAATAGAAATGGTGCATGCATAAAGTCAGCTGAACCACTTGGTCTCCAGATGTCATAGGGAATTACCTATTGCCATTACTTCACTTGGAAGTCAGGGTGTCACTGAATGCATCATTGGGACTGTCATGAGCACCAGGCATACCTACCACGTGATCAGTAAGCTACACATTAATTTATCTGCCTTAACTTATGTGCACTTTTGTGGGCGGCACGGTGGCACAGTGGTTAGCACTGCTGCCTCACAGCGCCAGAGACCCGGGTTGAATTCCCGCCTCAGGTGACTGACTGTGTGGAGTTTGCACGTTCTCCCCGTGTCTGCGTGGGTTTCCTCCGGGTGCTCCGGTTTCCACCCACAGTCCAAAGATGTGCAGGTCAGGTGAATTGGCCATACTAAATTGCCCGTAGTGTTAGGTAAAGGGTTGGGGTATGGGTGAGTTGCGCTTCGGCGGGTCGGTATGGACTTGTTGGGCCTAAGGGCCTGTTTCCACACTGTAATGTAATCTAATCTAAACTTTGAAATTATTCATATTAAAGCAGACCAGCAATCAAGCATTTATTTAAGGTTAGTTTATTACAAGTTATTTTTGAAGGTCTCTTAAGGACAAAGATACAAAGTTATAAGCAAGCAATTAAAAAAAAGATTAAAACATGAACAGATGAGACAAAAGAATACTACAAGAAGCAAGCATATGTGAGTCTCTGAGACACAACATTGGAATCCATTGCTTGGGATCTTGCTGAAGTCGAAAAGATAATATTTGAATTCAGATCCAGCAACTGTGATGCTTAATTGGATATTTGGTATTTCTGATAAAGATGGACAGCAGGCGATCATATTTTGGGAAGGAGATAAGGCTTTTTGTTCTTCATTAGTTCGGTGGTTTTTGCACTCTCACACTGTCATACCTTCCTTCAACATTAGTTTTCTTTGTTGTCTCTTTGAACTCTCCTGTAAAAGCCTTCCTCTTAGAGATTTACACACTTGCTATTCTTAAAATAAGTTTCTTTATGCATTTGAAAAGCTCAAAATAGTGGCATGTTAATTTTGGGGAACCAAGGCTTCCTCAAAGCAATAACGTCAATTATGCTAGACCCCTTTGAAACTCTTCCTCCCATCTGTCGTTCTCTCAGAAGTTGAAATTTTCACACCTGTATTGCCCATTTGCAAACTTCTGGTGTGTCAATAATCTTTACCTGTTTGGGCATACGTCTGTATTATCCACTTTGAGTTTGCAGTTGTATAGTCAAGTGACTTGTAGCAGCCAGTTTTTTTTTATCTTTGCTCCATTAGAGCAAGGTTCTTTTCTTACAAAATAAAATGTGTAATATCACAGTTCCTTTGCTCATGCCATGTTGTTTTTCCTGTCATTCCTACAGATTGCCATTGATATCAATACCCCTGTTCATAACAGGAACAACTTTGATAAGTGGAAGCAGAACCTTATTCAGGAAGCTTTGTTACCCCTCAGGTTAACGAGTTCTGACTTCACAGGCTTGGCTTCTGCTCTTGTGAAGAGTGCTTCCAATGGAAGACGCAGCTCAAGGGAAAGAGGCCACAGTTGAGTTCTGAAGAAGAGTCACTGAACTTGAAATGTTCGTCCTGTTTTGTCTCCACGGATGCTGTCAGACCTGCTGAGTTTCTACGGCAATTTCTGTTTTTTTTTTACTTGTTTCAGATCTCCAGTATTCACAGTTCTTGATTTTATTTTGTGGGTGTGTTTTGATCCCTGGGAAGAATGTAATCTTGGATGTCCAAGAAGATGTGGCCTTGTTCCTGCTGGTCCTTAAGACAGTGTTTCCTCCTTTCAGCACTTCCCTACCTTGCTTGAGGCCTAAGGAACATGCCAAACAGATTAAATACAAAACTATCAGCATCGTTATAAGTGTTGTGGTTCTGTTCGCCGAGCTGGAAGTTTTTGTTGCAAACGTTTCATCCCCTGTCTAGGCGACATCCTCAGTGCTTGGGAGCCTCCTGTGAAGCGCTTCTGTGGTGTTTCCTCCGGCAATTATAGTGGCCTGTCCCTGCCGCTTCCGGTTGTCAGTTTCAGCTGTCTGCTGTAGTGGCCGGTATATTGGGTCCAGGTTGATGTGTTTGTTGATGGAGTTTGTGGATGAGTTCTTTGTGTTGTGGCATGTCCTCGTTCCGTTGTCTTTCCCTTAGGCATCTGTTGATGAAATTGCGAGGATATCCGTTTTTGGCGAATACCTTCTTTGGGTGTTCCTTTTCCTCTTTTTGCAGTTCTGGTGTGCTGCAGTGTGTAGTGGCCCTTTTAAATAGTGTCTTGATGCCACACTACCATACATCAAGAACATCTCTGAAATGACAGCCAGACTACTGCGACCACTAGGACTTATAACAGCACACAAACCAACAGCCACTCTCAGACAACTCACCAGAACGAAGGACTCGATACCCAACATGAGCAAAACTAATGTAGTGTACAAAATCCCATGCAAGGACTGCACAAAACACTATATAGGACAAACAGGAAGACAGCTAATGATCCGCATCCACGACCACCAACTAGTCACGAAACGACACGACCAGCTATCCCTAGTAGCCACACACGCAGACGACAAGCAACATGAATTTGACTGGGACAACACTACCATTATAGGGCAAGCCAAACAAAGAACAGCCAGGGAATTCCTAGAAGCATGGCACTCATCCACAAACTCCATCAACAAACACTTGGACCTGGACCCAATATACCGGCCACTACAGCGGACAGCTGAAACTGACAACCGGAAGCGGCAGGGACAGGCCACTATAAATGCCGGAGGAAACACCACAGAAGCGCTTCGCAGGAGGCTCCCAAGCACTGAGGATGTCACCTAGACATGGGGACGAAACGTTTGCAACAAAAACTTCCAGCTCGGCGAACAGAACCACAGCAACGAGCACCCGAGCTACAAATCTTCTCACAAACTTTGAATCATTATAAGTGTGTTGGACCCCTGCATTAAAGTCAAAGGTAAGCACGTTGGGGACATGTTTGAGATTTTAAAAATGTTCATGTCTCACAAAACTCCAATTCATCTATGCCATTAAAATTGAATGTCATTGGTCAACCACAAATTTCCGAGACCAGTATTGTGCACGCATATATATACAAATAAACCATAGATAAAAAGAAGAATATTGCGTAAACAAAAATCCTTATTTATAAAAGACGTACATGCTTATAATTGTCTTAAATTTGTCTACAGGAGTAGTGCCAGAAGACTGGAGGCTAGCAAATGTGGTTCCCTTGTTCAAGAAGGGGAGTAGGGATAACCCTAGTAACAATAGGCCGGTGAGTCTCACTTCTGTTGTGGGCAAAGTCTTAGAGAGAATTGTAAGGGATAGGATTTATGAACATCTGGATAGGAATAATGTGATCAAGGATAGTCAGCATGGTTTTGTGAAGGGCAGGTCGTGCCTCACAAACCTTATTGAATTCTTTGAGAAGGTGACTAAGGAGGTGGACGAGAGGAAAGCGGTAGATGTGGTGTATATCGATTTTAGTAAGGCATTTGATAAGGTTCCCCATGGTAGGCTACTTCAAAAAATACGGAGGTATGGCATTGAGGGTGAGTTGGAGGTTTGGATTAGGAATTGGCTGGCTGGAAGAAGACAGAGGGTTGTAGTTGATGGTAAAGGTTCATCTTGGAGTGCCGTTACTAGCGGTGTTCCGCAAGGATCTGTTTTGGGACCATTGCTGTTTGTCATTTTTATAAATGACCTGGAGGAGGGGCTAGAAGGTTGGGTGAGCAAGTTTGCGGATGATACGAAAGTCGGAGGAGTTGTTGACAGTGAGGAAGGATGTGGCAGGTTACAGCGGGATATAGATAAGCTGCAGAACTGGGCAGAAAGGTGGCAAATGGAGTTCAATGTAGCTAAGTGTGAGGTGATTCCGTTTGGTAAGAGTAACAAAAAGATGGGGTACTGGGATAATGGTCAGATACTTGGTAGTGTGGATGAGCAGAGAGATCTTGGTTCTGGATTAGTGGTGCTGGAAGAGCACAGCAATTCAGGCAGCATCCGAGGACAGGCAAAATCAACGTTTCGGGCTAAAGGCCTTCATCAGGAATAAAGGCAGAGAGCCTGAAGCGTGGAGAGATAAGCTAGGGGAGGGTGGGGGTGGGGAGAGAGTAGCATAGAGTACAATAGGTCAGTGGGGAAGGAGATGAAGGTGATAGGTCAGGGAAGAGAGGGTGGAGTGGATAGGTGGAAAAGGAGCTGGGCAGGTCGGACAAGTCCGGACAAGTCGAGTTGCTGGAGGTTAGAAACTAGGATGAGGTGGGGGAAGGGGAAATGAGGAAACTGTTGAAATCCACATTGATGCCCTGGGGTTGAAGTGTTCCGAGGCGGAAGATGAGGCGTTCTTCCTCCAGGCATCTGGTGGTGAGGGAGCGGCGGTGGAGGAGGCCCAGCACCTCCATATCCTCGGCAGAGTGGGAGGGGGAGTTGAAATGTTGAGCCACTGGGCGATTTGGTTGATTGATGCGGGTGTCTCTGAGATGTTCCCTAAAGCGCTCTGCTAGGAGGCGCCCAGTCTCCCCAATGTAGAGGAGACCGCATCGGGAGCAACGGATACAATAGATGATATTAGTGGATGTGCAGGTAAAACTTTGATGGGTGTGGAAGGCTCCTTTAGGGCCTTGGATGGAGGTGAGGGAGGAGGTGTGGGCACAGGTTTTACAGTTCCTGCGGTGGCAGGGGAAAGTGCCAGGATGGGAGGGTGGGTCGTAGGGGGACGTGGACCTGACCAGGTAGTCACGGAGGGAACGGTCTTTGCGGAAGGCGGAGAGGGGTGGTGAGGGAAATATATCCCTGGTGGTGGGGTCTGTTTGGAGGTGGCGGAAATGTCGGCGGATGATTTGGTTTATGCGAAGGTTGGTAGGGTGGAAGGAGCTTACTTTCACAATCAGGACTCCAGCCCACCTTCCGAGGACCCCTTCGCCCACCTCCAACACACTACATCCACCTGGACACCCCGCGCTGGCCTATTACCTGCCCTTGACCTCTTCATTTCCAACTGCCGCCGGGACATTAACCGCCTCAACCTGTCGACCCCCCTCCCCCACTCCAACCTCTCACCCTCACAACGCGCAGCCCTCCAATCCCTCTGCTCCAATCCTGACCTCACCATCAAGCCAGCGGACAAAGGGGGCGCAGTGGTAGTCTGGCGCACTGACCTCTACATCGCTGAAGCCAAACGCCTACTCGAGGACACCTCTTCCTACCGCCCCCTTGACCATGACCCCACCCCCCATCACCAAACCATCATCTCCCAGACCATACACAACCTCATCACCTCAGGAGATCTCCCACCCACAGCTTCCAACCTCATAGTCCGGGAACCCCGCACTGCCCGGTTCTACCTCCTTCCCAAGATCCACAAGCCTGACCACCCTGGCCGACCCATTGTCTCAGCATGCTCCTGCCCCACTGAACTCATCTCGACCTACCTCGACACTGTCCTATCCCCCCTAGTCCAGGAACTCCCCACATACGTTCGAGACACCACCCACGCCCTTCACCTCCTCCAAGACTTCCGTTTCCCCGGCCCCCAACGCCTCATCTTCACCATGGATATCCAATCCCTCTACACCTCCATCCGCCATGACCAGGGCCTCCAAGCCCTCCGTTTTTTCCTCTCCAGACGTTCCCAACAGTACCCCTCCACCGACACTCTCATTCGTTTGGCCGAACTGGTCCTCACCCTTAACAATTTCTCCTTTGAATCCTCCTGCTTCCTCCAGACCAAAGGGGTAGCCATGGGCACACGTATGGGCCCCAGCTATGCCTGTCTCTTTGTTGGCTACGTAGAGCAGTTGATCTTCCGTAATTACACTGGCACCACTCCCCACCTCTTCCTCCGCTACATTGATGACTGCATTGGCGCCACCTCGTGCTCCCGCGAGGAGGTTGAGCAATTCATCAACTTCACCAACACATTCCACCCTGACCTTAAATTTACCTGGACCATCTCTGACACCTCCCTCCCCTTCCTGGACCTCTCCATCTCCATCAGTGACGACCGACTTGACACTGACATTTTCTACAAACCCACCAACTCCCACAGCTACCTGGATTACACCTCTTCCCACCCTACCTCTTGCAAAAATGCCATCCCGTATTCCCAATTCCTCCGCCTCCGCCGTATCTGCTCCCAGGAGGAGCGGTTCCACCATAGAACACACCAGATGGCCTCCTTCTTTAGAGACCGCAATTTCCCTTCCCACATGGTTAAAGATGCCCTCCAACGCATCTCATCCACATCCCGCACCTCCGCCCTCAGACCCAACCCCTCCAACCACAACAAGGACAGAACGCCCCTGGTGCTCACCTTCCACCCTATCAACCTTCGCATAAACCAAATCATCCGCCGACATTTCCGCCACCTCCAAACAGACCCCACCACCAGGGATATATTTCCCTCACCACCCCTCTCCGCCTTCCGCAAAGACCGTTCCCTCCGTGACTACCTGGTCAGGTCCACGCCCCCCTACGACCCACCCTCCCATCCTGGCATTTTCCCCTGCCACCGCAGGAACTGTAAAACCTGTGCCCACACCTCATCCCTCACCTCCATCCAAGGCCCTAAAGGAGCCTTCCACATCCATCAAAGTTTTACCTGCACATCCACTAATATCATCTATTGTATCCGTTGCTCCCGATGCGGTCTCCTCTACATTGGGGAGACTGGGCGCCTCCTAGCAGAGCGCTTTAGGGAACATCTCAGAGACACCCGCATCAATCAACCAAATCGCCCAGTGGCTCAACATTTCAACTCCCCCTCCCACTCTGCCGAGGATATGGAGGTGCTGGGCCTCCTCCACCGCCGCTCCCTCACCACCAGACGCCTGGAGGAAGAACGCCTCATCTTCCGCCTCGGAACACTTCAACCCCAGGGCATCAATGTGGATTTCAACAGTTTCCTCATTTCCCCTTCCCCCACCTCATCCTAGTTTCTAACCTCCAGCAACTCGACTTGTCCGGACTTGTCCGACCTGCCCAGCTCCTTTTCCACCTATCCACTCCACCCTCTCTTCCCTGACCTATCACCTTCATCTCCTTCCCCACTGACCTATTGTACTCTATGCTACTCTCTCCCCACCCCCACCCTCCCCTAGCTTATCTCTCCACGCTTCAGGCTCTCTGCCTTTATTCCTGATGAAGGCCTTTAGCCCGAAACGTCGATTTTGCCTGTCCTCGGATGCTGCCTGAATTGCTGTGCTCTTCCAGCACCACTAATCCAGAATCTGGTTTCCAGCATCTGCAGTCATTGTTTTTACCCCAGAGAGATCTTGGTGTCCATGTACACAGATCTTTGAAAGTTGCCACCCAAGTAAATAGTGCGGTGAAGAAGGCATATGGCGTACTGGCTTTTATTGGTAGAGGAATTGAGTTCCGGATTCCTGAGGTCATGTTGCAGTTGTATAAGACTCTGGTGCGGCCGCATCTGGAGTATTGTGTGCAGTTTTGGTCGCCATACTATAGGAAGGATGTGGAGGCACTGGAACAGGTGCAGAGGAGGTTTACCAGGATGTTGCCTGGTATGGTAGGAAGATCGTATCAGGAAAGAATGAGGCACTAGGGGTTGTTTTCATTGGAGAAAAGAAGGTTTAGGGGTGACTTGATAGAGGTGTAAAAGATGATTAGGGGTTTAGATAGGGTTGACCATGAGAACCTTTTTCCACGCATGGAGTCAGCTATTACGAGGGGGCATAGCTTTAAATTAAGGGGTGGTAGGTATAGGACAGACGTTAGGGGTAGGTTCTTTACTCAGCGAGTCGTGAGTTCATGGAATGCCCTGCCAGTAGCAGTGGTGGACTCTCCCTCTTTATGGGCATTTAAGTGGGCATTGGATAGGCATATGGAGGATAGTGGGCTAGTGTAGGTTAGGTGGGCTTGGATCGGCGCAACATCGAGGGCCAAAGGGCCTGTACTGCGCTGTATTCTTCTATGTTCTATCTATGTACTATGTTCTAAATCATCTCGCAGACAGACAATCACTTATGGTGGGAATGCAAAATTGCATCGAATGCATCCTACTGAATCTCAGCATCTTTTCAAACTAGGAGCCTAAGATCTAATTAAGACCTAGGAATTCTCTTGTGAGCAGCATTAAATCTTGTTGATGGATTGGCATCTCCTATACACTTACGGTGTCAATAAACCAGGCTTTGCATTTGCATTATGGAACTTTCTATCTCTCATATCCATTAAGTGATGACTTAGTCACAGTAAAGTGGTAAACGTGTGTTATAACTTACGCAGTCTTAATGGCTCGATTTCTGTTATCCCACTACCAGGATACAGGAAAACTAGCAAAGCAGCATTCTATTTAAATGACAGGAGATTGCAGAGTCTGATGTAGAGAGGTTTAGGTGTCCTGATACATAAAAGTGTGCAGGTGCAGCAGGTAATTGGGAAGGCAAATTGAAAGATCAGTGTTTATTAGAAGGGGAATTGAATATAAAGGTTGGAATGTTTTGCTACATTAGTCAAGCTATATCTGAAGTACTGTTTAGGTCTCCTCATTTGTAAAAAGTTGCAACTTGTTTGAAGTGGTTCAGAAAAGGTTTACGGGACTCATTCCTAGAGCGTAGGGCTTATCTCACGATGAAATGTTAAACGGACTGAACTGGAAACCATTTGGCGTTTGGAGAAATGATCTATTGAAACAAACAAGAACTTCATTTGAGGGGATATGATAATTGGGTACGGGACAATGTTTTCTCTTGTGAAAGAGGCAAGAGGTTGGGGGCACTGTTAGAAGCTCTTCCCTTTAAAGATAAGACATTTCTTTCTCTCAGAAGGTTGTGAATCAGCAGTAGGTTCTTTCCAGTAAGTAATGGAGATCAGGCCTTTGATCTTATTCAAGTCTGAGGGAGTGAAGAATTATGTCGATTAGAGAGTAGATCAGAGTTGAGGCCCCAAACAGAATAGTCATGATCTTTTCAAAAATAGTGGACAGGTTCAAAGGGTCAAAAGCCCTACTCCTAAATCAAATATTCCCATGTAACAATGGTCAGAAATTGAATCTTAGACATGGTCAGGGTTTGGGCAGTCCTAATATTTCAGCAGGTGAAAACATTAATAAGAATTTTAACTTGTAAATATTTGTTCTTGCTTTAGATGGTTTGGTTAAACTTTTAGTTGTGGCATTTAACCAGTTTAACTTTGTTGAACTTTTAACTCACGTGAAAGCTTAATATTGCCTTCTATGGTTTGCTTTAATTGTGATGATTGAATTTGATTGTTCCCTGCTAATTTTGTGTTTAATTCTACATTAGCATAATACAATTAACAAGGGCAGTGTGAATGCCTGATTGTATTTTATAGTTAACATGCGTGAATTAGAAAGAATCAGGACAACGTTTATCTGTTAATTTACACATAGGTACAGACACAAAACTTATTAGTAAGATAACGGATGGGTTGGAGGAAATCTTAAGGCAGTAATGCAATTAGTCAATTCCATTGATTTCAAAACTAACACAAAAATAAAAATTTGAGTTTATAAAAATTTGGAAAGTCTAATTGAGTTTGAGTGTTTGCATTCCCCTCCTACGTATGTTTTGGTTTATACAACATTGTCTTCTTGGAAATTAAAAGTGACTCATCAATCTAAAGCTCCTCCAAGCTCAATGTGCAACGGAAAGTGCACATTGTAATTATTCTTATATTGGCAAGCATAATTTATCAATCAGAAATCAGCCAAAGGGTTTTACTGTGCAAGTGCTTTTTTTTGTAGAGATTTAGTTGGTAGCTCTGGGGTCATACTGAATACCATAAGTATTGAAAGAAACCTGATGTCATATTTAGGTGAGATTCCAAACACACTTTCATATCATCAAATAGATTGTGTATTTTTATTTCCAAAACATCACCCGACTGACCTTACCTCAGCTCATAAGCTGCATACACTCTCATCCACGCCTTTGTTAATTCTAGATTTTGAACTAGATTACACCAATGGATTCTCAGCCAGTCTTCCATGTTCTGCACCCCCTCTGCCACCATACATTTGAGGTAATACAATACTCTCCTGTCTATCTCCTATCTCTCGTTAAATACCAATCACTCATTGCTGCTATGCTCCCAATTACGATTGGGTGGCATGGTCACTCAGTGGTTAGCACTGCAACCTCACAGTGCCAGGAACCTGGGTTTGATTCCAGTCTTAGGTAATTGTGCGAGGTTTGCACATTCTCCCATATCTGTGTGCGTTTCTGCCAGGTGCTCTGGTTCCCTCCCACAGTCCAAAGCTGTGCAGCTTAGATTAGACAGTGTGGAAACAGGCCGTTCGGCCCAACAAGTCCACACTGACCCTTCGAAGAGCAACCTACCCAGACCTATTCCCCTACATTTACCCTGACTAATGCACCTAACATTACAGGCAATTTAGTATGGCCAATTCACCTGACCTGCATATCTTTGGACTGTGGGAGGAAACCCACGCAGACACAGGGAGAATGTGCAAACTCCACACAGACAGTTGTCCAAGGCGGGAATTGAACCCAGGTCCCTCACGCTGTGAGGCAGCAGTGCTAACCATTGGGCCACCGTGCCAGCTAAATTGCCTTGAGAGTGTTTGGGAATGTGTAGCCCAGGTGGATTAGTTATGGTAATGCAAGTTTAAGGGGCTAGGGTGGAATGGTCTTTGGAGGGTTGGTGTAGACTTGATGGGCTGCATGGCCTCTTTTCACATTGTAGGGAATCTATGATTCTAAGTGTTATCTCAATTTCCAAATTTTCATCCTTGATTTCAAATCCCTCTGTGGCTTGGTGCCTTCCTGTTCTGCAATCTCTTTCAGACCCACAATCTCTGGGACAACTGGATTCCTTTAATACTGCATCTTCCGACTTCTCTGATTTTAAATACTGCATTATTGGTTTCTGTGCTTTCAACTTCCTGGGTCCTTTCCACATCACTGGGCCTACAAAATGGGAAAAATAATTCTGGAAGAAATATAAATGTAAATAGGATTGATAGGTCAGGGTTTTGAGAAGTCAAAACTATAGGCTGGACACTGCTGACTCAAGTAAGTGCAGAGGTAGAAATTTGGATGCATGTATTTATCAATTCTGCTGTAAGCCACCCTGTGACCTCTCAGCAATGATTTCACATGCAGGGGGATCTGTACTTATCCTGAGCCCATCCAGAGTAAAAAGTGATCACTGCCAGATCCATAATGCCCTGAAATACTTGCCCTCTTCCAATTCTGCTTTCTAAAGCATTGGCAATTTCTTTACTCAACCATTGGTGGCTATGTCTTCAGCTGCTGAGGTGTGCTAAAGTTCTGGAATTCCCTCGCTAAATACTCTCTAACTCTTTATCCCTCCCCACTCCTTCAAAGTCATGCTTTGGCTGTCCTTTTTGATACCTATTCTGATGAAAAGCCTTCGATCTGTCTGTCTCCACAGATGCTGCTGAGCATTTCTAGCATTTTTTTTTAATGTCAGATTTCCAGCATCTGCAGTTTGGAAAATTTAAATCTTCTAAATTACATGGTTTGCTTTGCTTTTTCTGTTTCTAACAGCTGTTCTCTTGGTCATCCAGGTGGAACAAATATAGAAAAGCAGAAACGTATATCCTCAGTGAATGGCTTTCTCCAATACTAAAGGTAAATTCACACCAGATCACAGAGCCACTTCATCATTAGAGGAGGTGAATGATGGTGGTTTAACCTGAGAATCACCATGCTTCAGATGGAGGGGGTGGTTAAGAAGGAGAGCCCTTCATAATAATCTCAGTGGGAATGGGAATTGAACCCATGGTGTTGGCATTACTTTGCATTGTAAACCAACAAAAATGGCCAAAAAGGATGGCACTGACAAAGCACAGCCAGTCAGGCAGCATCTGAGGAGCAGGAGATTCAACGTTTTGGGCATAAGCCCTTTATCAGGAATATGGTGGGTGGGTGTAAGAAGGATGAGAGATAAATAGGAAGATGGGGATGGGGTTGGGGGGGGGGGGGGGGGGGGAAAGTAGCTGGAAGACAATAGGTGGATGGAGGTGGGGGCTAATATTGTTAGCGTTGGCGAGGGTAGAGCGGATGGGTGGGAAGGAAGATGGACAGGTAGGACAGGTCAAGAGGGCGGTGCCAAGTTGGAGGGTTGGATCTGGGATGAGGTGGCAGGAGGGGAGATTTGGAAACTAGTGAAGTCGATGTTGATGCTGTGTGGTTGAAGGGTCCAAAGGCAGAAGTGAGGCTTTCTTCTTCCAATTGTCAGGTGGCTTAGATTTGGCAGTGGAGGAAACCAACTGAGCTAACCAAACCCCCTCCAATTCTACAACAACTGAGTTTGATATTTCTTCTACACTTGGAATATTTCTGTACTGCTCAATCCCAATTGTAAAGAGGTGACAGCATACAACAACCTTTTAAACAGTATGATAAAATTGATAACTAGTCGGTTGTCCGCATTAAACTTTCTTTGAAATTGCATTTGATTAAAGAAACAAACCATAATGGTTTGAAACGTTAATTATACTGTAAAAATGGCTAAGTATATAGAGGGTAGGATCTTACTTAAATATCATACATCTATTATTGTTCGGATTAGATTGACCTGAAATCTGATGACCCAGATTGTCATTCTCTTCCAGGCCTACACATGGGACAATGTCAGGGCACTATATTGAGTGTTCCTGACCCCAAGTCACAACATTGCAAGGGATAGACAGGAGCAGACAAAACAGCGACTGAGCCTGCCCTATCATTCCATTACATTAGGTCTTAGCTGATCTTGGGATCAACTTTCCCACCTGCTTCCTATAGCATCTGATTCCCTGAAAGACCAAAGATTTGTCTATCCCAGCCTTAGATATATTCAGTGATGGAGCATCCACAGCATTGGGAATTCCAAAGACACACAGCCCATTGAGTGAAGAAAATCTTCCTTATTTCAATCCTTTCTTTTAGAACATAGAGAGTAGAATATGGAAAGGACCCCTCAGCCAAAGATGTTGTGCTGAACATGAAGCCAAATGAAACTAATACTTTCTGCCAGCCCTTGGTCCATATCCTTCCTTTCCTTGCATATTCAAATACTGATCTAAAAGTCCCTTAAACACCCCTATTGTATCTGCCTCCTCCACCATCTCTGGCTGTGCGTTCCAGACTCTTGCTACTTTGTGTAGAAACATCTCCTCTGAACTTTTTCCCTCTCACCTTAAATGCATGTTCCCTAGTTTTAGACATTTCAACTCTAGGAATAAAGATTCTGACTGTCAACTCTATGTATCTCATAATTTTATAGACTTCTATTAAGTCTCCTATCAGCCTCTGGTGCTCCAGAAAAAACAATCAAAGATTTTCTTGCCTCTCTTTACAGCTCATACCCTCTCATCCAGGCAGTATCTTGCACACTCTCCAAAGGCCCCCTATCCTTCCTGTGATGTGGTGACCAGAATTGAATACAATACTCTAAGTATGGCTTAACCAAATACTTAAAAAGTTGCAACATGACATCTTGACTCTTGTACTCAATTCCCTGACCAAGAAAGGCAAGCATATCATGATTGTCCCCTTATCCTGAGTATATGTCACCATGTTGTGGATTCCCAAGCATGTGGAAGCAACCTCTACCCTTTCCGACTCCTTCAGTTAAGTTTCAATGTAATCACCTCCCATTCTTCTAAATTTACTCTCATCAGCCAACCCTCGCGTGATAGGGACCAGTCTGGTGAGCCTACACTGTCCTTCCTCTAATGCAGGTACATTCTTTCTGAACTATGGAGACAAAACTGTATGCAGTATTTCAGGTGTCACCTCACATAAGCGATTTACAGGTGTGGCAAGATTTCTTTATTTCTGTACTCTGGCAATAAAGACCAACGCGTTACTATGCTGTGGTTGCATGCTTCTTTCCTTTGTTCATCAAGTCTTTCAAAACAGCAACACTTGCAACTTACATGACTTTTAAAAATATTTAGCTTTTCTATTCTTACAACCAAAGTACATAATCACACTCTCCCACATTATACACATCTGGCTACATGCTGCCCCATTCACTTAACCCATCTTCGTCTCGCAGCCACTCTATCTCCTTTTCACAGCCTACACTTCTCCCTCATTTCGTATTGTCAGCAAACCTACCTGCAATACTTATGTTCCCCTGTCACAGTGTAAGTAAATAGATTGTCAATAGCAGAGTCATAAATGAATTAGACAAAACGGAGAACTGCAGATGCTGGAAATCAGAAGCCTTCATTCCTGATGAAGGGCTTTTGCCCAAAATGTCGATTTTTCCTGCTCCTCATATGCTGCCTGACCTGCTGGGCTTTTCCAGCACTACTCTAATCTAGAGTCATAAATGAGTACTCATTCTAGACTAACAACTTTGATTGACATTTCTGAGTCATCATCAAAGAATCCCTACAGTGTAGAAACAAGACATTTGGCTCAACAAGTCCACATCGACACTCCAAAGAGTAACCCACCCAGACCTAGTCCCCTACCCTATTACTCTACATTTTTCCCTGATTAATGCACGTATCCTACACATCCTTGAACACAATGGGCAATTTAGCATGGTCAATTCACCTAAACTGCACATCTTTGGATTGTGGGAGGAAACCGGAGCACCTGGAGGAAACCCCTGCAGACGCGGAGAGACTGTACAAACTCCACAAAGACAGTTGCCCGAGGCTGGAAAAGAACCCAGGTCCCTGGTGCTGTGAGGCAGCAGTGCTAACCACTGAGGAAAACAACAGGCTACTGGCTGGCAGAGAGTCACTGTGATTGACAGCTACGTGGATAGAGACTGCATCTCTTAGATTTAAAGAGCTGAGCAACTCACAGAGGGCCAATAAGTCTTTTTTAGTCACAGAGCTGCCGGTGATTTATCTCCCTATTTGTATTTTTAAAGCCTGAACCAGTTTACCTCCACTAAGTGGACTTTGAGTCCACATTTAGAGAGAAATCAAGTTTCATTTGTTTTGCCCTGAATACCTAGCCTACATGTGAGAATACATAATCTCATTGTGTCACAACGCATACAGTTTATTTGTGTATTTTCAGATTCAGAGTCTGTTCCTCATCTCACTGAAACAATTGTTTAGTTTTCTTTCCACAGAGACAGAAGAATTCAATTGGACCAAGCTGTTCTTTAACTAAATATTTGACAACTTAAGGTACACTTTGGAACGTAGGGGACAAGAGGTCACTAACCGGCAATGAAAAGCTCGATAGAATGTCTACAAGGCCAAGAATTGTGACGATCTGAGTGAATTTAGTGTCTGTAGATATTGGGACTGGGTAGATCATGTTAACTTTCCTTTATTGATCAGAGTATTGAGTACAGGAGTTGGGAGGTCTGTTGCAGCTGTACAGGACATTGGTTAGGCCACTGTTGGAATATTGCGTGCAATTCTGGACTCCTTCCTATCAGAATGATGTTGTGAAACTTGAATGGGTTCAGAAAAGATTTACAAGGATGTTGCCAGGTTGGAGGATTTGAGCTACAGGGAGAGGTTGAATAGGCTAAGGCTGTTTTCCCTAGAGTGTCAGAGGCCCTGGGGTGACCTTACAGAGGTTTATAAAATCATGAGGGGCATGGATAGGATAAATAGACAAAGTCTTTTCCCTGGGGGCGAAGAGTCCAGAACTAGAGGGCATAGGTTTAGGGTGAGAGGGGGAAGATATAAAAGAGATCTAAGGGGCAACCTTTTCACGCAGAGGGTGGTACGGGTATGGAATGAGCTGTGGTGGAGGCTGGTATAATTGCAACATTTAAGGGGCATTTAGATGGGTATATGAATAGGAAGGGTTTGGAGGGATGTGGGCCGGGTGCTGGCAGGTGGGACTAGATTGGATTGGGATATCTGGTCGGCATGGACGAGTTGGACCAAAGGGTCTGTTTCCGTGTTGTACATCTCTATGACTCTATGACTATGATTCTAACTATGAGGTTCTTTATTGGGGTTGTTAAACTAGGCCAATCAGGAAAGTGTTGGCTGACCAATGTAAGCAGGGGATTTAGAATGTCCTCAGCTGAGGACTGACTCCGAGCTGGTTGGCCACAGCCAATGTACTGTACACAAGTAAATAAAGTATGACTTGGTGACAAGACCCAGCCTCTCTGCAGTTACTTCAGTGTCCAACAACATTAGCACCACTTTTTTTGGTGGGCCATCTTTGGATCTTGACTTTGTTGTGCTAAAAGTCTAGTTTCCCAGATCCTCACATTTCTTAACAAACCACAAGTCTTGGTTTCCAGGGTTGAACTAGCCCTATCAGTTATAGGTGGAGTGTATGACTTCTGGAAAACAAGTCCCATTTCCCACCTGACGATTTACATCAAGAATGCACACAGTTCTTTGCAAGTGCAAATTAAAAATGTATCTGTTTAGCAGAATTTTGACATTTACAGTTCAATGACAAAATGTTGTAGACATTACAAAATCTTTATACACCTACACATTGTGAAATGCCACAGGAAATTTGCAGGTAACAATAAGAAAAATAAAAACTTGTTTTGAATTCATGAGTCACTCTTATTCAACAACAGAGGCCTAAACAGACCACCGGACCATATATCCAGGAGCATAATTGCGTTTGTTCAAAGAAATATAAAATAATGATGCAAAAACTAAAGTGAAAACTATCAAAGCAATTAAATTCCATGCATTATTTTAACTTGCTTTCAAAGTTGGAAATAGCTTATTAATATTCTTGGAAAATGTTGCTGCTCACTGAGCTCTCTCTTCTGGATTCAATCTTAATAGAATCTGTAGACGCTCATCAACATTACATTGAAAAGGCTGGAGTTATTTCCTCCAGAGAAGAAAAAGCTGAGAGGTGTTGAAAAAACATGAAAAGACTCAGTATAGATGTAGCAAAGATGTTTTTACTTGTGAGGGAGCCCAAAGCTAAGCCTCATACATAAAAAAAAACACACTAAGAAATTCAGGAGAAATGTCTTTACTCTGAGATGAGCTGCTAAGTGAGACCTGCTGTCTCAAGAAGAGGCTGAGATAAAGAGAAATGCTCAGGAGTCAGCAATCTTTTTTTACCTGAAGAGACTGTTCAAAAACATTTGCCTCATGTAAAACCGATTGGGAGCTGCAAGCTGTAGCATTTCTGAAACAAATCCTTGGCAAATTGTCAATCTTTCTGGTTAAGATGTATAAATCGCATGGATAGTAAAAAAAATCAGATCGACCTAACTATGAACTATTGTGCCTTTTGTTTTTTTCCTTTATTTCAGTAGTTACCATTAAAAAAAATTGAGATGTGTAGAATCCCATTTTTAGCTGTTGATTCTCATGAAAAAATAATTTCTAAAAGCACATTCAGAATAATTTATCATCTACAACTATATTGAAAACAATAATACTTGACACTACATAAGGTATTATCTATAACCACAGTGTAGCTATATAACTCAAAGTAGGTTTATTTAAAATATCATAATGCTTCCATTAAAATGATTTGATTGTACAATGCAGCATAATGATTAACCTTTCATCCCGACAATGATAAAACAGCTTTTACTTTTTTGACTATTTTTATGCTAACGTAATCCAATTGGAAAAGATTGGAAGCTGCAAATTGAATGTTAAAGAACCACATGCAATGCTTGTGTCACAAGTTGCAGACTTGGGGGAAGCTAGATAATTACATGAGGGAGGAATAAATAGAGAAGCTATGATGAGAAGCAGACTCTTGCATAATATATAGTTTATCACTAGCATTACCTGAGTGACTAACTAAGAGTAGAGGAGATGATAGTATTATGCAGTGCAATGGGATTTTATGAGCGATGTGTGAAGTTAAGATTTCTTACATTCATCATTACACAAATTATAAGTTGAACAATACTTTGGAAGGACTGCACTGTCAAAAGAGCTATCTTTGAGGTATCAAACTATCTACCCTGAGGTGGACATATTTCAAAGAACAGAAGTGGAGTTCTCCCTAGTTTTCTGGCTAACAGCCATCAATCAACACCACAGAAACAGATTACTTTATAATTTAATGTGTTGTTTTTGTGGAATCTCAAATGAATTGTGGGTGGCAGGGTGCCGCAGTGGTTGGCACTGCTGCCTCACAGTGCAAAGGACCTGGATTTGATTCTAGCCTCGGGCAACTGTCTGTATGTTCTCCCCGTGTCTGTGTGGGTTTCCTCTGGGTGCTCCAGTTTCCTCCCACAGTGCAAAGATGTGCAGGTCAGGTGAATTGGCCATGCTAAATTGCTCATAGAGTTCAGGGATGTGTGGGTTAAGTGCATTAGTCAAGGTAAATGTCGAGTAATAAGGTAAGGGAATGGTCTGGGTGGGTTACTCTTCGGAGGGTCAGTGTGGACTTGTTGGGCCAAAAGGCTTGTTTCCACATTGTAGGGATTCTGTGATTAATTCAAATTAACTACTCTGTTTCCTGCAGTAAGACAGGTTCTCAACTTCAAAACTGTCAAATTGGTTGGAATGTCCTACAGCGATGAAAGGCACTATTTAATTATCATTTCACGGTGTGGCAGTAATTCTCAGTTGAATTATGTAGGTAATAAATGGGGCACATTCAGTAACACCTTTATTATTGTGCCACACTGGTGATTGGTCCCCAGGAGAGGACAGAGGGGAATCAGAGACACATTTTTGAAAGCAATTGAAAGTTGACTGAGCTAGAAAGAAGAAGAGGCTTGCTATCAGCACATGTATCCCATGAGAGAATTTTTTTTAAAAAGGTGATTACAAATGGAATGGGGTGTGTCAATGTAATAAAACAAATGATCTCCACCAGAGTGCTCCATAGAATATTGCTCTTCCCATTTACAACCTAGGTAAATGAACTAATGTTCCTTCCAAACTACATAACTGTTAACCAACCTGAAAGCTCCTATGCAAGCCAAGCATGAATTAGCTGCAATGAATGATAGTGTTTAAGACATCATAGAAATCCTACAGTGCAGAAAGAGGCTATTCAGCCCACACCTACTCTCCCAAGAACATTCTCCCACCCCCACCCCACCCTACATTTTGCTAGGGTTAATCCACCTAATCTGTCCATCTTTGGACTGTGGTAGGGAAACCAGTGCAACTAGAGGAAACCTGCACAGACACAGGGAGAATGTGCAAACCCCACTCAGACAGTCACCTGAGGCTGGATTTGAACCTGGGTCCCAGGCACCGTGAGGCAGCAGTGCGACCTATCACTCACACATGCTGTAGTAATAATTAGTAGCCACATTGGAAAAAAAATTGGAGGCCAGTTGTAAGGACAATGGTTTAGGTTAGAAATAACATTTGAATATTAGCAAGGGTTCCCTCAACAGGAATAGAGCAAACAAAACCAAAACGGATCTGAAAGGGTTAGAGCTTCCAAATGTCAAATGACATAAATGAGAATAGTGAATAGAAATAATCAATGTCAACTGAAAAAATGTGATTCAGCTATAGGACTTAAAAGAAAAAGAGATTATTGTGGGTTTTTGTAAGATTTCTCACTGCAGCTGACAGCAGAGTTCGTAACAGAAGGAGGTAATTGGATTTTAGGCAGCTAAACCCTGTACAGTCAAAATGCATGAAAATTATTCTCATATTATTGATTGATGTGGGATTATAAATTTTTTAAAAATGGAATCGCTAAAATGTGGAAGCAGGCCATTCAGCCTGAGTCCACACCAACCTTCTAAAGAGCATCCCACCCAGACATCACCCCCAACCATCCCTGCAAGTCTTCCCAGGGCTAATCCACCCAGCCTGAACATCCCTGGACACTATGGGCAATTTAGCATGGCCAATCCACCTAGTCTATGCATCTTTGTACTGTGGAATGAAACTGGAGCACCCAGAGGAAATCCATGCAGACACGAGGAGAATGTTGTGGTTCTGTTTGCCAAGCTGGAAGTTTTTGTTGCAAACGTTTCGTCCCCTGGCTAGGCGACATCATCAGTGCTTGGGAGCCTCCTGCGAAGCGCTTCTTTGATGTTTCCTCCGGTGTTTATAGTGGTCTGTCCCTGCCGCTTCCGGTTGTCAGTTTCAGCTGTCCGCTGTAGTGGTTGGTATATTGGGTCCAGGTCGATGTGTTTTGAATGAGGAGAATATACTAATTCCACAGAGGCAGTCACCTGAGGCTGGAATTGAACCCAGGTCCCTGGTGCTGTGAGGCAGCAGTGTTAACGAATGAGCCACCATACCACCCTCATGCCTGTCCACTGATTAGAGGAGATCTTTATTGTTCTGAACTGCATGTTTTGCATTGATTTGAATAGGAAGTTAAGGCTTTGGTTTAACTCCATATCTGAAAGATGTTAATACTATTCTATTGCTCCCTTCAAAAACCAGCTTTGAAAGTGTGGAAGGGAGTGGAAGCAAGAAGTGTGGATAAATCTGAGAGAGAAATGAATAGTTATTTAAGAGACGAGGTTGCTTGAGGTATTATTGAATGCGAAAGCTAGTGTGATGGACTCATAGAAAAGTCAATGACCCTGATGTTAAATGAAGAATGACCACTTGAATAGGAGAAAGCAGCTACATCCAAAGCCTTCCTTCGAGCTTGAGATTAAAGTATGCTCTTGATAACACAGCCTTGCATACCAAATGTATAATTCAATATTCTTTAATCAAAAACCAGATAACAAGGACTAAACATTCCCAGCACTTCATATTTCCCATTTGTCCAATTAAATTCAACAATAGAAGTGAGATGTGAAAAATACATTTCTGTGGCATTATGGTAAACTGTGCCAAGCACCATATTAAAATATACTTAATTTTTTTTTGTAAGTTGACTCAAGCCTCAGTGTAAAGTGAAATCTTTGTTACAAATTGGTAGCTGTAAAAGGTATGGCTTTGGACAGTAAAAAAGGTAGCATAGTCATTTGTTTCATCCATTGTTTATCATGCCTTTCAGGATCTGTACAATTAGTTATTTTTTCCACTCTTTAAAATGATACAACATGGCAAATAGAATTTTGTTTAAAAATTGTTTAAACAACAAATCTTCTTATTTACTGCTGAATATAAACTCTGTCTTTCTTTACCAAATCAATTAGACATTCGCTGTAGCACGTGGTCAAACTCCAAATGCTGTCATGATAAACCTGCACAGTATCAGTGCCCAAAATATGTTCTCTGGCAGATAAAGTGCTTGAGTTAAGTTGTGTTCGAAGCTACCCATTATGAAATCTCAAATATATCATCAGATAAAGTTTTTCACAGCTTGATTCCAGGTTCATATGTGAATATGTATTCACATTTAAATTCAAATTTTGTCTCCTGAACTTGGAGACAGGATGGAATGATGCACCAAGTGCACTATACTTTTAGCAGACTTGTGGTACATAGCAAGGAAGTGAATTGCTGTGATTACTTAAATAATTAATGTTAAACATATAGATTTATTCTGGATGTAGGTTTGCTCACTCAGCAAGGTTTGTTTTCAGACATTTCATCACCATACTAGGTAACATCATCAGCGAGCCTCCGAGTGAAGCACTGATGGGATGGCCCGCTTTCTATTTATGTGTTTAGGTTTCCTTGGGTTGGTGATGTCATTTCCTGTGGTGGTCATTTCCTGTTCTTTTTTCAGGGGTGGTAAATGGGATCCAAGTCAATGTGTTTGTTGATAGAATTCCAGTTAGAATGCCATGCTTCTAGGAATTCTCATGTGTGTCTCTGTTTGGCTTGTCCTAGGATGGATGTGTTGTCCCAGTCAAAGTGCTGTCCTTCCTCATCTGTATGTACATTGAGAAAGCAAGCACCCTTGCAGATACCAACATTAACCAACAAGTGGTGAAAGACCCCATAATTAGAGAATCGAATCACAGCCCTACTAAAAAAATCTTCAGAAATCTGGAGAAACAAATAAGGTGGACTTCCAAAAAATGAAACCAGATGGATCCAACACACCACACTTTTACGGATTGCCCAAAATTCACAAATCAGGTGCCTCCCTCAGACCTGTAGTCTTGCTACCTGGAACACTAAAATACAGATTGGCAGAGGAGCTACACCAAAGACTAAAACACTTAGTAGAAGAGTCACGCTACTCCATCCACTCCACCCAAGAATTCCTGAAGACTAAAGACACCAAGATAGAAGAGGTTGAAATAATGGTCTCCTTTGATGTAACAGCCCTGTTTACATCCATCAACATCAACCTGGCCAAGGAAACACTGACTACTTTATTACAAGAACCAAAGACACATACACTAAACACCACCAACTTCATCAGCATTGACAATGTCATCAACCACTTTGCCTTCAACAACAAAACCTACAGACAAACTAACGGAACACCCATGGGATCTCCAATATCAGGATTCTTAGCAGAGATAATAATGCAGAGACTTGAATAAACAGCTCTGCCAACTATTCAACCCAAACTTTGGGTCCACTACATGCATAACACCTTTGTCATCACTAAATGAAACAAATTAGAGGAAATCTTCAAGACGATCAATAATATGCTTACTGGCATAAAATTCACTAAATAGGAGGAAAACAGCAACAAACTGCCATTCTTAGATGTTGCAGTAGAGCGAACAGCCAATGGGGAACTTCAAACCTGCATCTACAGGAAAGCAACACATACGGACCAAATACTGAACTACTGAAACAATCATCTCAATACCCACAAACGAAGCTGTATTAGAACATTATTTCAATGAGCCAACACATACTGCAGCACAGAGGAACTACAAAGAATAGAGGAAAATCATCTATATAGTGTATTCAAAAGAACGGGTACCCAATGAACACAATCTGCCAATTTCACAGCAACAAACCCAAACAAACAGACAAAACATGTCCAGAAACCTTAACCACTCTACATACATCAAAGACATCTCAGAAATGACTGCCAGACTACTCAGACCTCTTGGCATTTTGGTAGCCCACAAACCCACCAAAACAATAAAACAGCAGCTAATGAACTTGAAAGACGCCATACAGACAACTAGCAAAACTAATGTCATTTACAAAATACCTTACAAGAACTGCAACAAACACAACATTGGACAAATAGGCAGAAAACTAGCCACTAGGATACATGAACATCAACTAGCCACAAAAAGTCATGACCCACTCTCACTAGTATCCTTACATACAGATGAGGAAGGACACCACTTCGACTGAGACAACACATCCATCCTAGGACAAACCAAACAGAGATATGCACCAGAATTCCTAGAAGCAAGGCATTCCAACCAGAACTCTATCAACCCACACATTGACTTGGATCCCATTTACCACCCCTGAGAAAAAGAACAGGAAATGACATTACCACAAGAAATGACATCACTAACCCAAAGAAACCTAAGCACATAAATAGAAAGCGGGCCATACCACCACTGCTTCACTCGGAGGCTCACTGAAGATGTTACCTAGTATGGTGACGAAATGTCTGAAAACAAATCTTCTAGCTCAGCGAGCAAACCGACATCCAGAACTTCAACCTGAGCTACAAATCTTCTCAAAACTCATTTATTTTTATTGTTTTCTGGCCATCTGAAAAGTTGGGCACATGTTGTTCATCCCTAGTAGTCCTTGCGCTGAGTGGTTACTAGGTCATTTCAGAGGACAGGAGTTAATCATATTCTTGTGAGTTTGATGTTACACTGGATAAGGATTGCAGATTGAAGGACATTGATAAACCTGAGTGCTTTTTTTAATGACAATTGATGAAGTTTCATCATGGCGATAATTGAGATTAGGGCCTTGGTTTTCCCAATAATGGAGTACCTCTCAATCATTACAGAAGTGGCAGATAAAGCCAATATTCAGGAAACTTGACCCTAAAGAAAGTACCTCTCATTTTTAACAGAGGCAGGAATGGGAAGTGTTATAATTTGTGTAAGTGCAATTCCTGCAACTCCATAGAAATTAACAATTGCTTCCACTGGTGTCTAATTTTTGTACTATAGGTGAAAGTTTAAAGGTGCAGATTAGATCTGAGTTTTGTAGATTTGTTTAGATTGCCAGGGAACCCTTTGAAGAGACATTACCCCTTTTGATATGGTCCTCGGACACTTTTGGAAGAGGTAAGGTGGTCTTTTGGAGCGATCAGGTGCTCTTTGAAATTGTTAAAAGTCGCCATAAATGTGTGGGAAAGTGTGTGTCAAGTTAATTAGAACTGTTAAAATTACTTATCAAAACCACTAATCCAGACATGTAAGGGGAACTATCACAACCACCAGTCAAAAACAGCGGTCAACAGGAGTTGCTAAACTGTGAAAGTGTTTTAAAAATTTTGAGATAATTATTTGGAATGTTAATAAAATCATTGTTTGCTATTTTATGCTGACTGTTGGTGTATGCCAGAGGCTTACTGTTACTGGATTAATACTGAATGACCGATTTCACAACCTTCCATTATCATAATTGATGCCTACCATTTCACTTTTTTTAAATTGATAGCTCCAAATGGTTCTCAACTCTTTAAAGAGAAACCATCAGTACCAATATTTGATTTTGTGAAGGTGTTTGTTTTTCAGGAAATAAAGTGTATGGAATGTTTTCTTCATAAATCAGAAGTTAAAAAGTGATAAAATCTGACATAGATACTTTAAACTTCATTTTAGTTAATTTCAGCATGGATTTTGACATTTGCTCATGGTTTATATTGGGTGAGTGAGTACAATATATACAAAACGCAACTGTTGTAGTTAGGGAATGGGTTGGTATAAATTGGCACGAAATAGACATGGGAGATATAATGATCCATGAGGAGTACATTGGATGCAGACTTTAGCAGACAGGGTATGGGGGCCATGGGAGTGCGTAGAGGGGCACATGTTAGCATGGAAAGTTTGAGATCTGAAACGTATTGGTTCAGTGAATAAGCTAGCAGGGGTTGGCATGAATGAACCATGGGGCATTTAAAAGGTATGAGATTAAGGACAAAGGATGGAGGGCTGAGATTTTTTTTGCAACTGGGAGAGAGTGCCAGAGTGTGAATTTTTCCCACAGCCCACCTCCATACCCGACTGCTCCTGTGGCTGCCTCGGAGGGTGGTGGACCTGACACTTTCTGAAAGCTCCTCCTCTCACCCTTATCTCCCACAACACAACTCTGCAGCAAAGAAAAAGCTTCAACTCTCTGGGTATTTCTGGGAATTTCCACAACTCAGTGTTTCTGACTCAGCAATGAAATTTCAGGCCTGAATGTCAGGGGTTAATCCAATACAAGGATGAATGAGAAGGGAGAATTAATTCAGAGTCAAAGTTAAGCTGTAATTAAGTCAATGAAAAGTGTGTTTTTTTTAAACTGGGTGAGAAAATGTAACCCTTCATTTTGAGAATGTGGGTGTTGCAGTTTTGGCCTTCAAAAACCATGGAACGTGCCTTTCAATCCAGAACAAGAGGGTGAAAATAAGCCTTTCTTCTCGATCTGAAGGTGCTGCGGATAATTGAATTTGCATTGTCTCAAATCTTTGATTGGTGTCCAAAGCACAAAACAGTCCACAACTGAACAAAGACCATTGAGCTACAAAGAACCAATAGAATCTGAAAGGAATGGCAGATTAACAATAATTGACATTTATGACTGATGATGACTTATTGTCACTTGGACTCTACAATGAACAACACACTAAAATACAGTGAAAAGCTCCAACTGTCACAACAGTCCAATGCCATTTGAATATTTAAAAAAGGAATAAAAAGATAAGGCTGAAAGAATGTCCATCTTCGTTTTGCTGCCTCTACTATGAGTCGCGACCCCTGACCCTGAATCTGAACCCTGATCCCAGAGCTCACCAACCAATAACATCTGCACTGCCACATCTCTGCTGCCTGTGCCATACCTACCAATGTTGGCGAGGTCACTATTCAGCTGCCACTTCTTCATTGCTGAGACCACCTTGCCAATGGGCTACTGGGTGCTGGGTTCTAGGCTGGACCCACACCCACTCTGCAACTAGGAGCCTCTGGCTCCATTGTTGCCGCCACCTTGTCAATAACCAGGAGACCCTTGCTCTGGGCCTACCACAACCAGGAGACGCAAATGAAAGTGGTTGAAATAATAAAAGCATTTCCTCTCCAGATACTCGGATTTCAGGCAGAGACATTTAACAAAACTGTTGACTAAACATGGCAGTTCTAACAATTTTGAAAGGAAAGCCATGTATTTTTGGTATGGTTTCTTTTTATTTGGAATCTTCTTGCAGAGTGTACCTTTTGGGTTTTCAATTATTTGGCAGTCTCAGCTTTAATATAGAATGGGCTGGGATTGGGAATGAAAATATTGTGTTTGTGTACTTCTAATGTGAGGAAAATGGGTGTTTTGAGCCTAAGTCCATGTTTTTGAACTCATCACAGGAATGGGAATCTGAGGGGTGAACACCCATTACGGCACATTACAGATAAGTGCAGCTATTACTGAAGATGCCATTGAATTATATTAAAGGACAAGGGGTAAAATGAGCCAAAAGTAGTGTCACTGTGATTTTTGTTGATGTGAAAACCATGTTGCTTCTGTTGAGAGTGAATCTTGCTGTGTCCCCATTATTGTGCAGCACACAAAGTAAAAAACAGTTGTGCTGCTCTAGACCAATTAACAGGGATACATCATTACAAATCCATGGAAACTGGTAGAGGAATTTATTTCATTACCAGAATCTGAACTCCTCCACAAACCTGAATAGAATGACAGCCAACCTCAGAAGAAAGAGTGATTTTGCATGTCATGGCAGTACTTTTTGTCTTAATTTTGACAATATTCACAAAAACAGCATTATATTTTCAAAACGAAATGGAAATTATGAAGTTCTTTACCGCCTTCAACCTTGTTTTATTATTCCTTTAACAATTTTGGGCGGCACGGTGGCATAGTGGTTAGCACTGCTGCCTCACAGCGCCAGTGACGTCAGTTCAATTCCTGCCTCCAGCAACTGTCTGTGTGGAGTTTGCACATTTTGCGTGGGTTTCCTTTGGGTGCTCCAGCTTCCTCCCACAGTCCAAAGATGTGCAGGTTAGGTGAACTGGCCATGCTAAATTGCACGTAGTGTTAGGTGAAGGGGTAAATGTAGGGGAATGCTTCTGGGTGGGTTGCTCTTTGGAGGATCGGTATGGACTTGTTGGGCCGAAGGGCCTGTTGCCACACTGTAAGTAATCTAATCTAAGATTTGTTTTAGAGAATCCTGGTAGCCATGACTTAAGACCAATTTTAATTCAATAAATGTGGTTAAAGGGCATGAAGGGTATACCTGATTGGTCTGGCCAACATTAATTCTGAGCTATATGAGATGAATGTTGGAGGGTGGGGCCGTGGAAAAGTCTAAAATAGGCTGGATAATTTCATGGGCCAGAGAGAGGTAAAAACCAGATCCTCCTTGTCACAACAAAATAGAAGAAGATGTTTCTTATTCTATGTTCTGAGCATGCTCCAGTGGATATTTTAAGAACTCTAGTTTAGCCACTTGTCCTATCTTCCCTGGTTACTTCTCCTGGTGTCTTGGGGCATTCGTTACGTCTACCTGGATGTGGTAGTGGATATAGGTTTTCTGGCACATTTCTCGACCTTGCATACTTCTTTATAATTGCTTTGTCTTAGGCTATTTAATGCATAGTGGTAAAGGATACACCACTATATGCAAAATTGGCATTGTTCTTACTGAAGAGGATGGTCTGTTATTAGTCAGCTCGCCAACTGGGCAGAGCAATGGTGGATAGAATTTAGTCCTGATAAGTGTGAGGTGTTGCATTTTGGAGGTTTAATAATGGAAGGATGTACACAATGAATGGTAGATCCCTTGGGAATACTGAAGAACTAAGGGACCTTGGCAAATAAGTCAATTAGTCCCTGAATGCATTAGCATAGGTGGTGAAGAGGGCATATGGAACGCTTGACTTCAGGGCATAGAATATAGGAGCAGGGAAGTCTTTATGAAACACTGGTTAGGCCACAGATGAAATTTCTCTGCAGTTCTGGTCACCACACTTCAGAAGGACACAATTGCATCAGAAAGAGTGCAGAGGAGATTCACCAGGATATTGCCTAGCATGAAAAGTCTAAGTCATGAGGAGAGAGACTGGGTGGGCTGGGCTTCTTTTCCTTGGAGCAGAGGAGGTTGAGGGGGAATCTGATTGAGGCATTCAAAACGATGTGAGGCCAAGACAGAATAGATTGTGAGAATCTCATCCTCGTGGAAGACCTATGAAAGGGCAGAAGACATATGTTTAAGGTGAGGAGCAGGGGGTTTAGTGGAGACAGGAGAAGGAATTTTTCATCCAGAGATTGATAGATAAATGGAAACTGTTGTCTGAGGCAGATACACTTGCAACATTTTAGAAGCATCTGGATGAGTATTTAAAATCAAGATTAGACTGGTGCTGGAAAAGCACAGCAGGTCAGGCAGTATCCGAGGAACAGGAAAATCTACGTTTAGGGCAAAAGCTCTAATCTCCAGCATCTTCAGTACCCACTTCTGCCTAAGTACTTAAAATGCCAGGAGTGCAGGTAAATGATATTAGTGTAGATTGGTGTTTGTTGGTCATCATAGACATTGTGAACTAAAAGGCCTCTTTCTGCACTGTCTGACTGTATGACAGCATGAATGGAACAGCTAGTATCCCACATTGTTATTGTTCGTTTTCTTTAGATAGAGGGAGTTACAATTTAGCCCACTTGAGCTTTTTATTCCACTCTTTACAATTTCTGAGCTGTGAACTTTAATCTTCAAACTGCATTTAGGTTACACAATGAAATGAAAGTTTGCGTTTTTATTGTCTAAGATAGGCCTAACCTTGAAAGGAAGTTGTTGGCATGAATTACAAACTAATGCACACTTTGCAAAAGGATTTAAAGTGTTATAAAACACAGTTTAGTTAGTACAATCCTAATTTTTTTAATGAATTTGATTTCTTATTGCAAAAATATAAAAGTGTGTGGGAATGAATCTAATTTTTGTTGATTTTATCAGCCATAGTATTATGATTATGCTACTTTATAATTATCACTGTGGGAGGGGGGATGCAGCTGGTACAATTATCATGGGATTTAACTATCACCATATTCCACTATGTGGCAACATTGTGACACCTCCAAACTGGATTAAAACTACATGAATAGCGGTGATATCACTGGATTGATAATCCAGAGGCCCAGGATTGCTCAATTCATGTCCTGGTGATAAATGTGCAAATCCCACTGTAGCAGCTCGTAGAATTTAAATTGGTGTGAGGAAGCATCAGGACATTCCTCTATTGAGGAACTTGGTATTTCATAAAATAAAACTTTGCTTTGTAAAGATCTTATTCACTAGATTTAGAAAATGTGGATTTGAATATTTCCTGCATCTATTTAATCTCTTCAAGAAACTGCATTTGTATTTATAGACCCATTTAAAGGATTCATAAGCACTTGGAACTGTCAATCAAACTGAACTGGCAGGCAATGCACTGTGATACTGATGTGTTGCAAAGTTGATCATGCAGCACAAATCCTTTACAGTCTGCTCTGATACAACACGATAGTTCCGTTCTCGTGCGATCCGCGTTATAAGAAAATCACGCAATAGCAGAGCTACTTAAACCAATGGGGCCGGAATCGCATGAGAACCAAGACAGGTAAAAAAAGTTTGCATTCTAAAAAACAATGGTCTAAATTTTTCAATCGCGTTATAGACAATTTGTGTTGAAGAAATGTCGTTAAAACAGAACCAAATGTACTTATAGTCCTCAGGCCTCCAGTCAATAGATAAAATGGAATGGCAAACATACAATTATTAAACCCAGTATTGAGTTCTGAAGGCTGCATGGTCCCCAAGCAGAGACCTAATCAAGTTCAGTATGTTTAGGGCCTGAGCACCTTCTCCCATTTCCTTACCCAACGCCCACACATCAGGCCTTGTCATCGCATGGGCTGCTACCACAAAAGACATTGTCAGATACTAATGGTCCCAATTAGCAGCTATTGATTCTCCCAGGCTGACCTTTACTCATTTCTCTGTCTGCCTAACTGTTTTTCTTTCTCTCTGGGCACCTGGAAGTACTCAGGGATGCCCTCATAAGAACGGGGTATAATGCTCAACTCATCAACCGCCAGTTCCGACATGCCACAGCAAGGAACCATAATGACCTCCTCAGGAGACTGACACGTGCTGCAACAGAGTACCCTTCGTTGTCCAGTACTTCCCAGGAGCTGAAAAACTAAGCCATGTTCTTCGTGACCTTCAACACATTGAGGATGAGCAGCTCGCCAAGACCTTCCCCACCCCCCCACTGCTTTAAACAACCACCAAACCTCAAACGGATCATTGGTCATAGCAAGCTGCCTGGCTTTCAGGACAACTCCATACAACGCAGTCACGGTAGGCGCTGCAAGACGTGTCAGAGTGTGGACATGGATACCACCATTACATGTGGTGACACCTTTCACCATGTATGTGGCAGGTACTCATGTGACTCAGCCAACGTTGTCTATCTTATACGTTGCGGGCAAGGATGCCCTGAGGCATGGTACATTGGGGAAACTGAGCAAAGGCTACAGCAACGGATGAATGGGAACCGCACAACAATCAACAGACAGGAGTGTTCCCTCCCATTGGGGAAAACACTTCAGCGGTCCAGGACATTCGACCTTGGACCTTCCGGTGCCCATCCTCCAAGGCGGACTTCGGGACAGGCAGCAGCGAAAAGTGGCTGAGCAGAGGTTGATAGCTAAGTTATGTACCCAGAGGGAGGGCCTCAACCGGGTTTATGTCACACTGCAGGTGACCACCAATGCACTACAAACACACACACACTCACAGACTTAGACCACTCTACACTCATGCACATACATATATACTCTCTCTCAGACACTCAACCCCCCCACCCCAGACAGACACATACACACACTCCCATACTCACACATTCACCCCCTCACAGACTTAGACTCTCAACACTCACATACACATAGATATACACTCTCTCTCACACTCACAACCCCCCCACCGCAGACAGACAGGCAGACACACACACACGTTTGTGGGGTGAATTTGTACTTGCAGAGTCATATTGTACTTTGCTCAAAAACTGCATGAATTCATGTAAAACTCTTATCTCACTTTTTAGATTAGAATCAGTCGAAACATTATGGCACAGACAGAACACGAGGGCTAACACCTTCAACATATTGTCTAGCTAACACCAATTGTTTCAGTTAACCTGAGAATGTAACTTATTTAAAAAAAAAAGTTTTGTGATTTACACATGAAAGAAGTGAAACTATCATGGTATTCGAACAGATGAAAGACTCAACAAACAATCAAGGTGTTTGTCAATGTATAATTACAGTTGAATCACACTGTAAACTTTTGCTATAAATTCTGTGCCTTACAATTGTGTCCTCCACAACCACCTGATGAAGGAGCGGTGCTCCGAAAGCTAGTGCTTCCAATTAAACCTGTTGGACTATAACCTGGTATTGTGTTTTTTTTAAAACTTCTTTCTCTCTGGCATCCATCTCCATCTACTGTTTAACTCCATCTCCTTCCCCCACCCGGTCTTCAGCATATACATTAACCTTTACCCAGCAATAATCAATTCTGAAGAAGGGTTCCTGGACTCGAAATTTAACTCTACTTTCTCTCCACAGATGCTGTCCAACCTGCTGAGGTTTTTCCAGTAATTTCTGTTTTTGTTTCTGATTTCCAGCATCTGCAGTTCTTTGTTTTTTTAATGAAAAGTTGGATTCTGGGAATTTCCTGTGTGTAGCATTGCCTGCCATGTTTCCTACATTATAAAAGTTTTTACACTTGATAAGTAATTTGTTGGCTGTGAAGCATCTTGAGACATTCAGTAATCATTAAAATCGCCATATTTTCAAACCTTTCTTTGCAAATATTGTGATAATTCAAAGCTTATTGCTTCAGGAGAACTTTGAGACCAATTCAGACTTGCCCATTCCCAATAAAGCACAGAATAGAATCCCTATAGTGTGGAAGCAGGCCATTCAGCCCACCTAGTCCACACCAACCCTCCAAAGAGCATCCCATCCAGACCCAGCCCTCTATCCTATCCCTGCATTTGCTATGGCTAACCCACCTAGCCGGCACATCCACGAACACTATGGGTAATTTAGCATGGCCAACCTACCTAACCTGCACAACTTGGACTGTGGGAGGAAACCCACACAGACACGGGGAGATTGTGCAAACTCCACACAGTCACTTGAGGGTGGAATTGAACCCGGGTCCCTGGTGCTGTGAGGTAGCAGTGCAAACCACTGAGCCATCATACTGCCATCCCTGCAAAGCTATTGAGTCCAAGCCAGGTAATGTGACTGAGGGACTACATCACAGACAAATCCTGTGGAGGAGGAGGAAGGGAGATAATGCCCATTGTTAGATTATTAATCCAGAGACTCAGGTAACTCCAGGTTCACACTCGGCCATGTCAGGTGGTGGAATTTGAACTCATTGCAAAATTTGAAATTAAGAGGCTAATGATGACCATGAAACTGCTATTAATTGGTGGAAAAACCCATCTTGTAGTGATTGTATAGAAGTCAGCCAGTTGGACCTCATAGAATGAGTTTCTGATTGGACCAGATTAACAGCCCCAATCAGGGAGACCTGGCTTAACATCAGGGATATTGGGATGTTGAATCCATGACTGAATAAGAAGCAGTGCTATTGTCAAACGCTATGCAGTTGTAAATAAAGGGTAATTGGTAATGGGATACTGGTCTCTAAAACGTTATTTAAATCTAATTCACTAATGTCCTTTAGGGAAGGAAATCTGCCATCCTTACCTGGTCTGGCCTACATGTGACTCCAGATCAACAGCAACATGGTTGATTTGTAGCTGCAATGTGGGCAACCAAGAATGGGCAATAAATGGCCTAGCCAGTGATAAACAAATCCTGTGTATGAAGTTTTAAAAAATGCTGCACACCCATTGATGTTGTATTGATTGAAAAACATCAAGAATATACAAAATAACCCTAATAATTAAGAAAAGACATTTTGTGATGTGCCTGTAAGAACTACAAAGTGAAACATTGCAAAATGTCTTCATTCTCTTTGTTTTCAGTTGTGGTTACTTGTTCCCGAAAGGATGCGATGGTCCTAAAGGGTTAAAGAAGCAATCCATATCTATGTATCTATTATATATGCACACACAATATATATATAAAATATATCAGCAAATTTGCATTTTTCTGGTGTAAAAACTTCATGCAACTTAACCATGAAGTACACATTTTGAGAAAAATCAAAGTAAACAAACATGAGGAATACCATGAAATTAGTATTTTTCTTCAGAGTGATTTAAAGCTTCAACCTGCCACTTCCACTTTTCTTCTGAATAAATTTGCATCTTTCCCACTCCCACAACATATGCAAATTCATTTCTAAAATAAAGCTATCGGAAACAAACAAGCAGGTAGCAGCAATGGCATAGTTTGATATTTTTATTGTCCTTTTTTGTTCAACCTCTGTCTGAAATTCCCCATTGAGCCTTCTGTCAAATTAACCTGGCATCAATGATGTGATGCAATGAGTGAGAAATACAGACTGCGGCACAACAAATTACCCTAACAGTAGCAGAGCACTAGATCTTCACGGATGGATTGTGGCTAGCAGAAAAGGACCTGTTTAATAAGTCAATCCACGGCCTAATGCAGTAGACTCTGGCTGTAACTCGGCAACAGGGAACTGACAGTACTGGGATGCGTGATAGATGCCCTCATTTATAGCAGCTTCAACAATCAAAGAATACCACTCCATAAATAAAGAAAAAAAACTCCCTGCAGTGCAAACCTTCAATCTTTCTTTTACATTTGCTAGTTTGCCTACTGAAGCAATGAATTTGAAATAATTTCCAATGACCTTACAGTCATGTGAAAAGAGTACAGCATCCATGTACTGCAGTAATTTTGGAGACTGATTTGGAAAAATAATTCAACAGCATCTTAACTACACAATAATTATTGAAAACTCATGTATTGTCTATTATAAATGCCCACAAAAAAGAAATTAAGGAATGTAATTGTTATTTAGATTGATGTAGTATATGTTATATTTTTAAGATCAGATGACAAAGTTTATATTATGAAGTTAAAGTTCTCCTCTGTACTGAATAATTTGAAGATGAAGAAATGGCAAGGCGACCACAAAATTGTTTCTGAAATTAAGTGTAACACATCAAGCTTGACCTAAATTATATTTTGCAGGCGCTACCGGTGCTGGTGTATTAAAGGTTGCCATCAGTCAATGTCAAAGTCAATACTTGGATATTTCACATATCCGTTTTCGCACCAAGAGATTTCAACTTTAAGAGCTCAGTCATCTGGAATGTGGGTGGAAGGTGAGACATAAAAGTTGGCATTAAAAGGGGAGAACCACAAACTAGCAAAACTGAAAAATCTGTGAATCTAATTTATTTTCTGGTGTAGTCTGGATATAATATAATATAATATAATATAATATAATATAATATAAGCACCTAAATCATACAATACAGCTAGTCTATAATACAAGCATTAAGATGCTGCAGGATAGACACATACAATAATTAAAGCACACAAGTCATATAGTACATGTTGTAAAGTTCAAGCATGAAAACTGTGCACTACTGGGGTATTTTAGCTTCAACAAATAGAACGATGCAGTACCAGCACAAGCACTAAGACTAATGCAATATTGCAATATTTTAGACAGTGATAAATGCAGCATGGAGTGATTTCATGATACTGAATAATTGGGGATGATTCTGTAGTTCTACAAATGGCACCAATGCTCTGATATAGTCTCAGCCCAATTATTTGATCTCTTTAGTTTACAAGGAAAACTACAAGACATTGGTCTCATAGAATCATGAAGTCATACAGCATATGATGATAGCATCAGGCGAAGTGATGGGGCATACTTTTAAAAACAATACCATTAATCCCATTAAAATGCTCTTTCCCCATTGCTTTGTAAATACTGGCTTATACATTAAATCAAATAAAAGCATTTCCTTTTCATAAAATTGAGTTGGAGGATACACTACATTCTGATAGCAACCTAAGTAGAATTCTTCTGTGATGCTAAATTACTTTCAAGCAAGCCTCTCCCATTTTGTCATTTTACTCTTTATTTCCACATGATGTCATGGCTGGGTGAAGAGGGGCAAATTGGCTTCCCTCTTTTCAATCTCTCTAGTTGTTCACAGCAAAGGTTTAAGCTATTGTTCAGCTCTTGGCTATGCTTTTCCCCATTTCTTCAGTAGCAATGAGAGGCCAGTCACCAAGGGTTTTCTGGAGGTAAAAAGGACCAAGTTTTAATTCCAAGAAAAATAATGAAAGATGCAACATGAAGCATATGGGTTTTGGACAGAAACACGTGCACACTTAAAATGAGACAGTGAGAGCAGTGTTTGTTCTTTGATTTCTTGATGGTCAGCAGTAGAGAATATTGTAATTATCCTTTCAGCTCTCAATCTCTTAGTGTTTCCGTCCAGTCAGCGGGAAGTCAGTTGTCACAAGAATTTTTCCCTTTGAGAAAGAGAGACAGCTTTTCCAGACTGTTTCAGTTTTTGCAGTTAATAATCCATCTCCTCTCAATCCATCTGCCACAAAAAAGGCCTCTTCAAATAGCAGATTGTTTTTATATTCTCATTGCCATTTCATTTCATTTCCAACATGTGAATATTCTCATTTTGGTACAAATCAGATAAGAGACAAAAACCTTGTCATGGCTTTCTGGTTGGCTTCAATAATTTTAGGGGAATTGTTAATCTTAGCTCAAGTTGTCTTTTAATGAAACCATATTAGTGTGGTTTATGTGGTCACATGATGCCTTTGACCATTTTAAACTCAGTTTTTTCTTTACCTTTAAAAATCATTTTTGTCCATGAAAGTCCCAGGTTTTAAATTGGATGAAGGTATTGAAAAGTCTATATTTTATATTACCATGTGAGAGGAAATAATAATTTTCTAGGTATTTGGTTATATTGGGACATCTCTAAAATTGTTATTATGTTGTAAAATAATGCCAAAGTGATAGAAACTTCTAATCCACTTGAAGCCTGAAAAAGCCTAACACAAGAACTGCTGCAGTAACTTAGAGCAATTAGATTAGATTTAGATTACTTACAGTGTGGAAACAGGCCTTTCGGCCCAACAAGTCCACACCGCCCCGCCGAAGCGCAACCACTACATTTACCCCTTACCTAACACTACGGGCAATTTAGCATAGCCAATTCACCTGACTTGCACATCTTTGGACTGTGGGAGGAAACCGGAGCACCTGGAGGAAACCCACGCAGACACGGGGAGAACGTTCAAACTCCACACAGTCAGTCGCCTGAGTCAGGAATTGAACCCGGGTCTCTGGCGCTGTGAGGCAGCAGTGCTAACCACTGTGCCACCGTGCCGCCCTCTCCCACCGTGCAGAGGTATCACTGGTTTCTAAGCATGCAACAGGTTTATTTAAAATTTATTTACAATATTGCTAAGTCATAACATGTCTACAGTCATGGTTCTGCGACTAATTGCTTCTGTGGAGTCCATTTTCTTCACTGAGAGTCTACACCCAGACATAATGAAATCAGCACAGGGAGCATAGATTACATTGAGTCACATAATCTAAAACGGGGCAATTGAATACAACACACACTGATGATGTTTTATGGAAAACTCTGCCATTGGTCTCCAATAAATTGGCATTCTAACTAAGTCAACTAAGACTTGGCACTTGTTGAGCTTTAATTTTAAATTTACCCCATCCCTGAAGGCGCCTTCCTTCTGTGGTGTCCTTGAGGTCTGTAACATGTTTCGGAATCATCGAAGCAAGCACCTTGTCACTGCCCTGGTAGGAAGAATGCTGATAATCAAGCTCCGCTATTCCACAAACCATCACAATGCATAAATGACCAATTGGTGGGTGGGCAAACAGTAGCAGGAACCCACTTGCCATTCTTAATTATACTACAAACTCAAAGGCACACTGTTAGGAATTTTCCTCTCGGAATATTCCTGTGCCTTACTCTTGGCAACAACAGGATTAACCCATTGTCTTCATGCTAAAGCTCTGAGATATTGGGAAATGTCAGTCTCATACATCAAGATTCCATTCTTGCTCTTAGGTGAACATGAACTATTCCTGATGAGGAGATGCCAGTATTGGGACTGGGGTGGATAAAGTTAAAAATCACACAACACCAGGTTAGAGCCCAACAGGTTTATTAAGAAGTATATGCTTTCGAAGTAGCTTCTAAATAAACCTGTTGGACTATAACCTGGTGTTGTGTAATTTTTAACTATGAAATATTCCATGGAACTACTCAAGAGGAGCAAGGGAGTTCACACAGTCTGCTGGAAATAATGTTTCCTCAATCAGCATCACTAAAGCAGACAAGCAGGTCATTATCTATTATCTGAGGTGTACTTGCTGTTTACTCTGTGTTGCACCCTAGGAGATGCTGTACTACATTTCTTAGACACTAAAAGAGCAGATGATAATGGGATAGGGCAAGAAAGTGGAGCTGGTGTCACAGTTCAGTAATGATTTTAGTGAATGATAAGGCAAGCTCAAAAGGTTGTGTGTCCCATTCCTGCAATCTATCCTGATGTCCTTCTATGTAAAAGGTCTAACATAGAGACAAATTGTGAAGTACATGCTCTCTTGGGAGACCAGATCACAGCTCCACAACTAACGACTATTACTGCACCTGAGAAATCATTTAGACATGGTGCAATATTTGAAAAAAAAACCTTTCATTTCATTGCTATTTTAGATAAAGATTCAGGACAGAGACCAGGATAAAAAGATTATCCCTGAGCTCTCATATATTTAACTTATTCTGCCATATGATACAGGGTGACAAGCTTCATTTATATTTGGAGGGGCTTGTCACAAATGACGTTAGGGGAGAAATTTCCACAAAGTATCATCCGACTAAACAATTCAAAAGAAAAATTAGAAGATTTTCACCATGAAAAATAAGAATGTCTGTTTTCTCTGGATAAGTCAGTCGTATAACTTACTGAGTTACATGTTTAAACAGAACAACAACACTTCTTGTCAAGTCATGAAGTTTGCTAGCAGGGAATTGTCACGTTTCACTGCCTGCCACAACACCTTCAGCAGCAAAAGGAAGAAGCCAATGGTGAGCAATCATTAAGTTTTATTACAGTAAATAACATGCTGTTATAACATATGTGTTCCAAGACAGTGATGCGTCTGGTAATAAGGCAGCAGTAATAAAACTCTCACCCTTCAATGTGCTATTCTATGATAAAATGGTGTAAAATCCAAAATGTACATTGTTGTTCACCACTGAAATGAGGGCTGGGAACTTCAACAACAAAGTATCTTTGTAAAAGTCTTTAAAAAAATACCCAAAGTGCTTCACAGACACATTAATGACAAAATGTGAATGACATAATGATAAATAAGTTGAAGGAATTAAAATGGATACATTTTTAAGAAGCACCTTGTCACAATCCTGATAAGAAAAATGATTGGAAATCAACTATTCCACCAACTATCACAAGGTGTAAATGACCAACTGAATTGCCAAAATGGTTAATTTGTTTGACTTTAGCTGTCATCTGAACAAAAGGGATTCACTGTTGGCCTCATCAGTAAGTAAAAAGATTTTTTTTTTATTATCGAGTAGTGTATCTTTTCACAAGTTGCATTAAGACAAGAGATGTAACAGTCAGGTGTTACATCAGGAGTGGAAACCATAAGCTAAAAGGAACGAATTCCATGGATTGAGAGTCTAGTCGACATGAATGAAATGAGGTAACTTTCTCACAGTTGTTTGGTGTTTTGGTGATGTTATCACACTGTTGTCAACCACTGAGCAATAGCAGATCCTCAATTTGGCAGCCGATCACTTGGACCTAGGCCTTTGCTAAAGTGAGAATTCTCCTTTTCAGAGTCTTTGTGTATTGTTTTTATTTCCCATTCACATATTATGACAAAGTGAGAATTTGCTTTGCTTGTAAGCTTTCTGGAGGCCCATGTCCAACTCTCCTCTTCTCAGGTCTGTAACAGGTTCCAACTTAAAAATGCAGGAACTGTTGTTAGGCAGCTTTTCAAGATAAAGGCAACTTGTGCTAGTTTGTATCACCATTGATAGCATTATAGGCAGACCATGGAAACCTTACAGTTGCTGTATGATCCATTCCTCTCACGATGATTCATCCCCTGAACAGAATTTGCAGGATACCCCTGACTGACCATGGTCTAACCTTCAGTCTGAATTTCAGCTCATCCCCTACTTACCAACCAGCAAGGTCCAAACTGATTTTGCTCGACTTCCAGGACTGATGTGGTCCAATCTCCTGACTGAAATGGTGCTGATACCCAGAGATACTTTGCACCAATTGCCTGGCTGACTGTGCCCAACTCCACTCCATGGATTAAATATAGTAGTATCCCTAGGACTGACAGGAGCATCCCGTTGCCCTACTAATCACACCTGCCCTTTCCATTCACACATCGCCACACACGTACCTTGCAGGCACATGCACTGGTGCAGCCCCATGTTATTCAGACCTTCCCATGTCAATGAGTCACTGTGTCCCACCATCACAAGCTGGGTTAGGCCACTGTTGGAATATTGCGTGCAATTCTGGTCTCCTTCCTATCGAAAAGATGTTATGAAACTTGAAAGAGTTCAGAAAAGATTTACAAGGATGTTGCCAGGGTTGGAGGATCTGAGCTAAAGGGAGAGGCTGAACAGGCTGGGGCTGTTTTCCCTGGAGCGTCGGAGGCTGAGGGGTGACCTTATAGGGGTTTACAAAATTATATGGGGCATGGATAGGGTAAATAGACAAAGTCTTTTCCCTGGGGTCGGGGAGTTCAGAACTAGAGGGCATAGGTTTAGGGTGAGAGGGGAAAGATATAAAAGAGACCTAAGGGGCAAATTTTTCACGTAGAGGGTGGTACGTGTATGGAATGAGCTGCCAGAGGATGTGGTGGAGGCTGGTAAAATTGCAACATTTAAGAGGAATTTGGATGGGTGTATGAATAGAAAGGGTTTGGAGGGATATAGGCTGGGTACTGGCAGGTGGGACTAGATTGGGTTGGGATATCTGGTTGGCATGGATGGGTTGGACCGAAGGGTCTGTTTCCATGCTGTACATCTCTATGACTCTATGACTGTATGGTGTCTTTCTCTCTGCTAACCTCTCTCTCTGACACACAACCTATTCCACTAAGTTGCCACCTTCTGACACAAGCTGCTGGCTGATCTTTTGTATTGAATTGCTGCTCCGAGACACAGGTTGCTGTGTTGCCATTCTCAAGTAGCGATCTATGACGGTCCAAGGACTTGTTCTGCCTGGAGCTCCTTGAATGCACCAACCGCAGCTGTAGAGGTTAGTGCAGAAACATTTACAACATGAGAGGCAGAAAAGGCAGAGGGATTACCCAAACTGGAGGTCAAAGTTCAAGTCACTAGGTATATGCTTTCAAAATATGGGCAGGCATTTGAAGAGTGGAGTATCTCAATTGGGCAAAGGTTAATTGGGAAGGTGAAGTTAATTCCAGTGATTTGTGCAATTATTGTGATACAAATACATGTACATTAGGCTCTTGTCCCCTGATGGTAAGAAGGTCGGCTCACTTTTTGAGTAGAACATTTATCTCAATGACAAGAACATGATATTTGGGGCCTTGTCCTATTATACATCATACTCACCATTACTCTTGCCTCCACTAAGAGCAATAAATCATATCGATTTCTCTAATCAAAATGAACTTTCATGTAAATGTGTTTCCAAACTGACTTTGTTGTCCAAGCCCTGCTATAGTGTTTCAGTGAAGACTAACAGGAGGCTGGCAGAACACTGCAAGCCAGGCAGCATCAGGAGGTGGAGAAGTCAATGTTTTGGGTGTAACTCTTCTTCAGGACCTGACAGTCAAAGTGATCAGACCGCGATTTGCATTTTTATAGGACTTCCTATTCTGAGTCAAATGATACTTCAACCACCCAAAAAACTGTTGAAATCGAACAGCTGTAGGATAGGAAATGGACAGTAACTTACAAAACATTAATTGCTAGAAATACTCAGCAAATTTCTGTTTTTTGGGTGGTTGAGGTGATATTTGACTCAGGTTAGGACGTCCTACAAAAATGCAAATTGTAGCGCTCTGTTGGGCACCAGGAAAAGAATTGGGCAGCTCCTACGACAGACTTGGCTCTAGCTTCTCAGCCACAAACTGTCTCATGACTTGCCTGGCTACAGACTGGAGGCCTCCTTTCCTATTTGTCACCCAAAGCTAAGGAGTTTTCCCTGGGATCTTAGCTTTTAGGAGGAGAGATAGCCAGACAGCACATTAATGATATTTGCATGTTAAGATAGTGCAGGTCACCTCCTGGCTTGTGTGACTGCATGGCAAGCAGGAGGAGTCAATGGCTTCTTGGTGTTATTGCCAGTCTATTAATCCAGAGACTGAGGTAATGTTCTCAGGGAACCATGGCAATAGCGAAATTTGAACTTAATTAAAAACAATTCTGGAATTATGAGTCGAATGATGACCATGAAGCCATTATAGATTGTCAAGAAAAACCCAACTGGTTCACCAATGTCCTTTATGGAAGTCCTTATCTGGTCTGACCTACGCCTGGCTTCAGACCCACAGTAATGTTGTGACTTGTAACTGTCCCCTGGGCAATCAGAGATGGACAATAAATGCTCATCTAGCCAGCGGCACCCACACCTGTAAATGAATAGCAGAATTGAAACTAACCATGAACACAAATTGTTTTGCTTTGTGCTGTAGTTTGGTTAAAATATCCTCTTCGTTTTTTCGCCTGTACTCCAATATTAATAGATAATTGCACTAATATTTTGCAAGAAGAAATGTGAAGATTGGCAGGAAGTCAGACAGTACCCTGTCGCTTGGCAACCATTGGGCACACAAGCCTTCAGCATCTTTCAATTCATTGATATCTTCATGTGCTCATGGTCAACTACACTTTACACTTACTAATGTTTGATGTTACGTGCCTTCATGTTTAGATTAAGTTGTGTCTCTTGCATTTCAGGCATTTCATTTTGGTGTGTTTAGAAATTTCTCTCACAAATTTGATAAAGTATAATAAAAGAAAACTAATCATTCTTCACTTTCAGAAAAAAATCGTCCATAAAAGATAAGGCTTCTAGTCCATTTTAAGAGTCAGTTTTAACAAAAATGTTTTGAAAAAGATAACATTACCTGAAAATTTGACCAAGAACAATTGGTTTTAAACTGACTTCAGGGCTGTATAATCTGAGAATTTAGGAGAATGTATGAAGTTTCATACATCACCATTTTAGCAGCAAGATGCATTATACATCATGTACTATAATGCTTCTATCTTTATAAAACGATCTATCCTTTAGTCTTTTTTCCAGGATCAAAGCCAGAGGAAATATGAGTCATGTAACAAGTGTATGATCCTACTTGCAAGATATTATACTTTGGTAGGAATGCAAATCAATTACAAAATATAGAAAGCCTACTGTTTTTTGGTGGGACTTTCTGATCTGAAACCAAATTTATGTCAATCCAAGCAATCTCAATGGCTTTCTAAGTGGTATTAGAATTTATAAACAGTCATAGTTGGCTAGAGTTTACTTCTTCAGAGTATTCCCACTCAGTGCTTTTGTTTTCACAAAAGGCCTTGAAAGACACCTAAGCCAAGTTAAATGCACCTGTATCTTAGGAGGTAAACACTTTACAACAGTTAAGTAGAAGTTTGCTGTTCAATTCTCAATTCTACAACCTGACCATAAAATCTCGGCTAACATTTAAATGCATCACTGACTGAGGAGGAAGTTATGGTTACTCTCTATCAATAGAGACATCACACTGTGCCACTGTCTGCTCTCTGTGGTAGAAATAAATTCTCTGTCATTATTGCAAAGAAGAGGAAAGTTGCACAGCCTTGTTTGACTGACATTTGTTCCTCAACCAATATAAGTGAAGTAGATTTGGTCATTGCCTTACTGTTGTTTGCAGGAGCTGGTGTATCAGATAACAATTCTGAAAGGGCTAATGTTAGAGACTGCAGTAAGCTGCATCCAATCTGATAATGTCATAAGGACTTGCGTGGGGAATATGATCTTGGATCTTCTAGCATAAAGACCTATATTTACAGGTTTCACCAATAGTTTTATTAACATTGTTTCATGCTAACCTAACTGTACCTGGTAGCTATCATATAATATTATCTTGTTTAATGCAAAAGCCTCTTATTAAGGCTCACTTGTGTTTTTTTGCCTATCACTGAAAAAAATGGGTGGGCTGCTAGAACCAACCAAGGAAAGGGGATGGTGGTCACAAAATAAGCCAACTACAATGTGGTAAATGGCTGGTATCATACTCCAAAAATAGGAGCTTTCTGTGAGCAAATTGGCTGTTGCCCTTCCAATGTGACTCTACGTGACAAAATGGACTCTGTATAAATGCAAGATTTTTTATTTTTTTAACCATGATTCAGGTTACATATACGCATTGCTCCTAGAAACCTGCTCTAATTTATGAATCACAAAATATTACTCAGGGAATGAGAACAACTAATATTTTGTGAAGAGCTTCCAACGTACTTTATCCATTAGGAAAAGCAGCATGGACTGCTCTGCTCCAGGTGAGCTACTCCTGGAGTACTGTGTCTAGTTTTGGTCTCCTTACTTGAGGAAGGAAGTACTGGCACTAGAAGGGCTGCAGGGGAGGTTCACTGGATTAAATCCAGAGTTGAGGGGGTTGGCTTATAAGTATAGATTGAGTAGACTGGGATTGTACTCACTGGAATTTAGAAGAATGAGGGGCAATCTTATAGAAACATATCAAATCATGAAAGGAATAGATAAGATAAAAGCAGGGAGGTTGTTTTCACTGGTGGGTGAAACTAGAACTTGGGGGCATGGCCTCAAAATAAGGGGAAGCAGATTTAGGACTGATTCTGTGGATTTTCCTGCTCAGTGAAAAAGGCTAGCTTGTTGAATGTTTTTATGGCAAAGACACATTTTTGAACAGTAGAGAGATGAAGGGTTCTGGTGAGTGGGCGGGTAAGTGGAGCTGAATTCATGAAAATAATCAGCCATGATCTTATTGAACAGTGGAGCAGATGGCCTATTCATGATCCTATTTCTTATGTTCTTATTATTTTATTATGAGAGTTTCTTTTGCAAGTTACTTGGGCTAACTCATGATTATTCTTTAAATATTTAACTATAACTGTTTAGCCAGATCTAGCTGCAGATAACAAGCAGTTTCCTTGACTCCTGCCACCATACCTCCCCCTACCTCTTGAGACTGAACTCATGTACATGGACATCTGTTGCTTTCCCCTGTTTATAGTGAGTTGGGAACCAGCTAAGAGTCTGTAGCCCGATGTGAAGCACCTGTTTGTATCGGTGTGCCAGGATGCTGTGGACATACAAGGCGGGAGGCTTGCTGAGATGTCTGCTGCTTTAACGTAAGCAATCAATAAAATACAGATAAAGCCAAGAAAGGTCACCTTGAGATGGTATCTCAGTGTGTGCAGCTGAGGTTAGAGATCATCATGAGCATCATCTGACAGCTGCTTTGTAAACACTTCTTCAGGTTAGTCAGGATCAAGGAACACCAGAAGTGACGTTTTTAAAAAAGCATCCAAGCATTTTGTATTCTGATTACTGAGTCTGTATTTCTATGTAAATCAAGCTGTCTATGTACTTTAGAAACAGTGATGTTTGCCTGATCATCAGCTAATCCTTGCACTGATATGGATTTCAAAATGACCTAAAGTACTGAATGGTTATTGAGTGCAACAACAAAAATAAACAGACCACTGACACCAGAAAATGTTTTAACTGCTTCCAGTCACATGCAGAAGCACTTACTGATCCAGCGATAAAAATTATTCAACTCTGACTTGATAGAAAACTAGTTTCTACAGGAACTGACATTGAGTGATCAATCAAATAGGAGGTCCCTATCATAAATGATCAATCAGGCAGGTCCAGAAAAATTATGCAAATAGTTTCAATATTCAGCTTCTATTTGTTAGGACTGGAACAGATCAGCTGTTCTCTTACAAGGTTCCATATTACATCCATCTTGTGCCTGATTAATTTGTCTTGTCTAAGTTGAGTGGGGGTGGTGGTGGGGACGGGTATGGAGGATGAAGGAAGAGGTGGCTCATGGTCGTATTGATGTCATTGTTGTGTTAACTGCATCAAATCTACCAGCAAGTTTCTAGGCTGTTATTTTAATTTAAAAGACATATTACAAAATGCCTTGCCTATTGTGTTACTGAGTCATACATTAATTTAGTCTTTAAATTAGCTCAGCACAATAGGAGTATTTGCAAGGAATGTATTAGTGGATTCAGCATTTCTGGGCTAAAGAGAGGTGAAAAGACATAGTTAATCTTCTTGCTCTTGATCACTATAAAATTCTCTGTTGGAAAGTACGTTTTGTGTGTAGGATGCTAAAAGTCCATGACATTTCCATACTTCTGGGAAGGTAGTGAGAGGCTGGAAACCTTACAATCTTCAAAAAAAATATTTGGATGAGTACTTCAAATATTATGACATCCAAAGATGACACAAGTGCAGGAAATTGGGATTAGCACAATTTTAGTTATGTCAGTGCAGATTGATGGGCCAAAAGGCCTTTACTGTACTGTGTGAATCCCTTCACATATGTTTTGAAGAATTAATACTGGAGAATAGAAGCACAAAGAGCAATAGGTATTCAGTGTTTTGCTTAGTTATGTGTGAACTTTTTTTAGATTAGATTACTTAGTGTGGAAACAGGCCCTTTGGCCCAACCAACCCTCCAAAGAGCAACCCACCCAGACCCATTCCCCTACATTTACTCCTAACACTACGGGCAATTTAGCATGGCCAATTCACCTAACCTGCACATTTTTGGACTGTGGGAGGAAACCGGAGTACCCGGAGGAAACCCACGCAGACACGGGGAGAATGTGCAAACTCCACACCGACAGTTGCCCGAGGCAGGAATTGAACCCAGGTCCCTGGTGCTGCGAAGGAGCAGTGCTAACCACTGTGCCACTGTGCTGCCCCACACTTGTTTGGAGGGCAGGTAAATCTCATGGGAACAAAACAGCCAAAGGCAGCCAAAACTAAAATTGCACAAGCATTGTGGCTTAATGCATGAAACTGCTTCTGAGAACTCCAGAAAACTCCCTCTGCTGGAAAAACTGTATAGATGATTTCACAGAAACAGGACTTACATTGCACATTTCAAAACACTACACACTGCAGAACTGTTGCAAACTCAAACCCTGAGTTCAGCATTGAATACACAATCAGCCTTTCTGTCCTGCTTTGATGATAATACTCACATCTTTCAGGTACTTGACATACATGAGTAGCTTTCATTTTGCCGGGAATGTTCACAATTCCTGATGAGACAACAATCTCCATTATACCAGGCTGTGATGCTTGCATCCTCTACAGGTCAAACTTTGGATTCAAATAAAAAGTAAGCAGCCTTCATTGTGAGAATATAGATGTTAACTGTAATGTTAAAGCAACTTTAAATTTGGCAGCACGTTCCATTAGAAAATGAGAATGAAAATAATAAATCTTAGTAACTTACAGCTAGAAAAGAAAAGAAATCTGCAGTTCTTTACACTTTTGCTCAAAGCAGAAGGGAAATAGGTGTGAAAAATCTTAGGCTGAACTAATTATTCTCTAATACTATCCCAGATCCTTTGACATGGAAAGAAAACCCCTGACTCTACTTGCAAAGAAGCGTGAGGAAACTGTAACTTAAACATATATGTGGTATGCATTCGTGCCCAGAGTCGGGCGTGTGGTGCTGGAAAAGCACAGCAGGTCAGGCAGCATCTAAGGAGCAGGAGAATTGACGTTTCGGGCATAAGCCCTTCACCAGGAATGAGACTTGTGGGTTGGGGGGGCTGAGATATAAATGGGAGGGGTGAGGGGTTAGTGGGGGGGAGGTAGCCTAAAGTATGGGTCCCTACGGGAAACGTGGCTAAAATCCCAGAACTGCAGCGGACCTTCCCTTTTACCCTGCCCAGTTTGCTTCATGTTTGGCCAGAACTACTGAGATTCCTTGGCTAAGAGTTATTTAGAATTTTTCAATGTGGGTCTAAAGCCTGCTCAGGGGCATACGCCTAAACAAATCAGCTGGAGTGCAATTCTTCATGTTGCCCCCTCCTACCAGCCAAAACGCTCCACAATGGACAGTGCCCCCCATCGCCATTCCCCTCTGCAGAAAGGACAGTACTAACCTCCCACTAAACCTCCATGACAGTGCTCACCCCTCTCCTGACTCACCCTGAGAATCTCTGGCTCCAGCCTGTCTGATTTCAGAAGGTCCAACATAGTTACAGCGTGAAGGTGTGTAAGGATGGGAGGCAGTGTTAGGGACTGAGGGAGGGAAGTGAACACATTTGGAAGTGTGAGGTGTCACCATGAAGCCTCAAAATGTCAGCCATGGGATAATTAATAATGTTTTTTAAAATAGTTGAAGCAGAGTTGGAAATAGAAAACCTTTCAAGCTTTGGAGCTTGAAAGCTTTGGAGGATTTCAGTTCCTTACAGAGCACCATAGAAAGGGGATATGCTGTGTTTTCTCCCAAAACTCCTTTACCAAGAAGGTTTCAGGTACACTCGTCATTCCTGAAGAAGCAGGATTTGGAAATCTGAGCCGGGAATGCAGTGCTCAGTGGTCGCACAAAAAAAAAATACTAGTGGACCTGCAATCTGACAGTGTTTCTCACTCTTGAGAAGATTCAGGCCAATATTTCCTACCTGAATGAAAATGTGTAACTAACATTTATATTAAATGGCAGAACAATACCAAGATAATTGCTTCAGGGATTTCCAGTTTTTAGCTTTGTAATTCCCAACCAAAGACTTTAAGCAGAATTTTATCTACTGTTAGGACACAGTTCAGTCCCAGTGTTAGTGTCTTTGACAGATAGCTCATGTCAGGAGAGTTGATCTGCCCCAGTCAGGAGCCTATCAAACCTCACAGTTAATTATTGGGAAAATGTAAATGATGAAATTCCCACAGTAATCAGGAAGCAGGAAAAGCACATTGGCAACATTTGTGAGGATTACTGTCTGCCCTATTTCAACTGTTTTTTATAATAATCTAACCATCCCCTGACCTCGAAATGTGATCAGGATGAATACTGCATTAAAAAGGTTGATGTGATGTTGCCCGTTGACTTCCAATATTCTGACAGAGGACTGAAGAAAGAATTCCAGTTAGAAATGGATTTTCCTGTTTATCTTCATGACCTCTGTCGAACTCCAGACTTCCCTGTACAAATCTAACCTTTTCCAAACTATTGCTATTGAACAGAAAGAAAACTACAAAGCTAGAAGTTTGAGAGCACATGAAAGTGCCATCAACAGTGGAGTGGTCAGCAAGAGCAAAATTTCCAGCTGAGTGGATGTATTAAAATCAACTGTTTGTGATGTGCTGAACTTTGATCCCAGCAAGAAACAATAAACACTCTGCAGCAAGGTCTCACATTAAATTTTAAACTCGCCGTAATGGCTAGGAAAACACAGCAACCATTAAATTCAGTCTGTCAATTTCTGTGCTAGAGGAGTCTCTGATTTCAATGAAAGGCTGGTTAATTGTTACATTGCAGATAGACAGAAACCAAGCTCTGTAACAATTAACCAGCCTTTCATTGAAATCAGAGACTCTAGCACAGAAATTGACAGACTGATTATAATTGTTGCTGTGGTTTCCTGGATTTTACAGCTAGTTTAAAATTTAATGTTGTAATGCTGTTAAAGCACAGATTGCAGCAGTAGAGTGCTGATAGGTGGCAGCAGCCATTTTTGCATTGGGAACATTGACTTGAATGTGAAACTGGGCATGAGTGATGGTGTGGTGGAGAGAGGATGCAAGGAGAAATAGGGGCAGAATGAGAAGACCTAGTGTGGGAGGGAGGGAGGGTGTGCAGTGATTTGAAATAGGTGCAGTTGGCTCACTATAACAAGTCTGGCCTGCTCTACTTACTGTCCGTCCTCCAGTTTAAAAGAATTGGAAAATTGTACTTCACTAATGCCACTTAAAAGATAACCTCACCTCTTAAGGTGGGGGGAGCACATTCTGACCGCAGGCAAGTTTCAGGGAAATATGCACTTTGAGAGATAGCTGCAAGTTATCTAGACAATTCATTCAGCTTCATTGGAGGTCCTGGTTCAGGCAATGGGTAGGAGGAAGGGAATCCTGCTAAACTCCCGAGAAGAAACTGAAAACCCTCAATGGAGCATCTTTTCCAATAGCAGAAGAGATCACTGGAAAGCTTCACTTCTCAGAGTTTAGCTCCAAGGGTATGGCTGTAAGGTTTGAGAAAGATCAATGACCAAGCCAGACATATGAAGATAAAAACATTGCTGCCTACATGAATTACTCTCTCCCGACACCTACACCCACCTTCAGCCTTCCGACTCACAACAGTCCCTGTTAGGGAAGGATATTATTAAACTGGAGAAAGTTCAGAAAATATTTACCAGGATGTTGCTAGAAATGGAAGGTTTGAGTTATAAAAATAAACAGGAGAGGCTGGGATTTTTTCACTGAGGGGTGAACTTGTAGAAACTTAAAGTCATGAGGGGTATTGATAAGGTGAATAGCAAGGCCTTTTCCCTAGCATGGTGGTGTTTAAAGCTCGGGGGCATGTTTTCAAATTGTAGAGAAAGTCTCAAAAAAGATGAGGGACAACTTGTTTACACAGAGAGGAGTTCATGCCACAAATACTGCCTGGCATGCTGCAGACTTGATTTCATTTATTGTAGTCATGTGTACCTAAGGACAGTGAAAAACTTTGTTTGCGAGCAATACAGGCAGATCATCATGTTATGGACCAGGCCAGACAGCCTCAAACCATTTCACGAAAGTAACGCAGACCCTAACTTTGCGAGTTGTTTTGAGCAGGTATAAAGTGGATATTCCGGGAGTAATGCAGCTGGCCCAACCACTTAGTTTTAAACAAAACAGAATTTATTTGCAATATTATTTAATGAAATACAAACAAAAGAGCACAGAGTATAGAATATAGAATAACTTAACCTATCTGAAAACCCAACAGACTATCCCAACTTAATGATGCTGTTCCAAATTCCTGCAGGAATCCCCATAAACACCCTCTTGACAAAAAGGTACAATCAAACACAGGGTCTTACAAGAGAGAGACAGAGAGATGGCAGAGGGATTCAGCTTGGAACACCTTCTTCCATGTAGCTGTTTCTTGGACCAGCAGCCTCAAACTGACTGACTATTTTTAGTGAATTGCCAAACTACTTTTAAAAAAAACCCAAACCAAACCAATCCAAAGAAAAGCCAAACTGGGAGAATAGGCCACTTACCTTTCATTGTACAATTTTTTAAAAACCTGAAAGCCTTTTCCTTGAGGCAGTATCTGTTAGCTACAATAACACTGGCCCTAAAACCCTCCAAACTTAGACTTTTTGGAATTGTTGCTTTTATGACCTCTCCGGGAAAAAAAAAGCCAGGGACAACATAACCTTGTTAAAGGAGCAATATTGTCACATTAGTAAGCAAGAACATATAAATCATAAGGTACTTAGACAGAGCGAGGCATCCGGATTACACTGCACAGGAGGTGCTTGAAGCAAGATCAACATTAACAAGATCAACATTATTTGAAGTTAGAGAGTCTGTTCAACAGTCTAATAACAGCAAGGAAAAAAGCTGTTCTTGACCCTGTTAGTGCATGCTTTCAAGCTTCTATCTCCTCTACCTGAGGGAGAGGTTGTAGGAGAGCATTACCAGGGTGGAAGGGGTATTTGATGATATTGGCTGCCTTTCTGTGGCAATGAGAAGGGTAGATGGAGTTCATGGATGGAAGGTTGTGATGGTCTGGGCTGTGCACACCACCTTCTGTAGTTTCTTTCAGCACCTGATATTTATTTCACTCAAATGTTGCTTGGCTTCTGAGGACAGACAAGTAAGAATACACTGAATCCACCAAGTTACATTTCAAAAACTCCCTGTTTATTTTCCACTGTTGATTTCAGCACAGAAACCATTGTGTTCCTTGAAGGATTCAGCCCAGGTTTTCTTTAGTTTATATCATTCTGACTTCCTTTTGTAATCTTAAGCAAATATTTACCCAATGCTTTTTAAACATTGTTAACGGGCATGCTGGCAGACTGCTCAAAATATCCACTGCTGTGTGGAAAATAACTCTAGCTTCTTGTTTTAAGATACACTGATTAATATTTTAGTATATTCAAAAATACTTGAAATGCAAAATACTCATACTACTTCAGAAATCCATGGCATAGTTGACAGATTCTGTACTCCAATTGGTTTTTTTCTTTGCCATGTTTAAACCCAGGACTTATATAGCTACAAGGGACATGTTGTCTCATTCAGGAATTTCCTGAGATGGTTCACGTTCTGTAATAATTTACTTTGAAAACTCAAACCTTATGTCATTGTCTCCTGATAAACGTAAAAAAAGACATTTGTATTGTATTTCCAGATGAGGACAGATTGACTGTGTTTTAAATATAGCTAGGGTTAAAATAGATTCAGTCTTTCCTGACAACATTTCAAAAATAGCAACCAAAAGGCTTGATTTCTTTGGGAAACTGGGTAGGTCATTTATATGTAAGTTAATGATGGGGTGGGGCAGTTCACTATCTCCTCAACACCTGATGAATTTAAAGAGCTAAAGTGATAAAGATATCATTTTAAGCTAAATTGCTGGTTTAGCCACATCTAGCACAAGGCATCACTCTTGCTAAAGGAATTGAAACCAATGTCATAGTCATGGAGTTTTACAAAATTGAAAAAGGCTTTTTGGCCCATCATTTCTACACCAATCATCAAGCACCTATTTACTTCTGTCCCAAATTCCAGCACTTGGCATATAGCCTTACATCCAATGGCACTCACTTCAAATGATAATCTAAATACTTTTAACTGTAGTGATGGTTTGTGTCTTTAACATTCTTTTAGATACATGAAAAGATTCTTCATTAATTTCCTTCTAAACCCTTTACTCTTCATTCTAAATCTATGCCCCCTCCTTTTCAAGGTCTACTATGGGGAAATGTTTTTCCTATTAGTCCTATCGATGTCCCTCACAACTTTGTACACCCTGATTAGGTACACCCTCAGCCTCTCTGCTCTTAGGAAAACAAAGAGCACCTTCCTAATGAAGGGCTTTTGCCTAAAACATTGATTTTCCTGCTTCTCAGATACTGCCTGACCTGCTGTGCTTTTCCAGTACCACCCTAATCTCGACTCTGATCTCCAGTCCTCACTTTCATCTAAGGAAAATAAACACAGCCTATTTAGCCTCTCTTCATAGTTGAATCATTCCAGTCCATGCAAAAACCTAATAAATTTATTCTGCACCCTTTCTAGCACAAATATATTCTTTAATGCTCAAGATAGTGGCCAAGAGGCTTGTTAAACAATTGATTGCCCTTTAAAATACCTGCCAGTGCTCCTCAAACAGGCTGCAGGGTATATTGCCCACTTTCACTAGTTGTTGGAATTAAATGGAAAAAGTGCTAGTTAAGTGTATGCTTAGTACTTAAAGGGATAGTCACACTTTATTGTTAACATTTAAAATGGCACGAAGTAATGCCTTAGACCTCATGGGACGAGGGAACAGGTGAATGTTATATTAATTAAAAGTTAAATATTGGGTTTGAGTTGCTTGTATAAATGAAAGAAGTTAGTAATCAATGGGTTGAGTTTGAAGCAGTTTAGTTAATGGGAATAAAGCTCTCAGATAAAAGGGTGGACTTGAATTCTATTAGATGTAGCAATTTTTTGAAGTAAAAGAGAGGAGAAAAAAGTGAAGTGTTATGAAACACTAATTATAATTTTTTGATGATATCCTTAAAAATACCAAAACAAATATTGATAAACTCTTGACAAAATATTTCAAAAAATTAGGGCTGAACTACCCCAACCTGCAGAAACCACCAAGGGAAAGCAAGTACTTGCGATCAGCTTCTTAAGAGGGAACCCTCTTTTGTCTGGAGGACAATGTTCCTTGGTGGATTAGGTAGCATCCATAGAGAGATAACAAGCTAATGTTTCAAACCTCGGTGATTCTTCATCAGAGCTGAAGTGAAGTAGGCAGGGACAGCATTTATGCTATAGTTTTGTGTGGGGGGTATAAGGTGCTGATGGAGAAAAAATGTTGGTCGTTCAATTTAAGTGATCAGAATGTGAAAATGGCAGATCAATGGTGTGTCTCCTACCAGAATTGAAAGGACTGACAGTCCCACTGGGATGGGGGGGGGAAGAGGAGAGATGATATAGAAACAGAATGTAACAAGCTAAAAGAAAGGGGAGAAATGAGAGCTTGTTTGCATGTTTGAAGGTATTGAGCTCAATATAAGGTTCAGAAGTCTGTAAAGAGAGCAGTCTGATGCCATGAAGCTGGTCCTTTCTCAATGTTACTTTGTCCTTGAGTTTTTTTTCAGAGAGGGGGTAACTGACCAGGCTCCAACTAGACTGGGTTTGAAAAGTTTAGATTAGATTCCCTATGGTGTGGAAACAGGCCCTTTGGCCCAACCAGTCCACACCAACCCTCCGAAGAGTAACCCACTTAGACCCATTTCCCTCTGACTAATGCACCTAACATGGCCAAATCATCTGACCTGCACATCTTTGTGACTGTAGGAGGAAACTGGAGCACTCGGAGGAAACCCACACAGACACAGGGAGAACGTGCAAACTCCACACAAGGTCACCCGAGGCTGGAATCAAACCTGGGACCCTGGTGCTGTGAGGCAGCAGTGCTAACCACTGTGCCGCCCTTTATTGGGGTTCTTTTTGTTTACCCTAACAGGTAATGTCTCTGGCCAAGGGCTTTCATGTCTTTAAAACAAACTGGTATAACCAAGGAGGTGTGGCCAACTCTCTAGCTGTGCAGGTCAGTTCAGTTCGGGGGTGAGTTGAGTCAGGGTCACAGTTGAAATTGGAAGCTCTCTCCCTCCTTCTTTCCCTCTGACAACATAACATGTACGCTTTTTGTGTCATTTTTGCTTTTTGTGCTAAGGGATCTGTTTATCGGGATTGTTGCAAGTATTTTGGAAAAGCATCATTAAGTCAGGATAGCCTGTCAGCCTTGAATAGGATACATTATTCAGATATTCTAATTTTGGTTCATTGTGTTTCATTCTGTAATTTTGTAGATAAATTCTGTTTGTATAGAACTTGGCAGTCAGAACAGCTAATTCACTCTGAGAATATCCACTGTACACTTTCCTGAAACAAATAGCAAAGTTATAGTCTGGGCTATCTGCTTAGAAATGTTTTGAAGAGTTGGGTCTGGTCCATAACACTGAAAATGAAATGTTGTTCCTCCAGTTTGCAATTCACTAGAACAGTACAGCATGCCAAGGACAGACAAATGGGCATGCGAACAGGACACTGTGTTTAAATGACCAGCAACAGGAAGGTCTGGGACTTGCTGGAGGTGTTCTGCAAAGTGCTCAATGTAGATTAGGCCACGTTGGGTGCAGGCTGGAGGAGGTACAGGTGGAATGCTGCTTCATCTGGGAAGACTGTTTGTGGTGTAAAGGGAGGGGGTGAAGGAGCAGGTGTTACACCTTCTGTGGTTACATGGGAAGGTGCTGTGAATGGGTGGGGGGTGGTGTTGGTGTGTGTCCTGGAGGGATAGATCCCTGTGAATTGCAGACGGGGGAGTGAGGGGAAGATGTATTTGATGGCGATGTTCTGCTGGAGTTGTCTGAAATGGCAGAAAATGAGCCTTTGAATGTGGAGCTTGGTGGGATGAAAAGTGAGGACAAGGGGGACCTGACCATGCTGTCGTGAGTGAAGGGAAGGGACAAGGGTGGAAGCGCGGGTGATAGGTGATATGTCCTCACTTTTCATCCCCACAGCCTCTGCATTCGAAAGATCATTCTTCGCTATTTCAAATAACTCCAGCAGGATGCCACCACTAAAGGCATCTTGCCCTTATTCCCACAGTCTGTGTTTTGCAGGCATCAGTCCCTCTGGGACGCCCCGTCCATTCTACAACCGCTGCCCCCCCACCCTCACTTCACAGCACCTTCACATCTAACCGCAGAACGTGCAACACCTGCCCCTTCCCCATCTCCCTGCTCACCATCCCAAGGCCTAAACAGTTTTTCTGGGTGAAACAACATTTCATCTGTACCTCCTCCAATCTTGTGTATTGTTTTCTCTACACCCAATGTGACCTACCCAATACAAAGTTTATTTTATTGTTAGAACGTTGGAATTCCCTCTCTAACAGAGTGCTTCAAGCTGGCAATACATCACCCCCTTCTCAAGAGCAATAAGGGATTGGCAAAAACACTGACCCAGCCAGTGGTGCCCACATCCCATGAATGAAAAAAATTGATTTTCTTTTCATTGCTCTGTTGATAATTCTGTAATTTATCATTCAGTCTGTCTGAATGTGTGTATATATAGGAGCCTTAAGATTGACAGAAATCTAATAGTACGTTTCAGCCACAATCCATCATTTGACCTGATATTTCTGTGTTCTGTGATCTCAAGGCAGCCACCCATTGGAGTTGTGGTTCCAATGTACATGCATATTTACTTATTTTCCAATTAAAGTGCAGACATTAATGTAATAATCTTCATATAGTCTGACAATTTGAAACAAATTCAACAAACTTTCTTTTGACCACTTCCATTAGTCTCAAAACTAATGGCAGCATGAAAACGCTTTCTCACTTTAACATATAATAATGTATAGCGCAATGCAACTCCAGGGATCAGCTCACTTTCATGTTAGATCTCTTGCAGTGTCTCATTCAAAGCCCTATTCCTTTGAGATATTTAAGGAACCTGTAAATATTTACATAAATTTGCTTTCTTGCTTTGCTCATTTTGTGAAAAGTTAAGGCTAGTTGGCTGTTTGCATTCATGGTAGTGTTTGGTGGAGTGCAAAGGAATTTTGTTTTATCTAGTAGGAGGAGAGGTGACATTAAAGTTATAGCAACTGCAGGAGAACCGATAAGTAGTAGAGGCATTGTGTAAAACAACTGCGATTGACACCCATGTAATTAATTTGTTAACTTCAGTTCTTAACTAAATCTTAGTTCTGAGAACAATTGAGAATCAGAATAATCTTTTGCTGACAATTAACTGGAGACCCATTTCAAAATGCGGTGACACTGGGACAGTAGCTAACACTGCTGCCTCACAGCACCAGGGATATGGGTTTGATGCACATTCTCCCTGTGTTTGTGTGGGTTTCCGTCGAGTGCTCCGGTTTCCTCCCACAAAGATGTGCAGATTAAGTAGATTGGCCATGCTAAAGTGTCCCGTAGTGTTCAGGGATGTACAGTCTAGCCTTGGAAAATGCAGAGTTGCAGAGATTGGGTGGGATGCTGTTTGGGAGGGTCGGTGCAGGCTCAGTGGATTGAATGGCCTCTTTCCACACTGTAGGGATTCCAGGAAAATCCAGTGTGACACTCCCTCAGTGTTACATGCAAAAACTGCTACCAACAAAAGGGCACATTGTACAGGCATATTTGAGGAAGAAATATGAACAAATATACAGTTAAATTACAGAAACCAAACAGGAGGAAGAAAATACACACTTTACAAAAAAGGCATAAGTAAAACCCAGCCTCTCTGAGAAAGAGCTGTTACTATACATTCTGGCCAATGCTGGTAACACTAACTGATATTTGGTCATTCCCTTACTGAATGGCTAACCAGTAAGAATAATGGCGAATACTGGGAGCAGTGGTTTTAATGACAGCTGAAAATGTGTCTCAGAAACAGTTTATTTACATTGTGTTACGATCCCCAAATTTTACTAACAACTTACACATGCAGAGCAGTGCCTTTTCAAGGGTTTTAGCAACCTGACGTTTAATGGTCAGTCTGAAGATTTATCCTTACCTGTTCCCAAAATAAATTTTTCCAGGTTTATTGGGAAGAATATGGTTGGAGAAAATCAAACTCAGCTGAAGTTGTTCCAGATTCTGAGACCAATCTATCACAAATCCTAAAGAAATCTGCCACTGTTTTCAGTGGGGATCTAGGAAGCATGGAAAAGATCTCTGCCACATCTAGCATACCAGTGATGAAGAAAGATAAATTGGTATGTATCTGTGGTGAGTTTAAGGTCACTATCAATCCAATATCATGTGTTCAGCAGTAATCTTTGTCTTTTAATCAATAACCAATTTACTGAAGGTCACTGTTTCAGTAAAATTGACCTTTAGTCATGTCTATCTCCAGATGAATCTTGAGTCACTAATACTTGCTGATGGTGGCAGAATTTCAAATGGAATCAGGTTAGATCATCCCTCCGAATGAGTGAATCCTTAATGATCATGCGATGATCAATGAGAGATTGTGAATAAGGCCATAATTGAGTTAAAGACACGTATCCTGTGGTTATGAAATTGGTTAACTGGTGTTTGAACATAACATAGAAATGAGGAGAGAAGTAGGCCATTTGGCTCTTTGAGCCTGCTATGCCATTCAGTAAGATCATGGCTGATCCTTTCATAGCCTCAGCTCCACTTACCCACCTTCTCACCATAACCCTTAATTCCTTCACTGTTCAAAGAATGATCTATGTTAGCTTTAAAAGCATTTACTGAGGAAGCCTCAACTACTTCACAAGGCAGGGAATTTCACAGATTTACAACCTCTGGGTGAAGACATTCCTTCTTGATTCATAATCTTATAGAGACATAATTTTATATGTCTCTATAAGATTCCCACCCCCGACCAATCCTTCTTAATTCCAATGAATATAATCCCAGTCTACTCGTCTCTCCTTATAAGACAATCCCCTCAACTCCGGAATCAACCTAGTGAACCTCCTCTGCACCCCCTCCAGTTTCAGTACATCCTTCCTCAAGTGAGGAGACCAAAACTGCATGCAGTACTCCAGGTGTGGCCTCACCAGCACCCCTTATGCAGCTGCAACATAACCTTCCTGCTTTTAAACTCAATCCCTTTAGCAATGAAAGTCAAAATTCCATTTGCCTTCCAAATTACCTGTTGTACCTCCAGACCAACGTTCTGTGATTCATGCACAAAGACACCCAAGTCCCTCTGCACAGCAGCATGTTACAATTTTTTACCGTTCAAGTAATAGCCTTTTTTACTGTTATTCCTACCAAAATGGATGACTTCACATTTTTTCACGTAAGCACTGCCCCTACTGGGCCTTGCATGTTACTGATTTCCTGGTCACATGGGTGTTTTTCCTGGCGGTGAAAATGCTTTCACTGTGATACAGCTTTGGAAGGAAGGAATGATTGAGCTTTAATTTTTGATCTGAAACCAGTAATTTAAATAACACATCAGCAGAAGCCAAAAGTTCACAAAACCTCATCAAAATTATCATTTCTCTTTTGTATTGCAATTCGCATTCTACTGTGGAAACTATTCTTGTAAAGACTGGCTATTTAAATCCTTTAGTTATGGAACATAGTAATTTATTCTAGCCATTAAAATATCTGTTGCGGCCTATTTATTTTGTTCAGGTAAATAATTAAGTCCAGGCAAATAATTAAATGTTTCCTGGCTATAATTGTTTTCGCTCATGTTTATTCATGCATTGAGTACTGGATTTAAAGCTTGAGTGATGACAATTTTTGAAAGAGGTCCTAAAACACAGAGGCATTGTCAAGCAGCCAAATGTTAGAGATACTTTGGGAAGATTAATATAATGTGTGACATATTTCCAATATGACTGGACCCTTAATGTTGTGACCTCCTTCTGACCTGCAAAATTAATGTATCTTAGTCCAATTTTGTCCTGCTTTGTTTCAAATTTAATGTCCGTGATTTCAGCCTACTTGAGCATTCAAGAGACAGTGTAGGGATAGTTGAAGGAAAAACAGAAATTGCTGATGAGATTCAGCAGGTCTCGCAGCAGCTGTAGAGAGAAAGCAGAGTCAATGTTTCTTTTCAGTGACTCCTCTTCAAATCACAGTTTCTCAAAATTTCTCCAGCCTCCCAAATGTAAGTTGATGGGGAGATTGTCCTGCAGGAAGAAACATCGCCTACAGCATCACTAAGATGTGGGTGGGACTTTTGCCTCCTGGGGGCAGGAAGTACTGCTCATACACTGCCAGCCAATCAAATTGGCCATCTACTTTAGCCATGCCAGATCTCACTAATGGATGTTGCTGGGACTGCAAGAGGGCATTGGATCCCAGAGTGAGGTAAGGCGTAGATATTGGAGAGGGACCAGGCTAAAAGGAGTGAAGAGACATTGGGAGGCCCGGCAATGAATCAATACAGTGGATGAGGCTTGTGCCCTGAAGCACATGGACCAGCACTTCCCTTCAACCTCTACCAAAGGAAGTTCCCTCCCACCATCTGTTTTTAACCATTCATCCGTTTTTTTTTTAAAAAACAAAGCCTACACTCCTACCCACCATATGTCCACATCAACAATTACATTACTATTGCAGTGTAACATTGGGGTCAACTGACTTGTGCTAAACTCAATTAGCCATTAGCTGTTCATATCAAATAACAATAAAGCTACTGATTTTGGAGTCTGCCTAAATATCACAATGGGGACCAATCAGGAACGGGAAGGAAGGCAGTGTATTAATCACTATTTATATTTTACATGCCCTGCCACTGAAAACAGACTCTTTACAAGATGATTAAAATACAACCCATTTACAGCTTTTCAGCTTCTACAGAATTACTAAGCAGTTTTAGGATTTCCCCTCTATTCTCACATGTTAATTTGTTTTAACCCTGAAATTAGCAGCCCTTTACTAAGCAGAGCTTCTGGTGCTGATCCAGACAAATATGTTCCTGAATGTTGACAGGAAGAATAGGTTCCAATTTGCAGGGAGGTGATGGAGGGATGGCAAAACCAAAGCTGACAGTTCTAGAGTATGGAGAAAGTGAAGACTACAGATGCTGGAGATCAGAGCTGAAAATGTATTGCTGGAAAAGCTCAGCAGGTCAAGAAGCATCCAAGGAGCAGGAGACCTGAAGAAGGGCTCATGCCCAAAATGTCGATTCTCCTGCTCCTTGGATGCTGTCTGACCTGCTGCGCTTTTCCAGCAATACATTTTCAGCTCAGTTCTAGAGTATGGGAAGTAGCCCTTTTACCGACTCACCCAGACAGTAACTGTACAAACTATTGCAAGAAAATTCTTGTATCTGATTCCCAAATACTTTATGACAGGGTAGGTAGTATTAAAACAAATGAACAAGTTGTAAGTTTTTATCAGTTGAATAACAAAACGACTTTATTCAAAGTAAATTAAAACACGGTATAGCTGTATTTATATAGTGCCTTTAATGTCAGAATAAAATGCTGTCAATGTAATACAGGTAATGAAGGAGGAGGTAATTTCAACATGGATGCTTTATGCAGTGATTGAGAGGTGGCCTTAGAAAGGCTGGCTGTAAGTTGTTAAGTATATGCGATCAGACAGAATGCATCAAAGGATGCTAATGAAAGAAGGGTGGAAGACCATAAGACCTAGGTGTAGATATAGGCCATTCAGCCCATTGAGTCTGCTCCACTATTCAATCATGGCTGATAAGTTTCTCATGCCCATTCTCCCGCTTCTCTCCATAACTCTTGATCCTCAAGAACCTGTTTATCTCCGTCTTAAATATACTCAATGACCTGGCCTCCACAGCCTTCTGTGGCAATGAATTCCATAGATTCACTATTCTCTGGCTAGACACGTTTCTCTTTATCTCTGCTCTGAAAGGTTTTCCCTTTACTCTTAGGTTATGCCCTCAGTTTTTAGTCCCTCCTACTAAACATCTTCCTAACATCTACTCTGTCCAGGCCATTCAGTATTCTGTATGTTTCAATTAGATTGCCCCCCCCCCCCCCCACCCCTCCCCCCATCCTTCTAAACTCCATTAAGTATATATCCAAAGTTCTCAAACATTCCTCATATCTTCAGCTTTTCATTTGTGAACCTCCTCTGAACACAGTCCAGGGCCAATACATCCTTCCTGAGGTATGGGGCCCAAAACTACACCCCATACTCCAAATATGGCATGACCAGATCACTATAGAGTCTCAGAAATACATCCCTGCTTTTGTAGAGTCATAGAGTCATAGAGATGTACAGCATGAAAACAGACTATTCGGTCCAACCCGTCCACGCCGACCAGATATCCCAACCCAATCTAGTCCCACCTGCCAGCGCCCGGCCCATATCCCTCCAAACCTTCCTATTCATATACCCATCCAAATGCCTCTTAAATGTTGCAATTGTACCAGCCTCCACCACATCCTCTGGTAGCTCATTCCAAAAACGTACCACCCTCTGCGTGAAAAAGTTGCCCCTTCGGTCTCTTTTATATTCTAGTCCTCTCAAAATAAATGCCATCATTGCATTTGCCTTCCTAACTACTGACTCAACCTGCAAGTTTACCTTGAGAGAATCCTGGACTAGAACTCCCAAGTGTTTTTGCACTTCAGACTTCTGAATTTTCTCCTCATTTAGAAAATAATCCATGCCCCTACTCTTCCTCCAAAAGTGCATGGCCCCACTCTTTCACACATTATACTCCATCTGCCATTTCTTTACCAACTCTCCTAACCTGTCCAAATCCTTCTGCAGCCTGCCCGTCTTCTCAATGCTACCTGTCCCTCTATCTATCTTTGTATCATCTGCAAACTTAGTTCCTTCAATTAGATAGTTAGTGTATAAAATGAAAGTTGTGGTCCTAACACTGAGTCTTGTGGAACACCACTTGTCATCAGCTGCCATCCTGAGAAGGACCCTTTTATCCCCACTTTTTGTTTTCTGCCAGACAGCCAAGCTTCTGCCCATGCTAGCACCTTGTCTCTAACATCATGGGCCCTTAACTTACTCAGTAGCCTCCTGTGCGGCACCTTGTCAAAGGCCTTCTTGGAGTCCAGGTAGATAACAACATATGTTGGCTCTCCTTGGTCATTCCTTCCTCAAAGAATTCTAGAAGATTTGTCAGGCATGACCTCCCCTTGATGAAACCATGCTGACTTTTTGCCCTATTTTACCATACAATTCAAATTATTCAGAAATCTCATCCTTCAAAATGAATTCCTGGATCTTACCTACGACCAAGGTTAGGCTAATTGGTTTGTAATTTTCCATCTTTTGCCTTACTCCCTTTTTAAACAGGGTGTTATGTTAGCAATTTTCCAGTCCTCTAGGACCCTTCCTGATTCTAGCTATTCCTGAAAGATCACCACTAATTGTTGCACCATCTCTTCAGCTGTCTGCCTTAGACCTCTGTGTTGTAGTCCATCTGGTGCAGGTGATTTGTCCAACTTCTGGCCATTCAGTTTTTCTAGCACCTCCTCCTTTGTGATGGCCACCATACTCAGCTCTGCCCCCTCACTCTCTTGAATTTTTGGGATATTACTCATGTCTTCCAAGACTGATGCAAAGTAATTATTCATTTCCTTGGCTATTTCTCTGTTCCCCACTACTATCCTTCCAGGATCATTTTCCAGCAGTCCAATGTCCACATTTGACCCTCTTTTGACCTTTATACATCTAAAGGAACTCTTACAGTCTTCCTTTTATATTACTGGCTAGCTTACCTTCATATTTATTCTTCTCCCTCCTTATTTCTTTTTTTGTTGCCCTCTGTTGGTCTTTGAGAAAGTGAGGACTGCAGATGCTGGAGACCAGAGTCGAAAAGTGTGGCAAAAGAAAAGCACAGCAGGTCAAGCAGCATCCGAGGAGCAGGAGTGTCAATGTTTTGGGGATAAGCCCTTAATCAGGAATGGTTTATGCCTGAATTGTCGACTCCCTTGCTCCTTGGATGCTGTCTGACCTACTATGCATTTCCAGCGCCACAGTTTGACTTTGGTCTTTGTAAGCTTCCCAATCCTCTGGTTTCCCATTGCCCTTCACCACAATTATATGCTTTCTGTTTTGCCTTTATGCTGTCCCTGACTTCCCTTGTCAGCCGTAGTTGCCTCATCCTCCCTGTACCACGCTTCTTTTTCCTCAGGATGAATCTCTGCTGTGTCTCCTGAATTATCCCACAATCCCCTTCCATTGCTGTTCCACTGTCTTTCCTGCTAGGCTCCTCGCCCAGTCAATTCTACCCAGCTCCTCCCTCATGCCTTTGTAGTCATCTTTACTCAGCTGTAATTCTGTTACCTCTGATTCTATCTTTTCCCAGAGTAAATTCAATCATATTATGATCACTACCTCCAAAGGGTTCCTTCAACTTAAGCTACCTTATCAAGTCTGCCTCATTGCACAACACTATTGCCTGTTCCGTAATGACCTCCACCAGCTGCTCCAAAAAGCCATCTTGTAGACATTCCACAAATTCTTTTTCTTGCGAACCGCTACCCACCGATTTTCCCAGTCCACCTGCATACTGAAATCCTCCATGAACATTGTAACTTCGCCTTTCCTCCACATCCTTTCTATCTCCTAGTGTATCATGCACCCCAGCTCCCAACTAGTGTTTGTAGGCCTGTACATAACCCCAACTATGGTTTTATAACCTTTGTGCTTCCTCAATTCTACCCTCACAGATTCTACACTATCTGACCCTAATTCATTTCTTACTGTTGATTTAATTTCATTTCTTACTAATATGGCAACCCCACCCCATCTGCCTATCTTTTCAATATGGTGGATATCCTTGAATATTCAGCTCCCAATCCTGATCCATTTGTAGCCATGTCTCCGTGATGCCCACCACGTCGCACCTGCCAATTTCAACCTGCGCCACAAGCTCAATTACCTTATTCCTTTTATTGTGTGCATTCAGATATAACACCTTCAGTCCTGTATTGACCATCCCTCTTCTCATTGTCCAGCTTGCTTGAAGTTTGATTGTTCAGCTTTTCCATGCACTATGTCCTATTTGTGCCTGTTGTAAAGATTCTAGCCATAATCGTCTGTTTCTGCTGAGAGATTCAGGGCTGGTGACAGATAACTGAAGAATTGAAAATGTTACAACTTTTTTCAAAATGATGTAAAGGGAAACACCGCAGCTACAAGCCTGTCAATATTGTCTCAAGAATGAGGGGTCACAGTCTATGAAGCCCATTTAGGACTGAGGCGAGGAGAAATGTCTTCACCCAGAAAGTGGTGAGACTGTGGAATTCTCTGCCACAGAATGTGGTTGAACCAAAACTTTGAATGTTTTCAAGAAGGACTTTGATATTGTTCTTAGAGCTAAAGGGATCAAAGGGAGAAAATGGGACCAGGGGACTAAGTTGGATGATCAGCCTTGATCATAATGAATGGCAGAACAGGCTCAAGGGGCTGAATGGCCTATTCCTGTTCTTATTATGTATGTATTAGCAACAAACAAGGTGCTTATCACTATTATTAAAATTAAAATAACCATTAAAATACTTCTAAAACCTTTTACTTCACTTGCCATGCCTCCGTTGTTTCTCTTTTTCCATTCAGTGTCATATGTTTACTTCTTCAACATTGTCATTGAACATTCTAACTTTATTTATTTTGTGCCATTTGTGTATAACTTGAAACATCTTTGCATGTCATGGTGCTACCTCCCAGGGATATGAGAAAGTGAAATAAAGGCAGGTTTTTGTTTCTTTCTCAAAAGGGTTGTGATCTAATCAACATTAGCACCAGATGAGAGTAACCTCTGAGAGAATATACCAAGTTGAGTTCACTCATATTTCATTATTATCATTTAAATCCAGAGGTGTTTTGCTTCTTTGAAAGTCATACTAATTTGATAATAAATAAGAATTACCTTGGCATACTAGTAATGTTACTGAACTAAGAATCTGGAGGTCTGGATGATGATCCAGAGAAATGAGATCAAATTCTTCCACATTCATCGTTACCTGGTGTGACCTATGCATGACACCAGATCCATGGAATTGTGATTCACTGTTAACTGCATGCCAACAGGACCAGGTATTAAGAGGATGTTTGTGAACCCTTCTTCCTCAAGGGCATGATGGGCTGTAAATGGTTGCTTTGCCCGTAACACCCACATCCTGTGAATAAAAAGCATATTCAGCTGTAATTTATGGAGAAGCTTTATTCTATCTTGTGTAAGTCTCTTTTTGCTGGTAGGAGAGGAGAAGGGGTTGTCATGGGAGATAGAAAGGAATGTCAGGCTCTGGTGGACAAATTATGTGATTTGAACTGGTGCGCTGCTGAACCAGATGATTTGAACTGCGTGACACCGGATTTCATTTGGCTGTATGTTAAAGAAGAATGGCAAGTGTGTGGTATAGCAGGAACATTTTCTGCAATGTACAATGCACTTCAATCTCAAATGCTGTCACTGGAATTTTCCAGCAAGTCATCATTTCTTATTCACTATTAATCATTAATTAATTCATGAACAAGCAAAACTGACTTAGAAAGGTTACTGATTGTTGTTAATAACTGCTCCTTTTTCCATGCCACAGGTTTGGAATGTTTTATTGTTGTTAGCTTCACTGCTGGCAAGTCACTTGGTTGTTTTAATGTAAGTCAATGCTTGTAATTAAACTGATGTATAAACTGATGTAGAGCTATGAAGTGAGCAGAATTCATGTCAGTCAGTCCTGTTGTAGAAAATGAAAATAGAAGTGGCTTTATACTTCATGTGATTCGCACCTTTCTTGTAATGAATAGTATGACAAGTCTCTATGCTGTCTTTTAAACATAGGAGCAGAATTAGGTCATTCAGCCCACCCAGTCAGCTCTCATTTCATCATGGCTAATATGTTTCTCAACTCCATTCTCCTACTTTCTCCCCATTAAAAACCCTTGATCCCCTTTTCCATTCACGAACCTATCTATCTCTGTCTTAAACATACTCAATGACTTGGCCTCCACAGCCCTCTGTGGCAATGAGTTACACAGATTATCTACCATTTGGCTGAAGAAATTCTTCCTCATCTTAGTTCGAAAAGGTCATCCCTTCGCTCTGAGGCTGTGCCCTCAGGTCCTAATCTCTCCTACTAGTGGAAACGTCTTCTCCACATCCACTCCAACTGGGACTCTGTATTCTATAAGTTTTCAGTCAGATTCCCTCCTCATCCAGCTAAGCCCCATTTGAGTACAGACCTAGCATTCTCAACCACTCCTCATAGGACAAGACTTCAACCTTGAGATCATTCTTGTAAACCACCTCTGGCTCCCCTCCCAACACCAGCATATCCTTCCTTAGATATGGGGCCAAAGATAAATTTTATACATGGTCAATTAATTAATTGATTTCCAATGTATCTTGAAGAAAGCTAATGGAAAGCTGGCCTTTATATATATAGGGGACTGGAATATAAGAATGCAGGCGTTATGTTGTGGTTATAAAAAAAATCCTAGTTAGACTCCACTTTGAATTCTGTGAGCAGATCTGGGCACCACACCACATGAAGGATATTTTGACCTTGGAGAAGGACAACGTAGGTTTACAAGTATGACACCTGGTTAAGTTATGAGGAAAGGTTATATAAATTAGGTCTGGATGCCGTTAATGGATGTGGTATCATAGAAACCCTACAGTGTGAAAGCAGGCCATTCAGCCTATCGAGTTCACACCAACCATTTGGGCAGCATAGTGGCTAAGTGGTTAGCACTGTTGTCTCACAGCACCAGGGACCTGGGTTCGATTGTCTGTGTGGAGTTCGCACATTCTCCCTGTGTCTGCAGGTGTTTCCTCCAGGTGCTCTGGTTTCCTCCCACAATCCAAAGATATGCAAGTTAGGTGAATTGGTCATGCTAAAATTGCCCATAGTGTTCAGGAATGTGTAGGTTAGGTGCATTTTTGATGGGTTAAAATGTAGAGTAGTAGGGTAATGAGTGTAGGTGGGTTACTCTTCGGAGGGTCAGTGTGGACTTGTAGGGCTGACTGACCTGTTTCCACACTGTAGGGATTCTATGATTCTATGAATCAGCCCTCCAAAGAGCACCGACCCAGAATCAACCCCCTACCCAGCCCCTGTAGCTCTGCATTTCCCATGGCTAAGCCAGCCAGTCTATGTAACCCTTAACTCTGTGGACAACTTAGCATGGTCAATCCACCTCACCTGCACGTCATTGGACCATCGGAGGAAACCCATACAGACGCAGAGAGAATGTTCAAACTCCACAGAGACAGTTGCCCGAGGGTGGAATCAAACCCAGGTCCCTAGCACTCGTGAGGCACAGTGCTAACCACTGAGGTTCAAGAAGGTAGCTCATCTTCTCAAGGGTGATTGGGAATGGGCAATAAATGTTGGTTCATAATTTTTGTTGCATTGATCTTGAAACTGGGCCACATTATGCAGCTTACTAAAGACCCAAAACAGCAGGTTTAAAGTTAGCATATGTTCCTGGCCAGAAGTGTACCAACCACCATATGGTGTAAGAAGCATCAAGGAATGTCTTTTCACTATATCTGAAGCAAGACTTGTTGTAATAAGGGGACCAGTGACTGTTTGAGATTTCTGCTTCCAAACTGACCTTCCCTGGGGCAGAAAATGTCATCACAGGCTGTACTCCGTGAAACTCGACCTAATTAATTCAACTGAACGTAGACCTTGGAGTAAGAGTCAAAATGACTTCATGCCAAACAAATGTACAGTTTAACTGTTTGATTTATGAATGTACCTTCAAGCATTTCTGTTAAATTTTACTCTAACTGCATCAGTCAAAGTGTTCCATTTCACAACTGGTAAACTGTGATCAATATTAGAGAGTTACTATGAACACACAGTTTAAATGTTGAAATAGTTTTGGTCACATACCCATAAAACAATGATTTCTTCAAAGATATTTCACTAAAGGATTCCAATTTCCAATTGAAGGTCGCATTTTGCAAGCTTTTAGGCCTTTTTGCACATCTGTCTGTTGCTATGGGGGAAATAGTCTTGAGCTTTTACTTAGGTCCTGCCTGCTTCTGTCAGCTTCAGTGAAGTGCCTGAAGGGTCAGCAGTTTAATCACACCTGCTACACTTCTACTGACGTCCACAGAACATTTTCATGACAGATTACCCTGAATTTCAGCATGAGATGTTGAGAATTTCTCTTCTGACTTGTAGGCTCACTCAACTGGTTACCAATTTTCTAATGTTTTGCCTCATTAGCATATACTACAACACGAACATGAACATGGACTGCAGTGGTTCAGGAAGGTAATTCACCACCTTCTCAAGGACAGCTAGGGATGGGTAATAAATGCTGGACTCGCCAGCAATGCCCAGATCCCTAAGTGATTTTTTTTAAAAGTGACTTTGTTGGTAGCCCACATCAGAGGAAGATAAAAAACTCTCACAATTTACTTCATTTCACTCAGATGAGCTAAATTAATCCTTCATTTGGATTCATTCCAGAATTATAGAGGTTTGATATTAACTTTACTGTCTTTAAATCCAATCTATATGGTTTGCCATAATGTAAATTATTGGCTTCGGGATATTCTGCACTGGACTTCCTGGGTAATGAGTTCCTGCATCTGTAAGGTTGATCTGATTGCAATTATCTGTAAGGTCACTTTTCTTTATTATGTAGAAACCTGTGCTGGAATAACTCTGAAGAATAGATTTTCCATTTGTTTTTATTAGTTTTGCAAACATATTCCAGCAGAGTTATCAGAAACCGTACAAAAGGTAGTGGACTACTAAATGTTTGTGGGAAAAAGTGAGGACTGCAGATGCTGGAGATCAGGGTCGAGAGTGGGGTGCCGGAAAAGCACATCAAGTCAGGCAGCATCCGAGGAGCAGGAGAATTGATGTTTCCGGCATAAGCCCTTCTTCTGCTCCTCGGCTGCTGCCTGACCTGCTATGCTTTCCCAGCACCACACTTTTGACTATTAAATGTTTGTGACTTGTATTTAAAACTACTTAAGTGGAACTTTCCATGATATTTTCCATAGTTCAAGATCTAATTTGTATGGATGACAATGTGGAAGCAGATTGGGAAATACTAGTTAAACCTATGGAAATGTATAGTTTTTCATTCCTCCCTTTTTTCTCCGTGACTTTAATTCAAGAGGTGCACCGATTGAAATACTGGATACCGAAGTTAAAAACTTTTGATGACAAAGTATTTTCAATGGTATTAATGCAACAGCACCTGTTTGCCACACTTAAATACAGCAAGGAATAACACACATGAAAAGTAAAATTAAATAATCACCCCGGCTGATAATGCAGGTGCATGCAAGATTTTACGTTTCTGATTGTCAAAATTCACTTACCCACAAACGTGAAGAGCAAGCTCACTGGGGCAGTTTCAAATATGTTTTTGGCACAAATTCCTGAATGAAGAAACTCTATCTCTGTCATTTTTAGTTTTAATCGCCATATTTTCTTCTGAAGGGTTTGATTCACATTGTGATGCAACTCCATTAACCAGCCAGTTCCCAATCCCTCAGCATAGTGAGGAAGCTTCAAATGTCTAATTAGACATTGGACAATCTAAGCAAACAACTGAGGGAGGTGTGGGGATGGTGTTACTTAAACTGATGCTTAGTGCCCATGATATACCTGTCCATGATCATTTGACAATAAATCAGATGCAGGATCCTTGCTGCTTTTGCTCCTTCCAAATTTGGATTACAACTTCTCTAAGTTCAATTTGATCTCATAACAAGGATTCTTCATGTCAGCTAGGTTTATTATTAGCCTTGGGACTTACTCAGTGTCATACACACAAGTACGTTACTGCCATTATTACACAGGAATTATCTTGGTGGTAATTCACAAAGCTATGACAGTAAACTATCAAGAATAATCATAAGATTATTTTAATATCCCTATGGTGAATGCATTTTCCTAATAAGTTTAGGTGTGATTCAAATTCAACTTAAGAGTGAAATATAGGTCAGAATCTTTTCAGACGGTGGCTCTCAATGTGCTAACACTTAAATCTGCTTTTGCCAGAGGTGGTTACATTTGAAAGCAAGTACATACCAACTGGGTTCAATTAAGGTCCTATTTAGGGCCAAGATGCAGACTTGGCCTGACTAAGGAAGATTGTAACATCTGGAGAGGTAGTCGCCGAGTGGCTGGCTAGAGGACCTGTGGTTCCTTATCTTTCTGGCCTCATTGAGTTGTATGAGTCCATGGCCACAGCATAGCTGTGACAAGTCCTCTGAAGGAGTTGGTGATGGAAAGAGCCAGGGGCTTTCCTTATATTTAACTCACAAAGGCATGAATTGACTGCTTTTATCATGTTTCCCATTGGGAGAATCCAACCGCCATCTCTAACTGGATGATCAATGTTGGACTGCCTAGTCATTGGTTACTTCTTGGAGGAGTCAAGTGCTTGGTATGTTCCTGACTTCGGTGGGTTTGCGACCTTGAAATGGTCCTGATGCTTGAAATGTTTCAAAGTGCATTAAGATTCCACCCAGAGTGAGTGATACCTTTGCCGTAACCATTTCTCAAACATATCTTAACACAGTTAAAAATCACACAACACCAGGTTGTAGTCCAACAGGTTTATTTGGAAGCACACTAGCTTTCGGTGCGACACTCCTTCATCAGGTGATAGTGGAGGGCTCGATCGTAACACAGAATTTATAGCAAAAATTTGCAGAGTGTGATGTAACTGAAATTATACATTGAAAAATTGATTGTCTGTTAAGCCTTTCATCTGTTAGAATACAGTGATAGTTTCACTTCTTTGGAGCAAGGAGGGGACATGAAAGGTCCTTAGTTGGTAGGATTAGGGAAAACCCTAAGGCTTTCTATAGGTATGTCAGGAATAAAAGAATGACTAGGGTAGGAATAGGTCCAGTCAAGGATAGTAGTGGGAAGTTGCGTGTGGAGGCTGAAGAGATTGGGGAGACACTGAATGAATACTTATCATCAGTATTCACTCAGGAACAGGACGTTGTTGCCGATGTGAATACTGAGTCACAATTAAGTAGAATGATTGGCTTTGAGGTATGTAGGGAAGAGGTGTTGGAAATTCTGGAAAGGGTGAAAATAGATAAGTCCCCTGGGCCTGATGGCATTTATCCTAGGATTCTCTGGGAAGCAAGGGAGGAGATTGCAGAGCCATTGGCCTTGATTTTTATGTCCTCGTTGTCTACAGGAGTAGTGCCAGAAGACTGGAGGCTAGCAAATGTGGTTCCCTTGTTCAAGAAGGGGAGTAGGGATAATCCTAGTAACTATAGGCCGGTGAGTCTCACTTCTGTTGTGGGCAAAGTCATAGAGAGAATTGTAAGGGATAGGACTTATGAACATCTGGATAGGAATAATGTGATCAAGGGTAGTCAACATGGTTTTGTGAAGGGCAGGTCATGCCTCACAAACCTTATTGAATTCTTTGAGAAGGTGACTAAGGAGGTGGATGAGAGGAAAGCGGTAGATGTTGTGTATATGGATTTTAGTAAGGCGTTTGATAAGGTTCCCCATGGTAGGCTACTTCAAAAAATACGGAGGTATGGCATTGAGGGTGAGTTGGAGGTTTGGATTAGGAATTGGCTGGCTGGAAGAAGACAGAGGGTAGTAGTTGATGATAAAGGTTCATCTTGGAGTGCCGTTACTAGCGGTGTTCCGCAAGGATCTGTTTTGGGACCATTGCTGTTTGTCATTTTTATAAATGACCTGGAGGAGGGACTAGAAGGTTGGGTGAGCAAGTTTGCGGATGATACGAAAGTCGGAGGAGTTGTTGACAGTGAGGAAGGATGTGGCAGGTTACAGCGGGATATAGATAAGCTGCAGAACTGGGCAGAAAGGTGGCAAATGGAGTTCAATGTAGCTAAGTGTGAGGTGATTCACTTTGGTAAGAGTAACAAAAAGATGGGGTACTGGGATAATGGTCGGATACTTGGTAGTGTGGATGAGCAGAGGGATCTTGGTGTCCACGTACAGATCTTTGAAGGTTGCCACCCAGGTAAATAGTGCGGTGAAGAAGGCATATGGCGTACTGGCTTTTATTGGTAGAGGAATTGAGTTCCGGAGTCCTGAGATTATGTTGTAGTTGTATAAGACTCCGGTGCAGCCGCATCTGGAGTATTGTGTGCAGTTTTGGTCGCCATACTATAGGAAGGATGTGGAGGCACTGGAACGGGTGCAGAGGAGGTTTACCAGGATGTTGCCTGGTATGGTAGGAAGATCGTATGAGGAAAGGCTGAGGCACTTGGGGTTGTTTTCATTGGAGAAAAGAAGGTTTAGGGGTGACTTGATAGAGGTGTACAAGATGATTAGGGGTTTAGATAGCGTTGACCGTGAGAACCTTTTTCCACGTATGGAGTCAGCTATTACGAGGGGGCATAGCTTTAAATTAAGGGGTGGTAGGTATAGGAGAGATGTTAGGGGTAGGTTCTTTACTCAGCGAGTCGTAAGTTCATGGAATGCCCTGCCAGTAGCAGTGGTGGACTCTCCCTCTTTATGGGCATTTAAGCGGGCATTGGATAGGCATATGGAGGATAGTGGGTTAGTGTAGGTTAGGTGGGCTTGGATCGGCGCAACATCGAGGGCCAAAGGGCCTGTGCTGCGCTGTATTCTTCTATGTTCTATGTTTTTTCATGCGTAAATCACAAAACCTTTTTTTAAAAGTTGCATTTTCGGGTTCGCTGTTAACAATGGTGATAGCTAAACAATATGTTGAAGGTGTTAGCCCCCTGTTTTCTCTGTCTTTGACCTGATGTTTAGATTGATTCTAATCTAAAAAGTGAGATGACAGAGTTTTACATAAATTCATGCAGTTTTTGAGCTCAGAGTTCTACATGACTGTATGCAGTTTTTGAGCAAAGTGCAATGTAACTCTGCAAATACAAATTCACCCCACAAAATATATGTGTGTGTGTGTGTGTGTGTGTGTTGAAATGGTGATCACCTGTAATGTGACATGAACCCAAGGTCCCGGTTGAGGCCCTCCCTATGGATACCGAACTTAGCTATCAGCCTTTGCTCGGCCACTTTCCTCTGCTGCCTGTCCCGAAGTCCACCTTGGAGGATGGTCACCCGAAGGTCCGAGGCCGAATGCCCTGGACCACTGAAGTGTTCCCCAACTGGAAGGGAACCCTCCTGTCTGTTGATTGTTGTGCGGTGCCCATTCATCCGTTGTCGTAGACTTTGCTTGGTTTCCCCAATGTACCATGCCTCCGGGCATCCTTGTCTGCAACGTATAAGATAGACAATGTTGGTTGAGTCACATGAGTACCTGCCATGTACAAGGTGGGAGGTGTTCCAACATGTAATAGTGGTATCTATGTCCACATCTGACATGTTTTGCAGCGTCAACCGTGACAGGGTTGTATGGAGTTGTCCTGAGAGCCGGGCAGTTTGCTACGAACAATGATCTGTTTGAGGTTTGGTGGTTGTTTAAAGGCATACACCATACAACCCTGTCACGGTGGACACCCTTTCACTTAACAGTACCAGTTAAGCAAGCTGGCATGTTAAGTACTCATCATAGGCATTTATGTCCTGGCTTGTGCCAAGCTTATTGAGGGTGGTTTCAGCTGCACTTTGAAACTATCACAGTGAAACTATGTATTCTGTATTTTAACACACGAAAGGCTTAACAGACAATCAATTTTTCAATGTATAATTTCAGTTACATCACTGTGAGAGGTAATTTCGGTTTAAACTTTAAGATGTGCCTGGACCACAGACTGATCTATAATAAAAGACAAAACCTTTGTTTCTTTTCTAACAACCATTTTATATACTCAAAAGTAGAGTAGTTTAAGTTGTGCAGAATGCTGACAATTTGTGAGCGATAGTAAAAGCAAGCAGGCTCTTGATTAATGAAGCCATTCACACAGAAGAGAAGGATGAGTCCTTGGCTGATAAGACTCCAGGATGGGAGTACGACTTGAGACATCTGTTTCAGATTAAAGCTTTTGACTGATAAGACTACAGGGTGAGAAAAACAACAAACTTTGGAGACTCTGGAGCCTTTTGTTGCAGACTTTGTGATAAAAATAATGATGTTTTTAAGAATGTGAACCTCATGGCTTGTTGGAGCCAAGGAGAGGAGGGACTTGTCCTATAAATAATGGAGACTTTGTAAGCCTCAGCGTGCCTTTTCTTTAAGGGTGCCCGACTCTGCAGACTTGACTTGTTAATAAAACTTTGTTTTCCTGAATTTGTCTAGAGCGATTATTGAGAAGCGATTTTCGTTTCTAACAACTTGGGGGCTCGTCATCCGGGATCAACACTCCGGCCGCAAGGGGAGTTGAGGAAGGATATCGGAGAAGGTGCACCCTGCTGAGTTCAGCAGTCCCTGATTCCTTGCTTGTCGCCCCGCGCGGCTTGAGCGAGTGATATCCGGGAGGCTCAGGAAAACAAAGGAGGGGTGTACCCGAGGCAGTGGGGACGGTTAACGATCGAGTAATTTCGGTGCACCGAACCCAGGTAAGACAAAACTTGCGGGGACCGTGTTTCCGGAGGACTGGGTACCTACGGGGTGCCTGTGGATTTTTTTTCTACAGAGACGTGGGACTCAGGAATCTGGAGACCGGGGCTCGCCTGTGAGGGATTTTGCAGAGACCGTGTTTGAGGAGGAACGTGTACCTACGGGGTGCCTGTGATTTGTGTCACAGAGACGTAGGACACAGGAATCCAAAGACCGGGGGTGCCTGCAAAGGAACCTGGGCGATCACGGGACTGAAGGTCCGGGAATTGGCTACATTGTGATAGATTATCACGGGAAAAATACGAAGTCCTCGGAAATGGGAAATAAGGGATCTAAGGTGATTAAGGGAAAGGTAGGCTTAAACAGGGACAATGACACATACCCCGGGGTACCTGACGATAGTCCGTTAGGGAGAATGCTAAATAATTGGGATCAGGCTGGAAGAAAGGGAAAATCTAAAAGGAAGATGGTAAAATACTGTCAAAAGTGGTCCCAGAAACCTATTCAGGGCGACTCAGTGTGGTGGCCTAGATTCGGTACTGACGAAGACTGGGTCCGGCAAGCCCTCATTTTATATGTCAATTCAAAACCTGATGTTAATCTGGAAGAAAGTGATTATGCCCTTTGTTGGCTGCCGGTTACGATATCTTGCCAAATGCAGGAAACTAATAAAGACTCGAAAGGGCAGAAAGAATAGGACCCTTTAGATCACTTACCGCCGCCCTACGTGACCCCGTCTGCCCCACAGAATGTTCCTTCGGGTGACGACGATTCAGGGGAAGGGGAAGAAGATGGGGAGGAATCACAAACTACCTCAGGGGTACAGACCAGATCTCAAGCTGGAAAGGGTCACAGACAAGACCCTGTCTTGATTGCAAGAATGAATCCACTCCGGGAAGTGCCCATGGGGGGCGAGGAAGGAAGGACGGGATATGTGAACGTTCCCTTGACGAGTACTGAAGTACGGAATTTCAGGAGGGAGATGAAGGGTCTACTAGAGGACCCCATGGGACTTGCTGAACAATTGGATCAGTTCCTGGGTCCGAATACTTACACGTGGGAAGAGATGTGTTCCATCATGAAAACATTGTTCTCTAGCCAGGAGCGTCAGATGATACGACAAGCTGCGCTTTTGGTCTGGGAGAGAGAGGGGGGAGAAGGAGGGGAGCAGAAGTTTCCCCTCACCGACCCCGAGTGGGATAAGAACACGGAGGGAGGACGGCGCAACATGAGAGACATGCGGGAATATTGGATAAAAGGAATAAGACACGCAGCCCCGAAGGGGCACAATTTTACCAAGGCCTTTGGTAATCATCAAAATCCGGAGGAAACCCCTACGGACTTCCTAGACAGGATTAGGAAGAATGTGCAGCAGTTTGCTGGGGGACCCTGAGACGGACGTGGGGCAACAACTCATACGGGTAGAGTTTGTATCAAAGGCCTGGCCGGACATACAAAAGAAGTTAGAGAAAATGGATGATTGGGATAGTAAATCTTTAAGTGAATTACTACGAGAGGCGCAAAAGGTGTTTGTGAGAAGGGACGATGAGAAGCAAAGGAAGGCGACAAAGATAATGATGCAAACGGTGCAACAAATGACAGCTGGAAGAAAGGAAAAGGGAGAGTCGTGGCAGAAACAGGAAAGGGGAGAGTCGTGGCAAGAGCAGAGGAAAAGAGAACCATGGCCGGAACAAAGGAAGAGTGGAGGAACGCGAGACCGCGACAGGGAAACGAAGAGGACACTCAGATGTTACTATTGTAATGAAGAGGGGCATTTTAAACGGGAGTGCTCCCGCTACAAGCGGGAGGTGAGGTCGTACGCCCTGATGGAGGAAGATTAGGGAGGTTGGGGGTTCCTACCCTTGGGGCAAAAGGACTATCGACAGGAACCCCTGGTAAACTTGAAAGTAGGGCCCCAAGGATCGGAGATCACATTTATGGTGGACTCGGGAGCCGAAAGATCAAGTATAATCCAAATAACCCCCGGCACCCGAGCAGGAGGAAAAGTTATGGGGGTATCTGGAATTGGAGGACAGAAATTACAAGTCCCAGTGGTAGAGGACGTGGAAATTGGATATGAAAACAGAACTACTAAACGAGACCTCCTTCTACTGCCATCGGCGGGATTTAATTTGTTAGGAAGAGACTTGCAGGTCAAACTAGGGATCAGAACGGTACCAAGTAACGGGGAAATGGTGGTAAGGTTGTTCGCCCTCACCGAAGAAGATGATCAACAAATAGACCCAGAAGTTTGGTACCGAGAGGGGAACAGAGGGGGTCTAAACATCAAACCTCTCCAAATCACCATGTTACCAGGAAGAGGCCCGGTAAGAAGGAAACAATACCCGATTGCTATGGAAGGACGGGAGGGGTTACAACCTGTGATAGAAAGATTAATCACAGATGGACTACTGGAGGAATGCATGTCCCCTTTCAATACTCCAATACTCCCTGTGAGGAAGCCGGACGGGACATATAGGCTGGTGCAAGACCTGCGGGGGTTGAATGAAGTAGTCCAGGCTAGATACCCGGTGGTACCTAATCCCTACACGTTAATGAGTAAAATTCCCCCCGAACATGAATGGTTCAGCGTAATAGATCTGAAGGATGCTTTTTGGAGTTGCCCCCTTGACGAAGAAAGTCGGAACCTTTTTGCCTTTGAATGGGAGAATCCCTTCACAGGACGAAAGCGACAGTTAAGATGGACGGTCTTGCCGTAGGGATTCACGGAGTCACCCAATTTGTTTGGACAAATACTGGAGCAGATCTTAGAAGGATTTCAGTGTAACGCGGAGAATCAATTGCTCCAATATGTCGATGATCTCTTACTCTCAGGACCAAGAGAAGAGGAGGTACGAGCAGACACCGTTGCCCTGTTGAACTTCCTGGGGAAACAGGGTCTACGCGTCTCCAGGACAAAACTCCAGTTTGTGGAGCGAGAAGTAAGATATCTGGGCCATCAAGTCAGTAAGGGGCAACGCCGTATCACGCCAGAACGAATATCAGGAATTACGGGTATGCCAATACCCAGGACGAAGAAGGAAGTCAGACAATTCCTGGGACTAGTAGGGTATTGCCGGATATGGATTGAAAGTTACACCACTTTAGTAAAAGTTTTGTACGACAAACTGGGACAAGAAGGACAAAAGGTGGACTGGTCAGATGAGGAGGAGCAGCGATTTAATATTATTAAAAATAAACTGATTCGAGCTCCGGTATTGGCTTTACCCACCCTGAAGGAACCGTTCCAGTTATATGTTAATAGCGCCGGCGGAATTGCCCAGGGTGTGCTCACTCAGCTGCGGGCAGGGAAACGTCAGCCGGTTGCATTTTTGTCAAAAATGTTAGACCCTGTGTCACGTGGATGGCCGACCTGTATACAGGCAGTGGCAGCTACGGCAATGTTAGTAGAAGAGGCCCGAAAACTTACCTTTGGAGGAAGGATCACAGTATACTCCCCACATTCGGTTAGTGCCATACTGGCTCAGAAGGCTCACCGCTGGTTAACAGACTCTCGCATCCTAAAGTATGAGACGATTTTGATGACCGGGAACGATCTCAATTTTGCAAAAGATCTCAGTTGCAACCCAGCCCAGTTTCTGTACGGACGTCCTGCAGACGGGGAACAGGAGCATGATTGTGTGGAATTTGTGGACTTGCAGACCAAAAGCCGAGAGGACCTGCAAGAAGCCCCGCTGGGTGAGGGACAGGAACTGTATATCGACGGGTCCTCCCGGTGCATCAGTGGAGTACGATACAGTGGCTATGCTGTTATAGATGGTGCAACGAAACGGACGATTGAGTCTGGACGACTGCCCGGGAAGTGGTCAGCCCAATCCTGTGAGTTGTACGCCCTCCAGAGGGCCCTGAAGCTGTTGGAAGGGAAAGTGGGGACCATATATACTGACTCAAAGTATGCATACGGAGTCGTTCATACTTTCGGGAAAATCTGGAAAGAGCGAGGATTGATAACTTCCCGGGGAAAGGAATTAGCTCACGAACAAATGATCAGCCTAACGTTGGAAGCCCTGGCGTTACCTACGGAACTTGCAGTAGTCCATGTACCCGGTCACCAGAAGGGGTCGACACCGGAAGCGGTGGGAAACCGGCTGGCAGACGAGGAAGCCAAGCGGGCAGCGGTCGAAAAATCCGTCCAATTGTTAACGTTAATACCGTTGAGGGAGGGCCTCGCTAAACAACCCGTCTTCACCCAGGGGGAGATTGATAAAATGGATCAATTGGGTGCCCGGCTAGATACTAACGGGAAGTGGACGGTTCCTGATGGGAGACAAGTACTGAACAAACAGATCACCCGGGGTATTCTGCACCGATTACACCATCAGACCCACTGGGGGGTGCAAGCCATGTGTGACACAATCCTGAGAGACTATGTATGCAGGGGGATATACACATTAGCCCAACAAGAGGTAGTCGGATGCCCCACTTGCCGGCGTATTAATCAGAAGACCATGCGTTCTATGCCAGCTGGTGGTCAGCCCCTAGTGATTAGGCCATTTCAGAGGATCCAAGTCGACTTTACAGAATTACCCCCAGTACAGAGATGGAAATATCTGCTAGTAATAGTAGACCATTTCACTCACTGGGTAGAGGCTTTCCCAACTGCCAAAGACGATGCACCAACCGTGGCCCGACTGTTGTTAGAGAACATAATCCCGAGATATGTCATAATGGAATCTATTGACTCCGATTGCGGGACGCATTTTATTTCTAAGCTACACCATTTGATCTGTAATGCCCTGGGTATCCAATGGAAATTCCACACACCCTGGCATCCTCAGAGTTCGGGTCGAGTTGAGAGAATGAATGGCACGCTCAAGACCCAATTGACTAAGCTGATGTTAGAAACTAAGTTACCCTGGCCAAAGTGCCTGCCCATTGCCCTAATGAGGATACGTACGGCACCTCGCCGAGATGTCGGGGTTTCCCCCTATGAAATGCTGTTCGGATTACCGTATTGGAGTAAGGTTGATGGATGTCCCACTCTACAAGGGGGGGATGTATTTATCCGAACCTATTTACTGGCCTTATCCCGTTCTTTTGCAGAACTCCGAAGGAAAGGTCTCCTGGCTCAGACTCCGCCGCTCGACTTCCTCCTGCATAAGGTGGAGCCCGGAGATTGGATACTTGTTAAAACCTGGAAGGCCGAAAAGCTCCAGCCGCGGTGGGAAGGACCGTTCCTGGTTCTGTTAACAACTGAGGCAGCTGTTCGAACGAAAGAAAAAGGGTGGGTCCACGCATCAAGGATAAAGGGGCCCGTTCCGCCTGAAGAAGAAAGCACCTGGACATGCGAGCAAGGGGACAAGCCGTTGTCGGTAAAACTGAAAAGACAGCAATAATGAACTCTACTTGGACTGTATTGGTGGGGATATTGATCAGTTTACTCCTGTATGTGGGGGAGGGTGAGGGGAGATGTGACAAATGTCGAACTACAGTAAGACTTGGGATTCGAATCAATTCGGGATCATTTGTGTCCCATTCCTATGTGGACGATAGGTGTTACGATGTGAGTGCACGCCATGAATGTTGGGAGGATGGGAGACCCTATTATCAGGTATATAATAAAGGATACGGTGGCAAAATCCATGGATGCCCTATAAATGACCGCTGGGTGTGTATTAGCAAAACTGGGAGGTGGGACCTATCCTCCGTGTTGCTCAGGGAGCAGGTTGACAGAGTCAAGGAGACCAAGATACAGATCCCTGATCGGGGGTTGGGGAAAGAGCAAGACCGTCAGGGAACGGTCGTGCTCCCTAAAGTGCCATCTGTATACGAAGAGGTAGAAGGACAGATTGAACTCCCTGATGTTACACAAAACCTGTTTATTGATCTCACCTCTAGAATAGCCACTGTTTTAAATGTTAGCAATTGCTGGGTCTGTGGGGGGCCGCATATGTCGGAACAATGGCCGTGGACTGGTCAAAGCTTAGACATAGGGGAATTGCTGCAAACCACTTGGACTCGTGACAACGACAGAAAAAGCCAGGGGTGGAGACTGACAAACAGCCCTGAGGGCCAGTTCTGTATTGAAGGCAAGGGGACCGTGAAGGTAGGGATTAGCCCCTGTCAGAATATATTGGATGCAGCCACGCGAGTATGGTGGCCTGAGAATATTGCTTGGTACATTGCAAACCGAGATCATCAAAATTGCATTCGGTTACGTTCTGATTCCTCCTCTTACGAGCTCAGTGCTGACCTTTCCGATGGCATGAAAAGAGTGTGGAGCGGTGGTTGTCAGGGGAATCAATGCTGGAATAATCCTGTCCAGACTCTGCCACGGGGTCAACAATCCGAATACTGGAATTGCAGTGGTCCTGGTCCTTATGAGGGCGTCCCTGGGGTAAAGGAGTTGTGGGATGACGTTGTGAGGCAGGGAGGGCCTGCTCCAGATGGCCTATTTTGGATATGCGGTAATCAGGCATACTCCAAACTGCCCATGGGATGGGCTGGGGTATGCTTCCTGGGTCTAATACGACCTGCGTTCTTCCTATTACCCCGGGAGGAAGGCGATGATTTGGGAGTTAAACTCTTTGACTCCCTGCGTAGGTCGCCAAGGGATATCCAAGTCGGTGATTGGGGGGATGAGTGGCCACCGGCCCGGATTATTGAATACTATGGGCCGGCTACTTGGGCACAGGACGGATCATGGGGATATCGTACTCCTATCTATATGCTAAATTGAATTATCAGGCTCCAAGCAGTCGTAGAGGTCATTACTAACCGGACTGCCCTGGCCCTAGAGCTGTTGGCTCAGCAGCAGGATCAGATGAGGGCTGCTATATATCAAAACCGACTTGCCTTGGATTATCTGTTGGCCTCGGAGAGGGGTGTGTGCGGGAAATTTAACCTGACAAACTGCTGTCTAGAAATTGACGATAATGGTAAAGCGGTTTTGAAAATTTCCGATGAAATTCGGAGATTGGCCCATGTGCCAGTACAATCTTGGCGTCCTCTTAGTGGCATCGGATGGTGGGATGGTCTCCTAGGTGGTAGCTGGTGGCGCACGGCGTTGCTGGTGGTTGGGGGCGGCATGATTCTTCTTCTCGTATTACCCTGCCTAACTCCCTGTATTCAGTTTTTAATTCAGAAAAATATTTCCCGACTCCAGGCAGTGGTGGTTCCACAACATGGGACACGGGAACTTAAAGTGATGTTGCTGCGAAAGACCAAGGATTTCCCGGGCCCTTGAGGGAGGGGGGGAGCTTATCTTGGTCAGGCACATCTTAAAGAAAGAAAAGGGTGGAATTGTGAGAGGTAATTTCGGTTTAAACTTTAAGATGTGCCTGGACCACAGACTGATCTATAATAAAAGACAAAACCTTTGTTTCTTTTCTAACAACCATTTTATATACTCAAAAGTAGAGTAGTTTAAATTGTGCAGAATGCTGACAATTTGTGAGCGATAGTAAAAGCAAGCAGGCTCTTGATTAATGAAGCCATTCACACAGAAGAGAAGGATGAGTCCTTGGCTGATAAGACTCCAGGATGGGAGTACGACTTGAGACATCTGTTTCAGATTAAAGCTTTTGACTGATAAGACTACAGGGTGAGAAAAACAACAAACTTTGGAGACTCTGGAGCCTTTTGTTGCAGACTTTGTGATAAAAATAATGATGTTTTTAAGAATGTGAACCTCATGGCTTGTTGGAGCCAAGGAGAGGAGGGACTTGTCCTATAAATAATGGAGACTTTGTAAGCCTCAGCGTGCCTTTTCTTTAAGGGTGCCCGACTCTGCAGACTTGACTTGTTAATAAAACTTTGTTTTCCTGAATTTGTCTAGAGCGATTATTGAGAAGCGATTTTCGTTTCTAACAATCACACTGCAAATTTTTGCTATAAATTCTGTGTTACGATCGAGTCCTCCACAATCACCTGATGAAGGAGCGTCGCACCGAAAGCTAGTGTGCTTCCAATTAAACCTGTTGGACTATAACCTGGTGTTGTGTGATGTTTAACTTTGTACACCCCAGTCCAACACCGGCATCTCCAAATCGTATCTTAACACAGTTGCAACCTGGTATGTTTTTAAGTTCCACCTTTATATAATACAATTAGAACTTGTATCCATCAGTCAACCAATCTGGTTGCCCTCTTATAAATAATTCATTCTTTGGTTGTTAATTTTTACAAGCAGCATTGAAACACTGAGTTTTGGAAATGCTTTTGAATCATATTTGGATATCTGAATGCATGAAAATCTCAAGCACAAGAAAACTGTATAGTTCTAATTGTTTTTTAATAAATGTTCATTGAAGAGTTCAGGAGGGCACATCAGGAGCAGCACATGGCATATGCAAAAATGAGATGTCAACCTATTGAAGCTACAAACGGGTCTACTTATGTGCCAAATGGCACTAGTAGCACATGATAGACAGAGCTAAGTGATCCTGCAATCAAAAGATCAGATCTAAGCTCTGCAATTCTGCCACACCCAGTTGGAGTGCTGGTGAACAATTAAATAAATCCCTGTAGGAGATTCCACAAATTTCCCTTTCCCCAATGATGGAAAAGCCCAAAACATCAGGGCAAAAGATAAGGCAGAAGCATTTGCATTAATCTCCAGCGAGAAGTACTGAGTAGATGATCCATCACAGCCTCCCTTAAGGCTCCCAGCATCACATGGATACCAGTCTTCAATCAATTTGATTTACGCTACCAGATATCAAAAGATGGTTAGTGGAGCTGGATACAGCAAAGACTATTGGCCCTGACAACATTCCAGCAATAGAACTGAGGATTTGTGCTCAAGAACGTGCTGCTCCCCTACCTAAGCTGTTCCAGTACAGTTACAACACTGACATCAACCTGACAATGCAGAAAACTGCCCAGGTATGTTGTGTACACAAAAATCAGGACAAATGCAACTTGGCCAAGTGCTGCTTATCAGTCTACTCTTGATCATCAGTTAAGTGATGGAAGGTGTCAATAACAGTGCTATCAAGCAGCATCTGCATAGCAATAACCTGCTCAGCAGCACCCAGTTTAGGTTCCACCAGAGCCACTCGGCTCCTGACCTCAATACAGCCTTTGTTCAAACAGGGACAAAAAGTTGAGTTCCAGATGTGAGGTGAGAGTTAAAGCCCTTGATATAAAGGCTGCATTTGACGGAATATGGCATCAAGGAGTCCTCACAACTGGAGTCAGTGAGAATCAGGGGAAAATTCTTTGATGGTTGGAGTCATACCTGGTACATAGGAAGAATGTTGTGGTTGTTGGAGGTTGGTCATCTTTGCTCCAAGACATTTCTGCAGGATTTCCTCAGGGTAGTGTCCTAGGCCCAACTATCTTCAGCTGTTCGTCAATGACCTTCCCACCATGATAGGTCAGAAGTCATATGACACCAGGTTATAATGCAACAGGTTTATTTGAAATTACAAGCTTTCTGAGTGCTGATCATTGGTCAGATGAAGGAGCAGTGCTCCAAAAGCTTATGATTTCAAATAACCCTGTTGGACGAAAACTTGGTGTCGTGCAACTTCTGACTTTGTCCACCCCAGTTCAACACTAGCACCTCCACATCATAGCTCCATCATATGGTCAGACGTGCAAATGTTTGCCGATGGTTGCACGATGTTCAGCACCATTTGCAACGTTTTAGATGTCGAAGCAGTCCATGTCCAAATGCATCGAGATCAGGACAATATCCAAGTTTGGGCCAGATGTATCAAGTAATATTGATGTCACAGAATGTCAAGTCATGACCATCTTGAACAAGGGAGAATCTAACCATCATCCCTTTACCATCACTAAACCCCTCTCAACAACCATCTTGGGGGTTATCATTGACCAGAAACTCAACTGGACTCGGTATATCAATACAATGGCTTCATCAGCATGTTAGAGGCAAGGAATACTGCAACAAGTACCTCCCCTCTTGGCTCCCAAAGGCCTGTTGATCATCTACAAGGCACAAGTCAAGAATGTGATGGAATACTCCCCACTTGCCTGGATGGGTGCAGCTGAAACCACCCTCAATAAGCTTGACACAAGGCAGGACATAAATGCCTATGATGAGTACTTAACATGCCAGGGCATACCAGGCTATGGATCAAGTGTAGGTAAATGGGATTAGTAATAGTTTTGTGTTCATTGGTTGGCACAGGTATCGGCTGAAGGGCCTGTTTCTATGCTGTATGACTCTATGACAAAGCAGCTTGCTTAACTGGCACTGCATCCACAAACATTCATTCTCTCCACTGCCAACTCTCAGTCACAGTAGCATATACTACCTACAAGATACACTGCAGAAATTCACCAAAGACCCCAAGATAGCACCTTCCTAACATATGGCCACTTCCATATAGAAGGACAATTGTAGCAGAGACATAGGAACAACACCACCTGCAAGTTCCCCTCCAAACCACTCACCACGCTGACTTGGAAATACATTTTCATTCCTTCCCTGTTGCTGGGTTAAAATCCTGCAATTTCCTTCCAAGTAACATGGTAGACCTACCTATAGCACATGGACTGCAGCAGTTCATAGAAACCCTACAGTGTGGAAACAGGCTATTTGGCCCAACATGTCCACAATGACTCTCTGAAGAGTAACCCAGCCAGACCCATTCCCCTATCCTATTACTGTACATGTCCCCTGACTAATGACTAACCTACACATCCCTGAACATTACGGGCAATTTAGCATGGCAATTCACCTAATTTGCATATCTTTGGACAGTGGGAGGAAACCGGAGCACCCGGAGTAAATCCACGCAGACACAGGGAGAATGTGCAAACTTCACAGACAGTCACCTGAGGCTGGATTCAAACCTGGGAGCCTGGCGCTGTGAGGCAGCAGTGCTAACCACTGAGCTCTCATGCTGCCGTTCACAAAGGTAGCTTACCTTCTCCAGGGCAATTAGAGCAATAAGTGATGGCCCAGCCAGTCGTACCCACATCCCACAAATGAATAAAACAAGTCACAAGATTAAAGACTGCACAAAAATTACCAGTCAAGAATGTCAAGTGTTTTTTTTTAATTGTGGGCAGCTCTGGCTAGGTCAGCATTCATTGCCCACCCCTAATTGTCCAGAGGGCAGTTGAGAGTCAACCACATTGCTGTGGGTCCGGAGTCACATGCAGATCAGATCTGGTAAGGATGGCCATTTTCTTTAAGTACATGAGTGAACAGGTGATTTTTTTTTCCGATAATCAACAATAGATTCATGGTCATTATAAGACTCTTTAATTCCAGTTTTTGTTAAATCTGCTGCAGCGAGATTTGAACCCAAATCCCCAAGACATTACCCGGGTTTCTGGATTAATAATCTATAATAATATGACCAGGGCATTGCCTCTCCTTTAACAGCTGGAACATAATGAGGTGACGGATTGAAGTGAGGATTAAAGAGCCTGGAAGCTAGAGAAACTGGTGATCATTGTCTGTAGAGGACAACGAGCCAAGGTTAAATAATAGAGAGATAAGAATTTTGCTCAATTAGCTCTGGCAATTGTAAAGTATATCTGCAGCCCTTCCTGTCTGAAGAATAAATAGGTAAATATTTCTTTCTCCGAACATTAAGAGGAGTATCATACCCAGTAGATAATCAAGTCCTTAAATTTTTGTTTTGTAAGTATGGTACCATTAAAACCTTAGCAATTGGAATGAAGATGCAAAGTGCACATAAAAGAAAATGAAATGAAACCAAGGAAAGGAAACAACATTGAAACAAAAGTAGTAATGGAATGAGGAGCTGGTTTCTCTCAAGACTTCCTGTAGCAGATATCCTAGTGAAAAAGGAGATTGGAAATAATGGGCATGCAGGTAGTGGGAGCAGCACTGTAATATGCACATGGTGAAAGGATAAGGTTCATTAAAAAGTTGGTTTACAATATAGAAATCAGGAACATATACTGGGATCTTCAAAGTCAAGTCTTCTGATTTTGTTGATCATACAGCATGGAAACAGATGCTTTGCTCCAACTCGTCCATGCTGACCAGATATCCGAAATAAATCTAGTCCCACTTGCCAGCATTTGGCCGATTTTCCATCTAAACCCTTCCTATTCATAAACCCATCCAGATGCCTTTTAAATGTTTTTTTTAATAGATATTTTTATTGAAAATTTAACATGTTTTACAAGTTTACAAATAAAAAAACACAAGTACAAACACTAATATACAATTAAATCTTAAATAAATAAAAGCCAAAACCTGTCAAACAAAAAGAAGAGATAGAGAAGAAAAAGAAAAAGACAAAACTCAACTAACTACTAATCTAACTTATAACTAACCAGAGTGTATGATCCAATAACTTACATTATTCAAGAGAAAAAAGAAGGATAACCTAGTAATTAAATAGTGAAGTACATGCTCTGAATGTGTTAACATCAAATGGTAATAAAACCTGTATTCATGCGGGATTCCTCTCCCAAGCGGCCCCAGGGCAACCAGAACCTCAACTAGATGAAAGCCTTTGATAGAATGGCCAAAATATCTGTATCTATGTAATTCAAAAAGGGCTACCATATTTTATAGAATTAATTCAGTTTTTTGGTGCACCATATTTGTAAGGAAGTCAAGGGGAAGACATTCCATGATTAATCTGTGCCAATTTGAAAGTCCTGGAGGGCCCTCAGCCACCCAGTTTACTAAGATATTTTTCCTTGCACAGAAGGAGAGAATGGAAAATAATTTCCTCCCGTGCACATCCAGAGAAGGTAAGCTCGAGAAGCCCAGAAGAAGAGATACTGGATCTACTGTAATTTCCATTCCCAAGATTTCTGTCAGGGCATTTACTACTTTGGTCCAGTATTTGCAGATTTTATGACATGTCCATAAGCAATGTGTAAGAGTGCCCACCTCTGTTTTACATTTGGGACACATTGGAGAAGCTCCTGCCCTAAATTTTGCCAATTGTTCCAGTGCCGTATGGGCCCTATGAAGTATCTTTAATTGAATGGCCTGGGTTCTGTTACAAATGGAGACTTTTTGGCATTTTCCCAAATGTCATTCCACATTTCTGTAGAAATTTCCATTCCAAATCCTGATCCCATGTTCTAAGCAGACGGTCCATATCTTCTGACACTTCATCATATAATAAAAGATAAAGAGTGCTGACCGAGGGTACACCCATTGGCCACAACACTCTACATTCTCTATCTGATTTATAAAGACTATCTAATAACGTAGTCTTCTTCTGTATGTAGTCCAAATTTCTGATGTAGCTGTTCAAAAGACATCAGGGCCTCCTCCTCAAACAGATCCCCTAAACAGGAGATACCCCTGGATCTCCAGGATTTGAATGTGGCATCTATAAGCCACGGTTGAAAACCCCATGCCCCCACTATAGGATTATAGGGGGATATTTAATGTTTTGCCGCACTATATTCCAAGCTTTAATTGTGTTTAGTACTATAGGGTTTATTCAGTGGTCCGTAATGATTTCCATCTTATCTAAAAATAAGAGGTTAATAAGAGGGAACTTTACTTGAGAAGCCTTAATGTCCATCCAGATTGGGTCTCGTCTGACCCGAAATCAATCGGCTAGGTTTTAATTGTACCAGCCTCCATCAGCTGGTTCCATGTACGCACCACCCTCTGTGTAAAATTATTGTCCCTTAGGCCCCTTTTATGTCTTTCCCCTCTCACCCTAAATCTATGCTCTCTAGTTTTGGACTGACCCACTCCGGGGAAAGACCTTGTCTATTTATCCTATCCATGCGCTTCATGATTTTATAAAGCTCCATAAGATCACCCCTCAGCCTCCAAAACCCTAGGGAAAATAATTCCAGCCTATCCAGCCTTTCCCTACAGCTCAAAACCTCCAAACCTTTCAACATATTTGTAAATCTTTTCTGAGTCCTTTTGAAGTTTCACAACATCCTTCCTGTATCAGGAAGACCACAGTTGCAAACAATATTCCAAAAGTGGCCTCATCAATGTGCTTACAGCCATAACATGACCTCCCAACTCCAATCCTCAATGCACGGATCAAACTGACTTAATATTGTTTTCTTCGACATAACTGAGAAAATTTCAATATTTATTTTATAGTAGACAGAGAGGCTCAGCTTCATGCAAAATAGACAGGTTGGCAGCCATAAATTAAACAGCTCACTTTGTCATTTTGCTTTCGGCTCCAGTTATCCTCTATTACAACACTGCTGAACTTGTGTTAACTTGCAATAATTCTGAAGGATTTAATATTCTGTTGTTTTTCATTTTATCTTTACATAATGAAGTATAAACTGTAGTCTTAAGAACTGCCGATTGCTAGTTGTGTTCAGTAATTTGCTGTTTTACTCGTACCCAAATGTATTCACACTGAGAGCAGAGGTTGTACAGTCATGGGCAGCAGTCCCTCAGTTTAGCTGGACAGACTCCTGAGTCCAAAGCCCCACAGCAGTCTAGTTCATGAGATGAGCTGAATGTCCTAATTCCACTCCTATATTTTATGGACTGACCAACTAACTGAGGGCCAACTCTCCAAGTAACTACCATCCGGTCATATGCCACAAGAAGTAAACATTAGTATCACCAGCTCTCGATTCAATTTCCTGTTCCATTGGCTACAACTGAGCATGATAGGTAAAGGGAGATCTAAAGATTCAGGATAATTGAAAAGTATTGATGTCAGCTTCCTTTCAGCTCCTTTTTGATTGTGACTAACATGGCATCAGGCAAATCCTTAGTAAAATGGTAGTACAATGTAATGAAAAAGCTGGCAGTTTTATTCTGCAAATGGCAGTATAAAGTGCATATGCTCATTTTCCTTTAGCTCAAATTTTGATTCCATGTCAGCTAGAATACAAATTGTTATGTTAATTTTGATTTTGTCAGATCAGTAGGATTGTGTTGGCTTGTAGTCATTTGTTTACCATTTCAGATTTATCTACCATTTGAGTTCAGGGACTTTGAATTCCTAACCTGCATTATACTTCCAGCCAAACACATCAATGTACTGCCAAATATTCTTGTCTTGTCAAAAACATAATTTTCAGAACAGCTTCATGGCTTACGCATGAGGTTATACACTTTGGCAGGAAGAAGAGAAGAGCTGAATACTATTTAAATGGAGAAAGAGTGCAGAATGCTGTTGTCCAGAGGGATTTCGGGGGGCGGGGGGGGCATGGAAAGCTAGCATCCAAATTCAGTGGGTAATAGGGAAGACAAATGGATAGTTGGCCTTTATTTCAAATGGAATGGATTAAAAATTAGGGAAATCGAAGCAAGGCACGCTTTGGACTACACTCTGATGACTGTGAACACTTTTGGTCCCGTTCTCCAAGACACATTGGCATGGAGGAAGTCTAGAGAATGTTCACTAGATTCTTTGTGGGTTTGAAGGAACTTTCTTATAAGGAGATGTTGAGTAGACTTGCCCTTTACTCACTGGCATTCAAGAAGAATGAGAGGCAACCTTACTGAAACAGAGGATTCATGGGGACTTGACAGGATAGATGCAGAGAGATTATTTCCCCTTGTGGGAGAGTCTATGATGAGAGGGCATCAGCTCAGAGTAAAGGGGTCACCCATTTAAAACAGATGAGGAAGAATGACTTCTATCAAAAGACAGTGAATTGGTGAAATTTCTTACCAATGAGGGATTTTGAAGTTGGGGTCATTTAAGTATATTCAAGTCTAAGATTGACAGTTTTTAAATCAGGATTTGATCAAGAATTCTGTGGATAAATCAGGAAAGTGCAGTTGAGGATTGTTAGACCTCATTGAATGGTGCAGCAGATTTGATAGAACAAATGACGTATTTCTGATCCCATGTTTTATGAACTTATGGTAAAGGAAAGTAAGGTATCAATTTCAATCAGAAAAACAAGGACAGACAAGTGACATGAAATCATAATATTGAGTTGAAATTGTTCCTTCATCTCTTTGAGCTCCAGAATAATTTCAATTACTCTTAAAAGTATCAGGTCATGCCATGGTTTTACCATTGGTTACACCCACTTTTAATGTAAGAACAAATTATAAAGCAGTTGTAAAATGAGCAGATTGTTGTAGCTTCTGAATCTTTGCCATAGATTTCAGCTCTTGAAGTGTTCTGAAAATGTGAGCATTGTTTTTAATATTCCTAGCACACAGCACTGTTTTCTGATTATTGTGCCCCAGCTTGTCATCACTTTCAGCTTCTCCTGGGACACTAAAAAGGTCATGTAAGCCATGAAGCTGCTCTGAAAATTGTGTTTTTGACAAGACAAGAACATTTGTCAGTACATTGATATGTTTGGCTGAAAGTATCATACAGGTTAGGAATTCAAAGTCCCTGAACTCAATTGGTAGATAAATCTGAAATGGTAAACAAATGACTACAAGCCAGCACAATCCTACTGACATGACTAAATCAACATTAACATAACAATTTGTATTTAGAATAACTGTTCATGAAGGACATTTCAGTATAGTGTTGGGTGAAATTCTAATGAATTCACAGTGATTACAACAGATTGACAATTCAGAGATATATTCTCTCAAACAACTCATCTTTCAAACTTACCTTGAGAGGCTCAACTGTTTATCAAACTTTCACTATTTCTTTTAAATCCATTTTTCAAAGAATGATGAAGGTCAAAGACCCATAGTTGAATGTCTTCATCAACAGTGTTAACAATGACATGCATCACTCTGTCATAGAAACAGTGTACAGATTACACTGAAATTATCTACAGTAGAACTGTAACTCCATTTGTAGAGTCATAGAGATGTACAGCACGGAATAAGACCATTCGGTCCAACTTGTCCATGTGGACCAGATATCGTAACCTAATCTAGTCCCATTTGCCAGCCCTTGGCCCATACCCTTCTCAACCTTACCTATTCATATATCCATCCAGATGCCTTTTTTAATTGTACCACCCTCCACCACTTCCTCTTGCAGCTCATTCCATACATGCACTACCGTCTGCGTGAAAAAGTTACCCTTTAGGTCTCTTTTAAATCTTTACCCTCACACCCTAAACCTATGCCCTCTCATTCAGGATTCTCCCACCCCAGAGAAAAGACCTAGGCTATTTACCCTATCCATGCCCCTCATAACTTGCTTCAAATGGGTCCAGCAGTTATGCAGCAAATTAACCTCCTCCCATCCCTCCTCAGAGTTCAGACATTTTGTTCCTTAATTTTCTCCTATTCATATCTACACTGCAGCTTCCATAATAGGCAACAGACCACAACAGCTAAAGGTTATAGACTTGAAACTTGCATGGGCCTCTCACTGGCACTCTACTGAATCAATAGTGTCATGGGGTTGGTTAAAAACCATGAATCATATGGACATTCCGAACTGTTAACTACAAAATGTGTTTTTAAAAAGAAGTCTGCTACACCCAAAATGTGACTGCAGGTTTCACTTCAGGCACTGCCTGGCAAAGCCCCATGTGAGATCCATGGAATATTGCACCTTCACAGTGTCAAGGAAACTTTAAACATATGGAGAAATGTGATATGAAGAGATAACAAAGGGGATTGACTATCTTCCCCTTTCTCACCAGAAAGTCACTTCTTTCAGAATACCTGTACTTTGGCCTTTCAGTAGCGCACAAAAAAGGGGTTAAAAACCGACTGCAACATTAGACTGTGTATGTTGGTAGCCTGATACTCTAATGTATAGGTGACTATGCTGTGAGGGCTACACAGCTCTGAGCATTTTTCCATTTAAACACCCCTCCACTGCGAGTTAAGATAAAAATTTTTCTTATTCTGAGTGCTACCAGTCAGCCTTTGGAAATCAGGACTAAAGACTTCCATTCAACGGGTAAGTAAAGAATTTCACAATCAACTGTTCAACTATCAACGGCAAAACTTCCTGTAATAACTACTGCAATTTCCAAAATGTTCAACCATCTGCTGTTCACAAACAATTCAGAGACTGATCCTTTTTTAAAGTTTAATATTTTTGTACTGCCCTCTTATTTTGAATCTGTATGTGTCGCTATTTCATTACATGTTTAGAAATTAATAAATGCTGTTTTTGTTTGATCAAGAAAGCCTGCTCAAATTTGAGTTCTTTTGAGTCTGGGAGAAAGGTATCCATAAGGGAAGAGATCCCTTTTGAAATTAATGTTGTTATAATGGACCAAGGTGATTTATGAATAGCCAATGGGAGCCAGTTTATCCCTCATTAACTGTTTGACGAGTCTCATCTGAAAACCTAAGGAGTTTTGGAAGCTTGCTCGAGGTTATTAGTTGTAATAATGGAAACACTGGGAAAACAACATCTTCACATGTTATACATAAATTGCTGTATTCAAACTCAGTGATGAAATCCTGACCACAATAAAGGCAGTGTGTGGGATTTCAATGTGCTATCCTCCCCTTAAAAGGTGTGAACCAATATGCAGACAGCTCAGTTAATACAAGCTGCTCAGGAACTTTAATCAGGACATTTTTTGCATGAAATATAGAGAATCAAACTAATAGTGTTAGAAGCAACTCAAAAGGAATTAGTGTACCATTTTCAATCATTGATGTTTACCATAGAATCATAGAACCCCCACAGTGCAGAAAGAGGCTACTCAGCCCATGTCTACACCAATCCTCGCAAGAGCACTCCACTTAGGCTCAGCCTCCTACCTTATAATCATGTATTTATAATGACTAATCCACCTAACCTGCACATCTTTGGGAGGAAACCAGAGCACCCAGCAAAAACCCACACAGACACAGGAAGAACATGCAAGCTGCAAGACCGGAATCCAACCCAGTTCCCCAGTGCCATGAAGCACAGATGCTAACCACTGAGCTACCATGCCACCCTTAAGCATATTGGGAACCAACAGATTGAAAGAATCAAATAGCTCTTCTTTGATCTATAAGATGACATGTGTTTGCTGGATGATAAACATTGGAACACAATGGATTGAAGTACATCAGGTCTTCAGGATGCACTGCTGAAATTCACCAAGGTTAATGTAACAGCTCCTCACTCCACTGCCATGTTACAGAGACACCACTTTCTCCCAGTTCTTCTCCCTCTCCCTCTCTCTCTCCCTCTCTCTCTGAGTCACACAGCACAGAAAAAAAATCTTTCGGTCCAACTCATCCACCCTAATCAAGTTTCCTAAACTAAACTAGTCCCATTTACCTGCATTTGACCTATATCTCTCTACATATTTCCTATTCATGTACCTGTTCAAATACCTTTTTAAATATTGAAACTGTACCTGCATCTATCACTTCCTCTGGCAGTTCATTTCACATTTGGCAAAAGTGAGGACTGCAGATGCTAGAAATCAGAGTGGTGCTGGAAAAGCCCAGGAGGTCAGGCAGCATCCATGGAGCAGGAAAATAGACGTTTCAGGTACAGGCCCTTCCTCAGGAATAAAGGCAGGAAGCCTCCAGGGTGGAGAGATAAATGGGGAGATGTGGGGCTGGGGAGAAGATAGCAAAGAGTACAGTAGGCGGATGGGGGTGGGGATGGAGGTGATAGGTCAGAGGGGAGGGTGGAGTGGATAGGCGGGAAGGGAGATTGGCAGATAGGACAGATCATGAGGACAGTGCTGAGCTGGCAGGTTGGAACTGAGGTAAGGTGGGGGAAGGGGAAATCAGAAAATTGGTGAAGTCCACATTGATTCCCTGGGGTTGAAGTGTTCGAGGTGGAAGATGAGGCATTCCCTCTCTCATTTCACATATGAACCACCCTTTGTGTGAAAAGTTGCCTCTCAGGTCCTTTTTAAATCTTTCTCCTCTCACCTTCAAAAATATGCCTTCTAGTTTTAAAATCCCCTACCCTAGGGAAAAGACCTTTTGTCATTCACCTTATCAATACCCTTCATGATTTTATAAACCTCTATTATTACACTTAACCTACTACACTCCAGTGAAAAACAATCTAGTCTCTCCTTATTACTCAAATTATCCAGTTCTGGTAACATCCCAGTAAATCTTTTCTGCACCCTCTCCAATTTATTAATATCCTTCCTGCAGCAGTGCACCTAGAACTATACACAGTACTCCTAATGTTGCCTCACTAACATCCTGTACAGCCGCAATACAATGTGCCCAGTCAAAGGCTAAGCTAGCAACTCCAATGATCACCAATTACAGCAGCATTTTTATGCAGTTATGCAGTCACATAAACAGGTTCCATATGATCACATGTAATGGTTCTTCCTTAGTGTGATTAAAGTGGCTTGCATCATAGTATATACTAAGGAAGTGTTATAGTGTTGAAGCTGCCACCTTCTGAGTGCAATTTTAAATGGAAATTCTTTCTGCCATCTTGGATGATGTAGAAGATCTCAAGGCATTAGATGAAGATAGCAGACAAATTGTCCCTGGTTCTGGATTACTGGTGCTGGAAGAGTACAGCAGTTCAGGCAGCATCCAAGGAGCAGCGAAATCGACGTTTCGGGCAAAAGCCTTTCATCAGGAATCAAGGCAGTGATCCTGAAGCGTGGAGAGATAAACTAGAGGAGGGTGGGGGTGGGCGGAAAGTAGCATAGAGACCTGGGAGTTGCAGTGGGAGAGGGACTCCCTGAGATTCTTGTAGAGAGAGGATGAAAACATCTTCAAGGCAGGCAATTTTGCCCCTGGTGTCCTGACCAATACTAATCCTTCAGTCAACATCGCAAACATAGATTATCTGGTCATTATCATATTGCTTGTTAATGGGATCTTGCCTAGTGTAAATTGCTGCATTTCTTAATAATAATAACTCCAGTTCTAAAGTAGATAATTGGCTGTAAAGCATTTTGTTGTTCTGAAGGGTGCTTCAACGCAAGTAACATAAAAATATTTTCTCTGCCTCTTGCCATGTGGTTACATGGCCTATGTGTGCTGCTCATATCAGTGATTCCCTGCAAAGTATTCTGCATTAACAGAAATGAATGCAACACCTTGTCACATGCCCTCTGCTGGTTGAGATTGGTAGGATATATTTAAAAAGAAATGACTTTTCTGATCAAACTGTTAAGAGATATTATTGCACACCACTGGAGCATGTGAGACTTGAACCTGGGCTTCCCAGTCCATGGGTAGGGACACGGCCACTATGCAACAAAAGGGTCCCAAACCTTTAGTAGGATATTTCTGGTAATTGCAAGCTTGTAGGGAAATAATGGCGTAGTGGTAATTCAATAGCTCCAGGTTAGTTCCCTGGGACAGAGCTTCAATTCCCTCCAGAGCTACTTATGGAATATAAATTCAATTAATAAATATCCTAAAGCCTAATCTAGGAAGCCATTAAACTACTATCATTTGCTGATTTAAAAAAAATTAAAGTTCCATAAAAGAATCATACTTGACTCAAAACTGTTTCTGTCTCCACAAATGTTGCCAGACCTGCTGAGTTTCTCCACCATTTTTCTGTGTTTGTATCTTATTCACTAACACTCCTTAAGGGATGAAAGTGACCATCCTAGCCTGGCCTGGCCAAGATGTGATTCTCTTTAAGTGTTAACTGCCCTTCGAAATGGCCTAGGCAGGTTGACTCAGTTTTAATGACAGTTGGTGATGGGAAACAAACACTAGTCTTGCCAGAAATACTTACGCCTCATGAAAGAATTAAGAAAAATTAAACTTTTGGTTTAAGGATGACAGGTGTCACAGATAATACAATAGGCACGATGAAAATGGCTTTTGAGCAAGGAACTAAGAGAATTAATTCTCTTTCGGAGCCCCCATCTCAGGAAATTTTTAAAATGTCTCCTGTGAACAAATACTTTAACAGGTGCTCCCTCCCTCTCCAAAGATGACATTTCTCAAGAGAAATCTGGTTGTCTTGGTGATATGCTCCTACTATAAGCCATAGACAATGCTAAAGAGAAATGAGTTGAATAGAGCTTAATAATTCAAACATGCAGCACAGAATGTATATTATGTTGAGTATTGGATGCTGCAAATCTGCCTTATTGCATATTGGTTGAGATTCCCCTATAGGCATTCAAGCATTATAGGTCCATTCTACTTGCAAATCATGGGACTACTGCCTGTTTCAAGCTTTTATCAAAATCAAATTATAAACCACTGCAGCTTGGCTTGTGGTGGTTGTTGTCAATTTATAGAGTCATAGAGATGCACAGCACAGAAACAGACCCTTTGATCTGACTTGTCCATGTCGGCCACATATTCCAACCTAATCTAGTCCCATCTGCCAGCTCCCGGCCCATATCCCTCTAAACCCTTCCTAATCATATACCCATTCAGATGCCTTTTAAATGTTGTAATTGTACTAGCCTCCATCACTTCCTCTGGCAGCTCATTCCATACACGTACCATCCTCTGTGTTAAAAAGTTGCCCCTTAAGTCTCTTTTGTATCTTTCCCCTCTCACCCTAAACCCATGCCCTCTAGTGCTGGACTCCCCGACCTCAGGCAAAAGACCTTGTCTATTTATCCTATCCGTACCCTTGATGATTTTTATAAACCTCTATAAGGTCATCCCTCAGCCTCCGACGCTCCAGCGAAAACAGCACCAGCCTGTTCAGCCTCTCCCTATCGTTCAAATCCTCTAACCCTGGCAAGAACCTTGTAAATCTTTGCTGAACCCTTTCAACTTCCACAACATTAATTTCTTCAGGCATTGAGCCTGTTTCCTTCTTTTCCTGTTTCTGAACAACCACTGCTTCCTAAATTGTCATAGGAGCTAACATTCCTTGGCTGTAAAATACTTTAAAATACAAGGGTTAAAGCCATATAAAAATGCAATCTCATTTTTTCTTTGAGGGGATTGGTGGACCAATATGTTATTGTCTCTCTGCCAGAATTATTGTATCTAATTTTTAGACTATTGAGTTTTACACTGCCTCTGATGCCATTGGCTAACTACTAGGACAATTATGCCCATTAGTACGAAAGCATAAATATAAGTTGTATATTATATATGGGAAGACTTCTGACAAAACATAGCCAGTATTGCTGCTTAATGTACAGTATGTAATGCACTAGGAATGTTGGTAATGTATACTGTGTCAGCGATATGGACTGGACTTTGCCATTGTGGACAGTGTTGGATCCTTGTCATATTTCAGAGACTTCAATATGCATGACTGGCTTTTTACTGAATATATGCTGCACTTGATCATGCATAGAAGTTTGAAATTCAGACTGTCAGGAATTATTGTAAATATTTGACATACTCATATCTATTTTCTCGCTCGTTGTATTGAAACATTAACTATTCATCTCAATAAACGGAGAACAGATTGAAGTTTAATTTGAAAACAGCAAGTATTTCTATAGTAATGTTTTAAGTTTCAGCTTGGTTCAGTGCAGCATTCTATCATCGTCATTTGAAATTTGTGGGTTTAAGCAACAAATCCAAAATTGGACTTCTATACAACCACATGAAGGGACTGTTGCATTCTTCAGATAAGATGGAAAAACTATCCTCCATCTACTCTGCTAGAGATAAAATATATAAAATAACATGCATTGAAGCTTTCATGACACTCATGAAAACTGGGAATTTTAAGTCAAAATTTCATTTTCAGCCAACACAAACAAACTAACTATTCATAGCAGTTTGAGGGCTTTTGCTTTTTTGCTTATTTAACCACATTGTATTTTGAAGTCTAGTCACTCGATAGGGTGGAAATACAGTATTGCTGTCATTATGTTACGGGACTAGTAATCTAGAAATCTGGGCTAATAATCCAGGAAATGGGAGTTCAAATTAGGATATGGTATACAAATTGCCAAAAGGTAAAACCAGTTTGAAGTAAGTCTGGAGTTTACAAAAATAAACCTGGTATCAGATAACCTGGTGGTGACATTGTCGTCCGGTTGTAAAAATCCAAACTGGTTAATCGACCTCCTTGAGGGAAGAAAACCCCATTCCTACATTAAAGTGGTTGAGTCTTAACAATGATCTGAGATGGTGTTCACTTCCTATCAAGCTATGAACCTATGGCTTAGGATTGATCATCCCTTCTCAGGACAAGTATAGTTAGGTAATAAATGCCAGAGATGACCATGACTTGAAAAAGAAACTTTGAACCTTCTACGGATAATAGATATATAACAAATTTTGCTTTTATTCTTTAAAATTCCAGTTTATAGTTTTGAAAATGCACGATTTAAGTTTTTAGTAGCTATAAAACAACTCTTAACATAAAAATAGAACTGTGGATGCTGGAAATCAGAAACAAAAACTGAAATTATTGGCAAAACTCAGCAAGTCATTCCACAGATGTTGCCAGACCTGCTGAGTTTTTCCAGAAATGTCAGATTTTATTCCTAAAATAACTCCTTTTCTTGATAAAGGCTGCTGTTTCCTAATCCAATTGTTCCTTTTAATCTAATGTACCTCTGGTAAGCAAGGTTCAGCAGCATGGCCTTTTCTAGTATTCTTCTGTTTTGGGTTGCTGTGTTCATTATCCCCTTGTGCCTCATAACAAATCTATATGACAATGTTGACAGTTGGTTACAGAAGAAAACATCATAATGGCAACCATTTTCTTAATAAAATACAGATGGCTAGTTGTTACTTTCAGTATAAATGATTTTTTCATGGTTTTACCAAGAAGATAATTTGTCCTGGATGCACACAAGGGAGTCCACAGCCTACACCCAGCAGCTGTTATCTCCAACAGAGCTAGCTGAGAGGACAATTTTATTTATTGCCTGGCTGAGCAAATTTATAAAGATAATGAACTTGTCAAAACTGCCAAGTCTGTAAACCAACTTATCCAGGCCGGCCATCTGTATGCTGAGCAGTAATTTGAAAGCAGAGAACCTTATCATCCAAAATACTAGCCTAACCTTACTGTTTAGGAGGAAGTGAGGACCGCAGATGCTGGAGATCAGAGCTGAAAATGTGTTGCTGGAAAAGCACAGCAAGTCAGGCAGCATCCAAGGAGCAGGAGAATCGACATTTCAGGCATGAGCCCTTCTTCAGGGCTGTTTGAAATGCACTTCCTTGCATCTAGGAAACATGAAGGAGAATGTGTTTTGTTTCCATGTATCTTGGTTCTTGAAGGTAATTCAAGCAATCCTTACCATTGAGCTGAAGCCACTTCATAATCAGATAAATTTACTGTTACTAAGGATTTCATTGCTCAGTAATGTAATTTAATGTAATTAAACATGCTTAAATGTCACTGATGGAAAGCAGTCTATTTTACAGCATACCAGCATTAGATAATGACTGACTGACTGATTAGGCACCAAAGAACTGACACACAGGTTTGCAATCACAGAAACGTGTGTAGCTTATTGGTTTGAATAGAAGCCTTCAACTAGAGCAACAATATATTTGGTCGACTAGAAACATAAGTTTGCCATGAAAAAACTGCAGGAGGGCACATGACCTTCATTTACTTTGACCTTGCATTTTTGACAGCTTTGATGATGCATTAAATGGCTAGTAGCTGTAAAAGAACTGTTTAGGGGCACGAAAGTCACTATTTTATGGAGCTCAATTGATTTATAGTTTAACAACTTTTCTATCTATTTTAAATTGACATAAATGTATCTGTCCAGGAAGTGTAAAAGGTCTCTCAAACTACAGTAAGAGTGAAGAGATCATGTTTAAAATCATAGAACCCCTAGTGTGTGGAAAGAGGCCACTTAGCCCATCGCATCTGCACTGACCCTCCTAAGAGCAAACCACCTCGATGCAGACCCCACCCTATCCCTGTAACCCCGCATTTCCAATGGCTAGGCCACCTACCCTGCATATCCCTGGACAGTATGGGCAAATTCACACATCCAATCGACCAAATCTGTGCATCTTTTGGGGCTACGGCAGGAAACCGAGCACCCAGTGGAAACTTTAGTGCAATCAGGCAGATTGTCATTGTGGTTAGTCAAGGAGGCAGATGATTTGTTTTGCAGCACTGGATTCTGTCACTGTCACATCTGCAGCTTACATGACAAACCCATAGAATGTGTTTTAACCAAATGGCCATGTCCGAATATCTAATGGGAATGGTGCTCATTCAAGTAAATGGGGATGGTTGTCAGTGAGGATGCTGCACAGTAAATCAAGAGCATCATCATTATCAATCAGACACCTGAGTGGGCAGGGTCAGGGAATGGGTAACAGCCAGTCCTGCTAGTCCAATGTAACCAGACATGGGATTAATTGCAACCCAGTCAGGAGCTGTACAGAAATCAGGGGTCTGGTCACCCATCAGTCAAGGCGGTTCTTCTGAGTTGGTCAGGGGGTGGGCCCTAGTCAGTCTTAAACAATGATAAGATGCTACATTACATTAATGAAAGAGTCGCCCTCCCTTAGATATACCACTAAGAACATGGAGTCTATATAAATTGAAGCTGCAGTTACTATGACAGACAATCAGACAGGTGCTGATATAAAGTAGCAATATATTCATGAAAGTGAGGTACCTATTTGCAGGAGAGTGTTGTGCGACACCTGTGTTTCCTTAGAAGCTTTTCTTCCTTGTTTCCCTCCCAATACATGAAGGATTATTCATGGCGGGCAGCAACTGAATGGGTGCACAGCTGGGCTTTAAATATTGTGCCAGTACAGAAATCCTGGCAGGTGTTGGCAATAGTAACTACTTTCACAGCTAGTGAGCATAAAAGAACATGCCAGCATTGCCATGGAGTCATGGTGCACACATAAGGAGGTGAGCAGCAGAAGATTGTGTGAAATAACATGCTGAACCTCATAGAGAGAAACCATTCTTGAAAATACCCTGAAATTGACACTTCGTTGATTTTTAATAAATTTCAACCCATTGTATACAGGCATAGAACTCTGCAGTTATTTGAGCTTGTAATTTGATTTATTCCTGATTCTGGGGTAAGTGTATCATGATTTCATAGGAAAGCAGAGGACACAATTGCATAAGCCTTAGTGCTACCAAAGGCACTTGTTTGTGCATTCAGAAATTCCACATTTTGTGTCTTGAAGATGGCCAAAAGGCTTTGCAGTCAGAAGTTGGGTTATTCATTACAGTATTGCCAGTCTCTTACTCCTATCACCATAGTAATTTTGATTGGTCCAGTTAAGTTCCCATTTAATAATAGTCCCCAGGAAATTGATGCTGGTGAATTAATAATAGTATTGCCGTTGAATGTCAATAATTAAACCTTCTCTACTTGGAGATAGTCTTTGCCTGATACTTGTGTGGCACGGAAATTATTTGCCACTTAATCAGAAATGGATTAATAAGAAGTAGATTTAATCTTTGTTTAATTTTGAATTACGGGTAGCATGATAAGGGCAGTACTTTGTCTTTTCCAGTTGCCCTGAGTGCAGCCAACCATATTCTGAGGGATTGGATTCATATGTACACCAGATGGGATAAATGTGGCATACTCTCTTCCCTCAGGAGAATTACTGAACTCATTCACTTTTCGAAGCAAACTCGCAGCTTTCACATTTTCTGGTGTCATTCCATAACTTACCTGATTTCATCTTTTATTATATTGAATTAATGTAGTTGCAAAAGGTATTACATCCATTATATATCAGAATGTATTTTCATTTTATACAGTAACTCTCTAAAAGTTAGACGGCAAATCTGACAGTTCCAGATTTCTGGCTTGGTCGCGATGAATTAATGTTGAGAAACACCAGAAACCCATTTCTCTCTGAGGGTTTATAGTCATTTTGGAATTTCCTTCCTCGAAATTAGTGGTTGCAGAATTGTTAAATATTTTTAAGGCAGAGGTAGATAGGTTCTCGATGAAAGATTATCAGGAATATGCAGGAGTTAAGGTTGATAGCACATCAGAGATGATCTGATTGAGTGGTAAATCAGGCTGAAGGGTGGAATGATTTACTCTTGACTTTTGTTTGTATGTTCATAAACCCACCTGACGATTTGGAAGATTAGATTGCAGCTTTTGTGAGAAGTATTCATGTAGCCACACTTTAGGCTAATTCCTGGGAAATGCTGCCAGCAGCTTCCACTGCTCACCTTGATGAGCTTTCCAGGATTAGGATTCATCACCTGACCCATGGTGTGTATCTATTCCACTAAAGGTACCCAATGGCCCAAAGGGGACTGCAGGTGGTCAGGTGCATGACGGAGTGGTTGTTTTCATCTGGGTTAGGGAGAGAGAGAGAGAGAGAGAGAGAGAGAGACTCGTACATCTGATTTAATAGTGTTCACCTTTTCCAAAGGCATTAGGGATGACCAGACTGCAGCACTCATATCCCATGTTAATTATTATTTGCATTTGATTGACTGTGACTTCAAGCAGTCTAGCACAACTGGAACTCAAAGGTCAACAGGGAGAAATAGCTCTGCTGATTGGACACAAAAGAGGATGGCTGTGATGGTTGGACATTAATTTTCTCAGCTCCTGGACATCACTGCAGGTTCAGCTGTTTCACCAATGACCTTCACTCCATTTCGCTTTTTCCTTTCAAGAAGGAAATTTGAAGAGAGAGAATATTTAGCAACTTGAATGTTCTTTTCCTTCTCCAATCACAGAAGGGGAAGAGGGTGAGAGAAGTGTTCTCCTTCACAGGCTGGGGTGTTTCTGCTCTATTGTTTAAACACAAAGCTGTAGCCGCTTACCCTGAACCCAATCAAGAAACGGTTATGATGCTGAGTACTCCCAAACACTCCCAATTGGTCCTGTTTGGAAACTCAGTCAAAAGTCTGCCAATGGACAAAAGTGTCGCTACACATACGCCATGGAGTCAAGATCTAGCAACCTCCTGCATTGCTTCAATAAGGCCATGTTGTAGATAAAGCTCATAATCAGTTCCAGTAACTCACTGTTTTAAAACTGAAATATCTTGGTTTAGAGTAGAATCTTTTCCCATTTTAAGTCCACAGTTCAAAAAAACAAAAGTGATCTTTAAAATTCTGATTTGGAACTATTGTAGTTGGGTCAAAATCATGGATCTCCCTCTCTAACAGCATTGTGGGTGAACCTACATTCCAAGGAACTGCAGCAGTTCAAGAAGGGCATTTGGTCCCATGACCTCGTGGACAGAGAAGGATGGAAAAAGTGAGGACTGCAGATGCTGGAGATTGGAGTCTAAGAGTGTGGTGCTGGAAGAGCACAGCTGGTCAGGCAGCATTCAAGGAATGGGAGAATTCCTGATGAAGGACTTATGCCTGAAACGTAGCTTCTTCTGCTTCTCGGATGCTGCCTGACCAGCTGTGCTTTTCCAGCACCGCACTCTTCAACATAGATAAGGATGGGCAATACTTATTGGCCTAGCCAATAATGCCCACATCTCATATACAAATAAAGAATATAATGATTCATTCATTTCTGTGCTAAATTGGGAGATACAGGGACTTCCTGTGACTCTTTGCAAGAGCCTAAGGATTTTTCTGATGTGCAACTAGAGGCAGATAGACCCAAACTCTAGCCAATTCCTACTACATTCATCAGATGTACAACAGAGGGATACAGAATTGCCACAAAACATTTGACAAATTACATTGCAGCCTAACCAGGAATGCAATGGGATTTGTCATAGCTGATTTAAAAAAAAAGACACTGAAGAATACAAGGGGAATCGCTTCTTTCACTTAATAGTCTATAGATCTGCTGTTATCAGTCAGAAATGACTGGCACAATTCCTTCCCCCATTGGTGTTTTGTTAATAGGAAATGAAAATCCAATTTAGATAAAACCTCAGGTTCACTCCTTGCACTGACCTCAAAAAAAGTCTTCCAAAGCCCATTACTAAATTAGTAGAAATCGTCAGACTTCAGAGGTGCAACTAATCTTTCCATTCTCTGTTCATTCTGCAGTTAGATTTACTGCTGTTCTTTATTTTATTCTGTGCTGTGTTTCATTAATCACATCAAAACATTCAATTGCAGACATGCCAGTGACAAATCAATCAGCTATTCATTGAACCATCAACATGGGCCTGATATTGGACAATATACATGAAAAATTCAATCCTTCAGATCCTATTCTGTGCAATGAATATTGCAGTACCAGAAACGATCATTAAGGCAGTCTTGATCTGGATAATAACTTGAATGATTTTGTTTCTTCCGTTTACCAAAACAAATGGGATTTTGCAATATGAAAAAATTAAATGTGTTTTTATTTTCATTTTGTAACAAACTTCAATTTAAATAAAGTTACGACCAAGTGAGCGGGGGTTACTGGTTTCCTCTTTTCTCACTCACTTTTGAATTTTAAAAATAGCCGGCAGATTTGATTTGATTTATTGTTCTCACATACCAAAAAATAATGAAAAATATTATTTTGTGTGCTATCCAGGCAAATCCTACCTCACATAAGTAGGGTAGTAGAAGAGAATGCAGGATGTAGTATTACAATTACAGAGATGGTGCAGAGAAAGATCAACGCTAATATGTGAAACATCCATTCAAAAGTCTGATAACAGTGGGGAAGAAGCTGTTATTGAATCTGTTCGTAAGTGTTTTCAACTTTTGTATCTTCTGCCCAATGGAAGAGGGTGGAAGAGAGTATAAACAGGAAAGTAGGGTTCCTTGATAATGTTGGCTGCTTTCCTGAGGCAGTGGGAGGTATAAACGGAGTCAATGGATGGAATATTGGTTTTCATGATAGGCTGGGCTGTGTTCACAACTCTATAATTTCTTGTGGTGTTGGGCATAGTAGTTGCCATACCAATCTGTGATGCCACCAGATAGAATGCTTCCTATGGTGCATCTCCAAAACTTGGTAAGAGTCACTGTGGATGTGCTGAATTTCTTTAATTTTATGAGCAAGTAGAGGCACTAGTATGCTTTCTTGATCATAACATGGTTAGCTCATTCAGTATGTATTTCGTTGTTTGTAGCTTGTGTAAAGTAAGTATCTAGACTGTTTTGAGTTAACAGATAGGGAGTTAGTTTTATTGCTAAAACCCAATCAGGTAAAAGTTTTTTTTTAGAAATGCAAAACAAAAACGTACAAGAACTTCTTACTTTTCCTCTAATGCCTGTAAAGGTACACATTCAAATGCCAAGCAAGCAGAAAAACATAATATTAGAGAGTAACTTATTTAAATAGAGATAAGTTTTTAAAAAAAAGTAAAGTAAAATCATTTGTTGCTTCTGAATGATTTGGTTCAGGTAGTTGCTTTGTTGTAGTGACTGACAGATCCCCTCCTGAAATTGCTGTCTCTCCATTGAAATCTTCCTATAAAATTCCACATTTGCAGCAATGAGTTGTTTTGGCTGGATTTCAAGCCAAAAATAGGACTCAAAGCTTTAAGAGATTTCATAGAGAGGAAGAGATGCTCACTCCAGCAGCTTGTATCTTCTCTGCTCAAATTCAAAATCAAATATTCACACAACACAGTTCCCATTTATCCACTGTTTCACAGCTAATAAGATTTTTTTTAAAATATTTATAGAAAGATTTCAACTGAGAGACAGCAATTTCAGGAGGGGATCTGTCAGTCACTACAACAAAGCAACTACCTGAACCAAATCATTCAGAAGCAACAAATGATTTTACTTTACTTTTTTTAAACTTATCTCTATTTAAATAAGTTACTCTCTAATGTTATGTAAAAAAAAAACTCCCAGCCATTACTCCTCTATCATCAATCTTCCATCCTGATGAGATAGAAAAGTACTCTTCACTCTTCTCAGCTACACTGGTCTGCTGGGGTCTCTTTAGACTTATGTCACTTGGGATGGAATTGACTTCAGAGCTGCAAATGGGCATCTACTTCAAGTCAGATTCCTTCGCGCAAGTATTTTCTTTTTTTAAAAAAGGTCCGTATGTGAACAGCCAGTGAATTTACATGTTAATATTCCATATGGCACAGTTTCAATAATGTAGTTAAGGACCTCAAAGATTAACAATGGGCACAAGAGCGGGTCAAAGGAGAGGAGCATTGCACTAAGTAACTCTTTTTCTGACTCCGCAAAGCCTGTCCACCATCTGTAAGGCACAAGTCATGAGTGTTTTGGAATGCTACCTACTTACCTGGATGACAACACTCATGAAACTTGACACCATCCAGGACAAAGCAGCCAGTTTGATGGCACATCCATAAATAGGCACTACCTCTAGCCCTGACATTCAGTAACAGCAGTTGTATCATCTGCAAGATGCATTGCAGAAATTCACCAAAGGCACTTAGACAGCACTTGCCAAATCACAACCACTTCCATCGAGATGGACAACAGCAGCCGGTAAAGAACACCACCACCTGCAAATTTCCCTCCAGGTCACTCACCATTGTGACTTGGAAACATGTCGTTGTTCCTTCAGTGTCATTGGGCCAAATCCCTAGAATTCCCTCCCGAACAGCATTGTGAGTCTACCTACAGCACATGGACAGCAGTGGTTCAAGAAGGCAACTCACCACCACCTTATCAAGGGCAACTTATTCACAATAAATACTGGCCAGCCAGTGACACCCATACCCTACAAGCGAGTTAAGAAAAAGTTAAAAATTTCTTTATTAAGAAACCAACTTAGCAAAATTACGTAATGGAATACACTAGGTATTTTTCAATGAGTTACAAAATAAGACTATAATTAAATATATAGCTACTGAAATAGTATGATGAAACATGGTGATAGAAGAGTTCCAATTTTCAAGAGATATGAACCCACTGCATGATGACTTGCTATGGGACTGTTAATGGTCTTCATCATCTCTGTGGTAATTTGTTGGAATGGATCACTCACATTTTTGGATTGACAATCAATGCAAGTTCCATAATGAAGAGGTAAGTGTTTTTGTCAGATTACAACTCAGGAATTGAGGGTGAAAATCCAGCTTGAATATCTACTGGATTAGCTGCTTCCCCCCCCCCCACCCACCCCCCCCCCAAAAAAAAAGTCCTGCTCATTAATCATGCAAGGCTGCATGCTATATTTAAGGCAGGCTCTCTGCTGAAGCTAATCCACTGAGTCAATATTTATGACTGGATTTCTGCTGAAGTTAATTCTGATCCTGTTGGGCTAGATGACTCATCACAAGCAGTGATTCCAAGGTTCCATCAGCACCATACAATGATCAAAATGTATGTTATAACGTAGTGCAGATTGTTAAATGTCAACTTTTAATTATCTGAATTACATTGTAATATCCAGAGGGCAATGGAACAATTTTCTAGTTCTATTTCTAGGCAGAAAACAAATCACCATGTAGGCAGCATCTTACATTGTCAAGGGAAATATGGACTGATTGTCAGAGACTGCTCCATTTCAGCTTCCTGCAACAAAATGTATTCCACATTTAAGAGTCTGCGTGGAAATTTCTCCTGATGTCCAGGCAATGCTCGCACTATTAAAATGGAACTCAGAGGATCATGCTTTGTTGAATATTACTCCAGATTTTCCCAAGGTTTTAACCTAGGCATGTGTCATAGCAGAGTTTTGTATCACAGACCAATCACTATGGACTGTAGGTTCCACAGATTCACACTTGACGTTGTGGGAGAGAAATGTGTAAAGTGGCTGGCAGACATACGTGGCCAAATATGGGAGCAGCACAGTGATTAGCACTACTGCTTCACAGCACCAGGAACCTGGGTTTGATTCCAGCCTCGGGCCACTCTCTGTGTGGAGTTTGCACATTCTCCCTGTGTCTGTGTGGGTTTCTTCTGGGTGCTCCGGTTTCCTCCCACCATCCAAAGATGTGCAGGTTAGGTGAATTGGCCATGCTAGATAGTCCCATAATGTTTAAAGATGTGTAGGTTAGGTGCATTAATCAGGGGAAAAGTAGAGTAATAGGGTAGAGGAATGAGTCTGAGTGGGATACTCTTCAGAGGGTTGGTATAGACTTGTTGGGTTGAAGGGCCTGTTTCCACACTGGAAGGATTCTATGAAATACAGAGATATTCACAAAATACTTTGTAGGTGCAAGGTTAGTTGCAAAACCCTGTATTTCTGATGAAGGCTTTTGCCCGAAACATCGATTTTCCTGCTCCTCGGATGCTGCCTGAACTGCTGTGCTTTTCCAGCACCACTCTGTTCCGGAATCTGGTTTCCAGCACATGTAGTCATTGTTTTTACCTAGTTGCAAACCCAGGAAACTCAAATAGAATAGAATCTATGTGATTGATTATGAAATATTATCTTTACTGTGCTTATGCTGAGACATGGCCAATAAAATATAAATCTGTTAATGAACATCAATGCAAAGCTTGGGTATAGAGACACAAATATTCATGCGATATGTCTGATGGTCAGTATGTCAGTATGCCTGTAAGAGATTTGCTCATGTTATCATCACTGTGTCAGGCTTGTGATCTAAGGGTATGAAGGTTTTATGTTCCATCTTACCATGGGATTCCTGGAGGTGTCACACATTTCTGGATGTATGCTGCTCTGTTGTAACCTATTAGCTTACATTAGCACAGATTTTAATATCTGAAAATGTTTGTATAAAACAGTTAGCTATGAGAAATGTTTGTTCTGAATCTTCAATACCTTAATATTCATGTACAATTTCCTATAACCCAAGATATTATAAGCATTGCTGCATCAGCTAAAATCCTCCTAATAGAAACAAAATAATATTAAAGTTAGCAGTGGTGCCTGTCTATAAAAGATTCTAAGATCTCAGTAGCAGATGTATTGGACACCAAAGAATTTGGCAAGAGACAGCATTACTCTTTATGAGCATCATTTTCTGAGAGTACAGATAGGACAATGATGACCAAGAAGCTAGAGAGATTTTCCTTTTAATAAGAAGGTTACAGACCTGTACCGCAGCACAATAAGTTCTCTACTTCATTCTTGTTAATAAAAATGCTGATCTGATTTAAATATTGCTGTTAAATGATCCCAAAAGCAAATGATCCCAGCTTAAAACTCAAAAATGTGTTATCCAACATTGCGAAATTTAACTGTGTTTGAACATCTTCATTCAGTTCTGCCATTTTCTTTTTCAAAATTAGTGCAAAGTTATTTATAAAATGTTCCACTTGACAACATCACCCCTGACTAGGCACCAACAGCACCTACAAGCAGAAACCTGCTACTACAAACCTGCAATCATTAAAACAACAGAAAAAAAAAATAGAGGCAAAACATGGGATAAATAAAAAGATGGAGAAGCAAAACAAGTAAAAGGAGTAAGCAAATACTACAGTGCGCTCTGTCTAAAGGAAAAGCAAGGACCTATATAGAGAAATGGAAGGCAAATCCTGAAACGTTGGGCCGCACTCAGTGATATCCTTCATGAATGAAAGTAGTTCAAACAATGTATGGAATTCGATTGTATAGATCAAGCATTGGATGGTCCTGGGAAAAGAGCTCTGAAAATCTTGGCTGCCATTAGCAAGCTAAGGCTTTGTAGAATTAACATTGACAATGAGAAAAATCCAGAAAGATTATGAATATTTCTTGATGGGCAGATGAAGGTAAAAAATACTTTCAGGATGAACAGGTTCCAATCCAGGAAATACACCCAAATTTCAAGAGTCTATTGACCAATTAGTTAGAAAATGCCTCAGCATGGTGCATGTGTATCTTTTTTCCAAAGAGGAACCAGAAAAGCTCATCGTCATTAACTCCACACCAATTCAAGCCTTTAGCAAGTATCTTTTGACAAGAAAAAAGGCCATACCCATTAATGAAGTACTTGAGGATGGATGAAAGCATTGAACCATAGTGGCAGGCCAACAGCAGTTAAATGCTTTAGGTTCAGCCAACATGATTGCAATGGTCAGCAAAGCATATCAAAGCACAAAATTTAAACAGATGCCAATGGTTTCAATGGCCAAATAAGATCCCAGAACAAAGCATATGCCAGCAAAGAAATCGTATAATACCATAACATTGGCTGTGAGGAAATCGTTTTAAGGAGCGCAAGGACAAACATATTAATGAAGTTCAGAGTCAACCAAAAAGAAGGTAAACTTCAGATGATCAGGCTTTCCATGTTATTAACCTCACACCCCATGTCAACAGTATGACTTATGAGAATCTTTTACATACATTAATATATGTCCTGAAAAGACAGAACAACACACGCTGAAAGCTAAATTTGGCACAGGGCCGCCCGAAGGACAAGCAGCTTAGCAAGTAACCAAGACATCTTTCCTTAGATGAGGGGCCCAAAACTGTTCACATGGATTTGGTTGTGCCTTGCATTGGTTAAGCAAAACCTCCCTACTTTTATATTTCATTCCCTTCAAGTACAGGCTAACATTCCATTTACTTTTTTTGTGATTCATGGACTAAGACTCCCAAATGTCTGTTCTGTAGCTTTCTGCAGTCTGTCTCCATTTAAATAGTGTTCAGCCCCTCTAGTCTCCCGCCAAAATGCATCACCTCACATTACCCTATATTATATTCCAGTTGCCAAGTTTTTGCCCGCTCACTTAACCTGCCTATATGCCTCTGCAGAATCTTTGTGCCATCCTCATCGCTTGCTTTCCCATCTAGTTTTGCGTGATCTACATAACTGGTTACAAAACACTAACTTTCCACATTCACATCGTGAATGTATATTAGAAATAAGTATGGCCCCAGCACTGATCTCATGGCATACCAATGGTTGCCAATTTGAGGATGTCCTCCTTATTCCAACTCTGTCTTCTTTTAGTTAGCTAGTTCTCTGTCTACACTCATATACCATCTCCAACACCATGGGCTGTTATCATCTTAAGTGGACTAATGTGTGCTACTTATCAAATACCTTCTGAAAAACCAAATATATTTCATCCATTGTTTCCCTTTATCTATCCTCTTTGTTACTTCCTCAAAGAATTCTAATAAACTTGTCAAATATGATTTCCCATTCATGGAGCAATGCTGACTTTGTTTGATCATAAAGTCTGCATTTTTAAGCGTTATGCTATTACATTCTTTATAATGGACTAACATTTTCCCCAAACCAGACTTTAAGCTAACTGATTCATTTATTTATATTTTTCTCCTTCCCTTTAGAAATAAAGATGCTGTATTAGCAGTCCATGGAGTCCTTCCCAATCCAAACAAGATCGAGGGTGTGAAACAAATGCACCCACACCCTGCAACATAAAGACAATCTATAAATTGGCTCAGGTTCTCAAATTTGTTCTTGTTGTATATTCCCAGCTTCACAGAATAGGGATGGAATCTTCTTTGGCTCTAAGTGACATGGGCTATGGTGAGACTTGTGGCAGAACCAGGGGAGATATCCAGAGAGGCCTCTCTTGATGTCAACAGCATCTTGCTGCATTAGCGAGTTTTGAGAAGATTTGTAGCTCAGGTTGAGGTTTTGGATGTAGGTTTGCTTGCTGAGAAATCATCGGACTGTGTTCATTGGGTACCCATTCTTTTTGAATATGTGGTATAGGTGATTTTCCTCTGCTCTGCGTAGTTCCTCTGTGCTGCAGAGTATGTTGGCTCGTTGAAATAATGTTCTGATACAGCTTCATTTGTAGTTCAATATTTGGTCTGTATGTGTTGTTTTCCTGAAGACACTGCTTTGAACTTCCCCCATTGGCTGTCCTTCCAACTGTGACATGTAGGAATGGCAGTTTGTTGTTGTTTTCTTCCACTTTAGTGAATTTTATGAGTTTGGTATGCTTTTCTCAGCAACAAACCCAAACAAGCAGACAAAACACATCCAGAAACCTTAGCCACTCTCCCCTACATCAAAGACATCTCAGAAATGACTGCCAGACTACTCAGACCCCTTGGTATCATAGCCCACAAACCAACCAACACACTAAAACAGCAGCTAATGAACTTGAAAGACTCTATACTGACAACAAGCTAAACTAATGTCATTTATAAAATACCGTGCAAGGACTGTAACAAATGCTACATTGGAAAAACAGGCAGAAAACTAGCTACCAGGGACATGAACACCAACAAACCACAAAAAGACATGACCCTCTCTCACTAGTATGGGGAAGGACACCACTTCGACTGGGACAACTCATCCACCCTAGGACAAGCCAAACAAAGACACGCACGAGCATTCCTAGAAGCATGGCATTCCAACCAGAACTCTATCAACTAATACATTGAGTTAGACCCCAACTACTACCCCCTGAGAAAAGGAACATGAAGTGACTTCACCACAGGAAATAACATCACCAACCCAAAGAAACCCAAACGTATAAATAGAAATCAGAAATTTTCAGCAGTGCTTCGTCTAAGGCCCACTGAAGATGTTACCTAGTAGGGTGATAAAACGTCTGGAAATGAACCTTCGAGTTCAGCAAGCAAACCTATATCGAAAATCTTGTGCATCTTTTAGGCTTTTAACAAGTGGCCTGATGAATTCCTGACTCGGCTGCAGCAAGTTGCCAGTTAAGGGGGAATTATAGTTTGTTAAATACCCCAACTCACCCCATTAATATTTAGCTTCTTATCTTACCAAATACATCACATTAAGACATGGAATTCAGAGGGGTACCTGGCAACTTCAAGCTGCTCCTTGTTACAAATGGCATCCATGTTGGATGCCAGGCACCAACATCTCAGGGCACATCCCATGGGGATGTAACATCTTGCAGATGTTACAACTTGTAACATCTGCTCCATGTCCACCGACATGCATATCCAAAATGAGCCAACTTCAATGAACCCCCATGGCACATTCCTAATCTACTTATAAGTACTACTTTAATGCTATACCTCCGCTTGCACTAGGTATTATCATTTTAATGCTGCTGCAATGACATTGAGTATTCAAGGAAACCAACCTGTGTATTCAGGTTCCTCACTCATTGTCATAATGCACACTCATTCTGAGCCTACCTGGATGCCCACAGCATCCCTACCCTGCAACACCTTGCCTTCCCTTTGTGTGATTTAGCCAGAGATATGCATTTAATATTTTTTTTTCTGTCCTGCCTTGCCTTTTAGTGCAGGCGAAGATCCAGGAATCTTGTCCTGATTGTCACCAAACCTCAGTCAAGTCAAGGGAGAGAGCCTTCACTCAGTACTGGCTCAGTAAATCAAGGGCAAACTCATTTACCAGTCCAGGGGATTGGACATAGTCAGTCAGTCAGCCACCATGGGTGGGCAGAGTCCAGGTGCTCTCCATAGTAGGGGTGAGGAGCAGAATATAAGGCAGTTCATCCCCCATCTTGATGCCCAATTGAGGGCTGTTTGACTCCTGGCATGAGAGACTGACAAGTATTAAGGGAGGTAAATGTGGATAGCATGGATGTTATTTTTGGTGCAGGTGAGGAGGTGAACAAGTGAGTAAACCGTACAAAGATTATGTAGCTTTAGTATTGTTGGAGATTGGGCTCAGTGAGAGCGACTTAAAATGTTGCAGGCATCAGTGAGAGTGGTAGAGCATGAGCCTTTGTGGGAGGCGAATAGATTAGAAAAATATAAAGAGTGCAAGATTTCAGAGTGAAGAGGGTGGCATTGATGCGAGTAGATTGGAGAAATGGCGACTGCCTTTCTTCCTACATTGCTGTCCATTCGTCCAGATGGCTGACAATGCTGTAACCCACATTGCAACCTCAGACTAGGCTGCTATAGTCTTCTATTGTATCAACGTTGGCTGTTCTTGGAGGAAGAGGAAGTCTGCTGTTTACATCATCACATCCAGCAGGACCCTACCTATCAATCTGTCCCTGTCGATCATGGCTGGGGCAGTTAGAAAGCAGCTCGGCATTGACAAGACTTGTCCAGGTTCATATTGAGCTTTTGACGATGGCCTGGGAGCAAGGGATGCCTGTCCTTTGGCAGATATTTGCTGAGTGGGGAGATGCTCTGGGAACACAGTGGTAAGATAGGTCTAGAATCAGAATGTCATAGGTGTGGGGTCGGTAGTTAATGAGGCATGACTGGTAAGATAAGGCAAGAAATCCCACTGGGCCTCATGGCGAGATTTTTCCCAAATGCCTCAACGTCACCCACATTTAATCAAAAATAAAGTAAGATGCACCCCCCCCCCCACCTTGGTTTTGGATTGAAAAAGCTATCATCTGTGGAATTCCAAGATAGACCATGAGACATTATTTGGCATCTTGCATTGTCACACTTACTTATTTGGCAAGTGACTTATTGTCGAATCATACACCATTGGAAATCATCTGCAAACTGCCAACAAGTGCACCAATGTGTTTGCAACGTCTACCTGTCAAGTTGCAAGGATCAGCCTTTGAAGGGAGATGCAAGCCGCATTTAAGAATGATTACATCTGACCGTCTGAGCTGATTATCCAATCCACAAAAAGACAAAGATTGATTGGCACAATGTTGAAGACATCCTCGAGATTGATCTTTTACATTTTGGCCAGAAACAGTGTAAGCAGTTACAGTTGGCAACCGACAAAGCTGAGCAACTCCAAGAGTCACAAAAGATCAATATCCAGAGATGTCGAGCAAATTTAAAGAAACACCTGAGAAGACCTTATTTATTTTTGCCATTTAGAAATGAATTCAGTATATTACAGCATGGCATTTTCAAAGTAAATCAGTCCAAATATCAAAAGCATTACATCGCTTCAATTATAACACCACTGGAGAAGGAATTCCCATTCCCAGCACAACTTATACTTAAAAGGAAAGCATTAACAATTTTGCCCAGCACCCAATTGTCTACCCATCGCAAGAGATAGAACATTCTTCTTAAAGACAGAGGAGAATAAAGAGATAAGTGATGAGTGAGCAGGTAGAGAATGATTCGAACAGAACACTGGCCAGAAGATAAATTGGAATTCCACATCGAAGAAGTTGGATACAAGCAAAGGTTTCTAAAATATGGAATCAGCACAGATGATATGAATTTATTACTGATTACAGTGCTACATTGCAAAGGAACAGAAGCCAGCTCAGATCAAAATACGGCACACCGATCATGGACAAACACAGGGAACAAGAATGTTCTGACAATACTAGAATGAAACCAAGAACTCAAGATCTGAAACAAAAACTGAAATTTCCATTTTGGCATCATCTGTGGGGGGAAAAGCAGGGTTAAAGTTTTGAGTCTGGTGACCCTTCACCAGACTGTTAGCAGTTAGGAAACTGTGGCACTTTTGTGCTGAAGATGAGGATGGTGGGTAAAAATGAGTGGATAGGTGATGGTAGAGCCCAGAGAGAGAGCGATATGAAAGGGGTAGACAGACAAAGGAATTATTGATCGTAGGCCAGGACAAATGAGAAGCTGAAGAAGCGATAACAAGAGTTGAACTCTGGAGAGAACGTGTAGACTTTGCTGAAAGCAATCCATTTGATTTGAGAATAGGACTGTGAGTGAGTGAGAGTGGGTTGATTGTGTCTCTCTGGGCTCTGCCTCCACCTATCCACTCACCCCCTCCATCCAAGGATGCAAGGAAGTTACTTAGATTACTTAGTGTGGAAACAGGCCCTTCGGCCCAACAAATCCACACCAACCCACCGAAGTGTAACCCACCCAGACCCATTCTCCTACATTTACCCCTTCACCTAACACTACGGGCAATTTAGCCTGGCCAATTCACCTAACCTGCACACTTTTGGATTGTGGGAGGAAACCGGAGCACCCAGAGGAAACCCACACAGACATGGGGAGAATGTGCAAACTCCACACAGAGTCGCCTGAGGTGGGAACTGAACCCCGGTCTCTGGCGCTGTGAGGCAGCAGTGCTAACCACTGTGCCACCGTGCCGCCCACAAAGTTATGTTGGAATTGTGCAAAAGTTTGTGTTGGTCACAACTGGAATATTGTGTGCAGTCTGGTCACTATGACAGGAATGATGTAATTGCATTGGAAGGATGCAGAGAAAATTCACAGGATGTTGCCTGGGATGGAACAGTTTAGTAATGAAGAGAAGTAGGGTTGGTTTGGGTTGCTTTCTTTGGAGCAGAGGAGGCTGAGGGAGGACCAGATTGAGGTGTATAAGATGATGAGGGGCATGGACAGGATAGCTGTTCCCCTTAGTCGAAGTGGCAATAACAACGGGAATAATTTTAGAGACAAGATACCTTACAATTGTTTAGAAGTACGTGGACAAGCACTTGAAATGTCATAACATTCAAGAATTATGGGCTAAATGCTGGAAAATGTGATTAGTGTTGATAGGTGAGTGCAGACTAGATGGGCTGAAGGGTCTTTCCTATGCCATATGATTCTATGATTTCATCATACCTCAGGAACACTTGAAACATGGCATGTTACTAGAAGTATGCTACTCTATTGTAGTATTTGGTTTACTATTAGCCCAGAGATGTCGGTATCTGGGAATGCTTGTGATTAATAGTTAGCTGTAAGAAATGTCTGTTGGATCCTTCAATACCTTGATATCCATGTTCACTTTTTGCCACATTAGGTAAAACCACAATATTGGAGGCAAAATGAAACCATTTGTGAATATACAGTTATGTTTTCACACATGCAAATTGGAATTGTTACTGATACGTAATTCTTTTAAACTTGCTCAACAATAGAATCAAAAAGTAAATGATGAACATGCAACTCTGATGAATTTTAATTCATAGGACATTGCAATCACTATGCTGTAATCTACCAAGTAGGAGTCCCAAATGTAGAGACTGGTCTGGGGTTATTGTGAAAGAGAGTCAGTGTGAAACTGGCTTGGATCTGGAAAATAGACACTGTGAATGCAGGGCCAGTTTCTGCATGTTTTGAGGTGAGGGGAAGCAGCCAAATTATGCACCAGTGGAATTTGCTGCATTTTAAATAACAGAGAAATTTGCAGAATCCCTGGTGGGCACTGTATGAGGAAGACTTGGCATGAACAAGTCTGTGATTGAGGCTATGAAGCCATAAAAATTTGGAATGGAATCTTGCCAATATGTGCATAAATAGCAAAGTCTTTAGAGTACAGGAAATGAGGATAGAGAGGGATGAGGAATATGCATTCGCTGGCACATCATTCAGTAAAAATTGTTGGCTGGTACAGTTCCAGCTGATCAGTTGGCTGAGAAGTAGATGTTGCAATTTGTGTTCAGGAGATGTGGTTCAATTTAGGAGTGAGAGTGGCAAGTTGATGCAAATGTTGCAAACTGCTTGATGGATGTAGGGTCAGCACAATAAGAATCCTGAATTTCATCATGAAGTGATCTTTTATTATTTTGTACCATTACTAAGTTAATCTACAGATCTCAGAAGGTGGGGAATTTATGAAATTCTTAACACAGAGGTCCTGTTAAGGCTATTGAAGGCTATATAGACAGATTTGTAAACTGTAAGGGAATCAAGGGTTTTAGAATAAAGACTGGATTGTGGATTATCAGATCAGCCATGATCTCATCGAGCAGCAGAGCAGACTCAATGGCCTGCTTCTGCTCCTAAATTTTATGGTCTTATGATCACTTACTTGCAAATATTCAGCTGATGAATTTGGCTAATTTTGGGTTGCAGTCTGGGTTCAGGAGATGTGTCTGTTAGCAAACGATAAGTAAAAGTGAGACAATTATCATTCCCCTTGATGGATTTTATTAACAGGATTACAGCAGTCTGAGAAAAGATAGTAAAAGATACAAGTTAGAAACACAATGGATAATCTGGGCCTCTTGCTGAGATATTTGGATCAATGATAGTCACAGGTGAGGTGCCAGAAGACTGGAGGTTGGCTAATGTGGTGCCACTGTTTAAGTAGGGTGGTAAAGACAAGCCAGGGAACTATAGACCAGTGAGCCTGACGGTGGTGGGCAAGTTATTGGAGGGAATCCTGAGGGACAGGATGTACATGTATTTGGAAAGGCAAGGACTGATTAGGGATAGACAACATGGCTTTGAGCATGGGAAATAATGTCTCACAAACTTGATTGAGTTTTTTGAGGAAGTAACAAAGAGGATTGATGAGAGCAGAGCAGTAGATGTGATCCATATGGATTTCAGTAAGGCGTTCGACAAGGTTCCCCACGGGAGATTGATTAGCAAGGTTAGATCTCACGGAATACAGGGAGAACTAGCCATTTGGATACATAACTGGCTCAAAGGTAGAAGACAGAGGGTGGTGGTGGAGGGTTGTTTTTCAGACTGGAGGCCTGTGACCAGTGGAGTGCCACAAGGATCGGTGCTGCTTCCTCTACTTTTTGTCATTTACATAAATTATTTGGATGTGAGCATAAGAGGTACAGTTAATAAGTTTGCAGATGACACCAAAATTGGAGAGGTAGTGGACAGCGAAGAGGGTTACCTCACATTACAACAGGATCTTGACCAGATGGGCCAATGGGCTGAGAAGTGGCAGATGGAGTTTAATTCAGATAAATGCGAGGTGCTGCATTTTGGGAAAGCAAATCTTTACAGGACGTATAAATTTAATGGTAAGGTCCTAGGGAGTATTGCTGAACAAAGAGACCTTGGAGTGTAGGTTCATAACTCCTTGAAAGTGGAGTCGCAGGTAAATAGGATAGTGAAGAAGGCGTTTGGTATGCTTTCCTTTATTGGTCAGAGTATTGAGTACAGGATTTGGGAGGTCATGTTGCAGCTGTACAGGACATTGGTTAGGCCACTGTTGGAATATTGCGTGCGACTCTGGTCTCCTTCCTATTGGAAAAATGTTGTGAAACTTGAAAGGGTTCAGAAAAGATTTGCAAAGATGTTGCCAGGGTTGGAGGATTTGAGCCATAGGAAGAGGCTGAACAGGCTAGGGCTGTTTTCCCTGGAACGTCGGAGGCTGAGGGGTGACCTTATAGCGGCTTACAAAATTATGAGGGGCATGGATAGGGTAAATGGACAAAGTCTTTTCCATGGGGTGAGGGAGTCCACAATTAGAGGGCATAGGTTTAGGGTGAGAGGGGAAAGATATAAAAGAGAACTAAGGAGCAATTTTTTCACACAGAGGGTGGTACGTATATGGAATGAGCTGCCAGAGGAAGTGGTGGAAGCTGGTACAATTGCAACATTTAAGAGGAATTTGGATGGGTATATGAATAGGAAGGGTTTGGAGGGATATGGGCCAGGTGCTGGCAGGTGGGACTAGATTGGGTTGGGATATCTGGTCGGCATGGACAGGTTGGACCGAATGGTCTGTTTCCATGCTGTACATCTTTATGACTCTATGATTGAAAAGTAATCTGAAATCTACTAGTTCTAGTAGAGAAATGGAGGATTTCTGATTACAGCAGTTGAATTAAAAAATATTAGAAGAGCTGTAAAACCAAAGACGAAAGGAGAGAAGAAATGATGTGACCCTTGAGGATTGCAAAAACAGGAATGAAAAGTTTTGAGTTGAGACATAAACAAACCCATATCTATTTAAAAAAAATGTTTTAGGTTCTTCATCCAAATTTGCACTGGGATGAAATTGGAGTCAATGACCTCAACAGCTTTATCTTGTTGTAAACCTAGTTACGTACTTCAGTTGAGACTCAGCTGGTAGCTTATTTGGCTCCAGTCCCGTGGCTCTACATGTTGGGTAATGTGTGTCTGTTAATTGTTCACTGTGTGGGTTAGTCAAGTTTGGTTATCATTACAGTGAAACCAAAACTAACCTGAAAGAAACATGAGGATGTGGACATTTTGAAGTATTGCAAACAAAACTTCTGTTTAGACATAAAAACCTTTGTGTCATCTCTGTATCTCCAAGGCATAAACGCAACAGCAAGAAGCAAATGCCTCCAGATTCATGACTGGTTATGTGAGGCATGCAGCACATGAGGTGGTCTACCTGTGAGATGTCAAATCAGTAAGACCTCCAATTTAAGTTCAAAATTCTCCTCTTTGACAGACCAAATTCTGCTGCTGTCTTGCAGACAGTGAATGCCTGTCTGGGAGCTGGTTAAATATGGCATCCGGACCTTCGGTCACCGTGAGGCAACAGAACAGCAGTGACTTCCTTCTTGCCCCCACTGTACAATTGGCCTGTTCCCTTGACTGTGCAGAGTTAATTGGCTAGTCACCATGTTTATCACCCATGGCCAGATGAACTGTGTCCAAACCTAGGTCCTTTTCATGTCCAGTCCCACCGGGGCATCACTACTGCAACAAGATTCTGGCCTATATTGTGATTCTTGAGTTTCCCTTCAAATGAAAATTTCACTTATTATCCATTCAAATTTAACATCTAGTTCACCCACTTGCTTATATTGCTTAATAATATGTTGATCAAGTTTAGTTGACACTGAATCTTTAATTTCCCCCTCAACTCTCAATTCTTCAGTTACATTTTCTTTCAGATGAGGAAATCTGGATAAATCATTTTCTGCAGGTAAGAGGCTGGAGAGGTGACAATCTGCTTAAAGATAAATCTGAGATGCTGAGGGAAATTGAGAGAAAAAACATCTGGGTGTTCCTTTTGGACCTTCAGTAAATCGAACTCTATCCCTGTCCCTAACCCTAATCCTAACCCTCACCCTAACCTTCAGTCAGTCTTCGCTTCCTCCATTTGTAGATTGCTGATCCTGTGGTTGTTTTAAGCCTAAATTCTCCCCTGGGAATCTTCATGTCTGTGCAATAACTACTGAAAGGCATCTTCATATTCATAGGCATTTTACAAATGTTCGAATTTTAAAGAACCCATTCACCGTATGTGTAAATTGCAAGGAAAATCTTGATAGACTGCACAATAATCTAAAAGTATATATCTTACCAGTAGCATCTTGCTTCTAAAAGATCAAAATGCTGAGAAGATCTGTGATTAATTTACAGCAGGGGTGTGTGCATTTGTATGAAGAAAACACTTGCAAGAGTGAGGAAAGTTAGCTCTCTTGAACAGAGAGCTTGTTCAGGATGATGCCAACCATACAGATTCAAACCCCAGACTGGCAATGGGAATCATGAAGATCTACTGCCTAGCATTGCCCTGGGCTTGTACAGTACAACATGTCAAGACACTTCACAGGAGAGTTATCAGCCAAAGCTAAAGCAAATTTTTTTTTTAAGGCTTATAGATTTATCAGCCTTCTTTTGGGATGGCGAAGGAGACACAAGTTGCAGTTAGGCAGACATATAATAAAGACAGACTTCTCTCACCTTTGCTTCTGCGTGCTTTTGTAAACATGGCTGAGCTTTCAGGAATTGATCTTGTCACAGCTACATATTTTTGAAGCTTATTTATTTAGTTTCAGTCCACATTCAGATGTTGCACATTCTGTTCTACTCGAACAATCTACAGTGGGATAGTTGAGCTTTATGAACACCCAGACAGAATATTTAATGTACTTTGGCTCAACACAAAAACTAATGAAACAAGAAAGGGCTTTCCTAAAAGAAATCTGAAAATGATACTGACTCTAAATTGAAATAAAATCTGCATGCAAATATAATTTCCAGAAATACCCAAACCTTAGTTCTTTTAAGTCACATTACTTCACATAATCATAGAATTCCTGCTTTTTCTATGCATTAATAATAGTCCATATTTTTATATTCATATTCACAAATAGGACATATATTAATATGTTCATTTTCTGCATCATTCCTGTGTTTGTACAGTCCATGTTAAATGTTTATGATTGCAAAGAAGATTGCTACAAGCTTATAACGAGGAAAGTCTCAAAAGATTCTTCATTCTGTACAGTTTCCTGTCTGCCTCAGAAACCTGGGCTATTCGCAAAGACCTGTGGAATGTTTAGTTAGTGCATTAATAAAACAACCCTTTATCCCAGGCTCAGAATCATTTTGAACTGATTTCCAGCAGGAACTAGCAGAGTGCTAAGTATAACAATTCCTTAAAAGGTTTCCTGTCAGACCTCAGTCCAGCTATAGTACCAGAGACAACGTTCAAAGGTTAAAGATTTATTTATTGGACAACACTGCCAGCAACTGGGAAGAAATTCATAGTCTCTACCGTTAGTTGTAGCTGCCTCTGGCAGCAGATATACTGTCATAGAATCATAGCCTGCTTCCACGCTATAGGGATTATATTTAGCCATTTGAATCCACATGACCTTCCACAGAGCATCCAAACCAGATCCACCCTACCTACCCTCTAACCCTGCGTTTCCCACTGCTAGCCCAACTAGCATGCACATCCCATCATGGTATGCCACACTTGTCTGTTTTGTGCTGTCCTCACACATCCATTGTAGCTGGTGTGCAATCACTGTGTGAAGCTTTCATCTTGTAGCTACACCTAGCTTGGCCCTTCTTTTTGTGTTCTCCACTTTGCCCTGTAGAAGAAATGTCTGCAGCTTTTCAGCTTTGATTAGATGTCTGAAGTTCTGACAATTCCTTTTCAGAATATCACTTTGTAGAGCTTTTTTGCCCTTTCAATTTCACTTACGGTCTGTGTCTGACAGTCTGTAGGAGGAATTATTTTAGCATGTGTCTTAGTGTTCACATTTCAAAAGCTTTTATTTTTTCCCACAGGTCTTTGCTTATTACCCAGGTTTCTGAGGCAGACAGGAAACTGTACAGAAAATGAAGAATCTTTTGAGACTTTCCTCGTTATAAGCTTGTAGCAATCTTCTTTGCAATCATGACGAATTTTGTTCATTATCCATTTTTGTTCATTTTAGTTATAAAAAATGAAGCATTGAAAAAAACTGTTTAATTGGATATATTTTAAGTATTAATATGTCCCTTTTTTAAAATTTACCTACATTTCACCCTATCACAGAATCTTCCTTTTGTTCTTTTTCCTCTCATCTGTTTTTCCTTCCCTCAGCACTCATTTAAAACCTGTCTTATCTTTCACTTCCCCCAATTCTAACAAATGTCCTTAACTGTAGGTTCTCAAAAGCTCTAATATACCGTTGAAAGTTCATCAAGCTGAAACTTAACCCTTTCTCTCTCCATAGGTACTGAGTGAATATTTGCACCATTTTCTGCTTGTATTTGACGTGATTATATCTCTTGTAGAATTTGTATCGATGCAGATGATGATTCATCTTAATGTCTCTGGCATGAGTCAATAAATCCTGCATATGGCAGTAAAAAAATCTTTTTATAGTTTCGACGTGTGAGCCAGAATATTCAATGTGTGAACAAGGGATAGTTACCATGGAGCTAGTTTATATTCTCCTATATTAATTTGAGAAAGAAAAGCCATCTAATGCAAAGATCAATGGAACTAAACAGGTTTTCCGCCTACACAGCCTTTGTTAATGAATGTGGCATTTTTATACAGGTATATAATTGAAGAAAATGATGCACAGGCCAAATAACATTCAAACACTGTGATTCAGAGAGAGAAAAACATTCCTATTAGTAAAACAATGTACAAAATGAACGGGGCATGTCATAGGTTTCCCTGTCACATAATTCACAATTAAAGAACATCAAACTTCCTGAATTAAAATGTTTAATGCCAGCTTTCTGAAATAGTTCAATTCACCAAGCACAACGTCAAAAGTTGCTCATAAAATAGAAATTTGAGCCTAGAATGGAACCAAGGAACCAACCAATTCACAAAAATATTACTTTTTTCAAATACTGTGGTACAAATAAACAGAGCCATTGATATCGACTCCGTAGATTTTGGTTATTATGTTGCACGGCATTTTTTTCCATTATCTGCACAGCATGTCTGCAGTATGCACAGTCCACACACTGCAGCATCCTGTATATTGAGCATGCGTCAAGGGTTACTTCAATTAGCAACTCCATTCCTGACTATTCAGCTATTCAGAAGGATGTGAGAAATAATACCATGGGAACGTCATCACTTTCATGTACTCCTCAAAGTCACACATCCTGATGAAGGGCTTATGCTGGAAACATCGACTTTCCTGCTCCTCGGATGCTGCCTGACTAACTGTGCTTTTTCAGCACCACACCTTTTGACCCCAAAGTCACACATCCTCCTGACATGGAGATTTCCTACCACATCCTTGACAATCAAAGGGTATACATTTTGAGTTCCTGCCGATTTGAAATGGAGTGGATCTTATCTCCCAAAAATGGTTGGGTGAGGACAGGATGAGATATTAACCTTTTTAAAATCCTTAAATTGAATCTCAACCCATTTAATTCTGAATTTAATAAAAGTGGGGCAAAGGACAAATGATCACCCAAGAAGCAGGTTGGTCAATTAAATATTATATTGAGGCTAACTATTTTCTAAGTAACTAGTAATTACTGTCAAGAAATTGATAATGAATGTTGGACATGTTTCAGTGGCTGCACTCCTATCTATGGGTTTGACCATACTTCCGCATGTAACCACAGGTGACACTGCAGCACAATATTGAGAGACATTGAGTGGTGACTGGCTGTCTAGGGCCTCCTTGAATTCAGCCTGTCAAACGGAGTGTCAGTTTTTGGAGATAAATAAATTGTTTCTTCCTGGGACTCCAGATCAACCAGCACTTCCTCCCACAACCTGTAATCCACCCCCCTATCCCCATCAAATACCCTACACCAATATACACTCTCCAACCTCCCTCATGCCTGAAATTTGGAATTTTGGGATCAGCCCCTTCCCAAACCCCTCCAATCATTCCGAATGGCAACTACAGGCCATTTATCTGTCATATTCCCTCTAGCCAAGCTTGCCAGTGAGATGGGAATGTTATCAAACTACAAGTGCACAGAGATTTGACAGTGTTTGGGAAAAGCTGTACTTGTCAAAAGCTGACAGAAATGCCGTTGTCTTAACCAGACAACCTGTTGCTGTCAAAATTCAGCCCTCAATTTGCAATTCTGTTGACACCAGGACTGTACCCCACCTTCTCGGGACATCGAGGGATGGGCAATAAATACAACCTTATCGGCATTGTTAGGCTTAAAAAAGTTCCTTGTACATATAAAATGACCATATACAGCACAAGCTGTCATGCTATAAATACAAGGAATGCTTCATGCTTGTTACATCACCAAAAGAATATTCACCATCCATTTCATATCAACAACAGGCAGGTAATCCTGTATTAAAAACCAAAAGCTATTTGGTCTTACACAGCAGCCATGCATCTTTCAGCAAAAAGATACCTTATTTCTCTTCCTTAGATAAGATATTATTTGCAATAAAATTTAAAATCAAAGAGGGAAGACATGCATCATATAACCTTAAGAATGCTAAAATGCCTCATAATCAATGAAATACTTCCAAAGCATAGACATGGTCAATTTATACTTCGCAAGGCCCCTGACATTCCGGAGACAAATGGACAGATGATTTGTTTGGGTGAAAGCTAATTATTGGCCAAGATACCATTTACGTTTCTTTGAAAAGTGCCATGGGATCTTTTACCTCCTTCTGAGAGGACAAATGAAAGGGCTAATTTTAAATTTCATCTGAGAAATGGCACTTTGGACAAGGCAGCATTCTCTCAGTATTGCAAGACGTTATCATCCGAGGATGTATGCTCAAAGTTTGGAGGCTATTTTGTACTCAGCTGAGAAGGCAGTCATTAAGGCATCAGATGGGTGATAAATGCAGCCTTATCAGCATTGTTCATGGCCTGAGAATTTAGGTTTCTTTTACAAAAAACCTTTGCATATTAAAATTGACCATATGCAGTACAAGCTGACATGCTTTAGCATTGGGTGTTGCATTAACCATTGAATATTCACCATCCATTTTACATTGTATTCCTGTGGGGATTTCTTCCTGTAGTCAATGTTTATAGATCACTTGGAAAATGTTGTATGGCACAAATATCCCCAAAATATTTCACTACAGAGTAACAATTTATAAGAAAAGTAGTGACCATTCAATCCATTACATTTATGTTGATCTTCTGAATGTGTTTCCATCCTTTTATGCCACTCTCTAAGTATAATTGAAAGTAATACATGTCCTTTCAAAATAAAATATTCCGCTTTACTCATAGTTTTGATACCTTGACAAACCTTTACATTTAAAAAAAAAGCCTGAATTTCTTCATTTGCAAGTTGGTCATAAAACTGTGCCAATCAACTGACATTTGAGCAACCTGTTCTTACATATAACTCAAGTAATTGTCCCACCTACTCCTGTTCTTATTTGCCTCATTACAACCTGTTGTCATTTTAAACATCTCAAACAGATTTCTCCTTTGACCTTTTCTGGTCTAGTGAAAATTTTTCGGCCTTATCCAAACACCATTCACAGATAGTATCTTTCATCCCTTGTATTGTCCTAGGACATTTTTTATATGCCCTCTTTTGCTGCCGTGGACTTGTTGGTTTCTCCTCTGGTTTGACTAGCTTCTCTTTGTCTTGGACTCAGGGGAGTTTAAGTCCAAGTGGTTGGAGAAAAGCAGTGTTGGGACCGGCAGTGGGAGTGGAGGGTGTTGGGGCTGGGTCAGGTTAAAGCTGGCAGGTTGTGGTTTACAGTGTGGTAGCTGGTGGGGAGCAAGTAGTTTGAGGGAGTCAGGTCAGGAATTGTTGCAGCTGGAAAGTCAGGCCAGTGGTCAGGGATGGCTCCTTTCAGAAATGTTGTCGGAAAATTTAAAAGGGACCTGAGCAGCAACATTTTCACACAAAGGGTGGTTCATACGTGGAATGAACTGCAAGAGAAAGTGGTAGATAATGCAGGATTCATTCCAACAGTTAAAAGATATTTGGATAGAATCATGAATAAGCAAGTTTGGAGGGATATAGGCCAAACACAGGCACTTAGGGCCAGTTTAATTTCGGACACTTGGTCAGCATGGATGAGTTGGACCAAAGGGTCTGTTTCTGTGCTGCACGACTCTATAATTCTATCCTGAGTGGAAGCATCATACAATTATGTTAGTTGGGGGAAGGATGTTTGGTGGGAATGGGTTGGGGTGTGGTCAGGGTCCATGGAAAGTATGGGGTCAGAAAGGATTGAATTTGGAGATTGGTATTCAGTGTCCTAGTTACTCAGGAGTTAAGAGTCTGTTTTTAATCATCTAACCTTTCCTGGCTAACTTTCAGGCGAACTGTGTTGGAACTCTTCAAATTCTCAGCATAGTCTCAGAATAAAGGGGCACCAATTTAAGACTGAGATGAAGAGGAATTTATTGTCTTGGAGAGTTGATAGTCTTTGGAACTTCTTGCCACAGAGAGCTGTGGGACCGAGTCCTTTTGTATATTTAAGACTGAGATAGATTGATTCTTGATCTGTAGGGGAATCAAGGGTTATAGGGAAAATACAGGAAAGGGGATGTGAGGAATGTCAGATCAGTCAAGACCACATGGAATGGTGAAGCAGGTATGAAGGGCTGAATGGCCTACTCTTGTACCTAGTTCTCACGATCAGATACTGCGACTTTAATGGACTCCTTTGGAGGGTTTGAAATGCAGGGGAATAGTCAATTTGTGTCCTCAATTTCCTGAGTATTTCTCACAGAGACATCAATGTCTGGGATTCTGCAGGGTCCTGATACACTACTCTACATTACAGAAATTACTCGCTGACGGTTGGAATATCTGAGGCATGGCACGGTGCCTCAGCGGTTAGCACTGCTGCCTAACAGCACCAGGGACTCTTGTTCAATTCCCACCTCAGGCAACTGTTTGTTTGGAGCTTGCACATTCTCCCCATGTCTGCGTGGGTTTCCTCCAGGTGCTCCGATTTCCTCCCACTGTCCAAAGATGTGCAGGTTAGGTGAACTGGCCATGCTAAATTGCCCATAATGCGAGGTGGATTAGTCAGGGGTAAGTATAGGGGAGTGGAACTGGGTGGGTTGCTCTTCAGAGGATCAGTGTGGACTTGTTGGGCCGAAGGGTCTGTTTCCACACTGTAGGGAATCTAATCTAATCCTTTCCCTGGTCTCCCCTGTATTTCTTTTGGCTCCTCCCACTTGACTGGCTTCCCTTACTACAGTGTCACAGCTAATTAGCTCATCCACCCGCAGCCTTCACTCTTACCCAAACAAGCTGAAAGATCCTCAAACTTGTTGGAAAATCATCAAAGCTGAGGTTCCTGTGTTCCTTCCTTGTACCTGCCTCAGCTGCAGCCATGCCATTCATTCCCTGACCAAATCAGAGGACACAATCCAAAGAGATGTGGCCAACCTCTCGTACAAAATATGCAGTAACCTTACCCTTTGCTGATGTTCCACAGTGTCCACAGTTTGGCCTCCAGCTTATCAACTCTGAACTGATGTTCCTGCAGCCACAGACACCTACTGCCCTGGATCACATATAGGTACCTGTCATGTCCCACATCTCCCAATTTTAATGATGTTTACTAAAATTAATAAGACTTTACAATTACTGAAAAAAATTACCTGGGTCTTGACAGATAAATGAGCAAAATGCCATCAGTTATGTACCTGCTTCCTTGTGGTGTCACTATTAGTTCCCTCTGAATATAGTTGATCGCCATCTCCAGCCCTCAGCTCAGCCACAGCCTCAGATTGCTCCCTAATCACTCTGTTCTCAAGCTCTCGGACCTCCCCATTCTCCTGCTGTTTTTCAGGCTCTCAGTTCTCTCTCTTTTGATGCTACTTTCAAACTTAACAGTCTTTTTTTCAAACAAGCGTCATAAAATCTTTTACATCCACCTGAGAGTGGAGCTGAGCCTCAGTTTAACATCACATCCAACAAATGATAAGAGCAAACATTTTAAATTCATGTTTCTACGGAGTTTTGAAGGACAATTTACATTGGGTTAAAAATCGCACAACACCAGGTTATAGTCCAACAGGTTTATTTGGAAGCACTAGCTTTTGGAGTGCTGCTCCTTCATCAGGTGGTGTGGCTCTGAAAAGCTAGTGCTTCCAAATAAACCTGTTGGACTATAACCTGGTGTTGTGTGATTTTTAACTTTGTACACCCCAGTCCAACACCGTCACCTCCAAATCAACTTAAATTGGGAAATGTTAGAAAGTCAGAAAAAGTATAACGCATTGAGCAAGAACACATGAGTGGTCAGGTTACCAAAATTACCTTGTACAAAAATCCTGTCTGGTCACTTCTGTCTGCTGTGTGCAATATATTGTCTCACTGCTGGTTACATTTTGAATCATCTCCTCAGTTCTAACATTCTTATATATTTTTTTCATCTGAATTGCCTGTACAGCCATTACAACCCTTCCCTGTTTCAGGATCTCCAACCATGGCCAAGTGGCAATTTTAATTTAAGCAAGTTGTGAAGTGAATAATTCATTGGAGATGCTCTTTAGGGGAAGTTAGAAGAGCAAGAGCTAATCATTGCTATCAATCTACAACCCTACTACTGGTACCACAGTGTAATGGAAAACTAACACTGTGCACCATCAGCCCTGAGGTCATTTGTTAATGCAAATACATGCTCAGGCATGTTTAATTATTAGCAGTTTGCTAAATAGGTCCACTTATTTGCATTTTCAAATGGGACATAACTTTCCACAATCAAAGTAAACCTGAACACAACAAAAGTATTGAATGGAATTCATTATTTTATTTATCAGCCAGTTGCTCCAGACAATAGAAGTTTCTACATTTAGCACAATGCCTCACCCACATGTTAATCCTCACCCCTTCCTTCAGGTACTGCACAAGAAATATAATTATTTCAAAACAAGGAAATAGAAATCTATAAAGGTTGTTATTACTGTGATTTTCAGTATACATTTCAAAAATAACACCCAACCTGATATGTAATATAGACATGGAAACACTCTTTAATTAGAACAAATATTAGGTGGTGTAGGTCTTACTTACCTAAAAACAATAATTAATATTTTGAAGGTGTGTTACTTTTTACATCAGTGTTAAAACACATTGAGGACTTCTCCCCTACTGGGTGTATAGGCTTAAGATGCCCTCACATGGAACATTGCAGTATTACATCTAATACACCTCGACTGTGTGGAAGGCAAAACATCTCCAACTGGGGGCAGGGGAAGAATTCATCTGAAGAGCATATATTTTTTCAAGTGGAAGATGCATTTCTGTGATTGGAAAGCTGAACAATCCCCAACACCTACAACCAGTTTAAGATTTATCACTTGGGAATTCCAATGTGGCTTATGGATGCTTGCAAGAAGTGACATCTATTCATATACAGAGACTTGTCCTTGGAAGGAAAATGGATCATGAACAGCCATTGCATCTTTTTTTGGAATTACATAAAAGTAGAAGGAACAATCGATCCTTGGTGAGTTCTTCATGGCAATCACTTAACCAATCAGAGTCAACTCCCCGACCAATGAGAACCCTTTTCTCTCAGTATAGTTCATTGTTTCCTTTGAAATTTAACATTCTTGGAACTGTCCTGATAAGCACAGGATAAAAGATTTGCACAACATATGCACTGCTGCCTCACAGCACCAGAGACCCGGGTTCAATTCCCGCCTCAGGCGACTGACTGTGTGGAGTTTGCACGTTCTCCCCGTGTCTGCGTGGGTTTCCTCCGGTTGCTCTGGTTTCCTCCCACCGTCCAAAGATGTGCAGGTCAGGTGAATTGGCCATGCTAAATTGCCTGTAGTGTTAGGTTAGGGGTATGGGTGGGTTGTGGGTCGCTGTGGACTTGTTGGGCCGAAGGGCCTGTTTCCACACTGTAATGTAATCTAATCTAATTATTTCAGCAAAACAATAAGTTTTGTTGAAATGATCCCTTCAGGTACGAATAGCTTTCCAAGGTAAATGTTAAACAAGCATTTTTTAAAGTTCAATGTTTGACTCTCAACAGTTTTTGCTAGTCAACATAACATTTTAGATAGGTAAAGGGTTACTTCTAGTCTTTCAGGGTGATTCTGTGATATGGCTGCTCGAGGATGCACCACCATTTTCTAAGGCAACAGTTTGATTATTTTGAATGAACTGATTCAGACCCAAGTACCAGTGACCCAAGATTTAGGGTGTGCATCAATAAGTGCTCTGACTACTCAGAACCTCATACAGCAGTTATGGACAGATGCCAGTACTGTACACATAGGCCTAAATGTTAAAAATGATGCTTATCACAAATTGTGGTTAACTCCAGGGACCAGTGAAACAATGTAAGTTGGTCAGTTTCAAAACATGTACTTTTCAAATCATTCCATTCATGATACCAAATAATAAATCCTTAATAAATAAATTTTGCAATGTTAGGACATGTATCTTTAAACTTATCAATCCATTAGAAACAACACGATTTAAACTGACTGTCCCGCAAATGAAAAGTACAAAAGCCAGGCAACATTGTCTGTAGCAATCCTCTGCCTTTATGTGACATACACAAGATTAGGAAGCCTGAAAAAATCTCAGCAATGACTCGTCTCATATTACAGTCAATTAGATGGAAAATATTTTCATTCAGGCTGGATAAAGGCCCTGATTAAAGGTTTGAAAACAGTGGTGGAAAAAGAAAAGAAACCCTAATTATAAGTGACAATCTGAAAAAGTCCAGATGGTGTGGGAGGGCCAGTCGAGAATCAGTCTGCATTAGTAAACATTGGCTAGTTCAACCACATTCTTCATCACTACCAGATACACAAAATGGCCATGTTTGTCTTCTGCATAATCAATCAGAGACCCCTTTAAGCAGCATGCCTCATTGTCAACTTTAAGCCATTACTGCTACATGTACATTGAGATACTGGTCTGGACTATCCCTGGACTGCCCTGGACTCTTAGTAAGGCTCATTCACTCCTGATGTACTGTAGTGTTTTTTTCTTTAAATTGTACATTGCAAGCTACTAAATATAGGTATTCTGTGTTATGTCTAAGATCTTTCTTTTTAAATGCTCCTTCTTTTTAGATATCTTCTCTCCCCATGATGTCAGAGCTGCACCATCAGTTCTCGCATCGTCATTTACATATCTCATTACTGTATATTACATCTCTATCACTACCCCAAACCCTTGGGTTTCACCTTAATTTGTCTACGTACTTCCAAACCTTACTTTTACTTACTTACATAACCTTGCCAACAGTAAATCATCATTATTATCATTATTTCTATTATCACTATTGTCACCATTGTAACCACCATTAGCACCAACCACCCCTAAATGAACAAGATCAACATCAGAATCTCAAATGTTGAAAGGACCTGGAACTCTGACTAGATGTGTCAGCCTGCTTTGCTTCAGTTCAATGCAGTAATATAGAGTCATAGAGAGCATGGAAACAGACCCTTCAGTCCAAACCGTCCATGCCGACCAGATATCCCGACTCAATCTAGTCCCACCTGCCAGCACCCAGCCCATGTCCCTCCAAACCCTTCCTATTCATATACCCATCCAAATGCCTCTTGAATGTTGCAATTGTACCAGCCTCCACCACTTCCTCTGGCAGCTCATTCCATACATGTACCACCCTCTGTGTGAAAACATTGCCCCGTAGGTCTATTTTTCCCCTCTCACCCTAAACCTATGCTCTCTAGTTCTGGACTCCCTGACCCCAGGGAAAAGACTTTGCCTATTCACCCTATCCATGCCCCTCATAATTTTGTAAACCTTTATAAGGTCACCCCTCAGCCTCCGACACTCCAGGGAAAACAACCCCAGCCAATAGCTCAAATCCTCCAACCCTGGCAACATCCTTGTAAATCTTTTCTGAACCCTTTCAAGTTTCACAACATCTTTCCGATAGGAAGGAGATCAGAATTGCACGCAATATTCCAACAGTGGCCTAACCAATGTCCTGGATTAGTGGTGCTGGAAGAGCACAGCAGTTCAGGCAGCATCCAAGGACTTTCGAAATCGACATTTCGGGCAAAAGCCCTTCATCAGGAAAGGCTTTTGCCCGAAACGTCGATTTCGAAGCTCCTTGGATGTTGCCTGAACTGCTGTGCTCTTCCAGCACCACTAATCCAGAATCTGGTTTCCAGCATCTGCAGTCATTGCTTTTACCTAACCAATGTCCTGTACAGCTGCAACATGACCTCCCAACTCCAGTATCTAGAATTGTTCTACCACTCTGCACACTATCTCACGTAATATGGCTATGTCTATTCCACATCTTCTGATAATTATACTTCATCCCATTCTTGGCTTGATGATGATTAATGCCTCCTTACCCTTGAGTATTCCTTTAGGCATTCCAAGAAAATAAGATCTTAGTTGATCTGCTTCTCTGATTATCATAACTTTTAACTTTTGATCCTTTAGTGTGAGGTAAGAATGACAGTCCTTCACATCAAGGCAGCATTTGACCGAGTGTGGCATCAAGGAGCCTTAGAAGAACTCTACTCAAGGGGTATTGGGGGTAAACTCTCTCCTGGTTAAAGTCATACCTGGCACATTGAAAGATGGTCGTGTTGGTTAGAGGTCAGTCACCTCAGCTGCAGGACATCTCTGCAGGGATTCTTCAGGGTATGGTCCTAAGTATAACCATCTTCAACAGCTTCATCACTGACCTTCCTTCCATCATATGGTCAGAAGTGGGGATGTTCACTGATGATTGCACAATATTCAGCACCATTCGTGACTCCTTCGATATTGAAGCATTTCATGTTCAAATGAGGCAAGATCTGGACAATATCCAGACTTGGGCTGACAAGTGGCAAGTAACATTTGTGCCACAAAAAAGCCAGGCTGTAACCATCACAAACCAGACACAATCTAACCACAGCCTCTTGACATTCAATGGTGGTATCATCATGAATCCCCTATTCCTGGGGACTTACCATTTAGCAGAAACTCAACTGGACTCGCCACATAAACACAATGGCTACAAGAGCAGGTCAGAAGCTAGGAATATTGTGATGAATAACTCACTCCTGACTCCCCAAAGCCTGTCCATCATAAACCAGGCACAAGTCAGGAATGCAATGGAATACTCCCCACTTGCCTGGATGGGTGCAGCTCCAACAACACTCAAGAAGCTTGACATATTAAGGACATTACATCCACAAACATTCACTCCCTCTACCACCAATGCTCAGTAGCAGCAGTGTCTACAAGATGCACCTTCCAAACACATGACCATGTCCAATTAGAAGGACAAGGGCAGCAGATACACGGGAATACCTTCATAGACCTTCCCCTCCAAGTTACTCACCATCCTGACTTTGAAATCTTTCACCCTTTCTCCACTGCTGCTGGATCAAAATCCTAGCATTCCTTCCCAAATGGCATTGTGGGTCAACTCACAGCAGGTATGGCTGCAGTGATTCAAGAAAGCAGCTCACCATCACCTTCTCAAGGGCAACTAGGGACGGGCAATAGAATGCTGGCTGGCCAGCAGCACCCACATCCCACAAATAAATATTTTATTAAAAAATTGGTTTTCTTCACTTCCTGTCCAAGCGTTTCTATGTTGCACTTTTACTGCCCAAAGCATTGCCAGTTTGTGCAGTTGCTTTGCATTCTTCTCAGCTTCTTTTCTCAGGATGTTGGAATCTTCCTGAAGTGTTCCCTCGATTCAAAGTCTTTTGAGGTTCTTTTTCACAGAATCATAGAATTCCGACAGTGGAAGCAGGGCATTTGGCCAATCAAGTCCATACCGATCCTCAAAAGAGCATTGCACCCAGACCCACCCCCTTACCCTATCCCTGTAACCCCATATTTCCCATGGCTAATACACCTAGGCTACACATCCCTGGATAGTACAGGTGATTTAGCATGGTCAACCTACCTAACCTGCACATCTAACCAGAGCACCTGGGGGAAACCACATAGACACGGGGAGAATGTGCAAACTCCTCACAGATAGTTGTCCAAGGGTGGGATCAAACCCTGGTGCTGTGAGCGCAGCAGTACTAACTGCTGGGACACAGTGCTGGCCTGTTCTGAGTTTTAGAGTCTTCATCCTTTCCCATGTTTTTTTGTATGTGTTCTGAGCTCCAGTTCTCCAATCATAAAACCATAAGAAATAGGAACAGGAGTAGGCTTTTCAGCCCCTCAAGCCTGCTCTGTTATCCAATGGAATCATAACTCATCCGACATTCCTCATGTCCACTTCCCTGCCCTTTCCCTATAACCCTCCATTCTTCTAGTGATCAAGAACCTATCTATCTCAGACTTGAGTATACACAGCACCTCCCTCTTTTGTCTATGTCCCTTGGGCTCAAATCTTCAGATCCTGACTCTGGAGGCTTCCTCTGTAATAGCTGTCCTGTGTTATCCTGTATTTTAAGCAAACTCTACTACTTGCACATTGAAATACCAGCCTGGAATACCTCTGTCTACACATACATTGTCTGTAGCTATTTGAGACTCATCTCTAAATAATCTACTTAATTTCCCCAATTGTCCAACCTATCATAGACCTTCCCTTTTGTTGTTCTTGCTGCACTTATCCACCCCTATCATTGCCGAAACTCTTACATTAACATTTTTCTTCAGTACTGATGAAAGATCATTAATCTGAAAGATTAGCTGGAGTTTTCTCTTTTTTAAATTTAAGGGATTGAGATTGGCATCTTTAGAAGTGAGACACCCATCACCTGCAATGAATAGGAAGTCAGTCAGGTCAAGGACAATTAAGCATTTAAATGGGGCCGCACTGCCCTGTTGGACAGTCACTATCTGGGACAGCGATGTCCAACTCTAGTTGAAGCATCTGGATAATTAGCCATTGTGAGCAACAGCATTCCTTCAGAGCTTCAGGCCGTTGGCATTACAGCAGTACTGTAGACCAGGAGAACAGAGAGATGTGATACTTTGGGGCAGTTGGTGGGATGGGAACCATAGGGAGAGGAGAGTCAGGGACATTGGAGAGAAGGGCAAGGTGGGGCCTTCAGCAGCCAATGTCCCCATTTGTCATTCATGCCCCAATTGCCCCTCGAATAGGGTAGATCAGGGCTCCCTCCTGACCCAACAGGCAAGTCATCTAATTTTTCCAAGTGAGAAAACAGCTTCTCTCGCTTACTGGGAATCCAGTTAATCGGTGTGGTGGCAGATGAGACCCTTAGTGATTGTTACCTGATCTTTTAAGGACCTGAATTGGTGGCAGGTCTGCAAGACTGGCCATCATTCTACCTGCCCAGATCTTCTAGAAGGGAAAACAACAACAAAATCTGCAACTGATGTGACCTGTTTTGTATACCTCAAGATGGTGCTGCAGCATGACCAGTATCTTCATTTCTACATGTTACTCCATTTTTATTGTTGTTTCTCTCTGGATTAATTCCAAGGGTGGGAAGGAGATGGGTATTTCCATGGTGCTAATCCAGTAGATTATTTGCCCTTCCTGTCACTTTACTCAGCACAAGGTGGGGTTGGTCTGGGTGGGGTGCTCTTCAGAGGTTCAGTGTGGACTCGATTGTTGAATGGCCTGCTTCCACACTGTAGGGATTCTATGATGATGACTTCCCAGTATGAAAACCCTGTAAAACCAGTGAATGAGCAAGCTAGTCCAATTCACCTCGTAGACTTCAAAATGGAGTTCCAGCATAATCCGAATGCTCATTTCCAAGTATTGCTGTTTATTTTACAAGCGTTTCCTTCCAGCAAGGGGAACATCCCAGTCGTTAACTCTGTTTATTTCCAAACATTTTGCCCAATTTGCTGTCTATTTATCTTTTGATTCTGTTGAGATTTCCAGCATCTTTGCTTTTGTATAAAATGAGGTGGGAATGGCTGCACAAAAACCATCTGAATACAACACAAAGGTATAACGCAATGGGATATAAATATCATGTTGCATTTGTGTTATAGTGATGACCACTGGCTTCATGTCCTGTCCGATCAGCACCTTTCAGATCCCATCAAAGTAACCGTGGCAATTGACACATCGTCCATGTCACTCCTCAATTTAAAACAAAGTACCATGTATGGATTCCGACAACTGGGAATCAAAAATTGCAGTTTTAGCTTGATTAATGACAGCTATAGCTGTGGTGCCATAGTAACAGGAAAGGCTTCCACTTGTTCAATGCACTGGTGTTATATAAGTGGATTTACGGGCCAATTATCTACACTAATACATCTGAGCCTAGCAACTGGCAGAGGCAGTTGTTACCTAGGTGAATGCAGTTACCATTTTTCACCCACTAATGTTCCACAGACAGAAATGAGATCACCGCCCAATCACTCTGCATTTGATTGAAGCAGGAAGCTTGGCCAAGATATCAGGTTATATCACTAATACCATGGAATCTTTGATGAACATGCAGAGTGTGGCCTCTGTTTAGTCTGATATCTAAAAGGCTAGGACCCCTTACAACATACCATGCTCTTAGCATCACACCAGAGTGTTATCCTATGTTATCTCCTCTATTTGATTGGTCATACTTGACCTTTTGACTTAGAGGTGAGGCTGCTACGAACTGAGATGACATGTAGGCCTGGATTCCAGGGGATATTTATTTGTTTAATGTCACATTTCTTCATCTAACTAAAATTTCACATATTTTTAGTAAATGATTGTAAAGTGTAAAATATTTTAACTTCTACCTTAATGGCATCAAAATTTCCCAACAACTTATTTTGCCATCTGTGATGATTCAAAATGGTGGCACATAGGCATCAGTTACTTTTGTGAAATTTTGTTGCAATATGCTAGGTCAGATAGTCCTTCCAGACTAGTGACCTAATTCAGTGTGTGTTAAAGAACAAGGAACTCCCATAATGTTAATGGAAAATTGTTTATACTGGGATGGTTTGTAGCAGATGGGGTAAATGTTGAAGACCCATTGTTAGCTTGCTTTTGGTTCAGAATAATCAAAGATTAATTTTAGTTTAGAAAACTAAATAATTGAATGTTTTTAGAGCAGTGCAGAGGAGAACTGATTGGGGTCAGGAGCAAATATAGTCTAATTTCTGGAAAGGAGGTTTTTCTTACAGTGCATTTAAGAAAATAAGTTACCTCAGTGGAAAAATTTAATGTGTACACCTTCCTAACTAGGAATATTTGGTCAGAAATGAAAGGTTATAAGAAGTTGAGAAAGCATATTCTATCCATTTTGTGGTACTCGTGTAAAAATACTCCACAATTCACAGGACAGAAACAGGGGAGAATTAGTTTATAATTGAATGCTAAAATTTAATATAGGAGTATAATTTATCAGGATTGTTGTAAAGTCAGTGCCTTATGAAAAAGGCTGAAACTGCGGAGTGTTTAAGACTTTTTTTTATAATTGCAGTTCTGTACTTTTATTTATTTTTGTGTAATCAACTACTGTTCTGCTGTTAGAGAAAGTCTACAACCCGTGGGACTGTGTTTCAGTAATTGACCAGCATGTTAAAGCAATTTTTTTTTAAATGATCTATCAAGCTAGATGTCACTCGTGGATCTGATTTATCCAATTGTACGATCTGCTGGGATCACAACACATCCATGCAAATTTGAAATTGGCAGGGAAGTGATTCTATATTTTGTACTCCCTGACTTGCTGCTTATAAAATACATCAGTTCATGAGGCTGTTCATCCTGCTTGCTGAAATTACTGCTGAAATGGGCCAGGAGCTCTTCTGGACTTGGCTTCAGAATCAAATGCTACAAGAAGCATGAATTTGGCCCATGACTCGGGTGGAATCGCCGCCTCAGGGAGCTGTCAGACAATCTGATCAGCAAACACTGCAGACTCAACAGCAGCAGTGACCAGGACAGGAAGGACAAGCAGTCCCCAGATTCTGAGGCTCTGAGCCCATCACTGTGTAAGTCCGCAGGTGGCTGGCCAGGAAGTGCATCAGTGGGCAGGAAGGGCCTGTACAGTTAGGGTCTTGATGGAGAGGCCAGGGGGTGGAGTGGCATGGAAGACAGTCACTTGTGAGGGAGCAGACATCTGAAGGGAAGAACCGAATGTGGAAAGAGGGTGGAACACTCCATTCCCGCCCAAGACCTGGGCAAGATGATCTGTTCCCCCCCCCCCCAATGAACCTGTCCTCTTCTGCTGGCCTCAAAATTGAGGTCGGGTGAAAACCAGCTCATAAGTATCCATTTAAAGACCTTGGTTTTGGAAGACAGGCACGGTACCATAGACCTTGCCCATTTCACATAAACGTATGCACAGGTGGAGGCAGGTGGGAGTGAGGTAGGAAGGTCATCCTCGAGAAACCTTACAGATACCCTGCACAGAAGCCATCTGATGATGGATCTGTGAAATTCTGCCCACGATATCTGGAGTATCGAGCTAGCACCCTACCTGAACCAGCTTCCAACCTAGCCAGCTGTCTTAATGAACAATAGCTTTGCTGGAAAGTCAAAGAGGGGCTTGGCATAAGAAAGCCGTCCTTTTACCTCAGGAATAGCACCATCTGTAATGCACTCTGAGAAAGAAATGTCAGCAGGCAGCTTTATCTTTCACAGCACATGTATGGCTTTCTTGCATTTCCCGCAGGCTTTATAGGGAGTCGAGACTGCATAATTCTTTGAGCAGTGTGGATACAAGTAACTGATGGGGAAGCTAGAAATCTAAGGCTTTCTTTGCCTTACTAGACCACAGCAATGAATTATGCCAGGGAAGGGGACAAATATGTAACATACTAATAATTGCTTGATTACAGTCCCATCTGGTAAAACTAAAGCTGTTTCAGCGTGAAATCCTCTTCTATCACAATCAGAGTGATTAGGGAATAGGAGTGACATTTACTTTTTTGCAGCAATAACCTGTCCTGAGTGCTCCCTGTCTCCATGTATTCTCTGACTGTCGTGATGTTCAAATGATTTCTGTGGCTAATTACCCAATGGACCTGCTGTCTGCGCTGATGAACCATTACCATGCTGAGATAGCAGCTCCATACTAGAGACAGATGGATTAGAATACCAGTTATTGTAGGTGTAAAGGCATACTAATATAAATTCTTCAGCTGAACACCACTACTGCCATCTGTAGGTACAACGGATGTAAATTCTTGTGACTTACAACATTCTCATTTGTATTCATGTTTAGGCAGCTTATATCACCATCTCATGATCATTATTACTCACTGTTGGTGATCGAATAATTCTGCTGCCTTCCAGATGGGACCTTAGATGGAGATCTGACTGCCAAATCAGCTCAATGTTAACAAATGAATGTATGTTCCTCTCCTAACTACCAGTTTTACTGTTCCTGTGTCTATGTATTTGGAGCCTCCTTGTGCACACTTTTAGTACTGCTCTTGTGGATGTTATAGCAGCAATCACACTTTCGATTCTGAAAGTAATAATCTCAGAAATGTTACCTGTGCCCCAAATGTCACCATTTAGGCAAAGACAGAGCAGGGAGGTAAATATGTGGCTTGAGGCATAGTGTAGAAGGGGGGGAAATTAGATTTTTGGGAAAATGGGACTATTTTTGGGAAAGACAGGAGTGTTCAGAAGAGATGGGCTTCATCTGAACGGAAATAGAACCAATCTCCTGGCTGAGAGAGTAAATTGTGTAGTTGGGTGGACATTAACTTTTAAGGCAGGGGAGGTAGATTGACTAATGGGCTTAGTTTTGGAAGTACCAGAGAGGGCAAAAAGAGAGAAGATGGGGAATCGGGTAAAGGCAGTGAAGGAAGGCTTCAGTGTTGACAGTGAACAAAGAAATTGTCACATTCCAGTGGGCAAGGAAATGATTAGGGCAGGGTTGAATTGCATGTATGTAAATGCACAAAGTATCATAAATTAAATTGGGGGACTGGAAGCAGAAATTGCTCTGGGGGACATTACACAATAGGATTGACAAAATCATTGCTCAAGCCAAATTGGAACTGTCTACGTAACATCCCTGGTTATGAAGTTGTTAGTAGAAACAGGCTGGGTAAAAAAAGAGGTGTAACAATCTTGGTCAAAGATAGTATCATTGCCCTTGAATGAGATACAGTTCCTGAATTAGAATCTATATGATGGAAGGTGAGAAACAGGAAGGGAGAGGTGACCTCACTGGAGTTTTATTATAAACCTTCAAGTGGTGAAGAGGAAGTAGAAGAGAGTATTTGCAGGTAGATTATGGAAATCTATCGGATAAGTTGGTCTGTGATTGTTGATGATTTCAAGTATCCAAGGGTAGACTGGGAAAAAGGTAGAACGTGAGCTGTGGAAGGGGAAAAATGTGTGCAGGAAAACATTCTGGAACAATACATTTCCAGTCTGACCAAGGAAGGAGCTGTATTGGAACCAATCCTAGGAAATGAGTCAAGCCTAGTAGAGAATGACAGAGTGGGGGATTATTTGGGAAATAATGATCATAATATATAATAAGGTTTAATATTGAGTTAGAAAAGGATAAAGATCAGTCAAAGTTCAGAGTGCAGACTGAAATAGAGTAGATTTAAGGGGTCTAAATGTTGAACTGGAGCAGGTTGATCAGAAACATGTTTTGGTGTACAAAAATGATGAAAAATGGGAGACTTTTAAAAGAGAGATGAATAGGATTCAAGTGAGGTACATTATCAGGAGAAATAAATACAGGGTATCCAAAGCTATAGTACTAAGGATTTTAAAGACAAAAGAAATGGCACTAAAAAGGCTGTCAGCATTTGAGGTGGAGAAGTCTCCAGGGCTGGATGGAATGCATTCTAGATTGCTGAGAGAATTAAGGGAGTAAATTGCAGAGCCATTGAAAGAAATTTTGAAGGCTTCTCTGAACATAGGAGTAGTCCCCGGCCACTAGAGAATTGCAAATATGACACTGTTAGTGAAGTAAGGGGGGAGAAACATAACCAGGAAATCCTGAACTGTCAGCTTTACACCAATAGTAAGAAAACTGATGGAGGCCATAATATGGGGGATAAGATAAATCTACACTGAGAGAAAGATAAGTTAATATGAGGCAATCAGCATGGCTTTGTCAAGGGCTGGTCATGTCTGACAAATTTAATTGAGTTTTTTGATGAGGTGAGATAGGCGTTGGTGACAGTAGTGCTGTAGATGTTGTATATTTGGTCTTTCACAAAGCATTTGATGGAGTACCACATGGCAACTTAGTTAGCAAATTAGAAATGTTTGTGATAGATGAATCACTTGGCAGCATCGATTAGAAGTTGGATAAAGAATAAGAAACAGAGGATGGGCACTTCTCAAATGGAGACAATTTGAAGTAGTGTTGGTGTTGGGACCCTTGCTTTTTCTGATTTTTATAAATGATTTGAAGATGGGTGTTGAGAATAAAATCTCTAAATTTTCAAATGATACTAAATGAGGGAGGCTGGTGAATTTGTAAGCATTTTGCTTAGTGACTTCAAAAGGACATTAACAAGTTAGTCAAATAGGCAGACATCTGGCAGATGAATTTTAATACAGAGAAATGTGAGGTAAATGCACTTAAGTAGAAAAGAACATGGAGAGACAATATAGGCTCAAAGGTACAACTCTGAGGGAAGTACAATAGCAGGGAGACGTTGTGATTCGAGTGGAAGTGGCCAGGCAAGATGAAACAGTTGTTAAGAAGGCTTGCTGGATCCTTTTGGTTTATAAATAGAGGCATAAGTATAAAAGTGGTGCTACATTTCTACCATTATTTGGTCAGACAACATTTAAAGTCTAGTGTTCAGTTCTGAGCATTTTAGTTAAGGAAGGATGTTAAAGCCCTGGAGAGAGTGCAAAGGAGGTTTACTAGAATGTTGTTACAAGTGAGGAATTTTAGAAGCAAGGTAGATTAGAGAAATTGTATTTATTGTCTTCGGAGCAGAGAAGGTTAAGAGGTGCGTTCATTGAGGTATTCAAAATTATGGACAATTTTGAATGGATACAGAAGAATATTCCACTAGCTGGTATGTCCATAACCAGGGATCACAATTTCAAGATTGTCATGAAAAGATCTAGGAGTGAGATGAGGAGAAGCTTCTTCACTCAGAGTTATTAGGATTTGGAATGTGCTGCTTGAGAGAGTAATGGAGGTGGAATCCATGTGTAGTTTCAAAAGAGAGTTGGACATACATTTGAAAGTGATGAATTTAAAGGGCTACGGAGATAGGGCTGGAGAATTGGGATCAGCTTGCTAGCTCTTTCGGAAGCCAGTACAGGCATGATGGGTCAAATAGCTTCCTTCTGTACTGGTAAATTCTTTTATTCTAAGAGATCTGAGATGTGATCAGGGACTGCACAAATGAGTGCCGTTCAATCTTATCCAGCATCATTGGAGCAACTGGCTCAGGACATTACTGGACTTAATGGGAATTAAATATTCAGAAGCCCATAGCCTTTTGCACTAAATCTTACCAGCCTCCAGAATATTTCTCCGGAGGTGGCCAGGCAAGATGAAACAGTTGTTAAGTAGGCTTGATGGATCCTTTGGTTTGTAATTAGAGGTAGTAGTGGTGGAGGGGCAGAAGGGTGGGGATGCATATTCATAGAATCCCTACAGTATGGAAACAGGCCATTAACCCATTGAGTCCACACAAACCCTTTGAAGAGCATCCCATCCAGACCCAGTCCCCCGCCCTATCATCATAAATCTGCATTTCCCATGGCTAATCCACCTAACCTGCATATCCCTGGACTCGAAGTGCAATTTAGCATGGCCAATCCACATAACCTGCACATCTTTGGACTGTGGGAGGAAACCAGGGCACCCAGAGGAAACCCATTCAGACATGGGGAGAAGATGCAAACTCCACACAGACAGTCATCCAAGGGTAGAATCAAATCCCTGCTGCTGTTAAGCAGCAGTGTTAACCACTGAGCCACCGTTCCACTCTTGTGGGTAGGGTGGTCCAGTAAAATTACAGGAAGCCATGACAAATCAGCTTTCCATGTCCTGCCATCAAAAAATTTTACTGATAGAGTCATAGAATCATAGAGTCATATAGATGTACAGCATGGAAACAGACCCTTCGGTTCAACTCGTCCACGCCGACCAGATATCCCAACCCAATCTAGTCCCACCTGCCAGCACCCGGCCCATATCCCTCCAAACCTTTCCTATTGTTTTCTTAAAAACATTTTCCCAAGATTACCAAGCTCTTAGCCTACATTTGTAGATAGTTTTATCACCTCGACCATTTTACTCTTCAACTGACACAACATTAATGCTAATCATTAAAAACACAAACCAATAAATGTAGTACTTACATGTAAATTAACTATGCCACGCCAAAACTCTGAGGCATGCTTGATGAAGCTTGTTGAGAATTTCCATTTCTCTGATGTCTGCAGCCACTCTGCATCTGATAAATTCCTTGTCATAAATCTTGTAGGTGGGACTGGAATAAATAAATGTGTAAACATCCCATTGATGGCTAATTTATCAGGTTGTCAACAGCAATCTAGAACACATGCACACTATTGACATTGTCCCTATTTCCCCTCTCCCTCCAACACATTGGGAGAATGTCATTAAAGTGCATATGGTATAGCAACACATTATTGGTCATTGATCATGGTTTCAAAATCTGATGGGAGGTAATATATAATAACTGGGGTAAATGCCAAGGGTACAGAGATTAGAAAGCCTTTGGCAGGTACCAGGCAGAAGTCAACTGTGGAAAACATTATTACTACACATAACACACACTATACAGAAGGGCAGCACGATGGCTCAGTGGTTAGCATTGCTGTCTCACAGCACCAGGATTCCAGGTTCAATTCCGCCCTCGGGCAACTGGCTATATGGAGTTTGCACATTCTCCCTGTGTCTGCGTGGGTACCCTCTGGGTGCTCTCGTTTCCTCCCACACTCCAAAGATGTGCAGGTCAGGTGAATTGGCCATGTAGTGTTAGGTCAATTAGTCAGACGGAAATGGGTCTGGGTGGGTTACTCGTCGGTGTGGACTGGTTGGGCTGAAGAGCCTGTTTCTACACTGTAGGCTATCTAATGTATTGTACACCTCTGGGACAGGTGGAATTTGAACCTGATTCTCCCAGTCCAGGGGTAAGAACACTGCCGCTATTTGTTACAAATTAATTCTCATTCAAAGCATTTGCAGTTCCACTAGGTATCTGCAGGTGTCACTGTACAGCACTTGGATGCGACAATCTGAGACCGTACCCCTTGGAGGCACTTTAGCTCCACTACAACACAGATATTAAGGCGCTATACTACCACTGAAGCACAGCAGCCACAGCTGTATGTACCACCTACAAGATACACTGCCACAACTCATCAAAGCTCTGTCAATGATATCTTCCAAACTTGCAACTTCTACCACCTAGAAGGACAGGGCAGCAAATGCATGGTAACACGGCCACTCGCAAGTTTTCACCTAAACAACATAGCAGCCTGACTTTGAACTATATTGCTGTTTCTTCGCTGTTACCGAAACAAAGTCCTGAACCTCCTTTCCACCAGCACTGCGTATATACCCACAGCACAGGGGCTGTACAAGTTTAAGCAGGCACCACACAGACAGCTAGGGATGGACAATAAATGCTACTCCAGCCGTCAATGCTCACATCACATGAATAAATGGGTGAGAATAATTAACTAATTTGTTATTGGATTCTAATGTTATTAATATTGAATAAGGGAAACATTTACTCAGCATTTTTAAGTCTGTAGTGATTGTAACAAGGTCAGTCAGCTGGATCTCAGAATTTTGAGTTCCCTGATTGGGGCTATTAATGTGATCCAATCAGGGAGCCCTAGTTGACAAAAAAGAACAGGAGTGTAAAAATGAGCACTACTGCAGTTAGTGCTTATTTAAAAAAAATCAGTGGTAAAAAAAAGAACAGGAATGACTCCCTGCCTTCCCCTTCACTGTCTGAGCACACAGCATTGCTCTCTGAGAAGGGCACTGCTTGTCACTGGCCACTCTGGTGTCTCCTTTCTTCCTGGTGGTGGAATATAAATAAAGATTTACACACTTGTTGTTTTTCACTGTGTCCGACACTTGCACAGACACGACATGGGTGCTGGAGAAAAAGTAAGCACAATGCTGTCAGGAAAAAAGACAAAAAGAAAGAAAAAGGAAATAAAAGGAAAGTGAAAGCAGGAGTGTCACTCTGAGAGCTGGCTGTGAGGGAGCTGGACCAGTGTCAAGGACTATTCATGTGTAAATAAAGGGGACCTTGGGGATGGAATACTGGCCTCTGTGGAGTTATTTCAAACTCTATTTATTATTCTTGTCACTACCTTTCTAGTCATCAGAAAATAGCTAAAGACCCTGGTATCATGCCTCTTTAAAGCATGAAGATATTGTAGATTTATCTAACAAAACAAAACTAACTGCAAAAAAAAGCTAAAAGATGGCGTCCCGAGGACCAACTGATTTTCTTGTGCACTGAAACATTCCCCTATCTTCAAAGGCCACAAAACGACTGTTTAGCCCATTGCTGGTCTAGTGTCCTTTCCTGAAGGGTATTCAAAAGAGTAATTTTAATTGAATAGATCATTTAATCACAAAGAAACCGGTTGTATCAAAACTCTCGATGCAAAAAGCACCAACGTAGCAAGTCTACTGGCCTAAAATCACACCTAACTTTGAAAAGGACTTGGGCTTGATACAAGGCAAATGATTAAAACAATCATGTTTGGTACCCGTTTGAAAAATAAACATCAGAATCTGTGGTGGCAGAGACGTATCATCAGAAAACTATCACACCAGCTGCAAGACAACTGCACTGCCAAGGTATATAAAAAAGCTATTCTGAAAGTAGGAGGAGGACTATCCCTGCAGCCTAGTTCAAATTCAGATTCACCTGAGAGCTGATCTCCTAGCAATTCAACTACAGTAATCCTCACAGTTTATTGAGAACTCTCAACTTGTGAAAGACCTCCACTTCAACTAAACCATCATTTCTTCCAAGAAATTGAAGACTACTATGAAGTGACTGAAATAATTCCTAATTGTAATTGTATTGCTTTTTTATCCTTCATCTGCATTCAATCTTTATGTGTGAGAGACTTTGCATTTTAAATCTCCAAAATAGGTATGAGAAAATAAAAACCCTTCTTTATTTTTAAATTCACAAGCGTGGGCTACCAGATAAATTAAAACTAAGGCAAATGATTTTGTGGACAAGAAAACATAGTAACATAACATTAACCACATGAAGATACTTAAATTCTACCTCTGATATTCAGAATGTATATCATATTTTGAAATATCCACTTGTGGAAGCATGCCAACTGCATGGACTTTTCTCAACTGCTTTAAAACATTAAATATTGTGACTCCATAAAGCATCTTTCAAGTCACTTTCCTGGAATTGCAATGAGGGGCTGGCATAATCAAATGTTTATGATAGGCATAGTGAGTGTTGGCGACAGATGTAGTCAGATGTTTATGATACAATGAGATGTCACTGTTGAGCTGTCCCAGTACTTTTTAAATGGTATGTGGGTTTCTACCTTTTTCCCTTTCAGATAGTGAGCTTTCAATCCCAATCATGTTCTAGATGAAGAAATTTCCAATTGCGTCCCCTCTAAACCCTCTACCTCCTGCCAAAATCATTAACCGCACCCCCCCCCAGCTTGTTGAATCCTCAGTCAAGGGGAATAAAGTATATCTATCCACTCTATCGTGAACTTTCATTGTTTAATACTTTTTCATTAGATCCATCCTCCGCCTTCTCTGTTCTAAAGAAAACAATCCTAGCTGATCCAGTCTTTCCTGATTTCGAAAATTCTGTCATTCAGTCAATATCCTCATAAATATCCTCTGTACCCTTTCTAGTACAATCCCATTATTAATGTGGGGACTAAAACTGTGTGCAATAAGTCAGCTGTGGCCTCATTAGTATTTTATAATGTTCCAAAATAACCTCCTCTCACATTTTTCATATCTTTACTAATAAAAACAGGGATGCCTTCTTGACCACATTACCTACTTAGCCATCTTCAAGGATCTCTGGATATGTGAGTCCAGAACTAGAGGGTATCGGTTTAGAGTGAGAGGGGAAAGATATAAAAGGGACATAAGGGGCAACTTTTTCACACAGAGGGTCAAATCAGCTGCCAGAGGAAGTGGTGGAGGCTGGTACCATTACAGCTTTTAAAAGACATCTGGATGGTTATCACAATAGGAAGGGTTTAGAGAGAAAAGGGCCAAGTGCTGCCAAATGGGACTAGATTAGGTTAAGATATCTGTTCGGCATGGATGAGTTGGACCAAAAGGTCTGTTTCCATGATGTACATCTTTATGACTCTCGTTCAAGTCCTATACTTTTTATGTTTCTTTAATTTATTCTGTAGAACCTTGTCTTACTTGCCTTCACCAATGCACTCGCTCACACTGCTCCATACTGAACTCAATTTGCCACTTTTCCATCATAGGTGACCAATCCATTGATATCCATCTGCAGTCCATAGCTTTTGTTCTCTAATATCAGCACCATAGCCATATTTTGTATAATTTGCAAATTGCTTAATTATACTCCCCATGTTCAAGTCCATGTCATTTTCATTTCAACTGGAAACTGCTTTACAGTTACAAAAACATCAAATAATCATTACCCTTTGTTAAAATCCAAATAGACTACATCAAATGTATTACTGGTCTATGATTATTAGATACCCCCCTCACTTTTTAAATATCCTCTAGTCCTCTAGCATCATAAATGTAGTTAGACAAGATTGAAAAATAATTACCAGAATCTTGGTTATTTCTGGTTTTACTGCCCTGAAAAGCCTGGAGTACATTTCATCCAGGTTTGGAGATGCATATCATTTCAAAAATGTTAAAACTCTTAACATTTCCTCTTTCACTAATTTCACCTGATACTTCATGCACCTCCCTACTTCAACTGTCGTTATCATCCCTCTCTAATGTGAACATATATAAAAAGGACTGAATCCTACTTTCTTTTGGCTAAGTGTCAATTTGATTAAATTTAGAGTAGGAGAGCTTTTACAACACAAAAGGAGGCCCTTTGGCCCACCATGTCTGCATTGGCCATCAAACATCCATCAGTCTAATCCTTTTTTCCAACACTTGGCATCCTATGGTTTTTGTTAATGTTTGCCTATGTACTGCTTAAATGTCCTGAATGTTCTTATCTCTACCATCATTTCAGGCAGTGAGATTCCAGCTATCTACAACACTCTGGGTGGAAAAATAGTCCACAAATCCCCCCTAAATCTTATGTCCTTTGGTTATTGATCCCTCTACTGAGGGGACATGTTGCTCCCTTTTTACACTGTCCATGTCTCTCAGAACTTTATACATCTCAATCCGATCCCCACTCAGCCTTTCTAATTTCTTTTCTTAGCTGAAGCACTCCAGCCCAGGCAACTACTCGGTGAATCCCTTACTGCACCCTCTCTAGTGCAGTAACATCCTTTTGTACACAGTGGTGACCAGAACTGCAAACAGTATTCCAGCTATGGCCCAACTACAATCATATACAGCTCCATCATAATGTCCATCTCCATCCACATGTCGGTCGCTACATAGAACCAACCCTTTCTTCAGTTATCTTATTGTTCTTTGTATATTTCTAAATTTGCACGAGGCAGTTAGCTTGACAACTGATTTGCAAAGCAGAGTGATGCCAACAGCATCGGCTCAATTCCTGCAACAGCTGAGATTACCATGAAGGGCTCACCTTCTCAACATCTCCCCTCACTTGAGGCATGGTGACGCTTAGGTTAAATCATCATATGTTGTATGTCTGTAATGAGGGATCAGCTCTATGCCTGGTAGGGCTACGGCTACATCTTTTATTTATAAAATAAACGCTGGATTTTACTTACAAATAATTCTTCATGACATATCATAGCTTTCCCAATGCGTGTTTACCTCTGAGTGACTGTTTCCAGTCCATTGTAACTAAATCATATCTTAGCTTCATGGCAGACACAGTTGGTGACATCTGCAGTGATGAAAAAGTAACACAGTGACATGATTGCTTCATTGGCCTTGTTTGGTTTAAAAGCTTTGCATGGATTAGAAATTTAGCTTGACATTTAATAAACTTGCGCTACCACAATCTAGCTCAACTGTGAAGTTACCATGGTGACCAACAAGTAGAAATGTAAATTTGTGCTGGTTAACTTCTAAGCAATCAAACCAATATCTAAAATATGGTCAGTTACATCATCTGTGCTCTACTCAATAATCCCCAGTAAACTATAAAATCCTTGTCCATATTCCTAGATTAATTTAACACGAATTTTCTGCTGGAATTATTTATACCAGGATCTCCAGCTGCACTGAATTTCCATTCTGCTGTATTCCAGAAAATCCACTAGAGGGCATATTTTCATATTGAAATGCATTAAAGAATAGGTTCCCATTTACTGCAGTGATGGAAATGGTGTGACATAGAAGAACTTACAGTTCCTGAAGGGGGTACACTCATTAGTTAGAGACTGGTGGGAACTCAGTGTTGCTTCCCAGAGGAAGCCCAGTCCAATGAATTACCCCTCACAATGCCCAGTGCCAGTTGGAGGCTGGTAGCTCTCTGTTACTGCCTGCTGCTGTCTATAGTATTCCAGGATCTTCACCAGGGGTTGCAATGGATCCCTGGACTCAGTGTGTATTGGTGAAGAGGATTGTAGAGACCCCACTCTGGTAAGCCATTAGCAAACACAGTCAGAAAGTTCGGCATCTCCCAATCAATTGCTGATCCACTGCTAAATTCCAGCAGCCTCAGGGATAAGCAGTGCCCATTGGCTCACAAATAGACCTAATTGACATCCGCCGTTGGAACGGGTGTGTTTCTAACACCTTCCCCTCAGAATTAATCATGGGAGATTTTCCCTGCTCCCTGGAGCCTGACACAATCTCTAGTGACTGGAGTAAATTCTACCCACAGAATGCAAATACAAACAATTGTAGGTGTAATAAACATTACCTCTATTATAATGAGGCATGTGCTAGTCATTGCTTGTGTTAACAGGAAAATCATGTGTGTCTACACATCTCACATCACAGCAATAGACTGTGGCAGCTACATTTTGGTTGCCTTTTTTATGGTAACCATTTACTACCGTTTTACAATAGCTGTACTCCCATTGTGCCTCATCTATATATTCACTTATTGTTGACTTGATGAGTTGCTACAGTCACTATATACAGTTGGGTTTGAATCAGGCAGGACTGAATCATTCTTACAAATTGGAAAAAATGAGTTCCGTATTTGAAGGTGATTGGAAATCCAGCCACTGGTGAGGAATGCCAGAGTGTATTGGTGCCGATTCTAAGCCTGGATAAATGGGAAGAGTTGGTGACAGGGAGGTTTGTAAAACCAACTGCCAAATCTGAATGATGTTTGGTATGAATGAAAATAGCACTCATGCCAGGAAGTACCTTGTAAGCAATGTGCACAGTCCCCACCTGAAATCTCACCTCTGGGAAGTTGTCAAGGGTTACCACCCAGAGGAAGGAGGGAGAACCCAGAGCTGAAGAGGGTGTAGTTCAGTCAGCGTTTGTGAACCCCAAGTTAAAAGTGCAAATGAACAAAGCTAAGAGAACAAGATCTTATGGAATTTGGTTCCAATCTAGTATTGGCATTGATATTTTCTAATTAATTCATTCAGAGATTCTATTGCATATACAGTGGCTCAGTGGCTAGCACTGCTGCCTCACAGCATCAGGGACTTGATTCGATTCCAGCCTTGGGCAGCAGAACTGACATATGATGAAGGACTGGATTGACTGGGCTTGTACTCACTGGAATTTAGAAGAATGACAGGAAATATCATAAAAAACATATAAAATTCTAATGGGACTGGACAGGCTAGATGCAAGAAGAATGTTCCCAATGTTGGGAAGTCCAGAACAAGGGGCCACAGTCTACAAATAATAAGTAAGCCACTCAGGACTGAGATGAGGAAGAATTTCTTCACTGAGAGAGTTGTGAACCTGTGAAATTCTCTACCACAGAAAACTGTTGGGGCCAATTTATTAGTTATATTCAAGAGGGAGCTGGACATGGCCCTTGTAGCTAAATGGGTCAAGGAGTGTGGAGCGAAGGTGGGAGTGGGGATACTGAAATTGCATGATCAGTCATGGTCATATTGAATGGTGCAAGCTCAAAAGGTTGAATACTTTACTCCTGCACCTATTTTCTGTGATTCTATGACTGTCTGTCTAGGTGGAGTTTGCACATCCTCCCCGTGTCTGTATGGGTTTCCTCCGGGTACTCCAGTTTCCTCCCACAGTCCAAAGATGTGCAGGTCAGGTGAATTGACCAAGTTAAATTGCCCATAGCATTCAGGGATGTGCAGGCTTGGTGAGTTAGCCATGGGAAATGCAGGGTTACAGGAATAGAGTAGGGAGATGGGTCAGGGTGGGATGCTCTTTGAAGGGTTGGTGTGGACTCAATGGGCCAAATGGCCTGCTTCCACATTATAGAGATTGGATAATTCTATGATCTCTGGGGCATGTTTAACATGAAACTGAATCTCCCAGTCCAGAGGGAGGGACATTATCACTGCACCACGAGAGCCTATCCGTGCTCTAGGTAAAAAGGTATTTTCCAATCTACGTGTAGAGAGGTGTTATTACACATTGAGGAGAAAGTGAGGTCTGCAGATGCTGGAGATCAGAGATGGAAATGTGTTGCTGGAAAAGCGCAGCAGGTCAGGCAGCATCTAGGGAACAGGAGAATCGACGTTTCGGGCATTAGCCCTTCTTCAGAAGCCATTCCTGAAGAAGGGCTAATGCCCGAAACGTCGATTCTCCTGTTCCCTAGATGCTGCCTGACCTGCTGCGCTTTTCCAGCAACACATTTCCATCTGTTATTACACATTGTCTGGAGCAGGTGGAACTTGAACCCAGGCTCAGAGGTGGGGCCACTACCACTGCACTACAAGAGCCCTTGACAGCTTCAAAGGTATTTTCTTAATTAATCTGTTCAGAGAATCTATCATGCATCTCCAGAGCAATTGGGCTTGAACCCAGGATTCCTCTTCCAGAGATAGGAGCACAACCACTATGTAACAATAGTCTTTAATCGTTTTATTTTTCTGGATCAACCTGTTTAGACATGTTATCACACATTTCTGGAGCAGGTGGGATTTGAACACAGGCCTCCTGGCCCAGACACAGGGACATTATCCACTGCATCTCAGGGACCTGAGCATTATAGCTATTAGTATTGCCAGTAATCACACATAGCTGTTGACATCTGGCATCTTGTTACTATTAATGAGTACCCTTTGCATACGCTCCTGTTCTCATTTCATTTTCTAAAGACACAAGTTGAAAAGTCAGAGAGAGTATGAACTAGGGGAGGTTCTTTTTGATTAAACCTAATGCTGCGTTTATAAGACAAAGGCCCTTTCCCCATAATCAGCTGAGTCTATGTTGCCCTGACATTAAATAAATTATGTCAAAGATTAAATTTAAAGCAGCTGACATCACAGCAGTGTCTACCCTTTCGTTGTAATTCATGAGCTGTGAAATGCTTTGTAATATCCCGAGGTCATAAAAGATGCTGCATAAATACCAGTTCTTTCTTGCTGAAATGGAGTGGAAAGAAACAGATGAAGCAGACAGTTCAGGATACTGGAAACAGCAGAGGGTATCTCTGAAGATCAGCCACATACTGAAATCACAACTGAATATGAAACAGAGCACAGCTCAGTGATTGATCTTGAATCATTTTAAAAAGCACAGCAATGTCTTTTTATCACAATTAAGTGAAAAAATAGCTACAAGTGCAACAATGAACAACGTAACTGAAGAAGATAACAATCAAAAGTGTTTGATCTATGACTAATCTCAATGAATTCACCTTTTGATAAAATGCCCATTATTCCCTCCAAAGGAAAATGTTCATTGTGTTGCTAAACAATGGAATATAAGTATCACTGATTTAAATATATACATTTGAACAAGCTGCACACTATGCTTTTGAGTGAGCTGAATCAAAGGAAGTGAAAAAAGAGCAAAACAGCAATTGTGCATGCAGGAAGCATGGTGCTGAAGGTAGGTGTGCTGTCTATAATCCTTTGACGTGATGGCACCATTCATGTCCTATTAGTTTGCGTGGGAGAGAAGGACACACGCTTCAATGCAGAGTGTCTGGTAATCAGTTCTTTAACGACTGTAATTTCAGCCACAGCTTCCACAGCTAATGGAAAACCTGTTGGTGTGAATACAAAACCACCATGTGGGTGTCTTTCAGCTCTCTGACTGCTCTGTCCTTTTTTCCATCAAGATCAGCTCTGCACTTTTCTTTATGCAATGACGTCCTATCCGCTGTTATCAGCGAAAGCCTTCAGGGTCAAAGTGGCTTAACGCTGCTTCATTCTTTGTCAGCTAAAGAATTTCAAGTCCACTTAAAGTCATAGAACATGCAAACAGACTCTTCGGTCCAACCAGTCCACGATGACCATAATCCCAAACTAAACTAGTCCCATCTGCCTGCTTTTGGCCCATAACCCTCCAAACATTTCCTATTCATGTACTTATCTAAATGTATTTTAAATGTTGTAACTGTACCCATATCCACAACCAGGCAAAAGTGAGGACTGCAGATACTGGAGATTAGAGTCTAGATTAGAGTGGTACTGGAAAAGCACAGCTGGAAAAGTGTTTTGAAGGGCTTTTGTCCATAATGTCGATTTTCCTGTTCCTCGGATGCTGCCTGACCTGCTGTGCCTTTCCAGCATCATATCCACTACTTCCTCTAGAAGCTCATTTCACACATGAGCCACTCTCTATGTAAATTCTTGCCTTTTTAAAATCTTTCTCCTCTCATTTTAAAATTATCACTAGTCATGACATCCCCTCCGTGGTGAAATGACGCCTGCCATTCACCTTATCTATACCCCGTCATTATTTTATAAACCTCAAAAAGATCACCAGTTTTAAGACTGCGTGGCAATTATTGGCAGATTATGGGCAAATTTAAGTCCTTGCTAATAGAAGCTGGATCAAAACTTAACCCATTTCACATTGGATTTTCACAGACACCCTTGGCTATGGGAGTCTTTTGTCCCTCCCGACCAAAGGCCAAACTTAAAACCAAGTCCCAGCTGTGAAGACCAAAATCTAATCATCAAAGTTCCCACAACAATGTCTTTTCCTTTCTGCGAGCTGTTTGATAGCTGCCAAGTTTAATATTTACAAAGCAGAGTTGGGGAACAGGACAGGTTTGTAGACATCCCTTCTCTACTTGGTAAACAAATTAAGGATGGAACTAATTGATAAAGAGATGAATTTCCTGTCCATTTGGAGCCAATAGGGTTGGGAATTGAGGTGGATCAATAAAATGATTAATTGACTAATATACTTCATGTCAGACACCATTGCTGTCCTGAGAAAGAAAGTCTTTGACAGTGTCAAGTGACACTTGATCATAGGGAAGTGAAGTATCAATTTTCAAGGCTATTGGAAAGAAGGGAAAGATTGGATGTGGGGTCAAGGGAAGGTTTATGGCAGATTTAAAAGGGGACAGTGACCAAAGAGAGAGAACCATTTAAAATACAAACAAATGAGCCAGAAGGAAAAGTTCAGTGACTAGCTGTTTCTATTTCTGTTTTTAAGGAATGGGCTCAGGCAAGTGACTCCCAAGATGAGCTTGAAGAGAATACGAAGCAGAAACTAGAGACAGATGTAATTTTTAAAAAAGTGGGTTGGAGAGGGAGGAAAGTAGTGAGTAGTGGAAAAGGAAGTTATGAATAAAAAAAAGGAAGGATGTGGCAGATGCAACTGAATTAATGCATTTGTGAAGAGAGATGCAGGTTCAGTGCTTTAAGATCATATTCAAAACCCATTCCCGTTCAGCTGAAATGTCAATTGGCTGTAGCTATACCCATATCTATTTTATATTTGTGAAGGGTCTGAGCCAAACTTAAGGTTATGATATCCTTGCTGAGGCTTATTCAGTTTGATAAAAGAGCTGTTTCTCCTGTGTTCAAGGGAAGTGGACGTAGAAATCAGTACAATTTGTCTATCATGTTATGTTAGTTGATGAGCACTGTACATTCAATGCCATAAAGAGGCCCTCCCTGTGCCATGTATCAGTGCAACGCAGTATAATATTGTGCTTTTTTTTCTGATATAATAGATTACGAGTGATTTCAAAAGCAGACATTCAGTATAATATTTCACTGGAAGCAATTTACCCAGTGTCAGATCGGACATTCATTCTGGAGGGGGATCAACTCTGCCAGAGAGTGCCCGACTGGCAGTCCCCAATGAAAAGGGCTGTTTGGGAGGGCCACTGGGATCTTCCCTGTGGGACAGCAACCTCCAACTGAGGGTAAAGCCCAGCAAATGTTCAGTGATGGCTTGGGCTGTCAGTGAAACCTCCTAATGCAATCCTTATTGAAATTTATAAAATCATGAGGGGCATGGATAGGGTGAATAGCCAAGGTCTTTTCTCCAGCGTGAGTGAGTTTAAAACTGGAGGCCATAGATTTAAGGTGAGAGGTGAAAGATTTAATAGGGACCTTTTTCATGCAAAGGGCGGTGTGTGTATGGAATGAGTTGCCAGAGGAAGTGGTGGAGGCTGGTACAATTAAAAAAATTAAAAGGCGTCTGGAAACGGGCATGAATAGAAAGGGTGCAGAGGGATTTAAGCCAAATGCTGGTGAAAACCACTAGATTAGTTTAGATTATCAGGTCAGCATGGACAAGTTGGACTGAAAAGTCTGTTTCCATGCTGTATATCTCTGGGTCACAGGTGTGGCTACATACGGTAAAGAGATATCCTCTCCATTGGCTTGGCCTGCAGTTTTGACTATTTATTTAGATTAAGTCTCTCTTCAGAGGGCATCTCAAGATGAAAGTGTCCTTTTATCATTCCCTGTTACAATAATTCGCCTTAATTGGATCTGAAGCTTCAGGAACAAGTTTTCTGTGCATGGCCTTTTATATGATTGTACCAAGAAGGATTATTCAGGTGGGCAATAGTATTCATTTAACTTTGTAGACATTTTCTCTTCATGTGATTCAGATGTCCCTGACAAGCCCAACATTTGTAACTGACCTTAAAGAAAATGATTTGCTAGGGGAGATGTCAGAGGTAGGTTCTTTTCGCAGAGATTGGTGTATGCATGGAATGCATTGCCCATGGTGGTAGTAGAGTCAGACACATTAGGGACAGTTTAACGACTGCTGAACAAGCCGATGGATGGCAGTAAATTGTTTAGGTTAGGTTAAACTTAGATTAAGGTAAATGCTTGGCACAACATCATGGGCCAAAGGGCCTGTCCTGTGCTGTACTGTTCTATGTTCTATGTTCTAAACCTTTTCACAGGGCAGTTAGAAGCTAACCACATTGATGTGAGCATACAGTCTTAGCATAATGATGGCAGTTCCTTTCAATAAAGGGTGTGAGTGAATCAGGTTCAATTTGCAACAATCAATGATAGTTTCTTGGCCACCATCACTGATTCTAGATTTATTAATTGAATTGCACCTGTTGCCATGGTAATATTGTCAATGTTTTGGGCACCTCGACCAGTTGATTTATTAAAAACACTTTACCCAAGTGCTTTTGTTGGTGAGGTGGACAAAGGAACACAGAATTTGGTTTGTGGTTCAACGCAATTTCATTAACAAAATATTCTTTACTAAAACAAAATGTCAACATTTCCCAAATCACCACAATATTTATTCTCTATCCAGCTCTATCCGTCTGAGAAAAGATTGTACCCACATGTTTGTCCTGGGCCATTGGAATCTCCTTCCTCTCTGACACAAGGCCTGGGTCTCTTCTCTAAAGGTGGGTCTCACAGGTCAGGATGGATCTTCTCCTGGATCTGCTTGGGTTGCCATACAGTCTTCCATCACGAGTCTTGATGCGAGTCATCCCACAAAAATTGGCTTCCAGGTGTGTGTTTATATCCCCATCACTCAGACCTCCCTGAATATTCTGTGGCATTTGTCCCATGGAGACAGAGGCATGGTCCAATGGGGTCATGCCAACACCCTTCACTGTTGCCATGCTGGGGAGATGTAACATGCAATCTTCAGGCACTGGCTGGAAATCCGGGTGCCCAGAAATTTAATAGAAACTTCTTCAATGCATAACATTTGGACTGGTTGTAACTGGTTCTTCCTGAACCTTTGTGACCTTATTTTCCACTGTCCTCTGAAGCCAATAGTTCTGCTGCTGTTTAGTTTGGCCAGTTTTCTGTGAGGCCTGATTCAGTCCTTTTCAAATGTTCAATTTTGAGCCAGTGGTTGCTTGACCACAGTGGGATTTGAACTCATGCCAGAAGAATGTTAAGGCACAAGTCTAGATTTCTAGCCCAATGACATTACCACGAAGCCACTGTCTCCCCTATTATGAACAGACCCTGATGAGATTCCCCAAATCATTCTGGTTCCCAAGTGTTGAACTCCCAAATGGACAGGGGTGAACTGGCTCCTTTTCTTTATTCATCCACTTCTTCAGTCAGTCACAACAAAGTTACTTTAAAAAAGGATTCCACTCTAGCTGTTGTTTTCCTCCCAGAATAACTTATTTATTATTTTGAAAAGGAAGCACTTTAACCAAGCTTCGTTCAGTTAAAAAGTGAGTGAGTTTACGAGACAGTTAAAGAAATAAAAATGCAGCAGGCTTAGGAATAAGAAGGAAGTTCAAGAAAAAGACAAAAGTTAGAAGATGAATAGATCACTCTTTCTGGGTGGTTTGTGAAAAGTAGGTTGTGGAATGTTTGAACATTTGATGTTGGGATTCTTGGCTTTTCAGTTGGTTACAATTCTTTTGGCTTGATTTCCTTTTGGCTGACAGCAGTCCGAATCAGCGAATCCTTTGTGACTTGTTTCATTCTAACTGGCTTGCTGGCTAGTTAACTTTTCACTCTCAGAGTAAGAGAGCGCTTTTGGCTTATTTTTAATCATTCAAGAGATGTGGGCATCACTGACTGGCCCAGCATTTATTGCCCATCCCAAGTTGTCCTTGAGAAGGAAGTCTTCGAGGAGAAAGTGAGGACTGCAGATGCTGGAGATCAGAGCTGAAAATGTGTTGCTGGAAAAGCGCAGCAGGTCAGGCAGCATCCAAGGAACAGGAGAATCGACGTTTCGGGCATAAGCCCGTCTTCAGGAATGAGGAAAGTGTGTCCAGCAGGCTAAGATAAAAGGTAGGGAGGAGGGACTTGGGGGAGGGGCGTTGGAAATGCGATAGGTGGAAAGAGGTCAAGGTGAGGGTGACAGGCCAGAGTGGGGTGGGGGCGGAGAGGTCAGGAGGAAGATTGCAGGTTAGGAAGGCGGTGCTGCGTTCGAGGGATTTGACTGAGACAAGGTGGGGGGAGGGGAAATGAGGAAACTGGAGAAATCTGAGTTCATCCCTTGTGGTTGGAGGGTTCCTAGGCGGAAGATGAGGTGCTCTTCCTCCAACCGTTGTGTTGCTATGGTCTGGCGATGGAGGAGTCCAAGGACCTGCATGTCCTTGGTGGAGTGGGAGGGGGAGTTGAAGTGTTGAGCCACGGGGTGGTTGGGTTGGTTGGTCCGGGTGTCCCAGAGGTGTTCTCTGAAACGTTCCGCAAGTAGGCGGCCTGTCTCCCCAATATAGAGGAGGCCACATCGGGTGCAGTGGATGCAATAAATGATGTGTGTGGAGGTGCAGGTGAATTTGTGGCGGATATGGAAGTATCCCTTGGGGCCTTGGAGGGAAGTAAGGGGGGAGGTGTGGGCGCAAGTTTTGCATTTCTTGCGGTTGCAGGGGAAGGTGCCATGAGTGGAGGTTGGGTTGGTGGGGGTTGTGGACCTGACGAGGGAGTCACGGAGGGAGTGGTCTTTTCGGAACGCTGATAGGGGAGGGGAGGGAAATATATCCCTGGTGGTGGGGTCCGTTTGGAGGTGGCGGAAATGATGGCGGATGATACGCTGTATAAGGAGGTTGGTGGGGTGGTAGGTGAGGACCAGTGGGGTTCTGTCCTGGTGGCGGTTGGAGGGGCGGGGCTTAAGGGCAGAGGAGCGGGAAGTGGAGGAGATGCGATGGAGGGCATCGTCGACCACGTCTGGGGGGAAATTGCGGTCTTTGAAGAAGGAGGCCATCTGGGTTGTATTGGAAATGGTCCTCCTGGGAGCAGATGCGGCGGAGACAAAGGAATTGGGAATATGGGATGGCGTTTTTACAGGGGGCAGGGTGGGAGGAGGTGTAGTCTAGGTAGATGTGGGAGTCGGTCGGTTTATAGTAAATGTCCGTGTTGATTCGGTCGCCCGAGATAGAAATGGAAAGGTCTAGGAAGAGGAGGGAGGAGTCTGAGATGGTCCAGGTGAATTTGAGGTTGGGGTGGAAGGTGTTGGTAAAGTGGATGAACTGTTCAACCTCCTCATGGGAGCACGAGGCAGCGCCGATACAGTCATCGATGTAGCGGAGGAAAAGGTGGGGGGTGGTGCCAGTGTAGCTGCGGAAGATGGACTGTTCCATATATCCTATGAAGAGGCAGGCATAGCTGGGGCCCATGCGGGGGTACCCATGGCTACTACTTTGGTTTGGAGGAAGTGGGAGGATTGGAAAGAGAAGTTGTTCAAGGTGAGGACCAGTTCAGTCAGTCGAAGGAGGGTGTCAGTTGAAGGCTACTGGTTGGTACGGCGGGAAAGGAAGAAGCGGAGGGCTTTGAGTCCTTCGTGATGGGGGATGGAGGTGTACAGGGACTGGATGTCCATGGTGAAGATAAGGCGTTGGGGACAGGGGAAGCGAAAATCATGGAGGAGGTGGAGGGCTTGAGAAGGAAGTGGCAAGCTGCCTTCTGAGAGTCATAGAGTCATAGAGACCTACAGCACGGAAATAGACCCTTCTAGAACATAGAACATAAAACCTTATAGTGCAGTACATGCCCTTCAGCCCTTGATGGTGCGTCAACCTGTGAAAACAACCTGAAGCCCATCCAAGCTACACTATTCCATTACCATCTATATATCTATCTAATGATCATTTAATTGCCCTTAAAGTTGGCAAGTCTATGACTGTTGCAGGCAGGACATTCCACATCCTTACTACTCTGAGTAAAGAACCCTCCTCTGACATCTGTAACCAATACCATCTGAAGAAAAAGGCTCTCACTGTCCGCCCTATCTAATCCTCTGATCATCTTGTATGTCTCTATTAAGTCGCCTCTTAACTTTCTTCTGACTAATGAAAACAGCCTCAAGTCCCTCAGTCTTTCCTCATAAGATCTTCCCTCCATACCAGGCATCATCCTGGTAAATCTCCTCTGCATCCTTTCCAATGCTTCCACATCCTTCCTATGCAGCGATCAGAACTGTAAGCAATTCTCCAAGTGTGGCCACACTAGAGTTTTGTATAGCTGCAACATAACCTCATGGCTCCGAAACCCAATCCCTCTACCAATAAAAGCCAACACACTGTCGGCCTTCTTAACAACCCTATCAACTTGAGTGGCAACTTCTGTCCAACCTCTCCATGCCAACCAGCTATCCTAAATTAATCCAGTCCCATTTGCCAGACCCTGGCCCATATCCGTGTAAAGCTTTCCTATTCATATACGCATCCAGATGCCTCTTAAGTGTCATAACTGCAACAGCCTCCAACACTTCCTCTGGCAGCTCATTCTGTACACAATCCACCCTTAGGTCCATTTTTGATCTTTGAGGAGAAAGTGAGGTCTGCAGATGCTGGAGATCAAAGTTGAAACTTTATTGCTGGAACAGCACAGCAGGTCAGGCAGCATCCAGGGAACAGGAGATTCGACGTTTCGGGCACAGGCCCTTCTTCAGGAATGAGGGCCTCATTCCTGAAGAAGGGCCTGTGCCCGAAACGTCGAATCTCCTGTTCCCTGGATGCTGCCTGACCTGCTGTGCTGTTCCAGCAATAAAGTTTCAACCATTTTTGATCTTTCCCCTCTCACCCTAAACCTATGCCCTCTAGTTCTGGACTCCCCGCCCTAGAGAAAAGACCTTGTCTATTTACCCTGAGACTTTGAGCTACTCTTGTAGTCACTGTATTTTATATGGCTAGTGTCCAGTTCAGATCATCAATGATCTTCCTTCCATCGTAAGGTCAGAAGTGGGGACATTTGCTGATGACTGCACATTATTCAGCACCATTTGAACTCTTCAGATTCTGAAGCAGTCCATGTTCAAATGAAATTGGGCAATATTCAGACTTAGACTGAAAAATACAAGTAACATAACATAACTGGGGACAGTTCAATTCATAACTCTCAAATGCTTATCCACAGGTACAAGTGAAAAAATATGATACAACATTCTTCACTAGCTCCAACAACAGTGAAGAAGCTTGACACCATTCAGGACAAAAGAGCCCACTTGACTGGTACTCCATCTCAACATTCACTCCTTTCACCAGCAATTCAGTGACTACAGTGTTTTCCGCTTGTAGGGTGCATTACAGTAAATCACTAAGACTCCATTGACAACACCTTCCAAACATGCAACCTCTGTCAGTTCGAAGGATAAGGGCAGGTGATGTATGTCAACACCACCACCTGCAATTCACTTTCACATCAGATACCATCCTAATTTGGAAATATGTCACCTGTCCAACACTGTTGAGTGGGTAAAAATCATGGAACTCCCTTCCTAACCACCTTGTGGGTGCCCCTATATCCTATTAATTGTAGCAGTTCAAGAAGGCAGCTCAGAATCACATTCTCCAGGGGAATTATTGTTGGGTAATAAAGGATGGCCTAGCCAGAGATACTCATATTGTACAAATGAATAATAAATAATAAAAAATAAATTGCAGCATTTGAGAGCTGGTTTCAGGATTTTAATTCAGTGACACTGAAGGAGTAGTGATATATTTCCAAGACAGGATGGTGAGTGTTTGCAAGGAAATTGTACATGCTGATCTTCCATGTAATTGCAACCTTGTCTCTCTCCATTTCATTAAAATTCTGCTTTACCTCATATTTGCCACTTTTTATTCCATCTGTCATAGCTTTACCTGCTCAATTAACCCATTTCTATCTCTTTGCAGACTCTTCACAGCTTGCTTTCCTACCTTGCTTTATATCATTAGCAAATGTGGCTACGATATTGTTAAGAAGGCACATGGGATATTTGACTTTATGAGCCAATGCACAGAGTTTAAGGGCAGAAACGATACGCTGGAATCATATAAAATGATGGTTAGACCACAGCTAGAGTATTATGTGAAGTTCTGAAATCCATATTACAAGAGGGATGTGATTGCATTGGAGAGGGTGCAGGATATTGCCAGGGCAGGAGAATTTTAGTCATGAAGGGAGATTGGATAGACTAGGGTCGTTTTCCTTGGAGCAGAGAAGACTGAGAAGGGGACATCATTGAGATGCATAAAATTATGCGGATCATAGATAAGTTGGATAGGAAGGAACTTTTCCCCTTGGACAAAGATCAATGATCAGGAGGCACAGGTTTGAATTGGGGAGGAAGGGACTTAAAGAGGATGTGAGGAATTTTTATTTTTGGCCTAACGGGGTTGGAATCTGGAAGTCACTGCTTGAAACTACAGTAGAGGCAGAAACCTTCATAACATTTAGGAATATTTAAGCATGCACTTACGATGCCAAGGCATATGAGGCTGTAGTGTAAGTGTTGGAAAATTGGATTAGAATAGTTAGGTGATTGTTTTTGATGAGCACAGACTCGAATGGCCAAATGATCTGTTTCTGTGCTGTAGACCATGATGAGCCTCTCACTTGAAAATCAAGTTCCTTCATCCTAGCCATTAAAATATGTAATAAATAGTTCAGACTCCATCACTGATCCTTGCAACAATGCATTAGTTATAGTTTATTGCATTGAAATGACCTATTTATCCAAACTCTTTGCATCCTAGATGATTATTCAATCATCCATCTATGCTAGTATATCAGCCCTGCACAATAATCTCTTATCTTGTATTTATAGAATAGAATAGAATCCCTACAGTATGGAAGAAGGCCATTTGGCCCATTGAGTCCACACCACTCAGACGCACTCGCCTACCCTATCCCTGTAACTCTGCATTCCCAACGGCTAATCTACCTACTTTGCATATCCCTGGATACTATGGGCAATTTAGCATGGCCAATCCACCTGACCTGCATATCTTTGGACTGTGGGAGGAAACCAAAGCATCCAGAGGAAAACCACGCAGACAGGGGGGAGAATGTGCAAACTCCACACAGACAGTTACCCGAGGCTGGAATCAAATCTGGTGCCTTGCAGCACCAAAGCTAACCATTGAGCTGTTGTGCCACCTTAACAAATGTCAAAAGTATACTGCTTCTACTCATTTTCCATCATCCACCCTGTGTAGTACATCCTGAAATAACAGTAATTTGCATGTTACAAAATGTTTTTCTTTCAAAAACCACATTGACTCTGTGAGGTTTTATTGTGATTTTATAAAAGTCTTGCTACTGATACTTAAACAATTTGTTTTAGTGTTGTCCCAGTGACAGAGATTAGGCTAACTGGCTTAGAGTTTATTAATTACTTTCTCCTATCTTTCTTGGACACCAGAGTTACATTACAGTTTTTAAATTGCTGACACTCTTTTACAACCTGGGGAATTTTGGAACATTACAACACACTCAAACCATCATATTTTTTTGCAAAATATACTGATGCATAGATATCCACTTTGCATCACATTGGTTAACAATGCATAAAATGTATTCTATTTCTGCATCTAAATCCACAATTATGGCACTTCAGAATAATTAAAGGAGAAAGATTGACGAGTGGACAACCCCGCAGCTAAATGCTAACCAGAAATCCTGGTTGTAAATTTGGCCATAACACTGTTTCATATAATTGTAAAACTGAAAGATGGAGCTTCATCAGCTGGAAATCCGTCTCACATTGAACCTGCATAATGATAGTAAGAATAAGCCAATCATGGAAAGTATTTAAGCATGAAAATTGGCTCATCAATAATGCAACATGTGTGTTAAGCCAAAATCTGATGGGCGCAGATATACAATTTTATTCCCAATTTATTCATTTAAATTTGTGGATGAGAAAATGAAGAAAAATTTAAAGGCATATTAATGCCTCTGTAGTTACTGGAATAGATCAAAAAGCAGAATCTAATATATAGTTAGCTTATTAAAAAGAAATTCCATATCAGCAAACTGGAGAAGATTTCATTGAAATTAAAATTTAATAAAAAAAGAGTAGTTGCAACTATTAATTTGTGTTAAGCAATTACATAGATTTTAAAGTAGAAACAAGCTATTTGGCCTGTGCCAATCTTTGATGCACAACAGGATCCATGTCCCACTTTATTATCCTCACTCTATCAACGTACCAATGAACACAACGTTATTAAAATACAGACATAAATTATGGGTTTGTTCATTATTCTAAGGTTTTGAAACTAGTCTAGGGAAAGGTAAGGATATAGTCACTAACTGCTGTGCTTACACACCAGCGTCTCAACTAGAATTAAAATAAATGATCGCTGTTCAGTTATTTAAGAAGAAACAATAACAGACAATTTTTAAAAAAGCACCCAGATTATCTGTTTTAAAATGTAAATGGCTTGAAATTGAAAGTTCTCAAAAGCTGCTCTCTCATTAGAGAAATATGACTGAAGGTCACAGTGCCTTCGATAGGAGGTGTTGTTGAGAAGGCTGTGCCTTTATGGCTGGCCTGAGCCAGTGTAGCATTTGAAACTGTGCTGTAGGTATCACTCTGCATTACAAACCAAGCATTTGGCCAGTTGAGATAAGCAATACCCACACAGCACTTTAACAGATAGCAGTGAACAGCCATTGCTAATAAGCCTATATTTATGCTGTATAATAATGTTTTAATCAATGTTTTCACCCATCAGAACCTCTTGGGAAAAGTAGGACTTCATTTGGGCCAGAAACTGGGACACTACCAGATTTTGTTTGAAAAATATGCGCTATATATGATCACTATTAATATAATTTAGAATAACCTAGCACCCTCAATCCCAACAAAATGAGAGAATGGTCAGACTTTTGTAGAGACCAGGGAAGAAACTGGAAATTTAAGCAGATCACCCCTAGAATTGGTTTCGTTATATCTTTCATCTTGTCCTGGTGCTAGCCCCAGGTCTGTTCCGTTATACCCTGTCCTGGTGCCAGCCCCAGGTCTGTTCCGTTATACCTTTCACCTTGTCCTGGTGCCAGCCTCAGGTCTGTTTTTTGTCAGTTAGTTCTTACTTTTGATTAAAATTTGGGGACAAAATTATACCGTAAATAGTTAGCAAAGTTCCATCAATTTATAATCGACTTGGACAATGCAATATTTGGAGCCAGTAAAAACACTGCAAGTTTTCTTCTTGATGTCATTTTACTTGATGGTGATATTCACAATCTTAACTACCAATGAAGTGAGAGACACTGAAGGATTAATATATTGGCACAATCATTAATAATGCACTAACCCAGAAATTGGACAACCACCTGATGAAGGAGCGGTGCTTTAAAAGTTAGTGCTTCCAAATAAACCTGTTGGACTATAACCTGGTGTTGTGTCATGTTTAACTTAACCCAGAATTGTTTAACTAGGAAACAAACTGTCTGGCACAAGAGTTGTAAAGATGTGTTCAGCTTTGTTTAGCTTGCTAGATGAGTGGATAAGCCAAACTGTTCTTAAAATGGAAGAGGGTAATTGTTAACATTTAGAAAATGGGCTAATAAATAATCCATGCTGCTGAAATATTTCATGGTTTCATCAGAACAGCTGCAATCTACCATATAATGGATAATGTATCAATCAGCAAAAATAATTTGCATAAAAATACTATGTCGAAAGAACAATGATTTGCATTTCTATCACATTTTTCATGATGCTATGATGTCCGAAGACACTTTACAGTCAATTATATACTTTTGAAGTGTCGTCATTCTTGTGATGTAAAATATGGGGTCAAAGATTTGTGAGTTCCCCTAAGCAAAAGTGAAATCATCATTTGTTTTATTGATTTTGATTGAGGAAGACACACTTGCAAGAACACTGCAAAAATTAGTTTTGTGCCAAACAGATATTGTGAAGTGATGCAGTTTAACATGTCACCCAAAAGATAAGACTCCTTGAATACTGGACTGAGGTGCCAGCATAGATCTTGGTCCAAATATTCATTCCCGGTTCGGATGACGAGGGGATAGAGAATTCCTGGCTCCACAAAATGTACCTTTAATAATGGCTGCCTACATTTCCCATTTTCAGTCTCAGGGAGTCGGCTGGGTTGTGAGTTGTGTTGAATGACTCGGGCAGAGTAAGGACAGCTATTGGTTCGCTGGGCATAAAGCCTGCCTAGGGTCTTCCAACACTATGTTCAAAGTTTAAGAATAAAAACTAAAACATAAAATGTTGCTCTTACTCTCAGTGCCCTTACTCTCCATGCCGTTTCCATGTCAACCCATGCCCCTATACCCATCGCCATGGCTGCTAATAACCTTAATGCCATCCTATGCCTATATATCCATTTTCCATTGCTCCTCATACTCCCTATGCCTCCTGCCATCCCAGGGGTCTTTGAAGCCTTGAGTCAACTCAATACCCATTACTATTACTAGGCAGATACAAGCCTAGCCTTTCCAACCTTTCCACACAAGACAATCTACTTATTTCAAATATGTCTGGTAAACCTTGTTTGATGTACTTCCAAACAATAGTCGTCTTTCCTTAAATATGGAGACTAATATCATACACAACACTCCAGATGTGAACTCACCTGTGCCCTCTATAACAGGTGTATAGCCTTCCTCCTTTTTATTCAATTCCTCTTGCAATTATCAATAACAACCTGCTCATTTTCCTAATTACTTGCTGTACCTACATCCTAACTTTTTTATAATTAGTGCTTGCAACACTCAGATCCCTGTGCACCTCACAGCTCTGCAATCACTCACCATCTAGGTCATGTGTTCGTTTTTTTATTCCTCCTGCAAAAGTGAACGATTTCACATTTTCCAAACTTATACACCATTTGGCAGAATTTTGTAAACGTACTTAATCTTTTTACATAGCTTTATAGTTCCTTATGTCCTCCTTCACAATTTACTTTTGATTTACCATTGTGTCATCAGCAACTTAAGTAGTCATACCTTCAGACCCATCATCCAAGTCATCTAAATAATTTGTAATAAATTGAGGTCCCAACCTTAATCCCCATGTAACATCATTCCTTACATCTTGCCAATCAGAAGGTATCAAGTTGGTTAGCCAGTCTTTTGTTGATGCTAATATATTACACCTCCCCCCCCCCCCGCCACACCATGAATTTTTATTTTTGATAATAACCTTCGATGTGGCAGCTTGTGGCCTTGTGGAAATCCAAGACAATGCATCCACCAATTTGCCTTTATTCACCTTACTTCCTCAAGGAATTCCAATAAATTTCTTAAACAGGATTGATTTTTTGAAAATCTATATTGACTCTACTTGGTCATCTTGAGCTTTTCTCAGTGCCTTGCTATAACATCTTTAGTGATTGTTTTCGACATCTTCCCATGACTGATGTTATGCTAACCATTCTGTACTTTCCTGCTTTCTCTCTCGCTCCTTTTTTGATTAAAGGTGTTACATTGATTCTTGTTGTTTCATATTCTTTAGTATGACTTAAGATGATGAGTTTAATCTGTAAACTAACTTCTTTGCTGTCTGTTCAGGCACAATAGGCCTCATCAGCATAATGTCTTCCATTGCTGATCGCCATCTGTCATATACTCATAGATGTTACCGCATAGAAGGAGACCATTCAGCCTATCATGTCTGTGTCAGTCAACATCAATCTGCAATAATCCCCACTTTCCAGCTCTTGGCACATAGCCAAGTTTTGTGGTATATGTAACATGGCCTAATATAGAGTAAACCACAAACTGCATCAGCCACTTATCCCTGAAAACCATTGAGTCCCTTTTTGGTCAAGAGTCGATGTACCTCTGTCTTAAAAACATTCAATTAACACAGTCGGTTTATTTTCCTGTTATTATCCATTCTCTTGAAATGTAATTGTTGTGAAGAATTTAAAGAGGAATTGGAGTTAGTGAGGGAAGTGGACATTTGCCAGGTGTTTTCATCTTTCTCGCTCCAGGTACATCTGCAAACCCCCTTCAGCAGCAGTGAGAAAAATTCCATGATTTCTAAATGCAAAATGATTGTCTATTATTTATTTATTTATTTTAACAGATTTGATAATTTGAAAGGTTATAGCTGCCATATGATGGACAGATCAATCTCTCACTTTTTTGTGGAGAATTTCTTTTAGTTTTGAGAAGGCACATCCTTGAAAGTCAAAAACTGAGAACTCACAATTCCTCTGCTGTGAATGGAGCTGAGGTCTTTCACAGAAATGACATAACAGGAAGATGAGGGCAGCTTGTGTGGTGAGCAGGTTGGACAGTGTTGAGATTGAATAACATCACCCTCTTGGACTGATGGCGATTGTGGTACATACAACAACTTTGTGGCCTCTTTAAATCAACATGTATTGATTCACTGCTCCAGTAAAGCTTTGAGTTGCAACATCTTTTTTTATTGGAACTTTACCACAGGGGCAAAAGAATATGGAATGAATGAGGGTGGGAGGTATAAAGAATATAATGCCTATTTTGTTCAATTTTGCTTTTGCAATACATATTGTACTGCTACAGTGTATGCTCTATCTTGCAGGGCAGGATGAGGCAAATTATAAAGCTTGAGGATTTTTTATTAAACTATACTCATTTTATTTTCAGTAGTAGATCCCCCAAGGCAGTATTCCCTCTTGTTCCTGGCCCTTGTCAAGGAAATCTCTGAGAGCACAATACAACAAGCTGCCATGGAACAGAGCTGCTGGACATAATCGGAGCTGGTATTAGGATGAATTGGGTTTCCTCCAGATGCTCTGGTTTCTCTCACAATCCAAATATGTGCAGGTAGGTGAATTTGGCCATGGTAAACTACCCATAGTATTCAGGGATGTGTAGTTTATGTGTATTAGTCAGAGGTAAATATAGGATAATAGGGTAGGAGAATGGGTCTGGATGGGTTGCTCTTTGGAGGGTTGGTGTAGACTTGTTGGGCCAAAGGGCCTGTATCCACACTGTAGGGAATCTATGATAAAGTAAGGCTTCTGATTCTATGAAAATAAGAGATAAACTGAAGTTATTTTGGTTTGATGTTGGGATTGGCGGCATTCTGGAGATTAAGGCTGGGGAAAAGATGTTGGGATTAAGAACAGGAATGTAAGTATGCATGGGATTGATGTCAGGCCAGAAGGGAAGATGTCTTACGGTCTAAAGTCGTAGGGCATTCTTATGATGGGAGTAGAGACATTACTGTAAACTACTGTGGAATTCTTTACCAGACAGGTCTGTTGAGGTTGGGTCTTTAGGCTGATATAGACAGATCTTTCATCAGTACAGAATTCAGGGGTTATAGGGAAAAGGCAAGAGAGTGGAGTTGAAGGTTACCAGATCAACTAGAAGAAAGTGAGAACTACTAGATGCTGGAGATTAGAGTCGAGAGTGTGGTGCTGGAAAAGCACAGTGGGTTAGGCAGCATCTGAGGAGCAGGAGAATCGACGTTTCAGGCATAAGTCCTTCATCAGGAATGAGGCTTGTGGGCCAGGGGGCTGAGAGATAAATGGGAGGGGGGTGGGGCTGGGGGGTAGGTAGTTGAGAGTGTGATATGTAGATGAAGGTGATAGGTCAGAGAGGAGGGTGGAGCGGATAGGTGGGAAGGAAGATGGACAGGTAGGACAGGTCAAGAGGGTGGATTAACCCTAATCTCATTGAATGGTGAGGCAGACGCAATGGGCTGAATGGCCTACTTCTGCTCCTATGTCCTTTGGGCTTATTACTAGGTTTAAGGCTTGGACAGAAGCTAATGAGAGTAGTAAATGTTTGAGCCATGCCTTAGACATTGTAATTGATTTTCATCAGAATTGTTAGGTGGAAGAGCATCATAGGCAAATTAAAGTGTTAACCCTGCACTCTAAATGATACTGCAGCCTTCACATTTTGGTTTGGCTACCAAATAGGTGCCACAAATGTCCACTGGATACAGCAGCATGTAAACTGAAGTCCAATAACATGAATAGATTTCATTGTTTTAGAGGTAACAGGATAGAGTTTTACCCAACCCCCTGAGGATTGTGAGTAGGATAACGGGAGGCCTGTATTGTGTCAGTTCCAAGATGTAGTCTTGGGGAACTTTCCCAGCAGTCAGATATGAGACAATTTGATTGCTCACTCCATGGGGTTGGAAGTAAGTTTAGCCTTAGACTGGGTACATTCGCTAACAAGAGGAATGGTGTAGATGCTTTGAGTTTAGAGTCATGCCTTAGACATTGGAGTAGCTTCATAGAGGCAGTCTTTGAGGAGCAGCTCAGTTGTCCATTGGACTCAATATCTCCATGGTCCAATGAGGGATTGAGGACTGGACAGAAAGCCTCTGCAGCTGTAACAGTAATTTCCTTTCTGACCCTCAACATCCCCTTAACATTTTAACTTTTATTTTATTTACCTGGATGAATCTCAATACCTCAAATTTTTTATTAATCAGAGTATGGTACCTCTATTGAAGGACAGTGCCACAGGTGGTAAGACACACACCTGAGACATGGTGTCTTCAAGGAGTGAAAGTGCAAGTGAATAGGGATGTGGCTGTGGGGTTGGAGGGAAGTGTGAAGGGGTAGTTGACAGCAAAGGCATGAAATGACACTCAGCAGAGTCTCCTTTTTCTGCTACTGAGTTTCAGGATGAGGAACTAAATATCTTTTGTTGAGAAACCCTCCTCTGGGAGCCTACACAAATGGGTTTTTCTATCATGCACCCTGGACTTAATATAAATTGCAGCTAACAGGAATATTTATGTGGGCATTAATTGCTTACTTTTGGGCATCAATTGGCAGGAAACTACACTGGCTTATTTAGGGTGGTGATGAGAAAATAGTGGGACCTCCATCTTCCACCTCCTGCCTTATTAAGTGCACCCTCCTTCAGCAAACACTCCTTAGAGAGTGCATTAAATTCCAGCCTGAGTATTGGAATAAGAAGTTTCTGCCCACTTAATACTTGGTGTCAATGTCCTAACCACTCCGTAAACCTCTCCAGTAAGTTTTTCAATGAATCAGTCTCCTTCTGGCCCTAGATAAACATTCATCCCACGCCACCTCACTCCTTTAGTAAGCATTCTAAGCATCCTACATTTAGTGAAGTGGGTACATCACCCAATGCCATTCTTGGGTGCTACGGACAAGTCAAACATTCATTGCCAATCGCTGATAGCCCTGACAAGGTACCAACACAAGTGAGCCAATTCAGAGTGCAACTAAAAGAAAAACATTAGTTTGGAATTGGAATCAGAGATTAGGTACAGTCAGCAGATTCCTTTGGGAAAAGTCAGTGGGTGAGTTAGGTTTTTAATGGCATTTAAAATAACATTCTGGTCTCTTTTACTGATTACAATGAGATTTGACATTATGCTCTCTGGATTACAAGTGCAGGAACACAATTGCTTTACATCTGTATCTTTAACAGACAATGAGGAATAATATTATGAATTGGAAACTAGTGCCTCCTGAACTAGAAGTTCTTTTTTTCTCCTCCAAGGTCTACTACATGTTAGCATTCCATGGAGTCAGATTCAAGTTAGATTCAGGGAAGTGTAATCCTCAGAATACTCGCACAGAGAGACACTGATGCTCAGTTATTGTGCTAACCTAGCTGAGCTAATTCATCTGCAATGGCTGATCGAGGACCGCAGCTGTGGGAATAGCTGTGGGAGCCATTACAAAGCATGTCCCAGGCTTTTAAGCCTCAGAAAGTCTGGTGGAGTAAGTGAGGACTACAGATGCTGGAGATCAGAGTCAAAAAGTGTGGCACTGGAAAAGCACAACAGGTCAGGCAGACATCTGAGAGAGCAGAAGAATCAATGTGTTGGGATGAAGGACTTATGCCTGATATGTCAATTCTCCTGCTCTTTGGATGCTGCCTGATCTACTGTGCTTTTCCAGTGCCAATTTTTTGACTCAAAAACATAACTCTCACAAGAGCGTCATGGTGGCTCAGTGGTTAGCACTGCTACTTCACAGTGCCAGGGACCTGGGTTTGATTCCAGCCTCAGATGACTGCCTGTGTGGAGTTTGCACATTCTCCCAGTGTCTGTGTGGGTTTCCTCCCACAACCCAAAGATGTGCAGGCTAGATGAAATGGCTGTACTAAATTACCCGTAGTTTTCAGAGATGTGTAGTTTAGGTGCATTAGTCAGGGGAAATGTAAGGGAATGGGGTCTGGGAGGGATGCTCTTCAGAGGGAGGGTGTGGACTTGTTGGACCAAATGGCATGTTTCTATGGATTCTATGGTTTTGAGAATTCTATTCAGTTTTAAGTGGGCATGTTCTTGGTGACAGAGGAGCTTGCTTTTGGGAAGTTAGAGCATCCTGCACTAACCCTGGTCGCATTTTAAAACTTATATAGAATATTGTAGATTTTTGGGACAATTATGTTAAGTCTTAATGTTTTTGGGCCACACATGGTTAAAATCAGCAAATGTTCCTCCTTCCAGTGATGAATTCTGCGAGAAATAAGTGCATCATTGGCAGGAGAGAACATGAACAAGGTGACCTTATCCTTCCTTCCCTGTTGTAAGAGGGAAGAACAGCGAATTTGACAAGTTATCCATAAGTGGCCAGGGGCATGGAACTCAAGTCTATCTAAACTAAGCACCTTGAGGAAAGACAGAAAAAAAAAAGCTGAGTCAAACATTCTAAGATCATTGAAGAAGATGGTCATCTATATAATGCTGCTTACTTGTTGCATCTGTCAATGTGAGCTTTTTCCCCACTCTCCTCCCACAATCATTTCTAATAACATATCACAAAAGTCACAAATCTTTAGTGTCAACAGACTGAAGTCTGGCTCCTGCCATACAGGCATGATGAAAGACATCAACTTAATGTACTTGTTTTCTTCAGAAGTATTGGCATGCTGCCAAGAATGAGTAATGCTCTGTAAAAATGTGGAAACTTAAAAGTAATCAACCATTTTATCAAATGTGACTCCTCTATTTCCATCCTGTTGATGAAAACAACTATTTTTCATCCTTTATTTGCCCCATAATGTAAACTTACTAATTTTAAAAATGTTGAATCTATTACTTTCGTACCTATAAATGTAATATTTTTATCTCTCACTTTGTTGCATCCTTTTGTTCCTCCCATTGATTCACATATTTTGAGAATTTAATTTATTTCTTTAGCTACTGTTCTTTTAAATGACAGACAAAGCTGACATAACAAATCATCACCTTCTTTTACTTTTGATTGTTTTACAAAAAGTCACTCCAATTTGCTGCAGCATTTACCATAGATGTTGATTCATGCTGGGGTCCTGTTTCATGAAATTGTGACTATTCAGGAAGGTTAAGACGGATGGAGAAGAATACAGGTTTTCTGAATGGATAAAAATTGAGAACAAAATTAAGACCAAAGATATAATAATCTTAAAGTATGCCAATGGTGTGGTTTCAGCAAGAAAAATGAAGCAAACCCTAGGAACTTATTGAAAAGGTTCAAAAAATCGCATGATAACAATTTTCTTAAACTGAACAAAAGCAAGACAAAGAAATAGTTACAAAATTTAGAAAGAAGTCAGTTAATGTTATTGCTCCTGTGAAAAACCATTGTGTTGTTACAGCTAGTCTCTGGTTAAGGGTATTGCATGGGATATGGTCAAAATGTTCACACTCCCAGGTAGGGAAGGATGAACTGGCACCTCTTCTTTACCCCTCTCTCAGTTGGTTGTAACAAAGGTTAAATTAAAAAGGATCCGTTTCCTTGGGGAGGATTTTTCCCAATCCAAGTATATTTATATTTTAAATGTAGTCAAAGTAACCAGGCTTTTGAAGTTTATTCACCCCTGAAGGGGAGAAAAGATCATGAAACCTAACACATATAGATAGATAAGAAACAGGAAATAAATAAAAAGGCGACAATTAAAAAGATATACAAATCAGTCTCTAGGTTTCATGAGGAGTAGATGACAGACGATGCAAACAGTAATCCGGGTGATATCTTCACATTAATATTGCAGGTAAAACAATTGATTTTGACAAGTTTGGGAGTGAGTTGATAGTCTTCTATTCTGTTTTCTTCTCCAATGGTGACTTTACCAGCTTGTGCAGCTTCTAGCAATTCGAACAAGAACTGGGCTATCTTTACCTGAGGTACAGTATTAGCTAGTAGCTGTCCCCAAGCACACAGCACACTGATCCACAATAGCACATCAGCCCAATACCATGGGCAGACCAGATTGTAGCACAGTTGCACTACTTGATAAAATTAAAGGGCTGAATCTGACCTTTTGGCTAAGTGCAGTTGGTTTTTAAACTACTTTCTGTAAATCCGTGAAAGGGAATAAAATTATGGAGCATGGAACAAAGCCCAAAAGGAGAGACATTTCTGTCAAAAGAAATAGTTAGCCCGTCATTATCTCTGTTGCCACAGGAGATCATAGTCCAGTTTGTTCTGAGTACTATCTCTGTCTTTGAAGGAAAAACTGTTCAAAGTTACCATGGCACCTTCAGTTGTGACCTTCCATGATTCCACTTAGAAATTTACATCTGCAGTCATTGAATTTACATCTGCAGTCATCTTCTGGTATGACTTTTAAAAGACATGTTGTAATTAAAAGTTCAAGATGAACATAAGTAATTCGTTTTTATAATCATGGCAATGTGGACATTAAAGTAGTTATTCATTGTGTGCATCTTTTATTAAAGTGGAAGATAAGAGAACAATGCACCGATATGGTGAGCAAAGGATATGCACGATTGCACTCCCTGATAAAATTCGTTGATTATTCTACTTCCATTGTGATAATTTTAATACAGGTGTCAATTAAAGCTACATTAAAGTTTGTAAAAATGCCTTTGAAAAATTCATCCATGATCTTTCTCAAATTTCTTCTTGGATTGCAGTCAATTGTGTTGTAATATTTGCATAGTCAATTGTATTTGATTGTCCACAGATGTGCAGGTTGGGTGGATTGCCCATGTTAAATTGTCCACAATGTCTGAGGATGTGCAGGTAAGGTGGATTAGCCATATGAAATGCAGGGTTACAGGGATAGGGTAGGCAGGTGGGTCTGGGTGAGACACTCCCAGAAGGTCAGTGTGGACCTGATGGGCCCAATGGCCTGCTTCCACACTGTATGGATTCTATGACTGGGAATAATGTGTTTGAGACATTATTATGTTTGCTGATGCCTAATATGATCGGGGCAATTAATAAATTGGAAATTGAACCCTGCTTTGTAAAACTGCTTAGCTGCTCTTTCAAAAAGCCAGCACAGACATAATGGGTGAAATAGTCGACTTCTGTTCTGGCTGTTTCCATGATTCTGTGATTATGTTCAGCGAAGTTGGATCAGTTATGGAACATGGATGTGGTATACATTTCCCGTAATGTGGATAAACATAGGGTAACAGAGAAAGGATGACTAACAGGAAACATGGGGAAATTGAAATGGTCTCCATATTGAAAAGATTTTAAATGCATTTATTAATCATACTTGAATGCATTTGTTCAGCTTGATGCAATTAGCAATGTGGGAAGTTGGATACTGGGCGTATCTAGAAGATGTTGGATTACGACACTTCACATGACATTCTATAGATCATTGGTGAGACCATATTCTGGGACATGGCAAGGAATATTGAGCACCGGACTTTGAAGAAGGTGTAGCTGGATTATAAAAGCATTCACAGAATGGGGGAGAAACAGTTTTCAGCCTTTTAAGGAGCTAAAACATGAGGAAAAGCTCAAGTGACTAAATTAATTTTTGATGGCAGAAAGATGATCATTAGAGCGATGATAGATTTCTTTGTCAATATATATAAAGTCGATGTCAAGAAGCTATTTAACTTGGAAAATTAATGTAAAGTCAATGGATTCACAAGCTATGAGCAAATTTAGAGTCTGCGAAAAGTTATTATCTCCCATAAAGGAAATTGACACAAGGTCAGTCAACATCTTTAGAAGGGTCAGGACCATGTTGAGAAGGGAGATCGAAGGATGTAAAGATATTAGCAACACGAATTGGTTCTCTCAGTGAGCTAAGGAGAATTTAATGACACTAAATATAATGAGTCAATAGATAATCTTTAGGTGAGGATGATTCAAATTGATCCTGGAATAATCAACAATGGGGTTTCAGACTTTCTGATATTCAGACTATGCATTCTGTGCAGGTGGTAAATCTAATTTGATGTTAAGCATCTTCCAGCATATCACTGAGGTAACCAGTATTCTTGAATGAGCCTTGTCAGGGAAATGTCTGTGGCCCATTTTATCACAAGAGTAACCCAACCGACTCTGATTGTGTTTTGTCTTAGTTGATGTCCTCAAATGCAAATTGTGCAGCAGGAGACACATATATTCATCATTCTCACTGATTTTCCTTTCCTATCTTGAGATTTCTGAGATCAGTTCTTACATAGCCATTGTTTTAGTTTATATTAATGAATGCAGTAGAGATGATGAATTGATATTTTTCTACTTTATATGGCTGTGTTCCACAGCATTTAATAGCTGATCTGTTACAAATATCGATATTAATAATTCAATATAAGTCTGTGGTCTAAACATTGTGAATTTAAGTTTTACAATAAGAATTAGAACACACAAACCAAAGAAATTAATGTTGTGTTATTAGTAGTGCTCTCTTTTAATTGAATTGTATTCAATTCTAGTTGCCACATTACTAGAAGATATGGAGGGTTTGGAGAGAGTGCAGAAAAGTCTTACCAGGATGCTGCATTGATTAGAGGGTATGAGCTATAAGGAGAGGCTGGACAAACCAGGGTTGCTTTCTATGGAGTGGCAGAAGCTGAGGGGAGATAGAAGTTTATAAAATTATGAGAGCCATAGATAGAGTAGGCAATCAGAATCAGAATCTTTTTTCCAAGATATAATATCTAATACTAGAGGGCATGCATTTAAGGTAAGAGGGGGAATTTCAAAAGAGATGTGAGGGGCAAGAAATGGAGAGATGTGGACCAAGGGCAGGTAGAAGGGATTAGTTTAATTTGGTGTCATGTTCAACACAACAGCTTGGGCCAAAAGGCCCATTCCTGGGCTGTAGTGTTCTATGTTCAATGTTCTATGAATTGCTAAATTGATGACTGGCTGATCTGGTCCAGTACAGTACTTTGGGCGGATACAAGAATTTCAGAAAGAAAAAGATGTTCTCTTGACTTCTGCCTCAAACCAACGACGCTAAAAAAACAGAGCAACAGAACATTTGAATCATTGTTGTTTATTGGAACTTATTGCGCACAGAACAGAGTGAAAATGTTAACCTAATAAGTCATTCACTTGAGTCAAAGTCTTTAGAAAAGGAAGGAAATAGCAAAAGGAATATTGTGAAATGGAACATTCCTAATGGAAAGATGCAATGGTGAAGCAAGGAAAAAATCTTTTCACTCAGTGATTAGTTTGGGTATTGAATGCACTGGAAGTGTGGCAGAGGCAGGTTCAATCGATACATTCAAATGGGTATTGGATGGTACAAAATAATGTGCAAGGGAGAAAGCTGGAGATTGTCACTTGGTGATGAGGTTCATTTAATGAGGCAGTATATGCACAGAGGACTGAATGGTCTCTTTTTGTATTGCAGCACTTCTTTGATAATTACTTTCATGTAACAGATCGCAAGTTTTCTGGAGGCACTCAGTGAGGAACGAAGTTTGGAGGAGTTCACCAATATCATGCTGGCTCTTGCATGTGTGTGTAAGGCTGTCTTCATGAATAATTGGGTGGCTTCCATGGAGACCAGATCTAGCACACTCAGTGTCTGCTGGTCATCTGCACCAGATCTGCACTCCACTCCTTGTGCCATTGGTATTCAGAATCATAAGCAAGGCAATGAGCATCAGGGAGTATTGACCCCACTCCAGATGATACTTCCTTATGGCGTCCTCAAAGCACTGGGCATGAAGGCTTCTGATAAGGGGAGAAGTAGGATGGTTCTAGATGGATCATTAACATTGTATACCTAATTCGGAAACAAAAGTTATTTGGCGCACACAAAGATTGTGAGGTTGGGATGCAGAATGTGATTTTCTTCTCTCAATCCAAACCCTACGTTATCCAAGAAGGGCAGTGTGTGCATTTTATAGCCCAACATGTGAGGTAAATAGATCTGAGACCTTGTGCAGTCTATATGGAAAGTTTATGAGAATCATGGAACTGAGGTAAAAGTTTACACCTCGTGTGACATTACTTGTGCTTCACCATTATCACTGGGATTAATTTGCAATGTTCTGCGACGTGGTGCGGTTGCTTGTGATCTGGATTTGTAGTTGACATTGTTGCTCACTGCATGAGGTGCACAACTGGATTTCTGTAATAACAGATAAATTGAACCTATGCTGAGCCTCTGATTATTGCAACTTTCTCTTGAAAGGCCTCACATTACTTAGAAAAAGAAGAAACAAATTACACCACCGACTCTGTATGTGATGGCCATTTTAAATTCCAATTATGCCCTTGTGATTTGGATGAAGATGAAAGGTGACACAGAATAGAGTGAGTTGAAAGACCAGTGTCTCAATCTACATGGCACCATCCCCCAAAACCTCCATGCTCCTATCTGCTTTTCCTCTCTGTCTAAGTTATTGGGTTTGATGCTCCTCAAAGTCTTACCCAACTCTTTCATTTAATTCTTTATCTGCCCACTCTTCACCAACTCTTACCCCACTCATGCCAAGTTCCAGCTTAGTCATGCCAACTATTGTTATGCACAACCCCTTACCAAAGCCTGGGCAGTGGTAGCCATTAAAGATGCCACTTCTGCAGCCCTGATGCCATCCCATGCTCTATCATCTCTCACCCTTATATGTTGACAATTCATAGTTATCCCCTCTGCATGCCAGCATGTTACCTCAATTCACACATTTGACCTCCCCCACTTCTCTGCTACAACCGACCCTGATAATCCCGCCTACCCCCAGCACCCACTTGACTTTCAGACAGCATATCTTCTGCACTGACTAGTGTCCATGCTCATAATTGACTTGGAATGACAGCTCTAACTCATGACCAACCAAATCCTTGACTGATATCTGTGTAGATCTTCCCTAATTTACTACTAATCCCTCGACTGGTTGCCTGGGGCCTGTAGGCCAGATTGTGCACCACTCTCCGGACTGCACTGAAATGGGCATTTGACCCTGAATGCCTAAATGGCCAACTGACTGCATCTAAGCCCCTGAACTGGCATTGATCACATCCTTGACTAATTTTGTCAGTATCCTCTGCCAGGTGACAGTTCTCATTGACTTCATTGAGGACCATTTCCCTTAGATATTGAGATGAGAGCATTTGTAAAAGGAGATTCGTGTGTTTGCTGAATGCGCTGCTGGCACATTTTGTGTGTGTGTGTGCAGGTGCGCGCGTTGACATTTATACACAGTGTCATACAGCAATATCAGCCCCCGTGAACTGATCATGTGTGGCATAACTGTCAAGCTGCTTGGCTTTGTGGCAGTGCTAAAAGATAAGAATGCATAAGGACTATAAGCCTTCAAGTTCCTGTTGGGGGAGTAACGTGCAAAAAGGCAAAGCTGAGATCTTATGAACATGGAAGGAGGCTCAAAGTGAGTCAGTGCTAAGAAAGAAAACAAGGAGCTCTGAGATGCACCCAGTTCTGATTGGTGAGATGGGTGTCTATTCCTGTGTGCAAATGGCCTGGTTAACTCATTGCAATGAAAACAGTCAGTGAGCTCCAGAGCTCAGTACTGCAGTGTCGAAATGTATAGTTTAAGTGACTCAGTGATGTGCCATGATAATGTGGTGAAGCTAATGCTCAGCTGATGTCCAAGTTCATAGACGAAGGATGCGGACAACATCTGGAGTGTGCCCTGTGGTTTTGCAGAACGCTAGCCAAGATGGATACCCAGGAAAAAAAAACAGATAACTTGCAGCTGCCGGATCAGATATTTATGACAACAATTCTATCCATCTGATTCCTCTCTGCTGCCTAGGAAAATGTTTTCAGGATGGCAGTTGGTGACTTGAGTTCTGCAGGGGCCAGTGTTAGGACCACAAATATTCACATTATAGATTAACGATCTGAATGAAGGAATGGAGGGTATTGTTGCTAAGTTTGCAGATGGAAAAAAGGAATGTGAAAGGACAAAGAGTATTGAGGAGGCGAGTAGGGTGCAGAAGGACTTGGACAGACTAGGAGAGCAGGCAAAGAAGTGTCAGATAGAATACGATATGTGTAAGTATGATGTTTTGCACTTTGCTAAGAAGGATAGAGGTGTGGACTATTTTCTAAGTGAATAAAGGCTTTGAAAATCTGAATCGCAAAGGGACTTGGGAATCCTGGTTCAGGATTCTCTTAAGTTTAACATGCAGGTTCAGTTGGCATTTAGGAAGGCAAATGCAATGTTGGCATTCATTTCAAGAGGGCTAGAAAACAAGAGTAGCGATGTACTGCTGAGGCTGTATAAGACTCTGGCCGGATGGTACTTGGAATATTGTGAACAGTTTTGGACCTTCCATCTAAGGGAGGATGTATTGGCATTAGAGGGGGTCCAGAGGAGGTTTACAAGAATGACCCTGGATTGAAAAGCTTGTCATAACAGGATCAGTTGTGGACACTGTGCCTGAATTTGATGGAGCTTAAAAAGATGAGAGGGAGAACTCATTGAAACTCAGAACACTGGGAGACCTGGATAGAATGGATGTGATGATGTTTCCACTGGTAGGAGAGACTAGGAGCCAAGGGCACAGACTCAGGGTGAAGGCATGACCCTTTAGAACTGAAATGAGAAGGAATTTCTTCAGCCAAAGGGTAGTTAATCCATGGAACTCATTGCCACAGAGGGCTGTGGAGGCCACGTCATTGATTATATTTAAATTAGTGAGAGATAGGGTTCTAAATTAAAGGGATCAAGGGTTACAGGGAGAAGACAGGAGATTGAGGTTGAAAAACATATCAGCTATGATTGAATGGCGGATCAGATTTGATGGACTGAATGGCCTAATTCTGCTCCAGAATGTTATGGTCTTAAGGCCTAAAATAGCAACTCAAACATAAAAGAGGCAAGATTAGTTAGTAATGAGATGTTCATTTATGTAACTATGTCCCATGCCTCTCAGTAGCAAGATTATCATCGAGGCGTTAGAGCCTGGAGTGGGGCTGTAGCAGTGGAGAAGGAAAGAATAGATACTCTCTTTGTTATCTTTTCTAAATTTGATTCTAAGTTAATGTGAATGGCACCTATGCAAGTGACTTTTCATTGTATTTTATATTGAATACATGAGACAATAAATGATACAAGTCAATTCAATTCCTCCTTATGTGCAAGGTCATATTTTCCTTTTGCAATGTTGAGAGTTTAATTTTTCCAATCTCAATGTATTTTCCCAACTGAACTTCCTTTGGTCACATCCTCCCTGTGTATCATAACATTGGTCCTTGTATTTGATTGCATTATGCAATAATTTTAACTTGTTTAAGACAACAAAATCTTCTTGTCAGAATACCGAGTGATTTTGCTTTAGTACTCTATACCAGTCAGGCCCTTAATAGCTCAACCTGAAAGGAGGATGGTGGCAATAAATCTACTTGTTGCACCTTTCACCAAGATGCCAGTGGTGAGGATCCATTAGACAACACAACGTGTTGTAATGCTGAGTCTGCAGTCTTGAAATTCTTAGCCCTTGTGGTGCAGTGGTAGTACATCTGCCTATAGATAGAAGGCTTGGGTTCAAGCCGTGGCATAACATCTCTGAGCTGGTTGATTAGAAAATATCTGCATTCTTGAAATGTAGTAAGTGTTAATTTGTAATCCTCACGTGTTTTCGCATGAAGTAAGAGATATCAAAATTGGGTAATTAGTGCTATGAATCTGATTTAGCTCATTGCAACACATTCCTGATTGTGAAAGACCTCACATTCTTTAATTTTCACTTCCAATAGAAATTGTAACAGTCTGAAAATGAATTGTTCCCACTGAGTGGGGAGTAGACAAAACATTCCCATGTCTTTCAGGATTCCACTCTTGGTTAAAAATGCCATTTTTCTGAGGAGGATAAATCTGACCCAATTCAGTCCATGGTCAACCGTAGAATTTTAAGGCTAATTTTCTTCATCTACATTTCCCAGCAGGCCAACCAAAACATCTTAATTCAGATGCAATGGAAAATAAATGATTTTAATTAATGCTCTGAATGATCACACCAACACTTCTTTGATGAACGAGTAACAGTTATATTTGAAGCTTTTAATCTCAAGACATTGAGATGCATTTCAAATGACTATCAAAAAATGTTTCAAGTATTGAAATAATATTTATTTATTGATGTTTAAGATAACAAACTTACAGTTAGTGAATCAACAGTTACCCTAGCCTTTTTATTGATCTTCCACATCTGGAATTTAATTCTTAACATAAATATATATATTACCTGTTAATAATTTCAGAAGCTTTAATAAAAAGCATTGCCATTTATAGTTCCTTCTGGATTAAAGATTTCAGAAAATTTATGGTTATATTTGTGTACTGTGTCTCATGTTACAATTGATAGGTCCCGTAATTACTGTTTGGACTACCAAATGGAGTCTTACTTTTAAAGGAAGGAAAAACATATGTTGAACTAAATATACCCTATATTATACACTCAGGTTATTCTGAGGGATATCACAGCCAAATAATACCTGCAACACGTGTTCACTGTTATCTGGCCAAAGACAAACATTGATTAGGGACAACAAAAACTGCAGATGTTGGATTCCAAGTAGACGAACAGAAGGCTGGAAGAACACAGCAAGCCAGGCAGCATCGGGAAGTGGAGAATTCTCCACCTCCTGATGCTGCCTGGCTTGCTGTTGTTCCACCCTCCAGCCCGTCTACGAAAGACAAACATAGGAGTAGAATTAGGCCATTTGGGCCCTCCATAGGATCATGGTTGATCTGCTTGTGTTTGAATTCCACATTTCCACATACCCCTGATAACCTTTGATTTCACTGCCTAACAAGAATCTATCTGCCCTAAAATATGAATTTGTCTCACACCCACAGCCCTCTGAGGCATAGGGTTCCTAAGTTGCACAACCCTGTGGGAAATAAAATAAACTCTATCATAAAAAAGGAGATCCCTAATTTTTAATCAGTGCACCCTAATGATGTGGTTTCACCAGTATAACTGAAGCATATCACCTTTTTTCTCTTATATTCAATACCCCTCCCAATAAAGGCTAACATTCATTTAGCTTTCTTAATTACTTGCTATATTTTCTTGAAAAGGTTTAGTTATGTATGCATTAGAATGCATTAGGAATTCTTCAACCATTTCCCATTTGAGTAATACTCTTGCATTTTCTATTCAACTAACTGGTCTACAATTCCCTCTTTCAGCTTCACTTCCTTCTTGAATAGAAACTTATCTTTGCTACCTTCCAGTTCAAATTGACCTTTCCAAAATTTGGCGAATTTTGGAAAATTAACACCAACTCATCCATTACCCCATTAGACACCACTTTTAAGACTCTAGGATGAAGTTCCATCTGGACCTATCAATTTGAGAGCACAAAGATGCAGCAGTTTGCTCAGCACCATTTCTCTGATTGTAATTTCATCAAGTTCTTTCTCTTCTGTCTTTGGATTTACAGGTATTACTGTCAATTTTTATGCAACATCTATAGTGAACTAGACTTAGTAAAGTCTAAATGCTATTAACTCCTCATTGTCACTCTCTAGTGGACTGATGCTAATTACTTTTTGCATTTTCAAATACCTGTAGCAACTCTTGCTATCTGTTTTTATTTTTCTTCACTTGATTAATCTTTTAGTCATTCTTTGACAATCTTCAGATAATGTACAATTATCAAACCTCCCAGTCATCTTTGTGCAGTAATATACTTTTACTTTAAAGTTTGATTCATGTCTTAATTTCTTTAATTATCTAAGAATGATGGGCACTTCATGCAAAAGTTTTCTTACAGTGGGAATATCCTTATTCTTTGAATATTATGAAAAGTAACCATAATGTCCACCACTGCTTCTTAATTGATCTACCTTTTACTCTAGTATCACAATACACTCTAGTTATCTCAGATTTCATGCCAATATAGATGGTCTTACTTAAGTTTAAAATACCAGTTTTACTGCCATCTTCTACCTTTCAGAGTGAAAGAATCGCTCATTTTATAGTCACCGGTACTAGAAAGTGCATTTACTCTGAGGTCATTAATTAATTCAGTCACTTTATGCAATACTAAGTCCAGTATAACCTGCTCTCTGGTTGATTCCAGAATGTGCTGCTCTTGAAAAATAACTTAAAAGCAATCTATGAACTCTCAGCTAGACTACTTTTGTCAAACTGATTTTTTTAGTTTACATGTAAAGTAATTCATCTATGATTATTGTTGGACCTTTATTTTATATACCCAATTTTGTTTCTTGTATATTTCTTCCTGCTTTGTGGTTACTCTTAAGGGGTCTGTAAACCACTCCCACCAGTGACTTCTTTCCCCAGTTGTTCCTCATTATCAAATTGATTCTACATCCTGATCTCCTGAACCAAGGTAATCTCCAGTCATTGTATAAATGTCATCCTTGATTAGCAATGCTACCCCTCCACCTTTACCTAGTCTCCTATACTTCTTGAATTTCTTCTTGAACAGAATGTTCAATATTCAAGATGCAACCCTTGTCATCATGTCTTTGTAATGGCTGCCAGGCCATATTCATTTATTTTGCCATGTACTATCAATTTGTTTGCTTAGTTATAAACGCTATGCACCTTCAGATATAGAAATATTAGACTGTCTTCTTATAGTCTTTGTAATCTTCAGTCTTGACTTTTGGTGTACTCTTAGGTTTAATCTCCTTCCTGCCATTCTCTGACTCTCTTTTCCCATATTATGTTAAATGTGGCGAGATCTACAAACAACAGAGAAATAATCAGTTAAGTTTATTTTGGTGGTATTGATTGAGAAATTTTGGGAGAACTTCAGTGCTCTTTTTTCTAAGTAGTGTGGTGAGATCTTTTGCATGGAACTAATTTTGTGTCCTCTACCAGCTCTTGGAAGGCAAAATGGATAGACTTGCAGTTTTTGTAAACCTAGCAAGTCTTAATTTTCCCCTGAAATGTGATGTTTGTGACGAAGAATTTTGTATAATAGTAATCCAGTCGCTTTATGAAAAGCAACTGGTAATAGGTAGAATCTTTCCTGCAGACACATTAAATGCTTTACAAACCAGGAAGAATTCCTCATTAAATATTCATGTTGGATTCTTTATGATTTATGATTTGGATTCTGATAGATTTTGTATGATATGTTCGCTTAAGGTCACTTGATCCCATGTCTAAGATCTTGTTATTAATTTGTGTATAACTATTTGTAACTGTCAATTAAAATATAATGGTTATATATTTTAACAATATACTTTGTACTGGCTTTAGGATTTCATCTCGGCCTTAGGGTTAAAATCTAACTGTTGCAGTAAAGTCTCTTTATCACAGAGAGTTCATTTCTGAGATGCCCTTTTCCAATGATTCTATCCCGTATGTTTAAATAACTCCAATAATTTGTCTCTCTTTGATCTTTTGTCAAAACCAACCACAAAAAAAGTTTAAAGATCATTTACTGCGTAAAAAAATCTCCCAATGTCCTTTTTGCTGAAGAACTGTAAATCAATTTATTTATTTTGTGCGAAATGTGAAGTAAGCAATGCTGACAATATTTGCTTTTGTGCAAGAAATGCATTAAACTGCACTGCAGTAAATTACAGATCTGTGCAAGTAAACGAATAAAACAAAGCAAATGAAAACAATTTGCATATCAAATTCTATGAGGGAGGTGCTTAAAGCTGCAATTTGTTATAGTAAAATATGTTGGCTATAAATAATGTTAAAAATTTTGCTTAATAAAATATGCATGCTAGGAATGACTTTTTTTAAAAGCTATTATCTAATTATTATCTGACAGATACATTTTAAAACAAACAAGCTTTTAAAAGATGATGATAATAGCAGTAATCTATCATTGTATAAAGCAAAGCTTTGAAAATGGATATATGTGAACAGAAGACCTGATAGGAATTTAATGATATTTTGCCCCAGCACTCACTTGCTTTGAAAACATTTTTGCTTTTTAGGATTACTATTCTATATATTTATTAATTGATTTAAAGGCAAGATAGAAATGTGTGCTATCATTAAAATAAAACCTTATCTGCTATAAAATATTGCAGCTTTAAAGACCTTTGTAATATATTAACCCGGGATGAATGGATTTCCATGTGAATTCCTTAGATGTAGCATCACCGAACTGCTCACCATCAACTTTCTTAGGGTCATGATTGATCACAAATCAGACTTGACATGCTCATAATGCCATGGATACTAGAACATGTCAAAAGCTGCGTAGTTTGCAACAATTGGTCCATCTCTTAATTCCCTACAGCTTCTACACAAGGCAGAATCAGGATAGATAGAATAGAATTTTCCTCACCTGTCTTAATGGGTGCAGAAATAGTACCAACACCCAAGAAGTCCAACACCATCCAGAACAAAGATTGGTACCCCATCATCCACTTCAAGCTCATTTCCACCCTTGGCATCTTTTTCTTGATTCTTTCATTGAATGTGGGAGTCACTGGTGAAGCCATCATTTACTGCCTGTCCCTATATGCCCTTGAACTGAGTGGTTTGCCAGGCCATTTCAGAAATCAGTTAAGTGTTAACCACTTCCTATGCCCCTGGAGTCACATGTAAGCCAGACCAGATAAGGATGGTGGGTTTCCTTCAATCGTTAGGGGAAATCTAGAGTAATAAGTGTAGAGGAATGGGTCTGGATGGGTTACTCTTTAGAGGGTCAGTGTGGATCTGTAGGGCAAAATGGCCTGTTTCCATACTGTAGAGATTCTGCTTCTAACTGTAGGGATTCTAATTCTAAATAGCATAAGTGAACCAGATTGTTTTTAATGACAATATTTCCAACACATCATTAGAGATTTATATTCCAGATTTATTGATTGAATCAACATTTCATCATATATTCATGGCACCACCCCAAACATTCTTCAAGGGCACTATTGAAGCAACTTATTGAGGCTGCTTTGGAAGTACTTTCCAAATGCATACCATTGTCAGCTAGAAGGACAATACACTGCTCTGTCAGGAACACAGCAGCTTCTAAGTTTCATTTCAAATCAGATGCCACCTTGATATGGATGCAAATTGCTGATCCTTCATCAACATTGAAGTTATATCTTGGAACTCCTTGTCTAACAGCATTTTGGATGTCCCTCTATGTAATAGGCAGCTAAGATTCAATAAGATAGCACAACACAACCTTCTCCAGGGTAACCATCTTAGGCAATAAATAATGACCTTGCTCCCAACATTGATCTCCCAAGAACAATTTTTTTTTTAACAAATTGAATCAGAGCAGAGCTCTAGTGGAAGTAGAATTCAGAAATTTTGGTTGTGAATGCAAAATCTAAGCCACTGACCTCAAACGTAATTTACTGATGGCATATATTGCTATTGATGGAAGGCATACATTTTCTAGTTTCAAGAAAATATGTTTGCAAGCTGAAACAAACATAAATTCTATGTTTTAGACACAGTGCTCATATCCCAATATTTCCTGAAGCACATGTTGGATCCCTATACACTCTGATGAAATCTTTTAGTCTAGAATAAAAGCAGGATTATTCAGTCTTCGATATGAATACATGAAAAGATAGATCCAAATAAGGATCTGTTTTCCTTTCCCTCTTCTGATATATATTTTAGAATACATTTTGGTACTTTAACTGCAAAATTTTCAGATTCAGGACAAGTAATGAAAAATGTATAAGGCACAAACTAAGAGGGAAGTGAAACAACCTCACTAATAGCCAGGTGATATACTCTACAGAGTCTCAGGCCTTACATTGTATTTGTGATGATTGTGTTAGTGCTGGGGAACATTGCTCACAGTAATGCTTATGGCATTACTAATTTTCCTCAAGAGGCTGACAGAAAAGGCCACATGAGGACAGACAGACTTTAAATAAATTGGAGCAATCGAGCAGAATGCAAAATAGATCCAATTTAACATGTTTGAATTACTACAAACACTAATTTTCACCTTCCTCTCTGGATTTCATACTAATGAATTTTGGAAGTGATAATTATGTCTGCTATTATCTTGTCCATTAGTTCTACATCAATGGCGCCAGCTGCTGAAAAGGGACAAAATGACTATTTAATCATTTCAAAGTCAGCACAAATTCAACAGCATGTAGTCTGATTGCCATTAACTGTGCATGAAATGATAAGACAGTGTGTAGGACAAAACTACACTGTGTAAACAATTAACAATGACAAAAAAGTCTATAAGAGAGCAAAAGAATTACCAGAAGCAATTGTTAATGATGCATTTTGTTGCTGCCTTTGCTTTATTTCCTTGCAGTAATATGTAATTGGTGATAGATTTACAAAAGGGATAGCTGACATTGGCATTGAACAGGTCTTGTTTGGTTCAATTCACATGGAAGCCCATTGATCCCCTAATGTCTTAAATTGAGAAGGATATATAGGCAACGAATTAGAGAGAGAAAGGGAATAAATCTTTAGCTTTCCAGCAGATATTACCAAACCATACTACAGTAATTTCACATAACGAGTGGCATATTAGCTTTCATTAGATTAGAGAAAAAGGTGATTCTGCATTCTTCTGATCTGCACCACAGCAAGGGCAAATATCAATGTCATTATTTGCTCATAGTCTTAATACTGCAAATGGAGTATTTGAGAATCAGAGAGGCAATCACAAAGTGTGTTCTGTAGGTACAAGGCTCACTACAGTTTCAATGTTTATTTCTTCCTAAATATCACCTAACTTTTTAAAACCTGTTTTTTGTCCCTTGTTTCTTCCAGGATAGGTTGATGTGCATGGAGTCTAAACCATATTTATATGCGACTGACTGAACATATCAGCTGGTCTTGTCTTTCCTCTTCATATGATACTTCTCCTATGAAGCAAACATTTGCACACACTATTGAGGGTTTAATGCTGATGTAGTGGCCCCATTTGTTAGATTACTTTTGTGTCCAAATTGAAACAATAATAATCTGAAAAGGAAGAAACTGTTTCTGCAGTATTTTGTGCCTTGCCATTTAACACAATCATAGCAATAATCTGACAGAAAGAGAGTTGGACTAATAGCCCTATGAGAAAATTGGCTCTGTTTCAAAAGTGGAAAGAGAACTTGCAGGGATCTAGCTTTCAAACCACTATTGCCTGCAGGAGTCTGAAACACATCCTTATTTCCACTGGTATCGGGGGCGCCAGCGCATTCCCATCCAGTCTTAGATATCGGAGGCGTGGTATCATCTCCAGATCGTGGGCATGTAAAGCAATATTATCGATGGGACATGGGCAGATTTCAGTTCCATTGATTTCTGTGAGGAAGAGAAAAGTAACTTTAAATTGGTAGATGTTTAGGAAACAAAACCTCTTGCACCAACCTTTTCCACAATTCCTATATCCACTTTGACAGTGGCAAATGTTTATGGAAATGAATCACACTGTCATCACATCTGTTCAGCACTAGTGGGTTATGTACCTCCGAGCTCCTTACCCTGTGCTGCAGTGAAATGTTGCAGCTAACTGTACTTTGCTGTTTCCAAAATTGTTTTAAACTTTGTGAAATGACCATACAAAAATAAAGGAGAATTTAGAGTTTCATATGCTGACTGAATCTCCTCTGACCCTTCATATTTGAAAACTAAACTTGGCATTCAATCATTGTGCAAAATGATTACAAGGATGGGCGTTTCCAAAGGCCACATTTACAAAATACGATTGTAACCTGGGAGAATAGTGTCATCATGTATTGGGATGGCACCATCACATGCAGAATGACATTATCAATTATTTGGATGATATCATCACCTGTGGTGAATTATGACAGAAAGCATGGTGAAGGAATGGACAAAAGATATGTATATCAATTTGACTTCTGCATGCCAATCTCTTTGAGATTGCTGTAGATAGGGAAAGGTTGCCATTGGCATTACAGGCAGGTACCTATGGAATAGTGGGAATGTCCGTATCTCTACAACAGAAGTTGCAGCTTCAAGTCACACCTGCTTTGTAGGTATTTCTAAACAGGTTGAGTTTTGTCTGATCTCTGTATAAACAAGAGTATGCTTTCTTTCACAGGGCACTTGTGGCGCAGTAGTTGTTCCCTACCTCTGATCCAAGAGGCCCCAGTTTAAGATCAACCTGCTTCAGAGGTGTGTAAGAATACCTCTGAGGCAGGTTGATTTGGAAAATATTTACAAATGCACAAATTACCAGGCAGTAAAAGTGTGATGTTGGACAGTGGCTAGATTGTCAAAGAAACGGAGTTGTCCAGTATAAAACTGCATGGAAGGCCACTGTAACAACATATTAATTATTTTTCATTGAATAGATAGGTTAAAATAATTCAGATTCGTGTTTCAGATATAAATAGATTGTTTTGTGCAGGTCTCTGACTTCTTAAACAATATTTGAGGCCATCAATGAAGAAGAGTTTTAGCTTTAAGGTAAGTACAAGATTTGAGTGATCTATTAGCAGGATATTGTCATTTTTGATGTCACAAATCAACTCTGTAGGTACAAATGATGTCAAAATTCATGATGCTTGTTTAATAATGAATCAATATCATCTATTAACTAAAGTACACAATATTACTGATTTTCTTCCATCTAGCCAATTACTGATAATTCCCATTACCTTGCATTAAATTAATTGCTTTACAAGTGTAAATCAAATAGCGACTTAGTGGTAAAACATCTCTGCTGATCCAATAATTTGAATGAAATGTTAAGAGGGAGTATCTTTGATTATCTAAATAATTAAAAGTTCATCAATAGTTCAACAGATATCTCAAAGTAAATTACTTATAATTCTGAATAGTTTATCATATTCTATAGAAATAGAACATTGAAATTGGAATCTGCCAAATAAAATACAAAAAAAAACTTACTATCAATATGGTTGTGGCTGAGATGCAGGTGTTCCAGCCTTGTGCTAAAGGTTGGTATCGAATTGAGATTGTTGTTGGACAGGTGGAGATCTAGGAGAGTTGATAGATTAAAAAGACCATTGGGAATACCTTGGTCTGTCAACTGGTTAAAATTCAGCCTTAAGAAAGCCAAATGATGTAAATTCTTGAAATAGTTGTCAGGTATTTCCTTGATTTGATTTTTATCCAAGAAGAGTTGGAATATATCCTGAGGTAGAGTTGGAGGCATCTTCTTCAAGGAATTGTGAGCCAGGTTGAGCTGCATTAAGCTTTTGAGACCTTTGAATGTATTCTTGTTGAACACACCGTCAGATAGCTTGTTGTGGTGGAGGTCAAGTAAAGTGAGATTCTCTAACTTGCTAAAGGTACCCGGTGGGATTTTGGAGATTTGATTCCTTGAGAGTCGAAGTTGTTCTAGACTAGATGGAAGATTTGGGGGAACTCCATTTAACTTATTTCTATCCATGTACAAGAAAAGAAGTTTGTTCAGAATGTTGAAAACTTGTTTATCAAGTTTTTGGTTCGAAATCCTGTTGTTGTCCAAATTGATCCATTTGAGTTCCGTTGCATTCCTGAAAGCCCGCTCTGGAAGAGCATCAATGAAATTATTTTGGAGATAGAGATAATGGATCCTGGGTGGAATGATGGGGACTATTCTCAGATTGCGACTGTCACAGTAGAGTGCATTGGGATAGTCAGGGGGACAGTTACACTCTCTGGGGCAGTCTGGGAACACAGACACTGGACCTGGGGGGAGAGGTGGTGGAAGTGTTGTGGCATGAAATGGCTCTGTAGGCTCAATGGCAATTGCTTTTCCAGGCTTTGGAGTTTTGGGGAGCTTGGGAAGCTTGGGAGGCTTGGGAGGCTTTGGAGGCTTGGGAGGCTTTGGACGTTTGGAAGGTTTGGCTTTAGGTTGACGATCCTGGCAATGGACCACTGTAGTCAAGATAAGACATATAGAAAGTATGTATCCAAAATGGGTCATGATCCAGATGAACGTTTACCTGAGAAAATACAATTTCCAAAGTTTTTAGAAGAATATCCAATGCAATGAATAAATAAATGAAAAGAAGTGACTGAAACGAAAGTTTTAACTGTGCCTCATAAAACAAACCTGTACACAACAGGGGAATAAGTTTAGGAAAGGGTTCAGATAACACTTTTGCCTTTGAGCTTGAAGGTTGTGGGTTCAAGTCTCACTCTAGGACCTGATGACCATGGATGGACTGAGCATAGTGCAACCTATGAGGTTGTTAGTCAGCCGATAAACCCTTCTATATGGTTCTCCAAAGGAGAAGCAAGTATAAGATACAAATCATGGATGCGCAGCCTAATCTGTTCTGGTAGATCCAGTATTATTTTAATGTTAGTATTAGCTCATTACTTTTAATGCAAAAGTTAAACAACACAGAAAAATCACCACACATGTCTTTTTATAGGAGAAGCTGGTCTCACGATGGCTGGTGGTAGTAAGACATCTACAGCAGGTATTCTACAATGTAAGATTTTCTTCACCTTTCGTAGAACACAATTCCTGGAACTGCCTTGCGCTTTGGTGAGATAGAACCCGAAGTATCGTGTGTAGTTTGGTCTCCTTACCAAAAAAAGGATAAAATTGCTAAAGAAAGAGTGCAATGTAGGTTCAACAGACAGATTCCTGGGATGGCAGGATTGACCTATGAGAAATGTTTGGGGAGACTGGGCCTGTATTCTCTGGAGTTTAGAAGAATGAGAGGCAATCTTGTGAAAACACACAAATTTTTGACATGGCTCAACTATATAGATGTGGGAAGGCTGTTTTCCTTGACTGGGGATTTTGGAAACAAGGGTCAGAGTATCGTAATAAGGGATAGACCATTTAGGCTTGAGATGAGGGAGAATTACTTCATAAAGAGAGAGGTAGTATCTTGGAATTCTCTGTCCCAGAGAGCTATGGAGGCTCAGTTGTTCAACATGTTAAAGCCAGAGAGTGATACATTTATTAGAATCATAGAATCCCTACAGTCTGAAAGGAGGCCATTCAGCCCATTGAGGTTGCACCAACCCTCCAAAGAGCATCCCACCAGACCCTCACTGTATCTTGTAAGCCTACTTTTACCTTGACTAATCCATTTAGCCTAACACATCCGTGAACACAATGGACAATTCCAATGTGGCCAATCCTCCTAATCTGCACATCTTTGGACTGTGGGAGGAAACCAGAACACCCAGAGAAACCCATGCTGATATGGGGAGAATGTACAAACTCCACATCACCCGAGGCTGGAATTGAATTCAGGTCCCTGGTGCAATGAAGCAGCAATGCTCACCACTGAGCCACCATGCCACCCAAATTTCTAGATACTAAAGATATCAAGGGATAGGGGAATAGTGTGGGAAAATAGCATATCAATCAGCCATGGTCTTGTTAGATTAGATTAGATTACTTACAGTGCAAAAACAGGCCCTTCGGCCCAACAAGTCCACACCAACCCGCCGAAGCGCAACCCACCCATTCCCCTACATTTATCCCTTTTACCTAACACTACGGCCAATTTAGAATGGCCAATTCACCTGACCTGCACATCTTTGGACTGTGGGAGGAAACCCACGCAGACACGGGGAGAACGTGCAAACTCCACACAGTCAGTCGCCTGAGGTGGGAATTGAACCCGGGTCTCTGGCGCTGTGAGGCAGCAGTGCTAACCACTGTGCCACCGTGCCGCCCAACAATTGTTGAATTGTTGAAACAGGATAATTGGACTGAATAGTTTTACTTTTGCTTCTGCTTCCTGTGTTCCAAAGAGCCAATTGCTCCTTGTTCAGTGCACCATAACTGGTTGAAGAGTTGGAGGTCCTGATCACCTAGATTTGAAATGTTAGCTTGCTTTCTCTTCATGGATGCTACCTGACCGGCAGTGATCTCCAGCACTTTTTGATTTCAGTTTTAGGTCCTATTGCACTGCCTCAAAACATTTCAATTCAAAATAGAGCACTGCTCAGCTAACCTATGGCCTATCTGTAGTGTCACAGGAGGGGATCCTTTTCAAGCTGAAAAGGTACTCTGTGCTATTATCAATCAAACATTAAGAGTTTTTAAAATGAAACTTTCACTCTGGGATTTTAACAGCGTTTTTGTTTTCACTGGGATTAACATTCTTGCTAAAATGGTGGATAGAAGAGCCAAACCAAACATATGGTGCAGTCATACAATAACATTATGTGAAATAACTCCACAGAGGGCAGTATCCTGAAACCGAGTCCCCTTTTATTTACACAGAGAATCCTTGGCACTAATCCAGCTCCCACAGAGCCAGCTCTTAGTGTGCACAGGATGTCTGACACTCATGTTCTTTTCGGTCAGCCAGGACTCATTGATTGGACCAAATTAACAGTTCCAATTAGGAACTCATATTCTATGAGGTCTACCTGACTGACCTCATTATAATCACCATATCTCTCCCCATCTGAGTTCAAGGATGTAGGCCCATTTTAAAAAAAAATTTTTTTGTAACTCCTCCTGGGGTGTCTTAGCACTGGGTCAAGTTCCTCTAACTCTGCCTCTGATACGGACGGAGTGTAATGCACAGGAGCTCACCTCTTGTGCCTGGAGTGTCTCAGAAGAAATTCATTCTCTTCTCCAGGTGACAATGGCAACAAGGCAGCAGCATCTACCATGTCCATCTCAGATTCCGACCTACCTTCAATGCTTGACAGAGATGGAGAACCCACTGGCTCCAGACCAGTAGAAAGGCTATCAAGTATTTGGGCATGTTTTGCTCCCATGCCATTTGCAAGTCTGCAGCTTTCATATGGTCCATGTGTATGTTTTCGGACTGTCACACCTACCCAAACTTTATTCATCACTGGACCTGACCTCACTCCGGCCATGCTTCTTACCCATGCAGGGCCATTCCCTTGGTTCCTACACCAAACCTCATCCCCTCAAGTATACTATCTCTCTCATTTAGCGGAATCTTGTGTCCACCATTGGTGTTTTTGATTTCATTTTACCCTTTCTCCCAGTCCAAGAAGATCAGATTTAACTTGGTGTGGAGTCTTTTCCCTGGCTCTGCTGGAGCTATCCCTGTAGTTGCATAAGTGATGGTCCTGTAATCAATTAAGGACTGGGACAGTTTGGAATCTAGTGAAGCTGTAGGCAGTTGCTTTAAGCCTGCCTTCAAAGTTTGGACTGCTCTTTCTGCCAGACCATTGTACAATGGCTGGTTTGGAGCTATCGTTATATGTTGAATACCATTCAACTTTAGGAACACTCAGATTTCCTGCCGATAAATCATGGCCCATTATATTAAAAAAACGAACAAAGAAAATTTTCAGCCCAGGAACAGGCTCTTTGGCTCTCCAAGCCTGTGCCAATCTGTGACCAACTCTTCTGGAAGTCTGTGTGTTTCAAAAGATGTGTGTGTTTTTTTTCTATCATTGTCTCTGTGTTTAATGAATGAACTTTATGCACATCCAGTCACTTAGAGTGTGTGTCCACAGTGACTAGGAGCATTGACTGCATGGAAAGACCTACATAGTCAATGTGTAACTGAGTCCAGGATTTACCCACCATTCCCATGAATGTGGGGGGGGGCTGCTGATGGTAATTTTTATCCTTGTTGGCACTATGGGCACTGGCCCATCAATGCAGCTATGTCTGCATCCTATACTGACCACCAAACATAACTTCTTGCCAGTATCTTCATTTTGAAAACCCCTGGATGACTCTAGTGGAGTCAGCCAGTATGTGGTGGGAACCTTCACTCAGGACAATCACATGCCCTCCTCTACTGTGAGCTGGTCTCTCTGGGTCCCAAAAGGTTTCAGTTCTGGTTGTGACAACTCTTTGGTTTCCCATATCACCATGAACTGTCTCAGTTTTGCCAGAACTGGACCTTTCTGATCCAAGGTCTGATACTTCCAGTCACAGCTGATAATATGTCGAGATAATTTAAAACTTTTATGGATTCTTCCAGTGATGGTACTACAGGTGGTGCATCTGCCAGCGGGAGGCAGCTCAATGCATCCATATTTGCTACGTGGCCTTCCGGATGGTGTTCCAGCTTGCAATTATACACAGTTAGAAGTAGAGCATGCTGCTGATTTCAACCTGAAGCTATGGGTGGTCGCTGCCTTGCCCTCTTTAAAAAGACTTAGCAGGGGTTTGTGGTCCATTATTATTCAGAATTTATGTCTGTAAAGGTATAGGTGGAACTTGTTGAAAGAAAATATGAAAACCAAGCCTTCTTTCTCTATCTGCGCATACTTTCTCTCTGCATTAGCCAAAGTCCTGGATACGTATGCTATTGGCCATTCCTCTTCATTGTGTCACATGTGAGCCAATGCTTCCCCAATGCCTTACAGGGAGGCATCTCATGTCAACATCAGACCTCGTTTAGAATTATAGCGTGCCAACACCTTGGAGGCTGATAGCTGTTTCTCCACTGCCTGGGAAGCTATGGCTTAGCAATGTGACCAATTCCAAGGCTGATTTTTTTTTTTAAAAGAGTCAATGCAAAAGTGCCAGGATGGAGGCTGGGTTATGTACACACTTTCCGGAATAATTCACCAGCCCAAGGAAAGACCTAAGCTCTGGTACAGACGTGGGGACTGGGGCAAATATATTGCCCTCACTTTTTCTTCCACCGAGTATAATCCTACTCTTATTGCCAGTGAAATAACTCCATAGAGACCAGTATCCCATCACCAAGTTGTCCATTATTTATACATGGACAGTCCTTGACACTGATCCAGCTCCCTCACCGCCAGCTGTCAGACTGTCAGGATGTCTGATACATGTCTTTCTCTCTGTCAGCCAGAGCTCTCTGATTGGGGCTGTTAACCTGGTCCAATTAGGCAACACATATTCTGTGAAGTCAACCTGGATGACCTCGTTACAATCACTAACAATAAAGCTTGGATATGATAATGCATGATGTAAACAGTTGCACAAAATGCAAAAATGAAGATCAGAATCATTGAAAAAGACTTTAACATAAACAGCTCTCGCACATAAAACATATGCAACAGAAATTGCACCTTTTTGAAATCCAAATTACTGCGCACAGTTCAACACTTGTGGCATAATGACAGACTACTAAAAAATATATTATTTTCCAAATGATCTCACTCTTTTACTAAGTTGGACTGATTAATTCCTCCTGGCTACTCTGAAAAGCTCAGTGAGTTCACACTGAAGGATTCTATTTAGAATTGAATCAGTTTTGGTCAAAGAAAGAAACCAAGAGCATATGGTGCATCACTTAGAATCTTTCAAAGCTGCTGAAGTAGTTGTATGCACAGAATGAAAATGGGAATTATATTACCATAGTGCACTCTCTGTCATCCCTTTGGCAGTGCATTGCTGGCATCGTTTGTGTTTTACTCTTAGTAGAGATGAGGTAACCAAAGGTAGAACAGCATTGTTAAATAATATCTAACAAATATTGTAGATGCTGGAAATCTGAAACAAACAAAGAACTGAAAATACTGACAACACAGTATGGCTTCAAGCTACATTTGGTGGTGCCTCTACCCATTATACAAACAGGGGAGCCAAAAAGTCTGGTCATCTCTCAGTAGTGGGTTATGAAGTAAACATTGGACATGTTAATAAGAGAACTAATAGGAGCTGAAACAGAACTCCTATGTTTGTTCTTTTATTGTAATGATATTGGCAGCATGTATAGGCCAGGCAGCAGAGTAGTTACTCCAAAAGTTAAAAATCACACAACACCAGGTTATAGTCCAACAGGTTTATTTGGAAATCTGAAATTTCCAGCTCAGCACTGCCCCCATGACTTGTCCTACCTGCCTATCTTCCTTTCCACCTATTCACTCTACCCTCCTCTCTGACCTATCACTTTCATCCTACCCCCATCCACCCATTGTACTCTTTGCTACTTTCTCCCCACCCCCACCCTCCTCTCATTTATCTCTCCACCCTTCTGACACTCTGCCTGTATTCCTGATGAAGGGCTTTTGCCTGAAACGTCGATTTTCCTGCTCCTTGGATGCTGCCTGAGCTGCTGTGTTTTTCCAGCACCACTAATCCAGAATCTGGTTTCCAGCATCTGCAGTCATTGTTTTTAACCTAGGTTTATTTGGAAGCACTAGCTTCCAAGAGTATATAGCACAGTCCAGACTGCCTGGCTCAAGAGTATGCTTTTTGTTGCATTTTGAATCAATCTTTATAATTGAGTGTTAGGTTAAATAGAGAAAAATGGGCTGCCTGAGGCGTACTGAGCTGTAACCATTTTTGTCATCATTGGAAAATCTCTTAGCATGATCTACTGATGAAGTAATGACGACATTTGCCTTGCAATCAATGACATTAACAGATTATCTGGTCATTTATTTCCTTACTGTTGATGGGGCTGGCTGTGCATGAATTAGCTGCTGCATTTGTCACAACCAAAAATTGCTTCATTGATTATAAAGTGCTTTGAGACATCCAGAAACTATCAAAGGCTCTATAAAAATGCAAATCTTTCTTATTCGTGTAATACATTGTTCCAATTATATTTTGTTTTTATGCAGTAAATCTTTCAATTATGTTAGACATTTCTACTAACCTCTTATCTGGAAAAAGAAACACAAATAAGTGTGAGGCTGAAAGTTAGATTTTCAACCTGTTGTATTCTGTTTTTTGTTCCGGATTTGTTGGATTGAATATAATGATCCACCAAAATGGCACTGTGGAATTATTACAACATTACTCTCCTGCAAAAACATGGAGGCAGTAGTGGCTTTGCTCATAGCATTCCCATCATTTGTGGGTTGCTTATGCTGAAGTTTCTCTTAATGGAATTTTTCTTCAGCTGAATGAATGGGCTTGCATGAAATTAGCAACATTCATGCTGCTGACGTTTATGAGTATCTAACATGTAAATGCTATTAAAAAAATTGAATGTTATTTAAAAATTAAAGTTAGAAATTTAGTTTTAAAGATTACGGTGGAAAAAACATGTCATGCATAAAATAATGTAATGCTTTAATGACTGATTTGATTTATTGACACGTGTACCTAAGTACAGTGAAACGTTTTGATTGTGAGCAGTACATGCAGATCATAGTAAGCAAGAGCATACAGATCATAGAGTGAAAAGCTTGGACAGAGTGAAGCATATAGGTTATAGTGCTCAAGACGTATGTAAGGCAAGATCAGCATTACCAAGATTAACATTATTTGAAGTTAGACAGTCCATTCATCAGTCTTATAACAGCAGGGAAGAAGCTGTCCCTGAACCTGTTGGTGTTTGTGTTCAAGCTTCTACATCTTCTGCTTGATGGAAGAGGTTGTAGGAGAATACTACTGGGTGGGAGGGTTTTTTGATGATTTTGGCTTTAGTTGCTAAAACTACATTGCTTTGTGAACAGTGGGACAAAGCATTTTGAATGAAAAATCAATTAGCTATTTACATTAGCAAGCTTTGATAAGATTTGTAGCTCAGGTTGAGGTCCTGGATGTACATTTGCTCGCTGAGCTGGAAAGTTCATTATAAGATCTTTCATCACCAGTATAGGTAACATCATCAGTGAGCCTCCAGTGAAGCACTGGTGTTATGACCCAATTTCTATTTGTGTTTAAGTTTCTTAGGGTTGCTGATGTCATTTCCTGTGGGGATGTCATTTTCATTCTTTGTCTCTGGGAAAAAACAGGAAATGACATCAACACAGGAAATGACATCACGTACCCAAGGAAACCTAAACATGTAAATAGAAAGTGAGACATAACACAAGTGCTTCACCGGAGGCTCAGTGATGATATTACCTAGTATGGTGACAAAACATCTGAAAATGAACCTTCTAGCTCAGTGAGCAACTTACATTCAGTTATTTACACATTCATGTATTTCAGTATTTTAAGCCAGGTGATCATAATTACAGTACAAACCATCTTTAAATATATTTCATCTTTTGAACATTTACATATCTACATTTAGAGATATCCCTTAATAATTAGAAATACTTTAATGCTCAATTTAATAGAATTACAGAATGATACAGCAAAGAAAGAGACCATTCAGCATAACATGCCCATGTTGGCTTTTTGAAGGATTTTTTGGCCTATCCCCACTAACTTGCAAAAGGTATCCCTTTTGTCTAATGTGTTTTGGATTAAAATGATTTAGAAGGTTTAAATTTTATTTAACATAATATTATTTTTATCTTAAGGCACAACTGAATCTAAAGGCATGGGGTAGGAGTGACAGCAAAGTTAATTTCAGCAATCAGAACAATGGAGGACATAGACAAACACTGTGACAAATAAATTTGTTGCAGAGCATCAAGATTGCCATCCTCTGTCCTCCTCCCTATTGGCTATATCTATGTTTGTATTTGTTGTATAATCTCCAGATTTCCTATTCCAACACATTTCCAGCTATTCCAATTTGACTATCAAACAAGTCAATTGGATTGTCAATCAAAATCGTTGAGTCCATTTTTAAAGGGCCCGAAATGATAAGTTCCACATTCTATAATGACCACTTGAAAACTTATCAAATTATAATTTTGTTTCCTGTATCCACCATGCAGCCCTGTTGTTCTGGAGTCACTAGTTTCAAGTTCACTAAATGTATCTGCTGTATATTCACAGCAGCTGTTGGTCAGATCCATTCTGCCATCTCTGTTAGTGGTTTTTGCCCTTAGTACTATGAGATACATTTTGGGACAAGTTACTACCTGTGTCTGGTGAGTTGGGGGGAGATATCTTCCAAAGGTTCAATGCAGTGGCTAGTCAAGCAACATAGAATTGGGAAAGCAAAGGGAATGTGAGTGAGAGTCTGTAGACTCTTGTCTTTGAGATCAGTACTGCGACCTCCATCCTGCCAGCTGGTGTGGTTTGGAATCCAGTGATGATCCCAAGCTTTTGAATGAAGAGCTCACCATCAACATCAACGTTCGCCACAGTGGCACGACAGCTCCATAGAGCTACTGACCTCTGATTGGTCAGCAGCCCTCAGAAGCTTGGACCACTATCCCCTCACGGTCCTTCATCTTTGCAAAGGTTCACCATTCTTCAGTGGTACTTAATTCAGGCAGCCTTCCATATAAAAGCATCCTTACTGGCTCTCTATTTAATGGCTAAGACCCCTGTCATCGATCATTAATATTGTCTTATCACACAGCCTGAAGGTGGCAGTACATGAATGGCTGTCATTTGTATTCAGTACAGGATACCACAAAGAGAGTTCATGAGATGGAAAGAACATGCATAAACATCAGCTGAAAACTTCAGTTCTGCTTTTAATTGACTATTGTGTGCCTCCCAAGGGCTAACTGCAGTAATTAACTGAAAGGCTGTTACATAAACAGAAAGCTACTGTCCAAATAACATATTTTATAACTTAGGGCATTGAACGTCTTTACCTCAATGAAATATTATTGTTTTAATGTATAACCAATTTTTTTTTAATTTCAAAAATATACTTTATTCATATATATTTAATCTATACAATTGGACATGTCATCATTCTGTAAACATTCCATTTCTTTACGTATCGAAACAGGGTAATCATTCATATTCACAGGTTAGTGCGATTACATTGAGCTCAGACGCCAGCGGAGCCCAAATGACTACGTGGCCCCCTGTTCTTCTTAGGCAGGCAGATGTTAGAGGGTGGTCTTTCCCCACCGCGCCTTGGCGGCAGCTGCCCCAAGCTTCAGCGCGTCCCTCAACACGTAGTCCTGGACCTTGGAATGTGCCAGTCTGCAACACTCAGTCGGGGTCAACTCCTTCAGCTGGAAAATCAACAGGTTTCGGACCACCCAGAGAGCGTCCTTCACCGAGTTGATGATCCTCCAGGCACAGTTGATGTTCGTCTCGGTGTGCGTCCCGGGGAACAGGCCGTAGAGCACGGAGTCCCGCGTCACGGCGCTGCTCGGGACGAACCTCGACAAACACCACTGCATTCCTCTCCAGACTTCCTCTGCATAGGCACATTCCAGAAGGAGGTGTGTGACAGTCTCGTCCCCACCGCAGCCGCTTCGAGGGCAGCGTGCGGTGCGGCAGAGAGTCCGGGCATGCATAAATGATCTCACAGGCAGAGCCCTTCTCACCACCAGCCAAGCCATGTCTTGGTGCTTGTTGGAAAGTTCTGGCAATGAGGCATTCTGCCAAATGGCTTTGACAGTCTGCTCAGGGAACCGCTCGATAGGATCTGCCCTCTCCTTTTCCCGAAGGGTCTCAAGGACACTACGTACTGACCACTTCCTGATGGACTTGTGGTCAAAGGTGCTTTTCTTGATAAATTTCTCCACGAAGGACAGGTGGTACGGAACGGTCCAACTACTCGGAGCGTTCCGTGGCAGCGAGGCCAGGCCCATCCTTCGCAACACCGGGGACAGGTAGAACCTCAGTACGTAGTGACACTTGGTGTTTGCATACCGGGGATCCACGCACAGCTTGATGCAGCCACACACAAAGGTGGCCATCAGGGTGAGGGTGGCATTCGGTGTTTTTTTTCCCCCATTGCACCGGTCTTTGTACATTACATCTCTTCAGACCCGGTCCATCTTTGATCTCCACACGAAGTGGAAGATGGCCCGGGTGACTGCGGCGGCACAGGTTCTGGGGATAGGCCAGACCTGTGCCACGTATAACAATACTGACAGTGCCTCACACCTGATGACCAGGTTCTTACCCGCGATGGAGAGCGACCGTTGCTCCCATCTGCCCAGTTTCTGTCTCACCTTCCTGATCCGCTCCTCCCAGGTCTTGGCGCACGCCCCAGCCCCCCCGAACCAAATACCCAGCACCTTCAGGTGGTCAGTCCTGACGGTGAAGGGGATAGAGGATTGGTCGGCCCAGTTCCCGAAGAGCATGGCTTCGCTCTTGCCTCGGTTTACCTTGGCCCCCGAGGCCCATTCGAACTGGTCACAAATGCACATGAGTCTGTGCACGGACAGCGGATCCGAGCAGAAAACGGCGACGTCATCCATGTACAGGGGGGCCTTAACCTGCAGACCCCTACTGTCAGGAATAGTCACCCCTCTCAGACTCACATCCTTCTTGATGGACTCAGCAAATGGCTCTATGCAACACACAAACAAGGCAGGAGAGAGAGGGCAGCCCTGCCTGACTCCAGATCTGACTGGGAAGCTATCTGATTCCCATCCATTGATTGAGACTGCACTGACAATGTTGGTGTAGAGCAGTCTGATCCAATTAGCGATTCCCTCCCCAAAGCCCATTTTGGAGAGGACATCCCTCATATATGTATGCGATATCCTGTCAAAGGCTTTCTCCTGGTCCGGGCCGATGAGGCAGGTGTCCACCCCCCTGTCCTGCACGTAGGCAATCGTATCCCTGAGGAGTGCGAGACTCTCAGCGATCTTCCTGCCCGGTACAGCACAGGTTTGGTCAGGGTGAATCACCGACCCCAGAGCAGACCTGACCCGGTTGGCGATGACCTTTGACAAGATTTTGTAGTCTGTGTTTAACAGTGAGATCGGTCTCCAATTTCTAATTTCTTCCCTCTCCCCCTTCTGCTTGTAGATGAGGGTGATGATGCCTTTCCTCATGGACTCACTCATGGTACCTCCCCGAAGCATACTGACATAGACCTCCAGCAGGTCCCGGCCAATCAAGTCCCAAAGAGCGAAATAGAGCTCGACCGGTAAGCCGTCGCTTCCGGGAGTTTTATTCTTTTCGAAGGACTCGAGGGCCTTGGTCAGCTCAACCAGAGATAGCGGCTGGTCCAGCCTCTCTCGTGTTCCGTCGTCTAGGACCTCCGTGATAGAGGACAGGAACGACTTGGAGGCCGCGCTGTCGGTCGGCTTCGAGTCATACAGACTGGCATAGAAGGATTTGCTGATCCTCATGATGTCAGCCTGAGATGACGTTACCGAGCCATCTTCTTCCTTCAGGCTGCTGAGCACGGAGCTCTCTTTGTGCACCTTCTGGAAGAAGAAACGTGAGCACGTCTCGTCCTGTTCCACCGAGCGGACCCTGGACCGGAAGATTATCTTGGAGGCCTCCGAGGCAAAGAGCGAGGCTTGCTGGCCCTTCACCTCCTTGAGGTCCTCCGTGACATCGACCCCCAACGTCTGCAGCAGGAGCAGGTTCTGCATACTTTCCTGGAGCTGGGACAGTTTTCCCCGTCTCTCTCTCGCCTCCTGAACACCTTTGAGGATGAAGAACCTCTTGATGTTCCCTTTTACAGTTTCCCACCAGTCTGCTGGAGACTCAAAGAGGGACTTCACGGTTCTCAAACCTGCGTAATCCCTCTTGAGCTCCTCAATGTTTCCCAGGGTCAACAATAATGTAATACAGGGATATGACACTGCGAGTTTCTGCATAGCAATGTTCCACAAACACTTGCAAGACAATGACTGAATAATCTCTTTTAGTGATGTTGGGTTGGAAGAAAAGAATATTGGCCATGCTCTTTTTTACATTCTACTGTAGGATCGATTACATCCACCCAAAAGAAAACAAAACTTACCATCTATTTAAAAAAGTCAAATAATCCTGCTCCATTGCCAAGTTTACTGTGCCAAAGGAAATGAAGATATGGACATGGCTTGCCATTTGCATGTGTCAAGTTCTTATATCAAGTCATCACTTATTTTATGTGAGAAAATGGGATTTAAAAAAAACATCGCAGCTGTAAAGCCATCCTACCAGAGTCTACTTACTGATCTATGCCAAATTATTAGACAATGATTTCAGTTCTCTTGCTTTATGACCAGATCTGAAACACAACTTAAAACTGTTGGCAGTGCTGAGGATTTGATGATAACAGAGTGGAGTTGTTGGGTCTGGAACCGACCAGTACAATATATTTACACTGGGATACTTCCAAATCTTAAACTGAGACATGCTGAGTCATTTTGGATGGCAAGGGTATTGAAAATAAAAATGTTAGTGAACACAGTTACCTTTCCTATTTATTCTTTGAGTTCAATTGATTAAAATTTGGTTTTGTTGGTCATTTCTTGAACTGAAACTCTTTCAAATTACCCTGCAACATAAAAGGTGTATTTGAACATAATTGGCTCTATTTCATTGTATATTTTCAATTAATAGAACAATTTTCCAACATTCAGAAGGAAAATTCGTGACTTGTGATTTATAGAAAGCAAGAACAGTCAGATTAAAGAGGAAAATAAAATTAATGTTACAGCCATTATGTTACTTGAGTAATGTGAAGTTGGTTAGCTCAGGTGGCTGGCTGGCTGCTTTACAATGCCTACAGCACTGATTTAAATCCTGTACGGGCTGAGGTTACCAGGAGAAGTCCCACCTTCACAACCTCACCCTGTGCTTTAGGCATGTTAGGTTATGTTAGGTTAGGTTAGGTTAGATTAGATTAGATTAGATTAAACTAGATTACTTAGTGTGGAAATAGGCCCTTCAGCCCAACAAGTCCACACCGACCCGCCTCAGGTTAATCCACTCCCAGTCATCCCTCTCTCTAATGAGAGAGCAGCCCTCTGGGACTATGATGACTTTACCATTGTAGTAATCCAGCTCAAACATCGCTGTAGCTCCTGGAGGCTTTAAATTAGGAGAAGTAATGTTATGTCAAATAATAAAAAAAAGGTTAGCATCAGTCATCTACAGGGATTCTGTAAAATCTAATGTCCTTTAGGAAAGGAAATCTGTCGTCCTTAAACAGTCTGGACTATGAATGATCCAACTACTGTTACAACTGTTCTCGAATATGATTCCCAAGTCATTTAGTTATTATAGCTACTAGTCACCTTCCTAATGCCACCTATAACCAGTAAGTTAAAAAGAAAGAAATAAAAGAAAAACATGATCTGGCTTTGATCAGAATGTGGACTGTTGATTATTTGGACTGCTATAATAAATGTAGACTGCATCATGAGGAGAGTTTTTTGTTTTGCAATGTAAATGTAAAAATTTCTTCAGCTCAGCTTTTCTGGAAGAAGAGAATCTGAACAATTTGATGTCATGCAGGGATGATCATGGTGACATGGTGGCTCAGTGGTTAGTACTGTTGCCTCACAGCACCAGGGACCTGAGTTTGATTCCTGCCTCAGATAACTGTCTGTGTGGAGTTTGCACACTCTCCCTGTGACTGCATGGGTTTCCTCCGGGCGCTGTGGTTTCCTCCCACAATCCAAAGATGCGCAGGCCAGGTGAATTGGCCATGCTATATTGCCCATAGTGCTAGGTTCATTAGTTAGAGTGAAATGGGTCTGGGTGGGTTACTCTTTGGAGGGTCGGTGTGGACTTGTTGGGCTGAAGGGCCTGTTTCCACACTGTAGGGAATCTAATCTAATTTAAAAGTCATGGCATAAAGGCACTGGAGGAAAAACATTAACTAGGCTTTTAGGCACACACACTGAAGCTAAAAGATTAGAAGCAGTGTCCTACATTTATAAATAATTGAATAAATGAAGGGATTAAAGGTGCAGTCATGCACATAACACAGTCTGATTAGGAAATACGTATGCATTATCCAGCAAGAAGTAATTTGCTGAAGTTCATTGTCAAAAACATTTTAGAGCATGACATAAAATCTTTCAGTTTTATGGGTGAGATTTTGTTCAGGATGAAAAATGCACTTTGGTTCCATATTCTGGATAATATTATATTATCCTTAATGCCAATACATTTCAAAATGTATCATTTTACTTGATGCTACTTTGAAAATAAAATCTCGTAGATTTTAAAAGGAATTTTATTGAAATTAAAAATGTAAATATTTTAAGCATGGGATGGCAGTGGGATGTGTTTCACATTCTAATTTACAAGTCAATAGTAACTTGCTCAGAATTTCTTAGTGACAGATTTGTGAAATTAAGAGTATGTATGCACTTTGAGAAGATGGATTTTATGTTTATTCATAGGATGAGGACATTGCTAGCAAGTCCAATATATATAATCCATTCCTAATTGCCTTTGAGAAGGTGATGATGAGGTGCTTTGTTGAACTATTGCAGTCCATGTGATGCAGGGATGACCATGGCACAATTAAAGGTGGAGTTCCAAGGTTTTGACCCAACGACAGCAGAGGAAGAGCAAAATGGCTACAGGTCAAGGTGGTATGTGACTTGGATGGGAGCTTGCAGGTGGCAATGCTGTCTAGTACCTGTTTCCAATATTCTTCGCGGTGTTAGAGGTGTCAAGTTCAGAAGGTGCTGTTGAAGGGGCTTTGGTGGAGTGCATCTTGTTATGGTACATGTTGCTGCCACTCTGTGTCAGTGCTGGAGGGAATGAACATCTAAGGTGGCTGATGGGGTGCCAATCAAGCAGGCTTTTTTGTCTTGGATGGTGCATTGTTGGAGCTGCACGCCTCTGTGCAAGTGGAAAATTTAAACTCATTATGTGTGATGGATGGGTTTTGGGAATCAGAAGGTGGGTTATTCACTGCAGAATATCTCATCTCTGACCTGCTCATGTAGTACTGCTAATTATATGGCTAGTCCAGTTCAGCTTCTGGTCAATGGGACATAGGTACATTAGTTATTATTTGACCTGGCAATTGCCTTGCACTTCTGTGGTGTGAATATCATTATCTAATTATCAGGCCAAGTCTGAATATTGTCTGGTACATTAACTGTGGTCATGATACATCTATCTGCTGAATCATTAATATGCTGGACATATTGAAATCATCGGTGAACATCCCCAATTCTGCCATTATAATGGAAGGAACATAACTGATGACATCTTGATGGACTAAGGACACTACCTGAGGAACCACTGCAGCAATGTCATGGTGTGAAATGGTCAACCTTCAACATGGCAAACTTCACAGTGGCAGTAGTATGTACTATCTGCAAGGAACACTCCAGCAACTCATCAATGCTTCTCTGCCAACACCTTCCAAACACATAACCTCTATCACTTAGAAGGGAAAAGACAACAAATGCGTGGGAATAACACCATATGCAACAAACACAGATAATACTGAAGAAGCTCAGCAGGTCTGGCAGACTTTGTGGATAGAGAAACAGAGTTAACACTTCAAGTCTGGCATAACTCTTGTTCTGGTGGAGTTTGTCCAGCATTCTGTGTTTATTTCAGATTTGCAACATCTTCAGTAATTTACCTTTATACGCAAATTCTTTCTTAAAATTACATTCTTTATTATTCATGGAATGTGGCATAGTTGGCTGGGTCAGGTTATGTTTCCCATTCTAGTTGCCCTTAAGAATGTTGTGGTGAAGTGGCTTCATTGACCATGGCAGTCCATTTAGTGTAGGGACACCCCCATTATCATTCAACAGCCTGGATTTTGATATATTTCCATGTCTGGGTGGCAAGTGGAATGGAAGAGAAATTTCAGGTGGTGGTCTTTCCATGTTTCTGCTGCCTTTGTCCTTCTGAGTTGGGAATCTGGAAGAGTCAAGATTAGATTGGTGCTAGAAACACACAGCAGGTCAGGCAGCATCTGAGGAGCAGGAAAATCAACATTTCAGGCAAAAGTCCTCCATCAGGAATCTGGAAGGTACGGCCAAACTACGTTTCTGCTATACATTGCTACAACTGAGTGTGGATGGTGAGAGAGTGAATTATTCTTGATGTGCTGACCAGTAAATAGATGCTGTCACCTGGATAGTGTCAAGCTTCTTGATTATTGTTAGAATTGCACTCCGGGCAAGTAGGGAGTGTTCCATCACTTGTGTCTTGCAGAGGGAGAAAGTGAGGACTGCAGATACTGGATATCAGAGTCAAGAGTGTGGTGCTGGAAAAGCACAGCAAGTCATGCAGCATTCAAGGAGCAGGAGAATCAACGTTTCGGGCATAAGCTCTTCATCAGGATTTGATGGTAGACAGACTTTGGGAGTTAGGAGGTGAGTTACTCATTGAAAGATTCCTAGCCTCAGACTTGCTCTTGTAGCCACAGTATTATATGGCAAGTCCAGGTCAGCTTCTGGTCAATGGTAGGCTGTTGGTAGTGAGGAACTCAGTGATCGTAATGTTTTTGACCGTAAAGAGGCGATGACTCGATTCTCTCTTATTGGAGATTGTCATTGCCTGACATTGTATGGCATTCATTTTACTTGCCACTTCTCAGAACAAGCCTCGTTGTTGGCCAGGTTTTGTAGTATTTTGACATTGACTGCTTTTGTATCCAAGGAATCATAAATCATGCTGCACATTGTTCAAGCATCAACATTGTCACTTCTGACCTTACATTGGAAGGAAGATTGTTGATGAAGCAGCTGAAAATGGTTGGGACTAGGACACTACCCTGCAGAACTCCTGCAGAGATATCCTGGAGCTGAGATGACTGACCAACAACCATGACCATCTTCCTAATGAGCAGAAGGATTTCCCTTTGATTTCATTGACCAGTTGACAAGGGATCTTTGATTGTCAAATGCTGACTTGATGTAACGACAACCATTCTAACCTTACTCCTTGGATTCAGCTCTTTTGCCCATGTTCAAAGCAGGGCTTCAATGAAGTCAAGAGCTAAGTGGATGTTGGGAACACCAACCGAGCTCAACGAACTGGTTATCGTAAGCAAGTATTGATCAATAAGCACTATTGACAACACCTTCCATCACTGTGCTAATTATTGTTGTGACGGTAATTGGCCAAATTGAATATGTCCAGCTTTTTGTGCTGATAATCTTCTATGTTGGGTGAATGTCAGTATTGTAGCAGTCCTGGAACAGCTGGTCTAGGGATATGGCACATTATTCAGTTGAATTGACATTGGTGATGCTGGGGACTTCTGGAGGAGGTTGAAGTGGATCATCCACTTGCATTTCTGGCAGATTATCGATGCAATGGTTCAGCCTTATCTTTTGCACTGATGCGCTGGGCATCTTCATCATCTAGGATGACAATATTTGTGAAGACTCCTCCTCCTTCTCTGGTGAATAGTTTATTTCTCCACCATCATTCATAATTGGGTGTGGCAGGACTGCAGATTTTAAATCTGATCCATTGGGAGAGGAATCACTTAATCTTGTCTATATGTTGTTGTTTATGGTGTTTGACACATCTGTAGTTATGTGTGATAGACTTGCTGCTCCTAGCATGCCCCCTCCCCTGCACTTTCCAATGAACCATGATTGATCCTCTGGCTTGATGGAGATGGCAGAGTGGGAGATATGGTCATAAGGTTGTAGATTACATTGGAGTACAATTCTACTTCTGATCAGTCATAGCAACGTGCACATACAGTCATATGGTCTTGGAGATGTACAGTGCAGAAACACTTCAGTCCAATTCATCAATGTCGACTAGATATCCTAACTTAATCTAGTCCCATTTGCCAGCATTTGACCCATATCCCTTTCAACCCTTCCTATTCATGTGCCCATGCTTGAAGTGTTTTAATTTTATCAGCCTCTACCACTTCTGGCAACTCATTTCATACATGCAATATCCTCTGCATGAAAATGTTGCCCCTCATGTCCTTAATAAATCTTTCCCCTCTCATCTTAAATCTTTGTCCTCTAGTTTTGGACTCCCTTACCCTGGGGAAAAGACCTTGGCTATTCACGCTATCCAGGCCCCTCATGATTTCATAAATCTCTGTACGGTCACCCCTCAGCCTCTGACACTCCAGGGAAAACAGCCCCAGCGTATTCAGCCTCACCCTACAGATCAAACCCTCCAAACCTGGCAACATCCTTGCAAACCCTTTCAAGTTTCACAACATCTTTCCTACAGCATAGAGACCAGAACTGAATGCAATATTTGAAAAGTGGTCTAGCCGACGTCCTGTACAACCTAACATTACCCCCCAACTCCTATACTCAATGCACTGATCAATAAAGGCAAGCGTACCAAATGCCTTCTTCACGACCTTATCTACGTGCAACTACACTTTCAATGAACTATAAACCTGCGCTCCAGGATCTCTTTGTTCAATCTCACTCTCCAGGATCCCACCATTAAATATATAAGTCCTGCCCTTATTTGCTTTTCCAAAATACAGCACCTCGCATTTATCAAAATTAAACTTCACCTGCCACTCTCAGCCCATTTGCCCATCCGATCAAGGTCTCATTGTACTCTGAGGTAACCCTCTTTGCTGTCCACTATACCACTAATTTTGGTGTCATCTGCAAAGTTACTAACCATTCATCCTATATTCACATGCAAATCATTTATGTACATGACAAAAAGCAGTGGACCTAATACTAATCCTTGCAGCACATTGCTGGTCACAGGCCTCCAGTCTGAAAAGCAACCCTTAACCCTTTGTCACCAACCTTCGGGCCAATTTTGTATCCAAATGGCTAGTTCTTCCTCTACCTTGCCAACCAGTCTACCATATGGAACCTCATTGAAAGCCTTGCTGAAATCCATTAAGACAATGTTCACTGCTCTGCCTTCATCAATCATCTTCATCACATCTTCAAAACCCTCAGTCAAATTAGTGAGACACAATTTCACAAAGCCATGTTGAATATCCCTTATCAGTCCTTGTTTTTCTAAATGTAAATCCTGCCCTCATAATCCCTTCAACAACTTACCCACCAGTTTTGAGTTTCCAGATCTATTTGAAGTCTGTCACATTTCGTCCAGCAATACCACATCATATGTTCAACGTGAAGATGAAATTTTGTCTCGACCCGACTCTTACTGATATGTCATGAACAGATGCACTGTGGCTGGCAGATTGGTCAGGATCAGGCCAAGTATGCTTTTACTCTCTTGTTGATTCCCTCACCACCTGTCGTAGGCCAAATCTAGTAGCAATATCCTTTAGGACTTGACCAGCTCAATCATAGGAACATAGGAACAGGAGGAGGCCTTTCATCCCCTCATGCTTGTTTCACCATTCAATGAGATCATGGCTGAACTGTGGCCCAACTTTGTATATTTGCCTTAGGTTCATATCCCTTAATGCATTTACTTAACAAAAATTTATCTATCTAAGATTTCAAATTAACAACTGATCCAGCATCCATTGGCATTTGTAGAAGAGAGTTCCAAACCTCTAGCATCCTTTGTGTGTGGAAATGCTTCCTAACATCTCTCCTGATGGTCTGCCCTTATGCTCAGATCATGCCCCCCGAGTTTGAGAATCTCCAACCAGCGGAAATAGTTTATCCTTATCTTTTCCTGCTAATATCTTGAAGTTGTGCTGTTGAGCCTGTCTTAGTGATGGACATTGAAGTCCCCACCCAGAGTATATTCTGTATCCTTACTACCCTCAGTGTTTCCTCCAAATGGTGTTCAACACTGAGCAGCACTGATCCACATGGCTTCCTGAATGGGACCTATACCGTTATCCCTTCGGGGTGTTGTGTCAAATTCCTGGAACTCTCTTCCTAATAACACACCTAATCTCATAAACAATTTTTTTAAAAATCCCCTGATTTCCATTGACCTTTGTATTGTGATAGTGTCATGCCACATTGATACAAATGCTATCTTAATGCCAGGTGAGGTCCTCTCATCTCAGCTCTGGAATTCAGCTCATTTATCCATGAATTTGATACCTTTTGATGCTAGAATAGAAATCCAGACCAGAGCTGAACCAAATTTGAAAAGTGCTCAAAAATCCACTCAATTGAATGTTTAAACACATATGGAACACTTACTAAACAAATTTCTAATTTCCAATTTCTGGGAGTGCCATATGTAACTATAAGAATTCTCTCCTGGACAACAGTAAATGAAGTACAGCTGGGAAACTAAAAGCAGAGAACTATTTGGCTGAAGCTCAGTTAGTAGCCTCAGACCACAGAACATATAGAAATGGCTCTCCCCTGTTGGTTTAAATGATAATGTCAAAGTATATTATGGAACTGAGCCATTATAAACTAAGAGGAATGATTACTCATTCTGTGCTGAGTTAGCTTCTTTGGGTTAGTATCGTGCCAGTGTTCCTCACTTAATGTTGGTTCTGTTAAGTTTGGGAATTGAATCATATTGGCTGCTCCTGGTTGTTATCTCAAAACTCCTGATGAAGGACACAAATGTGTGAACAAATAATCAACACCAGTGTGGAGTAGGCTGTGATACCATCGTGTGAGAAATGAGCCAATATGAATTGTTTGTGCTCAGAACTGCACCGCTGAACCCATGTCTCTGGTCATATGTGCATTATCAGACATGTTCTCAAGTCACACGTGCTCTACCGAGCCTGTATCTCAGTCACATCTGCATTAACAAATCTGTACCCCAATCACAAATTCATTGGTTGTCCTCTATTAAGCTTTAATTGTGCATCTTGCACAAGGGAGGCATGTGAAGGGTGAAGGTTTAAAGGTCCCAGTGTTTTTCCATGAGCAAGAAAGCACCAGAAGGTTTAGATAACAGTAGCCTTCCAGCAGGTTACCTCATTTTAGAAGGAGTTTGGAGTGGCATGAACAGAAGATGGAGAGGAAGTGAAAAAGAAAACTGATGAAATGCAAACTGTTAAATGAAACTGTTTTTCAAAGAACTGTAAAGGAATTCAATGAGTTCACTGAGTTCTCTTAAACTGAGAAAGGCAACAAAATCAGTGTCCCAGAGGAACTGTCCAATAAAGAAATAAAATTGCTCAGTAATCTTAAGCCAACAGGCTTTTTTTTTATAGCTGAGACTGCAGTTGTTCACAACAGAAAATGAGACTTAAAGACATGGGACTTCACAAAGATGAAACAGAACATGTTAGAGATTCAGTTACTCCTTTATTTGCATTCTAATGATACGTCTATTTTGTGCTATAGTTTCCTTCACTTTTGTTAATTTAAAGATTTTCAGTTGCCTGAACCACTTCAGAATTCTATAACAACCCACTTTCGTCTTTTTTTAATGTCATTAAATGGTTGGCTGATTACCTGCGCTGACATGTGAAGCCAGCACACTTAAAAATCTTATAACTCACAGTCATAACTTTAAAGTTCTAATGAAGAGTGAGTTCAGGAAAAGTAAATAAGACACACAGTACAACACTGACATCAAATCCAACTGACTTGAGTACTAGTTTCCAAAGAAAAACAGGAAACCTGCTCGATAATTAATTTACTGCAAGTATTTGGCAAGGGAGAAGCAACAGAGTTAAAGTAATTTGTCGGGTACTCAATAAGTTTTGTTTGCTCAACAAAGCTGTAACCTAGCACCAAAGCTTGACTTAAACTCAAAAACATGTAAATTGAACAGGAAATATAATGTCTGAAAACACTCATGTGCCTTATCATGAAGGGTGATATACCCGAGCTTGGCCCCTGCTCAAGAGAAATGGCGTGCTCATTAGGAACTAATTACAATAAGCCCTGCTACATGAAGAAGTCTCCACTTACTGTGATGTTTTTAAAAATATGTTTGTAAGACTGAATGCCAAGTTCTTTATAGTAATCGCAATCAAAGTTAAACTTCAGCAAAAGTAACTTAACACTTACTTGAATTTAAGCAAATACTTTAACATAACTTTAAAGTTTTGTTACAATCTGTCAAACTAGGTGCAACAATGTGTTTTGAAACAAAATATATTCATGCTGACAAAAATGCTTTCAGAAAAGCTGTTCTTCTGAATCACTAAAATACTGAACGAAACATCTCCAGACATTTCTAATATTTTCTTAATTTTCCATCAAAAACTTCAGTAACTATCAGAAAACCACTCATATTTGATGTTAGAACTATTTGAAGAGTTTAGATCAACATTGCAGAATGTTAAACTTGCAGCAAAATGTATGCTTACCCCGACCCTCCAGAATCTGTCTGCTTCTTTCTCAATGCAGCCTCGACTGATAGTGCCGTATGTTTTTGTTATGTTTCAGTTTGTTTCTAGTCTCTCAGACTCCATCGGAGCAACAATACATCCTTTATCTCTCAGCCAACTCCTTAAGTTTGAATCCACACCCCCAAATCCTCATTCACAAGTTCCCATATTTAATAACGTTTACCTCAGTGAAATAAATGCATTCTTTCATCACTGCATTCCCCACATTCTTTCCAATATTTGTGCATCATTTCTCCCAGAATCATTCTGGCAGTTGCCCACGTCCCCAAAGTTTCTGGGTGAAGGATATGTAATTCTGTGGAGACTTGTTAAGGGAAAATGGAACTAGCCTGCTAAAGTTTTCTTTCTGTGCTGGAAGACATTTCAGAAGTCTGAGCTTCTTTATTTTACAATGTGGATGGTTTATATGCATTCCAAGTGAATGCTGAAGAGCCATAAAATGCAGAATGCCTCTGTTTCTGGTCAATTCTTGATAAGTACATACCAACTGAAGTTATCTATGGACATAGTTTAACATTTTCTCACTGGGAGCAAAACAAAGGATTGTACTTTTCTTCAGCTGTTTTGACACTTTGATAATTGGCAGTAAGTTTTTTTTCTGGATTTTGTACTTTGGGTTCTGCCAGAATTCAGTTCTCTCCACATCTGGAGACAACCAATTTAAGAGTGCAAAGAACTTTGGAATAACATACAGTGACTGAAAATGATAAGGTTTTATAATTTGGTGTCAATGTTTCTAGAGAAATCTATTTTCTGGTTTCACTAAAAAAAAGCATAAACATTAATAATACCATCTTCTCCCAAATGCCACATGACGATCTCTCCAGAATGAAGCCATGTTTTATCATAATTTCTTAAATGCACATTTGGCACTAAACAGCATTAAAAATAGATTTTCTGTTATCTATGTATCTGTCTTCAGAAGAAATCCAATAACTAAAACAAGCTTCCCAGTATGTAAACATTGCTTTGAGCATATGATTACATGGTGTCCCCAGCCTTTTGCATCCTGCTCCTTTCCCACACATCTCACTGCATTATTGACTTCAAAATGACGATGGGGCACTAAACAATGGTGAGATCCCGATTTAAAGCTTGTTGCAACTGCAGCAATTGCAAACATCAGTGAGTGGTTACAAATCATCTTAAAGATTGATTCCTTATTCTTTTTTAAGGAAGAGATAAACATTTATGCCATTAGAAAGGCTTTGCCTTCTTTGGAAAAATAGGAATGGCTAAAATAATTGGTATGTTAGTGTATAATGGTTAAATCCAGTTGCATTAATTAACAGCAGAGAAATAATTATTTTCCAAGCTGCTACATATCCTTGTCATTGGTCTATTCCTGCAAAGTAACAGATTTTCAGAGTGGATCAGTTTTCTCTGAAAGTGAAAAGTGATCATGGTATAGTCAGCCTAAAGGGTCTCCTTGTTAGTGGTGTAGTGGTTGTGTCCCTATCTCTGGGATCGGAGAACCCTGCTTCATAATCCCACCAGCCCTGAAGATGTGTTATGGTATGTCTTAACAAGTGGATTGAGGATAATTGTAAAAAGCCTGTCAAGTTTTCTGTGAGGCTGTTGTGCTGCCGACGTAAACCCTTTTCACTCCCAATAATTTAATCAGAAATTTTTCATTTTCATACTTTGTGCCAACTAGCCAAAACAGAAAAGCGAGGCAAATCTCCAGAGCTGAATGTAACATCACGCACTGTCTATATTATGGAACTTGATTTGTTGTTTCACAAAAGTAATACCAGCTCACTTGAGTTGACAGTCCTCTTGCCTCTGAATCAGAAAGTTGTAGATTTAAGCCTTAATTAAGGATATAATTCTAACATTCCAAATCCATTTGAATGCCATGCTGTCTGATGTATTGGTATTTGGATGAGAATTTAAACTCAAGATATATCTTCCTGTTCCACTGGTTTTAATCAACGGGAAGCACTATCTTCCCTCAATTAGACTTTCCAAAACTGTTCAACTGTTGAAAACTATTGAATTAGTAAGTCTCTACCTGTCAGAATTTTTTTGTTGTTTCTGAGATCTTGCATTATACAAAATAGCTGCCAGGGTTGCCTGAACGCTATATTTCAAAATGATGTTTATAATCAAAGAGCAATGAAACAGTTTGGCACATAATGAATATTTCATGTAAATATATGTCTTCTTTCATCTGAGACTCAGTTGGAGCTACTCTAATCTCAAAGTCCTTGTGGATTCAAGACCCCTCGAAGACTTTCCAGAAAAATCTAAGCTGTTACCTTTGTGCTGCACTTTTGATGTTAGTTCATTCTCAGAATGGGAGAAGCACTGGAAAAGCCAGAACTTATTGCTCATCCTATCTGCTTTTGAGAAAGTGGTGGTGAGTTTTTTCTTCTTGAAATGCTGCCGTTCTTGTGATGTAAGTGCTCTCATGAAGGTATTAGAGTAGGAACACCAGCATTTTGACTAGCAGTGGTGAAGACACACTGACATAGTCTTAGGTGAGGTGACTAGTGGGGGAGCATTTTGGGTGGTGGTGTTACCACATGCCTGCTGCCCTTTTTCTTCCAGCTTTGTAGATTTGGGTAATTCCTGTTGGAGGAGGAATGGATTAATGGAAATTATTCAGCCTTGTAACTGCCAATTTAATCATGACATCAGAGATAAGAAACTGAGGGAGAATTAGTATACACACTCTGTGCTAGACTGTAGTAACATTGGATAATTGTTAACATGTCCAACTTGCATCATCTAATTTTATTTCCTGAGGATTTAATGGACTGATGCAGCATTTAAAAGGAAAAACGGTGATGTAAAATGGATGCTGTGATCAAATGATCACAGATTGAGGCAAGCCTAGTGAGGCAGTGTGAAATATATAAAACTTGTTCATATTGGAATTACCATTTCATCTGAAGGCAATTAAGTCAGCATCACGTAATTTGCATCCTGTTTAATTCATGTTTCATTCAACATCTACGTATTGGTAGATGAGAGCCTGACCTACCAGTTTGGAAACATGATGAGCACACGCGGGAATATACGAACAGAATTATATCAACAACTGCTTGGGACAGCAACGCAGAGACAAGGAAAAGTGAATGCGTAAACAAGAACTGAAAGACACTCTTTCCCTTTTCCCTCCGCCTTAGTCCCTGTTTCACATCAAAGGTCAGTATGCAGTGAAAAAGCAACTTGAATTAGCAACAATTCGCTGAGAACTGAAGAATATCTGCAAACGTTGCCACTGTTGAAGAAACAAAACCACAGCTAAATAGTTGGAATTTAAGTCATTCTCTGAACTGAAGAATTCAAAGAACTACCTTGCCGTGTGTACTAGGCATTCTCCAACTTCTTTTTCAGTTTATGACCTGAGTTTGTGTTTGATCTCGTGTTAATTATTATTTTTCAGTATAGTCAGTAATAAAATTAATCTTGTTTGCTCGAGAAACCCTTGTAATTTGTCTCCTTCAGTTTGTATCTAGTTCATTATGTTTTAAGTGAAGTATGATAGTTATGTGCTAAACAGATGAAATGTATTTGTTGTAACAGACTGAGACAAGCTGATCATCCTTCCTCATCTGGGCATACAGTGTGAATAAAGAGTTGGAGTTACTTTCCCATGTCTACATCCAGATTACTGGTACAGTACAGCAGGTAAGCAAAACTAAACAGTTCAATACTAACGGTTTGGGGCAAACTAAGCTTTAGATTAGGGACAGATTGGAGCATAGTGCAGATCTCCCGTCCATGGTCAACACCCTCCCAAACCTGCTGAATGGAGTACTGCACCTATGACTGCTGGCCAGTGTGGATGTTAATGTATCCCATGACACTGTTATGAAGAAATGTAGGGGAGTTATTCCCACTGTCCTGGTCAACACTTATCTTGCAATCACCATTTCAAATGCAGATTCTCTGATCATCATTCCATTACCATTTGTGAGAGTTCGTTGTGTGGAAAATTGGCATCCCAAATTACAAGGCCTTCTTGGGTTTTAAAACACTTCTAATATGCGTCGTGATTATGATATAAGTGCAAGTCTTTTTTTTTGACAAACCTTTTTTGTTTCCTATTCAAAAACAGGATGATGCCTTATGCAACAGCTTTTGCATATCAAAACGGTTAATTATCTTATGATGGAATGATTGACAGCTTCATCAGTGCCCTACACACAGTGACAACCCTCTTGATAGTTGAACATTTTGTGCATTTCTCCATATGCTCTTTGAAAACGTGCTGAACTCCAAGAATTTAATAATGGAAACTCTATTTTGAGGGACCTCAATGGTAAAATAAATTCCATGGAGTTATGTGTTACACAACACTTTTTTGGGATAAGTTTAACGAATATCCTTTTGTGAGCTTTATATTTTTATTTGAAATCTTTTAAAGACATATATTCCTTATTTTATGCTATTTGCACTGTCGGGTCATTGTTATAAATGACTATATTGGGCAGGATGATAAAGTTGGAGGACAAGGTAATAGATACTTCTAAAACAAAGCCTTTAATAAGTAACAGATGAAACAAGCTGCACAAAAAGCAATCCAATCTGCCAAAAGAACATGATATCTGACATCAAACTGAATTATGAACTTAGAGACATGTATTGTGGTTATAATTATCCTATGACTTATTCAGACTCAGAGATCAATGGTACAGAATAACAAAGTGTTTGATTCAGGGGTCATCAGAGCAGTCTGCAGGTAAGATATCCTACACTAAAATCTTATTTTCTGAAATGCCATTGAGTTAACTGGGCTACAAAATGCATTCTTTGATGACTGCCAATTTTCATTCTGCCACGAATATGGATTTTAGTTGCAGAAAGCTGATTTTTTCTTGGGAGCCTTCTAGCCCTTTCACATGAGCTCACACACACCCTCTGGATGTCCCTTGATTTCACATAGCTTTTTACTGCCAGTATCAGTTATCCTCGATTGTAAAGCTGGAACTCATCGAACAGCAATTATGGCCAACATGTGCTCAAGTTAATGTTCCCTCATCGTGATGGACGAAGTCCAATGATAACAATGTTGTTCAAATGTACAGCACCCAGACATGAAAGCAGCAACGTATACAAAATGGAAGAATTTTCCTAAAATATCTGCAATGATACTTTAATAGTACAGGTCATTTAATAGTGTAGATCATTTTAAGATTGCAGGGAGAGAAAAGTGAGTCCTTGTGCTGGTAAACAATAAGTGTTTACTACCTATTTACACTACATACATAAGTTTGTAGGAAAGAGTATTCTTAGAATTTTACACATTCAATCCCAGATTCAAATGAGTACCTACATCAATTGGCATTTCTCTTGACATATAGGGCACAGTGGCTTGCTGGTTAACACGTCTGCCTCACAGCACCAGGGACTTGGGTTTAATTCCATCCCCAGGTGACTCCGGTTTCCTCCCACACTCTGAAGATGTGCAGGTTAGGTGGATTGTCTGTGGGAAACTGCCCATTGGTGATGCGCAGGCTAGGTATATTAGCCATGGGAAAGACAGGATTACAGAGATAGGGTAAGGGGATAGGCCTGGATGGGATGCAGTTTGGAGGGTCAGTGTGAACTTGATGGGCTGAATGGATTGCTTCCACACTGTAGGGGTTCTTTGATTCGATTGGCCTTGCTCATTATCCCACAATTCCCACCACAGGCCTTTTGTTATGCCTCTTTAAATCATTGTTTTTTTTAAATATTAATATTTCTCTTAACAGATCTCTTCCCATTTAGCCATTTTAAAAAAGATTGTGTTCAGTTTCCTGTGAAGTCCATTAGGAAAATAGCCATTTACGCAGCCAGTGTAAACAGATTGGAAAGACAAATTTGGGAAATGTTCCTGATTTTACATCTGAAAAATGTTCAATTCCGAGGTTCAGAGCATGGGTCAAGGTGTGGAGATGCATGATACTGAGATGTTTACCTTTATGTTGGCCATGGATATCCTGGCTATTTCCCAGGGCAAATGGAGCCTGTGTCTCAATTTTCCATTAGCTTTCTGCATCAATGAGCCCCTTTGGAGAACCACTTGAACAATGTGGCTATGAGGAAAAAACAGCAACATCAGGAAAACCCAGTAACAGGGGGCTTTAGTCTTCTCGTTTTGGACATTTGCCTGAAGACCTTTCAGCAAGTCTACAATATTGGATTTCGGGCATGAGACCCTCCTTTGTCTTTGGTTTATCAGGCCTTAAACAAAAATCTGAGGCTGTGTTGACAGCCTGGCCAGGACAGGCAGTCTATGGAAATTTACAACTCATGGCAAATATTTCTGGAGAGAGCGAGAAATGCAGAATATGACGATAACATAGATATTCAACACTGATGTATCAAATGAAACAGGCATTACTCTGAGCCATTTTCTGATTTATTTATGTGAATATCATTGTCAAGGCCAGCATTTATTAATCATCCATTGCCAATAAGAAAAGGCAGTGATACACCTTCTTAAACTGTTACCGTCTTGTAGATACGGTGCTGCCACAGTGCAGAAATTAGACACTCCCATGATTCTGTCCCAGTGACAATGAATGACTAATATATTTCTAAATTTGAATGATTCACAACTCAAGATGGCAGCTCATCACCACTTTGTCAAGAGCAACTAGGGATGTATAATAAAATGCTGGCTAGCCAGCAATGTCCATGTCCCATGAGTGTATACATGATAATAGCATAGTGTCTATATTACTGGATTTATAATGTAGAATCCAGGATTAACGATCAACAGATAAGTGTTTAAGTTCACACATGGCAACTGGGGATTTTAAATTCAGTCAAGTCTGGAATACAAAAAAAAAAGTGCCTGAAGTGTTGATCATAAAACTACTGAATTGCCATTAGAAATATAATTCTCCAATGTACTTTAGGGAAAAAGATCTGCCTAGTTAATCTGGCTATTGTGTCTCCAGACACACAGCAACATGGTTACCTTTTAAATTCTTTCTAAACTGGTCCACATAGTCATTAGTTGGGTGGCACGAGGCTCAGTGGTTATCACTGTTGCCTCACAGTGCCAGGGACCTGGGTTTGGTTCCAGTCTCAGGTAGCTGTCTGGGTGGAGTTTGCACATTCTCCTTGTATCTGCTTGGGTTTCCTCCCACAGTCCAAAGATGTGCAGGTCAGGCGAATTGGCTACGCTAAATTGCTCATAGTGTTAGGTGCATCATTCAGAGGAAAATGGGTCTGGGTGGGTTATTCTTTGGGGGGTCGGTGTGGCCTTGTTGGGCCAAAGGGTCTGTTTCTATATTGTAGGGAATTTAATCTAATCTAGTTGTATCCAATTGCATTAAAAATTATGAAAAATAAAATTGAATTATCCATGCATCTTCTATACAGGCAACAAAACATGTGAAAGGGCCAATAAATCTCATCACATTCTCCAACTGAGGACTTGTACTAGAGTTATGAGAGCTGTCCCACAGATTAGTGAAACAATAGTGCAAGATAGTTGACACTCGAACCAAAAGTGCCATCCCCGCCATCATCAATCTTGAATGTGTTCTGTCACACTAGTAGGTTCAAAGTTGATGGCACAGTGGTAGGCAATTGGCAGGGAGTGGACATAGGAGTCCTCGATGTTGCCTGGATCTCATGAAGTCTGGTCAACTATTGCCCCATCAATTTATTCTCAATTATTAGCAAAGTTGTTGTTGACTGTGCTATCATATATCATTTTTGTGGCAATAATCTGCCCCCTGATGCAGTTCACAGCATCTCCAAGCCTCATTAAAACCATGGTTGTGCATGTTTAGAATTCCACAGTTAATGCGAGGGTGGTTGCCCCTGACATCAGTTGAGGTCAAGACCCAGTGCAGCATCAAGATGATGGCGCAAAATTGAAATCAATAGGATTCACAAGGAAAGCTTTCTCCTGTTTGGCATTGTTTTGTGATGGGATATAATGTGGTGTAGCTGTTGGAGGCCATCAATGTCAGAGCTCCTCAAGGTAATGTCCATGCTTCCCTCCATCATCAGGTTGGAAACAGGGGTGTTCACTGAAGATTGTACATGTATCAAAATTCTCAAACCTTACAATTTCTAGGTATTTTGACAAGACTACATTTTCATTTAATTTCAAATATAACCAAGACTTTTTGATAGTTGGTTTCAGCAACAATTAATGCCCAGCCGCAGCAATATTGGCCTAGTAGGCCTTGAGTCATTGTCATAGTCATAGAGATGTACAACACGGAAACAGACCCTTCGGTCTAACTTGTCCATGCTGACCAGATATCCCAACCCAATCTAGTCCCACCTGCCAGCACCTGACCCATATCCCTCCAAACCCTTCCTATTCATATACCCATCCAGATGCCTTTTTAAATTTTGCAATTGTACCAGCCTCCACCACTTTCTCTGGCAGCTCATTCCATACACATACCACCCTCTGTATGAAAAGGTTGCCCCTTAGGTCTCTTTCATATCTTTGCCCTCTAACCCTAATCATATGCCTGCTAGTTCTGGATTCCCCCACCCCAGGGAAAAGACTTTGTCTATTTATCTTATCCATGTCCCTCATGATTTCATATACCTCTATAGGGTCACCCCTCAGCCTCTGACACTCCAGGGAAAACAGTCCCAGCCTATTTAAACCTCTCCCAATAACTCCAATCCTCCAACCATGGCAATATCCTTATAAATCTTTTCTGAACCCTTTCAAGTTTCACAACATCTTTTCGACAGGAAGGAGATCAGAATTGCACGCAATATTTCAACAGTGGCTTAACCAATGTCCTGTACAGCTGCAACATGACCTCCCAACTCTCGTACTCAATGCTCTGACCAATAAAGGAAAACATAACAAACACCTCTTTCATCCTATCTACCTGCAACTCCATTTTCACGGAGTTATGAACCTGCGCTCCAAGGTCTCTTTGTTCAGCAACACTCCCTAGGACCTTATCATTAAGTGTATAAGTCCTACTAAGATTTGCTTTTCCAAAATGCAGCAGCCCACATTTATCTAGATTAAACTCCATCTGCCACTTCTCAGCCCATTGGCCCATCTGATCCTGTTGTAATCTGAGGTAACCTTCTTCACTGTCCACTGCACCTCCAATTTTGGTGTCATCTGCAAACTTACTAACTGTACCTCTTATGCTCACATCCAAATCATTTATATTAGTGATGAAAAGTAGTGGACCCAGCACCAATCCTTGTGGCACTCCACTGGTCACAGGCCTCCAGTCTGAAAAACACCCCTCCACCACCACCCTCTGTCTTCTACCTTTGAGCCAGTTCTGTATCCAAATGGCAAGTTCTCCCTGTATTCCATGAGATCTAACCTTGCTCGATAGCTTCATTATCCATACTTGACATCTTCAATAGGACAAATCTTATTGTTCCCTATTTTGGACAGCCCCCAGTAGCTCTTCTGCTGTCACTAATGATGGGCTTGAAGGCAGGTAGGACGTTCAACTCAGCAGCATGGTGGCATACCCGAGCCCCATCACCTTCACATTTACACTAGAATCTAATTCTGGGAGAAAGGTCCTGTGGAAACCTTCCCGTGTGCTGCCAATTGAGACTCCCGTGTAGCTAATTCAGATCAGATTTGGGCCTCAATCCTGCTGCAAGAATTATGGCATCTAAAAATGTGAACGGGTGATCACCTCAGGAGAAGGGCAGATAGTGATGGAGGAGGAACAGATTTGAGCATCAATCAAAAAAAAAGTGCCTTACTGAAGGACTGGATATTGGGAAGGTGGATGCTGAAGACAGTGACTTTCACATTGCCTCTAACCCCCATGCCACTTCTCTCCACCTTGCTCAACAACTCTTCCTCTCCATAGATCTTCTTTACCTGTCCACGGTCTGGGCCAAATGGGATCCTGAGCCTTCAGATGTTGTCCTTCCTGCAGCAGCCATCAGGAGAAGGACGGCTGATGAACTCATCGCTGCTTGAGTGGCCTGTTGTTCAGCGGCCATTCCCAAACAGAGAATGGATTTCTACTGCCTCCACAGCCAGCAAGTAAGTTCCCAAAACAACAATACCCCAATGCAACAATATCTTCAGCTCTGGGTTTTGCTTTAGTTTCCATAAGAACAATCAAGCATAGAAAATCCATTATGTGGGTAGCAACATAGACTCCCGACAGTGTGGAAGTAGGCTATTCAGTCCATTGAGTCCACAATGACCCTCCGAAGAGCATCCCACCCAATCCCTGTAACCTGCATTGCCCATGGCCAATCCACCTAACCTCCACATCTTTGGACTGTGAGAAGAAACCAAGCACCCATAAGAAACCCACCAGACATGGGGATAATTTACAAACTCCACAAAGGAGTTGCCCAAGGCTTGAATCGAATCCGGATCCCTGGCCCTGTGAGGCAACAGTGCTAACCATGGAGCCACCGTGTCGAGAGTTTTATGTACAGAGAACTCATCCTGGAGAGTTAACAACCCAGTTTAATACCGTTTGTGCAATTGAAGATGAGCAGCTGGTGTGTTCAATATCCTTACCTGCAATGAAGCTGGTGCTTTTCCATACCTAGGACATGCCAAACAGAGACACACACTAGAATTCCTAGAAGCATGGTGGTGTCCTTCCTCATCTGGTTGTAAGGTGGGATGGCCATGGGATATGATAGGGTCTGGGTAGGATGCTATTCAGATGGTTGGTGTGGGCTGAATGGCCTCTTTCTGCATTATAGGGGGCCCATGGTTCTAAGTTCAGCAGGTGTAGCAGCATCTGTAGGGATCGAAACAGAGTTAATGTTTCAAGTTCAGTGACCTTTCCTCGGAACATTAACCATGTTTCTCTCTCCACAGATGCTACCAGACCTGCTGAGTTTCTCCAGCAATTCATGTTATTGAACATATTTTGTATGTTCTTCGTGAGTCAGGAGATGCATTGGTCCATCTTCAGGCTGCACATTGAAATCTCAGTACTTCGGTGCCCAGGCAGTCTTTCACGGTCCATCCAAATCACTCCTGGTCTGGCTTCAGATCAATTACTGAGTATTTCTGGTGGCCTCTGGCCTCCTGAAAGCCCCTTTCTGCTGGTTGGTCAGCCTTCACTTCCCACCAGCTTCAGGGAGACCAACAAACAATAAGCTGCACATGAGATATAACCTCTCGGGTCTTGCACTGTCCAACTCAGCTGTGTTGTTGCCCTTCTCAGTTCCCTCCACATGTATCTTGGTCAATGTTTCAAATCAGGCTTTTAGTTCAGCGTAATGAAGCAGAATATATTCCAAAGCTTTTCTTTCCCTTGGTTGCAATTTAGTACAATAGAAATGAAATGCATCAGTGGTCTGACAGCAAAGGTCATACGCGTTACATCTGGATGAACTCATGCAAGTTAAAATTTGCCACTTGGGAATTCAGAGAGTTTCTGCATGGATGATAAATATACACTGACACACATAGAAAATAGGATTAATTTCATATCAAATGCATTAACAAAGGAATACTGAGAGAATTTTATTGGGTGGGGCATTCAGTGGTTACTAAGCTACAGAGATTTCAGTTGCTACTCTGACAGCTGCAAACCTGAAGAGAAATCTATGTTTTCACTTTGAATTAACTGACCACTTCCTGAGACTGAAGCCAGGGAACATTCAAAGCTCTCCAGCAACTGCCCGAACAGGTCAACATTGAAGGAGTTCTGTTTTAAATCTCACAACAGTTGGAAGTGTTTATAGACTCATGGTTCTCCACAGAACTCTTTCCACTGTTCAGATTCGTTTCTGCGGAGTCCCAATTGCTGAGCAAGTCATCACAACTGCAGTGTGATGCAGAGCTACACAGGCCTGGATTAGCTGTGAGTTGAATCCTGTGATTGTCAGTGAGTGAACGCATACCAACTCCAACATAAACATTGGTGATATCGATAAAGGGTTCAGTAATACTAGAACACCTCTTAGCCAACAGGACTGCAGACGTAAAATGAGATTTAAATCTCCACAGGTTCTTTGCATGAGGGGTCCCATTGGGAGGATTGATGTGCGGAGCTCTCTCATCAGAGTTCCAACTGAAATTGTAGAAATAATCCACAGTCAGTTCATTTTTGGGAAGAAAATGATTGACTGGCCTTTTATCCTATTTGCAATGGCAGTGTTCCGCAGCCTGCTGAGCACAGGAACCGACACCATAGGACATCCTAACCTCAGATACAGAAACAAGCTGAAAGCCAAACTCAGAGCTCTGATATATAAAGAAAAACGGAAAGTGCTGAAAAAACTCTAGCAGAATCTTTGGAGTGATAAACAGTGAACGGTTTGAGTCCAATATGACAATTCCTCATTACCTAAAAAATAAAGAATCATGTTTGCCTTAAAACATGAACTCTGTTCCTCTCTCTGCAATTGCTGCAAGACCTGCTGAGTTTCTCCGGCTTCCTGTTTTTATTTCAGAGCTTGTCAGCTGGATCCCACTCCATAGGGGAGAAAACAGTCTTGGAAAGATAAAAAATGGAGAAGTCGATCATAGGAAAATCCCAACAATTGAGGAGAACAGGATCAGATCCCCTACAGGTCAGGTGACCGTTTTGAATACCACTGCCTTCACCCACCTGACTTCATCTGCAACATTTGTAATTGGATTTACAAAGCAAGGGCTGGATTTTATGCCTCCCCACTACCTACCCCCCCCAAGCCAGGAATGTTTTTGCCAGTGAGGGGAAGGGATGGACACATGTAAAATGTTGGATGGGTGGCCAAGTATCCTCCTGACTCTGCCCCCATATGTATGCAATGAAGAAAGTACCCACCAGTCAGACCAACCTTGCATCTATTGAAACTTTAAGTGGTTAATTATCTCCACTCACTGGGTAGGGGAAGGCATGGAGAAGTGGATAAACTGTTTTTCCAGTGAGATTTGTGACTGGTGTGAAAAAAAGAGGCTACACGTTTTTTTGCCAAGGCAGGTGGGTGGGTGGTGTGTGCATCAAAGCTCCCTTTTGTATAAAGTTGTTCAATTTTTGACCCAGCAGGGATTCAAGCAACACTTCCAACCCTACTGCGGCAAAACCAAAATCCAAGATTTAATTTTGCATCACAAATGAGACAACAGACAATGAGCGTTTAGTTTGCTTGCTCATTACTCACCCATCGAAGCAATGGGAAAATCCATCAAGGCTGGTCTGTGAACAAGATGGCTGCCACATTTGCCAACAAAACAAGAAATAAGAAGAATCAATTGCCTGTAAAATGTGTTGAAACATTTTCAGAACATGAAATAAATAGAATTTCTTTATTTTTCTTCCTCACTTATCTTTCTTAGAGGATGAGTGAAAAGTTACTGCCTCCATTTCCAAACCTGATCAATGATAAAAATCACCATTAGGGAGAGAAGGAGAGACTAAAAATGTAAAATGTACAGAACTAAAGGAAGGTGGAAAATAAATACTTCCAGTGACAGAGATACGCAACTTAAAATATCTAATTTTCTCTGCTCTCATTTCTAGTGAAACTTATAGACAGATAAAGATTTTGCTAAGATAGTAAACACAGGAAAAACATCGGAAATCTTTTACAAATATTTTATTGTCTGTTAAGACACCATTTCCTGTGTTGCATCTTTTCAGAAGTATATAGTTCTTTTTAAAGTCTTGTAAATATTGAACAGGCTGTTCTCATTTGAAGGCATTTAATGTTAACCACAAAATGTTTCTAACATGCCTTAATTGACACTATTCAAGATTATGACATGTTGGACTATGTTTTGGTGTCAACAGAATTTTTCTAGAGAAGGGACCTCATTGTGAGTAAGTTTTAATTTGTGCAATATAATCTGTGGAGAGTTCAGCATCAGCTTTGAGAAGTTGCTTTCGTTAATATGCACACACAGTGACATAAGGCAGAAGTCTGTGAAGAGCCGAGTATTTCAGTGAAATGAAAGAACAAAAGTACAGATCATCTACTTGTGGTTGGGTGGTGTCAAGCTATAATTGCTTGGTGCTGACAAATGGATAAATTTTTTTTGACATTTTGCTTTATAAACTTCATGCATTCAGGGAACACATACACACAAACTTTCTTTCAAGGTGAATGAATGCAGAAGAGTTCATGAGAGTGGAGGATGCGTACAGTCTGTGGAACGGTTACATTTCATGGATGATTGATTGTTCTTTGATGTGTACCTCCTTGTGCAATTTTTGTACTCATTTCGTGCTACAAGAGTCTTTAGAAATAGCAATTTGTAGTTTGATTCTGTCTTCACAATATAAATGCTAGCTGAACAATCCTAATGGATTAGCTTCCCATGAACTTGAGACTTGGGGTTCTGTCCTGCTCTGCTCTGTTTTAAGATTGTATTGTCTCTGCTTTGAGTTTGTTACTTCTTCATCTGCATCTTACCGAAGAGAACTATTAACTAACTCACAGGAATTCCAAGGTACTCTTTTGTTTACACTCCATTATACATAATTCAGAGCTTTGTAATACAGCTGTCTCTTGCAGATTAGTCCATTCTCCCTCCTTACAGTCTCAATGACATGTGACTGCCGATGCTTGTGTTGCATCATTTTATCTGAAGATGATGGCCTATTGGTATTATTGCTGCAGCATTAATCCAGAAACTCAGCTAATGTTCTGGGGACCCATGTTTGAATCCTGACATAGCGGATGGTGGAATTTGAACTTAATAAATATCTGGAATTAAGAATCTAATGATGACCATGAAACCAATTGTTCATTGTAGGGAAAATCCATTTGGTTCACCAAAGTCCTTCAGAAAAAGAAATCTGTTATCTTCACCTGGTCTGGCTTACATGTGACTCCACATCCACAGCCTTATGGTTGACTCTCGAGTGCGCTCTAAATGTCTTAACATGTCACTAAGTTATGTCAATCACTACAAAGTCTCAAAAAAGAAATGAAAGCAAATGGTCAACATGGAATCAACATTGGCACTAGAAATGACAAAGCAAAAACAGCACCGTCGACTGGGCAAAGGTCTTCTTGATTACATTTGAGGAGAGTGCAAGGATTGGGAGAGCTATCTCTTGGATTGTCAAGCAACAGCCTGACATTGTCTGATTTTATGAATATGACTATGTTCCAGATGCCACCCATCACCATCCCCAGATATGACCTGTCCCATCAGCAGGACAGTCCTAGCAGAGGTGGTGGCACAATGGTATATAGTTGGGATGGAGTTGCCCTGGGAGTCCTCACCATTGATTTTGGACCTCATGAAGTCTCATGACATCAGGTTACACATGAGCAAGGAAACCTCCTGCTCATTTACCACATACCATCCTCCATCAGCTGGTGAATCAATACTCCTCCATGTTGAACAACAATTGGAGGAAGCATTGAGGATGCAAAAGGGCACAAAATGTACCCTGGGTAGGGGATTTCAATGTCCACCAACAAGAATGGCTCAGCATCAGCATGACCTATTGAGCTGGTCTGGTCATAAAGCACATAGCTGCTGGTCTGGGTCTGCGGCAGGTGGTGAGGGAGCCAATAAGAGGGAAAAACATACTTGAACTGATCTTCACTAATCTGCCAGCTGCAGATGCATCTGTCCATGAGAGTATTGATGAGTATTACCACCACACAGTCCTTGTGGAGACAAAGTCCCACCTCCATTGTGTTGTGTGGCACTATCACTGTGCTACATGGGACAGACTTTGAACAGATCTATCAATTAAAGACTGGGCATCCATAGGCTTTGTGGGCCATCGACAGCAGCAAGTGAATTCCAACATAAGCTGTAACCTCATGGCCTGGCATATCCACCATTCAACCTCTACCATTAAGCCAATGGAGACCATAGGAGGGTATATATAAGGTTGAAATATTCACAACAATCTTTAGCGAGAATTGCTAAGTGGATGATTCATCATGGCTTCCTCCAGCGGTCCCCAGCATCACAGATACCAATCATCAGCCAATTCAATTCACTCCATGTGATATCAAAAATCAGTCAGAGGCACTGGATACTGCAAAGGTTATGGATTTTGACAACATTCTGGCAATAATACTGAAGGTCTGTGTTCTAGAACTTGCTGCTCCCCAAGTCAAGCTGTTCCAGTATAGTTACAACACTGGTATCTACCCGATAGTGTGAAAAATTTCCAAAGCTGGACTCAAAAAGCAGAACAAATTTATCCCAGCCAATTACTGCCCCATCAATCTATGCACGATCATCAATAAAGTTAAGAAAGATGTCACCAACAGTGCTGTGAAGCAGCATCCGCTCAGCAATAACCTGCTCAGTCACACCCAGCTTGGGTTCCACAAGGGCCACTCAGCTCCTGATCTCATTATAGCCTTGGTTTAAACATGGACAAAAGAGCTGAATTCCAGAGGTGAGGTGAGAATGATAGTCCTCCATATCAAGGCTATATTTGACTGAGTGTGGCATCAAGGAGCCCTAGCAAAACTGGAATCAGCTGGTATCAGGGGAAAACTCTGTGTGATGATTGGAGTCATACCTGGAATATAGGGAGATTGTTGTGATTGTTGCAGGTCAGTCATCTCAGCTCCAGGACATCTCTGCAGGAGTTCCTCAGGGTAGTATCCTAGCTCCAATCATCTTCAGCTGCTTCATCATTGATTATTCTTCCATCATAAGGTCAGAGGTGGGGATGTTCACCATTGTGCAGTCAATGTTCAGCACCATAGAGTCGTAGAGATGTACAGCACGGAAACAGACTCTTCGATCCAACTCATCCATACCGACCAGATATCCTAACCCAATCTAGTCCCATTTGCCAGCAATTGGCCCATATCCCTCCAAACCCTTCCTATCATATACTCATCCAGATGCCTTTGAAATGTTGTAATTGTAACAGCCTCCACCACTTCCTCTGGCAGCTCATTTCATACATGCACCACCCTCTGCATGAAAAAGTTGCCCCTCAGGTCTCTTTAAATCTTTCCCCTCTCACCCTAAACCTATGCCCTCTAGTTCTGGACTCCCCCACCCCAAGGAAAATACTTTGTCTATTTATCCTATGATTTTATAAACCTCTCATGATTTTATAAACCTCTACAAGGTCACCCTCAGCCTTTGATGCTCCAGGGAAAACAGCCCAGCCTATTCAGCATCTGCCTATAGCACAAATCCTCTAACTTTGGCAACATCCTTCTCAATCTTTTCTGAGCCCTTTCAAGTTTCACAACATCCTTCCAGTAGGAAGGAGACCAGAATTGCACACAATATCCCAAAAGTGGCCTAACCAATGTCCTGTACAGCTGCAACATGACCTCCCAATTCCAAACTCAATACTCTGACCAATAAAGGAAAGCATACCAAACACCTATCTACCTGTGACTCCACTTTCAAGGAGCTATGAACCTGCACTCTAAGGTATCTTTGTTCAGCAACACTCCCTAGCACCTTACCATTAAGTGTATAAGTCCTGCTAAAACTTTCTTTCCCAAAATGCAGCACCTCACACTTATCTAAATTAAACTCCGCTCCTGCCCCACCTCAGCCCATTGGCCCATCTGATCAAGATCCCATTGTAATCTGAGGTAACCTTCTTCACTGTCCACTACACCTCCAATTTTGTTGTCATCTGCAAACATACTAACTGTACCTCTTATACTCACATCCCAATCATTCATATAGATTACGAAAAGTAGAGGACCCAGCACCGATCCTTGTGGCACTCCACTGGTCACAGGCCTCCAATCTGAAAAACAACCCTCCACCATCAACCTCTGCTCTCTACCTTCAAGCCAGTTCTGTATCCAAATGGCTAGTTCTCCCTGTATTCCATGAGATCTAATCTTGATAACTAGTCTCCCATGGGGAACCTTGGTGAATGCTTTACTAAAGTCCATAAGATCACATCTACCGCTCTGCCCTCATCAATCCTCTTTGTTACTTCTTCAAAAAACTCAATCAAGTTTGTGAGACATGATTTCCCATGCACAAAGCCATGTTGACTATCCCTAATCAGTATTTGCCTTTCCAAATACACGTAAACCCTATCCCTCAGGATTCCCTCCAATAAATTGCTCACCACCGATGTCAGACTCACCGGTCTATAGTTCCCTGGTTTGTCCTTACTACCTTTCTTAAACAGTGGCACCATGTTAGCCAACCTCCAGTCTTCTGGCACCTCACCTATGACTATCGATGATACAAATATCTCAACAAAAGACCCAGCAATCACTTCCATAGCTTCCCACAGAGTTCTACAGTCCACTTGATCAAGTCCTGGGGATTTATTTTTTATGTGTTTCAAGAAATCCAGCACTTCCTCCTCTGAAGTCACCATCTATTTCCCCACATGCGATAGCTTCCATGTTCTTCTCCACAGTATACACTGATGTAAAATACCACTTATGACTCCTCAGATACTAAAATACATGATCAAACGCAAGACTTGGCTTGATCAGACAGGTAGCAAGTGACATTTAAGCCACACAAATACCAGGCAATGACCATCTCCAATCAGAGACAATACTGGCCCTTAAAATTCAATGGCATTGTCATCACTGAATCACCTAGTATCAATACTTTTGGAGACACCATTGGGCTTGCCACATAAATGCAGTGGTTACAAGAGTAGATCAGAGATTCGGAACATTGCAATAGATAACTCACCTCCTGATTTTCCAATTCCTGTCCACCATCTTCAAGGCACCTGTCAGGAGGGTAATGGAATACTCCTCATTTCCCTGGATGAATGCATTTCCAATAATACTCCAAATACAGAAAGATTTGGACAGTATCCAGGCTTTTTCTGATAAGTGCCAAATAATGTTTGCACCACACAAATGCCAGGAACTGAGCTTATCCAACAAGAGACCATCTTACCATCACTCCTTGGCATTCAATAGCAGTATCATTACTAATCTCCCACTGCTAACCTCAACATCCTGGGAGTTACCTTCGACCAGAAAAAGAAATAGACCGGCCATATCAATACATTGGTTACCAGAGTAGGTCAGAGGCTAGAAACTCTACAGTAAGTAAAGTCCCGACTCCTCAAAGCTTGTCTATCAACTAAAAGGTGCAAGTCAGGAGTATGATGGAATACTCGTCTCTTGCCTGGATGAGTGCAGCACCAGCAACACCACCCAGAACAAAGCAGCCATTCACTCCCTCCACAATCAATGCTCAGCAGTAGCAGTGTGTACCATCTCAAAGATGCATTGCAGAATAGCACCATCACTTCTTTGGTAGCACTTTCCAAACCTCAACCATTTTGATTTAGAGGAACAAGGGCAGCTCTTACATGGGAACACCACCATTACAAGTTACCCTCCAAGTCACCATTCTGACTTGGAAATATATCATTGTTCCTTCACTGTCACTGGGTCAAAATCTGAGAAGCCTTTCCTTAAGGGCTTTGTGGATTGCCCTGCAGCATATAAACTGCAATGATTCAAGAAGGCTGCTCACAACCACCTCCACAAGGACAACCAGCAGTAAACACTGGCCAGTTAGTGACACCCATGACTCACAAATGAGTAAAAGCAAGTCATCATGTCATCAACATGCATTTTCATTATGCTATACTTTATTTCATACATGAAAGCACTATATTCCATGAAATAAGTATCCTTCAAAATTACAAAAATATTTTATATTTAAAAGAGAAGCGTTATCACTCATTGTGAGGTAAAGTCACTGTAGTCCCGAAGAACCACTCATACAATAGAGAGAGATAACCAATGATGCTTTAACCTGAGGGTCATCATACCTCAGCCAAGTGGAGTGGGAGAGAAGGAGAATCCTTCATGTTCACCTTAACTGATACAGGAACTGAACTTGTACTATTTGTGTCACTATGCATTAGAAATAAGCCAACCAGCCAACTGAGCTAAACCAAATCCATCATTCACTGCAGCCTTCTGAACACACAACAGTGTAAGTAACTTCATTTGTATATGAAATTAGATGAACCTTCACCAACATGGAGACTGGGTCATACCGAATTATAAATATATTACATTCCCTTCTCTTTTCTCAATAATTTTTTACACAGAAAAGAATATTTAAAGTATAAATATTATGTAAAGAAAAGGCATTCTGGGAATCTGAAAGAAAAGCAGAAAATGTTAGAAATGAGCAGCTGGTTTGTTGGCAGCAAGGAACGTTTAGGGTGAGATTCTTTGTTGAAATAGTTTAACTCTGCATTACACAATATCCTAATTAGACAATTAGAATCCTCCCACAAAAAAGAATATATTTAGAAGGATGGATTCATTACATTAATGGGCTGACATTCCATATTTCTTGTAGCATAAAACAGATGTGATATGAAAGGGTTCAGTACCACAAATAGAATATCTGTCCAAGTTGAATGCTACAATCAGCAGTTTCTATCTCTCCAAACTACATAAATGAACATTAATGTTGTGTTCAGGAAAAAGCAACAATTCTGCATGTTGAGCACATTAATGTTGAACTGGTGCGGCATCCCAGAACTGCAAAGTAAAATCAACTTGCACCCGTTATTAGTCAATGTAATGAAGGCAGAGAAAGGAGTGAATCATTTGGAGGATTTTCCTCCCTCCACCCCTGCCCTCCCCCAGAAAAGGCATGGGTTTATGACAAACCAATATCTGAGGGTGACAATGTTGACACTTCAAGAGGTTATTTTGTCCTGGTTTTTGTTTTGGAAGAGAGTTTGTAAGGCAAAGATGATGAACTGTCTCTGAGAAAGTCAACAATTTGTGGGGCCTTGGGGCTTTTTGTTAAAGTTGGAACAATGGAAGCAGCCTAGATGGGTGTGGCCAGCTCTCACAGACCAGGATTTTGAGGTTTTTGTTTGGTTTTTAGGCTTAGACTTAAGCTGAAGCCTTTGGGGTCTCAAAAGAGTTGGAAGCTTCAGTGAATGTCTCCTGGCAGCGACTGTCTCTGAATTTTCTCTTGATGTTTTTTCCTCCTTGATTGGACAATTGCATATGAGAAGCTGTGTCTGAATTTGCCTTTTTGAAAAGGGATGTGTAGGATGTTAATTAGTATCCACTCTTCGGTTAAGTTTTCCAATAGTTAAGTTATTCTAAATTCCTCTTTGTTTTGTTCCTCTTTTTAATATAGTGTTTAAATAAATGGTGTTTTGCTTACCGTTGAGTAGTTTGACCTGTCACATCACATCCAGAACACAACACTTCACATCTACCTTTAAACTAAGAGAAAGTTAGACTCTAAGTTATCTTCTCAAAATATTTTGAGGGGGTCTGGTCTGGTCCAAAACAGAGGATCATTATATACTGTTATAGCCACTGAATCTGTCACAGCATATACACATCACTATTTCTACATTACTGGAGCACAAAATCAGCTGCAGACTTCAAACTCTTCTTTAGAAGGTGTTGGCTTGAAACTTGGAACATAGTGTACATTTGTTCATTAGTGGTGTAGCAGCTCTATAGAAAATGAAGATCTACACATGTGAAATGGGCTTTGGGTGTGGTTTAAATTACAGTAAATCTGGGGTGATAGTTTCATTTATCAAGAACTCCCTCTGTGCCAACACCAATACAGGGCTGAGTGGATATAATTACCCCATCCTGTGATGACTTTCAGGAAGAATTATCAGCTGAACCATACATTGCAATTGAGAAGAACGTGGCTGCATCAATGGAGGAAGATAGAAGATCTGGGTAGGCTGATAGCCTTGATGTCATACATTTGTTATATGGACAAGAGATTGGCTTCCATCTGGGCCTACATACAGTGCTGTTGCAGTACCAAAGTGCATTTGGGAGATTCTTTGAGGCTCTCCAGAACAGCCTGTCGCAATTTTTAAAACATATGTAATATATGGCCTTTTCTGGAACTTATGAAAAATTCACAATTGCCCTGAAGAAGGCAATAGTGAGTCAAGATCCTGACCTACTGCAGAGGTGATGTTCCTCTCACGTGACTGTTCAATAAGGAGTCCCAAGGTTCGAGTCTTGAAATGTGGATCAGTGCAGAGTCACATAAGAAAGTGACATTTCAAAGTCATCGGTGAGCATGTCTGAGGATCAGTAAAGGTAACAGAGAACAATATCCCCTCCAAAAAACAACATGACTGTAAACACTAACAGGAGTCTCTCAGTTCTGAATCAGAAATAGGAGGCAATTATTGGGCTTTCAAAACGCATTTGAGAATATGCCAAATAATTGGCTTGTGGGCAACAGGACAGCCCACGGAATTTGATGGACTGTGTATGATATAGAATTGGCTCAGCGACAGTAAACACCATGGTCACTAATGGCGGTTTGGACAGTCAGGAAAAGGTGTGGCCTAGGGGCCAGTAATACAACCACTGCACTATTTAGTCTACATTAGTGACCTGGATTTGGATTCACTGGACGAAGACCTGAAATTGATGGAGACTGCTGGAAATTGGTGGGAGGGCGTGGAAAACGGCACAGGAGTCTGTGTGACAGACTTACAGAAGGAAACTATAAACAAATAAATGAGTGGTGGGAGGTTAAGAAAAGCCGTGGGAAGCTGATTGGTATGCTTAACTGATCTCTTGCGTGTAATTTAAATCCAATTCACCAAGATTTAATCCTTTTTCCATGGTTTTGTAAAATTTCCATTTCTCTTGTGTTTTCCAGTCTTTCACCAGTGGATGCTAGCTGGACTCACTGTGAGAGCAGTTTAGATTACCAGGAGTCACAGGGTATCGAATCGATGTTGGAGACATTCTATCTGTGTAAAACCTCACTGGGCTGGCACTCTGAATTGGGGCAGAACGCCAAGCTGAAAATTCAGAAGGAAGAGGTCCAACAGTTTAAAGGAGCAGCACACAACTGAGGAGCGGACTGGTGATTTTTAAAGTGGCATCACAGATCTGAGTTCCTCAGTGAAGATTGAGCATTAAGCTCCATAGCAACTGAGGCCACACAGCAGCAGCATTGTGAGGGAACACAAGAGCAGAAAGCCAAGGAACATGCCTTTGCTAAACCTTGGGATGGTGCAGAGTGACAAATCAATCCTTTGTTTTTTTTATTCTCTTGTGGGATGTGGGCATCACTGTTGGCCAGCATTTATAGCCCGACCCTCACTGCCTTTGAACTGAATGGCTTGCTAGGCCATTTCAGACGGTAGTTGAGAGTGACCCACATTGCTGTGGGTAGGGGATCTCACTGAGGTTGGCAGATATCCTTCCTTGAAGGGCATTAGTGACCCAGAGGGGTTCTTCCAACAATGGTTTCCTGGTCATCATTCGATTCTTAAATCCAGATTTTCTTTTTTTTTAAATTCAAATTCAAATTCAAATTCCACCATCTGCTATGGCAGCATTCAAACCCAGGTCCCCAGATCATTAGCTGAAGTTTCTGGATTTATAGCCTAGTGATAATGTCAGTTGGCCATCACCTCTCTTCTCTGCAATATGTTCTTCAAAGGCCACCTGGATGGTTTCCAAACTCAGAGTTATTGCCCTTTAACTAATGCCCAGTCCTTGCATGGCTATCAGGTGAGCAGGTTTCCCCTTGCCAGAGTCACCTCCTGCAAAATGATCTAGTGACAGCTTAAATCACCCACACACATTGGCCAACCATCACATAAATCAGGTCCAACAAATCGCCATGGTCTTGTATTAGATCTCTGATTGTTTTAAGGACCACTGGTGGGTGCTGCGATGGTAAGAATGCATCTAACCCACATTTTCAAATATTATGCATGAACCAAACCTCAGAAATTCTATAAATTATGAAGAAAATGGGAGCAGATTTCAGAATGATAAAATGGATACACACTTGGCAGACGAAGTTTAAAGTATGGAAGTGTGACATGGTTAATTTTGAAAAATGAGTGACAACAAGTACAATATAGCACAATTTCTAACAAGGCTTAGAAACAGAAGAAATTTGGAGAATATATACATCCATCTTCAAAGTGAGAAATTGAGAAGGCTTCTACAAAACCTATGAAAAACTTGGCTTAATTAACAGAGGCAAAGCATCTGTGATGTGGAATGGGTCACAATCGAGACCTGGAGTTCCGATTTAAGGAAGTCATGCTGAACTGTCTAAATAAAACTTTGACCAAGTTCCAGCTGGAGTATTGTGCTCAGGTCTGACCATGACACTTTAGGAAGATTGTCAAGAGCTTGCAGAAGGGTCAGAAATTGAATTATTAGAATGCCACCAGATATTGGGAACTTCAGTAATCTGTAGAGACTGGGGAAGCTGAGGCTGTTCCTCTTACAGCAGAGAAGAATTGAGAGAGATTTCCGAGTGTGTTTAAAATCAAGAAAAGCTGTTTCCCATGACAGAAAGCACAGTAACAGTTGACACAAGTTAACAATATAGGCAACATGAGGCAAAGGAAATTGTACAGTGAGATGGTATGGTGTGGATTGCATTGCCTCAGGATACTCTTTAACAACCCTGTCCATGTCCCTCATAACTTTATAGACCTCAGTAAGATCCCTATCTGCCTTCTCTGCTCAAAGAAAACAAACCGAGCTTATTCTTCTCATTACTAAACTGCTTCATCCTCGTGAATCTCCACTTCCTCCACTGCAATCACATCCTTTCGATCGTGTGGTGATCCAAACTATACACAGTACTCCTATTGTGGCCTAACAAAACGCCAACATAACCTCCCTGCCCACATAATCAATGCCATGACTGATGAAGGCCCACATGCTTTCTTAACCACCCTATTAATCGGTCCTGCCATCTTCAGGGAACTGTGGACAAGACAACGCCCTTCTATTGTTCTGAGTTTCCTGGTATCTGTCATTCACTGAGCACAGCCTTGACTTGTTCCTTCTTTCAGAGTTCATCACCTCACACTTATCAGTTTTAAATTCCATTTGGCACTGTTCTTCCCAGCTGACCAACCCATCTACATTCTCCTATAACTTAAGACCTTCCTCACTGGCAACCGCCCAGCCAATTTTTGTGTCATCTGCAAACTAACTTATCATCCTGCCCCACATTTTCTTCTATATTGTTAAGATATATTAAGGGACCCAGCACTGATCACTGTGATATGTCACTGGAGACTGGCCTCCAGTCACACAAACAGCCCTCTACCACCACTCTCTGTCTCCTAATGCTAAATAAATTTTTTAACTAACTTGCTAAGTTACCCTGGATCCCGTGTGTTTTTATCTTATTTATCAGTCTCCCATGTGGGGCCTTGTCAAAGGCTTTTCTGAAATCCATATAAATTACATCAACTGCACTGCCATTATTTACATAGCTGGTCACCACCTCAAAAAATTCAATTCAATTTGTTTGGTATGACCACCCTCTGACAAAGCCATGCTTCCTACTCCTGATCAAACCTTACCACTCTAAGTGGAGATTAATTCTCTCCTTCAGAATTTTCTCCGATCGCTTCCCATCCACCAACGTGTATAATTCCATGGTTTATATCTACCATGCAGTCAGTTGGACTCAGATGGGAAGAATGAAGTGGAATACATACTGCAAGCACTGCTGACCTACCTCTGATTTGCCAATCAGCAGTGTTGTGTGAATTGAAGATTCAGCAGTAATCGACATTTTGAAAACTTTGGAGCAAAGAGTCATAGTATCATAGAGATGTATAGCAGGAACAAACCCTTCGGTCCAACTCGTCCATGCCGACCAGATATCTTAAATTGATCTAGTCCCATTTTCCAGCACTTGGCCCATATCCCCCTTTGCATGTACCCATCCAGATGCCTTTTAAACGTCATAATTGTACTGGTCTCCACCACTTCCTCTGGCAGCTCGTTCCATACATGCACCACCCTCTGCATGAAAAAGTTGACCCTCAGGTTCTTTTTAAATTTTTCCCCTCTCACCTTAAACCTATGCCCTCTAGTTCTGGACACCGCATCCCAGGGAAAATACCTTGTCTATTTACCCTATCCATGCTCCTCATGATTTTATATCTCTATCTACATTCCCACAGTTCAAAACTAAAATCTGCAGCTGTTGGTGATTTTCTCATGAGTCCTTTCTCACATTGCTGTCTCTGAACTGTGATCACAAATCTGTTTTCAGCAGAAAGAAAAGATACAAATGAACAAAGAGTCTTAATATTGCGAGAATCTGTTCTTGTTTTCTTAATAAAAAGTAAAGGGTGGAATCGTTTCCCTCAAGAAACACATTTTGCCTCTGAACTTTTAACCCTGCAGTAGATTCGAAAGCTGCCCAAACACAGTTTCAGAAGTGAAAAAATTTGCCCTGAACTTCGGCTGTTTGAAGGTGGATATATATGATCTGGAGACTCTCAGGATTTAAGCTGTAATGATAAGCTGTGGTAACTTAATAACACCAGAACATAGAAGCTCTGTCTTAAGCAGAATGGGAGAGATTTCAAGGATGTGTTGTTTGTATTTAGTTTAATTAAAATAAAACCTGATAGTGATTAGAGAATACTGTTCACTACTACAGAGAGTGAAATAAACTATGATTAGAGATCAAACTGCTTGCAATTCAGAAAGGTGAACAACAGCTTGTTTCTGGTGAGTTAATGATATTCATTTTCTGGTCTATCCAATATCTGATGCATGCAAGGAAGAAAAAGGATTAAATCAACCTCATTTGCAAATCAACTTTAAAACTATTTCTCACTAATTTGTTTCAGAGAATCATACAACACAGAAAGAGGCCATTCGATCCATCATGTCATTTCCAGCTCTTTTGAACAACTATCCAATTAATCTCACTTCCCTGCTTCTCCCCAATGCCCTGCAATTGTTCTTTCTGTTCCGATTATGCTGTAAGTCCTATGGCTGATCAGAAAGGCACCAGGGATGGTTGTCTACACGTACTTGGCTTGCAATGTGCTGCTGAAGAAAGCATAGTGACTATATACCATTCCAGTTGGACTGCAGGGGCATCAGAGTGTGACAAATTCCAATTCCTGCACATCCCATCTAGCCTAGTTGGGAGATAATGGGGCTCTTACTCCCCAAGTCTCTGACTTGAGACCAAATTTGGGCACTGAATTGTTACTTAGTTATTTAAATTTTTTTTATTGAAAGGACGAAACAATCATGACAACTAAAGGCTTTTTCAGCACATAACAAGAATTATAAAATGTGAGCAGGGCTCCCAAAGAGAGGCTATACCAAAGATTACGTTATACAAGATGGAGTAAACCCAAATATTCTAATGCTTCTCAAAATTTTTAAAATAGAATTTGCAAAATGTCCTATTATAAAAGCAATACACTTGTGTAGCTCTAATACAAATTTTAATTAACAATGACTGTCAAATCCTAATATGACTTTGTCTTAATTTATGCCCCAATAACAAAGTTTTAGTTTGCCTCTCCACCGGAGCACCTGGAGGAAAGCCATGCAGACATAGGGAGAATGTGCACACTCCATCAGACAGTCACCTGCAGTGGGAATCAAACCCGGGTCCCTGGCACTGTGAGGCAGCAGCGCTAACCATTGAGCCAACGTGCCACCAAAATCCTTATAATTCATTGCTTAAAAATATTCCTCCTCCACTCCCCCTGGATTTTTTTTTATTTGCTAGGTGTCTTCAATCTGTAAACTTAGGTTATTAATCCTCTTGCCATTCAGACTTTAATATATCAGAAATTTTCTGAATTTGACTGAACGTTTTCTGCTCTGAGGAGGACACTCCTGGATTCTCTAGTGTCTCTGTCAGGCTAGTTCTTCTTTGGCAGAAATTCTTCAGAACTTCAGAAATTCTTCAGAAGGGTCACTGGATCCGAAATGTTGACTCTGATTTCTCTCCACAGATGCTGCGATTTTTCCAGAAATTTCTGGTTTTGTTTTTGATTTCTAGCATCTACAGTTCTTTGGTTATTTTGTTTAAAACTTTCCAGTCTCTGGTGCCACTATTTAAAAAAAGTAAGGACAAGCCAGGGAACTATAGACTGGTGAGCCTGACCTTGGTGGTGGGCAAGTTGTTGGAGGGAATCCTGAGGGAGAGGATGTACACGTATTTGGAAAGGCAAGGACTGATTAGGTATAGTCAACATGGCTTTGTGCATGAGAAATCATGTCTCACAAACTTGATTGAGGTTTTTGAAGACGCAACAAGATGATTGATGAGGGCAGAGTGGTGGATGCGATCTATTTGGACTTCAATAAGGCGTTCAACAATGTTCCCCATAGTAGACTTGTTGGCAAGGTTAGATCTCATGGAATACAGGGAGAACTAGCCATTTGGGTACAGAACTGGCTCAAAGGTAGAAGACAGCGAGTGATGGAAGAGGGTTACTTTTCAGACTGGAGGTCTTTGACCATTGGAGTGTTACAAGGATCGGTGCTGGGACCACTACTTTTTGTTATTTACCTAAATGATTTGGACGTGAGCATAAGAGGTATAGTTAGTAAGTTTGCACATGATATGAAAATTAGAAATGTAGTGGATAGCGAATAGGGTTACCTCAGATTACAACAGGATCTGGACCAGATGGGTCAATGGGCTGAGAAGTGACAGATGGAGTTTAATTTACATAAATGCAAGGTGCTGCATTTTGGGAAAGCAAATCTTTGCAGGACTTATACACTTAATGATAAAGTCCTAGGGAGTGTTGCTGGACAAAGAGACTTTGGAGTGCAGGTTCATAGCTCCTTGAAAGTGGAGTCGCAGGTAGATAGGATAGTGAGAAGGCGTTTGGTATGCTTTTCTTTATTGGTCAGAGTATTGAGTACAAGAGTTGGGAGGCCATGCTGCAGCTGTCCAGGACATTGGTTAGGCCACTGTTGGAATATTGCGTGCAATTCTGGTCTCCTTCCTATTGGAAAGATGTTGTGAAACTTGAAAGGGTTCACAAAAGATTTACAAGGATGTTGCCAGAGTTGGAGAATTTGAGCTATTGGGAGAGGTTGAATACGCTGGGGCTGCTTTCCCTGGAGTATCGGAGGCTGAGGGGTGACCTTATAGAGGTTTATAAAATCATGAGGGGCATGGATAGGTAAATAGACAAAGTCTTTTCCCTGGGGCGGGGGAGTCCAAAACTAGAGGGCATAGGTTTAGGGTGAGAGGGGAAAGATATAAAAGGATCTAAGGGGCAAAGTTTTCATGCAGAGGGTGGGTACGTGTATGGAAGGAGCTGCCAGAGGAATTGGTGGAGGCTCGAACAATTACAGCATTTAAAAGGTGTCTGGATGGGTATATGAATAGGAAGGGTTTGGAGGGATATGGGCTGGGTGCTGGCAGATAGGACAAGATTGAGTTGGGATATCTGGCCGGCATGGACGAGATGAAGGGTTTGTTTCCATGCCGTACATCTCAATGACTCTGTGGCTCTCACCATTTAAGAAATGTTCCTTCCTTTGTGTTCTTATCAAATTGACACCTTATACATATCCATACTTTATTTTATCTACTGTGCTGTTGCCCATTTGCTCAGCTTGTCCAATTTTAACAATAGGGTCTTTGCATCCTTCTCACAACTAAAAATTCCACCAAGTTTTATATGATCTGTAAACTTGAAAATGTCATATTTGACCCCCCCCCCCCCCAGATTTATGAATTGTAAGCCACTAGTGCCAAAGCAATGATCTTTGTGGTACCCTATTGATATTAATCTGCAAACCTAAGAATGTTCCATTTACTGATACACTCTACTTTCGACCAGTTAACCAACCCTCAATCCAAGCTAACATATTTCTTCCAACCCCAACATGCTTTAGTTTTGTTTACTAACCTCCTGCATGGGACTTCATCAAAAGTCTTACGAAAATCCAAATACACCACATCAACTGGTTCCCTTTTATTGCCTCTGTTCATTGCATCCTCAAAAAAAGCTCCATCAGGTTATTTTAAGCATGATTTCCCCTTCATAAATCCATATTGAATCTGTTCAATAGAGTCATCACATCATACAGCATGGAAACAGACCCTTCAGTCCAATGAGTTCATGCTAACTATGTTCCCAAACTAAACTAGTACCACCTGCCAGCGCAGACCCACATTCTTCCTATTCATGAACTTATCCAAATGATCAGTCAATTATTTTCTGAACAATTCTTCTAATCATATATTTTATAACTATTATTCTGACTATTAATGTCATGCTAACAGGCCTGTAGTTCCTTGTTTTCTCTCTCCCTTCCTTCTTGAACAGTGGGGTTACATTTGCAATCTTCAAATGGAGGCAATATTGCAAAATTAATAGAATTTTGAAAGATGATCACCAATATTATCTCTATAGATATCTTTTTAAACACATTAGGGTGAAGGTAATTAGATCCCAGGTGCTTGTTGATTTTCAATCCCATGAATTTCTCCAAACCTACTTTATTTTTTATTAAGAATAACTTCTTTAAGTTCCATAATGTCACTAGACCCTTGAATCCTAATTATTTTAGCAAAGCATTTTGTGTCTTCTCAAAATCTTATAGAGGTCTGAATGACATGGGTTAAGACAAGAAATCTGGGAGAATTATATGAAAAATTCAGCAAGGTCCCTCTCTGAGTCAGGAACAACATGTTGCATTTTCCAACAGAGTTCCAGATGTCAGGATGATATTCGCACTAGGGAGCAGCAAGATGTGTATTCATGAGAGTTATTGCTCATTATCATCCTCATTAACACTGAATCTCAACTCATTAATGTGCAGGTTGCTATTCTCTCAAACACCACATAGAAACTTGGCGTTAAAATGTCCTGATATGAAAGTCAGAGTGGGTACCTGGTGGCTCCAGGTAAGTGTATGTTCCTTTGGACTGCCACCTTGAACACTCACTTGCTCACCTGGACTGTCATCATGGAGACGCTTGCGGAATAAAGAAAACCATTACCATTATCATTTTATCGAAGGGCATCTCAACCAGACAACTAAATCAGTGTCAAGAAATAGGCATCTTCTGATATAATTCACACTTTTATGATAATTTCAAAAGATAAAACAAAAGAGGCTTGCCTACCAGTTAGTCAGCTTGTAAGATGATGGAGCCAGATTTGGGTATATACAAATGAACCATATTTCACAGCAATTTTTAAGGAGGAGGAATAATGGTCCCTCGTAATAACAGAATCTTGAAATCTCTCTCTCTCTTTGTTTCCTCATCATCCTTGTGAAAACAGTGCTGAATGAAAAAGTAAATTTGAATTTAAAAATTCACTGAAAACTCAAAAGTATCTATACATTTTGTCAATGCTGAGGATAAAAAGTAATAATTTAACAATGGTTATGTCAGGTAGAAAATCTAATATATCAAGGACTTGTGGAGCTTATTAACAGTGTAAGCTTTATTCTCCCTGGCTGTACCACATGCTCTCTTTCCTTCAACCTTGTTACCTGTGTTCGTGCTTTTTTTCATTCATTCATGAGATGTAGCCATTGCTGGTTCAGCTTGCATTATTGACTGTCCTAAGCTGCCTCCTTGAATCTCTACAGTCCATCTGGTGTAGTTACATGCCCAATGTCATGAGTGAGGAAATTCCAGGATTTTGATCCAATGACATTGAAGAAATTATGATATATTCCCAAGTTTGGATGATGAGTAGCTTGAAGGGGAAATTGCAGGTGGTGGTGTTCCCAGGTATTTGCTACTCCTATCCTTCTAGATGTAAATGTTTTGGGTTTGGAAAGTGCTGTCTAAGGAGCTTTGCTGACATTCTTCAGCGCATCATCTAGATTGTGCCTATTGTTGCTACTGAGTGTTGACTATGGAGGAAATGATGTTTGTAGATATCATGCAAATCAAATGGGCTGTTTTGTCTTGGAAGGTGTCAAGCTTCTTGAATGTTTTTGGATCTGCCCTCGTCCAGACAAGGGAAGAATATTCTAGTACGCTTCTGACTTGTGCCTTTTAGTTGATGGACAGGCTTTGGGGAGTCAAAAGGTGAGTTACTCACTTTAATATTCATAGCCTCTGACATGCTTTTGTAGCTATTGTTTTGAAATAGCTAAACCAATTCACCTTCTGGTCAACTGTTCTCTCAGGAGAACAGAGAGAGTGTGAGTGAGAGTGTGTTAATGCTAAAAAGAAATAAACATATTTCTATGTTTCTTTGAGCTGACTGAGAGGGTTAAGAAAGAAAGAAACTGGCCCACCTCTCTTCACCTGGTCATCTTCATTGTTTGTCCCTCACAGATGATGATGACTCTCTCCCACTCTCAGGGTGAGTCTGTAGGTGGTTGTACAAACTGATGCAGCTACCACAGGTTCTGTTACACTTGGAGCAGGTAGGCACTTGGTGTGTCCTTGTTAACAACATAGTGTAGTGCCAGAAAAACACAACATAGCAGCACCCGTGCTTCAATCACTGGCACCTTCTTGACTATATCACCAGGCCAGAACAATCCTAGCATGGAAGGCCTACATTCTATTGAGCAGAAATATTTGCTATTTCCCTTAAACAGCAGACCTGCACTAAAGAACACTTATTGGGTGGTCTAAGTAATGTTTTTCTATTCATTGGAAATTATACTCTTGAACAAAATTTATCTCTGTTCTGCTTCTACATTTGTTGCTAAACTGCATGTTGGTGCATAAAATCATTTTCTTGTAATGTTTGCATTGGCAAGCTATAAAATAGCAAAAATGACCAAGTGCCCATCATGAAATACTATAACACTCGGATTGCGGCATTTGCTGTATTTTCTTGTTACAATACATGTCACAGCATATCTTATTTGTTGGTGAAAAATAATTGTCAGGTTTCAAAGATTTCAACAGCTCAGGAGCATTTCTGCATCCCAAACTAATTAAAACGTGAGGGACTGATCTTGGACATTTACTATGATGTGGATTTTGTGCAACATACAAAATTATAATTTTCCAATTTCAGGGCAGGGGTTAAAAAACTACAAGGAGAGCGATATGTGTCAAATGCATATTGCTCCAGGCAAATATTTTGTGGATTGCTGTAGCCTGCTGTGTGTCATTGTATGGATACTTTGATGGAAAGGATCTGTGGCGCTGAGTAGCTGAGTACCAGATATGGACTATACTTATGAAGACCTCAAAAAACATTTTATTCAGACTGTTGGCCTAGCATCTGATTAGCTTTGTTGGGACTCAATACTTATTACATTTAGATGCCACAATGGGCTGGTCACATAGGTCTCTATTTCTTAAGAGTTGTATCAGTCATTGCATTAACACTCAATGGCATCTCTAATTCTTCTTATCTCTTCATAGCTTGTAGATGTCAGTGCCAGGGTCAGCACTTACTACTCATCCCTAGCCCCCATAAGTAGCTGCCTTCTGGAACTATTACAACCAATTTAGTGCCGGAACACTCACAGTGCTGTTAGGAAGACAGTTCAGGATATTGAGTTAGTGATAGTGAAGGAACAACAAAATGGTTCCACACCAACATGGTGAGTGGTTTGTAGAGGAATGTGCAGGTGGATGTGTTCCTATATTGATCCCACAAAATATTGATAGTGAAGGATCGAGCAAGATAATGACATTGACCCACAAGGGGAATTAATGGATTTTCTATTTTTGGAAAGTACCATTGCCTGCCACTTGTTATCAGTCTAAGTTTGGATGGTATTCAGGCTTTCTTCCCTTCAGATAAGGACTAAGAATCTGAGGAATAGGGAATGGTGCTGAACATTGTGTAATCATTAGTGAACATCTCACTCTTAGAATGAAACAAAAAACTGCGGACACTGATGTTCTGGAGCAAAAACAGAAATTGCTGGAGAAACTCAGTGGGTCTGTGTAAGAAGGAAAACAGAGTTAAAGTTTCAGTCCAGTGATGAGCTCCATTTATCCACTTCTGATCCTAAGGTGGAGGAAAAGTCATTGATGAAGCTGCTGAAGATGATTGTACCTCAGATGATTGTACTACTGTGAGGAATTCCTATAGTGGTGGCCGGTGACTGAGATGACTGACTTCCCCAACCACAACTAACTTCCTTTATGCCAGGTATGACGCCAACCAGCAAAGGGTTTTCTACCTGATTCCTATTGACTCCTATTGACTAGGGATCCTTGGTGCTGATGTCAAGGCTCGTCACTCTCATCCCACCTTTGAAGTTCAAATCTTTTGTCTATATTTGTGTCCTATTACCATATATTTTCATGGAAATTATTGATCTTATAAAAATGTCTAACCCATAGTTCTTAGTATTAAAAAAAACCTTTCTTATAGTACTTTTAAAAATCAATCCTAGCTTTTCATGGATCAAAGCTTTCACAAATAGAAATAAATCATGATCTTGGAGATGTTAATGATTGAATTTAATTTAAAATATATTATTATAAAGGTGGAGGGACGCCATAGTATTTATGGGCATATTAAACTTTTAATTACAGTGTGTTATTTTAACAAAAGGATACCTAAGCAAAACATGACCGCAGATGTAAATTCAGAGACGACCTGAGGAGTGGAGGATGGGGGGTGGAGGACGCGGAGAGAGACAGAGAGAGATGGAGAGAGACCTGAAATGTTACACCTGATAAGGTGCCAAGGAAGCATCACAGGAATGGACTGAAAGTGGAGAAATGCATGACAAACTTAAAAGGAAAAGTCACAAGAACAGGAATTGAAAACCAATTTAAACTTGGTCTGTGAGCACTATTGAAAGAAGTCATGTTGGTGAGTTAGGTGCTCATGTGTGCTAACAAAGCTGAGGTATTTGTGTAGATTAGCCTGTGTTTAAGCATTCATGTGCTGTAGATGTGTCAGTCAAAGGATTCTCATTAGTCACCCCTACACAGCAGACAAAGGACTGAATAACTAAGTGCTAGACGCCAACTACTCAACAACAGTCAAAAGGCAAAATGACAAAAGAATAACTCTCTCACTTTGAGCTAGCCACTAACTACAGGAAACAGGACATAAAAGATTTCGATTAATCTGCAAACTCAAGAATCCCAAAATTGACTGTTCAACTATCAATGTTTCACTATCTACACTTCATGGAGACTGTTCTTGTTTCTTTTAACTATTATCTGTTCTTTGCCTGACTTCTCATTTCCAGTCTGTGTATATGTTTATTGCATTATTACCCTATTCACACATTTAGTAACTAAGAAACTCACTCTTCATTGAAGAAAGCAGAGTCAAATTGGTTCTGTTTAAAAACCTAGGTTAATTTTGGTTTGGGAGGAAAGATAGAAGATATCCATAAGGAGTGAATCCTTTGTGAACTAACCTTGCTGTGACCAACTGAGGAGACGGGTGAATAAAGGATAGGAGTTAGTTCCCTGCTCCTAAAGGAGGTGTTTGACAATATGGGGTATCCCGTCTGGAACCGTAACAAATTGGTGAACCTCTTCTGGGTTCTTATTATTGAAAACGTATGCTGGTAGATAAATGCTTAATATGTTTCTACTATTAAGTTTTGTTTATCATTTTAAAACAATTGAGTGATCAGTTTATAAATGGTAATGAATTACTTAGTGTTGTTGGTTCCTACTTTATTCCACGACAACAATCTATTTCATATTTCACTTGAGTTCAAATTAAGCACTGCACCAAGCCTTCAAATCTGTTCCCAATGTATCAGTTGATCCAATGAGTTTTAGTCCAAATGGATTCGACTTAGAAATTCAGAGAATATTTTTTGACTTTATTGGCTCTATGTGCTTAATTTTTCAAACACTCCATTTGCTAATGACTTGTTTTGCATTTCTGTGCTGCAGTCTTGGGAAAGAAGAATAATTAACATTAAAAAATCAGCTTCGGGGCCTTAATAAAATAAAAGCATCACTAATCATATTTTAATTTGCTGTTATTTCATGAGCTGTGGTTATATTTTCCACTTCATGACCCAAGCTTTTTGTAGTCATGATCACTTCAGGATCCAAGCTAATGTGAAGGATCGAACACTGGCAGAGAGAAATTACTGATGGAGATAAAACTGTTACAGGTGACAGTCAGAACCAATTCTTATGTGCTATTCTGTTTCTTTTACTTATAAAAGACCAGTACAACATAGAGTAGAAATTATAATCGGTGATATTAATGAAGAAATATTGAACACATTCATAAGATTCCATTATTCATTGGTGCCAATCATTGCTCATAAGATATGTCCATGAATTCAGACCCAACCTGTAATGCAGTAATAAGACAGTGCTGCATTGTCAGAGGTACTATCTTTTACATGAGACTTTAAAGCAAGACCCAATCAGTCTTCACAGGTGACTGACTATAGAGTTCCTGTGGTGCCTCTATTAAAAAGATCAGGTCCGAGGCAATATTCATCCCTTAGCTGCCAAACCAAATTATCTCATGAGCTAAAAAAACCCCAAAGAGTTGCAGATCCTAGAAATCAGAAACAAAATTGGAAATTGCTGCAAAATTTTAGTTGGGAAGGCAGCAACCTCTCTGCTTTCTCTGCTCAGGTGCTACCTGACCTGCTGAGCTTTTCCAGGAATTTTCGATTTTGGTTCTGAAAGCAGATTACCTGGTCATTACTATTGGTGGGTTCCTAGCACCAACTAGTTGTTGTGTGTCCTTATATTACAATAATGGCTGGCAATGTTAATGCAGGGGGTCTGCAGCTATTTCCCTCCTCTCCATCTAAAGATGGCCAACCCAGCAGTAGCAGTGGTATTGGCCAACAATTAGCTTAAAAATGTAAATGTGCCTGAACTTGATCAATGGAGCTCAGCTTTGTGGAGATGAGTGCCTAGTGCATCTGCAAAGCTGCAAATCTACTGTTCAGTTTATAACCATTATCCGCCCCTCATTTCAGGTCTTAGGGTTGGAAGCCATTGGCATTGGGTGGTGCAGTGGTAATATAATGGGATTAGCAATCTAAGGCTATTGGTTCAAATTCCATTTGGATGAATTTAAACTAATGTATCTGGCATTGAAGGCTGTAAAAGGAACCACGGAACTTTGATGGATGTGGATAAAAAAGAAGGCTCTTTCTAGTTCATCAGTGTCCTTTTGGGAATAAAATCTGGTGTCCTTACCTGTTCTGGCCTACATGTGACCCCAAACCCACACCAACACAGTAGATTCTTAACTATAATGATACAGAAAGTGCTGGAGAAATTCAGCACGTTTAGTCTTTCCCAAAGAAGGGTTGTATTAGATTCAAGGTGTTAATTCTATTTCTCTATCCGTAGATGCTGCCAGACCTGCTGAGCTTCTCCAGCACTTTTGGTTTTATTTCAGATTTCCAGCTTCTGATTTTTTTTGTTTTCATTTGGCCCTGCACTAGCTCTGAAAGAGCCCAGCAGGTTATTCAGTTCAAGAGTAAGCAGGAATGGATGACACTGAGGCCCACATCCTGTGAAAGGATGGAGGAAAATTCAGATCTAAGAGTAAAGTTGTATTGAGGGAAGGGTGAAAAGCTGCTGACAGAAACAGACTGAAATGGCTGAACACGTAACTGATTTTTCTGGGTAGCCTCAAACACATAATCAATTTTAACTTCAATTTACCTGGTTCCATCTGCACTTCCCTCAATGCCTTATGCTTCGCAATGTTTTTGAAGCAATGTGTAAGTATTAATTAAAATCAGACAATATTTTATCAGCATGTGTGGAGTGAAGCTAGTGAGCAACTAAAGTTATGTTGGTTTGAGTGCAGCGAGTGCACAACCATGAAGTCATTCACATCTTGACTAATCACTAAAAATGGAGCTCAGCTGCAGCAAAGCACAGAAATCTGATAGAAACAACTCGGCAGCAAACTACATTTAGTTGTCTTTGGAACGACAGCGCAAACTGTTCAAGCCAATTTGATCTTAACACTGACATAAAGCTATGTAGAAAATATAAACTTGCAATTTACCAAGATGGAATGTAAGAATACCAGCTGTGCACAAGTTGGGCAAAGTTTTGATCATATAGTGAGGGGTTAGCCTCGCCAACTTGGCACCATTCCCACCTCCCCCATTTTCAATCACCGGTTCAAGACTGTGTAGCAGATGTCTAGTCCAAGCAGGCAGCGATTAACTAAGAAAGCTCATGCTGTGGTGAGATTATTCTGCTGAACTGTATTTTAACTCTAAACTGCGTTTTCCAGGTTCTTGACTTGTGTGCATGTGTTGACTGAGCTCTTGAAAGCTTAATTATTGTGATGGGCATTACATTCATGACTCTTTCTTGTTCTCATTGTAGAGTCCACAGTGAATAATAGTTGAAGACTCTCTAATCTAGCAATATAAATAAACATTTCGAAGTTTTGATGAAAGGTCGCCACTGAAATAATTAAGGTGGATTTCCATCCTTGTGACAGAAATTGAGAAACTTCCTGGCTCTTCCCATTCCCATCCCACCTCACTGCTATCCCTGCAGGAACAGAGGGTGTGCACAAAGATGGGATTTTCATTGCTTGTTGGGGATGGCATGTGTGGAGATGTTACAGGGCTAATTGACCTGGGAAATAATTCAGAGGTGGGCACGAGGGCTGCAAGATGCCAAGGTGGGCTGTTTAATAAGGCCATCCTGGACTTGTGAGTCTTTGTGGCATTTATAATGCTAAGGGCAAGGCTGTCTGGCCCTCACCCCTCACACATTCACCATGCTCTATCCATACCATTTCATGCACTTCTGCACCCCTACCACATGCTGAGCCAGGCTGGATGTTTGGGAGCTCTGCCAAGTATCATTATGCATTCATGGTTGAGACCCCAGGCTTCCAATAGACTGCTGAAGTGATCACAGAGAAAATAATATTAGATAAACAGCTTTCAACTGCTTTCCAATTTTGCTGTTGATATATTAAATAATCTGGATGAGTAACCCTTTCATTGGCCTACAGTACAAGGAGTTTTATAAGAAATTGAAAAGTTATCTTTGAATTGCTTTCTTTTAAAATAAAACCTTATCTACACACCCTATTGTTGTCATTGGGTTAATTGGCTCTATGTAGTACATAGTGGGTTAATAGACCTGAAAGTTCATGGTGAGGCATGTCATGAGGCACCAAGAGGTTAGGTGAGGGGCACAGTTAGCTTGGAGGCCGCCAGATGCCATAAAGGGTAGATAGAGGCATAGTTTAGCAAGGGAATCCATGAGGAAGATCTTTCAAACTTACCATCCAAGGGGTTTCATCAGGCAGACTACAGTTGTTTGCATCTCTGAGGTGTTGTGAACCACAGATTCATCAAAAAGCTGATGACTCCATGAAACTTGCAGACGACTAGGACATGCTTAGAAGTGCAATAAAGTTCGTCAGGTTGAGAGGGTAAGTACAGACTCATTATCCGAACCAGCCCATACCCTTAAGAGTTCCTGGCGAAATTTCAAAACACCGGGATAGGGGCTGGGGAATTCTAAAACTGAGTCCCAGCCATCATTTTTATCATTGTACAGAAGCTCCCTGACTCCAAGCAAACCTAGGTCATTCACTCTGTTTTGCTCTGTTAAAACTGATAAGCATCTAACATACCGCTTTATCATTTTGAGGGTAAACCTTCCAGTTTCATTTTTGCCAGTTTCCTCCCCTCCAACCAAACTACACTTAAACAGAATGCCATGTCTGACAGCTTCCACCCAGAAGATAAGGAAGCTACTGTCACCCTCCCTCACCCGACCGAATTGGTCTTGACATTCAATGCAAAACTTCAGAGTGTTCTTTATAAATAAGCAGTACATTTCTGGCTGGTCACTCTCTGTCAGTATCTCTATGGCCCCCTCAGTTGTCCTAACACCTCATTATGATCATTCTATGCTAAAATTCTTTGGACTTGGGTGAATGGGTTGAACCTACACAACGGAAATAAATATTTTTCATCCGTTAAGCAGATATTTTATCACACAAAATCATGATCAAGCAACGGTCACTCAGCCCATGATGTTTATCCATCTTAGTTACAGCATCCCCTATGTTTTTCTTTAATTTGCATGGACAATCATTTCCAGTTCAACATGACTCATGTAAAATTTGTTTTGCTTCGTCCTCATCATGAAATGCAGTGATGATCTGAGTTTTCCTCATTATGTAACCTTGAAAGGAAACAAAATATCAAAAGGTTGCAATTCTTTCTCGTAAACTCTCCGGTTGCTGGTGCTTAGTTAATTATTTTTCTTGGACTCCTCTTTTTTTAAGTGTATGCTTTTCCCAAAAGGACATAAGCTGCTGGAAACCAAGGATAACTTTACCCAACAATGTGTGGATCCTTGCTAAATGGTAGACTGTGCCTGAAGTAGACTATAATTCTTTGGGGCTGAAAATGTGTTGCTGGAAAAGCGCAGCAGGTCAGGCAGCATCCAAGGAGCAGGAGAATCGACGTTTCGGGCCTGAGCCCTTCTTCAGGAATGAGGAAAATGTGTCCAGCAGGCTAAGATAAAAGGTAGGGAGGAGGGACTTGGGTGAGGGACGTTGGAAATGCGATAGGTGGAAGGAGGTCAAGGTGAGGGTGATAGGCCGGAGTGGGGGTGGGGGCGGAGAGGTCAGGAAGAAGATTGCAGGTTAGGAAGGCGGTGCTGAGTTCGAGGGTTGGGACTGAGACAAGGTGGGGGGAGGGGAAATGAGGAAACTGGAGAAGGAAACTTGTCTCAGTCACAACCCTCAAACTCAGCACCGCCTTCCTAACCTGCAATCTTCTTCCTGACCTCTCCGCCCCCACCCCCACTCCGGCCTATCACTCTCACCTTGACCTCCTTCCACCTATCGCATTTCAAACGCCCCTTCCCCAAGTTCCTCCTCCCTACCTTTTATCTTAGCCTGCTGGACACATTTTCCTCATTCCTGAAGAAGGGCTCAGGCCCGAAACGTCGATTCTCCTGCTCCTTGGATGCTGCCTGACCTGCTGCGCTTTTCCAGCAATACATGTTCAGCTCTAAGCTCCAGCATCTGCAGTCCTCACTTTCTCCTCTATAAATACTGTGGCCTAGACTCCCCACACAAACACTAGCCTTGTAAAAAGCATTGCTAAATTTCAAATTTGGAAAAGGATTACTGCAAAATAAACTTCAAGGAAATATCCAGAGCAGATTCGCTAAATGCCGAGAATATTTTTTCCGATGAATTTCAAAACGACCAGACAGACATTACCAAATGCAGTGATAAACATTACAGCATTGATGGAAAAAACAACCCATATCCCCATCCTCGAGAGAAAGTTCTTGAAAGGGAGTTTTGAGGGCTGCCAGAAAAATCCTTTACCTCATAAATCTTATTGTATTTTTCTAGCATGGTTTTCTCAATACAAGTATTGTCTTTAACAGGGAGTTTAAAAAAAAAGACATTGTGAATATTTGAGATGCTCACCATTGTTTAAAGTAAGAATTTTTTTTAAAATGTGTTACCTGTAATAAATTAGCTCAAGGGTTGATCTTTTGCTTATCAATTCGACCCTCAGAGCGTTTTGTGAATGTCACAAAGATTTCCAATGTTTGTCAATTGTTAAGTTCGACAAAAAAGAGCTCACTTTTATAAAGCACGATTCACACCCTCATGATGGATCCACTTGTTTCGCAAAGAGTTATTTAAATCAAAGGTAACTCTACACACAACCTCCGAGCAATGAAATGATCTGTTTTTTGCTATGTTGGTTAAAGGACAGAGAGCTAGCCAGGCATGTGCAGTGTTATAAAGTGAGCATTCGTCCAGGTATTAGCTTTGAATGTCAGTGTTGGTCAGGCATTTGGAAGAATTGTTTATCTGAGACAGAAAACAAGGATACAGTTTAGCAGCATTTCTAAAAGACAGCACTGACCTCCTCAGTTCTGTGTCAAATTGCCAATCTATATGATGTATTTAAATCTTGAAATGCAGTTTAAACAGAGGTGAGATTAATACCACTGAGCCAATATCTGGAAGAATGCTTACTTTATAACACTGCAAAATATATTTATGTCCATTTTACATTGGTTTATACTTTGGTCACATTCCTTTGGTATGACTTACTTTGTTATGCTGTCTGTTGATAGGAGTTAAGCAGTCTGGAACATGGATTTCTCTGGAGCAGCCTCCAAAGCTGATTTTAATGCATCCTTACAAGGACTTATTCAGTAGGGAAAGCCAACCTGACATTTTTACTTCTTTAATGCAGCTGTGAGTTAAAACAACAGACAACTGGATTCCTTGAACTTTCAACCTTATAACTGGAAGACTCAAAGGCACCCACAATTCAGTCAGCTACTAGTTGGCAAACATTTTTTTTTTGCGTAGCATGATTCTTAGTTGGAAACAAGTGTCTCACAAAGTTGGACAGACTGATTGTTTGGAGCACAGAGAAACATTTGCGAAATAACATTCCTTGGGCTTCTATTCACTATCAGGAGATGCCCCCATTTAAAGATTTGTATAGGAATGTCAGCAAAATATCAGAAGTAAAATCTGAATATTGGAGGAATTATCCAGGCCTACTAATAAATTCATCACAATTTTTATCATTTTAATGTCTGTTCCAAACATCTACCTCAGTAACTTTCTATTTGAACTTACTGTGGATAGGATTTCTAATTGTTCTGGGTTTCACCTTTCTTCAACTCCATTTGATCACCTCAAAACTACCACAGCATATTGTCCTATTCTTTCATAGTTTGAAATATTATCACTCGATGAGCACAGTACATCTGTAGTGGACAGTGAAGAAGGTTGCCTCAGATTACAATGGGATTTTGATCAGATGGGCCAATGGGCTGAGAAGTGGCAGATGCAGTTTAATTTAGGTAAGTGCGAGGTGCTGCATTTTGGGAAAGCAAATCTTAGCAGGACTTATACACGTAATGGTAGGGTTGTAGAGAGTGTTGCTGAACAAAGAGACTTTGGAATGCAGGTTCATAGCTCTTTGAAAGTAGAATCACAGGTAGATAGGATAGTGAAGAAGGCATTTGGTATGCTTTCCTTTATTGGTCAGAGTATTGAGTACAGGTGTTGGGAGGTCATGTTACAACTGTATAGGACATTGGTTAGGCTACTTTGGAATACTGCTTACAATTCTGGTCTCCTTTCTATTGGAAGGATGTTGTGAAACTTGAAAGAGTTCAGAAATGATTGACAAGAATGTTGCCAGGGTTGGTGGATTTGAACTATAGGGAGAGGTTGAACAGGCTGGGGCTGTTTTTCCTGGACCGTCGGAGGTTGAGATGTGGCCTTATAGAGGTTTAGAAAATAATGAGGAGTATGGATAGGATAAATAGACAAAATCTCTTCCCTGGAGTGGGGAAATCCAGAACTAGAGGGCTGAGGTTTAGGGTGAGAGGGGAAAGATATAAAAGAGACTTAAGGGGCAACATTTTCAGTACCTAAGGTGGTGTGTGTATAGAATGAGGCTGCCAGAGGAAGTGGTGGAGGCTGGTACAATTGCAACATTTAAAAGGCATCTGGATGGGTATATGAGTAGGAAGGATTTAGAGGGATATGGTGTGGGTGCTGGCAGGTGGGACTAGATTGAATTGGGTATCTGTTCGCATGGACAAGTTGGACTGAAGGGTCTGTTTTCGTGCTGTACATCTCTCAGACTCTATGACTCTATGGAATGATATCTGTTCCAACAGGATTTCAAACCACCCTCTCCAGTTATCCCCAATGCAAGTTTTATTACACGAGATAACATTCATGTTTATCTTCAGCATTCCTATTTTACTATCTCATCATTCTTCCTGTAAAATGAGACCCAATCCTTGATTTGCTCAGCTTTTGTAGAGATTCATCAATATAACTTATATATTATGCATCATCACTTGCCTAAAGACAATATTGTACGAATTCATTTTTAAAATTAATTTTATCACATTGGTGTATCAATTATAGCTTCCCATTGACCCATTTGAACCTTCAAATCCCTTCGCTCTACAGTCACCTAAGGTTCTAAGAAATAATTATGTATTGCTTTAAATGTCAAAGTGTAGCAACTGAAATTGAATTCCACCTGTCTATTCGAGCAACTTATCAATATCTCTTGCAGCTTAATGAATTCTTAGAATTATTTACTGTGCTTTCTGTTTTGGAATGTCACATGTATCTGAATACTAGTGACCAGTGTACATGTATACAAACAGGCATTGATTTTAGATAGGGTGAACAGCAATAGTCATCAAACAAAACGATAATTATATTGTCAATATCAGTGCTGAAGTAGCTCTTAACTCCAACTTTTTTACAATCTTCCAACCTGTTTTGACTCAATATTCTCTTCTTCCTGAATTTGATACATCTTATTTTCTTGACAATGTGAAACATGGTTAAAAGTATTCTCAAGGTCAATGTGGCAATTGCTATTGTAATCCCCTCTCCGCTATAGTTACAATAGGTTTTCCAAGTCACGAAGAAAACACCCACATCCTGCTTAAAGCACACATCACTATCTTATCATGTACTTTAATTGTAAGGAGGGAATTCTCCCATTTCAAGTTAATGAGTGGTGGCCAGTGTAACCAAAATGCTCATTGGCTAGAGAGGACCATGGTGCTAGATGGGTGGATGTAAGAGCTGCTGCTTTTTTGAGTTATTTTCAGTGCTGGAGCTGAGTTTCTCGAATTCAAAGAGCAATAGTTACTGTTTTACAACCTGTTGCATTGTTTTGGAATGTTGGGGGAGAAAATGATCAAAAGAACGACACTTTAAAAAGGAGGAAGGAAGATAAAGGCCGTGACTATCTGATAAGTGATTCAAATGAAGAAGGAAACCAACACTGCTGTCTGACCCAGTAGACAATCTGCAGAGCTGCTGCTTTGCTGTTTAGTTTCAAGTATCTCTGGACATCAGAGTTCATTCTAAGAAACAATAAACAAACAGCAAAATTCACAGCTGACCTTGGCGAAAACCAAGTGCAGGGGAGCTCACTGCAAGGGGGCAGTAAGTGACTAGTTTTAAAGGGGAACCTTACTTGTTTTTGTAACTCTACAATAGTGAGTTGCATAGGGTTCTTTCAATTATATGTTTTTATTGACATCTGTCTCTTGGTTAAATAGTAAAAATACAAAAACATAGCTACTGAGCTAGCCTGGATTAGTGTTTTTAGAGCAGTAAGACTGCGTTATTTTCTGGGTCTGTAGATGTTAAGGTGCAAAGGTGGCCTTTAGTGGAGTGATAGGCTCTTCCCGTCAGATGTGGGAAATTATGGAGAGTTTCCATTTTACTGATGATTACGTCTGCAGGAAGTGTGTTTGATTGTGAACCTTATCAGATCGCAAGGATCAGTTGAAGCACAGTGCAATGAGGAGTTTACAGGGGCTGGCGGGTTTGATGGATGGTGGCTGCAGGGACGAAGATAAACCAAAGATACAGTCAGGTCGATGGGTTACCTCCAGGAAAGGGTGGGGAGGGAGGCAGGTTGTGCAGAAGTCTCCTGTGACTGTCCCCATCTCAAACAAGTATGCAGTTGGGGTGATGGTCCCTCAGGGGAACATAGCACTGACAGCCAGGTTTTTGGTACTGAGACTGGCTCTAATGCAATGAGGGGTATGTCAGGTTCCAAGCAATTGATTGTGATAGGGGATTCTTTAGTCAGAAGTGCAGACAAAATTTTTTGTGGCTGACAGTGATACATCAGAATGGTGTGCTGCCTCCCTGAGACAGGAAGAAGGATATCTCAGAGAGGGTGAAGAATATTCTCAAAGGGGAGAGAGACCTGCAGGAGATCATTGGCTGTAGTGAGATAAGAAAAGGAAAAGATTCTGAGGAGAGAACATGGGAAGTAAGGCGGAAAGTTTAAAAAAAAAGGTTCTCAAGTATAGTAATATCTGGATTAATCCTATTACCATGAGCTCGTGAGGGTAGGAACAGGAGGATAGAGCTGATGAATGTGTGGCTGAGGAACTGTGCAGGGGAGAAGGATGCACATCTTTGGATAATTGGAATCTCTCCTGGATAGAAATGGCCTTTAGGATGGATTGCACCTGAATTGGAATGGGACTAATAGATTGGTGGGAGTATTACTAGAGCTGCTCGGGAGGATTTAAATTAGTACATTGGCCGGGGTGGGGCTGCGGGGTGGTGAGACCCAGGGAGATCATGAGGAAAGAGATCTGTCTGAGACTGGTACAGTTGGGAAAAGGAATAAGTCAAACAGTCAGGGCAAGAAGGAACAAAGCAGAGAACAAAGTAGGTCTGATAAATTAAACTGCATTTACTTCAATTCAAGAGGCCTAACAGGTAAGGCAGATGAACTCAGGGTATGGATGGGAACATGGGACTGAGTTTTCATAGCAATTACAGAGACGTGGCCCAGGGATGGACAGAATTGGCAGCTTAATATTCCAGGGTATAGATGCTATAGGAAAGATAGAAAAGGGAGCAAGAGAGGAAGGGTAGTGGCGTTTTTGATTAGATAACATTACGGCTGTACTTAGGGAGGATATTCTTGGGAATACATCCAGGTGAGTTATTTGGGTGGAACTGAGAAATAAGAAAGGGAAGTTCACCTTAATAGGATGGTACTATAGACCCCCAGTAGTCAGTGGGAAATTGAGAAACAAATTTGTAAGGAGATCTCAGTTAATAGTAAGAATAATAGGGTGGCTATGGTAGGGGACGACTTTCTGAACATAGACTGGAACTACCATAATGTTAAGGGCCTAGATAGAGATGAATTTGTTAAGTGTGTACAAGAAAATTTCCTGATTCTGTATGTGGATGTATCCATTAGAGAAGATGCAAAACTTGACCTCCTCTTGAGAAATAAGGCAGGGCAGGTGACTGGGGTGTCAGTGAGGGAGCACTTTGGGGCCAGTGACCATAATTCTATCAGTTTTAAAATGGTGATGGAAAAGGATAAACCAGATCTAAAAGTTAAAGTTCTAAATTGGAGGAAGGCCAATTTTGGCAGTATTAGTAAAGAACTTTCAAAAATTGATTCAGGGAGAATGTTTGCAGGTAAAGGATGGCTGGGAAATAGGAAACCTTCGAAAATGAGGTAATGAGAGTCCAGAGATAGTATGTTCCTGTTAGGGTGAAGGACAAGGTTGGTAGATGTAGGGAATGCCAGATGACTAGAGAAATTAAGGTTTTGGTTAAGAATAAGAAGGAGGCATATGTCGGGCATCGACAGCAGAGATCGAGTGAACCCCAAAAGGGTATGAAGGCAGTAGAAGTATACTTAAGAGGGAAATTAGAAGATCAAAAAAGGGCACATAAGATAGCTGTGGCAAACAGGGTTAAGGAAAATCTAAATGGATGCTAAAAATGCAGTAAGGACAAAAGGGTAACTAAGAGAGAATTGGGCCCCTTAAAGATCAGCAAGGCACAGTTTGTGTGAAACCGCAAGGGATGGAAGAGATACTAAATGAGTAGTTTGCATCATCAGATTTTACTGTGGAGAAGGACATGGAAGATAGAGAACATAAGGAGATAAATTGTGACATTTTTCAAAATGTCCATATTACAAAGGAGAAGGTATTGGATGTCTTAAAAAGCATAAACGTGGATAAATCCCCAGGACCTGATCAGGTGTACCCTTGAACCCTGGGAAGCTAGGGAAGTAATTGCTGGGCCCCTTTCTGAGATATTGTATCATCGATAGTCACAGGTCAGGTGTTGGAAGACTGGAGGTTGGCTAACGTGGTGCCAATATTTAAGAAAGATGGCAAGCAAAGGCCAGGGAATTATGGACCAGTGAGCCTGATATCGGTGGTGGGCAAGTTGTTGGAGGGAATTCTGAGGGACAGGATTTACATGTATTTTGAAAGGCAATGACTGATTAGTGATAGCCAACATGGCTTTATGCATGGGAAATCATGTCTCACAAACGCAGTTGAGTTTTTGTAGAAGTGATGAAAAAGATTGATGAGGACAGTGCAATGGATGTGATCTATGTGGACTTCAGTAAGGCATTCAACAACGGTCCTCATGGTAGATTGGTTATCAAGGTTAGATCAAACAGAATAGAGAGAGAATTAGTTATTTGGATTTAGAACTGGCTCAATGTTAGATAACAGAGGGTAGTAATGGAGGGCTATTTTTCAGACTGGAAGCCTGTAACCAGTGGTGTGCCACAAATCTTGGTGCTGGGTCAGTTATATAAATGATTTGGATGTGAATACAGAGGAATAGTTAGTAAGTTTCCAGATGACAACAAAATTGGAGGTGGAATGGAGAGTGAAAAAGATTTTCTCAGAGTATAATGGGATCTTGTTCAGATGAGCCAATGGGCCAAGGAGTGGCAGGTAGAGTTTAATTTAGATAAATGTGAGGTGCTGCATTTTGGAAAGGTAAATCAGGGCAGGACTTGTATACTTAATGGTAAGGACCTGGGGAGTGTTACTGAACAACCAAGCCTTGGAGTGCAGCTTCATAATTCCTTGAAAATGGAGTCACCGGTAGATAGGATAGTGAAGAAGGCATTTGGTATGCTTTCCTTTATTTGTCAGTAAATTGAGTATAGGAAGTGGGAGGTCATGTTACAGCTGTAGAGAACATTGGTTAGGCCTCTACTGGAATATGCATTCAATTCTGGACTCCCTGCCATAGGAAGGATGTTGTGGAACTTGAAAGGGTTCAGAAAATCTTTACAAAGATGTTGCCAAGGTCGGAGGTTTTCAGCTATAGTGAGAGGCTGAATAGGCTGGGGCTATATTCCGTGGAGCATTGAAGGCTGAAGGGTGACTTTATGAGAGGTTTATAAAATCATGAGGGGCATGGATAGGATAAATAGACAAGGTCTTTTCCCAGGGGTGGGGGAGTCCAAACCTAGAGGGCATAGGTTTAGGGTGAGAGGGGAAAGATATAAAAGGGACTTAAGGAGTAACTTTTTCACACAGAGGGTGGTGTGTGTATGGAAAGAGCTGCCAGAGGAAGTGGTGGAGGCTGGTACAATTGCAAAATTTAAAAGATATCTGGATGGGTATCTGAATAGGAAGGGTTTGGAATGATATGGGCCAAATGCTGATTAATGGGAATAGATTTATTTAGGTTATCTGATCGGCATGGACGAGTGGACAAAATGCTATATATCTCTACGACCCTATGACTCTAAGGTTTTTCATCTCCTTAATAAGCGAGATGTTGCACAATTATTTGGGGAAATGGTGTGACAAATGAACCTTCATTTCTTGCCACTGGGCTCAATTGGGTTGACATTTTGGGCCTGGTGACCCTTCCTCAGAACTGTTCTGAGAAAAGGTCACAGGACCTGAAACATTAACTCTGATTTCTCTCCACAGATGCTGCCAGACCTGCTGAGCTCTACCAGCAACTCCTGCTTTTGTTTCTCCTTTGCAACATGCGCAGTTCTTTCAGCTTTTATTTAGGGTTCAATTGATGCTTTATTTCTTTCAGTCTAAGATGGCTGCACCAGAACCGAACACATGGCTGCTGGGCATGACAAATTTCAACGAGCAGGTAGCCACTCTTAAAAGGTTGAGTTCTTGGAGTCAGGTTTTCAGCTCCCTCTGCAAACCCAACCCAAGTTGGTCCCAAGTCTGGGATTTGATCCTGAAGCTGGGAAGAAGACAGGACAAATTGGAGGAAAATATGTGATGAGCTGGGAATGAGGCTTCAGGAAAAGTAGAATCAATTATAACAGTATCAACATGGGCAGGTTGGAAGCAAGTGGTGAGATAAGATCAGCCACTGAAACTCTAAATAAAAATGTTTGGTTCAATCAGGCAGCATTTGCGAAAAAAGAACCAGCATTTATGTTCTGAGTTGAATATCACACTTCTTCACAACTGAAGGAGCATAAGAATGTGATGGCGTAAAAAAGGGAGAAGAGGGAGGAAGCACAATAGGGAAGGTCTAGGACAAGATAGAGGATAGGAGAGATTAAATTACATGGATATTGAAAGCAAAGAAAGTTGGGATGGTTGCAGTAAGGCGGAACATTTGTCGAGCATAAATGCAAAAGCTAGAATAATTAATAACTCTCTGTGAGAGCAAAGACACGAGAAGCACCTATATTAAAAGAAATGCATCTAATAGAGGACTTTTTAAAAATTCATTCACAGGACAGAGTAGGCCAACATTTATTGGTCATCTCTCATTGCCTAACATTCACTTAAGAGTAATCTGTGGATCTGGAATTACACGTAGGTCAGATCAGGTAAGGAAGGCAGATTCCTTCTCTAAAGGATGTTGGTGAACCAGATGGGTCTCCCCCCTAACAATCAGCAACAGATTCATGGTCATCATTAGTCTTTTAATTCCAGTATTTATTGGATTTGAATTCCACCATCTGTTGGGGCACAATTTGAACTCAGGTACCCAAAGCATTACTGTGTCTCTCAATTAACAGCCCAGTAGTAATACCATTAGGCTATTGCCTTCCTATGCAGCATGTTCTTGGTCTGCAGTTGTTGAACTTAATGTTGTGTAAAGTGCTGAACCTCAAGCTTGTGTTTAGCTTCACTGAGCAGGGGTATGGTCATAAGATTATGGTGGTAAATTAAAATAGAAGGCTGGGGATCATGCTTGTGGACTGAGTGGAAAAAGTTATCCAGTCTGTGTTTGGTTTCCCTAAAATAGAGCCAATGCCTTGTGAGCAGCACAGACAATGGATGGGATTGAAAGAAGTACAAATAAATCACCACATCACTTGGAATAAATGTCAGAGGCCTTGGGTAGTGAGGAAAGAGGAGATAAAAAGGCAAGTGTTATACCTTCTGAGATTATATGGAAAAGTTCCAAGTGGAAGAGGGTGAGACTTTTAGAGTGATTGAGAGGGGAATGGTCCTTTGGAAAGCTGACAGGGAAAGGATGTTGTATTTGTCTCCTTGTGGAGGTGATAGATGTGTTGGGTGATGATCGTCTGAAAGTGGAGGCTGGTGGGGCACAAAGTGAGAACAAAGGTAAACTGTTACATAGTTCTGGGAGCCAAGGTAAGGGATGAGAGTTGAAGCCATGGTTGTAATTGAATTAAGAGACATATTACAGCCAAGCTATGTCCACATATTGAATAGAAATTCATGATAAAATGTTTGCAGTAGTTAGTAATCTCACAGGTGTGGATGTTCATTATAAAGTTCTTTTTTAAAGTTTAATTGATGTTAAACATTGAGCTATATCGATGGATGATGAGGAGTTAAAACTGGACTCACAATTTATAAAACCTGTAGGAGTCATTTTAAAAGTAACCCGGAAGTAATTTTATCTTGAATGAAAGAAAGGAGATTAACATGTAATAATCGGGGAGTGAGTAAGGTGAGTAAGTAATGACATAACTAACATGAAGAACGGATAAAATAAATTGAGTGGGCACTGTTCGAGCAAATTCTTGATTTTGTGGAAAATGAGTCACAGCATGAGTCATCAACTGCAGTAGAAAGGAGTTAACATAAAACCAAAGAACCATGAATACATCTTTGCTCAGGGACTGATAATAACTTGATTTAAATTATTTAGTGCTGTACCAAGAAATGTCCAAAATAGATGATAATTTGCAAATGATTAAGAGCAGAGTTCTTACATTTTTCATCATCAACAAACTCATCAATGCAACAAAATGAATGAAATAAGAGCTTGGTTCCAAATATGCCCTGTTTGTTACATAACAACATTTTTCAGTATTAACATGACAGATAATAAAGACCAGCCTTAATTTTCTCAGAAATGAATTTTCTCATTTTGAAACAAATGTGTTTTTCATGTGAGATTGCTGGTGCCACATCCACCATTTTCCAATGGTCACATAATTTTCTGCTATTTGCTTTATTAGTTATAAAAACAGGCTGTATGACACCCATCTCATGGGGCTGTGTGACAGGAGAGGTGGAAGTCGTCACCATTGCGGGGACTTTGTGACATTCACACCATTGGCTTGATATTTCAACCTAGTTCCATTGCACTTTAGACACTGCAGGCCAGGAAGTGCCCTTCATAATGTGTGACTGCACCATTATTCTCATGGAAATGGCAAAGACGGGTAAGTTAGTTCTTGGTTCACTGACAGGGACCTGGAGATTCGGGTAGAAGGGGTGGAAAAGTGGAGAATAGTTCTGTATCTTGCTGACTAGCAAAGGAGAAAGTGAGGACTGCAAAATCTGGAGATCAGAGCTTAAAAATGTGTTGCTGGAAAAGCAAGCAGGTCAGGCAGCATCAAAGGAGCAGGAGAATTGACGTTTTGGGCATAAGCCCTTCTTCAGGAATGATTCCTGAAGAAGGGCTTATGCCCGAAATGCCGATTCTTCTGTTCCTTTGATGCTGCCTGACCTGCTGCGCTTTTCCAGCAACACATTTTTAAGCGCTGACTAGCAAAGGAGGCCACCTCAGCAGGTACAACCAGTCTGGACACAGACGATGGCCCCAATCAATGGGTGGCACGGTGGCTCAGTGGTTAGCACTGCTGCCTCACAGCATAGGGACTTGAGTTCTAATCCACCTTCGGGCAACTGTCTGCATGGAGTTTGTGATTCTCCCCGTGTCTGTGCGGGCTTCCAGCCACAATCCAAAGATGTGCTGGCTAGATGAATTGGCCATGCTAAATTGCCCATAGTGTACAGGAATGTGTAGGTTAAGTGCATTAGTCTGACGTAAATATATGGTAGGGGAATGGGTCTGACTGGGTTACGTTTTGGAGGGTTTGGTGTGGACTTGTTGGGCCAAAGGGCCTGTTTCCATACTGTAGGGATTCTAATTCTAATTCAGTGTAACATCCCGGGTGAAACCCAATTGCAGCAGTACATGAAAAGATTAATGATCTTTTGCACACTGCAAGGGCAAATGCTACCTTCTTCTCCTTACTACCTCGTGGTCATAGAACCAACACTCACTCTAACTCTGCCACTGCACATGCATCTCACTGAGGCTTATAGAAGACAGCTATTATGTCCACTCAATGGCTGGCATCCATCTCATCCACCCAAACTACCAATTCTTCTTGCCCTTCTGACTTGCTTACTCCTTGGGTGCACCTCACCACCGCTGCTGCTCGTGAATCACCACCAATTGCTCTTTCACCCATTAAGGCCAATCTCTCATTTTTGATTTGTCACCATCATGTGGACTTTGCCTCCGGCAGGTAGTTGTCGCTTTGCTTATTGTAGCTCCCATAGCATAAGAACCAAATGTGGGAAACATGGTACTGAAAGATTCAGTCGGCTTTTATTACTGCTCTTGATTCGGTTACAAATAGTAGTACATCGTGCTCGTTAGTGTGTCAGGCTTCAAGTGGCCTCAGTTAAGACTGAGTCTGTGACCTTTATACCTTCAGATCATATGCCATGAAACAGTGATAGTATCATGAACACGCTTCTTTAAGGTATCCTACATATACCAGTGACATAAAACACAATACCTATGCTTCATTGTAGGATAAAAAAAAATTGCTTGAATTGTGTTCATTGTGTTTGCCACATAAGCCACATGGCACATGTAGTGGGTGTGACAATGTCATACTATGATACTGTACAGCAACATATCCACCCCTTACCTGTTCAGTGCTCTGAACTGTGACAGGCAATCTGCCTATCCTTTTGCACTTAAAAGCAATGCACACTTCAGAGGCTGGCAGGGTCCAAGTAAGCACATGATGAGTGTGTGCTTGTAAATGAAGCTATGAGCCTTAACATATATCCTGTGTAGTTGCATGAGATGCATGTATGTCTCCTCAGAGGATCACTGAAGGAGGGTTGCCTGTCACATTCTCAGTATGTCTGGACCGTTATTCAGAAATTCCACCTCCGCCCCAGCTCCAGCGTAGAACAGGCTGCCTCCACTCCAGCTGCAGATTATGGAGCATTGTGGAAATGCGGTGGGAAGTAAAGAAAGAAAATTTCTGAGGGCACATAGGTGACATATTATTTCAGGTAAGTTTTCACATTTATAAATATATGCTCTTTTCACCAACTTTTGTGTGCATACGTGTCTGACCAGCCATAACTGAAACATTGGAGCTACATAACTCATTCATTCTAAGAACCATACAAAGCTTGATCGTCCCACGATGTGAAGTGAGCAGCTCGTGCAGACTGTGGTTTAAGCGTGGAAGGCTATGGGTTAATCATTGGTTGCTGCTGCTTTTGCATCTGGGGTCCAGCTTTCCAAGTAGACAAGCATACTGTGCACAGGTAAGAGAGCAGCAATTTCTTTAGATTTATTCATAGGTTTTGGTGCTGCTGGCTAGGCCAGCATTCATTGTCCTTCCCTTTATTGATCAGAGTATTGAGTACAAGGGATGGGAGGTCATGTTGCAGCTGTACAAGACATTGGCTAGGCCACTTTTGGAATATTGTGTGCAAATCTGGTCTCCTTCCTATAGGAAGGATGTTGTGAAACATGAAAGGGTTCAAAAAAGGTTGAGAAGGATATTGCCAGGATTGGAGGATTTGAGCTATAGGGAGTAGAGAGTAAATCATATTGTTGTGGGTCTGATGTCATGTACCAGCCAGTCTAGGAAAAGATGGCCGTTTCTTTCCGTAAAGGACATTATTGAAATGGATGGGTTTTCCTGACAATCGATTCATGGTCATCATAAGACCATAAGACATAGGAGTGGAAGTAAGGCCATTCGGCCCATCAAGTCCACTCCGCCATTCAATCATGGCTGATGCGCATTTCAGCTCCACTTACCAGCGTTCTCCCCGTAGCCATCATTAGACTTTCAATTCTAGATTTTTACTGAATTCAAATTCCATCATCTGCTCTGGCAGGATTCATACCCAGGTCCCCAGAACATGACCTGAGTGTCTGGATCAATATGCTAGTGAAAGCACATTTAAGTTGTCACCTTTCCTTTGATTGATTATTTATCTTTCATGATGCGGTCAGGAATAAATGGGATAAGCATTTGGATTGCACACAGTAGGTTACAGATAGAGTCATAGAGATGTACAGCACGGAAACAGACCCTTTGGTCCAACCCGTCCATGCCGACCAGATATCCCAAGCCAATCTAGTCCCACCTGCCAACACCTGACCCATATCCCTCCGAACCCTTCCTATTCATATACCCATTCAGATGTCTTTTAAATGTTGCAATCATACTAGCCTCCACCGCTTTCTTTGGCAGCTCATTCCATACACATAGCACCCTCTGCGTGAAAACTTTGCCCCTCAGTTCTCTTTTATATCTTTCCCCTCTCACCCTAAACCTATGCCCTCTAGTTCTGGACTCCCCCACCCCAGGGAAGAGACTTTGTCTACTTATCCTATCCATGCCCCTCATGATTTTATAAACATCTATAAGGTCACCCCTCAGCCTCCGACACTCCAGGGAAAACAGCCCCAGCCTATTCAACCTATCCCTATAGCTCAAATCTTCTAACCCTGGCAACATCTTTCTAAACCTTTTCAAGTTTCACAACTCCTTCTGATAGGAAGGAAACCAGATTTGCACACAATATTCCAACAGTGGCTTAACCAATGTCTTGTACAGTCGCAACCTGACCTCCCGTCCCCTCTACTCAATACTCTGATCAATAAAGGAAAGCATACCAAAAACCTTCTTCACTATCCTATCTACCTGCGACTACACTTTCAAGGAGCTATGAACCTGCACTCCAAGGTCTCTTTGTTCAGCAACACTCCCTAGGACCCTACCATAAGTGTAAAAGTCCTGCTAAGATTTGCTTTCTCAAAATGCAGCACCTCACATTTGTCTAAATTAAACTCTATCTGCAACTTCTCAGCCCATTAGCCCATCTGATCAAGATCCCATTGCAATCTGAGGTAATCTTCTTCGCTCTCCACCACACCTCCGATTTTGGTGTCATCTGCCAACTTACTAACTATACCTCTTATGCTCACATCCAAATCATTTATATAAATGATGAAAAGTAGTGGACCTAGCACACTCCACTGGTCACAGGCCTCCAGTCTGAAAAAACAATGCTCCACCATTACCCTCTGTCTTCTACCTTTGAGCCAGTTCTGTATTCAACTGGCTAGTTGTCCCTTTATTTCATCAGATCTTACCTTGTTAACCAGTCTCCCATGAGGAACTTTGTTGAATGTCTTACCGAAGTCAATAGAGATCACGTCCACTGTTCTGCCCTCATCAATCCTCTTTGTTACTTCTTCAAAAAACTCAATCAACTTTGTGAGCCATGATTTCCCACGCACAAAGCCATGTTGACTATCCATAATCAGTCCTTGCCTTTCCAAATATATGTACATCGTGTCCCTCAGGATTCCCATCAGCAACTTGCCCACCACCGATGTCAGGCTCACTGGCCTATAGTTCCCTGGCTTGTCCTTACTACATTTCTTAAATAGTGGGACCACCTTTGCCAACATCCGGCCTTCCAGCACCTCCCCTGTGACTATCAATGATACAAATATCTCAGCAAAAGGCCAGCAATCACTTCCTAGCTTCCCACAGAGTTCTATGGTACACTTGATCAGGTCCTGGGGATTTATCCATTTTATGCGTTTAAGACATCCAGTACTTCCTCCTCTGTAATGTGGACATTTTTCAAGATATCACCATCTATGTCCCTTCATTCTATACCTTCCAAGTCCTTTTCCACAGTAAACACTGATGTAAAATACTCATTTCGTATCTCCCCATCTCTTGTTGAGACATAGATTTCATAATGGGCTTCGAGTGCTCACAGGTGTGTTTCAGCTTCATCATATGGTGCTCTGTGAAGTGATATTGCCCTTTGAAGGACCTCATATCACTTCAAACTAGCCCCTTCACCCACAGAGTAAGGCCATCCACTCCAGGTGTGCTTACAGCCATTTTCCTCCACGTTGTGCCCCTTTTATATAAAGGATGAAGGAAGGCAGCATCTGCTCCTCTTGGATAGTGAGTTACAGGCTTTGCCTCAATGTGATGCTGAGCCCTCAAGCGTAACCATCCCTTTTCTGATTGCCTACCCCTTTTCTCAAACCCTTAGGCTTCACCTTTCTCCAAGTCATGATCCAACTCATCTATCTGACTGTGCATCTGCCTAATTTTACTCCATCCCAGCGTCTGACATGTCAAGTAAACATTCTAAGCTTGTTAGTGCATCGTCTGTCACCGTACCCTCACCCTCCACAGCAACCCAGTTGCGGAGACAAGTGTGCTGTTCCCCATCAAACCTCCCCCCTCCCTCATGACCCCTTTTTCATCCATGCTGTATAGCCTCACACTTTATAGATTGAGTTGCCCCTTTCACGTTTGTATTCCCTCTGCATCCCAGCACTCAGCCTCCAATCCCAATAATAAAGCTCCCCAGCCTTCCTCCCATTGCACTAACTCCTAGATAGATCCCCCTTCACTTTTAGTGACCATGTCCCACCCCTTGAGTGATTTGGCCAGGCAGCCCCCTGACTGATATCTGTGCAGCTTGCCAGCTGGGTTCCCACACTTCCATGGACTGATTGCACTGGACTAGGAGAAAGTGAGGACTGCAGATGCTGGAGATCAGAGTTGAGAGTGTGGTGCTGGAAACGCACAGCAGGTCAGGCAGCATCCGAGGAGCAGGAGAATCAACGTTTCAGGCATAAGACTTTCATCAGGAATTATCTGATGAAACACTTATGCCTGAAACGTCGAGTTCCATGCTCCTCGGATGCTGCCTAACCTGTGGTGCTTTTCCAGCACCACACTCTCAACTCTGATTGCAATGGACTCTCAGAGCTCACTGTGACCCATTCTCTAAACTGAAGAGGTGGAAAACGTTGACCATGACTATCCAACCAAACAACTGACTGTGACCATGCCCAAGCCTCTGATCTGATATCTGAGGCTGCTCTTGACTTACTGTACTGGGGCTCCTGACTGCATCTTGTCTGGCCTTGCCTGAGGACTTCTCCCTTTAGATTTTGAGATGTGGTCATTTGTCTGCATCACATGCAGTACGTTGCCATGTATGCAGGTGGCACATGTCGCAGGTGTGAAATCGACGTGTAAATGTACAATGCAGCAAGATGAACACACCTTGACTGATTACCGAGAATAAACATGACACGCCACCTGGCTTTGTGTCTGCACTAAGGCAGCACAGCAGTACCAAGTGCCTTTCAGTTCTGGTTGAGTGGGAAAAGCACAAAATGACAAGGCAGGCAAAAGCAGGTAGCTGCAAGAATCCAGCTAGGCGTGAAGTGAATGAACGTTAAGAGAGGAAGTGAGCAGTCCTGAAATGCAGCCTGGTCCAATCTGTCAGGCCAAATGAAGTGTCCTTGTATGAGCTTCACGGTGAACTGCTGCTGTGTGCTGAAGTACAGCATGCCAGTGCAGGACTGCTCTGTAAGTTGGATGGTGCCATGATGGTGCGGAGAGGCTGGCAGACGTGTCATGGATGTAGGGTCTATGCAGCTGCTGCTTGTTGGTGAGACAATGGTGTCATTTAGCCAAGTATGCAGCCCAGAGGAGCAAGCGACTAGCTGGATTCAGTCAAGTATCTACTCAGATCGAGACGTCGCAACATCTTGTGAATGGTAGAATAGGAGAGTGAATATTGACATTGTAAGATTATGTGATAATTACTGTGAAAATGAGTCACAATCTCTATTAATAAGCCTCTTGTTGCTCCAGAATAAGCATCTTATGTACACACCTGCAACATTGGAAAAGGCAACACCTGACGTCAAAAAAGCCTCATATAATCTCTAAAAGGTCTTGCCCATAACCACATTGTTCAGACCTGGGAAGGAATGGGTGGCACATTGGCTCAGTGGTTAGCACTGCTTCCTCACAGCACCAGGGACCCAGATTTGATTCCTGCCTTGGGTGACTGACTGTGTGGAGTTTGCATGCTCTGTGTCTGCGTGGGTTTGCTCTGGTTTCCTCCCACAATCCAAAGATGTGCAGGTCAGGTGAATTGGTCATGCTAAATTGCCCATAGTCAGTGGTGAATATGGGGAATGGGTCTGGTTGGGTTACTCTTCGGAGGGTCAGTGTGGACTTGTTGGGCTGAAGGGCCTGTTTCCACACTGTAGGGAATCTAATCTAATAAAGTTCCCCTCAATTATTCACAATGCACACCTGGTCACAGAATTAATTAACAATGACTTGCCAATTAGCAGGACAAGATAGCACAAACGGTTGAAATAATTTCTTCAGCAACAGAGCCATGTCAAACCCGTAAAAGAAAGGTGAATGTTATTTTTCTATTACAGTTATATAATTTCTGGCTGCCAATGGTCTGTCATTTCCAATCCATCTTCAGGAGCATCTGATGCATAAAATAGAGATGGCAATGGTGTAGTTGGAAATACCTCATCTGGAATTTTAGTGACGCTACAATAGGAAGAAAATGGTTTTGCATTCGGGTTTTGTTTTCAGGACTGGCTTCTGAATGCCACTGGATTTCTGAAATGAGGAAGTGTTTTGTTCCACCACAGCAACATTCTTCATTTCGATGCTAGCTAAGAGAATACTCATAGCAAATGAAATCGATTGGCTTCTTTCCCACTGTTGGCAGACGTTTGGCTTAAATCCTACTTTCTGTCACAATTATGACAGTATAGAGGGCAAAACACTGAGCAAACTCACCCCTAAGAATTTTTTTTTATTTAAAAAAAGGCTCAGGTTAATTTTGATGCAGCATACTTCAAAGGGTGTTCTGTGTTCTGATTTTCCAAAACACAGTGCCAATCATACCACTAAAAGTCTGTCTGCATGCAAACTCTGTGCCAAAGATGGATTTGAAAAACCTCTGTATTGTTAACTGCATTTTTCAAAGCCCAACCAAACAACTAAGGGAAATAAATTAATTGCGCTGCTGCCAGTCAATAGCAATCATTCAGTGTTATAATTAAACTTGGAAGAATTAGCTAATCAATGAAAAAGCCCCTAAAGAATCCTGCTGACTATAATCTGTTTTGAATAATTATCAAAGAACAAAAGACCTGATGAATAAAAATGCTATTTTTTATACATGTTCCAACTCATTGTACAGTTTACTTTCACAAACACTTGAATTAGAGTGATTGTTTTATTTGTTCACATAAACTCAAATTAGAAGCCCTGGTTACGGTATCTCAATACGGAACAGTTATTCATAAGACTTAACATTAAATGTTTTGCTTGTAGAATCCAAGCAACATATTCACTCAAGGGTTGAAGCATAGCAGCACAAATAATCTCTCTGGATATGTCAGTCACATTAGATGCATCACACTTTAGTGTTTCAATGTTGAAAGAAAATCATTAATTTTACCTTGTTTTTGATTCAACCTGAAACCAAAGTTTTACAAATTCCTTCCAAGTGGTATGACCTCCCTCATGAAACAACAATTAAAATCTCAAAATAAGATTTAGCAGAAGCCGGGAAATGAAAATAAATTTCAGAATATACTGGAATTACCCAACCCGTCTGACAACACATCGGGAGAAAGAAACAGTAAATATTTCAGGCCATGGCTTGTGGATTTCAACATTCAGTATTTCAATTACATTCTAACCTCAGGCTTTGTTTAGTTACAGAAATTACATTTACTGACTTTAAAGGGACAAACTTGTTTAACAATAAGAGAATTATATGTTGAGATTTACATGGATTAAAGCTTTTATCATCTCAAATTGTCATATCATTAGATATCAGCAACCTCAGGGTGATCCTTGGATTTTGATTGAATACAGAGGAGAGGGAAAGGATTCAAATCAACTAATTGCAAAAGGCTGTGAATTTTGGAAATCTGAAATAAAACGGGAAGTTTTAAAGAAATTCATTATGTCTGAAGGCAGAAATAGAATCAACATTTCAAGCCCAATTTGACTCTTTTATGGAATTCCAGTTCTGAAAAAGCATCAAATCAAATGTGAAAAGTGAATTCTGTTTCTCTCTCCACAGATACTGCAAGATCTCTTGAGTTTCTGATCTAACTCAGTTGATTTCAAAGTAATCAGGCAGAACCAGCATGAGTTTGTCAAAGGAAAATCTAACTTATTGGAGTGCTTTGAAGAAGTAACTTTTACCATAGATAAAGGGGAACCAGTGGATGTATTGTCTTTAGCTTTCCTGAAAGCATTTACTAAGATGCCACATCAAAAGTCATTGTGAAAAAGAAATGCTCATAGTGCAGCAGGGTAACACATTGGCATGGATAGAGGACTGGCTTGCCAACAGGAAGCAGAGAGGAGGAAATAGTGCGTCTTCTTCGGTTGGAGGCTATCACAATTGGTATACTACAGGAGTCAAGTTGAACCCTCAACCCTTTCCAGTTGATGTAAATGATTTGGATTATGGTAATGAAGTATATATAATAACTCAGAAGCCTGACTGGAAAGGAACACCATTTATGTTACGCAGCAAAACAGAGCCAGTACTCATGATGTACATCAGCTAGTCCCAGTCCAGGACAGACAGCTCTACAGACCTGTTCTTGCATCTGTTTTTTTCATTGTTTTTTTTAACTTACTGACCATCACCAGTAAAACACCTGTGAAGCCAGTCCAATAATTACAGGCAAAACCCATTATGGGCAATGCATGCCATCAAAAGTGAGGTGGGGGGCTGTACGGAGATTGAGAAGTGACTAAGTTAAAATGGACTTGGAGGGAGAAATAAAACGTGGTGCCCAACTCTTCTAAAGGTATCAAGAGCATTGGTGGGCACCACATGTTCATTTTCCAATGATACCCGGGCTTGAACATAACCATGGAAGAAGGGCAGAGAGTTGGTAGATGTGACCTGATCCACAACCTGCTGTTTGTACCTGCTTATAGCTAGCCTGGCCAGGCCCAGGAACTGACTCAAGAGGAGGTCCTACAATCTGCAGACACCCTTCTGTATTGAGTGCCCAAAGACCAGGAACGTAGGGCTGAAGTGCAACTAAAACGTATTAAAAGTTATTGAAATAACTAAAAAGGGATCATAAATTGCTTTGCGATGCAGAGAGATATGGTGTGCATGAATCACAGAAAGTTAGTATGCAGATGCAGCAAGTCATCAGGAAAGCAAATAGAGCATCATGTTTTATTATGATGGGAATTGAATGTAAAGGTAGGAGGTCATGCTTTACTTATACAGAGTTAAAAATCACACAACATCAGGTTATATTCCCACAGGTTTATTTGGGAGCACTAGCTTTCAGAACACTGCTCCTTCATCAGGTGGTTGTGGAGTATAAGTTCGTAAGAATAATTACAGGGTATTGATGAGACTGCATCTAGAGTACTGTGTACTGGACTGATCACTGTATTTACTGACAGAGGACAGATGTTAATGCATTGGAAGCAGTTCAGACAAAATTGACTAGATTAATATCTGGAATTAATGGATTGTCCTATGAGTAAAGGCTAGTCAGGCTAGGCCTATATTTGCTGGCATTCAGAAGTATCAGAGGGTGATTTAATTGAAACATATAAGATCCCAAGGAGATTTGAACAGGCCTCTTCTTGTTCCTTGTTCATATGATTGATAAATTCATCTATATTAACAATTTTATGCAGTTTGTGGTGACTTCGGAGCATTACATCAAAAGATGGTGGAAACATTAAATGGTAACTTCTAAAATGGAATTGGATACAGCAAGAGAGCTGAATAGCTGCACTTGAATAGCTCTTTGAAAGAGCTGGCACAGATGCAACCAGTTGAATGTGTTTCATTGATAGAATTCATACTCTTCCTTAATTTGTGTTTTGGTAAGGCAGTTCTTTAACTCTTTGACCACTTATGCTTCAGCTTGAGCTCTTTTACTTGGCTTTTTCTTTGTTTGTGATGGTTTGCTTTTGTCTTTCCCTCTCAGGGACTGGGTGTGAATGCTGACCCCTAGTCTACCTGAGCCGTAATCATATCAAATCCAAATGCTTGGTGCTAATCTAAATTATATGGTCACCAAATGAGTTAACAAGGCCCTGCAATTCTATTATTTGTGATAATGAACCATGAGCCAAAATAAACCTGCAAATGAAAGTAGCCTGATAATATGTAATTTATCCAGTGTGAGAGTATCCTACTCTCAAGAAAGAGCCATCTAGCCAATCTGGTCCAATCTAACATTTGGGGTTTGAATCATTTTATGACACAGTACTTGAGTATTACTGGTACAAGAAACATGCCATTGAAGATTTTCATCTAATCAGGACAGAATCACAAGAAAATCAGATTTCAAAAGGAATAATTATTTTTACTGCATGAGAAGAGACTACTGATTGATTTGCAAGTGGACACTTATTAGTAGAGGCACCGCAATGTGTTGAGTGATTTGCTACAGATTTATTGTTTATTTCAGTTCTCTCACTGTCAAAAACAGCTATGCCCCATAAGGGAAGAGGGAAAAATCCTTTGTTGGCATGCACCATAAAGTTGTTTCAAACTGACTAGCTGACAAAGTTCATGCACATTTCAAGCTACAAGTTTATTTTTGAAGAGCTAAAGGGGTTAGTGTTGTGAGATCCATCACCTGAAATCCACACAATTCTGCTAGAATCATGAAACCCAACTCAAAATTGCTAACAAATGCAGGGACTCTTAAGTAAGTACAGAAAATGCCACAATTATGCAGCTAGCCCTGAAAGAGATAAAGGTCATTTCTCATGGGAACTTCTGCTTTTATATTTGATCTAACCTTCATCCCTGTCGAGGAGCCATGGGAAGGAATGTGTTGCCTAAGTATGCTAACAGGTCATAGTTTTAATTGGGACTGCATCTGACATTCTTTTCATCATAACTAATGGGTCTTTGGGGATGCTAAGGATCTGGTCTTTTATACATTCAAAATATTAGGAATACAACAATAAGCAGGTCTTCTTCTATGTTACATATAGACAGTTACATTTGCTGCGAAGTTTGTGGTATTCTGAAATCAAGTTATACAATAATTTCAGTAATTTCTCTTAAACAATTCACACAGTCACTGGGAATTTGGCTGTAGGTTAACTTGTTTTCATCCAAACGGAGAATCCTCAATTGGGAATAATCCACTGGGTTTACCTTGTGACTGAAACTGCTTACATTGAGTTCTGTGTGAAAGAATACAAAATAAAGAATCATGAGTAAAATCTGGTTTAACAATCTTGTTTTCTACAAAAATCCGTAAGCACGGGAAGAGATTATTTTCATCACATTTTGCCTTAAACACAACTGTCAAGATTTTCTGAAGGAATGTTCCAGTGGCCTGATTTTCATACATGTTTCTGCCTCGGATAATGTCAAAGGAAATGCATTTCTGAGTGTTTGCTAATGTTTGACACTTTTTGATCACATTCTAAATGGAATTGTAAGGGTACATCACATAGTAATTATCAGAGCTCAGTGGCTTACTCTTTTTTTAATTGGGATTGATACATGATAGTTCATGCAGCGACAAAACCAAATCATGGGAGACTTAGTAGGCATCTTGTTTACTTCATTTCAAATTATCTTGTAGTTTGAACATGGTTATAAAAAGCAAATTAGTTATACCACGGAAGTGCAATAAAAACAAATCTCCGATATGTTGAGTATAAACCTTGCTATGTCAAGGTAGAATGTAGAACATTCATTCCTAATGACATCCACCTATAGTTGGTGTCTTTAAATTTTCCAACTTTTATGTTCATTGTAAATAAAGCTAATTTTTAACTCAACAATTGATACATGACTTATTCGCAAGACAAATATCATAACAAAACCTGCCCTGGTGTATCAAAGCATGAACATGTTTTTCTTTTTATTCACTCAAGAGTATGTGGGCATTACCATTGGAGCATCATTTATTACTTAGAATTAATTGCCCTGGAGAAGGGATTGATGAGCTACCTTCTTGAATAGCAGCATTCCTGTGGGGGTATAGGAAAACCAACAGTGCTATTAGGAAAGGAGTGTCAGGATTTTAACCCAGTGACACTGAGTTATAGTTCCGAGTCAGGATGGTGAATGTCTCAAAGGGGAGTTTGCAGTGTTACCATACTGGCCTTGTACTTCAAAGTGGTTATGATTGTGGGTTTAGAAGGTGCTGTCAAAGGAACCTTGGTTAGTTGCAACAGCGCACCTTGTAGAGTTAGACACTGCACTCTGATAATGAAAAGAGTAAATATTGATGCTAGTGGATCAGGTGCCACCCAAGTGGCTTCCTTGTCCAGAATGATGTCAAGCTTCTTGTATTTTGTTAGAACTGCACTCATCCAGGCAAGTGGGGAGTATTTCATCACATTCCTGACTTGTGTCTTATAGATAGTGGACAGGCCTTGGGGATTAGGAGGTGAGTTACTTGCCACAGAATCCCTAGCCTCTTGCCTGCTTTTGTGGCTGTAGGATGTATATGGTTGCCCAATTCAGTTTCTGTTCTATGATAACACTCGGGATGGTGATAATAGGGGATTCAATGCTGGTAATACTTTTAAACATGAAGGGGCAATGGGTAGATTCTCTTTTGTTGAAGATGGCCATTGATTGGCACTTGTGTAATGCAAATACTACTTGCCACTTATTCTCCAAAGCTACATGTTGCCTTGATGTGACCCGAAATGGATGTGGGCTGCTGGAGTATCTGAGGACTCAGGAATGCTGCTGAATATTGTACAATCATCAGCGAACATCCCCACTTCTGATCTTCTGCTAGAGAGAAGGTCATTAATTAAGCAGCTGAGGAGGATTGGGCCGAGGACACTCCCCTAAGGAATTCTTGTAGAGATGTCCTGGAACAGAGATGACTGACCTCCAACAACCACAACCATCCTCCTATGTGCCAGGTATGACTCCAACCAGTGGAGAGTCTTCCCCAACTTCCATTTTGCAAAGGTTACTTAACAGCACACACTGTCAAATGTTGCCTTGATGTCTAGAGCAGTCACACTTAACTTCAAGTCTGGAGTTTGGCCCTTCTGCCAATGTTTTGACTAAGGCTGTAATGAAGTCAGCAGCCAAATGGCCTTTGAGGATACCAAACTGAATAATGGTTAGCAGGTTATTCCTTTGCAATTACTGCTTGATTGTACTATTGTTTCTGCTTGCAGCGCTTTCCTATTGATTGAGAGTAGACCAATAGTGAGATAGACAGCTTTATTGGATTTGTCTTGCTTTTTGAACACAGAATATATCCGGAAAATTTTCAGCATTGCTTGGTAAATATTGGTGCTGTAACTGAACTGGAACAAGTAGCCTGGGGCACAGCTAATTGTACAGCACCAATCTTCAGTACTATTGCTGGAATGTTATCAGGAGACACAGTCTTTGCAGCAATTCTGCAGCCTGTGCAGGCATTAAAAAATATTAGAAAACATTGTTTTGTTGTATCCAGTGCTTTCAGCAGTTTCTTGATATCATGTGGAGTGAATTAAATTGACTGAAGACTGTACTCCGTGATGCTGTGGATCACAGAAGGAAGTGAAAATGTGTCATCTAGTCAGCACTTGTGGCTGAAGGTAGATGCATGTATTTCAGCTTTGTGCTTTGTACTATTGTGCTGGGCTCCTCCACCATTGAGGATGTGGATATTTATGGAGGCTCCCCCCTACCAACCCACACCTCTTATTAGTTATTTATTTGTCACCACCATTCGCAGCTGGATATTACAGGACTGCAGAGCATAGATCTGATCAGAATTGTTATGGAATCACTTAGCTTAGCACTGTCTACTTCATGCCTATCCAATTGCAATTAGCCATACATTATAGCTTCACCAGGTTGACACCTTATTTTTAGAGGAGCAGGAAAATCGATGTTTCAGGCAAAAGCCCTTCATCAGGAATGGTGTTGAAAAGCTACAAACTCAAACAAGCAGACAAAACGTGTCCAAAAGCCCTAGCCACTCTCCCCTACATCAAAGACATCTTGGAAATGACTGCCAGACTACTCAGACTCTTGGCATCATGGTAGCCCACAAAGCCACCAACACAGTAAAACAGCAGCTAATGAACTTAAAAGACCCCAAACAAACAATAAGCACAACTAATGTCATTTACAAAATACCTTGCAAGACCTGTAACAAACACTACATTGGACAAACAAACAGAAAACTAGCCACCAGGATACATGAACATCAACTAACCACAAAAAAGTATGGCCCACTCCCACTAGTATCATTATATACATATGAGGAAGGACACCACTTCGACTGGGATAACATATCCATCTGAGGAAAAGCCAAACTGAGACATGCCCAAGAATTCCAAGGAGCATGGCATTCCAACCAGAACTCTCTCAACAAAGATCGACTTGGACCCCATTTACCACCCCATGACAAAAAAGGAGAAAAGCCACCACAGTTAATGACATCACCAACCCAAGGAAACCTAAACACATAAATAGAAAGTGGGTCACTAACACCAATGCTTTACCGGAAGCTCACTGATAATGCTACATAGGATGGTGCTGAAACGTCTGAAAATGAACCTTCCAGCTCAGCTTATGTAAGGACAATGGGTAGAGTTTCAATTTGTAGTTAAAGTGCATTTTTGAGTGAAATTCATAGCACCTAGACAGTATGTCTTGGAGTGACTTTTCTCATGTCATCTTCTAATTTTCATCTCGTTAATTAGGCAAGCAGGGTTTTGGATAACTGTCTTTTGGGACTGAGCAGCTGAAGAGGTAGACATATCACCACTGCCAGAACTTCCAGCTTTCACACCCCAGGCACTATATTTCAAGCCTAGTAGCATTCCAACCAGATGTTACAAGCCAGGAACTAGCCCTCACACTGTAGTACTTGACCATTATGGTCTAGAGGAATGGCTTCCATTGCTACAGAATGATGTCTCAATGGCACTTCTACTGACCTACCCTTAATCCTCAGGCTCCTTGCACTTGAACTGACTGTGGTCAACTCCTTATGGATAATGGGGATTGGGGGAAATATTTAAACTAAGGAACCATCCACCTTCTCAGGATGAAATGCGACATTCCATGGCACTATTTAAAGGATGCAGAAATGTTTGCCTTTGTGCACTGACAGAGATCTATCCCTCACAGACACTTAAATCAAATAATCATGTAATCATACGATGGACAAAAATGATCTTCTTTGTGGGATTTCACTGTACATAGCCTGGCTGTTAGGTTTTCAACATAAAAGCACCTCAAAACTACTTCATTGACTCTGAATAGTTTTGAGATTTCCTAAGGTTGTGAAGGTGCTATATAAATGCAAGTTTTTTTTTCTCTTTGCTTGCCTATTAACAACAGTAAAGAGGAACTAGGAGAGAAGACTATAATGGAGAGAAATGAATGGTACTGATGCTAAGTGAGGGCTGTCTGAATTGATTTTTGTCTCTGAAGTAGCTCTAACCAACAGACCACATCCCAAAATGCAAACCAACAAATAAATTATGTCTATGAGTCAGTTTATTCAGGAAAGAAGAGCAAATACTGTGTTTAAAAATGAAATAGAATGGCTTTTTCCAAGGTTTCAGAGGGAAGAGATCTGACTCTTGGGACATTATTCTCAACAAGTGTGTCTTGTCTATGTGGACAGCAAAAGCAGTGGTCAATTTCCTTCAAAGTGTTTCATGATGTAAGTTGCATCAACATCATGAAAAGTCTAACAATCCTGGAGAGTCTGTATAATATTTGCTAAAGTCATTTCTAAGATTTGACGTGTAATATTTTAATGTGTTTATGTTGAATACATTTGTAGAGTTATATCCAAGTCTTTTGTGGAACATTTGCCATAAATGACTTGAAGAGTGAAATATATTTCCATCATTGTTTATGACTCCCATATCCATGTTGCTCTGGCAGTGGGCACTTTAGTGTGTTTGCTTAATATTTACACTATGATGTGATAAGTTATAATACAAACATCAAATAGAATTTGCTTAGTTTATTTGACTCTTAGAGGGGGAGATCATATCTCTAAGATAGTTACTACACAAAATAATAAGGAATTCAAAAGAAACTTCTTTACCATACTTGGTTAAAATGTAGAACTTGTTTTTACATGCAGTGAGGCAAATAGCATACATGCCGGTCAAACAAAATTAGGAAAGTTCATAAAAGAATAAAAGAATTTGCTGATGAGATGAAAAGTTGGAAGGGAGCTTGTGTACACTGCATACTAGTTGGGCTGAATGGTCTGTACCTATGCTTTAATTTCAACTAAACATCTTTTATATAACACTTTTTCATGATCTTATGCACAATAAGGACTTTGCTGTGGCTCAGTTGGTATACACTCACCTTTGAGTTACTGAGAATGGAATCTTATAGGGATCTGAACAATGTGGGCTACGGTGAGAAATGTAGCAGAAATAAATGAGAATTCCTGTGAAAGATACTTTGATGTGTTTACTTTTAACTAAGTTCTGACTATTGAAGTGAGATTCTTGCTAAGCAGCGACAACTTGGCAGCTTCCCATTCCACCATTATGCCCTGAACAAATTAGACACCCAAGAATTCTTGACATGGAAATCAGATTGGGTATTTGTTAAACTTTATCTTGCCACACCAACGTCTCAAGGCCTGCACTATGCATACCAGCCACAAGTACCCCACATTCGCAGACATTGGCATCCAACTTGTGCCAGCCTCTAAGATAGTCCATGACATATCTCCAATCCACTTACAACACTACTATGTTTTACCTCAGGGCACAATAGCTAATGTCATTGCAATGCTGCTGCAAGGACAGGCCCCCAGTTCAGCACATGTATCAAGCTACATCTCCAGGCCGTTAGTGCTCGCTGGCTTTGAATCTACCTGGAGGCTCACAGCATCCATGCCTTGCCTTTCCTTGCCTCTTTGCACCTTGGCCCTCAGTCAGAGATACCGGGCTCACAGTACAGATGTTCCCTTTAGTGAAAAGCCACAAACTAAGATGCTTGTCATCATTGTCAGCTTTCCTGAGACATGTCAAGGGAGATAGCCTTCAGTCAGGGATTCCCAGCACAATAAGTCAAGGGCAGCCTCCAGCGCCAGTTGAGAAGCTTGGGCACAGTTAGTCAACTGTTTGGGGTGGTCAAAGTCGGGATACTCTCCATGTAAGGGCAGAATGTTGGGCACCCATCTTGACTCTTTTTGCCTTGTACTGAGATTATTTTCCTCCTGGAATGACAGAGAGTAATAATATGGAAGATGAAAGTTGGTGGCACAGCTGCTATTTGAATTGCAGATGGGGCACATCCCAAACGAGTGAACAGGGTCAGGTCTCTGCTCATAAAGTGGTACGCCAATATCCCCCATCTGCCAGAGCAGACATCAGAAACCATGCCGGGCATCTCCAGACTAATAGAGCTTGTCTGGGCTACTATAAAATTTTCATGATGGCACTGATGCCAAGGATAACAGGTCCATTCTGGATTATGCCAGCAGTAATAAATTAATCTGGTTATGGTGAGGTGGTGCAGTCATGGAGTCATCCAGCCACAGAATCATGGTTTGTTTTGGCATGGAAAGAGGCCCTTCAGCCCATCATACCCATGCCCGCCATCAAACATCCTCACAGGGAGAGAGGAGCCTCATGTTTTAATCTCCGAGTAAGGAGGTTGAAGTGTTGCAAGAGCTGGTGAGTGAAAGTCTTGTTGCAAATACTGAGAGTGGCAGAGCTTAGTGGGAAGTGTGTGCAGACACAGATAGAATGAATGTGAGGTGGCAGAGCAAAGAGTGTGATACTTACCTTGGTGGAGTGCAGAAGGTTATTGACCTTCTTATGGTATTGCTGACTGGATTACGGATTACGGATATGGCACTGATCTGGTTAGGGACCTGGAATCAGACCTCCAGGGTCCAGTGGTGTGGCCTTCCCTGCCTGTCCTCTGGGAAAAGTCCTTTCTATCATACCCTCTACAAGGACTACCAGCTCCCTGTCAGAAAATCACGGTGCCATCCTCCCCTTCTCTGACATGTTCTATAAATGAAGAAGGGCTTATGCCCGAAACATCGATTCTCCTGTTCCTTGGATGCTGCCTGACCTGCTGCGCTTTTCAAGCAACACATTTTCAGCTCTGATCTCCAGCATCTGCAGTCCTCACTTTCTCCTCCCATGTTCTATAAATGTCCTTTATCAAGCACATCAGCTTTGGAATGCACAGCAGCCTTTTAAAGATGATGTAGACAGCTATCCGTGAGTGGTGAGTTGTTCTGGGCTTGGCATTTGATAAGTTGGGGCTGGAATCGGTCATGAGGGATGCCATGGGTTTGAGTAGGTACGTAATACAGTGTGTTTGGTGAGATAAAGCATCAGAACTCATTCAGCATTTCACCAAAATGGTTGCCAAAAACATGATGCAACTCAGCTTTAGCCAAAAAACATAAGAGCTAGCCTAATCATTTTATTGTTTGTGCCTACATCTCTGTACTATTTTTCCAAAAGAAGGCATGTTTAATTTTTTGATTTGCATTATTCCTCCTCCTTTGACTGTCAATTTTGGATATAAAAGCAAATTGAGAAAATAGCAAATGCCTTCATTACCTAAACTAGGTTTAAAGGATCTTTTCTTATAGTGACAGACCAGGCTCTCTGATCTGCTTACATTCAGTTTAACATCAGAGCCTTTTTTTTTGACATTTCTAACAGGAAAAGTAAAGACAGTAAAAACAAATTTAACTGTAACTTTCAAAAGGGAATTCAATAAATATTTAGTTAAAAATCACACAACACCAGGTTATACTCGAATAGATTTATTTGGAAGCACCAGCTATCAGAGCACTGCATCTTCATCCACCATCTGATGAAGGAGCAGCGCTCCTCAAGCTAGTGCTTCCAAATAAATCTGTTGGCCTATAGCCCGGTGTTGTGTGATTTTTAACTTTGTACACCCCCAGTCCAACACCAGCACCTCCAGGTCATGACGACAATAAATATTTGAAGGGAAGAAGATTGCAGGACTAAGGGACTGGGTAAGGAAGTAAAATGAATTAACCAGCTCCTTCAGACAAATAGTCTGCCTCTATTTTGTGGCTTCAGCCATTGGAAATGTATAATGAAAAAACGGCTGGTATAGTCCGCTTTGTCAGGAGACTATAGGCCACGGCAAGGCTCAGGCCCAATCTTGCTCCTCTTGGGTAAAGCCCCGTGCTGGATCCGCAGCAGTACAAACCGCACCCATTACATCAGAGACCTCCAGAACCAAAACAGCAGACTTGTGGAAAAACAGACGGTGAGTAATAGCTGCAGTTACTACTTAACTGAAACGATGTTGCCATCCGCAATTATGAAATTAGATGGAAAAGTTTGAGTAAAACTCTAGCAATTTTTTTTGTTCTGGCACTTGCTGATAATGGGCAAAATGTCTCGCTGATGATCCTAATTTGGAAGTCACTGCTCTTTGTATTCATCGCCAAATAGTAAAGCAATCCATTCTTGATTGGACTGAGTAAGAGAGAATCCGAGAATGAAATGGTTCACCTGATACATTAATCTATCTTTTTTTACCTCAGCCCAGCATTGCATAGAAACCTAGATATAGGAATTAAGAACAGGGCTAGACCTTCAAGCCTGATCTGCCTTTCTATATGATCACGTTTGATCATTCAACTCAATATCTTGTTCCTGCTTTTGCTCCATATTCTTTGATCACTTTAAGCCCTAAGCACTACATCTATGTGTCTCCTTTTTGCCTTTCCCTTCTGTCTCTGAGTCAAAAGGTCGTGAATTTGAATTCAACTCCTGAGAGTTGAGGGCTTAATTATTTATTGAGGTGCTGAGGAAGTGCGCCACTCTCAGAGGTACCATCTGTTGGTTGAGATGATAAACCAACTTGTTAGTCTCTCAACTAACGTAATGGAAACAGGTCTGGCTCTTTGTCTCATTGATCCTTCTGTGGATTAGAAAATAGGCTTTTTCTCATTGCAAAATGATGATACTCCAAAGTGATTAATTACCAGTGAAGCACTTTGAAGCATCCTGAGATAATGAAGCCACTATATAAATGCAAGTTCTTCCTCTTTCACATCTTGACTAATGTGCTTTACATCTCAGCATCCGTAAATTTCATTTCAGATTTCCAATAGTGTCACTTTTACCTCTACTGGAGCCAAGTTGGAAATGTTGTAGCTGCCTGAAGAGATTTGCTGTGTTGGTTTATGACCAATCTGTTTCAAATGGTTCTGGATATATATCCTAAGGGCTGCTGGTGCTGTTCAGTTCTCTGCACAAATATAATGCAGCAGTTGCAAAGGAATGGTTTCCGAATTCATGAATGATTAAATAAATCACCACTGGTGCGTGTTGAAGGATCATTCTAGACAGTGATTATAAAATCCATCACTAGCTGGTATAATCTGCCTGAATGTCCAGCCTGTCTGTGATCAGACAAAGAAACAGCCTGCAACAGAACAATAGAATGTCATCTGCATCACCCCACTGCCATGGACATCAGGACTACCTTCAATAGCAAATTAAGTGCAACATTATCAGATCTGATCTCACTTCTGATAATGTTTCAAATACAGTATATACTATCCCACGTAATTCTTTCTAGGAGTTTTGAACTTCATTGGCTGCTAAAGGACTTGGAATGCTTTGAGTTCATGCAAGATACTAAATGAGTGTTCTATTATTTGAGTAAATATTTGTGCAAGTCAAGTTGTGTGTGCTGTTGATGGAGTGCCTCCTCATACTAAGGGCTAAGTCTCAATATACTTTGAATGAACTAAATGTCTGTAAGTAATGTTAACCTGTTGCAATTCACCATATTGTGTTAGTCCATTTTTCTGGAGCCAAATCTGTTCAAATTTTCCAACTGAGCAAGTTGTAACTAATTTAACCTCTTGGCGCCATCCAGATGAATGTTAATATGCAATGATTTTGTGTTGTTTATAGTTACTGTTTCTGTGCCATTATGGTATATTTTTACAGTTTCTCATTTTCTGTTTTATTTTTACTTCATTGTGACAGATATATCAGCCATTTTACAGGATGCTATGTGTAAGTGATTCTAGCTTTGAAGCCTTTTTCATGATAGAAATACTAAGGCAAAGTCAAACACCACAGATACTGAAGTCAGAAATGAAAACTGGATGTGTCATAAAGCATCTGCAGGGAAAGAAATGGTTAATGTTTGAGGTCGATGACTTATGACCAAATTCCCTCCCACTGACTGGAGGATACGTTCGGGAGAAAAATAAGCAAAATTTCATGGACTTGTGCCCGTTGTCAACCCCTATCCACTCATAAATCAGACAGCGTGGTGTGGAAAATCTGGGCATCAGTCTCCTGATGGAAACTGGCTTGTTGCTGAGAACACAATTAAAGGTTTGGTACAAAGTCCAACACTGGAGTAAAGTTGGCAGCTATAGGATGTCTCAATATTGAATAGATTGTCTTCATTCAGTTCTTCCGGGAAAGCTTTTATTATGCATTGAACTACAAGCTACAATAGGCGACATTTATCCCAATTTATTCAGGACAATGTAGTATTGCAGCAGTTACGACAGACTGAGGGAGGCTCTGCTTTTTTTTAACTCATCAGTAGGTGTGCGGTACTGTGTTCAGTAAGTTTTGATTATCCACTTTCTGCAGCATAACATTACAATGTAATTGTAGAAAGGGGAGAATTTTATGAGCCCATGCATCATTATCATCCATTGTGAATATAATGGTGTCCCTAATACTTATAAGTCTCTCTCAGGCAGCCTAACATCACCTTAAGTATCAAAACTGGCTAAGGCATGCTTCATTTGGGATATTTATTTTAATCCTAGTTGAATGTAATTTAAGTTAGGATTCAAGATGCTAGATATAATTATTGAATGCTTACAGCACAGAAGGAGATCATTTGGTTCATTATTTCCACGCTCAGATGTCTGTAAGATCAGCTTGCCTCATCCCACTTGCCTCCCTTTGCCCCACAGCTTTCTCCTCAAACAACTATCCAGTTCTCTTTGTTCATGGTCTTGTGCCCATTGTCAACCTCTAACCACTCAGCTGAGTCTGCCTCTGTCTCATGCACAGTTAATGCTCTCTGCATCTTAACCATTTCTTACATGAACAAATTTTCCACGTGTCACTGTTACTTCTTCTGACAGTTTTCTTAAATTGGTGTCCTCAGTTCTTTTGGAAAGAGGAACAGGTCTCTTTCCCTATTTACTCTGTGCAAATCCTCCATCATTTTGAACACATCCACCAAATCACCACCATAGCCTCCAAGTCAAACAGCTCCTTAAAATAATTCTTGTGAATACTTTCCTTCCTATATTTAATATATTTTAACATATTTATTATTTGCCCAGTATTTATTTTCCTCTTGGAAGTATTTGGAGAATGAGGAACTTACGTGTTCTTTATAGAGAATATGCATTACTTAAGACTTATCATCACAGAATCTCCACAGTGTGAAAGCAGGCTATTCAGCCCACTGAGTCCATACTGACCCTCCAAACAGCATCCCACCCAGACCTACTCCTCTACCCTATCCCCACATTTCCCATGGCTAATTCTTCTAGACTGCACATCCCTGGACTCTATGGGCAATTTAGCATGGCCAATCCATCTGGCCTGCACATCTTTGGACTGTGGGAAGAAACCTACGCAGACACAAGGAGAATGTGCAAACTCCACACAGTCATCTCAGCCTAGAATCGAACCTAGGTCCCTGGCATTGTGATGCAGCAGTGTTAATCACTGAGCCAACGTGCCAAATTGTTTCTCTTTGATATCTTCCACATTAATGGAAGGGTCTATTTACCTGTAGAAATTGGTACTGGGGCCAAGAGCGCTTAGGTATGAAAAGGTAATCAATAATGTTTACAGCAAAGCCAACAGGCCATTCAATCCATGCCAGTTTTTATGCACCACATAAGCCTTCTCACACTGTCCTTCATTTTATGCCCATCCACTTATTCTACCATTCTTTTCTCCTTCTTGTTTTAATTTCCCCACAAATGCTCCTATAGTTTTCACCTCAAATACTTGTGGTGAAAGCAAGTTCCACTTTCTACCCATTCCCTGGACTAACAGGATTTTCCTGAATTCACTATTTAGCTGTTTAAGAGGGAGTCACAAATTAGATACTGAGATATGGAGGAGGGAGTTTGAAAGGGTGATTGTTAGTTAGTTTGAAAGATTAGGGAAATGGAAAATTTTCAAAAGTCAAGAGTAGAATCAGAAAGGTGAGGGAATATGGGGAGAATTCCTGATACCAAGATCATGGTAAGAAATATTTAGCTACCTTGATCACAGCAAGAGGTTCATACACTCCAGGATGGTATGCATGGTGACAGAATTGAGACAAGATTGTGTAAGAGTTGAAATGAATCAAATAAGTACAGCTGTACATAGGACTTTGAGCTAAACAGAATGGAGGAGGATTCTGGATAATCATCTACCTTCTTGATTTGCAATCAAAGTAGATAACTTCACATTTATTCACTGTATACTTCATCTGCCATGCATCTACCCATCCATTTCTCTATCTTCCTCACAGTTTACCCTCCCACCTAACTTTTCAATCTTGGAGATGTTACATTAAGTTCACTCATCGAGTCTATGATTCTATCTAAGTCATTAATATAAATTATGGGGAGACAATGCCTAGTGGTATTATCGCTAGACTATTAATCCAGAAACTCAGCTAATGTTCTGGGGACCTGGGTTTGAATCCCACAATGGCAGATGGTGGAATTTGAATTCAACAAAAAAAAAATCTGGAATTAAAAGTCTACTGATGGTCATGAAACCATTGCTGATTGTTGGAAAAATCCATCCAGTTCCCAAATGTCTTTCAGGGAAAGAAATCTGCCATCCTCACTTGGTCTGGCCTACAAGCAGCTTCACAGCAATTCTCAATTGCCTTCTGACTTTGCCCAACAACCATTCAGTTGTACCAATCTCTACAAAGTCTCAAAGAAATGAAACTGAATGGATCACCTGGCATCAACCTAGGCACCAGAAAGACAACAGCCAACACCAATATATCGACCCTGCAAAATCCTCCTTACTAACATCAGGGGGCTTCTGCTGTCTCACAGACTAGTCAAGCAACAGTCTGACATAGTCATACTCACAGAACCATTCCTTACAGACAATGTCACAGGTACAACCATCACTATCCCATATATAATCTGTCCCACTGGCAGGACAGACCCAGCAAAGGTGGCAGCACACTGGTATACAGTTGGGATGGAGTTGTCCTGGGAGGCATCAATGTTGATCCTGGACCCTATGAAGTCTCATGCCTTCGGGTTAAAAATGGGCAAGGAAATCTCCTGCTGGTAGATATGTACCATCTTCCCTCAGCTGATGAATCGGTACTCCTCCATGTTGAACAACACTTAGAGGAAGCACTGATGATGGCAAGGGCATAAAATGTACTGTGGGTGAGGTATTTCAATGTTCACCACCAAAAGTGGCTCAGCAGCTGTATCACTGATCGAGCTGGTCAGGTCCTAAAGGACATAGCTGTTAGACTGGGTCTGCATCAAGTGGTAAAGAACCAAAAGAGGGAAAAACATACTTATCCTCATCCTTACCAATCTGTCAGCTGCAGATGCATCTGCCCATGACAGTATTGGTAAGAGTGACCACTGCACATTCCTTGTAGAGAGGAAATTCCACCTTCACATTGAAAACAACCTCTATTGTGTTTTGTGGCACTATCACCGTGCTAAATGGGACAGCCTTCAAATAGATCCAGCAACTCAAGACTGGGCCTCAATAAGGCATTGTGGACATTCAACATCAGCAGAATTGTACTCCAGCACAATGCATAACATCATGTCCCAGCATATCCCCCACCCAACCATTACCATCAAGCCAGGGGATCAACCCTGGATCAGTGGACAGTTCAGGATGGCAGGCCAGGAAGAGCACCAGGAATACCTGAAAATGAGGTGTCAAACAGTGAAGCCACAAAACAAGATAACTTACATAGCAAACAGGATAAGTGGCAAGATAGACAGAGAAGTGATCCCACAACCAATGGATCAGATCTAAACTGTGTAGTCCTGCCACCTCCAGTCATAAATGATGGTGGACAGCTAAACAACTCAACGGAGGAAGACCTGCAAATATCCCTATCCCCAATGTTGGAAGAGCCCAACACATCAGAGCAAAAAGTAAGGCTGAAGCTATTGCAGCAATCTTCAGCCAAAGGTACCGAGTGGATGATCCATCTCAGCCTCCTCCAGTGGTTCCCAGCATTACAGATACCTGTCTTCAGCCAATTTGATTCACTCTACGTGACATCAAGAAATGCTTAGAGACACTGGATACAGCAAAGGCTATGGGGTTTGATAACATTGCAGCAATAACACTGAAGGCTTGTGCTCAAGGGCTTGCTGCTTCCCTAGCCAAGCTTTTCCCATACAGTCACAACATGGGTAATCAACAGACAATGTGCGAAATTGCCCAGATACATAAAAAGCAGGACATATCCAACCCAGCCAATTACTGCTCCATTAGTCTATTCTCAATCGTCAGTAAAGTGATGGAAGGTGTGATCAATAGTGTTATAAAGCAGCACCTGCTCAGCCATAACCTGCTCAGTGATGCCCAGTTTGGGTTCTGCCAGGGCCAGTCAGCTCCTGACCTAGTTACAGCCTTGGTTCAAACATGGACAAAAGAGCTGAATTCCGGAGGTGGGGTGAGAGTATCAGCCCTTGACATCATTGCGGCATCTGACCAAGCGAGCATCAATGTGCTCAATTGAAACTGGAATCAATGGGTAGATGGTATCAAACTCTCCAGTGGTTGGAGTCATACCTGGCACATAGGAAGATGGTTGTGGTTTTCTGAAGATCAGTCATTCCAGCTCCAAGATATCTCTGCTAGAGTTCCACAGAGTAGTGTCCTAGGCCCAACCATCTTCAGCTCTTTCATCAATGACTTTTCCTCCATCAATAAGATCAGAAATGCGTTGCTATAAAAACTTTTATAATAGATTCTAGCATTTTCCCTACTACCTAATGTCAGCTATAATTTCCTGTTTTCTCTCTATCACCTTTTCCTAAACAGTACAGGTACATTAGCTACCCTCCAATCATAGGACTTATTCCAGAGTCCGTAGAATCTTGAAAGGTGAGCATTTTCGCTTGGGCCACTTCGTTAGGTAGTCTGGGCCCTAGGGGTTTATTGACCTTTAAACCCCTATACCATTTCCCTATTTAGATTAAATCTAACTATTAGATTACTTATAGCATGGAAACAGGCCCTTCGGCCCAATAGGTCCACACCGACCCGCCAAAGCGCAACCCACCCAGACCCATTCCCCTATATTTACCCCTGCACCTAACACTACTGGCAATTTAGCATGGCCAATTCACCTAACCTGCACATTTTTCTTTTGGACTGTGGGAGGAAACCGGAGCACCCGGAGGAAACCCATGCAGACATGGGGAGAATGTGCAAACTCCACACAACATGAGGCGGGAATTGAACCCGGATCTCTGGCGCTGTGAGGCAGCAGTGCTAACCACTGTGTCACCGTGCCGCCCTCTTAATCCTGATTTCCTTCAGTTCCTCCCTTTCATTAGACCCAGTATTCCCCAATATCTTTGGGGGAATTGTGAAGACAGAAGCAAAATATGTATTTAATTGGTCTGCCAACTCTTCATTCCCCTTTATAACTTGCCCAGTTTCTGATTGCAAGTGACCTACATGTGTCTTCGCTCACCTTTTTCTCCTCACATACCTGGAGAAACTTGCAATCAGTTTGTATGATTCCTGCAAGCATACTCTCATGTTCTATTTTCCACTTCTTAATCAGTCTCTTTGTCCTCCTTTACTGAATTCTAAACTGCTCCAATACTGAGGCCTGCAGCTTTTTAAGCCAATTTGCATGTCTCTTCATTGGATCTGGAAGTATCCTTCATTTTGTTTGTTAGCCATGGATCAGACCACCTTGCCTGTTTACTTTTATGCGAGACAGAAATGAATAATTGTTACAGCTCCTCCACGCACTCGTTAAATGTTTGCCATTGCATATCCATTACCGTCCTTTGAAGTAAGGTTCCCCAATTTATCATAGCCAGCTACCTTTGTAGATTGTTTCATTTCGAATCAGGACTCAGAATCAACTGTGTCACTCTCCACCTGAATGAAGAGTTTAATTATATTATGATCACTTTTCCTTAAAGAGCTCTTACACAGCTCGATTGCCAATTATTCCTTTCTCATTACACAATACCTAGTCTAGGACAGCCTGTTCTTGAATTGCTTCCTCAATGTACTGATCCAGAAAACCATCTCAGACACACTCCTGGAATACTTCCTCTACGGGCGCTATTACTGATTTGATTTGCTTGAACTATATGCAGATGAAAGTCACCTCCAATTACAACAATACCTTTGTTGATTGCATCATTAATTTGCTATTCAGTACCTTCCCCAACATTACCAGTACAGTTTAGTGGTCAATATATAACCTTCACTATCATTGTCAGTCCCTTGGTGCTTTTAAGCTCTACCCATAAGAATTTCACTTTGCTGGAGATATTTTTCCTTTCTCACGATTGTGTTAATTCTATCCTTCCTCCTTTTTCTCTTTGTCTGACCTTCCTAAAAAAAAACTGAGAACCCCTGGCTATTTAGTTCCCATACCTGGCCACCCTGTAGTCAGGTCTTCATAATCCAGTCTTCTCAATCCACCCTCCTGTATGATCCCTTTCTGAGACTTGCTTTACCATATCATGGATGCATAATCATGGTCAATCCACTGGATTGGTATCAGCGGCTGCCCTTGACTGACTGCACTGGGACCTTTTGACAAACAAGTGCCTCCATAAATTTCAGGGAGGACTGATTCCCCAAGACTTTGAAACATGACAGCTTGTTTGCTGTGTGTTGCTTGCTCAATAAGTTGCTGGTACATAGTGCAGGTATAAGATTGACGTAGCACACTGCCGTAAAGATATGTTCGTCCTTGACTGAGGGCTGCTGACCAGTAACGTGTCATGTTGGTAGTGATGGATACCAACGAATTGGACTACTATTGAGCACACAGTGTGATATTGAGGCATAGTATCTGCTAATGGGGCAATCACACAGAAAACCTGCAAGGCCTCATGGAGGGAAGAGACAAAAAGTGTGGTGCTGGAAAAGCACAGCCGGTCAAGCAGCATTCAAGGAGCAGGAGAATTGGCGTTTTGAGCACAAGCTCTTCATCAGAAATGTGGCATTAGGAATCAACTGTCCTGCTCCTCGAATGCTGCCTAACCGGCTGTGCTTTTCAAGCACCACACTTTTCGACTTTGATCTCCAGCATCTGCAGTCCTCAGTTTCTCCCCATGGAGGGAAATCCTCTATGAACCTCGGAGAAAATGACACTTAGTTGATTTCTGGTCGGATTTACCCCATTAAAGCTTACAAGATTCTTAGGAGGCTTGAAAGGGTAGAAACTGAGGGCCTTTTCCCCATCTGGGATAGTCTAGGCTGAGATAGCACAATCACAGGTTAAGGGGTTGCCCATAATGACAGAAATTAGGAGAAACATTATTCTCTCATAGCATAATGAGTTTGTTCACCATTTTACCAAAGGGGGCTGGAGAGGTTGGATTATTAACGATATTCAAGACTGAGATTGACAGGTTTTTGTCAGGGAATCGAGGTTAATTGGGAAAAGGCAGCAAAGTGGAGTTGAAGATGATCAGATCTACTGTAATTTCTTTGAATAGCGGAGCTAACTCAATGGCCTGAGCGGAATACATTTGCTTCTACATCTTACAATCTTCTGGGAATTTTTACATTTAATATGCTGGGGATATTCAACAGACATTTTGCTGACCACCTACTAAAATAAAGTGATGCTGGTGTCAGTGAATCAAAGGATTTGTAACGTGTGAAAAATTCTTACCTCTGATCTGATTGGCTTCCATATAGAGATACTGAAGATTTTCATGGACTTGTGGAATGGAGGTGAAGTTGTTATGAGACAAGCCTAGTTCAATCAGCCTGGAGATGTTTGAAACTATTTGGAGCCAGACCATCGTTGGTGAGCTTGTTATGGCTCAAATGCAGATAAAGGAGTTGATGAAACTGTGTCAAACAATCTTCCATAAGAGTTTTGACAAGATTGTTGGTGCAGTAAAATCATTGGATTGTATTTGGAAGATTCTTGGGAAACACAGACAACTGATTATAACTCAAATCTAGATGAATAACAGACCTCAATCCTGTCATGGTAGAAAAAAATATATTACTCATAGTTAAACATGTTACATCATTTATTTTGTTTTAGTCATTGGATAGGTTTGAAAACAAAGTGGAATCCAAACAGAAGGCAATACACATAATGACTAAAAATACAGGTAAAAATTTCTGGTGAAAATCACTTAAATTGTCATTGGGCAGGTTATTTTTTAGATGCTGTTGGGGTCAGGAGAAAGATGGGGAGATATGGAATTTGAGTGGGTAACCAAATGAGGCAGTTAAAGGACTGAAAGAACCCCATTAATGGATGTCAACTGGATCTTACATTCAGCCTCTTGAAATCATCCCATTTACTCTTTTGCATTTGGCCTCATCCATTCTTAACCCGAAGATGTTGCCGCAAAGTTGGATATAGTCCACTAGGTTCAGACACATGGTTGTACATCCCTCAGACAGCTATTATCCATTAATGGGTATTGATAGTAAATGTTATTAGGTTATTTGAATGTACAGGGCAACAAAATTAATTCCAGTTCTGTCTTCGCTGATGTTGACGCACATACCTTTCCATCAGGTCTTGCCAGATAATTATATGAAATGGAAATCCTGCACAATGTCCCATTTCCAATCCAGCAGCTCAGATGCCAATTGAAATGTCCTTACCATTGCCAGAGAGATTATCTAACTCAGCACAAAGCCATAACTTAAACTGAGACCATCTTCATTTATAAAGCTCATTCATTCAATCCATAAACTTTGTGTGGGATGTGAATGAAACACTGGACAAACTACTTCTACACTTGAATTTAAGGTAAAAATAAAATGAATAAATTGATTAATACCAAGGAACAGTAAAGTTTTCCCTGTATAGTTGTCCCCTGAAAATATGTGCTTTGCATTTAGTAATACTGTACAAAGTAATAATTTTATTCCTTGTGGCTATATGTACGTATTGATTATAAAGTATGGCATTAAACCACAAATACCAAAAAGATAGGTTTGACTCCTTGGTTACTTAGTATCTACAATTACATTTACCAGGGAGGGGGGCCACAAAAGTTCATGTAATGGTGGGTTTGTTCTATGAGGAGAGTTTTAAGGAGACTAGGTCTTTATTTATAGAATTTAGAAAAATAAAAGATGATGTCTTTGAAGCATTGAATGTTTTTACAGTCCTCAACTGGGTAAATCCAGAAAGGAAACTTCCTGTCACTGAGAGAATCCAGAAACAGGAGACACAATCTCAGAATAGGAAGAGGCAATTTAGGATGAGGTGAAAAAGAATTTCTTCAGCCAGAGTGTAGTGAATCTTAGGAATTCTCCACCCAAGAGAGCCTTTGAGGCTCACTGTTTGAGCATGTTCATTGTAGAGATCAATATACTTTTAAATATTAATGACATCAAGGATTTGGGTAATGACATTAAGGGAAAAGATCAGTCATGATCAGGTTGAGTGGAAGATTAGACTTGCTGCTCCTCGGATGCTGCCTGAACTGCTGTGCTCTTCCAGCACCACTAATCCAGAATCTGGTTTCCAGCATCTGCAGTCATTGTTTTTACCACCTTGATGGGCCCAACGGTCTATTCCTTGTATTTCTTATATTCCTGTGTGGTTTGGCAGCAGCTACATAGTTGCAAACCTCAGTATCATTAGAATGAGGAGATAAGATTTCTGATTCAAATCCTAGTTGGAAGGTGCTGGTATTAGACTGGGGTGGACAAAGTTAAAAATCATACAACACCAGATTATAATCCAACAGGTTTATTTGGAAGCAATAGCTTTCGGAGTGCTGCTCCTTTAACTGATGAAGCAGTAGCGCTCCTAAAGCTAGTGTTTCCAAATAAATCTGTTGGAATATAACCTGGTGTTGTGTGATTTCTAATTTCATTCAAGTCCAACAGTGATAGTTGAACTCTTAACATTGTGACTCAGAAAAAAGTCCTATGATAGGCCTGAAATGTCAAAACAAAATCACCAATTGCTTCCATTCCTGATAGTATTTACCACAAATGTGTGTGGATACATGGTCATGATAAGGGCAGGTTCAATCATAATATCCTTCAAGCTTGGGTAGTCAGCTGTCACTTGGTTTGAATCCACAAATGTATAGAGTGGTCATTTAAACAAGAACTGGAGAGCTATAACTGTTGTTGGAATGATGATTTAGTGTAAGACACTGAATTCAGAAAAAAATGTCACTGAGAACAGATGTAATAACATTTAACTCAGAGACACCATTCAGCCAATGACCTTGATTTCCCAGTTGCATTAATGTGCTTTAAAAAAAACATGTAACTCAAAACATTAATGTAGCTAATGTGGTTCTTTTGTTCAAGAAGGGCAGTCAGGACAGGCCAAGTAATAACAGAGCAGTTGGTCTGAGATTGGGAAATTCTGAAGACCGGATTAACCAACAGATAGAAAGCCAGGGATTGATCAGGGATGGTCAGCACAGATTTGTTAGAGGGAGATCCTGTCTGACTAAAGTAATTGAGTTTTTTGAAAAGGTGTCTAAATGTATTGATGAGGGTGATGCAGTTGATTTACATGGACTTCTATAATGCCTTTGACATGGTCCCACATGGAAGGCTGGTCAAAAAGCTAAGAGCCCATGGGATCCAAGACAAGTTGGCAACCTGGATTCAATTAAGTGGCTTGTAAATATGTGGCAAAGGGTGATGGTGGAGGGATGTTTTAGTGATTGAAAGTTTGTGACCAGCAGTGTACCACAGGGATTGGTGTTGGAACCCTTGCTGTTTGTTATCTACTTTAGCAACTTAGGTGTGAATGCAGAAGGTATAATGAGTAAGTTTGCAGGTTACATGGAAATTGATGTTATTGTTGATACTGAGAATGATGGTCTTAGGCTACAGTCTGATTTGATGAGCTGTTAAATCAGGTAGAGAAATGGCATATGGTTATAATCCCGGTTAATACAAGGTGACACGTTTTGGCAGGTCTAATAAGGGAAGGATATGCGCAATGAATTATAGGTCCTGAGGAGTACTGATGAACAAGTTCATAGATCAATGAAGGAGTCAATATGGGTAGACAGGGTGGTGAAGAAGGCTTGCCTTCATTAGCCTTGTTATAACTGTATAAAAAATTGGTAAAAGCATTGCATGCAGTTCCAGATGCCACACTATTGGAATGATATGATTGCACTGGAGAGGATATGGAGGAGTTTCACCAGGATGTTGCCTGGAATGAAAAAACTCAGTTCAGAGGAGATAGTAGATAGGCTAAGTTTGTTTCCCTTAGAGCAGAGAAGGCTGAGGGGGATCTTAGAGCAGAGAAGGCTGAGGTATATAAAATTCCGAGAGGCAAAGACAATGCAGACCATGAGAATCTTTTCTCTACAACAGACATATCTAAGACCAGAAGGCATAAGCTTAAGGTGAGGAGCAAGTGGTTTAGAGGAAGTCTGAGAAAAAAAATGTTTTCACCCAGAGCGTGTTAGAAATATGGAATGTGTTGCCTGAGAAGATGGTGGAGGCAGATACACTTGCAACATCGCATACTGAAAATGCTTGGGCATATTAGGCTACGAATCATGTGCAAGTGAAAGAGATTAGTACAGGTTTGTGTTTGTCGGTCAGCACATACAATACTGAAGTAAGCTCAGTGATAAATTAATGTCAAACAAATTAACTTCACCTTCCATATCACCTCCATCGATTGTTGTCAGTCGATTGCCATAAGAAGCAACATCACTAAATTCTCCAGGTTTTCAAATTGCTTTCGGGAGAGCTTTGTAATTCTGGTGTATGCAAGTCTCAGCTGTTTTAAGCTGCTAGGCAATGGTGCTGGTATCTCTATCAAATTATTGTAATTCATGTACAGATTTCCAAGTTGTTTAAAATTAGTGAAAATGCCTTTTCCAACATTTTCACTTCTAATTTTGTTTCTGTCCAGGATCATCCACTTTAGAGCAGTCATGTTCTTGAAAACCCCTTCAGGAAGGTACTTGATGCAATTGCCTTGGAGGTACAGATACTGCGTTCTAAATGGCAACTTCAGTGGCACATGTAGTAGTACTCTGTTATCACAATACATTTCATCAGGCCAGTGGATCAGACATCCTAAAGGACAATCTTCAACAGGAAGATTGTTCAACAGGAAGCTCTTCCTGAAGAAGGGCTCATGCCCGAAATGTCGATTCTCCTCCTCCTTGGATGCTGCCTGGCCTGCTGTGCTTTTCCAGCAACACATTTTCAGCGACAATCTTCAACAGCAAAATATCTAACGTGCTTGAAAATGATTCTTCCACTGAGTGACAACACTGTGGGCTCTCCTTCTTCATCATTGTAGAAAACTGGTATCCCACCATAGTCAGCATAGCCACCTGCACAATGTACGGTAGAGACTATAGCTATTTGGATGTGAACAAATCTGGTGCCAATTTCAACAGCATGTATACATTCAACAGGTCCTTGGAAAAGGTGCTCAAAGATATTGTAATTCTGCAAAGGAGAAATGCAGTTTACATTTATGTAATTATTACAAAGCTATCATACTACAGATAAGTAAGAATGATCACAGGAGGAATTGAATGCATTCTAGGATAGATGTCAGTTTGTAGACCTGTCTCAATCTCTCATAAGAGACTCCTTGGCTCTGTCTCCTACAAGCTGTACTAGAAATATAGGAAAAATCTGCTCTTAAAAGATTCAGAGCAATCAGATAAGGGGACCATTAAAACAAAGGACATACGGCCATCATGCTCAAGATGGTACCATCTTTCCTCCCCCTCAGCTTCAAGCTACAGCAGCTTCTGGGCTGGAGGGCCTTCTATGATACTCCAGCTTGAGGAGTCCATCAACCATCCTTAAGTGGATGACAAGTCTACCCCTGCTCACTGTATGTCCAATTTGGGAGAAGTAATTTCTGAGTGTCAGTTTTCCACATAGTATAGAATCCGCCTTGTTCAAATTTTACCCTAACTGAGGGACCCTGACCAAAAAAACCTGGCCCTGGGCTGAGAAGATCTCCTGACATCCAGTAGTAGTGGTGTTGTCAAACACTGTTCGCAGCCAATCACATTGAGGCATTCTTGGAAACAGCAGACCAAGGAGTAAAAAGCACAAGATCCTGTCTCTTCACATTTCACAGATAGTGAGCTTACAAATGATTGATTTGATCATTCACATGAGATTAAGTTAGAAGCTAAAATATCATAAATTAACAATCAAGGGTGTAGGTTTGCTTGCTGAGCTGTAGGTTTGATATCCAGACGTTTCATTACCTGGCCATGTAATATCATCAGTGGCGACCTCCAAGTGAAGCGAAGCTGTTGTCTCCTGCTTTCTATTTATATGTCTGTCCTGGATGGGGTTCCTGGGGTTTGTGGTGATGTCATTTCCTGTTCGTTTTCTGAGGAGTTAATAGATGGCATCTAGATCTATGTGTTTGTTTATGGCATTGTGGTTAGAGTGCCAGGCCTCTAGGAATTCTCTGGCATATCTTTGCTTAGCCTGTCCCAGGATAGATGTGTTGTCCCAGTCTTCCTCTATTTTGGTATTTTTGATGATTTTTTTTCACCTTCAACAACATAATCTACAAACACAGCCAGAAACCCTAACCACCTTACCATACATCAAAGAAGTTTCAGAAATGACAGCCAGACTACTAAGACCCCTCAGAATCCTAGTAGCACACAAACCCACCAACACTTTCAAACAAAAACTAACAAACTTAAAAGACCCAGTCCAACGCATAGACAAAACCAACATCGTCTACAAAATTCTATGCAAGTACTGCCACAAACACTACGTAGAACAAACAGGAAGAAAGTTAGCCACCAGGATACATGAATACCAGCTAGTCACAAAAAGACACAACCCTCTCTCCCTTGTAGCCCTACACATGGAGGAAAAAAAACACCATTTCGATTGGGACAACACATCTATCCTGGGACAGGCTAAGCAAAGATATGCCAGAGAATTCCTAGAGGCCTGGCACTCCAACCACAACGCCATAAACAAACACATACATCTAGATACCATCTATCAACCCCTCAGAAAACGAACAGGAAATGACAACACCACAAACCCCAGGAACCCCATCCAGGACAAACATATAAATAGAAAGCAGGAGACAACAGCTTCGCTTCACTTGGAGGTCGCCACTGATGATATTACATGGCCAGGTAATGAAGCGTCTGGATATCAAACCTACAGCTCAGCAAGCAAACCTACACCCTAAACCTCAACCTGAGTTACAAACCTTGCATTAACAATCAACTTCAACCAGGTTATTTGTAAAATACAGAATTTACATTAATGGTGGAACTTGACATTCAAGAAATTACTTACTCAGGGTCAATGTGGGTGTTTAGCTGCAATCAAGACCTTAGTTCACTACTAAAATCCCAGGCGACTCTCAATGGGTCTTAACCTTTTCAACACTATTATAACAGGACTAACATTGTACGGTGGAAATTCTCATCAACTCAGCAAATTCTATTTTTCACATTTAGACACCTACTATTTTCTTCTCATAGAGTGGTTACTACACAGAAGAAAACATTCATCCCATCTTACTGATGTCAGCGTTTCTATGATATATCCTTTACTCTATTTCCTTGCTCTTTCCTTCTAGCCCTACAAACTTCATATCTTCAGATAATGACCTAATTTTCTTCAAGAAAATTATTGCTGAATCTGCTGTCATCAGTGTATTCCAGATCCTAACAATTCACTGTGCAAATTATTTCTCACCTCATGTCAGCCCTAGCTCTATTGCCAATTACCTTAAGTATGTGTCTTCTAGTTACTACTCCATTACTGCTGGAAGAAAAGTTTCTGTTAAATTACTCTATCAAAGTCATTCATGATTTTTAATCTCTCAATAAAATCTCTCCATAACCTTAAATGCTGTAAGTAAATTAACCCTGGTTTCCCCAGTCTGTTCACATAACTGAAAATTTTAAGCTATGAAAAGTCCTTCTCGAAATTCTCTTCTGAACCTGCTCCAGCATTGTGACATCCTTTGCTAAAATGTGATGCCCAGAATTGAACTTAATACTCCAGCTGGGACCTAATCCATGTTTCATAACTGTTTTGCATAACCTCTTTGCTTTTGTACTCTATTTCTTTATTCATTCAGCCAAGGTTACGTCACAGCTCTATTTATTTTCCCCATTCCCTCCTGGGTTATAGATCCTGAGAGTGCTGCTTGCAGGGCAACAATCCTTTCAAGTCCCTATTACATATTTATGAGATTTCATTGGGATTGCCAGCAGGTTAGTTTGGCCATAGGCGTCATGAGAGGCTGCTATCCTCAATTGACATCCTCATGACTATTTTCTAGAACGAACGATTGCATATTACTCTGGAGTGATTTTTCTTTCCTTAGTCCAAGCCAATTGTCACATGTCTACCAAAACTGGCAAAGCTAAATGCTGGCTTATGACTGAAGCATTGAATATTCTGTTTGTTTAAAGATCAGTTATTCATTGGAGAAACTGGTTGAACCATCAGAAGAGCTTACAGAAATATATATATATATAGACTATTGCAACATAATGAAAGACATGTCTTATGCACTGAGTTGTCTAGGATTTGGAATGCAATGTCTAAGGCAGGATGATGAAGACAGGGAATTGAAGAGATGATTTTTGGACTTTGGGTAAAACTGGAACAGTTGGTCTTGCTATATTGCTCTTGCAGAGAGCGAGCACAGACTTGATAGGCCAAATGACCACTGCATCATAACCACTCTGTGACAAGAATATAGTAGGTGTCCTGACAAACTGAATGAGAGGATTCTAATACTATTGTATGCATGAAGGTGGTGGCGGCAGACATTTGGACATTGTCTGAGAAAACATTTGTTTTTTTTACACCAGAGATACACATTATTGAAGAAGTTTATAAGAGTCTGAAAGGGTTAGTGCTGACAAGTGCCTTAAGCATTGTTCAGTGTGATAATGTCATAAAATGTGGGGGAGAACTGTTTAAGATCTTGAAGGACTAAAACCTACCATCTGGATCTTCCTCATAGTCTCTGTAACAATATCTATCTTATGAGTGTAATGTGTTCATAGTTGTAATTGTGCAACAGACTACATCTTGTTACAGACAAGAGTATCTTCTCATTAGATTAGCAAATGGTTTTCCTCTAACAAGCTAGACCAAGTAGGCTCTGTGAACTCCTACCAGGAAAGATGATGATTGAACCAAATCCACCAAATACCTGATATAACATGATGATCAGTGGGTCAGGATTTATCTTGCCACATGCATTAACCTTCTGTCAAGAACCATAATCCCAATATCTATCTTGCCTGGAGTTTGCAATGATATTGATAAGAAAACTGTCAGTGTCCATCATTGTTATTCCTCTGAAACTGGTAGAACATTTGGAGTTCCAGGCACGTGCATTTAAGTGCTAAATTCGAGAGGCTGTCGTCAATGATTCAGCTCTTATTCAGAGAGAGCTATGGTGAAATCCAGAATGCACTAATTAGAAATCACTGAGTTGATAAGCATTTCCACTCTTACACTATTGGTCTTGCTGTACTTGTAGTGGAAAAAGTTAAAACTAAATGAGATTTGACTTGGCTTTAAGCATCAAGCTAAACTTGTGATTGCTGCTAAACAGCCTCACTAACACTGAACAAGTGATTTTGCATTTTTGAATTTCAAATTCTCCTATTATTACTAATTCAATTTTTCAAATGATTTTTTGAAAGTTTGTTCTGATATTTTAGTTTCTACCTTAATTCAATCTGTGTGTTTCAATTACTTATTTGTAATACTGCTATCTGTAAAATTTGAAAGGTAAAAATAAGGGAATCCATGTTGTTTATAACTTGGTTTGCTGTTGGTGAAAATACCTCAATGTAATTGTCTATTTTCAGGTCTGGATCTGAATCTAAGGATAAATACTGGTCATGTGATCTCCATATTGTGTTGGAAACAGTCACTCAGCAGTGACAATTCCTAAATGGGTCAATTAGTAACCCGAGAGAGGGCATGCCACTCAGTTAAGGATATTGGGTGAGTTTCCCATGCAGGAGACTCAATAAAATGAAGCTGCAGTTTACATTTGACAAGATAACTGTCCAAAGTTTTAAGGGATTGTCTCTTATCTTACTAGTTTGTTCCAGATATTGTCTTGTTTAGAACATCCTGTGGGAAACTGAGCCAGAGGATCTCGATTCAGTGACTTGAGTGAGGCTACAATTCTAGAAGCTTGCAGACAAAGATATGATAATGTTGTGTCTACACAAGATACAAATCTTAATGGTTAACTCACCCCCAACTATTTGCCCCAACTCTTACTCACCCATTCACCAAACCCTCACCTGCTCCCTAACCTTTTCTCAATTGGACATGAGCAACATAGCTCTCCACACATGACCCTACAATATTCCACATTTTGTTTTGTAGGAGTTGGTCACTATGATCCTGAGGCTCTCAAGACCAGTTTGACAACTTTCTAAAGGGTTGAGAGTTCTAAAGAAATGGCTCGAGCAGCTCAGAGCGATCAGTGATCACGACTACAGCCAGAGAGAACTTTACAGGGTCTGTGGAGTGTTGGCCAACATGATCTATGGCTGGGACGCTGTGTTCAGGCTTAGCTCCCATTGCCACAGATGTCCAGTCCATCAATGATGATTGATGAAGTCACCTCAATTGGCTGATCGCTACTTGGGGGACAAAAAACCCTTCTGCCCACCTCAGCACCACATGCTATCTCATATCCAGGAAAATGACCTGGGAGTGGAACAGTGGTGGGGTGTGCTGGCATACTGGCTGGAAGGGCTGGTTCTTAGGACCTTTTGTTTAAGGTAATGGCTCTGAGTGGGTTAATATTGAAAATTGCATTGGTTGGGTGACACCCAATCTGAAGATGTAGCACAGTTCTGGGTGGAGAATTGAGGAGTGCTGCTCGATATTAAGGAGGTCAGATTTGTCACCTCTGGCCCCTGGTAGGTTATGTAATCATTCCTGACTGTGGGGACCATACAAAAAACCTCCTGTGAAGGAAAGTTCCTCCTCTTGTTAAGAGTCTTGTGGTTCATCCTCTAGCACTGCTAAACTAGCCTTCTGATGCATTTCAGAAAGGAAGATTTGTGCATCCGCAAGATTATAATGAATGCTACGTGGCTGCATTGCTAATAATAGAAGATGGCAGAAAATGCCACGGAATGTAGTTTGAAAAATGTTATTTCTCTAAAGTTCTGTATCCCCTCAAAAAGTCCTATCTATTTTCTTTAACTAAGTTTGAGGGCCTTCATTCTTTTTTAATTTCTACCTTGGCAAGGCCATTATTGCTGCAACTCCAGTTACAAATTGCAATCAAAGTCTTTTCCTTTATAGAAGGATATCAAGACCTATTTAATTTCACATTTTAGAGAGAAGCCTGTAGCTTATTCTTGAGGCGTGAAACTTGGAGTTCTGAACTTGGGAGCTTTCAAGGAGACATAGAAACAGACTAACTGGGTGCAGGGTTAGGCCACGCAGCCCTTGAGACCTGCTCTGTAATTCAGTAGAGTCATTGTTGATCGTATATCTCAATGCCATATTCCCACTTTCTCCCGTTACCCCTTGCTGCCATTAAATCTACTCATCCACATAATGGTAAGGTCCTGGGGAATGTTGCTGAAGAAAGAGACCTTGAAGTGCAGGTTCACAGTTCCTTCACAGCTAGACAGGGTTGTGAAGAAGGTAGGCGAAAGTGTGTATTGCAGATCTGGAGATCAGAGTTTAGATTAGAGTAGTGCTGGAAAAACACAGCAGGTCAGGCAGCATCCGAGAAGCAGGAAAATTGACGTTTTGGGGAAAAGCCCTTCATCAGGAATGAGGCACGGAGCCTTCGGGGTGTAGAGATAAATGGGAGGGGGTTGAGGCTGGGGAAAAGGTAGCCAAGAGTACAACTGGTGGATGGAGGTAGAGATGAAGGTGATAGGTTGGAGAGCAGGGTTGAGTGGATAGGTGGGAAGGAAGATTGACAGGTAGGACAGGTCATGAGGATGGTGCTGAGCTGGCAGGTTGGAACTGGGGTAAGGTGGGGGGGGGGGGGGGGGGGGGGCGGGGAAATGAGGAAACTGGTGAAGTCCACATTGATGCCGTGGGGTTGAAGTGTTCTGAGGCTTGCCTTTATTGGTCAGTGCATTGAGTGTTGGATTTGGGATGTCATGTTGCAACTATACAAGAAATTGGTGAGTCACCTTTGGAATACTGCATGCTTTCTGGTCTCCCTGCTATAGAAAGGATGTTGTGAAACTTAAAAGAGTTCAGAAAAGATTTTCATGGATGTTGCTAGGGTTGGAAGATTTGAGCTATAGGGAGAGGCTGAATAGGCTGGGGCTATGTTTGCTGGAGTGTAGGAAGCTGAAGGGTGACCCTATAGAGTTTATAAAATCATGAGGGGCATGGATATGATGAATAGCAAGATTTTTTTCCTGGAGTGGAGCAGTCCAAAACTAGAGGGTATTGGTTTAAGGTGAGAGGAGAAAGATTTAAAAAGGACCTAAGGGGCAACATTTTCACACAGAGGGTAGTGCATGTATGGAATGAGCTGCCAGAAAAAATGGTGGAGGCTGGTACAATTACAACATTTTAAAGACATTGAGATGGGTATATGAATAGGAAGTGTAAGGGGGATATGGGCCAAATACTGACAAATCGGACTAGATAAATATAGGATATCTGGTCAGCATGGTAGAATTGGACCAAAGAGTCTGTTTCGACGCTGTGCAGCTCTATGACTCTATTTATCTTTTTCATAAATGTATTCAGTGACTTGGCCTCCATAGTTTTCTGTGGCAGAGAATTCTACTACCCATTGAGTAAAGAAATATCATTCTGATTCGGTCTGATAGAACTCTCGAAAGTAATTGAGCATTAAGTAAAATCACATCCCAGGCCCTTGGCTACTGACTGAAGTCTGGGTACAGTTTTAACTTTCCTTCTAGAACTTCTGTGTTTACATCACCTTTTCACAAATTGTCACAATTAGAAACACCAACCTAATTGTTTCAAAATTAGCATCATGGAAGATTTCATAGCAATGTTTTTTCGGGTTATATTTTTTGCATGTAATTTAAAAATAACCTTCAAAGCATTTTGACTAATTCAAACCATTGCTACCTTGAAGATTTTGCATATGCTTTCAATCATACAACTGTTTCAGAATGGAGGTAGAATCTATCAAAATTTATTTTGTGTTTACAGTATTTAGATGTTACAAGAAATAATACTATTATTCATGGATTTCTCTTAATAACACCAATCATATCACCCCAGTGTAAACTTTGCAGAGTAAATGTTAAAGGAGGAGGGATTGACAGAGTTCAGAGATCTAATTTTACTCTTCAAAGATGAATTCTAACTGAATACTAGTATTATTCTGTGCAAGTGAAAAGGTGACACACAATTTCAAACTGGAAATGTTATTAGATTCCTGAGTAAACATAGACTGCTTCAACCAATCGATGAAGAATTGATGAATGCCAATGCATTTCCTTTGATGCCCTTCATGAAATAAGAATGGATCACAGTGTTTTATTGTGGCATTCCTCAATCAAATAATAAATCTGTGCATTTTTATCGCTTTTCTTCCACCTTTTAAAACCTTTTTGAGATGATTCACCTCCAGATTCAATATTAAAGTGAAAAACTTTATTTAAAACAGGTTTTTCTCCAATGTACCAACATGCCGAGAGTAACAATCTACACATCAAAAGCTCTCCAGTGTGAGAGAGCATAATCTGACTTACATTTTCCAACAAACTAATGAGGAGGTTCAGTAGAGATTTACAACATTTCTGAACTACATTACTACAAAACAAAGCATTTTTGATCCCTGTGGGGTTCTCCAATATTTGAATACAGACTACAAAGTTAATCTCAACTCAGTGGATTTTCATAATCGCAATGACTTTTGATTGTCTTCAATCTAATGTTTAAAAGATTGATTAGTTAAGAAATAGGCATAGCTTTCACTCTGAGTTGACTGAAATTCAAAAGTGCAATAACTGTCGGCAATAATTTTTAAGCTGTCAACAGCAAAGGAGACAAAAGGTACTTACTTGCAAGCAAAGGAACACCTCGAATGAAACGTTATTAACAGTGTATTTCAATTCTTCTTTTATATTCGTTCAGAAAAGTTTGCGGAGAATTTCTGAACAGTCAGCAAGTTTCAGAACCGTGTGTTTTAAAACAAGCTCAAACCCTGAGTTTAATCAAATTGCAATATAAAACTTCCTCATCAGGTTTCCATTTGTAATCAGTAAAGCATGTGTATTCAGAGATGGAACAAATGACAGTACTCTGTTTAACCCCTCTGGCTACTTTTCTGTTTCTAGTTTAAAGGATGACCTTAAGTAGCTATTATTATCACAGAGTGGGAGATGCTGATGTAGTGATAATGTGATTGGGCTAATACTCTGGGTCCATGTATTTAAATTCCACAGCCTCAGCAGCTGTTGGAGTTTATATTCAATTAATAAATCTGGAATTGAAAGTAAGTTCCAATAATACTGTCCATGAACCAATTGTCAACAAAAAAAAATCATCCAGTTTACGAACATCCTTTTAAGAAAGTTAGTTGACAATTGGGAATGGGCAACAAGTGCTGAGATTCCTCACAATATTTATTGTATCAAAATCTATATATCTAACATCTAATATATCAGTATTCCATTAGGGGTTTGTTTTAAAGAAATGTAACCCAAAATACTTTACTAATGTCTGAACAGGAGTATAAAAAGCATTTGTCAGCTTATAGTATGCCATCACTGGACAATCATTTTATTTTAATGAGCGAACTTTGCTCAGATATCAACACCTACTATAACTTTGATTTGAATGGATTAGGTTCCCAAAGGATATACTTAAACATTTGTTTCCTGGCAGCAACGTGCCAAGGGTTCAGGTGATTCAAGGAATTTGAAGCAATGCTTGAGCAGATTTCTTGATTTGATTTAATTTGAATCTAGTGTATGACATATACTCCAGCTGAGATGAGTTACTGTTTGAAAAGCATTGAATGGAAGTGTGGCAGAAGTAGGGCATTGTTATACTACAAATTAATTTTGCTTTTTTAAAAAATATGAGCATATTAATAGGAATGAAAAAAGCTTTTAGGGCTATATCTATAGTTGTCCAGGCCATAGCCTCTTGAATTTCCTTCTAAAGCCTTTCTATTTCTCTCTTTTTCAGACACTCCTTAACATCGATTATGTCAGCAAAACTGAACATCAGGAAGCAAGGAGGAGGGCATCAATGGAACTGAGGTGGAGATGGACGAGAGCATCAAGTTCAAACAAGTGACCATCACCAACAATATGTCCTCAACCTCCCACAGTGATGCGATTGTCAAGAAGGCACAACAACACCTCTTCTTCCTCAGGACACTAAAGAAATTCAGCAAGTCCATAAGGAGTCTCACCAACATTACAGTTGCACCATAGAAAGCATTCTATCTGAATGCATCATGACTTGCTATGGCAACTGCTCTGCCCAGGACTGTGCGAAACTACAGAAAGTTGTGAACACAGCCCAGACCATCGCATAAGCCAACCTTCCATTATTGATTACATCTCCACTTCTCATTGGCATTGAAAGAATAGCTAACATCATCAAAAACCTCAGCTATAATCTCTTCCAACTTCTTCCATCAGGCAGAAGATACAAATGCTTAAACACATGTACCAACAGGCTCAAGAACAACTTCTTCCCTGCTGTTATTACACAGCTGAATGGACCTCTCCAATTTCAAATCGAATGTTGATCTTGCTTCTTGGGCACCTTCTCTGCAGCCATAACTTTGTATTCCTCACTCTGTTTAGTCCCCCTATAACCTTTGTGACTTTGTCCGTTATGATCTGCTTGTACTGCATGCAAAATAAAATTTGTCACTGTTCTTAGGTACATGTGACATTAATAAATCAAATCAAATCAAATCTACCTGTTTGAGCAAACTTTGTCTTCTTCCATTTCACAGTTTATTTATTCCTTCATGGGATGTGAGCATTACTGGCAAGGCATTTATTGCCCATCCTTAGTTGTCCTTGAACTCAGTGGCTTGCTCAACATTGCTAGAGTCACATGTAGGCTAGACCAGGTAAGGGTAGCAGATTACTTTCCCAAAGGACATTTATGTTAATTTCAGTCTGATTGTCATACTGTGATGCAGTTTGGGATGCTGTATTGTACTAAGGTGACATATAACTGCAAGCATTATCATTGCTGTTTGGCTGAGACAAAAGGCTTGTAATTTCTCTGACGCCATGCAGTTGACTGGAAGCTCATTGGTAAATCTGTGAGGCTGTGGAGACTACTTGTGTGACTGTTTCTGCTTAACTTCCTCCATAGTAGTTTAGCTAATTCAGAAAATCATACAAATTATGCTTAAACTTTTGTAAAACTCTGGTGCAGGCACAATTGACAAATTCCACCCAACTCTGGAACTTTAAGAAGATGTGAGCATCCGTGGGAGGTGATGCTCTCCTTGGAGTAAAGGAGGTAGAGGAGAAATTTAATAGGAGTTTACAAGACTGTGACAGATTCAATTAAGATTGGCAATGAAAAGCTGTTCCTGATGGTACAAAGACTGCTGGAGTTGGGGAGCAGAGAATACATATGAAAGGTTTTGGACAAAAGATTTAGGCATGATGGGAAGAGGAAGAATATTTAGCACACTGAGTGAAACTGACTGCCTGGAGGAGCAGGGAATGAAGAGGCAATGATTTTTTTAAAAATTGGATGGCACTTGAGTGAATCAAACAGAAATGGGATAGAGGAATGGGACTGACTGGATTGCTCTAGAGAGAGCCAGCCTGGACTTGATAAACATACCGGCCTCCCCCAGAACTGCTATAACTCGAGGTTTTATAATCTCCAAGTCTGGCTGGCTGCCAAGTGGGAAATTCTAAAGAATCCTTACCTTTCACAGCATCCATTGGATTTCTGGATTTCTTATCACTGCGATGCGCTTCTTAGTAAATAGCAGGTGATCTGCACATGACATATTGTGGACAGTCGCAATCAAAGTTACAAGGCCTCTGATCCATGTGGAGGTGAAGCGAGGTAGAAACTCCAATGTCCTAAACAGTTCTAAATGTTGTTGTCAAACAACTTACTAAAGGATAACATAGAGGTCTCAAACCAGAAAAGCCCTTTCCACTGTTTAACATTATTTGGATAGTTTGAACAGATGTTGAAAGATGAACAAAATAAACAATGTTGCAAGTTCCACATGTTCAGTACTTTCAATACTTGAAAGTACTTACGTTTTTATGGTGTCCTCTCAATGCTAAGAGGATGTTTGCCCCATAGGAGAGACTAGGACTAGAGATGCTAATCTCAGAATGGACAGGTGCCAATTCAAGACTGAAGTGAGGAGGAATTTCTTGCCATGATCCTATTGAATGGCAGAGCAAGCTCGAGGGGCGGACACAGTTTTAGCTCATTGTAAAGAAGACTTTAAGACAAACTATTGAAAGTCAAGAGCAGCAGCAAAGTATACAAGGGAATATATCCTCAATTTTACAATCGCAATGAGCATAAACAAAGTGTTAGGACTTATTTATGGATAAAAATATCTCTTTGTGACTAATTCATTACTCAGAAAAGTTAAGCAGGCTATTTCTTCCCCACATCTCTGCACCTCTTTACCTCACTTTCCTTCTTTAAGACACAAAACTGCCTTGAGTTTTTGGCCATCTGATCTGATATGGCTGTATTATGTGACTCTGTTATACAGGCATTTTGTTTTACTGTGCTCCTGTGAAATGTCTTGGGACATTTCATCATGTGCTATAGAAATGTAGGTTGTTATTAGAATCTACACACAAGAGAAGAGCAGACACTCAAGCATTTCTCATAATTAAGTAGAAAAATATCATACGGTCATGACTTTATCCTGTTTCCAGATGCCATGCTGATAAATGAATTGGCAGAAAGGAAGTGCAGTCCCCAAAAGAAAACACTGACTAAAATTCATCTTTTGTTCATTAGATAAGTATTCAACTTTCAAACGGCAATGAAAGAACGTTCTCTTTGGTTCAAATACACTATCCTGAAAGATTGTTTTGCGCAGTTAAAAAAAGATGCCTCTTTGAAGTATAGCAAAATAAATGAGTGGTGATTCAGGGCTGGGTTGGCAATGTTTAGCAGATTACATATTCCGCTCCCCACTGAAGCCAATTAAATTATTTATCAAGCTTGTTGCATTCAGTGGAGTCTTGCAGGGACAGTGGTAGTGTCCTTACCTCTAGATCAGAAGATCTGAGCTCAAGATCCACCTGTCCCAGCATGGTTTCAGTGTTTGATTAAAATAATTGATGATCATTGGGTACATCTGTAACAGATTGTGACATTTTGAAGGATATATGGGGGATTATCTCCAGGAGGCCTACTGTACAGGACATTGGTTAGGCCACCTTTGAAATACTGCACTCAGTTACAGTCTCCTTGCTATAGGAAAGACGTGTGAAACTTGAATATGTTCAGAAAAGATTTGCAAGGATGTTGCCAGGATTGTAGGGTTTGAGCTATAGAGAGAAGCTGAATAGGCTGGGGCTATTTTGTCTGGACGTCAGAGGCTGAGGGCTGACCTTATTAGCGGTTTATAAAATCATAAGGGCATGGATAGGTTGAACAGACAAGATCTCTTCCCCAGGACAGGTGAGTCCAGAACTAGAGGGTATAGGCTTCAAATGGGAGGGGAAAGATTTCAAAGGGACCTAAGGGGCAACTTTTTCATGCAAAGGGTGGTGCATGTATGGAATGAGTGCCAGAAGAAGTGGTGGCAGCTGGTATAATTACAACATTTAAAAGGCACTTGGATGGATATATGAATAGAAAGGGTTTGAAGGGATATAGGCCAAGTGCTGGCAAATGGGACTAGATTAATGTAGGATATTTGGTCAGCATGGACGAGTTGGACCGAAGGGTCTGTTTCCCGTGCTGTGAAGTTGTATGACTCTGTGACTCTAAGGCTGGTGAGTACAGATTGGAGGACCCTTCATAGCTGGACCAGGACATCACCCCTGACTTCAGAAGAGGGTCAACAGAGCAACTCACAGGAACTGAGGAGAGTGGATATTTTAATCATTGCTGATTCCCTTAAGTGTACCATTGACTGCACCCATGAGCCCACCAAGATCCTGGGTGACTATCTGTCAAATGAACAGACTTTTACTCCCTTACCGTTTAACTGTTTAACCCTACAACCTGCATAGATGGGATCCTAGGGACAGAAAATTTCTCTAGAAAAGATGATTACTTTAAGGGAACCTCAGAAAGTTGTTATACAATCAATGCCATCTACTCAGATGGAGAACCAGTGAACAGTGATTGGGCTTCTGAAAGTGATTCTGCACCCAGACTGATCAGACAGTGCCATGCAATGGCCTCTTGTCAGGATCAATGGTCTGCTGTGTAAAGAGGTGCAGTCCTTGAGGACAGAGAAGTGCTGGAAGAGGATAGATCAGGAATGAGACAGGAGTAGGGCGAAGATGGTGGAAGTTGGCACCAAGGTGCCCATGCTCCATGAGCAGGTAATCCTCTCCTGCCACTCTCTGAAGTGAGACATAGATTCAGTCAGGTGTCAATCCTTCAGTTCTGCTCTGAAATATGACTTATCTTCAGAGCTGTGGAACACTTTGGCATCATCATCAGAGAACAATCAGCAGCTTCAATCATGGGGAGGATACAGAAAGCCCACATTCCATTTGATACCCACCTGTTCCCACTCCCACTGCCTGCAAAAAGGAAATGCATCTCGATACCACTTAAGACTTGCTCACACGGAAATTGTGATTTAAATCAGATTCCCACGAGAGGCAAAGTTTCTGACCCAAAAACGATTCCAACTCCTGATTCCTGCCTCCGTGGAAAAAAAAATCAGCTCATTGAGGAAAAGCTAAGTGCTTTCCTACAGAGATCAAGGAAAGCTGGAAAACTAGAACTTCATACCATACATCTACAAATAGCAAGTTATTTTCCAGTGTGCCATCTGGTGAGGGGAGAAATATGCAATGGATTGAAACTCGAAAAGGTGAGAAGGATACCATCAAAGAAAGAGGCTGGGCACATTTGGAATGAAACTGTGATCAGCATTTCTTCCTCCTTAAGAAGTTTCGAGATCAAAGAATGCTCGAGATTACTTGTTTGAGCTTGTGCACCACAGGCACAGGCCAGTGATAAGGAAAATTTGATCAACTCCCTAGATAAATCATCTTTTTTCTTTTGAACAGATGTTATCCATTATCTGATAAGTTTCTGCTTCAGTTTCTGCCATAAAGAAACCATGTCTTGGATGTTGCCATTTTATTGGAAGCTATATGCTTAGATTATAACCTTCGATGTTTCTTCGTAAGGATGCAAATGAACACTCTTTTGGCTAAAAATTAGCATTAATAAACCTTTGAACCGAAAACAAGGAATACAGTTAAGGTGGATGACGCACATAAGCAGTTTCGGGAATATACTTTCCAGTGACGTCTCCAGAGGCTATTTTCAGATTGAGCCCTGTGGACTTTCCTGTTTGAAGATGCAGTCCTGTGGTGTTGATCTGCCTATTATACTGTTTGTTGGCCTAATTGAGCAATAAAATAAAAGATTGGAATGATTGCCAAACCATCCAGCCTGTGTTATAGAAGATCCTTGGAACAGAAATAAGAGTTGCTTATATAGCCAGAGTTGATCTTGCATCACACATTTTGCTAATCTATGACAAAAATGATACAACAGATTAAATCAAATGCAAAAAAATGCAATGAAATAGCTATGTAGAATTAGTGAGATTGTGCAAACTACCTTGGTTAGATGAATGCATTTAACAAAGGTTAATTAGACATATTTAATCAAAATTTTAAAAAGCTAGTCACAATTTACAAGTTATTTACACAATATTGAGAGAAATGTGAAATAATTTAGAAGCAAAGAACCAGGAGTTGGCCATTCAGCCCTTCAAAATGGTTCTAAGATTCAATTATATCATGGATGATTTGTATCTAAAGTTTATCTATCCACTTTGTTCTCTTTTAATTAATTTGTTTATTAGATTTGGAAGTCGCTCATTAGGCCAGCATTTCTTGTCTATTCCTAATTAACCCTAGGGCAGTTAAAAGTCAAACCGTATTGCTGTAGGCACGGCAGATTTCCTTCTCTGAAGAACATTATTGAAGCCGATGGGATTTTAATTAAAAAATCAAGGTTGGCTTACAGTCACGATTAGGCAAGCTCTTGAAACTCTAGATTGTTGTTGAGTACAAATTCCATCAGCTACAATGGTAGGATTTGAACTCACGCCCAGGACATTAGCTTGAGGCTAATCTAATTACATTTCCACAACATCACTGTCTCTAGCTGCAATGGAGTAATTAAGAGTGAAGAATAATCTATGCATTTTGGGTTTTGCTGTATGTGAGATTTCCTCAATGTAATTGGTTGTTGAGCTAGTTAATTCTATCACTGCTACTGAACACTGGGATTCTTCATTACAGTTGGTGACTGAATCAAATGAATATTAGGAAAAGTGAAATCATGCCACGCAAGTTGTCGAATGTTAATGGGAAGTTTCACTTGAAGTGAAAATGCAATCCTTCTACTGAATAGACCATCCGCCACTCATTGTTTTCCGAGTTTTTCACAGGATATTGGCACCATTGGTTAGGCTAGTCTTTATTATTCATCCCTAATCACCACCCATTTGCTGATTGAATCATGGAATTCCTACAGCATGGAAAAAGTCCATTTGGCCCATCAAGTCTGCAATAACCCTCTAAAGAACATCCCACCCCGACCCAGTCCACTACACTATCCCTGTAACCCAAATTTACTATAACTAATCCACCTAGTCTGCACATCCCCTAGGAACTACAAGGCAATTTAGCATGGTCTATTCACTTACCTTGCACATCTTCAGACTGTAGGAGGAAACCGGAGCACCCAGAGGAAACCCACAAAGACACAGGGAGAATGTGCAAACTTCACACAGACAGTCAATGGAGGGAAGAATCGAACCTGGGTCCCTGGTGTCATGAGGCAGCAGTGCTAACCTCTCAGCCATAGTGCTACCCATACTGAGCCTATTTGAGTTTTCACTAATACAGAGGGTATCCATAATTTCTTGATGACAAGATTGATTTAAAAAAAGGTTCCTCTTCAGCTGAAGTAATTCTTTTTAACACAATTCCATAAGACTTTACGATTCGGCTCCCGTCATTGTCAGTATTGTCAAGGACAACTAGGGATGGACAATAAGTACTGGCTCTGCTGGTGTTGTACACATCCCAAAACAAATATAGAAAAATAAATAGAAGGATTGTAACTTTTTGGATTCAAGTTTGAACACTGTCATTGATTGATCTTCTGCAGTCAGGCTTGAAGAGAAAGGGGAAATCCCATTTGGAGATAAATATATATTCTACATTATCTTTGCTTATACAAAAGAAGTATCATGAACCAGTGTTTCTCTTTGAGGCTGCCTCATCCTCCCAGACTAGCCCAGCTGCTTTCCAACTTGAAGAAAGTAATTGAAGAAGAGACAGCTGTAAAAACAAAAGAAATAATGTAGGGTAATTAAATAGAGATCATAACAGCAGACATTATAACAGCCTAGATGGTTCTTCTCTTGTCCTAAGGAATTCTACTATATCCCTCAGGAACTTTTATGATCTTACAGAATACTTCCAAATGTGTTCAGAACACATCAGTCTGAACAAGAAGAGCATTTCAAAACAATATACTAGAAATTTTTGAAGACGCCAAGGTAACCTTTTAAGTAATTTAAGCATTGTAAATCAGAGAAAAGGCCAGCAAATGATCACCCCAAGTTATTAACATTTGTTAAACTGAGAGATGTTGATAATTCAATTTGGCAAATTTTTAACACAACTTCATATAGAACTAAGTGACTTTTTTTGTATATTCAACACACACTTGAAATATGCATGTACCTGTGATATCACAAACATAGTTTGTGTATAGGTGCCAACATGGATTTTAAATGTGTTCATTCAATCACTGTACACAGCATATTAGCCTTTAAGTAAAATGATATCTAACATTGACAGCGAACTTAAACTTCAGCCTGTCAAGGTTATCTTTCATAGGGGCCACAAAATGACTTGTTGTATTGTAGACCGATAATACATTTTTCTTTCATTTTGAGTGTTTTAATACTTATAAATATTATTACTAACTGATTTGAGTCTTTTAAGTGTATTGCATTTAAGGTATTCATTGCATGTTATGTCATTTAAAGTTTCAAAAGAAAGAACTTGCACAATGTTTAAATTAACACTTGGCTTGTGAGCTCTATGATTCAATCGCATTCTCGCTCGAGTAAATAGTGACAGCATGAATTGGACATAAATGTGCGTAAATGCCTGTCTTAGCACATCTGTATCACAACACAAGTCAAATTGCAGGAAGACTGTAGAACTTCTCACATATAACATTTAAAAATAACGCTCATTGGCAAGAATTTTAAACATCATGACATGAAGGTGTTGGATGAAGCATTGACAACGCCTTTAAACACATGACACAGTGTTTTTTCCAGTTTGGGAATTCTAAGTTTGTGCTTGGTTTCAAGGAATTGTCCCATGAAGTTTATTTAACTGAACATGCTTAAATGAAATCTTTCACCTTTACCATTTTGCCTTCTGTATAATTGGTGGGCATGGTGTCCATTTGTTATAAAATTCTAAATTTTCTGCCATTATTAGGTGCTAACCACATTGTGAGCCTGCTCTGTGATTGGCATTGTGAGCAATGTGTTCTGTCAGTGTGATTTGTTTATATTCCATAATCTCTCTGTTAAGAGACACAGCAACAGAAAGAAGTTGAATACAACTGTTACTAATTTCATTCAAGCATCTGCTGAGAGAAGGACAAGATGCAATGAGTTGCTCAATAGTGGGATTGACTGACAGAGCTTTCCATCCCTCAACATTATCTTAGTAGCAAGAAACAACTTTACATTGAAATCACATAATGCAACAATGCAATTTCAGATAATAGCAAATTCCATAGATGGAAATGTGAGGATTTGCTTCTACCTTCCTTAATGACTTTGTGAAGTGATACAGAATGGTGAGGTACAACATAAACAACTCATGTGCTCAAGGAGGAGGAGTGTTCAGGATAGTGTTGGGGGAGGGGGAAAGCCAGAACATGGAGTCGGTCTTGTAGAGATTGTAGCGAGGTCAGGCAGCTGATCAGCTCTGCAATCTTGCCACATCCTGTCTTGAATGGTGGTGGACAATTAAACAACTGACTCTTAGAGGAGGAGACTCCACAAATATCCCTACTCTCAATGCTATGGGAGCTCAGGACACCAGTGTAGAAGATGAGGCTGAAGCATTCGCAACAATCTTCAGCCAGCAATGCCAAGATTAGATTAGATTACTTACAGTGTGGAAACAGGCCCTTATGCCCAACAAGTCCACACCGACCCGCCGAAGCGTAACCCACCCAGACCCATTCTCCTACATTTACCCCTTCACCTAACACTACGGGCAATTTAGCATGGCCAATTCACCTAACCTGCACATTTTCAGATTGTGGGAGGAAACCGGAGCACCCGGAGGAAACCCACGCAGACATGGGGAGAATGTGCAAACTCCACACAGAGAGTCGCCTGAGGCGGGAATTGAACCCAGGTCTCTGGCGCTGTGAGGCAGCAGTGCTAACCACTGCGCCACCGTGCCGCCCCCAGATGATCCATCTGGATGATCCATCTTGGCCTCCTTCAGTGGTCTCCATCACCGCAAATATCAGTCCTTAATCAATTCAATTCACTTCATGTGATATCAACAAAAGGTTGGAGCACTGGCTACTGCAAAGGCTATGGACCCTGACAATATTCCAGTAATAGAACTGAAGATTGTGCTCCAGAAATGCCACTTCCATAATTCTTCCAGTACAACGACAACACTGGCATCTACTTGACAATTTGGGAAATTACCCAACTATGTCCTGTACACAAAAAGCAGGACAAATCCAGCCCAGTCAACTGCCCACCCATCAGTCAACTCTCGATTATCAGTAAAAAGATGGTTATCATCAACCGCAATAAAGCAGAATCTGCTAAGCAATAACCTGTTCAATGATGCCCCATTTAGGTTCTACCAGCTCTTGACATCATTACAGCCTTGGTTCAAACATGGACAAAGGAGAGCTGAATTCCAGAGTGAGGTGAGAGTGACAACCCTTGACCTACAAAACCAGTCAGAAGCTAGGACTGCTGCAGCAAGTAAATTTTCTCCTGACTCCCCAGACCCCATCTGCTATCTACAAGGTGTAAGTCATGATGGAATACTCTCCACTAGCCTGGATGGATGCAAATCCAACACTACTGTAAAAGCTTGACATCATCCAGGACAAAGTAGCCTTCTTGATTAGCCCCACATCCACAAGCAAACACTCCCTCCACCAGAGCTCAGAAGCAGCTATGTATATCAACTACAAGATGCACTGGAGAAATTCACTAAAGATCCTTAAACAGCATCTTCAAAACATACAACCTCAGCCACAAGAACAAGGGCAGCAGATGTATGGGAAAACCACTACCTGCTCCTTCCCCAACAAGCCACTCACCATCCTGACTTGGAAATATATCACATTTCCTTTACTGTAGCTGGGTCAAAATCTTGAAAATCCCTCCTCAAGGGCATTGTGGATCTACCTACAGCAAATGGACTGTAGTGGTTTAAGAAGCCAGCTCACCATCAGCTTCTTAAGGGCAACTAGGGGTGGATAATAAATGCTGCTAAGCCAGAGATGCACACATCTCATGAGTGAATAAAAAAAGCTTATTTATAAAAAGATCCTTGTTAGATTCTGGTCAGAATAGCAGGATCGGATGGAAATTTGCATTTTTGCTGCAGGATTGATGAAGTCCCATTGACCATTGTCACTGGGAAGGGTTAAAATTGGCCTCTGCCCAAATTAAATTATTCCTTCAGGAAAGGAAATGCACAGTTAAGGATTCATCTTTCTAGATCTAAAGTCAGTATTTGAATAAGAAAAGCTTTAACCAAAAGCATTTCCTCAAAATATATTCTTTGATTTTCTTTGGGCTACTTCTGTGAGCAATTATGTATTTATTACTCAGCTAGAAAGACCTAGGGAGCCAAGGAGACCCACAGCAGTTCAGAAAGATTTGTGAGTAAATTCATTGTATGCTTTTAATGTTATGTTAAATGACGTGTTTAAACTATAACTCTTAAGTCTAAATTTACCCTAATTCCTTCTTTTTTGGCTTACTTTTTATTTTACTGCAGTGTGCAAGTAATATTTTCATTAAAATTCTGTAAGTCTTTATTTCTCATTTCATTCTTTGATAGAATTACTTGAAGGGTTGAGTGAAAAACTTTGTTTGCCATTTTGAAAAATAAAATTAATCAGACGTTGAACAGTATTTCTGTTACAAATTTGACTCTGCCCTTTTGTTTTGGTTTCACATTCCATCCATAACTGACAGTTTCAATATTTGAAGTTTGTCAAACATTTTCAACATTGTCTGATTTATACATTGGAACAAACCACCAAGTTACCATATGGATGGTTACAACTGTGAGAAGCTGCAAAGCTCATTACCATTGCAGGGTGTTTTATGAATAGAGTATTTTATAAAAAAAAGTAAAGTCCAGAGAACTAACCAATTATTAATCTGACAAGTTGGTGCATTATTCTTAAAGAAAATTTCCAAATCTTAAACCAAAACCAGGAAAAAAATGAAACCAAAAATAAATCTTATATTGTCAAATGTGTTCTGTTGTAAGTAGATAATTGTAATGCAGGAAACTTAGTTTTGCATACCGTTTATTTCTAACCAACTTTGTTGCCAAATATCTTTATTTATTTCACCATGAAATAAAGGAACATTCTAACCTGAGAAATTAAGTTATGGTTGGACTTCCTCTTGCTTCTCTGTTTTTGGAAACTACCTAAATGCCTTGCTGCTCATGAACTGCTGAAACGTGTGTGTAACCAGACTGAAAATATAATGGGCTGAATTTTAGGGTTTTAATTTTTAGAGGGAAAGCCTTTGCATTCCTGCGTCTATAACCAGATTCCTGATGAAGGGCTTTTGCCCGAGACGTCGATTTTCCTGCTCCTCGGATGTTGCCTGACCTGTTGCATTTTTCCAGCAACACTCTGATCTTGACTCTCTAACCAGAGCTGAATTTGGCCTCCTTTCTGATGCAATCTTCCAGAGGTGGCCAGTTAAACACCCCATCTTTAGAATTGCCACACATTAGAAATAATGGGCAGTCTGAGAAAATGAGAGGGTGAAGCTGAAAGAGTAATGTAAAGGATGGCTGTCTGTCTTCACCTGTGGCTATTGTGAGAGCCCTGAGGAAGTGAACAATGTGCTGGAGTAAGGGAATGAATGCGAGAGGAAGCTGAAGGTGACAGAAGGCACAAAACCATCCTGAGTGCTGTACTTCACAGCAGTGCCCACTGTAATAATAAGCTTCTGTCTATAGATTATGAAGACTTGTTGTTTTTACTAGGTGCCATTTGCCCCTAATTGTCCTACCACATAGACTGCTAGATCTGTGAGCTGTTGGGTTTAAGGACACTGTGCAGATTCCCTTCTGCAAGCATTTCATTTTTATCCGATAGTTGCCTCATTTGCAAAATCAATTCCCACCATGTACTGCTGTGTGGATACTGATATTACAGTCAGCCTGGGGCCCCTAGATGAACATAGAACAGTACAGCATAGTACAGGCCTCGATGTTGTGCCTATATTTTATCCTACACAAGATCAAACTGAGCTACTGTCATCCATGTGCCTATCCAAGAGTCACTTAAATATCCCTAATGTATCTGACTCTATTACCATTTCTGGCAGTACATTTCATGCACCTACCACTCTCTGTGTAAAGAACCCACCTCAGACATCCCCCCTAAACCTTCCTCCAATCACCTTAAAATTATGCCCCCTCACGTGGCCATTTCTGCCCTGGGTAAAAGTCTCTGGCTATCCACTCCATCTATGCCTCTCATCATCTTGTACACCTCTATCAAGTCACCCCTCATTCTTCTTCGTTCCAATGAGAAAAGCCCTAGCTCCCTCAACCTTTCTTCATAAGACATGCCTTCCAGTCCAAGGCAGTATCCTGGTAAATCCCCTTTGCACCCTCTCTAAAGCTTCGTCATCCTTCCTATAATGAGGCGACCAGAACTGAACACAATATTCCAAGTGTGGTCTAACCAGAACATTATAGAGCTGCAGCATAACCTTAAACTCAATCACCCTGCCAAAGAAAAACAACCCTATCAACTTATTAGCAACTTTAAGAGATCTATGGACGTGGATCCCAAGATCCCTCTATTCCTCCATATTGCCAAGAATCCTGCCTTTAATCCAGTAATCTGCATTCAAATTCAACCTTTCAAAATGAATAACTTTACACTTTTCCAGGGTGAACTCCATCTGCCCAGTTCTGCATCCTGTCAATGTCCCATGGCAACCTACAACAGTCCTCCACAGTATTCGCTATTCCACCAACCTTCATGTCATCGGCAAACTTATTAACCCACTCTTCCATTTCCTTATCCGAGTCATTAATAAAAATCACAAAGAGCAGAGGTCCTAGAACACCACTGGTCACTGAGCAACAGGCTGAAGCAGCCAGAGAGATGGGAGCATATCTACAAATTGTTGTAATTCATTTCTCTCACATGTTTTTGCAATGCATTGCTGCTCCACCACCTTCAAATTTTCCTCAATGGGCCTGGGAAAACTCCTCTTGATAAAACTAGTCAAAATGTGTTAATATGCTAAAGGTTGAAAGTTCCCGCATTTTGGCTTTTTGTCATTTTCCTTGATTTTCATAGAAAGTTTCAATCTATGAGGCTTAGTGATTTTTCTCATACGTTTGTCCCAAATTTGCCTTATCGAGAACCAACCACACCAATATGGTGCCTCTTTCATTCAATGTTAGCCCATTCTCCCACTCAACATTGCAGGAAGTGCCTGCCCCTGCCAGGATATCCCAGCATTCCCACCACCAGCATCTCCATTGTGCACTCTGTCAACCTTGGCCACCTGGATCTGTCCTGCACATCCTTGACACTTGCCTCACTTTACAGACTGGCACCTGGAGGTCCTGATGAATGGGGTGGTATGGAGAAGAGCTGCCATCTTCCCCAGGACTAACAAGGGAGCCATAACCTCTAACCTACCAGGCAGGTCTGTGGTTGCCACCTGGGCAACTCTCCAGATAAACGTGCAGCAATGCCAGAGGCAGGGCAATGCCTTTCTCTGTTTCTCCAGGTTCAGTGCCACCATCCTTCACTGTTACCTCACATTCACTGTACTCTGATACTGCACCCATTAACCGTCCAGGGTCATACTATACCACATGTAACTCAGTTTCACCCATGCAACGCTCTCAGAACCATGCATGGTCTTTGTACCTTCTACTCACTCGAGTATAGCTCATTGCTTTTACCCTTCACCCCACACTGTCACTAACAGTTGTGCCAACCATTTCCATCTCCCTCAATCCTTCTCGTTGTCTCACTCCAGGAGAAAGTGGCCCACAGTAGGGTCGAAAGCCAAAGCCTGATATTCAGCTCCTCACCACCATTCCTGATGAAGGGCTTATGCCTGAAATGTTGACTCTTCTGTTCCTCAGATGCTGCCTGACCTGCTGTGCTTTTCCAGCACTACACTTTTCGACTCCTCATCACCCCCAGAGGAGTCAATCCTGACCGTGACTACCCAAGAAGCTGAATGACAGTATGTGTCCCTGGACTGAGATCAGACTGACTACATTGGAACTCCCTGACAGATGGCAGTCCCCTGGACTTGACTGAGTACTACTCCCTTTGACTTTGTGACATGGCCAATTGGTTGATGCACTTGAGGTGTGTTTGCCACTTGGGCTGCTGGTCCATGCTATAGGTGAGAGACTGAGGTTGGGTATTGCCATATAGCAAGTTGCCCACTCCCTTGACAAATGTCTGCTGGCAACCAGGACAGACTGCCAGAGCTTTGTGTCTGCACTGAACAGCAAGACAGGACAGAAGTACTGTTTGCCTTTAACCTATGGCTAAGGGAGTGATGCCTCTACCTATAACCCTTCATTTCCTTGCTGGTGAAATATCTGTGGAAAAAGTGAGGACTGCAGATGCTGGAGATCAGAGCTTAAAAATGTGTTGCTGGAAAAGCGCAGCAGGTCAGGCAGCATCAAAGGAGTAGGAGAATTGACGTTTCAGGTATAAGCCCTTCTTCAGGAATTCTTCATTCCTGAAGAAGGGCTTATGCCCGAAACGTCGATTCTCCTGCCCCTTTGATGCTGCCTGACCTGCTGCGCTTTTCCAGCAACACATTTTTAAGGTGAAATATCTGTGTCAAGTCTTGAACCTGTCCAACAATGGGGGTCAGTTAACTCAGTTGGTTGGATGGCTGGTTTGCAATGCAGAGTGATGCCAACAACATGGGTTCCAGTCCTACGCCGGCTGAAATTACCATGAAGCATGGAGCATGTCCTAAATGTTGGTGCCAGACATCCAGGATGGAGATCCACGTGATCAACTAATGAACTGGCGTTGTCAGATACCATTCAAACTTTTATATCAGAAATTCTCAGCATTTGGCTTCTATCCACAAGGCGCAAGAATGAGAGCTTCCATCTTAATGAGGTGAGACCAGGTAGTAATGAGATTGATAATGACCAATAATCCCCACTACTGAGTCTCTCATTGCTCACCTGGGTGTTTTCCTTAAGCTCCATCCAAATTTATTTCTTTCCTGGCAAATGATCTTGTATTTTGCCCCTGCTTAAAACTATGCTTCCGTTCTGTTATGTCATGAGGTCAACCTGAAAACAGTTACCGGCTGAGGACACTGACAGAAAGTAAACCTCACTTTGCCTGGGACTGTGGACAATGCTGTTCTGCAATCAAGGAAAACAATTGATGGTTGAGCCAAGAGAACTAGAGCCAAACCAACTGGCTTTACCTTCTTACTCTAAGGTGGGAGTGCCGTCTCTCTCGTCTTACTGAGAATAGAAGGATATCTTCTAACTGAGGGAAGAATGTTGGGAGACCACCAAAAGGATGTCAATTGACTCCAAAATGACTACTGCTTTGTGTGATTCCCTTTTATAACATTGTGGTGTTGAGCTGAACGCTAAAAATTGTCTGTATCATAAAATAGCCAATCACAAATGCATTTAGTTTTATAATTTTTTTTATTCAGGGTCTTAGATTGTGTACCACATTGAGTTGGAATATGTCCCATGAAGGGAAGGAAGAGATCAGCACCAGTTTTTAGATAATTCACACAAAAGAACTTTAATTTATTCGTGTTGATATTTCCACTTCTGTTAATCCAAGAGACTAAATGTATGATTCAAGAAGAGACTGATACAGATTAAAGCTACAACTGCATTTTGCAATTCTTTTATAAATAATTTATGACAGCAAATAAATGAATACATTGCAGCACCATGAAGTTAGGCGAAAGGGATTACCAGGGATTAACATCATATTCACAAAATGTTTGCCTGGTCACAAAAATGTCATCTACAAGCTTTCTTAACTTCACCCCTAACAACTGTAAGAATGGAATAGACAAACAATCTTTTGCCTGTTGATTGTGGTGCCTCCTGTTGGCATCCCTGTGCCAATCAGAGTTCTCTGCATTCCCCCTAAGGTAATCTCCCTTTCCTGCATTTCTCCTCCCCCACTGCCTTATCTCAAATGATCCTCCTTGCCAGTTTCCTTTGCATCTTGTTTCCCATTGCTCATGGTACTGTCGGGTGTGAGAAGGCTGGTCAGCAGCTCTCTGAAGCAGAACATTCTATCGCATCAGACCACAAATCTTACCTCAAACTAATTCATGGCCTGACATCTAATTGCAGGTCATGCCAATCAAATGGGGTTGGGTCCCTGCATTGTAACATTGTAACATCCACACAGTATTCTCTTCCGTGTCTTAACTCTGTTACTTTGTCTAAAATGAGATCAGCCCTGCTGAATTATTTTTGGATTAGATTCCCTACAGTATGGACACAGGCCACTTGGCACAACAAGTCCACACCAACCCTCCGAAGAGTAACGCACCCAGACCTATTCCCTCATCCTAATACACCTAACACTCTGGGCAATTTAGCATGACCAATTTACCTGACCTGCATATCTTTGGATTGTGGGAGGAAACCCACACAGACACTGGGAGAATGTGCAAACTCCACTCAGACAGTCACCCGAGGGAGGAATTGAACCCAGGACCCTGGCACTGTAGGGGGAACAGTGATAACCACTGAACAACCCTGCCGCCCTTTTTGTCTAATGGATATTTCCCCAGAATTCAGATCATGAAAGATGCAATCTCAATGGGAACGATTACGAATGGAAATTGCTTGTTTCAGAATAGCTTAGAGCTGAAACATGAGCTGATTAGTAACTCAATATAACAGAGCTCGTGAAATATGCAGTCTTGCCCTTTTTACCTGCTTAAACGTCTCTGTGCTAAATCTTCCTTTTTTTCAGCTAAGTCCAAGTTGCATTAGGCTTTTGGAGGGTTTTTCACCACGTGACCTAGTGAGTTTAATCATGGTATGTTATACAACTCACCTCATGAATTACCTGTCACAATGTTGTCCCTCATGTTTGATTTCTACCTCATCTTCTCATGAGCCGCTCACTAAGCAACTTTCATTCAGCAGATATTTGCCTAAAGATGAACATCCCTTGTATCTGCCCCACCTTCAAAAGGCCACAGTGCACCTGGAGGAGCACTGGTATCTCAAAGCTGCCCTGTGGATTGATGGGCACAGTCGGAACATTGCAGAGAAGGGAAGGAAAACACCATGATTCTCCCACTGATAACTGGAGGTGCTGGTGGACAAGATGGTCCAGAGGAGAAACTTCTTATTGCTATTGGTCCAGAGGAAGGTGGTACCACCAGATGCTGCCAGTCTGGTCCATGTTTGCCAGCTGGGTGATTGCATTTTTCAGCAGAAACAGCTAGCCCTGGAGAGCAGTTCGCTTAGCGGCAAGATGGAGATGGCCCAGCGAAAGAAGCAAGCTGCATCAACTTGGTATACATTCTGGTTTCCATGGTGAGTTTTCCCAACAAACAGCTTGTTGGGCAAGATTGGTAAGATAGAAAATTATTGGGGCATGTTGGTCCATCAGCAAGGGCTGATTAACAGGCAATAATCTCCCGTACTTGACAACAAGCATGAAACTTATCACATTGCTTGTGAGAAGCAGGAAAGATAGAGTGTGATGCTCCTAACATCAAGGTGGTGCTCATCCAACTTCTTGTCCAATTCTGCCACACATCTTACTCACAGTGCTCGCACCCCTATAATATTTTGTTCTGCATTACTTTTCTTTGTTGGTCAATGGCATTTATCCTACAGTCCCTTTGTATAGAACAGAAATCAAAACTATTGCTTGCCTGGAGCAAAGTAATCAATATAGTTGAATTGGAATTATCTATTCAATCAATTCAACAATCAGAAACATACTTACTGGTATCAATGTTAACTACATTTCACTTGAGTTTTCAAATTCTATTACTAGATTGGGCAAGGTTATTGCAGAATTTAACTTTTTAGCTACAATACTGCTACAGTATTGAAATTAAAAATAATTTTAATGTTTGGACCAAAGTTCAGTCTTCATATGGTTTACAGTGTGGAGGAAAACTCCGGAGCCTTCTGTTGTGTTATCTCTTATGCGCTCTATGTGACTTTAACTTTAAGAGAATTCATGTGGGCAATAATTGCCAGTGTAAGGTCTTTAATTTGCAATGGGACCAGGAAGTCTGTCTGTCTACAAGCTTTCCACTCTAAGCTGACACTGGTCTTGCTGATTGAATGACTCCGCACCTCAGAGGAAGGGCATTAAATTCTGCCTTTTCAATGGGGCTCTGCTTTCCCCACACCTTGATAAAATGTGCCCATTAGGTCAACATTTATGTCAGCACATTCCACATGCACTTCAATGGAGTGCACAAAAATCAGATGTTCTATTACAGCCGTTGCCAAAATTTGTTTCCTCTATCCCAGGATTGTTTAATATCCTGGTAATAATCTATTATTAATCAAATAAAGAACTTGTTGAGGAAGTTTAGACCTTGGGGTGAAGAATAGTTATCTTGCTATATAATGATGTGGAGACTGGGGTGGACAAAGTTAAAAATCACACAGCACCAGGTTATAGTCCAATAGATTTATTTGGAAGCACTAGCTTTCAGAGCGCCGCTCCTTCTTCAGGTAACTAGTGACCCTAACTAGTTACCTGACGAAGGACCAGTGCTCTAAAAGCTAGTACTTCAAAATAAACCTGTTGGACTATAACCTGGTGCTGTGATTTTTAACCTTGTTATAAAAGACACATGTATTTTCTGTTAAGACTCATTGGTAATCTATCCTTCAACACTAAATGGACAGACCAAAACTCAGCATTGAGAAAGGAGGATTGGTGGTAGTGAACGAGACAAATCAGAATATGACTCACTGCAACTCCAAATTTGTCTTCTCATTCTTCTTCACAGATGCAGATCTACCTTCTCATAATACAAGAAGTAACGCATAACTAGTCCAAATTCACTGTGGTTATGTGCTGCATTCATCTGTAAACAGGACACGCTTAGGAAGGTAAAAAAAATACTGCAGATGCTGGAAATCTGAAGCAAACACAGAAAATGCTGGAGAAACTTAGCAAGTCTGACAGCAATCTGTGGAGAGAGAAACAGAGTTAATGTTTCAAAGTCGTTATGCTGGAAGAAGAATCATACCAGTCTCAAAATGGTAACTCTGTTTCAGTCACTACTGCCAGACCTATTGAGTTTTCTCAACATTCCCTCTGTTTGTTTCATGTTTATGAAGATGTCAGCAACTGTCTGAGTTCTCCATATAATTCCCTTGTACCTACCTCACCTCTTTCCATGTCAGACCATTGCAAAGTATCTTGCATACCATTACTGCTGACAATACATTCCAACTTTGAGCTATGTCACCATACCTTCAGTGACATTTTTGTTTATGTTAAGGTTGCTACCTAAGTACATGTTGTTGTTCTCAGTGCAATGAGACACATTCATTTTGTAGTACAAGTTTAATGTCACACTCTTAGAAGCAAGCACAACTCAATTGGTAAAATGACTCTCCCACTCTGTCTCACTCATTTCCATCAAAAATTTAATTCCTAATATTTTTAGCATGTTCACAACCCTTTTTTAATGACTTTCCTTGTTCAGGCAATCACAGCATACTGTGGAAATCAGTCATTATTTTCAACGACATGACTGTTTATAATTAAATTTCAGAGAAATGTTTCACAGAAAGATTTTGAAACCTATTTGAAAGTCAGTGCTTCTAATAAGGCATGTTGGTATGGCATTGAATTTTTAATCAGTATTTAAGAAAGGTCATGACAATCATCACAAAAATTTAAATGTTTCTAAGAAACCAACAATAACTGGCCAAATGACACCTTAAAGATAACCAAATGTTGCATAAGAAAATAGAACAGAAAGGTTCCACCTCAGCACACCCTGGGGCTGGAGATTTTAAGTACCAGCTTAGGCCATAAAATTTACTCTTGGCCTTGATACAGCATTTATCACTTCCATATGATTCCAGCCACTGTTATTTAGTGAACCAGCTCCACACAAATTGAGGTTGTGAGATAAAGACCCTGCACGTCTTTGGTTTTTTTGTTACCTTCACTGAACTAAGGAGAACCTTGGTCCCTCAGCCACTACTTAATGGATTAAATCTGCAGCCTTCAATTAATCCAGATTCTGACATTCTGAAGATCAAACTTGAGCATTATCAGGTATGGAACATCTTTTGTATTTAATGAGCGGTGAAGCTGCCTTATTTGTGTTCCCAACTCAACACCTCGTTTGTAACAGTCCATTAAAAACTGCACTGGTACTTCATGTTCAAAGACTAAATATTTCTCTCAGCAATGAGGGGCAACCCAATTTTGATCCTATCTAATTTGAGCAAAATAGGTACTTGTACTTATTTTTACACTTCATTGATAAAGTTTTTTAACCAGAAAGAAATCATTTTCACCATGCAGGAGAATTAGTAAATAGGGAACTTAAGTTGAAGATAATTCATAACAAAGCCAAGAGTGAGGGAAAGAGTGAATGCCCTTATATTGCAAGCTGTGGGAATTTGGAATACATTTCCTGAGACTGATAAAGAATATGTTCTATACTAAGGTACAAAAGGGAATTGGATATATACTTATATATTAGCAGGGTTATGAGGATAAAGCAGGGATGTGGGACTAACTGGAAAGCTCTTTAAAAGAGCTGGGGCCAGTGCAATCAGTCAATTTTACAATTACAACATTTATAGAACACCTAGATAGGTACATGAATGCAAAGGGTTTAAAGGAACATGGGCCAAATGCTGGCAAGTGGGACTGGATTAACGCCGAATATCTGGTCAGGATGGACAAGTCGGACCAAAGGGTCTGTTGCCATTCTCTACATCCCTATGACTCTATAAGTCCTGCATGATTCTATGAGCATGGAGTTAGTTAATTCATTGACTTTTGAGGGCATTTAGAATATTTTGTTTCATATGTGATATCCAACTGTATTAAAAGGTGCAGACTGGGGCTCTTCATTCACAATCTGATATCTGTGTATCTAAATATTCACACATTGGTCTTCATATTCAAGGAGAAGCAACATAGTCAAGGAATTCCTTTGCAATTAATAATGGTGGATGTAGAATAAGGTGCCTCAAAGTTAGGTCATAAGAAATACTAAAGTCTGATTTGGGTCAAAAAATTCCTTCATGCATTTAATTCATAAATCTGTTCCTTTTATAAACATATTTGTGAGTTTGCTAGACAGTACACAGAAGAAATCTTAGTAGTTAAGTACAAGGAGCATATTTATCGTATTTGGCCCTAGTTACGTTACTTGTTTTGATTTGCTTTTATTTGTGTATACAAGAATGTATTTATTTTTAAAACTTAAAACTTAGTTTGATCAAAAACATGTCCAGCCCATTAATGTGTCTCACTGAGAACATTGCAATCAGATGCCTCCTGGATCTATAAGACTTGTTCAAGTGATTTCTCTTCGTTACAAACCGAGAGTTTCTAATGAAGTTTCTCTCTGTGACTGAAGGTGGGAAGAAATAATGTTTACATTCCACTTGTCAATCAGTTTGTCTGCAAGTAATTTCTCAGAAGCTAATGGATGGTTTTTAACATAAACATTATATAAAATTAGGGCATGCACAGGGAAGGATTTGATTCATTTTTGCTGAGGATGCTGATCCACTTCCTGGAGTGTTTTGTAATATCCAGCTTCTCGCATTGGGAGATGAGCAATTTTGGGAGATAAAGAAAATGTTGCGGGTTGTTTTATTTAGATTAGTCATTGATTGCTTTAGAATGCTATGGATTGTCAAGTCTTCTGTGGCTTGCTTTATCATGGCTGTCCAAATGTGAGCTGTGTTTTCAGTGCAGGTTATTAGATATGGCTTAGCCTGAAGTCTCTATTGAAATGGCTTCCCTCCTCAGGTTTGTAATTATAGAGCATCCACCAGGCAGGGCAAAGTCCCAAGCAATTGAAATAATGTTCAATCAGCAGGGCAGAGGTTTGTTCTCCACTGAATGCCCGATGAATTTTTCAGTTATGAATTCAGCTTCAAATCTAATGCAGCATGATGATACAAGGAGATGTGTGGCAGATTGATAAGACTGAGTTCAGGGAGTCAAGTTTAAATCTAGAATTATACATTTTTGGTCAGCTTCAGCTTCTTAAGAAGTTCTGCTAACTTACAGGTAACTTTCAGTGTTAACTATTAGCTGTGACCGAAATAGCTGTTAACCAGAGTCCACATGCCTCTGAACTGTGTGTGTTTAGATAGTGCATGAACAAGACCGTGTTGGTTTTGAGAAAATGCTTCATTGCAATAATTAGAGAGAAACACATATTAAAAGGGACAATGAGCCCACATCTGGTAGTCCTACAGGGGATTGCGAGTCAAGCTTGGTCAATCGTAAGGTAAAGGTAAAGTCAGATAGTCCCAGAGGACCGTAGGGCTGCTCTCTCATTAAATACAATGACTGGTGGTAGTTTAACCTGTGAGTTACCACACCTCAGGCAAATGGGCGAGATTGAATAGGCAGGACCCTCATGGTGACCTCAGTTGGTACCAGAATTGAATGCGCACTTTTGGCTTTACAGATCTTCCAAAAGCCCACGTGACTGCAGCTGCGATTGTGATCTGTGAACTGACTACTCACTCACCTCCTCAACTTCAGTTCATGTCTCACACAGAAGACCAAAAATCTATTGGGGTCAAAACAGTTGTCTGATTGTATTTTAGTGTATGAAGAATGGGAAATAATGAAACCTCATCCGGCTGAGATACAACTGAATTAGGAATTGAATTCTCGCATTGGCTATCCTGCTGTAAGTGCAAAAATCCTCAGAAAATCAGGTAAAAGCAGACAAACAGTTGAAGCATTAATTGAAACTCATCTTCCATAACTTTTCACAAGTGGGTAAAGATTTTTAAAATTACCTCCTCCAAACAAATATCATTTTCAATTCAAGAGGTGACCATAACAGGGTAAAGATTAGTGTATACTCAAAATTATTGTTACCTTTGTTATTTTGTTTATATTTTTATTATGTGTAGAATGTAAGATGAGAAAGACTGCTAAATTAGAGGAACATTTCACTTTTAAAATATTCAAATAACATAATGTAACTTTTAATAAATTCGAGAGTTCCATGAAGGTATTTTCATAACACCAATATATTGACCGCACTAGTACATGTGCCAGACTCTTATTTGTTTAAAAGTCAGATATGTTTTAGTGGATGAGTACTCAGCTTCAGAAGCAGGTTAGAATGTTACACAATGAGAACGTAACCTAGTTAAAAGACAGCTATGAGTTCTTACCATGGGTGAGTGCTTTGTGGCTAACACATACCATTGCTGTCTAGACTGTACACTTGAGTACTATTTAATATTTTGACTAAGAAAAAATGTTATTTTTAGTGAAGGAACAGAATGGAATAATTCATAACCAGGAAGTGGATGGACAAAGCAAACACTCTCCCAAAGAACTGAAGACTTTTGTTACCAGTTTGACAAAGGCTGCTACGCTGGTGTTTTAACACTTACTGTTACAGAATAATACACAATACAATGAACAATTGTTTCTGTGAGTTATTTTCCAAGTCGAGTTTATTGATGCACAGTGATCTTTGAAAGGAACAGAAAATGCTAGAAATAGTCAGGCAATATCAGAACTCTGTAAGGTTGCTGTAGAATTTTAGATTCAACCATTCTGTGGACTAACTCAGCTGATGCATCAAGATCTCATTGTGCACCATTTCCTTTCTTAGACTCATTTAGATAAAAATTCAACAATAAAATTCAGTTCACAATTTTGAACACAAAGTGAAACAAAGCACATGAGGACATGGTGGGAAAGTAGAGTTTCAGTTAAAAATCAGCCATAGTCTTATTGGATGATGAAGCAGGACAGGATCTCCTTGATGTTTCTTTCCAGCTGCACAGGACTCTGAGATCCATGCTCATCAGCAACTTTCAGAACTGGAAGCCAATGCTGCAATCAAGCTATGCACAGGACTTGCTGCACCCAGCCACATGGCTTACAGGGAATGCTTGGAACAGGCGTTTGAGTCCTCATGATCAAATCCTTATTTCAGTAATTCAGTTCTGGCCTACAATGACGATGCAAGATGTATTAAAGAGTGCACTGTTGCCACAGTTGCAAGACAGGTTCCTGAGATGAAGCACATGTTTGAACAGATCAAGAAAAATGAAACTAAGGCCACTGGATATGGTTGAAAGAACCTTGGACATTACTGAGTTGCTTCCAGTCACTTTTTAGAGACTCCCCTTAGTTATTGAGGTAATTGTTGTAGTTGTCCTTTGACATGCATTACTTTAACCGTGTGCAAAGGCATCAATTAGATAACGCTTTACTTTAACCGGTATATCTTTCCACTTGTGCTTTTTGCACAAAGTGAGGTTTCCAGTTTGTCTTGCAGTTTCTAAAAGCAATTCTAAATAAACAAGCCATGGCTCTCATTTGAAAATGGACCTTGATTTTGTTTTAACTGCTGACTTTCTTAGAGGCAAACACTTGAACTGCAAAATGTCTGTAAAGACAACAATAACTCAAAAATATAAAGACTTCTGTGTATTGCAAATAATCTATGGGTTGTGCAGTTTTGGATATTGCCTACATATATAACATATAATCATAGAATTGTGCCCCAAGCTTCCAGCCACTGTTGACCACGAATTAGGTCAATATTTAATTAGGTTGCTCAAGTGATGCTCCCTTGAGCATCTTGCTATCTAAATGTTTTCATTTCATTGCAATGGAGAAAGAGAACTTAATTAGTGGTGCCTCATGGTCTGCCAACATTACAGCTAAGGGTTTAACATGTCTCTTCCTTGAATTTATCCAGTGAATTTGAAAGATATCCAAAAACAGTGAACATATCAATTTAACTAAGTTAAAACTACAACAATAATCAAAACAGTACCAACAGAAATTGGCTGGTCTTGAAGATCCATGTCAGATGCCATATCACTTGCCCTTTACTTCTCCCTAGAACATCTTGACACCAAGAACAGCTACAAAAGAATTCTACTCATTGACTACAGTTCAGCCTTCCCCTGTTATCCCCTCGAGACTGATTACTAAACTTAGTGATCTTGGATTAAGTCCAACTCTCTGCAACTGGATCCTCAGTTTCCTGACCCACAGGCCACAATCAGTGAAGATTGGGGACAATATTTCATTCTCAATAACACTCATAACACTAGAGTCCCCCAGGGGTGAGTACTCAGCCCCCTACTGTACTCACTGTATACCCATGACTGCGTCACCAAATACCAGACTAATGCCTTTTACAAGTTGTCTGATGACACCACCATAGTTGGTCGAATGTCAGATGGCGACGAAACAGACTACAGACAGAAGGTGGAAAATCTAGAAAAATGGTGCATTGAGAGCAACGTATCCCTCAATGCCAGCAAACCAAGGAACTCATTATTGACTTTCGGCAGGATGTTAGTCAGCCCCCTACACATTAACAGCACAGAGGTGGAACGAGTGGAGAGTGTCACGCTCCTGGGAGTGGTCATCCACAACAAGCTTTCTTGGACTCTTCATGTGGATGCACTGGTTACAAAGGCCCAATAACACCTTTTCTTTCTCAGGCAGCTGAGGAAATTTGGCATGGCAACCAATATGCTTGCCAACTTTTATAGGTGTGCCATCGAGAGCATTCTGTCTGTTTGTATCACTACCTGGTATGGCAAATGTACCATTCAAGATCGGAGACGGTTATAGAGAGTGGTGAATGTGGCCCAGACAATCACAAAGACCAACCTCCCATCTGTAGAATCAGGCCCACTGTCAAGGAAAGGCCGCCAGCATTCTTAAAGATCTATCCCACCCTGGCAATGTTTTTCTACAACCTCTACCACTGGGGAGAAAGTACAGAAGCCTGAACACACACACCAGCTGGTTTTGCAACAGTTTCTACCGTAATGTTGTTAGAATATTGAATGGACTCACAAACTCTTAACATTTGCCTGTACCTGTGTTTTTGTTTTTGCTGCTGTTTACCTATTATTTGCAAACTATGCTACTTAACTATGAGATCTGCCTGTATTGCTCGCAAGACAAAGCTTTTCACTGTGCCTTGGTACATGTGACAATGAATTCAATTCAATTCAATTCAATTCAATTCAATTCAATTCATTGCATTCATCTGAATTATTGATGCTGTAGGTCAATATTCAGTGAATCTTGATTTGGAAAACTGCAGAGAGATCTCAACAGTGAAAGCTCCCAGAATTGAGGGAAAAGCTTACCTTGCTCTCTCAGCTTCATGTTATTCTATATTACTAAATGACAGAGTAAAACTGCATAATTATAATCATATGAATTGAACTTAATCTCAAAGCGGATGTAATTCCAACCCTAAAGAGTCCTTAAGAATCTGCTGAGATTTTGGAAGAAATTCATGTTCAATGAAACGATATATTTCACTACATTCGATTTATCCTGTAAGAGTTTGCTTTTGCTTCTGAGACTTTTCTTTCAGTTCTTGCAAAGTTTTGATGTTGTTCCTGAAAAACATTTAAGATGATCACAAAATAAACAATCAAATCAAAATAAGTTCAGTAATATACTCTCATGGCCCATCTCATCAAATGCAGCAGCACATCAATGTGAAGATTCATTGGAGAATAAACATATTGGTGCCAATATCCCATTCACAGTCAGAATTCTTAAAGACAACAAATGTAGTTTTAAACATTACATTCAATAGACAATAGACAATAGACAATAGGTGCAGGAGTAGGCCATTCTGCCCTTCGAGCCTGCACCACCATTCAATATGATCATGGCTGATCATCCTTAATCAGTATACTTATCTCCATAACCCTTGATTCCACTATCCTTGAGAGCTCTATCCAACTCTTTCTTAAATGAATCCAGAGACTGCACCTCCACTGCCCTCTGGGGCAGAACATTCCACACAGCCACCACTCTCTGGGTGAAGAAGTTTCTCCTCATCTCTGTTCTAAATGGTCTACCCCGTATTTTTAAGCTGTGTCCTCTGGTTGGGCACTCACCCATCAGCGGAAACATGTTTGCTGCCTCCAGAGTGTCCAATCCTTTAATAATCTTATATGTCTCAATCAGATCCCCTCTCAGTCTTCTAAACTCAAGGGTATACAAGCCCAGTCGCTCCAGTCTTTCAGCGTAAGGTAGTCCCGCCATTCCAGGAATTGACCTCATGAACCTACGCTGCACTCCCTCAATAGCCAGAATGTCTTTCCTCAAATTTGGAGACCAGAACTGCACACAGTACTCCAGGTGTGGTCTCACCAGGGCCCTGTACAGCTGCAGAAGAACCTTTTTGCTTCTATACTCAATCCCTCTTGTTATGAAGGCCAGCATGCTATTAGCCTTCTTCACTACCAGCTGTACCTGCATGCTTACCTTCATTGACTGGTGTACAAGAACACCCAGATCTCTTTGTACTGCCCCTTTACCTAAATTGATTCCATTTAGGTAGTAATCTGCCTTCCTGTTCTTGCCACCAAAGTGGATAACCATACATTTATCCACATTAAGCTGCATCTGCCATGCATCTGTCCACTCACCTAACATGTCCAGGTCACCCTGTAATCTCCTAACATCCTCCTCACATTTCACCCTGCCACCCAGCTTAGTATCATCAGCAAATTTGCTAATGTTATTACTAATACCATCTTCTAAATCATTAATGTATGTTGTAAAAAGCTGCGGTCCCAGCACTAATCCCTGCGGTACCCCACTGATCACTGCCTGCCATTCCGAAATGGAGCTGTTTATCACTACTCTTTGCTTCCTGTCAGCCAACCAACATTCAATCCAAGTTAGTATTTTGACCCCAATACCAGGCACCATAATTTTGCTCACTAACCTCCTATGTAGGACTTTATCAAAAGCTTTCTGAAAGTTCATACAACTTGTACAGATTTCCGCCCAAGGTTCTAAGTTTGGCTTTTCCCAAACACATCCATTGGAAACTTTCACTCAGGGCAAAATTCACTCAGTACAGGAGAAATCTCATTGGTCGAGGCACACCCCTTTTTCATGAAATCTCTTGCTATTCTTCAGGAGTTAAAAAGTCCCAAAGGCATGTTGACAGTGATGTAGGAAACATAACTGTGAAATATAAGTGGAGGACAAGGGTGCCTGCTGGGTAGCTAATGATGTAGTGTGCCAGGTGGGTAGTTTCCTGGAAAGCCATGTTAGCGATGACGTGCTTAGAGTAGGTCAGGATGGAAGGTTGGTGTTGGGTCCAGGGAGGAGAAGAGGGACCCAGCCTGCTGGAGGAGGTAGTATCCAGCCTGGCAGGCTTAGAATGGTGGCTGAAGGTATTTGGTCCAGCTGAGTGTGGGATGTTGGATCTTGGGGTGGTCAGTTCGCCAGAGGGGTCAGTGTTCAGGTGGAGGAGGCATGAAGAGGGGAGGGGCAAGAAAGATCTTAGCTCTGGGAGAGCCAGGCTGGTATCTTTGGGCGTTGGATCTGGGGGCTTTGGTGATGCTCAAACAGAGGGATGTCAGCCCACCACAACAGGAAGTGTCAGGTCTGGGTAGTGAGTAGGACTCAGGTTGGTGGGACAGCAGGGGATATTGGTGCCAGCATTGATGGGTCATGGGTGAGTGTAGATTTGGTTTAGGTCAGGGTGCTGTCTAATCAGGAGGTGGTTGTTTGAGATCCAAGAGCCAAGTGGGAGGGGTCTGGGGAAGTGAAGCTGGGGAGGAGGGGCATGATCAGTGCTGAATCAAATGGTCATTTCAATCATTACCCAGATTTCGATCCTCTAAATTTCCTGGATAACTATTAGCTTAGTTGAAGTGAAACCCTCCAAATCCTGATATTTTTCTGGGGCAATTGCCCATCCGATACTTCAATTTTCTATTGCATCATGGATCCTGCATTGTGCCAACACACAACTCTAGTCTACACAGGTTCAACAACTGCCTGGCCATCAGAATGTCTGGGTCATAGTCACTCTCGTATGGCTGTCCTACTGAGACATAAAATCCTGTCAATCCAATGAACTGCCTTCTCTTCCTCACAAATTGGGACAACTCAGTAATTTGATACCTCTATCAAGTGAAAACTAAAATTTATGAGCAATATGAAAATGTAACAATCGTAAGTGATTATGGAACCATAAACTGCATTGATTTGTGTCAATTACTTTTGCACAAGGAATTACTGAATATTTTACTTATGCAAAGTAATAATTAATTGGCCAGAATTTGCTGAGTAAGGATTTTACATTGCTGGCCCTCATTGGGCAAGTTTCCTCAGCATCTCTAGTTTGCAGATTCTCTGCTTACAAACTTGTTGGAAGCCAGAACTAATAATGAACTGTTGACGGCAATTGTGCCCTTGGAAACTTGGAACTGACTGTATATATTGAAAGAGATTTAGAGACTGAGAAAGAAACAGGAATAACTGAAGTAGAGAGTGAACTGGGAGAATGAGAAATAAAGAGAGATTTTGAATAGAGGGGTGGGTTTGGCTACAATTGGAGAGTTATGCCTCCTACACCAGTATATGATCCCAACCTCATCCCACATGTTTCCAGGTTTCAGCAAGGCAGGATTGGAGACAAGAGAAGGATTGTCCTTCAGCAGTGTAAGGTGATAGGTCAGAGAGGAGGGTGGAGTGAATAGGTGGAAAAGAAAATAGGCCGGTAGGACAGGTCATGGGGACGGTCAGCACCGTCCCCATGACCTGTCCTACCTGCCTATCTTCTTTTCCACCTATCCATTCCACCCTCCTCTCTGACCTATCACCTTCATCCCACCCCCATCCACCCATTGTACTCTTTGCTACCTTCCCCCACCCTCCTCCCTCACCTATCACCTCCATCCCCACCCCCACTCATCTATTGTACTCTATGCTACTTTCTCCCCACCCCCACCCTCCTCTCATTTACCTCTCCACCCTTCAGGCACTCTGCCTGTATTCCTGATGAAGGGTTTTGCCCGAAACGTCGATTTTCCTGCTCCTCGGATGCTGCCTAACCTTCTGTGCTTTTCCAGCACCACTCTAATCCAGGATCTGGTTTCCAGCATCTGCAGTCATTGCTTTTACCTTCAGCAGCGCAATAAAGTATTCAAGTATCGTATAAGGTACTTAACTTCTGTTTTGAGCTGACATTCTGTATTTAAACATAAAGGATTCCCAAACACTGTCTACCAATATGGATTTATAGTGGGAGCAATCCTTTGGTGAAATTGAAAGACTAAGAAGCCTTCGATTAGTGATACTGATGAGCTCCATCCATGGCCAGATAAGAGGCTGCTACACATAGCACACCTTCCCTGATAGAGTGCTCTTAACTAGCTGACTGGTGAATGCTGCCTTCACTCACTTCTGATTGTGGTTCACCACCTTGGACATAGCAGGAGTGACAGTTAACACAGCTTCACCTTCCACCTCTGACGAAAAACTAAAGGAGAAGTCCACACTAATGCCAGCAGCTGCAGGAGATGCCGTTTCCTCAGCAACTTGCTTAGCCACAGGACAAAGGTTGAGACGAGGCAAGACCACTGCCTCGCTTACAGGTGGAAGAGCACATCTTTTTCGTCTGTTTGAGTATCAGTACCTCGGTAAGGGGAGCAGCTCTCTGCTGTTATCTAAGCTCCTTTCCAGTTGGACAAGTGAACATGCATTGCCAGGGAATAGTAAAGAACCTATTGTTCAAAGGCTGTCTTAAAAGCAGTGCGTGCTACATGATATACTTTAGCATCTTGTATAGATTTTACCAGCACCCAGCCGGAAGCAGTACAAATGCCCCAAGTTCAAACTTTAACTTATACCAAGCAAAAAAAAAAGACATAGTTCATAAGATTTGTTTTCCTATCCTCCACTTCTAGTTCCCTTATGGATTATTGAATTTATTTTGTGAGAAATGACCAGTTACAACAAAAAGAATCTCTCTCTATGCCATGAAGTCAATGTCGTCAGTATGTTAAATGTACAACAGATTAGATTACTTACAGTGTGGAAACAGGCCCTTTAGCTCAACAAGTCCACACCGACCCACCACCCACCCAGATCCATTCCCCTACATTTACCCCTTCACCTAACACTACAGGCAATTTAGCGCGGCAAATTCACCTAACCCGCACATTTTTTTGGACTATGGGAGGAAACCGGAGCAAACCCACGCAGACACAGAGAGAATGTGCAAACTCCACACAGTCAGTCACCTAAGGCAGGAATTGAATCTGGGTCTCTGGTACTGTGAGGCAACAGTGCTAACCACTGTGCCACCATGCCAGTAATATAGTATCAGTAAGCATAGACCCCAGAGTATGTGTGTAAGCCTGTGATATGGTAACCATTTAAGTAATCAATGTCGTAAGTAAACTTCAAGATATCCAACTCAACAGAACCCAACTATCTATTGTGTGAATAACATAAATAAAACTATGAGTGTCATTACTTTTCTATATCTCTTGCCTATACTTTGTTGTCTTCATTTACTCAGTTTTCTGATTATTTCTTCCTCATGATATTGTGGATGTTTTGTAGTTTAGTTCAAATATTTTCATTGCCTCATACCCAAATACAGTTGAATAGAAAACTTGGAAAAATGTGGATTAGTAGGATCAATGTAGAAGAACCTATGCGTTTTTAAAAAAATGAATTATTTATTTTTCTAGTCGTTTTGGATGGCCCAATGTTTCTGAGTTCCTTCAGTTTGTTAATGCAACATAAAATCTGAGCACTCTGCTATTATGTGGCTTGGAAATTATGGTTGTCTTTGTAAGTAGTCACAGTGTCAGTTGTGTTAAAATATTGACCAACGTAAAAGAAAATCTGCAATTAAACACACAGAAATGTATGGTTTCCATTTAGTGTTCCTCTTGTGTAATAATTTAAAGATCACAAATGTAAGTTTGAGGTTTAGATTCTCCACACTATTCATGTTTCTCACAAAAACAGAAACATTGTTTATTTGGAGTAACTAAATGTCAGTGTTTAGATTGTTCTTTCACAGAGGAATTTAGAAAGATCATATATAATTTGCCAGACATGCTTTATAATTTGAATTGTGAGCAACTTTTAATCCTTTCCTTGATCTAAAATAATGTCTTTACTATATGAGGGCCCATGCCTTTTCCCCTCAACCCATTATATTACAGGAGTTCTACAGTCTACTTAGTCACAATCTTCCAACTAACTTTACCTGAATGCAATTTGTGACAGCTCTTCTATTACCTCTGACAGAAACTTGAACATCATCTTTATTGTGGAGAAAGTGAGGGCTGCAGATGCTGGAGATCAGAGCTGAAAATGTGTTGCTGGAAAAGCGCAGCAGGTCAGGCAGCATCCAAGGAACAGGAGAATCGACATTTCGAGTCTTGGATGCTGCCTGACCTGCTGCGCTTTTCCAGCATCATCTTTATTGTCTTTATTATCTTAGGCATTCTTTTGCATGTATTTGACATTTACATTGATTCAAAATTGAACATCTAATGTGGCTAAGATTTTGAATGAAAATTTGACGGTTACTATCATGGCAAGATACATGGAGTTGTTCATTGCCTTCATTTATTTGCTTCTACGCCAAGTTATGGCAAGAGAAGTGATCTCTCGTTGATTGGAAGTGAGTTACTATTTGAAAGTCCAGAAACATTAGTTTCACTAATCTGAAGTGTTTCCCTCTATGGATGTGAGAATCAGACCCCAAGGACAGAGGGTGTTTGCAGAATATTCAGCTTCTGAAATGCGGATATAGAATCATAGAGTTGCACAGCACAGAAACACACTCTTCGGTCAACTTTATTCATGCTGATCAGATATCTCACATTAATCTAGTCCCATTAGCCAACATTTGGTCCATATTCCTCTAAACCCTTCCTATTCATATACCATCCAGACACCTTTTAAATGTTATAATTGTACCAGCCTCCATCACTTCCTCTGGCAACTCATTCCATACATGCAACACCCTCTGCGTGAAAAAGTTGCCCCTTCAGTCCCTTTTATATCTTTCTCCTCTCATCTTCAACTTAGGCCCATATGATGGAAGATGATTAGAATCAGCTAGATGAAAAGATAGACATATGAGTGGCTTAGATTAGCAATAGGAGCTTAGAAGCCAGAATTATATATCCACATGTATTAATATACATATGCACATAGACTCAAACATATATTTTTCATGAAATGCAGGTATTACTAATCAGGCCAGCATGGAACCAGGCCAGGTTGCTAAGATCAGTTCAATACAGAAAGATAGCTGAGTACTGACATTACAGGTGAAAACCTGATAGTCTTACCTGATGACAATTGAAGGTGAAACTGAGGGCAAGAAACAGAAGAGGAAGAAGAAAGATCAGTTGAGCGGATAACATTGAGATCTGGACTGAGATAAACTTGAAGGAAGCTGGAAAAGAAGGAAGATATTACCAATGTCCCATATTTTATATTGCACACTAACATAAACATCCAAAAGTTTGGCACAGCAAGAATTATCAAATAAAAATTGACAGCAAGGCATCATTAGATTACATTACAATGTGGAAACAGGCCCTTTGGCCCAACAAGTCCACACCGATGCACAACCCACCCATACATTTACCCCTTACCTAACACTATGGGCAATTTAGCATAGCCAATTCACCTTACCTGCACATCTTTGGACTGTGGGAGGAAACCGGAGCACCCCCACGCAGACACAGGGAGAATGTGCAAACTCCACACAGTCAGTCGCCTGAGGCAGGGATTGAACCCGGGTCTCTGGCGCTGTGAGGCAGTAGTGCTAACCACTGTGCCACCATGCCGCCCACAAATTGAAAAGTGTTGCCCAACATCTTAAAGGAAGAAAGAGGTTAGAGATTGGAAGGTTTAGGCAGGAAATTACAGCAGTTATGGATAAGACAATCAAGGGAACCGCTAGCAATGATGGAACAAGTAAAATCAGATCCTCAGGAATGCATGGAATGCAGAGATCTTGGAGGTTTGTGGAGTTGGTGAAGATTACAGACTTCTGGTGGGGCAGGGGGTGGCAAGTAGTGGTGGGTAATGGGAATGAGCCCATTGAGTAGCAGAGGTTCACCAGACTTATCCTTTGGTTTATTGAATGATCTTATGAGGAGAAATTGAGAAGACAAGTCCTTATTCCCTGGAGTTCAGAAGAATTAGAGATGATCCCATGGAAATTTACAAAATTCTTAAAGGGGTTTTCAGGGTTGATGCAAGAAGGATGTTTCCCCTAAATGGCAGTTCTAGAATGACAGGACACTGTCTCGGAATACGGAGAAAGTCATTTGAGACTGCGATGGAGAGGAATTTCTTCACGGAGAGAGTAGTTACTCTTTAGAATTCTCTATCATAAGGCCAACATCAGCTTAGGCATTAAGTACATTCAAGACAGAGGTTGATAAATTTCTAGGTCTTAATATATCAAGAGATATGGGGATAGTGCAGGACAGTAGCATTGAAGTAAATCATCAGCTGTAGTTAAGAGTTGAAGAGCAGGCTGAAGGGGTCAAATAGCCTACTCCTGCACTTATTTAGGTATGTACAAATGGGATAGATGAACTGGACACAGTGCAAGGTGAGGTATATGTAACAGAATGTCGGATTAACTCAATTTGACAGAGGGTAGTACAAGGGAGGCTGGTTAGGAATTCATTGGAACAGCAATAACAAATGAATGGAGGAGGGTTTCATCACCTGATGCAGGGATAAAGACAGGTGATATGTTTGTGAAAATCAGTAGTCTCAGTGATGGAATGAACATGTCAGAAGTTCATCGCAAGATCCAATATAACACTCAAAGAATGAATGTTACCTATCCCATTACAAACGTTGTTCACTAGGTAAAAATAAAGGCTGCAGATGCTGGAAACCAGATTCGAGATTAGAGTGGTGCTGGAAAAGCACAGTAGTTCAGGCAGCATCCGAGGAGCAGGAAGATCAACATTTCGGGCAAAATCCCTTCATCAGGAATAAAGGCAGAGTGCCTGAAGGGTGGAGAGATAAGTCAGAGGAGGGTGGGGGTGGGGAGAAAGTTGAATAGAGTATAATAGGTGAATGGGGGTGGGGATAGAGGAGATAAGTCAGGGAGGAGGGTGGGGAAAGATAGCGAAGAGTACAATGGGTGAAGGGGGATGGGGATGAAGATGATAGGTCAGAGAGGAGGGTGGAGTGGATAGGTGGAAAGGAAGATAGGCAGGTAGGACAGGTCATGGGGACAGTGCTGAGCTGGAAGTTTGGAGCTGGGGTGAGGTGGGGGAAGGGGAAATGAGGAAACTTATGAAGTCCACATTGATGCCCCCACATTGAAGTGTTTTGAGGTGGAAGATGAGGTGTTCTTCCCCCAGGCATCGGGTGGTGAGGGAGCAGCTGTGAAGGAGGTCCAGGACCTCCATGTCCTCGGCAGAGTGGGAGGGGGAGTTGAAATGTTGGGCCATAGGGCGGTGGGGTTGATTGGTGCGGGTGTCCCAGAGATGTTCCCTAAAGTGCTCTGCTAGGAGGCTTCTAGTCTCCCCAATGTAGAGGAGACTGCATTGGGAGCAACGGATACAATAAATGATATTGGTAGATGTGCAGGTAAAACTTTGATGGATGTGGAAGGCTCCTTTAGGGCCTTGGATGGAGGTGAGGGTGGAGGTGTGGGTGCAGGTTTTGCAATTCCTGCAGTGGCAGGGGAAGGTGCCAGGATGGGAGAGTGGGTTGTAGGGGGGCATGGACCTGACCAGGTAGTCACGGAGGGAACGGTCTTTGTGGAAGGCGGAAAGGGGTGGGGAGGGAAATATATCCCTGGTGGTGGGGTCCGTTTGGAGGTGGCGGAAATGTCGGCGGATAATTTGGTTTATGCGAAGGTTGGTAGTGTGGAGGGTGAGCACCAGGGGGGTTCTGTCCTTGTTACGGTTGGAAGAGTAGGGTCTGAGGTCGGAGGTGCAGGATGTGGACGAGATATGTTGGAGGGCATCTTTGACCATGTGGGAAGGGAAGTTGCAGTCTCTAAAGAAGGAGGCCATCTGGTGTGTTCTGTGGTGGAACTGGTCTTCCTGGGAGCAGATACGGCGGAGGCGGAGGAATTGGGAATACGGAATGGCATTTTTGCAGGAGGTAGGGTGGGAAGAGCTATAATCCAGGCAGCTGTGGGAGTCGGTGGGTTTGTAAAAAATGTCGGTGTCAAGTCGGTCATCATTAATGGAGATGGAGAGGTCCAGGAATGGGAGGGAGGTGTCAGAGATGGTCCAGGTAAATTTAAGGTCAGGATGGAATGTGTTGGTGAAGTTGATGAATTGCTCAACCTCCCCGCGGGAGGAAGCAGAGGAAGAGGTGGGGAGCAGTGCCGGTATAATTACAGAAGATGGACCTTTCCACATAGCCAACAAAGGGGCAGGCATAGCTGGGGCCCATACGGGTGCCCATGGCTACCCCTTTGGTCTGAAGGAAGTGGGAGGATTCGAAGGAGAAATTGTTGAGGGTGAGGACCAAACGAATGAGAGTGTCGGTGGAAGGGTACTGTTGGGGACGTCAGGAGAGGAAGAAACGGAGGGCTTGGAGGCCCTGGTCATGGCAGATGGTGGTGTAGAGGGATTGGATATCCATGGTGAAGATGAGGTGTTGGGGGCCGGGGAAACGGAAGTCTTGGAGGAGGTGGAGGACATAGGTGGTGCCTTGAACATATGTGGGGAGTTCCTTGACTGGGGGGATAGGACAGTTGAGGTAGGTAGAGATGAGTTCAGTGGGGCAGGAGCATGTTGAGACAATGGGTCGGCCAGGGTGGTCAGGCTTGTGGATCTTGGAAAGGAGGTAGAACCGGGCAGTGCGGGGTTCCCGGACTATGAGGTTGGAAGCTGTGAGTGGGAGATCTCCTGAGGTGATGAGGTTCTGTATGGTCTGGGAGATGATGGTTTGGTGACTGGGGGGGTGAGGTCATGGTCGAGGGGACGGTAGGAGGAGGTGTCTTCGAGTTGGCATCTAGCTTCAGCAGTGTAGAGGTCAGTGCACCAGACTACCACTGCACCCCCTTTATCAGGTGGTTTGATGGTGAGGTTGGGATTGGAGCAGAGGGAATGGAGGGCTGCGCGTTGTGAGGGTGAGAGGTTGGAATGGGGGAGGGGGGGTAGACAAGTTGAGGCGGTTAATGTCCCGGTGGCAGTTGGCAATGAAGAGGTCGAGGGCAAGTAATAGGCCGGCACGGGGTGTCCAGGTGGATGGAGTTTGTTGGAGCTGCGTGAAGAGGTCCTCGGAAGGTGGGCAGGATCCTGATTGTGAAAGTAAGCTTGGAGGCCGAGGCGGCGGAAGAATTGTTCAATGTCACGGCGTGTATTAAATTCAATGATGCGTGAGCAGAGGGGGATGAAGGTGAGTCCTTTGCTGAGGACTGATCGTTCGTCCTCAGTGAGGGGGGAGGTCTGGAGGGATGGTGAAAACTCGGCAGGGCTGGGAGCTAGCACCCAGGACCCAGTGTGGGTGTGGAGCTGGGAGTGGGGGCGGAGCCTGTTTCTGGAGTGGGCACGGTGGTGGGGGGATGGGGGTGGAGTCATGAGCAGGGGTGGTGTTCCCCTCAGGGTTCTGGGGGGGCGGGGATGGTGACAGTGGGATGTTTGCCTAATCAATCAATCCAAAAATGATCGTCCTGCAGCACTCAATTGCTGGGAGTGGCCTGAACAAGTAGAGAATAACATTTTTATCCCTGAGTGGAAGGAAACTCTACCCTCAACAGTTACATAACAATCTGATTGAATTGCATGTAGACCCAGAAAGATGGTACCTGGACTCCATAAGTCCTGTTGTTCTTTGTGCAAGTAGGGACCAAGCACCCTGGTGTAGAAGGCTGTGGGGTATAGAAGATGATAGCACAAGGTTTGGAGACCAGACAGGGAGGTGTAAACTGAGTTATCATCTTGTGAGGGTGCCACAGATACACACAGAGTACTGAAGGATGCAATCCCTTGCTGAGTGCTTTTTCAATTTAGATGATGAGAAAAGAAAGCTCTCATTCTTGTCTGCCTGTCTACACCAAGGCATTATGACACAGACAACTTAGTATACAGACCAACTGGCTTGTTAACAAATTCAATTAACAGTTATTATTTTTTAAAGTAGCAAGCACTTCCGATCCAGCTCCCGTATTATAGGAAACCGAATTTTTAATGTTTGATTTTTTTTCTCTCATTTATTCAGGGACAAGGGCAGCATTTATTTCCTATCCCTAATTGCCCAGAAAACAGTTGAGAGTCAACCACATTGCTATGGGACTTGAGTAATGTGCAGGCCAGACTGGGTAAGGATGGCAATTTCCTTCCCTGAAGAGCATTGGTGAACCAGATGGGTTTTCTTGACAATAACATTGGACTCATGGTCACCATTCGACTCTTAATTCCGGATTTTTATTGAATTCAACTTCCACCACCTGCGGCATCAGGATTCAAACCTGGGTCCTAACAATATTATCTGGATTCAACGATAAATACCATTAGACTACTGCATCCCCCTTGACGTCACCATGCTGGATTTTACATATGGGCATGACAGCAGCAATCTTGAATTAGAAATTCAGGAGTAAGTCTGGTCCAACCTTAAACATTGCCAGGTAGGTGTATGGCAAAAGTAACTGAAGAGAGTTGCAATATTCCCAATATTTACTTGGAGAAATTCTTAGCTTATACAACACTAGACATCAGGCCTGATAATTTAATGGACAATTATGAAGCAGGCAAGTCCAAACACAAAACTAGAGAGCACAGTGGCTCAGTGGTTAGCACAGGCCTCATAGTTGCATGTTCGATACCAGCCTCAGGCGACTGTCTGTTTGGAGTTTACACATTCTCCCCGTGTCTACGTGGGTTTCCTCTGGGTGCTCTGGTTTCCTCCCACAGTCCAAAGATGTGCAGGTCAGGTGAATTGGCCATGCTAAATTGCTCATAGTGTTAGGTGCATTAGTCAGATGGAAATGGGTCTGGGTGGTTTACTCTTCGGAGGGTCGGTGTGGACTTGTTGGGCCGAAGAGCCTGTTTCCACACTGGAGGGAATCTAACCTAATCTTAAAAAAAAGGGAAACAGAATCAGGAAGAGGCCATAGAGCCCATTGAGCCTGATCTACCATTCAGTATAGTCCATGCCTGATCTTCAGCTTTAACTCCACCATTCCACCCATTTCCATATGTGTTGATTCCCATTACAGGAGAAACTAAAATCTATCTATCTCAGCTTTATATATATATATATTTGCAATGATGGAGCATCCGCAAGGTTCCCATGAGGACAATTTCAAGTATTAAGAACTCTTTCAGTAAAGATGATTCTCTTCATTTCAGTGTTAAATAATTGAATCTTTATTGTTAGACTGTGTCCCTGTATTTTTTATTCCCCAGCTCAAGACAACTAAGTCTCAGTTGTGCACTTCAAAACTGTGTATGTTTCATTGAGACCATCTCTCATCTTAACTCAAGAAGGTACATGCTCAACATACTCAGTCTGTTATCAGAGGACAACTCTCTCACCCCACGAGTGAACCTTTGCTGTACAGCCTTCCCTAAGTATAGAAACCAAAACTGCACACAGTGCACCAGCTGTGATTTCCCCAAAGTGCTGGCCAGTTACAGTGAGACTTCATTATACTTGCACTCCAATCCCTTTGCAATAAAGACCAAAGTACCATCTATTTTCCTCACTACAATCACACTGCATGCTAACCCTGTGTCCTTGTAGGAGTTTGGATCCAGGCATACTCATACAACGCCATCTTTCTTTAAGATACATGTGATGGATCTGCACCAATCTGTCTGGAAGTCAACAGTATGATATGAAATGAAACGAGTTCTCTTTATCTTGTTCAGTTCAACACCGAGCTTCTCCTGAATGGGCATACTGGAGGTGATTGGCTACCAGGTTTCTGCCTCCAGCAGAGTATTTGTACTTGATGTGGGAAAAGCTATGTTAGTTCCCTAACTAGACTTGAGTAGATTTGGGTAATGTAGTTTTGAATCAGGAGTACTAATCAGAAAAATTAATAGAATGCTATGTTTTAACGAGAGGGGAATTGAATATAAGAGTAGGGAGGTTATGCTTTGGTTATACAGGACATTGATGAGACTGGATCTGGGGTAGTACTGGTCACCATACTTACAGAAGGATGTTGATGCATTAGAAGCAATTCAGAGAACGTTTACTACAGTAATTCCTGCAATGAGTGGATTGCCTTGTAAGGAAAAGCAAGGCAGGCTAGGCCTGTGTCTTCTGGAGTTTAGAAGAGTCAGAGATGACTTATAAGATCCTGAGGGGATTGGGCAGGAGTAAACATGTTTCCTGTTGTAAGAGAATTTAGAACTAAGAGGTCATTGTTTAAAAGTAAGGGTCACCCATTGAAAATTGAGAAAGGGAAAGATTTCTTCTCTCAAGAGGTTTGTGAGTCTTTGGAAATACAGTGGATGCAGATGTTTAAATAATTTTAAGGCAGATGTAGACAGATTCTTGATAATCATGGGGATGAAAGATTATCGGGGTTATGCAGGAATGTACAGTTGAGGATAAAATCACATCAGCCATGAGGTTTGAGGGGCCGAAAGGCCTACTCATGGTCCTTGTTCATATGTTCCTATGAAATGTTCAATAGACTTTTATTATAGTTGCTGGTATATACATATATTACCATCATAGGCACTGGTTCTATGCAATTCAGTTACAAAAAACAGCAGGCTTACAACAGTTTTTCATGCTTCAACTCACCCCTAAAATTAGAAACTGCAACATTTTTACCTTCATGTCACATACTATGATACTCTGATGAGAGCATGTGCATGTCTCTTATAGGAATACAGCATAAGATCATTCCGACCAAACCCCACACAGTACACTCAAATCTATCTGAACATCAACATTTATAAGCTTTGCTCCTTTTAAAATGTATTCTACTTTTCTTTTCTTACAACCAAGCTGGATTATTTCATTCTTATTCAACTTATACTCCATCTGCCACCTTGATGTCCCTCACCTAACCTGCCTAAATCTCTTTGAAGCTGATATGTGTTCTCCTCAAATCTTAAATTCCCAACTAGTTATGTATCAACAGCAAACATAGATGCATAACTCTGACTGTAAGTGATTAGTAGAGATTGTATGGAGTTGAGGTCCCAGCAATGATCCTTGCAGCATAACAATAGCCAACAAGAACATGACCTCTCCTCTTTTCTTCATGTCCATTAACTGTTCCTTTATCCATGCTGACACATCGGCCCCAAAGCCAATATTTTGCTCTCAACACAAAATGAGCTTATATCCAACATGACAGTGTTAAAGCAGAAACATGAGACAAATGCCAGGAAATAAGTAATATAACTATTTTATTAGGTGTGACCTTGGCTAAATGAGGGAATAAGTTCAATAAATTGTTGGCTTTAAAAGTTCCAACTTTATTTTTGTTGCTCACATTCATGTAGTTTCATGATTTGTGTGCCCAGGATTCTGTACAGGAAAAAGGTAATGACTAGACCTGTGGGAGTTTGAGTGTTGAAATTTGCTTTGTTATTGGTTTTAAGTAATTAACATTCTCAGCATGATTAACATCTGTATATCAACTTGACAGCAGTGGAGTAGAAAAATGGCCCTCTGTATGAAAAATATTATGCTTTACATTTTGGAAACTTCTACACTACCCATCTAGAACAGCATTATCTGGCTCAAAGCCAAGTTAATAAGTATCTTGTTTACACTTCCTCTCTCTGTTTCTTTTCCTATTCACCCAGTCGTTCTGAATTTTCTTGCTGCAGCTCTGCTTCTGGGCCACTTCTGTTCCATTTTTCACTTTCTTGTGGTAATAGTTCAACCACACGTTCATTCTCCAGCTCTACTACCACAATATCAGATGATTAATGACAACAGCATGTACTACGACATTTTTAATTCAGTAAACATTCAAAGACACTTTACAGACAATTTGCCAGGCAGCGAGTGGCAGTGAAAATTTGGGTGAGGTAACCATAAGAAAGACCAGTGCACTAGAGGATACTCCTAAGGATGGAGAGAGAAAATAGGAACTTGGTGGGATGCGGAGTTCAAGGGGAAAAGAGCATCATGTACATATAGGATTGCTGAGGTTTCTGTTAACCAGATGTTTAACATAAATAGAGTGCGCATGTTACTCACATGAAGATGTACAAAGTGATAAAACACTTACATCAGTGGTTACAAGCTATTAAGATCTTGAGATGATAGAGAGCTGCATAACACAAATCAGAATTATATATAATAGCATGTAAATAAAATTATTTACTTCAGAGAATCAGAATTTTTCCCTTTTTCCTTTAATTCCCTATTTTTGTATCAAATCTATTTTAGTACCTATGAAGTGCAACTAGGCACTTTGCACCTAAGATGGCGTTGTGTGTGGCGATATTGTACACTTTTTACTGTATTCCCATACTTGAGTACATGTGATAATAAAACTCAATTCTAAGTCTAATTCTAATAGTCACTCTTTGATAAGGCAGAAGCAGAAATGGAGCAGTCTAAGAGCAGAGATAATCTAAGGGAGCAGTCTTTCTGCAGTACAGTGTAGAACCAAAAGTTTCCCATCTCATGGGAATGAGGACTGATCAACGAAAAGGTTATGTCAGTAAAGAGACAGGTCAAACCAAGATACGTGGGCCATAATGACGCATTAACCAGGAAAATGGAAACTGAAACTGGGTCATGAATCTGGCAGAAGATGCAGAAAGATTTGACGAAAAAATGGTTGATCTATTTGGTGTTGAAAGGAGCCAGTCAAAACTGGGAAAGAAAAGATGCATTGAGTTGGTGGTGATTAATGCTGGAATTTTAAAAAAAATATTTTTTGTTTGTACTAAAATCATAGAATCCCTAAACGTAGAAGCAGGTCATTCAACCTATCGAGTGCACACCCACCCTTCACCCAGACCCATCTCCCTACCCTATTCCTGCAAACCTGCATTTCCCATGGCTAACCCACCTCGCCTGTACATCCCTGGACACTATGGGCAATTTAGCATGGCCAATCCATCTAATCTGCACATGTTTGGATTATGGGAAGAAACTGGAGCACCCAGAGGGAACCCAAGCAGACAATGGAGAATGTGCAATCTTCACACAGCCACCCGAGACTGGAATCGAACCCAGTCTTGGCACTGTGAGACAGCAGTGCTAATGAATCACTGAGGAAGTCAGGCCTGAAGGTGAACGTACCTGGAGAAGAAATTTAACTGTGGCCTTTGATGTTAAAATGTAATTATTACCGTGTCCAGCAGAGGGAAGCCTAATCATACGCCCATGTTAATCCTCGTTGCATAAGGTCCTGTCTGATATATAGAGGAATAGATATTTCTCATAGAATAACATGAATACAGGTCTTGTAAGTCTGAACCTTCTGTCTTTATAATCCACGTGAGAGCAACTGTGTGATCTTATTACTGATCAGCTTTTATAATTTCCAGATTTCTCTGTTTATTTCTGTTTTCACCTGTACTGGAATTCTCAGGAATTCTTCATCCTCGTTTTTCTCAGATTTCTTTTTCTGTTTTCAGATTGGCATATTCAGCTTCCTACTTCCACTCTTAGACCATAAGACAATAAATCAAAGTAGCAGAATTTAGGCCATTCAGCCCATCGAGTCTGTTCTGTCTTTCAGTCATGGCTGATAATTTCTCAACCCCTTTCTCCCAATTTCCTCCCATAACCCTTGATTCTTTTGATACTCAAGAACCTATCTGTCTCAGTCTTAACTATACTCAATGACTTGCCCTCCACAGCAATGAATTCCACAGATTCACCACTCTCTGGCTGAAGAAGGTTCTACTTATGTCCATTTTAAACTGTTTTCCCTTTATTCTAAGACCGTGTCCTCAGGTCCTAGTCTCTCCTCCCAATGAAAACATCTTCTCAACATCTAATCAATCCAGGCCATTCAGTATTCTGTATGTTTCAATAAGATCCCCCCCTCCCCCATCCTTCGAAAATCCATTGGTATAAACCCAGAGTTCTCAAATGCTCCTCATATGTTAATCTCATGAATATCATCATGAGACCACAGACTAATGTTTCCTTTGTTCAACTTGGCCTTTTAAGAGAATGAGACCATTTATAGAACAAGAGGAGGCCATTCAGCCCTTCATCTGTTCCACCATTCAATAAAATTGTAACTGACCTGTACCTTAACTCCATTCACCTGCCTTAGCTCCATAACCCTTTGTAACTTTGTCCAACAAAACACCATCAGTTGCAAATTTAAAATTGTATTTATCCTCTACAGCTTTTAGTGGGAGTGTGCTCCACACTATTGCCTCCTTTTGTGTAAAGAAATAATCGCTACCAGCACCCTGAATGACTTGCCTTTGATAATAAATTAAGGTCCCCTTTGTAGGTTCTTACAGCAGCAGAATATGTTTTTCTTTAAATTTCCTAGCATTTACTTTCAAATTCCTGAAAGAATTCAGTGAGATCACTATTTAATCCCCTTTATTCCTGGAAATTCAAACCAAGTTGATCTGATCTTCTTTTGTCTAATCCTTAGATACCCTGGTGAATCTTTGCTATACCCATTCTAATTCTGACACATCCTTTCCAAGATGTGAGACTCATAATGGTGTGCCTTACTCCAAATATGGTCTAGGTCAGGGAGTTATTTTTGTAGAACTAATGCAAACTTTTTTCCCTCTATATGCTAGTTCTAAAGACCATTCTACTATTCTATTTGTGCTTGATTAGTTCATGAAGCTAGTGCCTTGTTTTATCCTTTCCTCAAATGCTGAGTTTGCTGGCTGCACCCCCATCCGTCATTCTCTGATATCTTGATGATCTGACATATTGCTTGATAAGTCAATGTCTTCTCTTAAGAAAACCCGCTCATTCCAGGTACCGATAGTAAATATGTTTTTGAAATGTAGTCACTGTTGTAATGTATGGCACACAGCAACCAATATAAACAAATTTTCAAAAACAGCACTTTGATAAGAGCCATGGAGTTAATAGCCTCGTGTTATTATTGCTAGACTATTAATCCAGAAAGGAGAAAGTGAGGACTGCAGATGCTGGAGATCAGAGCTGAAAATGTGTTGCTGGAAAAGCGCAGCAGGTCAGGCAGCATCCAAGGAACAGGAGAATCGACGTTTTGGGCATGAGCCCTTCTTCAGAATTCCTGAAGAAGGGCTCAAGCCTGAAACGTCGATTCTCCTGCTCCTTGAATGCTGCCTGACCTGCTGTGCTTTTCCAGCAACACATTTTCAGTATTAATCCAGAAACTCAGCTAACATTCTGGGGTCCTGGTTTCGAATCTTGCCTATGGCGGATTGTGAATTCAATAAAGAATTAAGATTTTAACAATAACCAAGAGTTGATTGTCAGAAAACCCCATCTGGTTCATGAATATCCTTTAGGGCAGGAAACTGCCATCCTTGCCTGATCTACGTGTGACTCCAGACTCACTTCAGTGTGGTTGACTTTTAATTGCCTCTGGGTAATAAATACTAGTGATACCCACGTCCGATGAACAAATAAAAAAAAAGTTTGCATTGTTCAATATTGATTGGAGATTAAGTATTGACCAGGTCACAGGATATCTCTCCAAGTCTTCTCTGAAATTGTTAAAAATCACACAACACCAGATTATATTCCAACAAGTTTATTTGGAAGCACAAGCTTTCGGAGCGCTGCACCTTCATCAGGTAGCTAGTGAGGTAGGATCATACGTCACAGAATTTATAGTATAAAGGTCAAAGTGTCATGCAACTGATGTGATATAGTGAACAAACCTAAATTGTGATTAAGTCTTTATTTACTTAGAATGAGTTACAGGTTTCGATTCATTAATATGTAAATCCCAGAAATTCTTTCAAGTCACATTCCTGAGGTTAAAAAAGGATCACTTATATCCACCTGAGAGGGCAGACTAGGCTTTAGTTTCAAATTTCATCCAAACAGCACAGCAGTTCAAACAGTGCAGCATTCTGTTCATACTGCACATCAGGACATCTGCCTCGATTCTGTGCTCAGCTTTCGGAAGTGGGATTCAACATACATGTTCTATCAACTGAGTTAGAGCCATTTATGTTACTGTATGGTTATTTAACTTACTATATTTGGGGGTTATTTGTAAGTTAAATGGTTTTGAATGGGTGAAGAGTGTCTACTATGATACACAGAACCCCATAACCGTGAGAGACTACTCCAATGGATTAGTTCTCCTGGTCCTACAATTTTGTTTACTATTTTCTTGATTGGTTATAAGCTCTTGGAATGTCAAGGGAAAGAATTACTATTCTGAGTGTTTGCGAACTCTTAATTTAAATTTTTTTTAAAAGTCAGTGTCTTGCAACATTTGCTTCACTGATATTTTCTTTAAAAATATTTTAGTTGAAGCTAACCTATCAAAGTAACAGAAACTCAGCAGCTCTGCATGAGCCCACTCATGTTTACACTTGCAGTCATTAAATTGTCAATTCAAATGGAAAAAAATCTGATGAGGCCGTTACATCAACAATAACTACGCGTATTTATATAGCACCCTTAGCACAGCAAATAGTCCAAATTGCTTTGTAAGAGTGTTACCTAATGAAGTTTGGCAAGGAGCCATCTAATGATGTGAAATAATATGGAATGTAATCAAAGCTTACTCTAAGGAGACAGGTTTTGAATAGCTTCAGAAAGGAAGAGTGTGGATTAAAGGCAGAGAGAGGTTTAGGGAAGGGAGCTGAGGTAGGTGAAGGCATAGGTGCTAATGGGGAAGCTGTGAAAATAGAGGTTGTGCAAGAGAATGGACAGAGATTTTGGAGGATAGTAGGGTTGGGGGCGGTTACAAAGAGTGGTGTGGGCTCTGAGTCACGATGTTGTGAAGGTAGCTATCTGCATCTCCCAAGTGTGTGCTGTGAAGCAACTGCTGTGATATACATGAACATTGGCACTGTTTTGTTCTCTGAATTGAGGTATATAAAGGGAGAGTTGCTGTAGTCCCAGAGGACCATGGGTTACTTACAGATCAGAGAGAGACGACTAGTGTTGGTTTAATTTGTCAGTCATTACACCTCAGGCAAGGCAGAAGGTTAAGAAGATAGGCTGCTCATGGTAGCTTCAAACAGTATAGGGAATTGAACTTGCATTGTTAGCACGAGTGTGTAGCAGAAAGCAGTTGTCCAGCCAACTGAGCTAACCTACAGTGGGAAGCAGTAGTATAGTGATAATAACTGGGCTAGTAGCAAGGTCCAGACTCATTCAGCTGCCATGGGTTCAAATCCAACCAAGGCAGCTGACAAAATTTAAATTCAATCAATAATTTTGAAATTGAAAGCTTATCTCCAAAATAACAACGAGGTCCTGATTCCAGAGTACTTAAGGAAGTGGCCCTAGAAATAGCTGGTGCATTGGTGATCAGTTTTTAGCATTCTGTGGACTCTGGAAGAAATCCAATGTAACCCCAGTCTCTAAAAGGGGAGGGTGAGAGAAAAAGGAGAATGATAGGCTGGTTAGCCTGACATCATTGGTAGGGAAATGCTGAAGTAAATTATGGAGAGTGTAATAACTGAGCATTTGGAAAGCTATGACCAAACATTAAAGAGAAATCCTGCTAAACAAAATCTTCCAGAATATTTTGAGGATGTGACCAGTAGAATGGACAAGGTGAATCAGTAAATGTTGTGTATCTAGACTTTCAAAAAGCTTTTGATAAAGTTCCACATAAGAAATTAGTAAGGAAAATTAAAGCTCATGTTATTGGACATAATGTATTGATGTGGATAGAGAACTGGTTGGCAGACAGGAAGCAGACAGTTAGAATAAACAGGTCCTTTTCAGAGTGGCAGGTAGTGACATGTGGGGTGCCGCAGGGTTCAGTGTCGGGAACTCAACTGTTCACAATATACATTAGTTAGTTGGATGAAGGAATTGAATGCAATATCTCCAAATGTGCAGATGAGACTAAGATGAGGGACAGTGTGTGCTGAGAGGAGGATGCGAAGAGGCTGCAGGGTGACTTGGACAGGTTGGCTGAATGGGCAAATGCTTGGCAAATGCAATATAATGTGAATAAATGTGAGGTTATCCACTTTGGTTGCAAAACCAGCAAGGCAGATTATTATCTGAGTAGTGGCAGTTTAGGAAAAGGTGATGTGCAATGAGTGCTGGGTGTCGTGATGGAGCAGTCGCAGACGGTTGGCATGCAGGTGCAGCAGGCGGTGAGGAAAGCTAATAGCATGCTGGCCTTCATAGCGAGAGGATTTGTCTATTGGAGTAAGGATGGCTTGCTTCAGATATATAGGGTCTTGGTGAGGCCACACCTTGAGTACTGTGTGTAGTTTTAGTCTATTAGTCTGAGGAAGGACATTCCTGCTGTTGAGGGGGTCCAGCGAAGGTTGACCAGGCTGATTCCCGGGATGGCAGGACTGACATATGAGGAAAGATTGGTTTGACTGGACGTGTACTCTCATGAATTTAGAAAACTGAGGGGAGAATCTCATAGAAACTTACAAAATCTTGATGGGACTGGACAGGCTAAATGTAAGAAGAATGTTTCCAATGTTGGGGAAGCCCAGAACTAGGGGACACAGTCGAAGAATAAGGGGCAAGCCATTCAGGACCGAGATGAGGAAGAATTTCTTCACTCAGAGAGCTGTGAACCTGTGGAATTCTCTCCCACCTGAAGCTGTTGGGGCCAGTTCATTAGATATATCCAAGAGGGAATTGAATGAGGCCCTTGCAGCTAAAGGGATCAATGGAAATGGGGAAAAAGCAGGAATGGGATACTGAGATTGCATGATCAGCCATGATTGTATTGAATGGTCTACTTCTGCATTTATTTTCCATGTTTCTATGAAACTATCATCAATTGTCATAAAAGTTCATCTGGTTCACTCATGCCTTTTAAGGAAGGTAAACTATTGTCCTTACATGGTCTGGCCTACATTTAACTCCAGATCCACAACAATTTGATTGACTTCCAACTGTCCTCTCAGTAACCTTTCAGCACAAGGGCAAGACTGATGAAGAGTCATCTAGAGTGGAAATGTTATCTTGCTTTCTTTCCATGGATGCTACCTGATCTGCAGTAGTCTCCAGCATTTTTGGATTTCAGTGCAAGGACAGTTAGGGTTGGACAACAATGGTAGTCTTGCCAGCAATGCAAGAAATAATCAATTTAAACAAAAGATGAGAGAGAAGAGTTCAAGCGTGGGTATAAAATTACATCAAGTAAGTGATATACAATCAGGTTTTGTATTGGAATGTGTATTTATAATATCTGAAGTGTTTTTGCATGGGACACACATTGGATATTTGACTTGTACAAACAGCGACAACTCAGATACTGAAATCCTGACATTGTCTTCTTTACAGTCACCATGTGCGGAGCTGTTCAGGTCTTTATATCCTGTTTGGTCGCTGTCATGCTCTGCCAGGCAAAACCCTTCAAGCAGTCCAGTTTCTTTGATTTTGTTGGAGAGGAACAAGGATCTGCAGTTGAACCAACTCCTGAGCTTCCTATCATCTATCCATACAAATGTCCGCCCAGGTGTCGCTGTCACATGAGTGTGGTGCAGTGTTCGAATTTAGGTAAGGAAAGTGCACACCATCCATATGAAGAGAAAATAGAATTGAAAGTGAACAAGGTCAGTATTCTGTTCAGTTCGCTTGTAGCATAAATGGAGCTAATTCAGAAAGATCTCCTGCATTGAGAACACAAGGATATTCAGGACAAAAATACTTTTGTTGGGTATTGCTGGAAATTAAAATTCCTTTATTACTGTAGAAATTTCAGATTTAACTGTTTGAATCTCCCTACTTTTCCTTCATCTCTCACTGTCTTATTTTGTGGTAAATTCAGTATCAATCAGTACCTTGCTCAAGCAGCTCTTCTCACACTGAGTCTAAGCAATGAGAAAAGTTCACTAGGCATCATAGCTTAACTTCTAACTGATTATGGGCTCTCATCATGCAGTGGTAGTGTCCCTACCTTTGAACCAAGTAGTTCAGGTCTCACCTACTCCAGAATTCTATAATAGCATCACTGAACAGGTTGATTAGGAAAACACCTAGATGTTACCTTTTTTTTAATTCAGTAAAACAGACACTGGTAGATGGTGACTGGATGGCAGTGATCCTGTTTCATCATCACTCCCTGAGCTAAGTTGAATTTTAACTCTCATCTTGAACCTATGCCCTTTAGTTCTGGACTCCCCACCCTGGGGAAAAAGAACTTGGCTATTCATCCTATCCATGCCTCTCATGATTTTATAAACCTTTATATTAGCCACCAGCTTTCAAACTATTATAGAATCATAGGTCATGGAGATATGCAGCACAGAAACAGATCCTTCTGTCCATCTCGTCCATGCCGACCAGCTATCCTAACTGGTCTAGTCCCATTTGTTAGCACTTGGTCCATATCCCTCTAAGCCCTTCTTATTTATATACCCATTCAGATGCCTTTTAAATGCTGTAATTGTACCAGCCTCCACCACTTCCTCTGGCAGCTCATTCCATACGTGCACCACCCTCTGTGTGAAAAAGTTGCCCTTTCAGTTTCCTTTATATTTTTCCCCTCTCACCCTAAACCTATGCCCTCTAGGTTTACATCCCCACCCCAGGGGGAGCTTTGAGCTGATGCAGAATAAAAGGTTGAAACTGTCTGCATGCTCTTCCAATAATATTCTATATTTAGAATGGAAAAATTTAAATTTTTACCAGCATATGCTGTTACCAGCACATGCTGGTATTTGACATTAATTAAACAACAGCAATTTGTATTTATGTCATGCTTTTAATCTTATAAAACATCCAAAGACATTTTACAGGAACATTATAAAACAAAATATAACACTGGGTTACGTAAGGACATATTAAGTTAGGTGACCAAAAATTGGACAGAAGGCAGTTTTAATGAGTGTGGTAAAGAAAGAAACACAATAGAGAGATGGAGAAGTTTAGGGTCGGTATTCCTGAGGTTAAAGCACAGGCAACTGAAGGGATACCATAAATGGCAAAGCAATTTAAAATGGGCCAGTCAGAATCTACTGACTTTTCTATGCCATATTAAGTACAAGGTTGAAGCCTGCACAAGGACTGAAACATGAAAAGATGGCATTTATATAACTCAGCCATTAAACTCTATTGCATTTCCACAGGGTCCTGCCTTCGATTAATCAGCAACAGATTTTTAGAAAGCATAAACCTTGAGGATGTTATAGCTGGAAGAAATGAGCAAATAAGCAATATCAAAACAGTAGTCAGATGATCTGGGAGAAACTTGACAGTAGCTATACTGAGCAATTTCCTTGTAAAACCAAAAGCAGTCATGTTGCGCAGTGAATTAAATTACTATTCTAACTACTACCATATTCAGACAGTGTCAACTCAATGCTGTTTTGAAGAAAATATGGAAAGTGACTAATTGTGGGAGAACATATAACTTCAAAAATATGTTGACTATTATCTTAATGCTGCCTAAAATCCTGTTTACACAGAAAGCAGAATTAGTTTATAATGGACATGATTCAAATTAGACTTTATTACTTCACCCTAGTGTCTGCGGTACAATGAGTCTGTGTTGCCCTGATGAAAATTCGTAAAGGCACTTTGTGTATAGTTAGGCAAACAAACTGAATATTGAAAGGTTACTTTCTTGTCTCGTTCATAAAACATTTCTGGCCTCCAGCTTGGTCTGACTCATTCAGCTCAGGCAATGACATTTTATGTGTCCCAGGATTAAAATTTCAAACGTCAGTTGAAATCTAATACTAAGTTAACGATCAGTGCCGACTTTCTGTAGCAAGGTAGTAAAAGGTTAATTTAAACTTTCTCCATGTTTCTTTCTTCCCCATATGTTTCTGCCATCATTCAAGATTGTAGCCTGACTAGACTATAAACCTCAATAGGACGACAGTCAACTTTGTTTGATTGATATTACTTTTTTGTGGCAGGCAAAGTTTTAACAAACTTTAAAAGTGGTTTAACAGCTTTCTCTCTTCCTGAATTAACCAACCAAAAGTCACATTTGCAAAAGAGAAATAAACACAAACTGAACAGTCCTATTTTAATCAAAACAAAATGTTGTGGATGCTGGAAGTCTGAAATGAAAAGAAAAAATGCTGGAGAAACCTGGAAGACCTGGCAGCATTTGTCGAGAGAGAAACAATTGTTGCTTTGAGTCTGATATGAGTCTTCTTCAGAACTTCTTCTGGAGAAGCGTTATAAGAAACTTGAAACATTCAACATTTCTTTGTAGTTTAAGTTAGAAAACTGGCCAGTCAGTGCTATAGTGTCAAAGGACATTTAAGAACCTCTAAAATATTTAATAAACTAAACTTTACCATGTTAAAAATCACACATCACCAAGTTATAGTCCAACAGGTCTATTAGGAAGCACTAGCTTTCGGAGCGCTGCTCCTTCATCAGGTGGTTGTCCATACTATTGTAATCAAACTTTACCACACTATTGTAACTTTCAATAAAGCATTTTAGAGCTCAAGTTGTACCTCATCGCAATATTTTTATGTGTAATAATCTAGAGTTGAAAAATGTGGTGCTGGAAAAACACAGCAGGCCAGGCAGCATCCGAGGAGCAGGAGAATCGATGTTTCGAGCATAAGCCCTTCTTCAGGAATTCTTCAGGCCCATTCCTGAAGAAGGGCTTATGCCTGAAACGTCAATTCTCCTGCTCCTCGGATGCTGCCTGGCCTGCTGTGTTTTTCCAGCACCACATTTTTCAACTCTGGTACTCCAGCATCTGCAGTCCTCACTTTCTCCTGGTGTAATAATCTATCCAATCAAGGTGAACTAAAGGGCTGATTTTAATTTAATTAGTTAATTACAACAATTTACAGTACCTTGCTACATCCCCATGCCAATTAGATTCCAAGAGATCAACGTCTTCTACTCATAATGTATTAATTGTTTCTTGTTTTCTAAATTGGTTTTCTTGCATTTCAGTCATGATGAAAAAACAGCTTTCTGACTTTTTTTTTTAGCAGTGTTTAAGAGGTTGAATTTCCAAACACCATTGTCCCACATTTAAAAGACATTTTGTTGAATCATAGGACCAGGGACTGGTTACAGCCCATTTGGCCCCATCTCATCTTCACCAGTCTCTGTACAGCTCCTAAACTAGACCCATTCTTTGTCTTTCCCCATAGCACTGGAATATCTTTCGCAGATAATTATCCAGGTCCTTTTTGAAAGCTGTGATTGAAGCTATTTTCATTCCATTCTCAGGCAACGCATTACAGATCCTAACCACTTGCTAATGATAAAGTTTTTTCTCGTGTTTATGTTGGTTCTTTTATCAAACAACTTACATTGTTGTCCACTGGGTCTCAATCCTTCCACTAATAGAAATAGTTTCTCAATCGACTCTGTCCAGATCCTTCATGATTTTGAAGACTTCTCTCAAATTTTCTCTCAGCCTTCTTTTCTCCAAAAAAAATAATCTCAGCTTTGATAATCATTATTATTGAACCCAATATTGGCAGAAGCCAGACTTTAGCCATCTGTGATATTACAACAAATATATTTTCCAAAATAATTTGGAAAATGTGTTATGTATGGGGGTGTATGTCCATGTGTATCCAGATTTATTCACTAACAAAATGTCAGTATAATGTTCCACAACACATGGTAAATCTGGAAGAAACACACCAAGGTGGCATGGTGGCTCAGTGGTTAGCACTGCTGCCTCACAGTGCCAGGGACCTGGGTTTGCTTCCAGCCTTGGGCAATTGTGTGAAGTTTGCATGTTCTCCCAGTGTCTGTGTGGGTCTCCTCTGGGTGTTCTGGTTTCCTCCCACATTCCAAAGATATGCAGGTTTAGGTGAATTGGCCATGCTAAATTTCCCAAAGTGTTCAGGAATGTGTAGATTAGGTGCATTAGTCAGGGGAAATGTAGAGTAATAGGGTAGGGGGATGGGTTACTCTTTGGAGGGTCGGTGTGAATTTGTTGGGCCATAGGGTCTGTTTCCACACTGTATGGATTCAATGATTTGCATCTAAAAGTAAGATTAATTCAACTTTGGAAGAATCTCAATATATTATAGTAGCAGCAGGTGTGTCTGAGCAAAATTCACAAATTAAATTCTGAATTATATTAAGGAGAATCAACCAGAATTAATGCAGAGAGACTTAAAAAAAAACTAAGTTAATTCTATCAACACAGAAATAAATGGGCAGCTTCAGTTTGACAACCTGGTGATCTCACGGAGGCATTTAAGAAGGTAAAACAAGCTAATTGGTTTCTAAAAGACGTAAGTAAAGAGAAAAATGTCAGTTACATATTACGAGCAGTGGAGGACTTTCAAAGCAATTTTTCAAAGTGCTCAGCAGAAGTATATTCCAATGAAAAGGAAGGACGGTAAGAAAAGGGGTAATCTGCCATGGGTGTCAAAGGAAGTAAAGGAGGCTATCAAAATGAAAGAGAAGGCATACAAAGTGGCCAAAAAAGGCAGGAAGCTAGAGGATTGGGAAAACTTTAAAGGTCAACAGAAAGCCACAAAAAGAGCTATAAAGAAAAGATAGAACATGAGAAAAAAAAACTAGCACAGGATATAAAGACAGATAGCAAAAGTTTATATAAATATGTAAAAGAAGAAGAGTGGCTAAAATGAACATTGGCCCTTTAGAGGATGAGAAGAGGGATTTCGTTATGGGATATGATGAAATAGCCGAGGCATTGAACAGGTACTAATCGGTTTTCACAGTGGAAGACACTAATGACATGATAGTAATTGATAAAGAGACAAAGGTAGATGAGGACCTGGAAACAACTAATATTACAGAAGAGGTAGTGTTGGGCAAGCTAATGGAGCTAAGGGTTGATATGTCTCCTGGCCCTGATTGAACGCATTCCAGGGTATTAAAAGAGATGGCGGGAGAAATAACAGGTGCATTGGCAGTAATTTTCCAAACTTCGCTGGACTCTGGGGCAGTCCCAGCAGATTGGAAAACAGCAAATGTGATTCCACTGTTTAAAAAGGGAGGTAGACAAAAGATGGAGAATTATAGACCTCTGTAGTGGAGAAAATGCTTGTGTCTATTATCAAGGAAGAAATAGCAAAGCATCACAATAGAAATTGCCCCATTGGGCAGACACAGCATAGGTTCATGGAGGGCAGGTCATGCTTAACAAATCTTTTGGAATTCTATGAAGATATTAAGAGCAAGATGTACAATGGGGACCCAGTGGGTGTGGTGTACCTAGATTTCCAAAAGGCTTTCAACAAGGTGCCACACAAGAGGCTGATATATAAAATAAAGATGCATGGCTTTGTGGTAAAGTATTAGCATGGATAGAGGATTTATTGACTAATTGGCAGCAAAGAGTGGGGATAAAGGAGTGCTATTCTGGCTGGCAATCAGAGACTAGTGGTGTGCCTCAGGGATCGGTGTTAGGACCACAATTATTCACAATTTACACAGATGATTTGGAGTTGGGAACCAGGTGTAGGGTGTCAAAGTTTGCAGATGACACTAAGATGAGTGGCAGATCAAAGTGTGCAGAGGACTGTGAGACTTTTCAGAGGAACATAGATACATTGAGTGAGTGGGCAAAGGTCTGGCAGATGGAATACAATGTAAATAAACATGAAACCATACATTTTGGGAGGAGTAATAGTTAAAAAAGTTTATTACTTGAATGTTAAAAAGTTGCAGCATGCTGCAGTGTAGAAGGACCTGGGTGTTCTTGTGCATGAAGGTTGGTCTGCAGGTACAACAAATAGTTAGGAAGGCAAATGGAATTTTGTTCCTCATTGCTAAAGGGAATGAGTCTAAAAGCTGGGAGGTCATGTTGCAGTTGTACAAGGTGCTGGTGAGGCCACACCTGGAGTACTGAATGCAATTTTGATCTCCTTACTTGAGAAAGGGTGTACTGGCATTGGAGGGAGTGCAGAGAAGGTTCACTAGGTTGGTTCCAGAGTTGAGGAGGTTGACTTATGAGGAGAGACTGAGTAGATTGGGATTATATTCATTGGAATTCAGAGGATAGAGGGGTGATCTTATAGAAACATACAAAATTATGAAGGGAATAAATAAGATAGAAGTAGAGAGGATGTTTCCGCTGGCAGGTGAAGCTAGGACAAGAGGGCACAGCCTCAAGATTAGAGGGAGCAGATGTAGGACTGAATTGAGAAGGAACTTATTCACCCAGAGGGTTGTAAATCTATGGAATTCCCTGACGCTACTTCAGTAAATGTTTTTAAACTAAGGTAGATAATTTGTTGATCAATAAAGGAATTAAGGGATACGGTGAGAATGCAGGTAAGTGGACCTGAATCCACAAAAAGCTCAACAATGATCTTATTTAATGGCAGAGCAGGTGGAAGGGCCTGATGGCCTACTCCTGTTCCTAGTTATTATATTCTTATATAAATGCTTTTGTAGTCAGGACAGAAAGATTTAGGTCTTTTTGACAGCTGGGAAATGAATGAAGATGACACTAAAAACTCAAGCTTTTGAGGAATGCAACAGACGTCCACAAATCATCCACCGAAATGCATTTCAGACCTTTAGGGAGTAGCCAGTGAACCTGTTGACAATTCTTGTAGTGAGTTCGAAAAACACCACTAAAAAATATAAATCCGCCAGAAAGATGAAGTGCTGACAGATCAACTCAGTTAGTACTCTGCAAACTCTAATGTAAAAAAAAGTCGGATTGGATACACCAAGCTCACAATATCGCAGGCTGCTCCCTCTGTCAGTCCACATTTAGTCATGGTCAGACAGATAACGAAGCAACTCCCTGAACTGCTGGCCTAAGAGCAAGGCAATGGCGCACAGAAACAACAGCATAAGAATGCATCTCAGACAGAAAGACAGATGTGTAAAAGATATGGACAACCACGTAAATTCAAAGACAGAAATGTCTCACATACAGATCAAATTAGAGAGCCTGTAAAAAGCTCAATCATTGAGAAAGGATGTGCAATCAAAGAATGAAGCTGTTAAAGAAATTATCAAAGGCCAAAGCAATAGTATGATAAACAGGAAAAGAAATCAAAACATCCATCCCCTGGAGGATAATGAAATGCTTGAGAAAATAATAGCCATTGGAACCATACAATTTCAAGGAATGTCTGTTTGCAATGGTTCCCAAAGAAAAGAAATTCATCAAATCATTCAGATCAGGACTAGCATGAAAAATAAGCCTATGACAATATATCTGAAGCTGAAGATTGTTATTGGAACAAAAGTAACATCACCTCACACAAGATGTACCAAAGAATTTAGCCTGAAAGCTTGAAAGAAAATGGTTACCCAAAGCAATATTCTCTGGAACTGAGCAAAACTTTGCCGCAAGCATAATGTGGACCTGAAATTCGATATCAGGGAACGACTCAAATCAGGTGAACTTACAAAGCGAGAGACATTAATTGCATGCTAAACGATACTGAAACAGATGGTCATTCTGTCCTATGGTTAAGAAGTTGTGGGGAGTTGTATTTGATCTCAGTAAGTCATGAGGTGAGGGATGCTCCACTGAGGGTTGATGGTAGCACATATACACTGAAATTCAGCATCCAGTCAAAAATCTGGTGCAAAAGTACACAATGCATTTTAATGAAATGACTGGATACTTTGAAGATTTTGGATATCACATAACTGTTATTCCACTGATGAGAATAATAATTCAATCTGGTGAATGACAGTTGTCTTTTCCAAAGGGTGGGGAATTTCAAGACGAGGGTCATATTTTTAAGGTTAGAGGAGAAGGATTTAAAAAGAGCATGGGGGGCAACTTTTTTCCTCAGAGAGTGGTTTGCGTATGTGGAATGAATTTCTAGATGAAGTCCCGGATGTGGGTACAGTTGTGAGTTTTAAGGCATTTGGATAAGTACATGAGTAAGAAACGTTTGGAGGGATATGGGCCTAGGCTGGCAGGTGGGACTAGCTGTATTTTGTATTATAGTCAGCATGGACTGGTTGGACCAAAGGGTCTGTTTCTCTTGTGTATGACTCTATAACTCCACATAAACTATCAATAAAAATTAGAAGTACAGTCTGATAAAAACTTCAAAGGATGAACGAAAGCAATTGCCAGATTTGCAGAGATTCCAAATTTAAGTTCCATCATTTTGAGAAAGAAGACAAATGTGCAGTTACACATTTCCTTGAATTTCAATGATCTTATTCAAGCAATAAAGAAGAATCTCCACTCTACTTCAAATCCAGAAGAAATCACACCAGCATTGGTAGGACTAAAAGCAAGCTTAGTGTCAGAAATAGCTGCTAGTACATAAAGCTTGCCAAGCAGTCTTCACAGTTGACAACACTCAAGGCATACTATTGGCAATGCAAATTCCTGTGTGTATCTTTTGAACTTAAAGTGAGTCAGGATATGTTCCAGAGGAAGTAAGATAATATATAGAAGGGGTGCAATGTAGATATGAGCTTAGGTAATGATATCCAGGGCTATGACATGACTGAAAAGCATCATGACTGCCATCTATGCAGCCAGGTGAAAATCAGAAAAGCTGGGGTCAAACTGACCACAGAAAATTGCATTGTGAATTTAACACAACGGTTGGTGTATACAGTTATAGAATCATAGAGTCATAATGGTGTACTGTATGGAAACAGACCCTTCCATCCAACTCGCCCATGCCAACCAGATATACTAAATCAATCTAATCCTATTTGCCAGCATTTGGCCCACATCCTTCAAAACCCTTAGTATTCATGTGCCATCCAGATGCTTTTTAAATATACTGGCACCAGACTCCACCACTTCCTTTGGCAGCTCATTCCATACACACACCATCGTCTGTGTGAAAAAGGTGCCCCTTCGGTCTCTTTTAAATCTTTCCCATCTAACCTTAAACCTATGGCCTCTAGTTTTAGACATCTACGCTGGAAACAAAGACCTTGGCTAGTCACCCCATCCATGCTCCTCATGATTCTATAAACCTCTATAAGGTCAACCCGTAGCCTCCAACAAGTCATGAAAATCTCTGAGTTGTCTCTGAGATGGAAGCTCTAACAGACAAGACAAAGCTGAGAAATTCCATTTGGTTTGGTTCTTCCATACCTCATATACCCGAACCAGAAAGAGAAGATGCTGAGCGCTAGAGATCAATAGGACATCAGAGGAATTTCAGCAAATTCAAAGAAATAGTGCACGGGGAGATTATTTTATTGTTTTGTAACAGAAAGAAGCCTGTCACTCTGCAGATACATGGTTTCACAACAGACTGAACATCATGAATTATCTCTCCACCACCCCCTCCCCCCCCCCCCCCCCCCAGGCTCCCAGCCTCATTCCTGATGAAGGGCGTTTGCCCGAAATGTTAATTTTCCTGTTCCTCGGATGCTGCCTGACCTGCTGTGCTTTTCCAGCACCACTCTAATCTTGAGTCTGAACATCATGAATACAAAATCCAGGGAGTGGAATTGAGGGTCCATAACACCTATTATCTTAGCAAGACCGTAAATAATTTATTTTTTGAGAAGGGAACTATAAAAAACTTCTAAGGTACCGAATGTAACGATAAAATTCAATTGTCAAGTTTGTTTCATCGTTAGGGTTATGTGAAAATAGAGGCACTGACCTAGATTTTCATGAAGCCAGGGAGACTCCAGGAATCTAGGACTCCCAAAGTTTCTGATTTTTAACAGGGCCTGTAAATGGTGCAGGCTAAGTCAGGTTGCGATCCCTCACCATGGATTCTTGACCTGGCCAGGAACTGAGCAGCCATAGGCATGTCCTTGCTCTCCACAATTTCAATCCAGTCAGACCAACAGTTGAAGTCATTGTGGCTCACCGAACCTCAGAAATGTCATGATTCAGAATCTGCATGAGGGAAAGTTTAGTAAGTTAAGCTCAGAAATTACTTCACATTCCTTCCAGGCTGAGTTGTGCCATCCTGCCAATCCCCTATGCCCTTTCAATGCCAATGTGTACAGCCAGTTAACTCTTAAGTGACTAAATGTTGATTTGAAAAAATGCTTTTAATGAATAGTCATTTATTCATTACCCTTGATTTTCTTTTTAAAATACTATTCTTACCACAAGTCAATGAAAGTGTCAATTATCTAGCTCATTTTTAAGTATCAATATCAGAAATTGCAAGCACTTAAAATCTCTGTATCTTGTGTAAATATTCATTGCATAATTGTCAGAGATCAGAGATCCAGAGCTCATCATTGAACAATTTTTGTTCCCTGCTGCTCATCTCATTTCAACAATCTCATGGATGGCTGGGCTCTCCGTCAAGCATCATGATGTTAACTCAGGTTTTATGTCAAAAAACATATAGCATATTTTTCAGTTGTTCACAGTGGCCATACAGTTCAGACACAAATGCACAGAGACTGAACGCAGTAAGTGCACAACTCCAAGTGTTTCTGGATATTCTTTGTGAGGCCAAATGCAGAAGCTGATCAAATACATGGAAGTGAGCAAGCCATTAACACATTTTCATGTCAAGTGATTGTACTTTTCAATAACTAACTTTACTAACCCAAATTTTCATGTGTGTACACTAAATCTATGACAATAATTTGAATATATTAGCTCCACTAGCAACAGAAAAGCTGCAGTATAATTTAGAGAAGTGTTTGTTTACCATGCTGTGGATGTCTCAAACAAAAAGGGCCATAAGCTATCCCCTGATCTCATGTCTTATTTTCTTCAGTGACCTTGCGGCTAGTTTGAACATTTCTGCAATTACCAACGTACTTGCTTCTGTAAGAGTAATTTTACCCTGTTTCCCCCATTCAGCATAAGAAACCCTGGTCGCCCTCCATTACTGTGATTTGCTAAGTGGAATATGTGAGAAGGTGTGATGTGAAGGTAGCTCCAAACTTAAATGGTATTTTCAATTCCAAAAGCAAAAGTAAATTCAGTCAGAAGTTAATGCTACATTTTGTGTTGTAAAGTAACATGCTTCCAGTAAAAATCAGAAAAAAAGATTAAAATTGTTTAAGAAGCCTTTTCCTGCTGTAGGTCTCGCAAAGGTACCTGCGTATATTCCACCTGAGACTACTGTTCTGGATATTCAGAATAACAAGATTAGAGAGCTAAAGGAAAATGATTTCAAATATCTGAAGAACCTTCAGGTGAGTAAACTGTCCATAATAATCTCATTGACTGGAATGTGCTTTACAGACCCCTGACAGTTGTGACTACTGTGACCCCTTAGAACTGATGGGAAGATCACTGGAAGACGTGAGCAGGGATGAAAGGTGCAGTTAATATAGAAGCAAGTCCAGACAATAATGGAGGCCAGTGAATCCTGCACCTTCGCAGCACACAGTCTTCCTCTGCAGAAAATGTGGCAGACTTCCATATGCTAAAGTGGAGCTCCTGAGAAGCCACATTAGGCAATGATTAATGCAGAGCTTAGCACCATAGGATAATTCATTGTTTTCTGAGACTGAATATTGCCACTCAGCCTCCCACTTAAATAAACAGCAGACAACAACCTTATGTTCATTCAGGGTGGGTCAGGTTTTTCTTTCTATTCAATGATAGACAGCTTCTAGTTCTCTAAAATTGCCAAATATTCTGATATAGAGGTTAAAAATACAGTCCTAAATTGGTGCATTCAAATGGGTGTTATACAGCATGTAAAGAGGACATATGGTCTATTGTTTCTGTGCTAGCTCATTGCGAGTGGAATTGACAATTTATCTCATTGCTCTGTTCTTTCCCCATATCTTTTCTTTTTTTCTGCTTCAAATGTATATCCAATTTTCCATTAAAAGATGCAACTGTTTCTGCCTCAGCCACTCCCTGTGGCAAAGATGTTTCATCCTCCAAGTCTGCAACAATATTTTTCCTAATTATTTTGATATGTTCTGAGGAGCTCTTTAAAAAAAAAGTGCTGGGGGCCACCCATCATTAACTCCTCAATTAATCAGAGGAAAACCTGAACTATTTTTGCAAATTTTAATGACTTTCCTCGGGTCCCTTCACTATTCCAGTGGGGTGGTCGTACTGTCTCATGTGCCCTTCAGAATTATGGGGCTGAATTTTTACAGCCCATAACAATGGCCTGGGAGGCTTGGAGACCTGGTAATAGTGCAGCAGTGAGGAACCCAATGCCTTGCCACCATCAAGGCATTTTACAAGCAACAGAAACCTGCATGACACAACCCGATTTCAGCTGAGCCACTGAAGTGTTCCATTAACCCAAAACTTCTGTCCTTGCCACTGGTAAAATGCCACACCAGCATCCTGGCCAAATATCCTGCCACCAATCTTCCCAGTTAGGTTCCCATTTCCATCTCAAGTGCTACAACTTCTTAATTTGTGAGCAAATTTAACCCATGGTTACCCAGTCTTGGTATTATCCTGATCAATCAAGCTATGCTTATCAAATTTCAAAGTTCTGAAGTAACGATTGACTGCAGCATTATAGGAATTAGATTAGATTAGATTAGATTACAGTGTGGAAACAGGCCCTTCGGCCCAACAAGTCCACACCGACCCGCCGAAGCGAAACCCACCCATACCCCTACATTTACCCCTTACCTAACACTATGGGCAATTTAGTATGGCCAATTTACCTAACCTGCACATCTTTGGACTGTGGGAGGAAACCGGAGCACCCGGAGGAAACGAGAATGTAAAAGATGAGGGTTAATATAACACAGGGTATTACAAATACAGTTTGCTGTACGTAAGTAAAGAATGTCACTGTGCAACTGAAGGGAAGCGTGCCATGAGAAGTCATTGAAAAGATGGAAAAGGCCCAGAATTTTTCTATTCTCTCCATTAATCAACTTTTAAGCACAATTGTACCTTTCATCCTACATCATACACCCAAACTTTGAAAGAAGATAATTATTTTGAAATAGACCGTTCTGAAAGGAGAAAGTGAGGACTGCAGATGCTGGAGATCAGAGTCGAGAGTGTGGTGCTGGAAAAGCATAGCAGGTCAGGCAGCATCGAGGAGCAGGAGAATCAATGTTGTGGGCAAAAGCCCTTCATCAGGAATCGGAAAGGTGTCAAATAAACTCTAGCCTCAGAATTCCTATGATGCTGCAGTCAGTCATTACTTCAAAACTTTGAAATTTGACAAGCATAGCTTGTTTTTTCTTTTAAAAAAATCAGCATCAGTTGCCATTAAAAAACTTGTCAATTTCTGAACTATATTTCCAAATCAAAACAGCATAATTTTGTTCACAACAGACACAACTTGCCCAGTGATGATACCTGGATTATTTATCTCATCCATCTTGAACAGCAAATCCTCAGAAATAGTGAGGTGGGATCTGGGGGAGGAGGAGATGGGGAGCTGCATTGGTAAGCTTCCAATATTCCAGAATCGTTCATTTATTTAAAGGGGACTGAAGTTTAATGGCCAGACCTACTTTCAATGTGGAAAGAAATATATCACAAAGATATCAGGAATACCTGGGTACTGAGCAACAACATTGGGAGGTTTTAATAAGGGTTTCTAAGGTAGAAAGGGAAATGGAAATATCTTTAGAGGAAATTCCAAAGTGAGAAGGCTTAAGGAAGAATCAACTGAAGGTTCCTCCTGAGCAATATTGTAGAAGCATTCACCAAATTGACTGCAGCTGTTCAAGAGGCTTCACTCTATTCTTGCATTGTTTTCAACATCCTTTAATTCTGTGCTGAATTCGAGGGTACAATGCAGTAATATACAAAACAGATCAGTGGGAGGTGATAACATTCTGGAATTATTGCTGGATTGTTAATCCCGAGATCCGGGTAATGTTCTGGAGCCACAGCTTTGAATTCCACCACAGCAGAATTTGAATTGAATGAAAATCCACAATTAAGAGTCTAATGATGACTATGAAACCACTGTCAATTGTCAGGAAAAACCCATCTGGTTCACTTTTATCCTTTGGAAGGAATCTACCATCCTCACCTGGTCTGGGCTACATGTGACTCCAGAACCACACCAATGTGGTTGACACTTAACAATTAGGGATGGGCAATAAATACTGGTCTAGCCTACGATGCTCTCATCCCATAGCGTCATACAGCACAGAAACAGACCCTTCAGTCCAACCGGATCATGTTGAACATAATCCCAAACTAAACTAGTCCCACTCTCCTGCACCTGACCCATGACCCCCCAAATCTTTCCTATTCATGTATTTATACAAATGCCTTCTAAATGTCTTGGATGAATAAAGATGACAGGTATTGTACTATATTTTAAACAAACTTGGTGTTCACTTGCAATGGAAGTGAAAGGAACTTGATAAAGATCAAATGATTCAAAATGTTTATTTTGAGTCAATAGCAAGATTTCTGATAAATGAAGAAAGAAAGCTTGAGAAACTGTTCTCTTGAAAGGAAGGCTGTCTGCTCCGAATGAAGAGGAAGTAATACTTTATCCTTCATCTCAAAAAAAAATTGGACATTACTTTAAGTAGTTTTTCCAATTACATATAAATATTAATTGGGCAATAATTTCCTTTTATAATAATAGAAATAAACAATGATAGGAATATTCAGCAGGTTTGGCAGCATCTGTGGAAAGACAAATAGAGTTCACAATGCCGATCAATAACTTTTCAGCATTCTCTTCCCATAGTTGCAGTCCAGCATATTGAGTATTTCTAGTATTTTTAAAAATTTTATTTAAAATTTCTGATATTTAAAGCTTTTCATTTTTGTATTGACCTTTTGCAAGTTATTCAATTGTTAAAATAGAACTTACTGTTGGAATTTGTATTAATAAGGATGGGAACAAATTTAGGTAACCCAAACATATCAAGTGACATATTCAACCTGTTGTAACTCTATTTTTTAAAAAAATGTGTTCTTTCAGGAGAGGTGGGCATTGTTAGCAAGCATAACATTTCTTTTTAATCTTTAATTACTGTTGAACTGACTTGACTGCTTGGACATTTCAGAGGGTGGTTAACATATTGATTTGAATTAGGAGTCACATGTAGGTCAGACCAGAAAAGGAAAGCAAATTTTCTTCCCTGAAGGACATTACTGAACTACTTTCTTTTATATGACAATCAATGATATTTTCAAAAATGTTTTATTCCTCCTGATTTATTAATCGAATTTGAATTCTCTTTGCTTTCAATAGTCCTTGTACTATCAGGTATTTGTGAGCCATGGTTCAGTGTTACACTCTTGCAGGAAGTTAAAAATCACACAACACCAGGTTATAGTCCAACAGGTTTAATTGGAAGCACACTAGCTTTCGGAGCATTGCTATAATCTGGTGTTGTGTGATTTTTAACTTTGTACACCCCAGTCCAACACCAGCATCTCCAAATCACTCTTGCAGAAGGCTGAGATCTCAAGTCCTCTCTGGAGCATTAAGCACATAATCTAGACTGACAACTCAGTGCAATACTTGGGATTTCCCTGCACTGTCAGGGCTGCCACCTTTCACATGAGATGCCTCATCTGCCCTCTGAGATTGATGTGAAAGATCTCATAGCACTGTTTCAAAAAAACGATGGAAGAGACTTGGCCCATATGTATCCTTCAGCCAAACTTACTAAAGCAAATTAACTTGCCATTTTCACATGCATGTGTGGGCTGTTTACAAATAGACTGTCATATTTTCAGCATTATAACAGATATTACATTTATTGGCAGTAAAGCGCTTTGAGGTGTCTTGAGACTGCATAGAACATAATATCGAATGCAACTTCTTTCTTTTAGGGTAATTTTGTAAGTATGCACTAAAGGAAAGCCCCTAATTTTCTGATATTCACTGGCAATGGATGAGGTCCTTCTTGCCACTGCACACTCAGAAAATTACACACTTGTTTGTTCATGAATTCTCAATTCATTTTCTGTTTGTTTGTTTCTAATTTAATTTAGATTTTAATTCTTGTGAACAACAGGCTGCAGAGGATCCATCCTAAGGCTTTTTCCTCACTTCGCAGTCTCAGACGGCTATATCTTTCCAAGAATCTAATCAGTAGTGTTCCAGAGAACATGCCAAAGAGCCTCCTTGAACTTCACATATGTGACAACAAAATAAATTATGTGAAAAAGAAACCCTTTGATGGAATGTCCAACATGTTGGCCCTCGGTATGTCTCAATCATGCAAATACTCACTTCGTGTGAATATATTTGAGCAAAAGCAAGCAATAGTAGCATATTATGATAATTTCATTGTTAGACAATTCTATAAATTCATGATAATTGCAAGTGTCAGTGAATTATATTAGACATGAACTTGGATGAAAATGCCTGGAGTCTTGTGTTACTGTCATGTGTGAACTTTTAAAACTCAATTTGCAGCATAATTGATTGGATACTTGTTAAAGAATGTTGAACACTGTTTTCAGGTTAATGTTATTAGTCATTTCACCAGTGGAACCTACATATGAAATTAAATGGTGCAGATATTTAGTTTGGGGCATTTTAACCATTCATCCTCTCATAGAATTGACCATTCCTAACAGCCTATCTTTAGGCTTCAAGGAAATTAAAACATTGGTTATTTCTAAAAATTCTGATTCACTGATATATTTGGAAGAAGTCCTTTATTTATCTTCTTTACTTCAACATCATGGTGTGATAATTGCTGTACCAATAATTAACTTTACAGACAATTTTACAAGTTTACATCACATATCTTATAAACAATTTCTACCTCCTCCTTTATGGAATGGGCAAGTCTGTCTGTTGTTCGGTCATTCACATGGGGATCATAACTGAATTTTGATTAAATATTGTTTTTTCTTCAATCAATATATTTTTCTTGCCCGGCTGTTGATTTGGCAAAAAGAATTTCTCTCCTAAAGTGCCTTTCAATTTGCAACTTTAGAAATATAATTTTTTTTCTTCATATGAAGACACAATTTATGTTCTAGTCAGCCAGTGCAGTTTGTAGTTGAGTTGAGCTCTGCTCAGGCTGGTGGATATCAGAATCAGAGACCAATGAACAAGCAGATCTAATTAGGTCATAGAATCATATAACACAGAAACAGATCTTTCAGTCCAATTAGTCGATGCTGACCAAGTTTCCCAAACTAAACTAGTTCCACTTGTCTGCATTTGGCCCATATCCCTCCAAACCTTTCCTGTTCACGTCCCTGTTCAAATGCTTTTTAAATGTTGTAACTGTATCTGCATCTAACACTTCCTCTTGCAGTTCACCATATGAACCACCCTCATGTTAAATGGAAAACCCATCTTCCCTCTCTGATGGATGTAAAACTGCAATTCAAAGAAGAGCAATAGGTTTAGGGTTAGTGTATCACAGGGAGTTCCAGTGGCTGTCCTGTGCATTACTGATCCTTCAATTGTAATGATTTACCAGAAATTGAAAGATCAGGTAATGATGCAATCCTGCGAGTTCAGTCCTAATAGAATCAAGAACAGTCACCAATAGTATACAGGTTAACCAAATCATTATATAATGTCAATTGTAAAATGGCATCGGTTGTGGGCAATTACACTTATGGATATAAGACAAATTGTGATTGTGGATTGATTTTAATTTCCTGGAGAATTTCCTTGTCAGCTGCATTGGAGTTTCCACAAGGATGCTGTAGAAATGACTATTGAGCCATTGTAGAATCTGTGCTGTTACTTTAGTAATTCTGGACAGCTATCTTTATGACAACCTGTGACATCTACAGAAATGGCATGGTGGCTCAGTGATTAGTACTGCTGCCTCACAGCACCAGGTGGCCTGGGTTCAATCCCAGCCTCAGGTGACTGTCTGTGTGGAGTTTGCGCATTCTCCCCATGACTGTATGGATTTTCTCCCAGAGTCCAAGGATGTGCAGGTTAGGTGAAGTGGCCATGATAAATTGCCCATCGTGTTCAGGGATGTGTAGGTTAGGTGCATTAGTCAGGGCTAAATGTACAGGAATGGGTTGGGGGGGTGGAATGCTCTTTGGAGGGTCAGTATCGGCTTGTTGGGCCGAAGCGCCTGTTTCCACATTGTAGGAATTCCATGAAAGAAAATGATTTTAATTGAATCCATGGTTGTTTGAATTGCAGGTAGTCTGTTGGAAAAAAACAACCCATGCATGCTGCATTAAATCTTCTTAAAAGACATATGGCAGCCTATCTTGTATGTCCTATTCTAGGGTAAATGTTAAAGTCCCTGGAGAGCATACACAGTCAGGCTGAGAGGACTTAATTATGAAGAAAGATTTAACCAAATTTTCTTTCCCCTTGGAACAGTAATTGCCATGAGGAAATCATTTTGGAATGTTCAATGTCAAGTTAAATGGGGAAGAATTATTTCCATTGGCTGGTAAATCAATAACTACAGAAAATAAACTTGGAATTATTCCCGAAAGAACGATTGAGAGGATGAAGGAATGCTTCTGTGCAGACCACATTAGATGGCCTTCCAGAAGTAATGATGGAAAGAGAATTCACAATAGGTTTTAAAAACTTGATAGGTATTTGAGATATATTCTAAGCAATGTTAATAATACTTTCAAAGCTTGAAAAATAACCATATCCAGTGAACAAATGTGTCTCATCTCTACAGAACTGAGTAGAAATCCACTGATGCCAAAAGGAATTGCAAAAGGAGCCTTTCAAGGATTGAAAACTTTGTCGTATCTCCGGATTACTGAGACAGGGCTTTCTGAAATCCCGAAAGGTGAGGGCTGCTGGATATCTTGCTGTTTCAGGGTACTTCTTAATAATTGACAATTAAATTGGTTATGAGTTAACCATTACCAATAGCAATTCATCAGTGTTCAAACTAGAGTAAGCGTAGAGACCTGTGTAAGTCATTTACTAACTCTCAATATGTTCATGCTCCTTATTTTGATTTGTTTCTAGATCTGCCAAGTTCAATATCTGAGATGCATCTTGACCGCAATAAAATTCTCAAAGTGGAAGTGGATGACTTCACGAACCTCAACACTTTGGTCAGGTACTGTATTTAAAATCAACTCCAAAATGCAGCATTCGAACCAAAGCCAGAAAATGCTGCTTAGTACTTAGTAAGTCAGGCAGCATTGTTGGGGAGAGTACATAAGCACATAAAAAGTAGGAGCAGGAGTAGGCCATCAGGCCCCTTGAGCCTGCTCCACCATTCAATAAGATCATGGCTGATCTTTTTGTACACTCAGCTTCACTGACCCGCCCTCCTAGCATAACCCTTAATTCTCTTACTGTTCAAAAATCTATCTTTGCCTTAAAAACATTCAATGAGGTAGCCTCAACTGCTTCAATGGGCAGGGACTTTCACAGATTCACAAGCCTTTTGGTGAAGAAGTTCCTTCTCAATTCAGTCCTAAATCAGAGTAAAACAGTAAAACAGAATAAAACATTTCATCTTGATAACTTTTCATCAGATTCAAATTGGGGCATTCCAGCTGCAATGTAAAGAGATACTGTTATTGATCTCACCAGATCCCCTCAAAATATTTTAAGAAGGTAACCTAGACCCTAACTTTTCCTTAGTTTAAAAGTAGATGTGAAGTGGTATGTTCCAGATGTGATACAACTGGTCAAACTACACAACATTAAGCAAAACACAATTTATTTAAATACCATAGTTAAAATAGAAAGAAAACAAAGAGAAATTTAGAATAACTTAACTTTTGTAAAACCAAATAATAGACATAGTACCTATTACTAACTAACTGTTCCAATGTAGCAACATCCCATAAACATACCCCTTGGTAAAAGTGCAAATTCAGACACACATTCTCACATGCAGTTCTCCAATTTAGGAGGTGAAAACCTCAAGAGAACATTCAGAGAGAATAGCAGCCAGGAGACATTCATTAAAGCTTTCAACTCTTTTGAGATCCTAAGAGCTTCCGATATTACTGAAAAAACAAAATCCAGAACTTTGGGATTTATAAGAGCTGGCCAGACCCATTCAGGCTGCTAAAGGAAAACCCAAGGCCTCACAACTTGTTCGCACAAGTCGTCTTTAGTTGGCAATCCATCACCTCTGCCTTACAAACTCTCTTAAAAAAAATAGGACAAAATAATCTTTTGAAGTCACAGCATCATCACAATACTACCGCCAGCCCCCACCCAAATGGATCATGCCTTAAATAAGGAGCCATCATGTTGGAAATAAAAAGGATACACACTTGATTTCAAGTTCTAACTTACAGCCTGGATTGTAATTAAACTTCATTAACTACAGTGGAAAGTGGATGTGATATAGTTTTAGATCAAACTGCAATATTGAAAATTTTTCTCGTGCCTATTGACTATGAATATACAGAATGACTATAGTTAAAGACATACTGGTTCATCCAGTCTGTCCTAATTAATTATAGCGCTATACGTATCTCAATTGGAATTATGTAATCTCCTGAGGGATGAAGCAAACCAGGTAGAAAGGGTGAAAGGAATCTCTGAGACATGAAGGGAAAGCAAAACATTCATCTCTAACCCCTGTAAACATTCCTAAAAAGTACAGGAGTTTACATTGGCTCTGATTTACGCAAGAAAATATCTACTTGTTACAATTTCCATAGAAACTAATAATTTTTGAAGTGAGATTTAAATTTCCACTCATTAGCTGAAACATTCAACAAAAGTTCATATTTTAAAACATTTGCTTCAACAAAATAATACAAAGAACACAACAGTTTTTTTTTTGTTTTTGTACTAATATGTTAAATTACAGAAAGGTACATACTCCATTATTCTTATGATACCTCGTACTCTGCACAATTACAACCTTTACAGCAAACAGTCCACTGCTGCTCCCAACTTACAGTGGGTTGTTCCTTTTTACTTTCCCAGCCAGGTAGCCTCTAATCCCAAAACAGCCAATCATGGTGAAAGTTAATCTGCAGATCCCTTCAGTTGAATTTTCCAGTCATGTTTATATGCATAAAGGTTCAGAATTGTCAATCTGAGTGCAAGCTCTCACTCGTATTCTAGATGATGAACAGTAGAGTCATAGAACTGTACAGCATGGAAAAGACCCTTTGATCAAACTTGTTCATTCAACCAGATATTCTAAATTAATCTCGTCCCATTTGCCAGCATTTGGCCCTCATCCCACTAAATCTTTCCTGTTCATCCAGATACCTTTTAAATGTTGTAATTATACCAGCCTCCACCACGTCTTCTGGCAGATCTTTCCAAACACATACCACCCTCTGCGTGAAAAGGTTGCCTCTTAGGTCCCTTCTAAATCCTCCATCTCTCACTTTAAACCTATGCCCTCTAGTTCTGGACACCCCACCCCAGGGAAAAGTCCTTGGCTATTTCCCCTCACCATGACCCTCATGATTTTATAAAATTCTTTAATCCAACCCGTTAGGCTCCAACAGTCCAGGGAAAATAGCCCCAGCCTATTCAGCCTCCCCATTAGCTCAAACCCTCCAACCCTGATATATCCTTGAAAATTTTTTATGAACACTTTCAAGTTTCACGACATCTTTCTTATAGCAGGGAGACCAGAACTGAATGCAGTATTCCAAAAATGGCCTAACCAATGTCCTGCCGCTACATGACATCACAACTCCAATACTCAATGCGCTGACCAATAAAGGCAAGCATACCAAACGTCTTTTCACTATCTTGTCTTCCTGCGACTCTACTTTCAAGGAACTATGAACCTGCCCTCCAAGGCCTTTTTATTCAGCAACATTCCCCAGGACCTTATATCAAGTTATAAGTCTTGCCCTGATTCATCCTTCCAAAATACAGAACCTCACATTCATCTAAATTAAATTCCATCTGCTACTGTTCAGCCCATCGGCCCATCTGATCTGTTGTAATCTGAGGTAACCTTCTTTGCTATCCCATTGTGGTATCATCCGCAACCTTACTAACTATACCTCCTATGTTCACATCAAAATCATTTGTATAAATACCAAAAAGCAGTGGACCCAATGCTGATCCTGTGGCATACCCTGGACACAGGCCTCCGGTCTGAAAAGCAACCCTCCACCACCACCCTTTGTCTTCTACCTTTGAGCTAGTTCTCCCAATATTCCATGTGATCTAAACGTGCTAACCATTCTACCATGTGGAACCTTGTCAAACACCTTACTGAGGCCCACCGCTTTGTCCTCATCAATTCTCTTCATTACCTCTTTGAAAAACTCAATCAAGTTAGTGAGTCGAGTCAGCATTTTCTCTGCTTCAGATGCAGGGCTAGCTGCCTCTAAGTTTTGCTTTCCACCTCTCAGATAGCTCTAGACTACCAAATTTCTGTTGGTATGTGATATTTATGGACTTGAAAGAAAGCCTGTAAGCTGATTTCAAGAATGGTTCCTGTGCCTTATTCCCCAACACAGTCTGAAATGTATTAGTCTCATATCTAGGTAGAAATACTAATTAGCTAAATTGGATCCCAACTCCCCATTAATTCAAGAAGTAAATGAATAGTTTGCAGCATAACTGTATATAATCTTATACTAATAACACCTTCTTGGCAGTTTGGGAGGCTCGGGCACTCCTCATATATTCAGACTGCTACTACTGTTTCCAAGTGTATTTTTCTCATTAATCCTCTGTAAAACAATCTGTTACCTCCTTTGATCTCTAACAACAAAACTTTCCAGTCTTATTCTTTAGCGGACTGTAGAACAGGTCACATAACCCCTTGGTTCATTCCAAATTAGAAGGCACAGTCCCAAAATGTAATAATCTTATAAACCACAGCATTCTAACAAGATCTTTTACAAGGAGATCTACACCCTAACCAAATATGTGCTCAACTCTAGCTTGAAGGAATTGAGAAAAATGGGGTTCAGGACCTCTTCCACAGATCCCCCATTATCTGGAAAAAGCCAAACATCTTAGCCTCCACCATGGTGCTGCCTTTACATTATCTACCTAGTTGCAGGTGCAGAATATCCTATTGGCACAAAACCACTTTCACTTTAAAAAAACACAAATGAGCTACGGATGCTAGAAATCAGAAATGAGAATAGAAATTGCTATAAAAGCTCATTAGATCTGGGAGCATCTGTGGAGAAAAAATCAGATTAATTTTTTGAGTCCAGTGCCCCTTCCTCAGACCCTTACATTGTTATGAGGAAGGGGCACTAACCTGAAACGTTAACTCTGATTTCTCTCCACAGATGCTGCTAGACTTAGCGACCCTTTCCAGCAATTTCCAATTTTGTACCTTCTTAACATTGTTGTGTTGTTTCCAATCACTGAAAATGGTAACAAAAATTAGAGTGATGCAGCTTAAGGCAAATGCTGGATCCATTCATTTTTGACTTGTGAACTTGTGATTTCTCTGAGCCAAGATTGATGCAAATATTTTTTAACAAAAATCACAGATGTTAAGCCCTGCAGAAAATCACAATTATGCATCTGGGAAGTTCAGTGCACGCACAGCTGTGATCCAGAAAATTCTTTAAAGTTCACAAGGTAACGCAATCGGCAGCAGCTGAGCACGCAGGAAGCTCTAAATAAAAACAAACGCAATCTTACTGAAGTTTAGCTGCTCAGATTTTGGCTTGGCCCCAGAGCTATTAAGGCTATTTAGGGTCAAAATTCCTCAAATTAGCTGTGCTGTTGTAAATGTGACAGAGTGCAATACCAAGTCACTACCAGACACCTTGTGAGATCCCAGAGTCTGGATCAATTTAAGGGAGAGGATGGCCCACCAGTGTTTGGAGGCACATCAAAAGCCCTGACCTAAATGAGACCTGGTAAACTGGAATAACGTAATGTCATGTTCAAGGGTCAAAATTTATCCTGTAAAAATACCTCTCTTTTTTGACAAATAATGTCATTTGCTATTCTTCTGCTCCCACTGAAGCTATTGAGGTTCCTTTGAAGATAATCAATATCCTTCAGGATCAGGTGTCTTTGCTTGGAAATCCTGCAGGAACCTTCCAACAGGTCTTTCAGCAACTGACAAGGCCTTACCAGCTATTATAACAACCAATGAGATGGTTGAAGATGTCGGGGTGGAATTGTCTATGATCATCAAGGAAACAACCTTAAACTTCCTTGTCTTTACATTGGAGGTGTATTAAGTGTACCCAGGCAACTTCCCACCAGGATTTTAAAGGGGATGGAAATGTCAGGTTCCACCATATACTCTTCACCTACTGCAAGCACAAGTCTTCCTTTCCATTCTTCACCACAAGATGACTTCCAGATCGTACATTGCCATTCTGATATGTTGAATGTTCCATTTGAGTTATTTTGCTGTAGGAGATTTGTTTCCACTCAAAGTGAAGAGGATTCTTTGATGTTTCTTTGCAAACTGGGGCACACTGATAAGGCAGCATTACAGAGCCATTCATGTGGCACTCCCAAAATTCCAAATGGCTAATTAACCTTCCACTTGATAAGGACTTTGTCTGGAGTTTTAGCAGACGTGTACTGCTCAGATCTCTTTGTGATTCTCATCTCTTCCTTTCACTCTTTACAGGTTGAGACTGAGTTCCAACAAAATCAGATATTTTGCAAATACAACTCTCAGTCACATGCCAAACCTCCAGGATCTCCACTTGGACAACAATAGATTGTTTGCCATTCCTCCAGGCCTGTCACAGCACAAAAACATCATGGTAAGGTTTGGGTTGGGTTAGGAGAGGAAGGGGGTATTTTTAGAACATTGAGACCAAATCATAGGCATTCACATATGTGTCAGTGTGGAATGTGAGGTCTTTATTTATTGCCAAAGCTGTCTGCCTACTGAAGAACAAAATGAGTAAATGAAACCGGAGAATTCCTTTGAAACGTAAAATAAATTTATCAAGTTCTCAGAGACAAAGTTCTTGACTGAGATAATCCATTCAGACATTCCTGTTTGCTCCTGAGATTCAGTTTAAATGAGGTAAAGTGCTTACAGTGACTCTTCCAATCTTGGAATCTTAGTAGGGCGGGAAATATCTGGTACTTACATTGGACAACCCATAGGATGATCACGCACGTTAGCTTTTTAAGAGAACATTTCATCAAACTATATACAAAGAAGACTATTTGACCCATCATGAGTCAGCACTTCAATTAGTTTGACTCCTTTGCTCTTTCTCCCTGACCTTGCAAATATTTTGACCTTTCTTTTCTTTTCTAATTTATTTCCTATTTCTTTCTTACTTTTGATTTTGAGAATTACTTTTAAATCTGTTTTCATTGCTCTTTCAGGCTATCCATTCCTGAATAAAACAACCCACTGCATAAAGAATTCTCTCCTTTTCCCATAGTTTTAATAATTATCTAAAATCTGTCTCTTCCATTACTGACCCAGCCAATGGAGCAGTTTTTCTGTATTTAACAGTCGAAGCCTTCCACATCTTTGGACAATTCTGTTAATTCTCTCCTTAAGTATGTCCGAGTCAGACCGCGAAGTAACACATTAATGAGCAGAATCTTCTGTGCCCAAAGAGCTATTAGAATTATGCAGAGGTTTAATTGGGTGAAAAGCAATATTTCAGTTTACTGACTCCAGGTTAATGTTTTGCTTTTGGTTTTTGGAATCTGCCAGGCAAGTCAGTATTCTCGATGCTTGGTTAACTTTTTTGTAGTCATTAGTATTCCACAAATACTCAGCACCACCTCAACCCTGCTAGTATTATGCTACAGTGTGTTTTAAAAAATTCTCAAGGTCAGGTTCGTAGGAGAGTAGTCTGACACAGAACAAACGACCAAGAGGCGAGTCTGCTAGAATATGAGCATTTTATTCCCCGCAGCGTCGCCACAACCAGGTCTCATACTTACAACGGGTCTGGCTTATACTCACTCTACATGTTACCGGAACTGGGAGCCGTCAGTTCTCGTAGAGCGGTTGCCAACAACCCACGCTCGGCGGTTAAACGTAACCCCGGAGCAGACTCACCGAACTGGAGACTTTTCCAGCTGATATACTCTTTTCCAGATATAAACATTCATGTGAACAGCAGAGCAAGGCTAAAAAACACATTCCATTCTGGTTACATACAGATAAGAAGATTCACACGGGGAGGTGTGTAATAAGACTAAGCAACACCTCCATTCCGGTTAGATTCACACATGTATTGGGACACAATTTTAACCCTTTCACCACATTCCACTGCTTGGCCCAATACATGTGTTACATTATGATTCACACATGTATTGGGACATAATTTTACACCACACAGTGGAAGCTTAATCCTTCTGCAATTTGTTTTCTTCATAAGCAAGCCATTTCTTAGCACAAAAGCTTTCAGCAAAAGGGATGAGACCTCCCTATGTCAACTTTCTCATGAGAAGTCTCAGTCTTATGCATGCTTCCCCTTAAGGTGACAATAGCCCCCTCTGTCATATTTCCACATTGTTCCTTGGTTGAGCTCACAGAAAAATATTGCCTCCACCATTGGTTCACAGCTAGTTAAAAGATTCAACTGGTAAGTTCATAATCCAATGTGGAATTGAATTAAACAGACCTGAGTTCTGGTCGCCCTTTTATAGGAAAGATACAGAGGCTTTGGAGAGGATGCAAAGAAGGTTTACCAGGATGCTGCTTGGACTGGCGGGCTTGCCTTACGAAGAAAGGTTGACTACACTCTGACTTTTCTCTCTGGAGAGATGGAGGAAGATAGGTGACCTGATCGAGGTTTGCAAAGTAATGAGAGGCATGGATAGAGTCGATAGCCAGAGACTTTTCCCCAGGGCAGGATTGACTGCCACGAGGGGTTATAGTTTTAAGGTGTTACGAGGAAGGTATAGAGGAGATGTCAGAGGTAGGTTCTTTATGCTGAGAGTTGTGAATGCATGGAAAGCATTGCCAGCGGTCGTGGTGGAAGCAGAGTCATTAGGGACATTTAAGCGACTGCTGGACATGCACATAGACAGCAGTGAATTGAGGAGCGCGTAGATTAGGTTATTTTATTTTAGGTTACGATTAATACTCGGCACAACATCGTGAGCTGAAGGGCCTGTTCTATGCTGTACTTTTCTATGTTCTATGAGTAATCCTTGCTATGCCCTGATAGACCATTGGAGTAGGTGGGACTTGAACCTGGGGCCTTCTGGTTCATGGGGGGATCAGTGCAACACAAGAGTCCCTTGGGTGCTGCTTGATTGTTAAACTCAGCTGGAGTAATGGTGTGTTTGATCTAATCTGGTGTGGATTAAAGAAGGAGGCAAATCAGCCCAAGTTCCATCCTTTGATTGTTATCCACTGATTTCAACTACAAAACTTCTCAATGATGAATGCCTGCAACAATTATCCAGGTTTAAGGATGAGGAATGACTACTTAAAGCACAATACAAGATGCAGAGACTGTGGAAACATTTCCCAGCTTTCTGGCAATGATGGAAAAATATGAAGGAGTTGCTTTTGAATGTAATGCCTCAATAGAAGATTGATGAGTTCAGGAAAAGATGGAAAAGCAAGAATTTGAAAGTTACTAGTGACTTGTTTATTGTTCTTGTCTCACTTTTGGACTACGTGGCAAGAAACATCAATTGAAACTAAAATCTCAGTTTAATACTGAAAACCAGGACACTTTCCCCTGTGTACAGTAATGTGAAGAGAAAAATGGAAAGGGATCATTGAGGTCTTTGAGCTTGTTCTGCTATTCAAGAATTTCATGATTGATCTGCACCTTAACTCCCTTTACTCTCATGGTTCAATGACTCTTGATACACTTATTCAAGCAAAGCCTAGTGACCTCCATCTAAAATAAAATCAACATCCTTGGGGTTACCAATGACTCGAAACTCAACTGGGCATCTCATATAAATGCAATGGCTACAAAATCAAGACAGAGGCTAGGAATCCTGCAGCAAGTAACTCACCTCCTGACTCCCCACATCCTATCCATCATCCACAAGGCACAAGTCAGGAGTGTGATGGAATACTCCCCACTTGCCTGGATGGGTGCAGCTCCAATTACACCCAAGGAGCTTGGCACCATCCATGTCAAAGTAGCCCATTTGTTTGGCACCACATCGACAAACATCTACTCCCTTACCATGGACACCCAGTAGCAGCAGTGTGTACTATCTATAAGACAAACTGAAGAAATTCACTAAAGATTCTCAGAGAACACCTTCCAAACCCACAAACACTTTCATCTAGGACAAGGGTAGCCGATGCACAGGAACATCACCAACTCCAAGTTTTCCTCCAAGCCTGTCATCACCCTGACTTGGAAATATATTGGTGTTCCTTCACTGTCACTGGCTCAAAATCCTGGAATTCCCTCCCTAACAGTATTGTGGGTCAACCCACAGTAGGTGGACTGTAGCCATTCAAGAAGGCAGCTCACCACCACCATCTGAAGGGCAACAAGAGATGGGCCATGAATGTAGGTCGGCCAGCGATGACCACATCCTGCATACAATTTTTATAAAAGTGAATATGCATCCCAGCTGTCTGGGGCGAGAGTTTCTTTTTATCATCACTTTTGCTACTAGGTTCGCTTCACAAATAGCTGGCTCCGAATTTTCAGATTATTCTCTTGTTTATCAGTCTTGGGCCAGAAGTATTGAGACAGAAGGATTCCTGGCTCTATGAGCCTAACTTTTACAAATGGCTATTCATGCTGCTGTTTTTGGTGTGAGGTTTGGGCTGGATTGGAAGCCAGTCGGCCAGACTGCCAGCCTGAAGGAGTTGAGGAGTTTGTTGGGTTCCTCAGAGAAGTGGGCAAAATATCTGCATTGGGGCTTCAATTCTGTGTCTGAAGATTAGGAAAATTATATAGAAAACATTCCTCCCACCCTTATCCCTCAACCTCCCTCACTCCCAAACACACCACACATTCCATCCAATGCTAATCCATAGTACCTAATGTCCTGTACACACCATTCATGGTACCTCATACTTTTTATTCCACAATCTGGCCCTTTGCCCATATGCATAACCCTTGATCCTTCAATTCTCCATGCAAACTTAGAGCCTACTTCAAGCCGCCATGTCTTCCCTCTTCACCTACCAAACCAATGTACACAGGAGACAATAATGAAGTTATCTTAAAGTTCTATATTGATATTCTATGAAGAAAACCACTCTTGTATATCAAAACACATTTTAACAGCTCTTGTCAGGTTTGGCACTTCTTAACAGGTCTTTTACAGGCTTGACAGTCCCAAGGAGCTGATGCAGCTTTTACACACAATCCTCTCAACAGTTAACACTCACAAAGGTTATCTGAACCCCCAGCAAAAGATATCTGAACCTCCCTCCCAAAAGGAGAGCTGACCCACCCCCAAAGCATCCTCTGCCCTGTGACCATATTAACAGGATAACTAACCTGGTGACCCGTGACCAGCAGAGTTCCACGGGGATCAATGCTGAGACCACAACTATACTATGATATATATTAATGACTTGGAGGAAGGAAGTGAATGTACTGTAGTCAAATTTGCAGACTACACAATAATAGGTAGAACAAGAGATAGTGAGAATAATACAGACATTTTATAGAGAAATAGTGTTGGGTGAAATAGGTGGGCAAAAAGTTGGCAAATGGAGTGTAATATGGAAAAATGTGAAGTTATTCACTTTGAAAAGGAGAACGAAGAGGATTATTATTTAATTGGAGAGAAACTGCAGAAAGCTGCAACAACAAGGGACTTGTGGATTTTTGTGCATAAAACACAGAAAGCTAGCACACAGGTGCAGCAAGTAATCGGAAAGGCTAGTGGAAAATCGACACTTATTTCAAGGGGATTGGAATGTGAGAGTAGTAAAGTCTTATTGCAACTGTACAAGGTGCTGACAAGACCACGCTTGGAGTACAGTGCGCAGTTTTGCTCCCTTTATTGAAGGAAAGATATCATTTCATTGGAGGCAGTTCAGAGAAGGTTCATTAGGATGATCCCCAGTATAGAAATGTTGTCTTATGATCAAAGACAAAACAGGTTTGGTGTCTATTCACTGGAGTTTAGAAGAATGAATGATAATTTCATTGAAACTTATAGAATTCTTGACAGGGTAAATGCTGAGAGGATGTTTTTCTTCACTGGAGAGTTTAGGATCACAAGACATCATCTAAAAAAAAATGGCACCAATTTAAGACTGAGTTGAGAATGAATTTCTTCTCTCAGAGAATTGAATCTTTGGAACTCCTTCCGGTGGAACAGACTTCTTGCATTATATGTAATGCTGAGAGAGATAGGTTCTTGATCTGTAGGGGAATCAAGGGTTATGGGGAAATGACAGGAAAGTGGACATAAGGGAAGTTGGATAAAAACTGAAAGAACTGCGGATGATGTAAATCAGAAACAAAAACAGAAGTTTCTGGAAAAGCTCAGCAGGTCTGGCAGCATCTGTGAAGAGAAATCAGAGTTAACTATTTGAGTCTGATGACCCTTCCTGAGAACTGTTCTAAGAAAGGGTCACCGGACCCAAAATATTAATTTTGATTTCTCTCCACAGATGCTGCCAGACCTGCTGAGCTTTTCCAGCAACTTCTGCTTTTGTGCGTGAGGAATGTTGGATGCTATTGATCATTGGATTAGACTGGAGGATCTGAATGGCCTACTCCTGTTCTTATTTCTATTGGTGTTATGGTCTTATCTCTGCTCAAAAGAAATGCATTGAGATCAGATCTGCTATGAGGTGGTCTGCTCTACACATTCCAGGTTCCATGTAACAGGGTTACCAAAATGGCAAGTAAGTGGAGATGGCTGACCGGTGAAGTAGCCAGCTCCTCTGGGAACAACAGGGCTATAAACCTGAGCTGACTCCATTCCCGACTTCACTGCAATCCCAAGTGACCAAGGATTTCACAGATGTTCTGTCCAGTCAGACAGGCTTTCCACCTGCCAAAAATATTGGCCACTTGACTTCCTGAATTGTGTTCTGAAATTTCCATACCTTACCTCTTAAATGCTTCCATCATTGTCAGGAGTTCAATTCGATCACCCCCAAATTTTTGAAATTCAACCAAATGCCAATCAAATTTAAATAAGCTCCCCTCAAAATTTAACTCTGGTTTCAATTTGATAAATCTGTCCTGGTAACACTTCTAAACCCCCCAAGATTAATAGTGTAGCTTTTCCATTCAATGTCCAAAATGAACACTGTGATCCAGACAGAGTCGAACCAAACTACCTCCAAGCGAATTCGCAGTTTGTTGCATTTATAAGATTATATTACAATCTTCCAAGTTTGAGGTAATCCGAGGCATGTTTTTGTCCTGGGATTCTACTTCCCTTGCATTTCTTCCAGAATGAGTCAGCTGATGGAGGAGTTGAGAGAAGTATCAACGCCCTACCTCATTTTAGACCTTTCTGCTTTGTTGAAAAATCTGAACTCTGTCCGTGCTTTTCATTCTTCACCACTTGTAAAAGACCACTTGTTCAAATTTTACAGGTTCCTGAACACAATAGATCATCATTATTTTTCTCTCATGGAAATCATACTTCTGTATGAATTCTTACATTATAGATGTAACATTTTAAAGCAAACATCCCAGACTATAAACTGGCTGTAATTAATGAATGAATGATAACGCTTACATTATGGAACCATTGAATATTTCAAGCTGTATTTGTTGCTGAGCCAGCAGGCTGTTGTTTCAGCCACTCAGACTGAGGACGTTGTTTGTGAATACTTGATTGAACTAAGAATGAAGAAAACCAATCAATCAATTTTCATTCACTTACCGAAAGAGATCTCAACAGCCTTCCATCGTTTCATTCAACTTTGTCTTGAAATATTCTTGGCTCCACTGCTCTGTCTAGAAGTTTATTCCACACATTAATCATCTTTATTTGAGTGGAAATATTTTTTGAATCATCCTGAAGCCATCGTTTTCAGTTAAAACTATGATTTTAACTATCTTACTATCTTAGATAAAGTAGTATTTTGGGTTAGTGTTTTCTATATTTTTAAGGAATTTTTAAATACTTTCACAGGACTTGGGCCTCACTAACAATTATCACCATCCCTATTTGCCTTTGATCTGAATTATTTGCTCGACTATCTTAGAGGGCATTAAGACTTAACCACATTGTTGTGGGTCTGGAGTCACATGTATGCCAGACCAGATGAAGATAGCAGATCTCCTTTCCTAAAGGATTAGATTACTTACAGTGTGGAAACAGGCCATTCGGCCCAACAAGTCCACACCAACCCGCCGAAGCGCAACCCACCCAGACCCATTCCCCTATATTTACCCCTTCACCTAACACTACGAGCAATTTAGCATGGCCAATTCACCTAAGCTGCACATTTTTGGACTGTGGGAGGAAACCAGTGCACCAGGAGGAAACACATGCAGACACGGGGAGAATGTGCAAACTCCACACAGAGGGTTGCCTGAGGTGGGAATTGAATCCAGGTCTCTAGCGCTATGAGGTAGTAGTGCTAACCACTGTGCCACCGTGCCACCCACGGATGTTAGTGAATCAGATGGGTGGTTATGACAATTGGCAATGACAATATGGTCATCACTTGACCAATGTTTAGTTCCGGAATTTGCTGAATTTAAACTTCACCACCTGCTGTGGTGGAATTTAAACCCATGTCCAACTCTAGTGACATGACTGATATGCCACTGCCTCCCCTGAAAATTGTTTCTCAGCTACTTTCTTTCCAAGTTGCAAAACCCAAGTTCTTCCAGCTTCACCTTGTAACTCAGGTTCCTGACTCTAGAGATATCCTTTGTAGCATTGCCTTCAGTTCTTAGATGTGAGCGAGTTTTGAGAAGATTCTTAGCTGTCTCTTGTGATCTCTGGCAATTAGAATTGAATGTGTTATTCATGATTGGGTCTGACTAGGGAACTGGGAAGTGTTAAAATTATAAACTTTATAAGATTACTATGTTTTGGAGCTGTAGATTTAGATTTAGGATGTGATGTTGGGGAGGTGGGGGAGGGGAGGGGGGAATATGAGACTTGTTCTGACACAGCCTGACTGTATGCCCAGTCAAACAACCAAAAGGAAGACTTTGGTTGTTTCATTGAGATGAAGATCTAAGATAGTCACACTTGGAAACAATGAAAGCAGTTTCTAAGTTTGTAATTGGTAAGACCCTGAGTCTTCCGAAGTCTCAGCAAAGTGTTGCAGTTTAAGGTTATAGATAGTTGTGCTGGAAATTGCCCCTTTATTTGTAAAATGAAAAAGGGTTGGTGTCATAAATAGCTAATCAGCACTTCTACATAGATACTACATTAAAATACTTGATGTTGCCATGGAAAGAGAGCAGAGGTAACTGTTTTGAGGTCAGGTTGCAGGCTTCCCACAAAGCCCTGTACATCATAGGCACACAGAAGTTCTGTAGTTAGCAGACAGAAAAACACTGCCTTGACTTTGTGATTTACCCTAACCAGGGGGACAGAGTCTCTAGTTGAAGAGCCACATCCTGTGGTCATTTAGGGATTCTGGGTAATGGTCTGGTATCATTGGAAAAAACCTTACTGCGACTGATAGATTTAAGAAACTTTCCAAAAACCAAGGGAAATGCCTATATGGCCACTCAAAGTTATTTCTTGACAAGAGGTGAATGTATGAGAGGCTAGGACCAACTGTGAACTGTTTGCAGCAGAAACCTTAATTTTGTGGAGAATGTAATGTGTCATAAGTACAAATGTAGAGTAGCCCTCACTGTAATCTAAGGTATTGGTTGCTTATAAGCCAAACAGTGTTTAATCAATCATTATTTTTACTTGTTTGTTCCAGTATTTTTTTAAAACATGAAATCCTGTATCATTCTTTCAGCTAATAACTGAAAATTTAAAAGTTACTGAACTCTATGCAGATCACAACAATACTTCAATCACAGTCAAAATAGTTGCTTATAAATCAGAGGAGATTATGTTGTTCAGGGTATTGTCAAATGAGACTCAATCATTGCACTATTCTACTGAGTCAGAATATTGTCAGTTCTCATTCTAGAGATTTAAAGGCAAAAATATATAGTGCAGTCTAAAGAAAGAGTTGCATTGTTGAAGTCATTCAAATAAGATATTAACTTAAGGCTCTGTCTGCTCTCTCAAGTGGATGTACAAATTCTAGAATCACAGAATTATTCAGCCTTGAAGGAGCCCATCCAGCCATTGTATCAAAGCTGACTATCTGAATGAGAAATGTACCAAATGTAATTTCCAATCTTCTTCTTGTAACCCTGAACACTCTTCCCATTCGGATAATAATGCAAGTCTCTCTTGAGAGCCCCAATAGTTTCCATGGAAGTATTTCGAAAACAGGCAGGAGTTATCTTTCTTGCCTCGTTAATATTTATCCCTCAACCAACATCAATGAAACAGATGATCTGGACATCATTTAATGTTTGTTGGAGCTTAAAGTGGTCATATTGGCTACCTCGTTTCCTAAATGTAGAACATCTAGCTGCAAAAGCACGTTGGCTTGTCCTGAGATCATGAATTTTTTTTATGCTTGCTAAGTTTGTAATTTACTGCTCTACATTGGTTGCATATGTTTTATATCAGGTCTGCTAAAGCACTTGGCCTCTTTCAGTTTCATTCTTAGTTATTTCAGCACAATTTGTGACATATGCACAAATTTCTTTATCAATGTGCACCAAGTTATGGCTGAATGGCTTTACCCTGGGTCGATACAGTGAAAATATTATTTAGTTTCTAAATATTGACAAATATGGAAAAGTAGAGAGGGTGAATGTTCCCATTGGCAGAAGGATAGGGTGAATGGCAAACAACCAAGAGGTGACGGAAGGAAATGATTCTCTACACTATAGGTCTCAGGCTCTGGAGTATCCTGAGAGCCCTGAAAGTGTGGTGGAAGCAGATCCAATCATGGCTTTCAAAAGGAAATTGGGTAATCATTAAAAGGGAAATGAAATTTAGGGCCAAGGGGAAAAGGCAGGCGAGTGGCACTAGGTGAATTGCTGTTGCACAGTTACAAGGGGAAGAATCCTACAGGCTCCTGATTGCTGAGAACAGTAACATGTAATGTGCCAAATGATCATGAGGGATCCATTGACAACATTCATAATGTTGTGAACAATATTATATGTTGCTAATGCTGCATTTAACTAAGTTCCAAGTGTCGAGGGGAGATTCTTGCTGGGCAGTACTGATCTACCCTGTCAGGAGAATTATTTATTGTTACCAGCCTTCATTAATACATAACTCTTTATTGCCCCACTGCTCCAAGCAAACTGACATGGAAGTCAAAATGGCTGTATGGTGGCATCAGCTCACTGCTTAATACAAAGATTTCCATGTTACACAGCAACCACCAGCATCTCAGGGCACGCGCCATGGGCACTAGCCATTTGCACTTCACATGCATGAACTTTGTGTCAGTGTTTAGGATAGTTGCCAATGCACTGAGGTGCATTGGCAACTATCATTGTAAGGCTGCAGCAAGGACATTGTACGGTCAGGAACATGCACCCAGTTCATGGACTGGATCAGGCTGAATCTCCAGGCTCTTTATTTGTTCCCTTAGTGTTTACTCACGTTGAGTATCCCTGCCTTGCCTTGCCTTGGCTCACCTTTTCGAGCCTTGTCCCTCAGTTTGAGATACCAGGCTCACAGCACTGCTGCGTCACTCTTCCATTCAGTGCAGCCACAAAACTTGAGCAGCTTTTCATGGTTGACAGCAGTCCTCAGTCAAGTCAAGTGAGCTAGCGTTCAAGCAAAGGGACCCGGCACAATGAGTCATGTGCAGCCTCCAATACCAGTCCAGGGGCTTGGACATGGTCAGTCAGCCTCCCCAGCTACTCAGACTCAGGATTCTTTTGTCATAAAGGATGAAGAGCCAAATGTCTGGCAGCTCATCTTAACGTTACTTTCCTCACAGAATGAGAAAGAGACAGGTATTAAAGGGCATGAAAGTGGCTGGCACAGTCATTACATTTGATGTAGTTAGGGAGGTGTCCTGAGTAATTGAGTAAGCAGATTTAGTGGTATCAGGGGTTGGAGTGAGTGAGGATATGTGAGGGAAAGTATTGCACAAAGTGATGAGAGTGGTAGAACAGGAGCCTTGATGGAACGTGAGTACAGTAGCAGAGATAGAGTGAGAGTGAGATATCAGAGAGGGGATGGTAGCACTTCTGCTGGTAGTGTGGAGATGGACTTTGATCTAGTTGCCACATTGCTCCATCAGTTGAGACAACACTGATCCAGGTGGATCAAACTAGGGCTAGTCTGGCATTATGGCCCTCACTGCTGGCGCAGCGGGAAGACGATGCCCTGCCTGTGCATCACCCCATCGGCCAGGAGTTCTAGGTCCCTGCCGTCAGAGCAGGGCTCGAACTTCTACTGCCTGCCACGTCTGGCACAAATCAGGAAATGCACAGGCCAGCTCTTGACTAACAGTGCTTGTCTGGGTGCACAAAGGCCTTTTAAAGATGGTACAGGTGCAATACCCATCAATTCCAGGATGGCCCAGTAATAGCATGTTGTTCTGGGGATGGAATGGAACTAACATCGGGCAAGAGATGTGTCATATGGGTGGGCTAGATCGTTAACAAGGCAAAGTTGGTAAGATGGAGCAAGAAACCTAATTGGGTCTTGTGTAGCAAAATCCTCCATGAAACTTGATAGATGATAAGATTAAGCCCAGTGCCTCTATATTGTATACATTCTGTGATCCTGTGATCCCATTCTACAATCCCCGATTAATGTGATTAAATTGAATTCAATTTTATTTTCACTTTTCATTGGAAGTAATTGTTGTATTCAGTATTCATTGGGTTTTATTTTATTTATGATTCCAATTACAGGCCCTTTATCTCAATGACAACCAGATAGCTCATATAAAAGGCGGTGACTTTTGTCCCAAGGTGGATGATCCAATGAAGAGTCCATACAGTCGGATCAGCCTGTATGGAAATCCTATTCCATATTGGGAAATTGAGCCTGGAGTCTTCCGCTGTGCTTTGGACTGGATGTTTATCCAACTCGATCGACCCAACTAAAGCTTTGATCTGAATATAATGCAATTGACTGAAACTTGTGCCAGAAACTAAACTCCAGGCCTCTTACTACCATTTGTACAGTTGACTTCCTTAAACAAATTGCTGAATAGTGAATATGAAAATTTTAAAAAGCAGCATTTCTTTTTACACTCATTACATTCACTCCATGAATAGGTTAAGTGGTTATTTTTCAACTTTTTAAATATGTTTGCCATTTCAAGAGTCAATATTTTACATAGGCATGTTCTGCATCATGTACTGCAATATGCACAAATAACATGCATTCATAAAAAACAGCAAGCTTTTCATTGCAGTTTGCGTAATAAAAATGTTACAGAATTTTCAGATTAATATTTTTGTTTTTTTTATGATAACCAGCCCTTTTTATTGTATCAGAAATCATGCATTTACTTCAGCTAACTGCATTTTTTTTTCAGCCATCAACAACACACCAGACTTTGAGTTTCTCTGGAGGTAGGGTCTGCATGAAGATGAATGTGCAATAAAGCATTGCGACAATGTAATTGCTAAGCCAATGATAATACACATGGTAATGCATGCTCCAAAACAAAAAAACTGTAAGTGCCAAACTTTTGAATAAAATCAGATGAATTTACACAGTATCTTGGCACCAGTGAATGAAAGGTATTGTTTAAATAGCCAATATGGTGAAAACAAGGAATTATTTCTTCACATTTGGAAGCACTGCAATAAAATGCACTTAAAGACAATCTGCTGACTCCATTTGAGCTGAGCTGGCTCAATTCTTCAAAACCAAAATGTGCAGAACAGGGAAATGATCAGATTCCACGTGAATACAGTCCCAGATTATGGATAGATACACATAAGTAGGTGTTTAAAATGAATTGTTCTGTTGAGTGTGTTCCATAGACTATAAAAACAAAGAAGGAAGCTAGTCAGCTTATGCTCTATGCGTTCTAGATCATTGAAAGAGCAATGCAACTAATCCCTTTTTCCAACTAATCCCATATGAAACCTGTAGAATACATAAATCCAACTTGTTCAGCCTTTTATTTTGGAAACAAATAGAATTAGACATCAGCAGTTTGTGCCATCAAGCTCAAAATAATAAGGGAAAATTGAAATATTATGTATTGGATCGTTTTGATCCAAATATAAAGTGTTCTTGTAACTATATAGAACACAGCACAATATTTGAACTTTACAGTCTCTGCATTACATTGAAAATTTAAATTTTATCTTTTCAGTTGATTCAATAAGTAATTTGTTGAGTTATATACATCAGGAAAGATCTGAGTTTGTTTCTGGGTCTGTGCTGTCTTAAAGAGGCATAAACGATTCTATAAAGGTCCAATTGACCATTGTAAATTCATAGAAAAGTAATATAAATTGTAGAGTCAGGTGAAATTCTCTTTCATAACTTCAATTTATAACTTCAAATACCAGAAAGAAGAATGGGCAGAGAATTATCTCTGAGTTAGATTCCCTAACCATATCTTCTTCATCACAATACCATCCCTGCAAATTTTTAAACAGGAAGACAGATTTACAACAGCTCCAGGGGATTTATATAAATCTTATCATGCCACTCAGAAACATCTCAAGGCACATTGCGTGCAAAGAGATACTTTTGAAATGCAGCAACTGTTATGCAGGATGCAGTAAAAACTCTGTGATAATTCCACCTGATGGCAATACTGGACAAGTCAGATCTCAAAATGAAATCTGGCTCGCTCAGCCATTATATTTAATTTTTATAGTCAGTTAATATGATGAGTCATTGAAACATATTCAGTCTGCAGATGCTGTTTAACAGCAGAATAGATATTTGTTACACAAAAGAAGTAAAGAAAAAATGCTTACATTTAGATTGAAGACAGTTAAAAAATGTCTTAACACAAAATGATTTCAAAATCATTTTCTGAAACTATCCATTACAAAGACTGAATGCAAGAAAATATTACCAATAGTTCAGATTTGTAAATCTTTATTGAACTGAATTTCTGCAGTCTTGTTTCCTAAGACTGTGGCAACAGTTTTATAATTACTTTCTGAGGCATGAACCTCTCACAGTTTTGATGACAGAAACCTTTACAGTTCTAATTGCATGAAGAATTATCTTCAAGCTCTCTGGGTTTGGAAAGTCCATTGAATAGTAACTTCTTTGCCTCAGGTGACCTACTCCCCTGAATTGAATTAAAAAAAAACTTCTAACTCATGCGAGGAGAAAAACTGTTCTCTTCTGAACTAAACTCTGAGTTATAGGGTCAGAAAGATGTATAGCATGGAAACAAACCCTTCGGTCCAACTCGTCTATGCTGACCAGATATCTTAAATTAGTCTTGTCCCATTTGCCAACATTTGGCCCATATCCCTCTAAACTCTGATACCTTCCTATTTATGTACTCAATCAGATGCCTTCGTCCGAACTAAGAACTTGACCATTATGTTCTGAATTCAAAGTTGAGCTAATGGTGTCAATATGCTTACTCTATCTATTATAAGCTTAACAGTATAAACAATTTATCCATTAGCACTCCAGAGGTTCTCCTATGCATTTCACTGCAGTGCTATAACTTCTTAGAAATGATGCATTTAGGTCACTGTCCATATTATTTTTTGACTTTTAAAAAAATGCCTTCACAGAACTGACCAAAATTCAGCTGCCTCTGTTTTAAATATGAGTCTCAAAATGTTAGTAATATGTTATACACATTTATCACAAAACAGTCAGCTAGAAGAAGTGTCAAAACAGCAGAGTTAGAAAATTCACTCCCAGGTGATAAATAGAGGCTGAATCTTCACTTTTGGATAGCATTATATTCTCACAGTAGAATACTAATCTTTAAATTATCACAATCCGTGATATCCAGGTTGGACTATAACCTAAACATTTTAGTGTTTGATTAAAGTCAGAAATAAAACTTTACCATTTTGTATTACATTGGTCCCAAATCTTTTTCAGAATCTGGAAATGGACATAGGACTATCCCACATCTAGAACATAGAACATTACAGTGCAGTACAGGCCTTTCAGCCCTCAATGTTGTGCCAACCTGTGAAACCAATCTGAAGCCAATCTAACCAATATTATTCCATTCTCATCCATATGCCTATCCAATGACCATTTAAATGCCCTTAAAGTTGGCAAGTCTAATACTGTTGCAGACAGTGCTTTCCATGCCCCTACTACTCTCTGAGTAAAGAAACTACCTCTGACATCTGACCTATATCTATCACCCCTCAATTTAAAGCTGTGTTCCCTCATGCTAGCCATCACCATCTGAAGAAAAAGACTCTCACTGTCCAATCTATCTAACTCTCTGGTTATCTTCTTTGTCTCAATTAAATCGCCTCTCAATCTTCTTCTCTCTAACGAAAACAGCCTCAAGTTCCTCAGCCTCTTCTTGTTAGACATTCCTTCCATACCAGGCAACACCCTAGTAAATCTTCTCTGAACCCTTTCCAAAGCTTCCACATCCATCCTTTAATGTGGTGATCAGTACTGTGTACAATACTGCAAATGTGGCCGCACCAGAGTTTTCTACAGATCCAGCATGATCTCAAGATTCCAAAACTCAATCCCTCTACCAATAAAAGCTAACACACTGTATGCCTCCTTAACAACCCTATCAACCTGGGTGGCAACCTTCAAGGATCTATGTACCTGGACACTGAGATCTCTCTGCTCATCTACACTATCAAGAATCTTTCCATTAGCTCAGTACTCTGCATTCCTGTTACTCCTTCCGGGTTTTTTTTTAACGACCCGGGTTCAATTCCCGCCTCAGGCGACTGACTGTGTGGAGTTTGCACGTTCTCCTCGTGTCTGCGTGGGTTTCCTCCGGGTGCTCCGGTTTCCTCCCACAGTCCAAAGATGTGCAGGCCAGGTGAATTGGCCATGCTAAATTGTCCATAGTGTTAGGTAAGGGGTAAATGTAGGGGTATGGGTGTGTTGCGCTTCGGCGGGTCGGTGTGGACTTGTTGGGCCGAAGGGCCTGTTTCCACACTGTAAGTAATCTAATCTAATCTAATGTAATCTAATCTAAAAAAAAACTTTCTGAATTAAACTCCATTTGCCACTTCTCAGCCCAGCTCTGCAGCTTACCTATGTCTCTCTGTAACCTATAACATTCTTCATCATTATCCACAAATCTACCGGCCTTAGTGTCATCTGCAAATTTAATAACCAATCCTTCTATGCCCTCGTCCAGGTCACTTATATAAATGACTAACAGTGGACCCAAAACTGATCCTTGTGGTAGTCTACTACAAACCGAAATCCAGGATGAATATTTCCCACCACCCTCTGTCTTCTTTCAGCTAGCCAATTTCTGATCCAAACCACTAAATTGCCCTCAATCCCATGCCTCCGCATTTTGTGCAATAGACTACCGTGGGGAACCTTATCAAATGCCTTATTGAAATCCATATATACCACATCAATTGCTTTACCCTTATTCACCTGTTTGGTCACCTTCTCAAAGAACTCAATAAGGTTTGTGAGGCATGACCTACCCTTCACAAAATTGTGTTGATTAACCCTAATCAACTTATTCCTTTCTAGATGATTATAAATCCTATCTCTTATAACCCTTTCCAACACTTTACCCAAAACCGCAGTAAGGCTCTATAATTTCCAGGATTGTCTCTAATCCCCTTCTTGAACAAGGGAACAATGTTTGCTATTGCCCAGTCTTCAGGCCCTATTCCTGTAGACAATTATTTCATAAAGATCAAAGCCAAAGGCTCTGAAATCTCCTCCCTGGCTTCCCAGAGAATCCTAGAATACATGCCATCTGGCCCAGGGGCCTTTCTATTTTTACACTTTCCTTATGCACCTCAGTCCCATCTAGTCTAGTAGACAGTATCTCAGCTTTCTCCTCGACCACATTGTCTTTTTCTAGTGTGAATACTGACAAAAGGTATTCATTTAGTGCTTCCCTTATCTCCTCTGACTCCATGTACAACTTCCACTACTATGCTTGATTGGCCCTAATCTTATTCTAGTCATTCATTTATTTTTGATATAGTTATAGAAAGCCTTAGGGTTTTCCTTGATCCTATCCACCAATGACTTCTCATGTCCCCTCCTGCTCTTCTTAGTTCTCTCTTTAGGTGTTTCCTGGTTAACTTGTAAACCTCACGTGCCCTAACTGAGCCATGACATCTCATCCTAACATAAGCCTTCTTCTTCCTCTTGAAGAGAGATTCGACTTCCTTAGTAAACCATGGCTCCCATGCTCGACAACTTCCTCCCTGCCTGACAGATACATACTTACTAAGGATCCACAATAGCTGGTCCTTGAATAAGCTCAACATTTCAATTGTGCCCAGCCCCTGCAGTTTCCTTCCCCATTCTATGCATTCTAAATCTTTCCTAATCACATTTTAATTGCCTTTCCCCCAGCTATCTTGACCCATGGCATATACCTATCCCTTTCCATCACTAAAGTAAATATAACTGAATTGTGGTCACTATCATCAAAGTGCTCATGTACCTCCAAGTCTAACACCGGGCCGGGTTCATTACCCAGTACCAAATCTAATGTGTCCTTGCCCCTTGGTGACCTGTCTACATACTGTGTCAGGAAACCTTCCTGCACACATTGGACAAAATCTGACCCATCTAAAGTACTTGAACTATAGTATTCCCAGTTAATATTTGGAAAGTTAAAGTCCCTCATAACAACTACCCTGTCACTCTTGCTCCTATCAAGGATCATCTTTGCTAACCTATCCTCTACATCTCTGGAACTATTCGGAGGCCTATAAAAAAACTCCCAACAGAATAACCTCTCCTTTCCTGTTTCTAATCTCAGCCCATTCTACCTCAGTAGACAAGTCCTAACACATCCTTTTTGTAACCATAATACTGTCCTTGTGTAACAGTGCCACACCATCCACTCTTTTACTATTTTCTCTGCTCTTACTGAAACATCTAAATCCTGAACCTGCAACAACCATTCCTGTCCCTGCTCTACCCATCTCTCTGAAATGACCACAACGTCAAAATCCCAGGTACCAACCCATGCTGCAGGTTCACCCACCTTATTCCGGATGCTCCTGGCTTTGGAGTAGACACACTTCAAACCAACTTCTTGCCTGCCAGTGCCTTCTTCTGATCTTGAAATCTTAGTTCTGACTTCACCACTCTTCATCTTCCCGTATACTCAAACTACAATTTCAGTTCCCACCCCCCTGCTGAATTAATTTAAACCCACCCAAAGTGCATTAGCAAATTTCCCCCCCAGGTTATTGGTACCACTCTGGTTCAGGTGAAGACCATCCTGATTGTAAAGGTCCTACCTACCCCAGGAAAGAGCCCCAGTTATCCAGGAATCCAAAACCCTCCCTCAGGCACCTTTCCTGTAGCCAAATGTTCAACTCCTCTCTCCCTATTCCTCGCTTCACTAGCACATGGCACATGCAACAAACCAGAGGTAACAACTCTGTTTGTTCTAGCTCTAAACTTCCACCCTTTCTCCCTGAATTTCTGCTTTAAATCCCCATCCATTGCTTCTGATGCATATTTGGTCCCACTGGCTAATTGTATTTTCTATCATATGCAACCAATGTTAAATACGCTGTTGAGCAGAGGTACACTCAGCAGGGATACAGGACAGCATCTTGCAAAATTGTGATCTCTCTTAAAAGGACAATGGTGGCAAATAAGCAGGAACACCACCACCAAAACCATGCACCATCTTGAAATGGAATGATGTTATTGTTCAGTGAACTTTCCCTTTAGCAACACTATGGGTGAACCTACCTTTGTAGACTTCAATGATCAATGGCCCAAAACTACCTCTTAAGGCAATTATAGGTGGACAATAAATATTAATTCAGCCAGCAATACAAACACCCATAAAAGAAGAAACATTAGCAGAGAGAGGAAGGATGCAAGAATTCAGTAAGGCTTTGCTTGCATATCTTCAAAGGGTGTTTTGAGAAATGCCAGTAAAATTATGTAAAGACTCCTCTTAAATTAAATCAACTGCAGTGAATGAATTCTTTACATGCTGCTCCCCGCAGTGTTCCCGTGCATAATGATTGATTCACCCATGAAATACTGATTCAGCAATATTCTCAACACAGGTTTCTGCAAAATCTGGCTTTGCCAGTTAAAAACTCAACCGTGCCCAGTACCCCTTCGGAGTTGGATGAGTTTTCAATGCATCTGTTGCTTTTGGGGTTGCCTTTCACTATCCACAATGATGGGAGACAGGTGGATCATAGTATTCCTGCAGTGTGGAAACAGGCAATTCGGCCCATCGAGTCCACACTGACCGTCCAAAGAGCATCCCACCCACACCTACCTCATCTTATCCCTATAATCCTGCATTTGCCATGGCTAATCCATCTAGCCTGCACACTATGGGCAATTTACCATGGCCAATATGCCTAACCTGCACATTTGTGGATTGTGGGAGGAAACCAGAGCACCTGGAGGGAACACATGCAGATGCAGGAAGAACGTGCAAATTCCACACACACAGTCGCCCGAGGGTGGAATCAAACCCAGGTCCCTGGCGCTGTGAGGCTGCAGTGACAGCCACCATAACGCCTCTACGTGGTGTTAAGTGGTATCAGATTTTGTTGCTTATTGTACAGTCCAGTTGATTTTCCTTTCAAATTTCAAAAGGAAATTCGACAAAGTAAATTAGGGGGCAACCAATTTACTCCAAACTGCTTCTGATACCACTGAAGGTAGGTTTGGTTATTTTTGGGCTGAATTTTGCATTTTTATGGTGAGGTATGAGTTGTGTCAAGTCTCCTGGAGGGATTCTTAACATGAGGACCAGGCTCACAGTATCTTACTGAATACTCCTGGGTAAGTACCGACCCTGCACCCATGACATCCCTTGGATCTGATTCTGTCCCCATCTCACCATGCATCACTCCTGGAGAATCTTACCACTCAGCGGATATCTGACAAAGGACCTGAAGCCCTGACATCCAGGTCACATTCAAAAGAATGCTGTGTAGCTGAATGAGAACTGACGTTCCAAAGCTGCTCTGCTCAGTCACAAACCAGAGTCTGAATATGTCGGAGATCGGGAGGATGGTGCCACAACCCTCTGATGGGGACTTGGAAGACCTGGTCAGGGGAATGTTGCAAAGGAATGGAGTCTTTTTCCCAGCAACAGGAAGATGATGCCGTTACACTAGACCCCAGCATCCTGATCCCAAAGACATCACCCATGTCAGTGCCACTTCAGTAGTACAGAGAAACAATGGCAGTGCCATTAAAAGGCCAATGACTTGCTCTGCTACACCAGGGAAAGTGCAAAACTCCTCTCTATGCCACTGCGCACTTAATTCTATTTCTGCCACTGCATCCACCTCCTCCAAGGCTCATGTCCTACCATTCTCACTATTGCCTGCAGCATCTTCCCTCATTCACTCTCACCACTACCTCCTACCCAATCCTCACATCATGAACCATCATGCCCTTTGCACAGCACGCTCACTCACCCAGGGCACCTCTCTGCCATTTGACCACCTGCATCAGCAGTAACAGTCATGCCACTCACGTTCAATCCCACCTTTTCTCTCATTCCAGAAAAGGACACCATCAATGGGACTGAACGGGCTTGAAGGGAAAAAGGGGGCTCAACACTTTAGCTTTTCAGATCTTCCATTGTCATTCTGGCCCTCAGCAGAAAGGACGGTGAAGGGTCCTTTCAGGACACTGAGATATCCATGTGCTGCCACCCGAGTAAGTTCATTCAACTATAACTCTCACGGTCCATTCGCTGCCAGGCTGATGTTCGCCTTTGGAAGTGTGGGCACGCAATTTGGTGAACACGTCACTGCACCAGCTGTGCAAATGGTTGAGGAAGAAAGGCCCCAGGCCTTTGCCAGAGACTGGGCAGCTGTCAGTCCAAGGCAGGAGATGACCTTGTTACGTTTGTAATCTGGAACTTCATCTGCAAGCATAGGGAAGGAACTGGACAGCAGACAGACATCTAGAACACACTGTTCCACAATTGTCTGGAAGCTGCAGCGTTCCAGCAAGTCATGTGATCATCTGACTCCATTGACCGACATCCTCATGGTCTGCTGCTCCAACCACGACCTTCATGAACAAGGATATGGTGGCAAGGAGACAGCAACCTGGTGCACATTCCAGATGCCCCTACCCTCACAAGGTTTTAGGGCATTGTCAAGGAGGTTGGGGTTTAGATCAGAGTGGTGCTGGAAAAGCACAGCAGGTCAGGCAGCATCCGAGGAGCAGGAAAACTGACGTTTCGGGCAAAAGCCCTTCATCAGGAATAGAGGCAGGAAGCCTCCAGGGTGGAGAATCTCAATTTTCCTGCTCCTGGGATGTTGCCTGACCTGCTGTGCTTTTCCAGCATCACTCTGATCTAAACTCTGGTTTCCAGCATCTGCAGTCCGCACTTTTGCCTAGTTGATTGCCCAGGAGGCACCTAGTCACAACTGGAGCTGCATGCAGTCAGACGTCGCTTCTCAGGGTCCTCCAGAGGCGACCAGGCCCTCCACCTCCATCCTCCCTGCCCCCTCTCTAACCTTTGGAAGTAGCAGCTGTGGAAATTAGACTTGCCTCTGGCAAGAACACCCTAAGCTTGTAAGGGCCACTGGGACATTAACATCCCTGAGTCGGCCTGACCAAGCCTCTAAGGCCAATGACTTCACGTATGTGCAGGCTTTTGCCCGAAATGTCGATTTTCCTGTTCCTCGGATGCTGCCTGACCTGCTGTGCTTTTCCAGCACCACTCTAATCTAGACTCTGATCTCCAGCATCTGCAGTCCTCACTTTTGCCAATGTATTGGAGTCTAGGGATTAGGGACCCCACAAATCCTGTCCAGTCCATGGGTGTGTGTGTGTAATGTTGTTTCCCTTTAAAGGATCTCAGATCAGAGAGTACTATAGTCCCCTTTCCTCACAGTTCCAGTTACTTACCACACCAGCTCCAGGGGTCACAGCCAATCTCTTCCCCATTGTACACTTTCAATTACCGGCATGATGGAAGGTGACAGAGAGCATTCTTCAGCCACTAGCTTCCAGCTTCTGCCCCTACGTGGCATCGAGTCCCCAAACATCCAGATCACCTTTCTCACAGCCAATCCTGTTATGCCTGTAGTCATTACACCTCCCCGGGTCCCACCCAAACTTTCTACATGAGCCCTCATTTGAGCATCTTGTTCCACTGCTCCCCTCACAACTTCCCACCAGCTCTGCCCATGCCAGATGTGGTCATACAATGTCCTCTGCTTTCAGCCAAGATGTGCCTGACTATGAATGAGCTCCCTCCTGTGAGAACACCTTCTCTAACACTGCTTCCCCATGCTTTTCAAATAGTTATCCCCTTCACAATTGGCATCCTCCCTTCCGTCAACTTGCAGCCCCACTCCCAAAGAATAAGTTGCCAAGTCTTCTCCCCACCTCCACTCCACCCTTCTCCCTCCCCACATCACCCTGAACTTCCAATACTGGATCCAACAGACTGGCTATAACACATTCCCTCGAGCAGCCTAATGGAGGAGTCCCAGGCATGAAGTACCCAGATCCCTGACAGATGTCTGTTCACGTCCACCACCACGTTAGCTTTATCCCAAGACATGCCAGTAGGGAACCACAATACTGACCAATATGGACCTTCTGACCAACGGCACCCCAACCAGTCACCTGACTACAAGTCAGCCCTATTGGATTTTACCTTTGAATTACTGTGTCCTGATCCCCTGACAGATAAGTGTTTCACGGACTCCAATGAGGTCCACTCCCCAAGATTTTGAGAGGCAGCTGCTTGCTTGTTGCATGTTCAGTGTGTTTGCCTCATAGGCTGCGGGCACATGGTACAGCACACTGTTGTGCAGGAAAGTGTGTACCTCCCTTGACTGATGGCTGCTGACAAATAGTGGCAAGCTGCATGGTTGTATCACTGCACTAACTGGCATTGCAAGGCAAGGCAGGGATGCTGCAAACATGCACTAAGTGAGCAAGCACTAAGAGCGCCGAAGAATGGCCCTGCAATGCAGCCTGGCCCAATCTGTGAGCTGCGTCTCTGGCTTTGCACACAAAATGTCCTCTCTGTAGCATTGCCAGTTATCAGTGCACCCTGCATTGGAAGTGTCTGATAGGGAACAACTTGTGAGAGATCTACGTGGCATCTTTCAAGTTTCTGTGCATCTGTGCAAAGCGCTTAGCTTTGAGGAGCCTAGATTCAGGATTTTTCAAAGTTACCTAAAGTGTCAAGCAATTTAGGACATTTCTTGTGAATGAGCCATAACCAGAAAAGCCAGGAGGATGTCAAACTATTGTACATGGCAGATGACTAATCTCTTATTGTGGTCAGTTATCCACACAAGCTAAATCCAGTTTGAAGCAGTTTCACTTGTATGGGGAGATGCATTCCAAATCCATGTTCTCATGCTGTAGCTAATAGGAGAATTTCACTTTATCATAAAATTTAAAGGGGTTCATGAGAGGTTATTTAAACATTTGTTGTGCTGCCTTTTATTCTTTAACTTAGATTTAGCCTCCTCTTCCCACTGATTACGATTGCCCTATAACCAGCTCTCTGGCCCTTCACTTAGAATTAATTTTTATTAATTCTTTCATTGATGGGAGTGTCCCCATAATTAATTTCCCATGCATAATTGTTCTTTAAATGGTGATCTGCTTCTCAAACCACTGTAGTCCAATTGGCATAAGTATAACCACAGTGCTGCAAAACTGGAGACAAGGGTGTGGATGGAGCATTGAGGGTCAATTCGTTCTCTTCCCTTTCTGTAAGCAAGCACCAAGTATCTGCTGCTGTCCTGTCACTTTGCACTCGGTTTCTGTATTGGCATATATGAAGTGAAAGACTCAACATGTGAGAAATGACTGTTTTAAACATATGGCTTGTTGACATGGATGAACGTGTTGGTGCGATAATGCAATCATGTCAATGTTCCTCAGAAATCATAATATCCATAAACAGATTTCATTTTAATAGAATGATTTTGATCAAATACAACTTGAAACACATGTCCATGATCTTGCTTTGACTTATCGAACAATATTTAACATTGTGTCAAATGATTATTGCATTTGGCAAATGACAGGCTGTGATGGAATTGAATAACATGACTGCTATTACTACCACTTTGTTTTCAAGCAGAACGAATGTCCTGCTAAAGAACTGAAGGACAATTTCAAGTTTACAGCCCAATTCTCATATGTCTAGTAAAACTGTGCAAATTTGTTCAGCACAATGTCAAAATGATACAGCACCTGGAATATTAATCATGCTAAGAATTAAGGGTCCTTTACTAATTGACTGACTGCTCCATTCCTGATGAAGGGCTTTTGCCCGAAATGTCGATTTTCCTGCTCCTCAGATGCTGCCTGACCTGCTGTGTTTCTCCAGCACCACTCTAATCTAGACTCTGGTTCCCAGCATCTGCACTCCTCACTTTTGCCTGGAAAATATGGGATATTGCTTCTGTTTCTGATTTAAATTGAAGTTCAGCATATATTTAATTTTGTGATAAGTGTAAAACAACATTTTAGAGCATGGAAACAATGAGCCAATTTTAGAATCACAGATAATCAAATAAGCTAGAAATCAATTGAAAAGGAGTGTGTCTCGGAATCATTATGATGTAATGATTAAGATTGGTTCTTATTGAATAAAATTAACATTTAAAATGGAAGGGAACATAAATAAAACAGTTGATGCCTAGTGGACAATGTAACAGATTGTAAATGGAGTTTGCTGCTAGGACAATTCGAAATGAACCCTGAAATGTCATTGACTCGATGAGATTTGTACCTACAGGTGGACATAAGATGGAGGTAATTCTCTAGCTCCCTGGGCTATCGTTCGTCACGTTAAATGAAGCAGAGATATCTTTAGATTACTTAAAGTGTGGAAACAGGCCCTTCGGCTCACCGAGTCCATACCGACCCTCTAAAGAGCAACCTACCCTACATTTACCCCTTCACCTAACACTATGGGCAATTTAGCATGGCCAATTCACCTAACCTGCACATTTTTGGACTGTGGGAGGAAACCGGAGCACCTGGAGGAAACCCACGCAGACGTGGGGAGAATGTGCAAACTCCACACAGACAGTCGCCTGAGGCAGGAATTAAACCTGGGTTTCTGGCTCTGTGAGGCAGCAGTGCTAACCACTGTGCCACCGCGCCGCCCGCAATCTTATATTATTAAGACTGTTGCAAAGGTATCATGAACCTAATGGAATTTTGTCAACCCGATATCTTCAATGGAAAGTTATCTCTTACTTGTCCTTGATAATCCTTTTTTTTGCTTGTTCAGCCAGACCTCACTTGATTTATAAATCTTTGCAATCTGTGAAATACAATTTTTATCATAAAGAAAATGATCACATAATTGCTGCCATTCAAGTAAATGTTTGAAATCTATCTTATGGTACATTAAATAAACATTGTCTGGACTGATTTGTATATTGAGATGAAACAGGCATTCCACCAATATCTAGAGAGAAAAGGCATCTGGAGGTCAAAGATCTGGGGTTGTGGCTGCAGAATTCATTTGGGAGATAATGCAAATAAAGCCTCTATATCAGAACCATCCAACCAGAAAAGAGACCTACAGTAATGAAATAAGACTTTTCCCTAGAAATTAAAATCTCCCCTTTCCCTCAAGTTGACTCACGGGATGCTCATTCTACTTTATACTGTTTTGTGGTTTGAGGAGCTATTTACACAGTAACTGTAGGGTCACAGAGAACCAAATCAACTTGCATGAACAGCACAGTCATAATGAAATTGTAGCCTAATGTGGACAAACATAAAAATGTAGGAAACAAGACCCTTTGGGGCTGCTTTGTCATTTAATCAAGGGCAGTGGGTTCATGCTTCAGATTTGTCACAGCCACTCACCCTGTTTGATGTTTGCAATGACCCTAGTAGCCTATTGCAAAGTTCGGCTGCTAGAAGGTCCTAAGAACCTACCTGCCCCTTTCAGCACCGAGCTCTGCAGCCACGATGACACAATTCTGAGCCTGTGGATAGCAGCAAGCATTGGAGCATTGTAATCTCGGCTGGCTTCCTCCTGTATTGGATGTTGAGACAGTGGTCACCAGGAGTAGCTTTGTGGTGATGTCTGCAAAACTGGCCACCATTTCAAAACTGGAAAGAATCGACTCTACGATCTGTGCAATGTCCTGTCCCACCCTTATGCTGGACACCTCCAAAAGGCTCTGACAGTACTGACATGCTTTAAACATCTCTGTGTCCATGTACATCTGCATACCCTCATTGACATTCTCATCTGAGTCTATCATAGTAGAATTCATGTGCAACCTCAACCTCCAATGAATTGGCACAAATATCTATCTTTTCCTCCTGCCTAGATAAAGCCCATTTTATTACTACTTTAAAGCAACGTCCCTTTAAGAAGATCACCAACACCCAGTAACTGGACGAAGGGGAACCACAGAATTCTGCTTTGTAACACTTCAGACAAGGGAGAGTGCATTGTGCAAGTTTAGCTAGAAATAGACTCATCGGAGATCTTTAAGTAAATGGAACATGTGTATTTAATTTCCGCTACATATAGATAGCACAAACACTCAATACACAACCCACTTGAACCCATTGGCCCATAGTGTACACACTCTTACTCTATTGTTGCATCTGATCTAACCACAGCCATCTGTGGTTGGATAGCTAGCTGCCACCATAGTTTTTCCTTGATTTGGTCTAAGAGTCTTCTCGGTTCACAGTATTCCAAATGCAGTCTGACCAAAGCCTTACACAGCCTCAACATTACATCTCTGCTCTTGTATTTTAGTCCACTTTATATGAATGTTAACATTGCATTTGTATTCCTGCTGCTAATTGAACCTGCACGTTAGCCTTAACAGAATTCTGAACTAGACTCCTAAGTCCTTTTATGCTTCAGATTTCCAAAGTTTTTCCCCATTTAGAAAATAATCTATGCCTCCTTTCTTCCTACTAAATACATAACCTCATACTTTCCCACATTGTATTCCATCAGCCACTTCTTTGCCCACTCTCCTAGCCTGTTTAAGTCCTTCTGCTGCTTTCCTGCTTCCTCAACACTACTTGTTCTCCCTGGTGTCCCATTTGGTTTGCTTGTCCTTCCAGCCAACTGTAGTGACAGCACTTACGAGCAGCTATCAACCAGTCAGTACCACTCCAATTGAGGAAGAGCTGGAGACTAACTGGAAGATTGTTGGATATTCAGTCAACCAATGGCATGGATTGCATTGGGTTGAGCTTTGCACTCACGCACTTGAGGAGACATCACCAAATGTTTGTTCTTCTTGCCTTAATGGGTTAGACCAGGGCATATCACAAGCAATGACTATCACATCCAAAAATGTATTCTGACCAACTTTTAGCACTATGCTCCTTAATGGCTAAAGTTTTCTGGGTAATATTCAACCAAAAATGCCATACTATTTCTGTAACTAACTTTGACCTTTTCTGAATGTGAATCAAAATCTAATCTAATCGAATGTTAGTGAGCATGTCAGGAGCAGCACCAGACACACAACAGGAATACTTGCTAAACAACAGACAGAGGGGGGAGAAGCTTTACAATGTTACACTTTAAAAAAAGCAGGGGTGGCACAGTGGCTCAGTGGTTAACACTGCTGCCTCACAGCACCAGGGACCCAGGTTCAACTCCAGCCTTTGGCGACTACCTGTGAGGAGTTTGCACATGTCTGTGCAGGTTTCTTCTGGGTGCTCTGGTTTCCTCCCACAGTCCAAAGATGTGCAGGTCAGGTGAATTGGCCATGCTAAATTGCCCATAGTGTTAGATGCATTAGTCAGAGGGAAATGGGTCTGGGTGGATTACTCTTCAGAGGGTCAGTGTGGTCTTGTTGAGACAAAGGGCCTGTTTCCATACTGTAGGGAATCTAATCTAATCAGCATCATCTAAAAAACTTTGTATTTTCAAAATAAAACAGGTACATGGTATCTAATGTTCTTGGTTGACATTTTAGTTGGACTCAAACCAATTACACAGCTAAAAATGATTAATTTAAAGTTCACTGCAGACATTGTTTTTGAAATCATGCTTGATATGTTTAATATAGATTTTCCATTTCAGCATCTTTGAGAACCAAATGCCAGGAGTTAGCATTAAAAGCTCTTAGATTGATGTTGAAGTGTGTTCAGTTGAAATATGCATCCTATTATTAGAAAGACAGTAAAGAATAAGACAGGCAACCAACATTCGTTCTCAGCCGAGAAATGCAGAGCACTGAGCCTTTATTGTTTTATGGGAGTCATATTAGCTCAGTTGTCATAATGTTGATTGCATTGGGAGTATTGTACTATGAAGTCACACATGGATTAAGAAAATGGGAGGAGAAAGTGAGGTCTGCAGATGCTGAAGATCAGAGCTGAATATGTGTTGCTGGAAAAGCGCAGCAGGTCAGGCAGCATCCAAGGTGCAGGAGAAGAAGGGCTTATGCCCGAAACGTCGATTCTCCTGTTCCCTGGATGCTGCCTGACCTGCTGCGCTTTTCCAGCAACACATTTTCAGCTCAGTTAAGAAAATGGGAGTCAATTTACGATTGTTGGAAAGTGGGTTTCTTGAACTGCTGCAACCTTAAAGATGACTCATTTCATGTCACCATTTAGTCCCACCACCAGAATTCAGTCAGAAGCTGGAAAACTATTCAACTGATATTATTTTTCAAAGTCGTTGACAGGATCTGTAAAAGAGCTGGCCCTTTAACAGGCATTTCTTTCATAATTCTTCACATGTGCTTGGCAGAGCCCTTTCAATGCTTTAAAGCATTTTTGGGGAAAGATCAGTAAGGTTTTGAAGCAAAGTGCCCTGCGTGAGTTTATTTGGAAAAAATGTTTCAAACTAAATTACTTCCAGATGGATGACTATGTTGTATCCGCATGATGGAATGGCTCTGTAGTACTTTCTGGAAGCTGTGTTTTTAATAAAGGTCATTTCTTTGTGCCAGCCCTTGCCGTCCACAATTTGAAAATCTTAAAAGTGAAAAGAGAAATAAAGCTGCATAACTTGTCTTTTTCAAGGCTGTTAACTTTCCTACTTTTTTGATTGTGTGAGGCTTAATATTTCTAATTGCAAAAGCCCTGAAACAAAAGGACATGAACTTCCTCCCCAGATTAATTTATTTTTCTTTTGTGGTAAATCATGAGATTCTTGAGATTGAGAGACAAAAGGAGGGGACAATCATGTCTTGTGATTTCCTTCACTTTCAGTTTTACACCAGTAGCCAAAGTTTCCACTCGCTGTCGTTCATTGATAACTTATGTTTTATTTTCAGCTTCACAGTTTATGTGGCAGGAGAGGGTAAAGGAGGGGGAGTCTTGTTATTTGAAAATTTGATTAGTTCCAACAATGATGGGAGAATGTGGAATATTGAGAGACAAAGAATCAAAATTTGGAGAGGACTCAGACTTAGTAGAATTGAAATAAAAGATAAATAGAGTACCTCAATTCAAAAATAACTCAGTTGGAAACTTGAATCATGACCAAGCAAAGAGATGAGGAACAAATATGAATGTTGAGAAAAACATATTCAGAACTGAACTCAGTCACTGAGTTGCAGATGGGAAATATTTTTCACTTCACGTCTTTTTCGCTATTTATGTTTGTATTGCCAAACTTTGGTTTTGTTGGATATCTTATATGTCGGCTCTGTCTCAGAACAATGCACGGGTGACGTTATTTTCCAAGTATGCAACAGGTTTATTGACAGTGGTTTTAATATGTCTCTGCAATCACAAAATACCAAGCTCAGCTTCAAGTAACTTCTGCAGAGTCTGTTTACTTTGCTCTGAGTGGAACAGGAAGCCATTCAAGAACAGGAGACAGTATAGTGATTAAGGTCAATATTATCCTGCACAGCTAAGAGAACGCTATATTACTTATTTGGGGCATCAGCATTTGGGACATCCACTCATAGTTAGACAGAAATGTGGAGTATGAGGAGGAAGATCCATGTTCGTGGTCTTTTGTAGGTCCCAACAACGTAGGTAGGGTTAGGAAAGAGGTGCTACTTAAACATATGAGAAGCTAGGCACCACATTGGAGAACAGAACCTCAAAAGTAATCACCTCAGGATTATTACCTGAGTCACATGATGTTAATATGAAAGAGATACATGGCGCTAAGAATGTGTGGGCATTTGAAGATTCTGGTACATGGAACACCAGCATCAACACTGAGGAATATGGGGACTGTACTATTGGGTTATACATAAACCAAATGTAAACCAGTGTTCCAGCAAATAACATACTGAGGGCCTTAAAATAAACATTGTGGAATGAAGCTTGAGTTGGTGTAGCAAATCAAAGGGTAGAATGAAGGCAGGACAACAAAATGGTCATATGGGAAAAGAAGTTCAGAGGATAGCAGGAATAGAAAGAGAAAATAAACCTAAAAATGCACCAGCAATCATGATTAGATGTCAGGAAAGTGACAAAAAGACAAATCTAAATTCTCTGTATCTCCATGTGCACCATTTGGCCTATTACTGGTATTTAATCTCCTCATTGTGAACTGGCATTGTGACAGCAGCCAACTTTAACTTCTCCGATCTTCTCACCCACTCTCACCTGTTTCCCTTTGAACTCACTGCTGTCTATTCCCTCAGATTTTGTTCTGATTTTGTTCTCAAAGTTGCTGATTAGGGTGGTGGTTGGCATTGGGCATGCTGACCCTTACCTGGCATTGAGAGAATGAGTGCCAATGCTCAGACATTTTCTCCTATCCCTCCCTAGTCCTACCAAAGTGCTTCAAGCTCAAAAAGAGATCACATTGTGAGCAACAGGAATAGTAGTGTAGATTGAAAAAAGAATAAGTAAAACAATACACAATAGACAATAGGTGCCATTCTGCCCTCCGAGCCTGCACCACCGTTCAATATGATCATGGCTGATCATCCTTAATCAGTAAGGTGGTAAAAACAATGACTGCAGATGCTGGAAACCAGATTCTGGATCAGTGGTGCTGGAAGAGCACAGCAGTTCAGGCAGCATCCGAGGACAGGCAAAATCCGAGGACAGGCAAAATCGACGTTTCGGGCAAAAGCCCTTCATCAGGAATAAAGGCAGAGAGCCTGAAGCGTGGAGAGATAAGCTAGAGGAGGGTGGGGGTGGGGAGAGAGTAGCATAGAGTACAATAGGTCAGTGGGGGAGGAGATGAAGGTTCCTGCCTTATCTCCATAACCCTTGATTCCACAATCCTTGAAAGCTCTATCCAACTCTTTCTTAAATGAATCCAGAGACTGGGCCTCCACTGCCCTCTGAGGTAAAGTAAACGTTACTTTACCTCAAAGATATGCTTGGAGCCTTGGGAAGAGGAGATCAATGGGCAGGTGTTACACCTTCTGTGATTTGGAAGGTACCACAGAGAAATGAGAAATGATGGAAACATGGATTAGTGTGTCCAGAGGGAATGGTCTTTGTGAAATGCTGACAGTGAAGGGAAGGGGAAGACATGGTTAGTATTGCTATACTGTTGGATGTGGTGGTAATAGCAGAAGTTGATACATTGGATGAGGTGATTAATTGGGTTGCAAATGAGGTCAAGGAGAATGTATCATTGTTCTAGGATGGAGGGGAAGGAGTGAGGACAGAGTGTGAAGGGTGGGTTGGACATGATTGTGGGCCGAGACAACCACAGAGGTGCCAATAATAGAATCCCTGCAATATGGAAACAGGCCATTAGCCCAACAAGTCCACACCGACCCTCCAAAGAGTATCCCACCCAGATCCATTCCCCTACCCTATTACTTTATATTTCCCCTGACTAATGCACCTAATCTCCACATCCCTGAACACTATGGGCAATTGAACATGGCCAATTCACCAAACCTGCACATCTTTGGATCGTGAATGGAAACCAGAGCACACGGTGGAAACCCATTCAGACACAGTGCAGACACCACACACAGTTGCCCCACCCCCCCACCCTCAGGCTGGAATGAACCCGGGTCCCTGGCACTGTGAGGCAGCAGTGCTAACCACTGTGTCGTCTATATCTTTGGCTGAGGAAAAAGAAGGATATGTCAGAGGCACCTGAGTGAATGGTGGCATCATCAGAACAGATGCAATGGAGACAGAAGCACTGGGAGAATGGAATGGGATTCTTGTTGGAAGCAGTGCATGAAAAAATGATAACTGTTGGAGTTAGGGGGTGTGTGATGAATTTTGTTGGGCAACATATCCCCAGAAACAGAAAGAGTGAATTCAAAGAAGGGAAGGGAAAGGAAGAGTCAGAGTTGGATCAGACAATGCTGACAGAAAGGTACATATGGGAGGCAAAATTGATGAAGTTTTCCAATTGCCAATGAGAGCAGGAAGCAGCACTGATGATTTCACTGGGATACTGGAAAAAGAGTTGTTGGTGGGAACAAGGAGCATTCCACATAACCCACAAGAAAACCCTCAAAACTGGAACCCATGCATGTACCAGAATTATGCTTTTAGAGCCATAGAGCTGTACAGCATGGAAACAGACACTTTGGCCCAACTCGTCCATGCCGACCAGATATCCCAACCCAATCTAGTCTGATTTGTCAACATTGGCCCATAGCCCTCTAAACCCTTCCTATTTATTTACCCATCCAGATTCCTTTTAAATATTGCAATTGTACTAGCCACCGCCACTTCCTCTGGCAGCTCATTCCATACATGCACCATGCTCTGCGTGAAAAAGTTGCCCCTTAGGTCTCTTCCCCTGTCACCTGAAACCTGTGCCCTCTAGTTTGGACTCCTTCACCCCAGGGAAAAGACTTTGTTTATTTATCCTATCCACGCCCCTCATGATTTTATAAACCTCTATAAGATCAACCCTCAGCCTCCAACGCTCCAGGAAAAACAATTTCACTCTATTCAGCCTCTCCCTATAGCTCAACATCCTTGTCAATCTTTTTTGAACCCTTTCAAGTTTCACAATATCCTTCCGATAGGAAGGAGACCAGATTTGCACACAATATTCCAAAAGTGGCCTAACCAAAATTCTGTACAATACTCTGACCAATAAATGAAAACATACCAAACACCTTCTTCACTATCCTATCTACCTGTGACTCCACTTTCAAGGAACTATGAACCTGCACTCCAAAGTCTTTTTGTTCAGCAACACTCCCCACTCACGATTAAGTTAGTAATTTTTGAGCTGATTTGGAGCTCATGATAAGTATGTACGTTAGCTCGCTGAACTTAAGGTTTGCTTTCAGATGTTTTGTCACCATAACTAGGTAATATTATCAGTGAGAGTCTCCGGTGAAGCACTGGTGGTATGTCCCACCTCTCGAATTATAGATCTTGGCTTCTTAATGAAGGTGATATCATTTCCGATTTTTTTTTAAGGGAAGGTAGATAGGGTCTAAGTCGATGTATTTATTGATGGAGCTCTGGTCAGAATGCCATGCCTCTAAGAATTCTTGTGTGTGTCTTTGTATTGTCTGTCCCAGTCAAAGTGGTGTACTTCTTTGTCTGTATGTACTGATAATAGGTCGTGTCTTTTGATGGTCGGTTGGTGTTCATGTATCCTGGTGGCAAGTTTCCTGCTAGTTTGTCCGATGTGTTTTGTTACAGCTCTTGCATGGTATCTTGTAAATGGCATTAGTTTTGCTCGTGGTATCTAATAGATCCTTAGGCTAATTAGTCACTGTTTAAGTGTGTTTGTGGGCTACCATGAGGCCAATAGGTCCGAGTAGTCTGGAAATCATTTCTGATATGTCTTTGATGTAAGGTAATGTGGCCAAAAGTTTTGGATGTGTTATGTCTGCTTATTTGGGTTTGTTTCTGAGGAATTGGCAGATTGTTTTTCTTGAAAACGTCATGTTGATATTTTTCTTCTGCTTGTTGTAGTTCTTGGGCGCTGCAGTGCGATGTAGCTCATTGAAACAATGTCTTGATGCAGCTTGCTACCAGGATACATGAACACCAACTGACCACCAAAAGACAACACACACTTCCTCAGACAGGTGAAATGAGAATTCTTAGGTAGACATAGCATTCTAACCAGAACTCCATTAATAAGCACATCGATTTAGATCCTATTTACCCTCCCTTGAAAAAAAGAACCGAAAATGACATTATCCATCTTAAGAAACCAAGACCTATAAATCGAGAGGTGGGACATACCACCAGCGCTTCACTGGAGACTCTCACTGATGATGCTACCTAGTCATGGTGACGAAACGTCTAAAAACAAACTTTGACGCTAAGTGAGCTAACTTACACATTTATCATTACGTGTTTAAGTCCTGTAATGATTTGCTTTTCCAAAGTGCAGCACCTCACACTTATCTAAATTAAACTCCATTTGCCACAACTCAGCCCATTGGCCCATCTGATCAAAATCCTAGTGTACTCTGAGGTAACTTTCTTCACTGTCCACTACACCTCCAATTTTGGTGTCATCTGCAAACTTACTAACTATACCTCCTATTTTCATATCCAAATCATTTATATAAATGACGAAAGATAGTAGACCCAGCATCGATCCCTGTAGCACTCCAATGGTCACAGGCCTCCAGTCTGATAAGCAACCCTCCACCACCACCCTCTGCCTTCTACCTTCAAACCAGTTCTGTATCCAAATGGCTCATTCTTCCTGTATTTCATGTTTTCTAACCTTGTTAATCAATCCCCCATGGGGAACCTTGTCAAACGCCTTACTGAAGTCCATATAGATCATGTCCACTGCTCTGCCCTCATCAATCCTCTTTTTTACTTCTTCAAAAAACTCAATCAAGTTCGTGAAATATGATTTCCCATGCACAAAGCCATGCTGACTATCCCTAATCAGTCCTTGCCTTTCCAAATGCAAGTAAATCCTGTCCCTCAGGATTCCCTCCAACAGCTTACCACCACTGACAGCAGGCTCACTGGTTTATAGTTCTCTGGCTTTTCCTTACCACCTTTCTTTAATAGTGGTACCATATTAGCCAACTTCCAGTCTTCAGGCACCTCATCTATGTCTATCGATGATACAAATATCTCAGCAAGAGCCCCACTTCTCTAGCTTCCCACAGATTTCTAAAGTATACCCGATCAGGTCCTGGGGATTTATCCACTTTTATGTGTTATAAGACATCCTGCACCTCCTCTTCTGTAATATGGGCATTTTTCAAGATGTCAGCATCTATTTCCCCACATTCTATATCTTCCATGTCCTTCTCCATAATAAACGCTGCTGCAAAATACTTGTTTAGTATCTCCCCCATCTCCTGCGGCTCCACACATAGGCTGCCTTGCTGATCTTTGAGAGGCATTATTCTCTCCCTAGTTACCCTTTCATCCCTAATGTATTTGTAAAAACCCTTTGGATTCTCCTTAACCCTTTTTGCCCTCCTGATTTCCCTCTTGAGTAGACTTCTACTGTCTTTATACTCTTCCAAGGATTCTCTTGATCTCTCCTGTCAATACCTGATATATGCTTCTTTCTTTTTCTTAACCAAACCCTCAATTTCTCTAGTTTGACTTGATCAAAGTGTGAATAAAGTCAGGCAAGTGAAGGGGTGTGACAATGGATGAACCATGCTTGTCTCATTTCAAGGAAGCAGGGGAGAGCTCTCAGCCTCGTCTGAGAGGAGATGGAGGTGTCGAGGGATTGTAGGTGAAGAGGAGGTGGCTGGGATGAGGAAACTGGAAATTGTGGAACAGAACTAAAGCCTCAGAAAAGTCATAAATATAGGTGGGAATAGACTGGACAAAAAGACAATAGAGTCAAGATAGGGAGAAACAAATTCAACAGGATAGGATCAGTTTGGAATGATGGATTTGACAGGTGAGTCTAACTTGTGGATTTTGGGAAGAAGGTAGATGCAGGCTATGTCATGTGACCAGCTGAGGCTTGTTGGTTTTACTTTCCTTCTATGTGGGAATTGAATGTGTCCTTCTGGAAAATTTCATACGTAGAAAGTGCTTTCAGATGCTTGAACTCTGAATTTCAGAGGTTGAAGGAGTGGTTAGCATCAGTGCATGCATGTGGAAAGCTGAGAGTTTTGTTGTCAGCACATCTCAGGAGGTGGTCAGTTGCTGAGAGAAGGGAAGGGAGTAACTGACCATCAAGCAGACTAGGAGGAATAGCAATGTAGTGCAGGAATCATCTGGGGTGTGGCATTCATGGCCTGGTATTCAGTGTTAAATACGAGTGGTGGTGATGGGGTCTGCAGGGAGTGCCACCAGATACAAATCTATAGCACTGTATGGAACTTGATCACACAACTGGATGACAAGAAAGTGAAGAGAGACAGTTTTTATAGGCCACTCTATAGGGCGATAGACAGCAGTTTCTATAACTTTAAGCATTAATTCCAAATGCTCCCTCATGCCAATGTAACGGATAACATTACACAAGAGCAGAATATTCTGAGAGGGAAAGAGAGATACTTGGAAGTCATGATTAACATAATAAATATTGGCTGAACTTTCCTGAGATGATCTCGGTCCCATCACTCAGGCTAAAATCAGGAGATAGATGTACAATTCTGTTATATGTAGATGGCAGAAAACCTGCCATTGAGAGCTGAAGTTGAGGGGGATGGTGGCACATCAGTATGGTCAAGGGAGTAATAATCCAGAGGCCCAGGCAGATGTCTGGGGAGGATTAAAGTGGTGCTAGAAAAGCACAGCAGGTCAGGCAGCATCCGAGGAGCAAGAAAATCGATGTTTCGGACAAAAGTCCTTCATCAGGAATCAAGCCTTGATGAAGGGCTTTTGCCCGAAACGTTGATTTTCCTGCCCCTCAGATGCTGCCTGACCTGCTGTGCGTTTCCAGCACCACTCTAATCTTGAGTCTAACCTCCAGCATCTGCAGTACCCACTTTCTGGGGAACACAGATTCAAATCTCATCAGAGGAGCTAGTGGAATTTAAATCCTATTAAAAAATCTGGAATATAAGATTGGTCCAAGCCAGCTTTCATCAATCATAAATTTTAAAAAATGGTTCATTAATATTCTGCAGGGAAGGAAATCTAAGAATAGTGAACCAACTATTCTTACCTTGTCTGGTGTAGATGTGACTACAAGCCCATGGCAATCTGGTTGACTTTTAACTACCTTCTAAGATGGCCTAGAAAGTCACTTAGTTCAATTAAGGCTGGGTAGCAAGTGCTGGTATTGCCAGTGATTACCCCCATATTCCATGAAAGAACAATAAAAGGGAACATATAAGTCAATGAAGAAAGCTCACGAGATACAATTTTTTTTCAAATAGTAGCATCGAAAACCAAAGCAAGAACCCTCAGCTAGAATATTGTGTACAAGTCTGAGCAGCACAAATTAGGAGAGGTTACCAAGGAAGCTTATCACAATGATAAAAATCACACAACACCAGGTTATAGTCCAACAGGTTTAATTAGAGGCACAGTAGCTTTCAGAGCGCTGCTGGTTGTGAAGGAGGGACGCTCCGAAAGCTAGTGCTTCCAATTAAACCTGTTGGACTATAACCTGGTGTTGTGTGATTTTTAACTTTGTGCACCCAAGTCCAACACCGGCATCTCCAAATCATATCACAATGATAGCAGGGATTTGAGACTCCATTCATGTAGAGAATATGAGGAAGCAAAGATTATTCCTTTTTGAAGCTATGGAGAGTCCTAATAGAAGTAACGAAAACTATGACGGGTTTTCATACAGCAAGTAAGGGTAAAGTATTTCCTCTGAGAAGGGTATTGGTACCAAAGTTTTGCAGGTTTAAAATAATTGGGAAAATATGAGAGGGGAAGAGAGAAACATTTCTGTTCAAATAACATTTAACAGTTGACATCAGTTAACATTTGGATTGTGCAATCTGAACAAATAGTGGGAGGTGATTCTTTCAAAAGACATTAGGATATATTCTTGAAGAGACCTGACATGCAGTGTTATGGGGAGAAAACTGCATTGGCAAACAAAATTGCACAGCTCTTTCAAAAGGCTGGCACAGGCATGACTGGCTGAATGGTCTCTGTCTATGGTGCTAATAACTCTGCGCAAAACCAGAACAAAAATACTCCTCCTTCAGAAATCCTGTCTCCTGATGATATTGATGATTGATTATGATCATATCTTGAGTTGTCAATGCTCAAGAAAAGGGCCAAGTCTGGAATCTGCACTGTGACTGAAATATAGGATGATGGGTTGAAAAAGTAGCAAACTGAAAATAAATTTTTCCACAATGGGAAGCTGCTTTCTTATCATGTCTAATAATTAAAATTTAAAGTAACCAGAGAATTATACTTATTTTGGCTCATAAAGTGAGCATTTACATTTAAATTTGAACTGCATTAAAATAAAGTTTAGAAACAAGTGAACTGTTTTGCATTGGTTTGCACCAGTTTTGCTGTTTAATAGAGAAACCAATGATTACATTATCAATGTCTTGATATTTGCATTTAGAAAGGAGAGAGGATCTGTGATCTCTGGGTTTCTGGCCCTTCTATAAATTTATGACTTCCTAAGCAAGCACAACTGGGGAGGCACAGTTCTACCTAAAGGCCATGCTAGCTTGGGAACACATTCAAATGAAATAAAAATGCCTATTGAAGCTTATAACTTCATTTTCCTCCACTTTAACTGTATCAAGGACAATTTGGGAAGTATCTAAGAAGTTGGTGATAGTCTTTACATATGGATCCTTGATTAAATGAGGGGTCAGAGAGTGGGCAGCACTAAGCCTCTGGAAGGTTTAAATGGCCGTATTCCAAGTCACAAAAGAGTGCTTGGGAATAAAAACCATCTTGCAGCTGGTTTTAGACAGCATCCGGACTCTTTATTTTAACATAGTTTGACGCCATGCAATAAGTTTGAGGAAGTAACAAAGGGGATTGATGAGTGCAGAGTGGTAGATGTGATCTATATGGACTTCAGTAAGGCGTTCGACATGGTTCCCCATGGGAGACTGATTAGCAAGATTAGATCTCATGGAATACAGGGAGAACTAGCCATTTGGATACAGAACTGGCTCAAAGGTGGTGGTGGAGGGTTGTTTTTCAGACTGGAGGCCTGTGACGAGTGGAGTGCCACAAGGATCGGTGCTGGGCCCTCTACTTTTTGTCATTTACATAAATGATTTGGATGTGAGCATAAGAGGTACAGTTAGTAAGTTTGCAGATGACACCAAAATTGGAGGTGTAGTGGACAGCGAAGAGGGTTACCTCAGATTACAACAAGATCTGGACCAGATGGGCCAATGGGCTGAGAAGTGGCAGATGGAATTTAATTCAGATAAACGTGAGGTGCTGCATTTTGGGAAAGCAAATCTTAGCAGGACTTATACACTTAATGGTAAGGTCCTAGGGAGTGTTGCTGAACAAAGAGACCTTGGAGTGCAGATTCATAGCTCCTTGAAAGTGGAGTCACAGGTAGATAGGATAGTGAAGAAGGCTTTTGGTATGCTTTCCTTTATTGGTCGGAGTATTGAGTACAGGAGTTGGGAGGTCATGTTGCGACTGTACAGGACATTGGTTAGGCCACTGTTGGAATATTGCATGCAATTCTGGTCTCCTTCCTATCGGAAAGATGTTGTGAAACTTAAAAAGGTTCAGAAAGGATTTACAGGATGTTTCCAGGGTTGGAGGATTTGAGCTATTGGGAGAGGCTGAACAGGCTGGGGCTATTTTCCCTGGAGCTTCGGAGGCTGAGGGGTGACCTTATAGAGGTTTACAAAATTATGAGGGGCATGGATAGGGTAAATAGGCAAAGTCTTTTCCCTAGGGTCGGGGAGTTCAGAACTAGAGGGCATAAGTTTAGGATGAGAGGGGAAAGATATAAAAGAGACCTATTCAACTTCTTCACGCAGAGGGTGGTACGTGTATGGAATGAGCTGCCAGAGGAAGTGGTGGAGGCTGGTACAATCGCAACATTTAAGTGGCATGTGGTTGGTATATGAATAGGAAGGGTTTGGAGTGATATGGGCCAAGTGCTGGCAGATGGGACTAGATTGGGTTGGGATATCTGGTCGGCATGGACAAGTTGGACCGAAGGGTCTGTTTCCATACTGTACATCTTTATGACTCTATGACTAAGTTTGTGCTCTTTAAAGATTGGGTGAGAAGGAGACAAAGTCAAAGACCATCTTCAAGGTAGACTCCAAAATATCTCTGTTTATTATGCATTATTGTTAAATACTGTGATACAGTGTACTTAGATATACCAAACTCTTATTTATATTAACAGTAGATAATGACTAATCTATCTTCTTTGTGTATTTGTCTACGTAATCTCTGTAAACCTACCAAACAGTGGAGGGCTCTAGTCTGGTCTAATGTTATTCCAGAGTGTTTTAACTACTCCCATTGTGATATTTATACTCAGTGCTGTGCAGTTCCATTATATCATTACAAGATTTTTCCAAGGTCCTAATGCCCTGATACAGCATTCTAATTTTGCCAAGCCATCTATACTTTCAGGGCTCTGAAAAAATCACTATGTGATTTTCATTATTATTATGGAAGAGGTAGGGTTGGGCAAGCTAATGTAACTAAGGATTGATAAGTCTCCTGTCCCTGATAGAATGCAACCCAGGGTACTAAAAGAGATATTGGGATAAATATTAGGTGCACCGGTGGTAATTTTCCAAAATTCTCTGGACTCAGGGGCAGTGCCAACAGATTGGAAAACAGCAAATTTGATGCTGCTACTTAAAAAGGAAGACAATAGATAAGGAATTATAGACCAGTCAGCTTAACCTCTGTAGTGGGGAAGATGCTTGACTCAATTATCAAGGAAGAAATAGCAAGGCATCTCAATACAAATTGTCCTGTTGGAGAGACACAGCATGGGTTCATGGAGAGCAGGTCATGCTTGACAAATCTTGTAGAATTCTATGAAGACATTACAAGCAAGGTATACAATGGGGACCCAGTGGATGTGGTGTACCTAGATTTCCAAAAGGCTTTCGACAAGTTGCTGCACAAGAGGGTGTTGCATAAGGTAAGGATGCATGGCATTGGGGTAAAGTATTAGCGTGGATAGAGGTTTGGTTGTCTAATAGAAAGCAAAGAGTGGGGATAAAGGAGTGTTATTCTGGATAGAAATCAGTGACGGGTGGTGTGCCTCAGGGATTGCTGTTGGGACCACAATTATTCACAACTGACACAGATGACTTGGAGTTGGGGACCATATGTAAGGTGCCAAAATTTGCAGATGACACTAAGATGAGTGGCAGAGCAAAGTGCAGAGGACTGTAGACTTTTTAGAGGAACATAGATACATTGAGTGAGTGGGCAAAGGTCTGGCAGATGGAATACAATGTAAATAAACATGAAGTCATATATTTTGATAGGAATAACAGTTAAAAAGAATTATTACTTGAATGGTAAGAATTTGCAGCATGCTGCTAAGCAGAGGGACCTAGGTGTCCTTGTGCATGAATCACAGAAAGTTGGTCTGCAGGTACAACAGGTCATTAGGAAGGCAAATGGAATTTTGTCCTTCATTACTAAAGAGATTGAGTTTAACTGCAGGGAGGTTATGTTGCAGCTGTACAGGGTGCTGGTGAGGCCACACCTGGAGTACTGTGTGCAGTTTTGGACTCCTTACTCCAGTACTGGTACTGGAGGGAACGCAGAGGAGGTTCACTAGGTTGATTCCGGAGTTGAGGTGATTATCTTATGAGGAGGACTGAGTAGATTGGGATTATATTCAATGGCATTCAGAAGACTGAGGAGTGATCTTACAGCAACATATAAAATTATGAAGGGAATAGATAAGAAAGAAGTAGAGAGAATGTTTCCACTGGCAGGTGAAACTAGAACAAGAGGGGACAGCCTCAAGATTAGACGGGGCAGATTTAGGACTGAATTGAGAAGGAACGTCTTTATCCAGAGGGTTGTTAATCTATAGAATTTGTTGCCCAGTGAAGTAGTTGATGCTACTTCAGTAAATGTTTTTAAAGCTAAGGTAGATATTTTGTTGAACAATAAAGGAATTAAGGGATACAGCGAGAATGCAGGTAAGTGGAGCCATGTCCACAAACAGATCAACAATGATCTTATTGAATGGCGGAGGCTCGAAGGGCTGGACAGCCTACTCCTGCTCCTAGTTCTTCTGTCCTTATGTTCCTAATACATTCTTTATTCTCGACATTGGATCCTGCCAAAAGGTGAGCCTGTGCCTGGAATCATTAAATGTAATCAATTACATAAAATCAAAATCCAAGTGTGGCAAGTCACTTTATGTGCACATTGCCTGACCTGTATCATAATATGTGGAGGCATTCAAGAGATCATGAGGTGATTATTTGAAAAGGATAGATATGCAGAGTTACTGAGAAATGACATTATTGCTCATTTGGAGAATTGGAACAGTAATGATGGGCTGAATGGCCTACTTTTGTGCTGTAGCAATCCATTGATTTTGTGATGTGGGAAATGAAGACAGAAGGACTAGGATGAAGCCACTACTATTGAGTTACTGAACCAGAGGTTCATTACATGTTTGACATCTGGCAGGAAAACTCGCTGCTTTAATGTATAATGTCAAATTTGAAAGAAAATTAGCATCACGTTTTGATATGACTGTGGTTCTTTAGATCCTGAGTTGCTCAAATCTATTAAGTCAATCAAAGTAAGGTTATTCTGAAAGTGTGAATCATCTTGGATTCATCAAAACAGGAGCAGCTGGAGTCACAGGTGCTTGATGCTGGAAATTTATAGGATGTTTGGAAAGTGAAACAGCAAATAAGATGAACTAGAAAATTGATTGCAAACATAGTTGAGCTCCATCTTCAAAGACGCTGCTATTAAAGCAATACTTTCAGCATTGGAATTTGTCAAGAGGGCAAATACATTTACTTTTTACAAAGAGTCACAACAACTAATTGAACTTTTAAAATTCAATTAGCTCTGAGTAATACTTCCTTGCTGGGAGGCAACATTTGCTTGAGATTTCGACAAAAATGCAGCCACCTACAAAAAAATAAGGACTGCTGGATATCTGGCACGATGACATATTGGAAGCTTCTCAGTGCCAAAATGCTAAACACATTGGCGCGACATTTCTTTCACACAATGACCTCCTGTGAACATAACTGACTGTGAGTGATGGTACTATGATAGGAATCTGCTCAGTTCAAATTTCAAGAAGAATATGTATATCAAAGACAGGACGAGCTGGGAAAATATGCTTGGAAGAGGTAAAGATCAAAATTCAAATAAATAATTGGATAAAAACTTCAAAAACCTTAAACACAGGCAAGTGGGTTCATTGCATCTTCAGTGTTTGCATTTCGGAGTAAATGATATGACTTCTTGGCCGAATTCAGAATGGGAATGCATTTGAGAAGAACTTCTGACCCCATGAAGGGAGAAATAATCCTAGGTTTAAACAAAAGAAAAGGCTTTGACATAAAAATTTAGCTGCACACCAATTGCAGGAGTAACACACAGTGTAAATCTACGTTCATCCCTATTACGATGTCAGAGTGTTATTGGAACCTCCTATTGCTGGCACATGGGAGTGGGGTGTGGGGAGAGGAGTGATACTAATGGAGTGGACAGGAGAGGAAGGACAACAACAACAAGAAGTACTCTAATGTAATGATCGGAGTTGCAGATGCATGGTATTGTGAAGGGTTCAGTTGACGTTATGCATTTCTACTTTGTTCTTTTAGCTCCTAACAAAACAGAAGAGGAGAATAATTTTAGCATGCTAGAGACAAGTTACATCGAATAACAGGGCAAGGTATTTCAGGAAGGATTGAGCAGATTACTTTTACCTTCATTGTTTGCATGGTAAAAGGAGTGGTGAACTGCCTCTCTCTTATAGGAACTGTCAAATAGGAATTTGTAAGCTAATTTGAATTCTTGCACACTAGGAAAAGAATTGGGTATCATCTCTGGTTCAGTTGATTACACTTTCACCCCTGAAACAGAGGTTGTGAGTTTAGCTTTCACTTCAACTCTTGAGCACAAAACCTAGACTGACATTTTGGTGCATTACTAAGCTGCTTCTGCACTTTAGGAGGTGGCATCTTTCAGGTGAAGAGTTAAGTTATGACTGTGTCTGGCATTTCAATGACAATAGTGGCACCCACCAAAACTTGCCCAGGCATACTGTCCACAATTCCAACTTAATGATTCCATCAACCTGCTCTCAATCATCAGTGCAGTGATGGAAGGGGTCATTGACTATGTTGTCAACTGACACTTGCTCAGCAATAACTTGCTCACTAATGAAGGGTTTTTGCCTGAAACGTCGACCCTCCTGCTCCTTGGATGCTGCCTGACCTGCTATGCTTTTCCAGCACCACACTCTCAACTTGAATCTCCAGCACCTGCAGTCCTCACCTTCGCCTAATAAATTGCTCACTGACAATCAGTTCCACCAAGACCACCCAATCCAAACTGCATTGCAAGCTTGGTCCAAACACAGACAAAAGAGCTGAACTCCAGAGGTGAGGTTAAAGAGACAGCCTTTGACAACAAGGACCTTTGGTTGATTGTGGCAACAGGGTGCCCAAGCAAATGTTAGGTCAATGAGAATCAGGTTGACAACTCTCCATTGGTTAGAGTCAGATCCTGCACAGGAAAAAGATAGTTATGGTTGTCGGAGGTAAATCATCTTAGTTGCTGGCTATCACTGCAGATCCTGAACCAGTCCATGTCCATATATAGCGTGTCCCGAACAACATCCAGGCTTGGGCTGTCAAGTGCTGAAAATGTGTTGCTGGAAAAGCACAGCAGGTCAGGCAGCATCCAAGGAGCAGGAGAATCGACGTTTCGGGCATGAGCCCTTCTTCAGGAATGAGGAAAGTGTACCAAGCAGGCTAAGATAAAAGGTAGGGAGGAGGGACTTGGGGGAGGGGCGTTGGAAATGCGATAGGTGGAAGGAAGTTAAGGTGAGGGTGATAAGGTGAGGGTGATAGGCCGGAGTGGAGGTGGGGGCGGACAGGTCGGGAAGAAGATTGCAGGTTAGGAAGGTGGTGCTGAGTTCAAGGGTTGGGACTGAGACAAGGTGGGGGGAGGGGAAATGAGGAAACTGGAGAAATCTGAGTTCATCCCTTGTGGTTGGAGGTTTCCTAGACAGAAGATGAGGCGCTCTTCCTCCAGCCATCATGTTGCTATGGTCTGGCGATGGAGGAGTCCAAGGACCTGCATATCCTTGGTGGAGTGGGAGGGGGCGTTGAAGTATTGAGCCACGGGGTGGTTGGGTTGGTTGGTCCGGGTGTCCCAGAGGTGTTCTCTGAAACGTTCCGCAAGTAGGCGGCCTGTCTCCCCAATATAGAGGAGGCCACATTGTATGCAGCGGATGCAGTAAATGATGTGTGTGGAGGTGCAGGTGAATTTGTGGCAGATATGGAAGGATCCCTTGGGGCCTTGGAGGGAAGTAAGGGAGGAGGTGTGGGCGCAAGTTTTGCATTTCTTGCGGTTGCAGGGCAAGGTGCTGGGAGTGGAGGTTGGGTTGGTGTGTGGAGCGGACCTGGCGAGGGAGTCACGGAAGGAGTGGTCTTTTCGGAACGCTGAAAGGGGAGGGGGGGAATATATCCCTGGTGGTGGGGTCCGTTTGGAGGTGGCGGAAATGACGACGGATGATACGATGTATATGGAGGTTGGTGGGATGGTAGGTGAGGATCAGTGGGGTTCTGTCCTGGTGGCGATTGGAGGGGCGGGGATCAAGGGCGGAGGAGCAGGAAGTGGAGGAGATGCGGAGGAGAGCATCGTCGACCACGTCGGGGGGGAAATTGCGGTCCTTGAAGAAGGAGGCCATCTGGGTTGTTCAGTATTGGAACTGGACCTCCTGGGAGCAGATGCGGCGGAGACGAAGGAATTGGGAATTATGGGATGGCGTTTTTACAGGGGGCAGGGTGGGAGGAGGTGTAGTCTAGGTAGCTGTGGGAGTCAGTCGGTTTATAGTAAATGTCCATGTTGATTTGGTCGCCCGAGATAGAAATGGAGAGGTCTAGGAAGGGGAGGGAGGAGTCTAAGATGGTCCAGGTAAATTTGAGGTCGGGGTGGAAGGTGTTAGTGAAGTGGATGAACTGTTCAACCTCCTCGTGGGAGCACGAGGCAGCGCCGATACAGTCATCGATGTAGCTGAGGAAAAGGTGGGAGGTGGTGCCAGTGTAGCTGCAGAAGATGGACTGTTCCACATATCCTACGAAGAGGCAGGCATAGCTGGGGCCCATGTGGGTGCCCATGGCTACTCTTTTGGTTTGGAGGAAGTGGGAGGATTGGAAAGAGAAGTTGTTCAGGGTGAGGACCAGTTCAGTCAGTCGAAGGAGGGTGTCAGTGGAAGGGTACTGGTTGGTACGGCGGGAAAGGAAGAAGTGGAGGGCTTTAAGTCCTTCGTGATGGGGGATGGAGGTGTACAGGGACTGGATGTCCATGGTGAAGATAAGGCGTTGGGGACCGGGGAAGCGAAAATCATGGAGGAGGTGGAGGGCGTGGATGGAACGTAGGTGGGGAGTTCTTGGACTAAGGGGGACAGGACCGTGTCGAGGTATGCAGAGATGAGTTCGGTGGGGCAGGAGCAGGTTGAGACAATGGGTTGGCCGGGGCAGTCAGGTTTGTGGATTTTGGGCAGGAGGTAGAAACAGGGTTGTGGGACTATGAGGTTGGAGGCGGTGGATGGGAGATCCCCTGAGGAGATGAGGTTATGGATGGTCTGGGAGATGATGGTTTGGTGGTGGGAGGTGGGGTCATGGTCAAGGGGGCAGTAGGAGGAGGTGTCCGTGAGCTGGCGTTTAGCCTCAGCGGTGTAAAGATCGGTGCACCAAACCACCACCGCGCCTCGCTTGTCTGCCGGTTTGATGGTGAGGTTGGGGTTGGAGCAGAGGGAGTGGAGGGCTGCATGTTCCAAGGGTGAGAGGTTGGAGTGGGTGAGAGGGGTGGAGAGGTTAAGGCGGTTAATGGCGCGGCGGCAGTTGGCTATGAAGAGATCGAGGGCGGGTAAGAAGCCATCACGGGGTGTCCAGGTGGATGAGGTGTGTTGGAGGCGTGAAAAGGGGTCGTCAGAGGGTGGGCAAGAATCCTGGTTGAAGAAGTAGGCGCGGAGGCGAAGGCGGCGGAAGAATTGTTCGATGTCTCGCCGCGTGTTGAACTCGTTAATCCGAGAGCGAAGGGGAATGAAGGTGAGGTCTCTGCTGAGGACTGATCTTTCATCCTCAGAGAGGGTTGTCAAGTGACAAGTAGCATTTGTGCCACAGATGTACCATCAGCAACAAACGAGAATACAACCATTTTTCCTTGATATTAAATGGCATTACTGTCACTGAATCCCAAATGGCAACATCCTGGGATTCTGTTACTTTTGACCAGACACTGAGCTGGACATTTAATAAACTACTGTGGCTACAAGGGCAGATCAAAGGCTAGGAATTCTGCAGTGAAATTACTCACTTCCTGACTCCCCACATCCTGTCCACCATGTATGAGGCACAAATCAAGAGCTGGGTGCAACGTTCCCTCTAATTTTCTTTTAGGTGCACGAACTGCTGAAGTCTGTATGCGGCAGCAACATCCTAAACTGGAAATCAATGCATTGGCACACTGATCACACAACTCAGTGTGCAGGGAATCTTGGAGCAGTGGAGGAGCTAAATAGCTGCACAGCCTAGAAGGTTGACAGTATGCAATATTCACAAGTTTCCTGGATGGATGTAGCTCTAACACTTAAGAATCTCACCACCTGCCAGGACAAAGTAACCCAGTTGGTTGGCAGCCCATCCATTACCTTCAATATGCACTTTTTTCGCCAACTGTGCAACAGTGTGTACCATTTTTAAGTTGAACTAAAGCAATTTACCGGAGCCTTTGTCAACACGTTTCAAACCGATGATCTCTACCATATCAAGGCACATGGCAGCAGTTGCATGTAAACACTTCCAGCTGTAAATGACTCTACAAGCCACACACTATCCTGGCTAGGAATTAGTTCACCATTCCTTTACTGTCAATGGGTCAAAATCCTGGAATTCCTTGCCTACCTGGCATTATGGGTGGGGAACACGCACAGCCCTCTTCCCAAAATCCCTAAGGACTGCAATGGTTCATGAACAAAGCTCACACCATTTTCTCAAGGGCAATTACGTATGTGCAATAAATGCTGGTTTAGCCAGTAATGTCACACCTGTGAACAAATATTAAATAATAAAGACAGCTGGAAAAGAACACATACAACTATTCTGAAAATGATAATCCCCCAATCAACATCATTAAAACCAATTATCTGGTCTCTGTCACATTGCTATTTGTGGAATGTTGACGTGCTTAAATGTCTTGCTATGTTTCTGACATTATGACAATGAGTATCCTTAAGAAGTACTATTACTTGTCTTCTCTTCCAGAACCTCAGTGCCTCACAGCACCAGGGTCTCAGGTTCAATTCCTGGGTGACTGTCTGTGTGCAGTTTGCACATTTTCCCCCGTGTCTGCGTGGGTTCCCTCCGGCTGCTCCAGTTTCCTCCCACATTCCAAAGTTGTGCAGGTCAGGTGAATTAGCCATGCTAATTTGCTTATAGCGTTAGGTGCATTAGTCAGAGGGAATGGGTCTGGGTGGGTTACTCTTCGGAGGGTCAGTGTGGACTCGTTGGGCCGAAGGGTGTGTTTCCACGCTGTAGGTAATCTAATCTAATCTAATCAATAATAGGGAATGAGGCCATTCAAGAGCCCCTCAGAGAGGAAAGAAGTTTGAGGAGCTCTGCTATTCTGTGGAAATGGTTTGAATATATCTGCAGCCATAGCATTATTAAAATAAGTATAGCAGCCTGACTCAGGGGCTGTTATTAGGCTATTAGCGCTGTCACTGAAGGTTTAAATAGTGTATTTTGAAACAGCAGATGAATTTCAACAATACTTGATACACACATAAGGTATGGTTCAAGAAAGAACTGATTTTCAAGAATGAGGATCTATATCTAGAATAAAAAAAATGATCTCTGTGCAATCATTAAGAGATAGTCTTAGAATGTGGTGGGTACTTTTGCTTAGAATGTTGTTGATTGCTTTAGAATGTCACAGACTGTCTCATCTGCTGTAATGGAATTTGTCACAGTTGTCAAAATGTATGAGTTTTGAGAGCAGATTTTTTGGATAAGTTTCAAACATCTTCTGTCAGATGGAAGCTTTTAATAAAAACAATTCTTTTTTCAGCTTTGTAGTTACAGATTTTCAACAAGGTAAGAAATTGAGTGCTGAATAATTTAAATAATATTTGAGTAACATGGTCTAGTGATGGTATGCATTGCACTGTGTGCTCACTTCACTTGCTCCATTGCAGACATGTAGAGGATTGGTCCGATATTTGCTATGCAGTGGTGGTCATAATGGCTATGGACTACATCAATTCTAGGCTGAAGAAATGGGTTATCTTGCTGTACAAATTTATATTATTCAATTATGAACTCTATTCAATAGAGTTTGTAAAACACTCAAGTGACTGATTTTCCTTAAACTCACCTGCTATTTTCCAAAACAGCACTGATTGATCTTATATGCCCACTAGATAAGGTCAGATGGGAGCCTCAGTGAGATTAGGTCGGTTCCAATGCAAAATCATTGACCTGAATGATAATCCTCTTTCTCCCTGTTTACAGATGTGCCCAAAACTGTTGAGTATTTCCAGAATTTGTTGTTTTAATTTCATATGTTCAGGAGTATTCTGCTTTTACCAAGGTAGTATTTGCTCTTAATATCAGTCTGCATCTGCTATGTCTTATCTTTGCCAACAACTACGTGTTCTTGGTGTCAACATTTCATAATCATGTTGTTCCCTGCAATGATGTGTAAAGGAATCCAGTGAAGACTGTAATTAAATCTTGAAAGACCTAACAGACACAAACAAGAAAGAATGTTGCATTTAATTTAAGAGCTGCCAAAGTGGAGCTTCAATATAGTTTAAAATTCAATATTAATTAATAAATTAGCTGATTTTTAAATTGCTGATCTGAAAACTCCAGCACCTTTACCTTGTTTCATTGCAAAGGGGCAACAGTAATCAAATGTATCTTAAACATGTGCCTTCCAGATTTCTCCATGACCATGTGAATGTGGTCATTAAAGTTATTTGCACCTACGAATTCCCACAGCTTTAGGTTTTGAACATATGGCTAAAAGACTAAAAACAGAATTTCAGCACGAAGTCACCCAAGCAGTGCTGCATGTTTATTATAGCTTTTGCTGCCAATAAATTTCACATAAACCAGAGATTAAAGGTGGGCTCTGATCCAGTTTAGCAGGCTTTTGTGGGCAGCATTATCTCGTGATATTTCATTGCATTAAAGATATTGTACAAATGCAAGCTGTATTTTTTTAAAAAATCAATTTAAAATTCATTCTTTGTTTATCCATTGAATGGAGCAGGATCTGTTTCTGTATTGTTATTTCATTATATTAATCTGCTCATTTCAGATATTTTGCAGCATTTGTTGACACTAACCATCTATATTCATATAATGCTGCATGTCAGAGCTGTCAGCATGTTATAAATGTTGACGTTGGCTAGAATTCGGTATTGCCATCTTGACCTGTCCACCTTTCTTCCCACCTATCCATTCCACCCTCCCCTCCGATTTATCACAATTATCTCCCACCTAAAACCACCTACCACCATCCGATCTACCTTTCTCCCAGCTGACACCCACTTTTCTATTTATCTCTCAGTCCCCTCTACCCTTCCCCATTCCTGATGCAGGGCTTATGCCTGAAAATTTGACTCTCCTGCTCCTCAGATGCTGCTTTACCTGCTGTGCTTTTCCGGCACCGCACTTTTTGACTCTGATCTCCAGCATCTACAGTCTTCACTTTCCCCTAAGCCTGATCTCGCCTATTCAACTTTTCCTCTTCAATTAGCCCATCTATTCCTAATATTAGTCTAATCAATCCTCTCTAAAGCTACTTCCAAAGCATTTATATCCATTTTTAACTAAAGTGACTAATTCTGTATGCAGAACTCCAGGTATCTCACCCTATATAACTGAAGTATAACATCCCAACTTTGTGTTAAAGTCCCCCACAATAAATTATCGCATTCTACTAATTTTCCTAATTACTTGTAAATCTGCATACTAACCTTCTGTGATTCATAGTCGGACTTAGAAATTACTCTGTACCTTAGAGCTCAGCAATTTCCCACCATTTAGATAATCTGGCTCTTTTTTATTCTTTCTGTTGACATACGCATTTCACGTTTCCCTGCACCAATCATTATCCGCGATGGCTGTTATGGTGCAGTGGCAACATCCCTACTGTGGACAGAGGGTCTGGCTTCAAATCCCATCTACTCCAGACGTGTCTCACAATATATCTGAACAAGTTAATTAGAAATATCTATGATTTTGAAGACCTTTGCCTGCTCATATAACCTACCTCTATCCCTTTGTAGCCCTCTTATATCTTTTGCACAACTTATTTTCCTACCTATCTTTGTGTTGTCAGCAAATGTAGCAACTGTAAATTCAACCCCAAGTTATTCACATAAATTGTAAAAAGTTGAGGTCCCACCAATGAAACTTGTACCTTGCCAGTTACTACATCTCACCAACCCCTTTATGAATTATTTCTGTTACATATTAGCTAGTCAATTGTCTATCCAAAGTAATACCCCTACACCAAAGGCTACTATTTTCCACAATACTTCTTATTGTGGCACCTTATCAAATGCTTTCTGGAATTTTAAGTACAGGATATGCCCCAGTGCCTCTTACTGGTGGACATGTTACTTCCTTAAAAGTGTATAATAAATTGGATAAGCTTGATCTTCTTTTCAGAAGACCACACTGAGTCTGCCTGATTGCCTTGTTATCTTCTATTTGTGTTACTTCAATGTCTTTGATGATAACTGCAAATACGTTCCCTATGACAAATGATAAGCTAAAAGGCCTTTAATACACTGCTTAATATCTCACTCCCCTTTTGAATAAAGGTGTTACATTGCTACTTCCCATTCAAATGGAAACTTCCTTGAATCTGAGCAATTTTGGAAAATTAAAACCAATGCATCAAGCTATCTTGCTAGCCACTCCTTTGATGACCCTAAGACAAAGTTCTTTTGTCAGGGATTTGTCAGCACACAGCTCCAATAATTTGCTCATTGTTGGTTCCCTGGTGATTGTAATTTCCTTCAGTTCCTCTTTCCCTTCCATTTCTTAGTTTACAATAATTCTTGGATGTGATTTGTGTCCCTTGCGGTAAAGAATGATGTAAGATGCCTGTTTGGTTAATCTTTAATCTCTTTATTTTCCATTTCTAATTCCTTAGACTCACTTTCGATAGGATAAATGTTCACTGTGTCAATAATTTTCCTTTTGAATATTTATAAAATTCATTTGATCTATCTTTATATTTCTATCTAGCATTCTCTCCTACTGTAATCAGTCTTTTGTTTTACTTATTTGTCCAACCACTGAAATGCACACTGGATACTGGGAGCAGTGATCGGACACTGTGGAGAATAGTTAGCTTCTCTCTTATATTTTGATGGAAAGAATATATCTAATGATCAAAGTTTGTGTGAAGATTTGTAGCTCGGGTGCTTGTTGTTGTGGTTCTGTTCGCTTAGCTGAGCTGTTCGCTGATAATCCCAACACACACAAAAGAAGTTGCATCAAGACACTGTTCAAAAGGGCCACAACAGACTGCAGTACACCAGAACTGCAAAAAGAGGAAGAAGAACACCTATACATTGTATTCGCCAAAAACGGATACCCCTAAGGGAAAGACAAAGGAATGAGGACATGCCGCAACCCAAAGGACTAGCCACGTTACCATACATCAAGAGCATTTCCGAACTGACAGCCAGACTACTGCAACCACTAGGACTCATAACAGCACACAAACCAACAGCCACTCTCAGACAACAACTCACCAGAACAAAGGACCCAATAACCAGCATGAGCAAAACCAATATAGTGTACAAAATCCCATGCAAGGACTGCACAAAACACTACATAGGACAAACAGGAAGACAACTAACGATCCGAATCCATGAACACCAACTAGCCATGAAACGACACGACCAGCTATCCTTAGTAGCCACACACGCAGATGACAAGCAACATGAATTCGACGAGGACAACACTACTATTATAGGACAAGCCAAACAGAGAACAGCCAGGGAATTTGTACAGGCATGGCACTCATCCACAGATTCGATCAATAAGCACATCGACCTGGACCCAATATACCGGCCACTGCAACAGACAGCTGGAACTGACAGCTGGAAGCGGCAGATACAAATCACTATAAATGCCGGAGGGAAGATCACAGAAGCGCTTCACAGGAGGCTCCCAAGCACTGAGGATGTCACCTAGACAGAGGACGAAATGTCTGCAACACAAATTCCCAGCTCAGTGAACAGAACCACAACATATCTAATGATGTCAATCAGGTCTTTTACAACTTCTATCTCCAAGACCTTTGTTCCTTATTATTACTATTTTTATAAAACTGTTTAAATATGTAAAATAGGTTTATTATTATTCATCCCACACTAAGTCTTTAACTTTATAATGTAGTCTTTTTGAAATTCTGCTGCTTGAGGACTAATTTCTAAAGTATGGTTGGTTACCAGACTAAAACTTTGCGAGATCTTAGATTTCTTGGTTCTATAATGAGGATGTCCTCTGCACATTCCTGTTGACTGTTTTGATTAGATTCCCTACAGTGTGGAAACAGGCCCTTCGGCCCACCCAGATCCATTTCCCTCTGACTAACGCACTTAGCACAATGGGCAATTTAGCATGGCCAATTCACCTGACCTGCACATTTTTGAACTGTGGGAGGAAACCGGAGCATCCGGAGAGAATGTGCAAACTCCACACAAACAGTCACCCGAGGCTGGAATCGAACCCAGGACCCTGGTGCTGTGAGGAAGCAGTGCTAACCACTGAGCCACCATGCTGCCCCATATTTGTTTCCGTTTTTGTTCCATTTCCATTTTAAATGCCCCACTTTTTATAAAGGTTGCATTGGCATGATAAAGCTAAAGGATCTTTAGTTTTCTCAAATTATGTTAGAAGAAGACATTTGTGTTCCTCAAAGAACTCAGCTGCACATTTTGAAATTGCAATGAGTTATTCTCACATGTGATCCTTCTAGATATTTTTAATCAACCAGTTCAAAGATGTCATGGCACACCTCTAGAGCAGAGGGGGACTTGACCCAGGCCTCCTGGCCTAGAAGTAGGGACACTACTATTGTGCTACAAGCAACTTTGTAAGCCTACTATTCTTGCTGGCATTCCTATGGTTAACACCATGTTATTTTATAAAGTTAGTAAAGTAATGTTGACTGTGCTTCATTGGTATTGAGTCTTCTTATCCTCTGAATTGACTAAAGTGACAACAGTTACAAATAATTTAGAGTGGATAGCAAATGTTTAGAGTTTGACTATTCACCTGTAGTTGAAAGCCATCTGAACCATGCCTACAAATCTGCAAAATCAATTATATCTTTTGAACTCTCAGTTATAAAGGGTTGTCAGGCAACAATTTAATGAATCTGAAATGATGCTCATTTCAATTAGGTTTAGAGAACATTTGCCTGAGACCTGTGAATTTTTCTGATTTGTTGAGCAGAATTATATTGATCACTCGTATTTGACTTCTGAGCTGGTCAAGATTATTCAACATACTGCAGGATTTAAAGAGCAAAGCATACACTTCTACGCAGAAGTAAGAAATGTCGGTTTCTGATGATCTACACTTATTCCACGTAATATCAGTCTTTTCCTTTTAAGTCTACTCGCAGTATTGTTTGGATCTTGAGTGGTTCTACCTCCCCATGCAGTTTTCAGTCAGATTGTTGTCATTTCATTCTCTTCAGCTGAAGCAGTCATTCTAATCCTGTGTCAATCTGATATGAGTTGATGACTGTGAATCTGAATGATTTGTGTTATATCTGGTTCAGAAAAAGCTTGACTCCTGTTTTCTGAACCCAGTATATCATGATATGATGGTATCTGTTCCACTGAAGGTATGGTTTGGAATTCTGTTTTTCTTTCATAGCTGCTTGTTGTAAGGTGCTAACCTTTTATGCATCTTAACATGATATAGCTGTGGTTGACTTATGCACATTCTGGAAATGTCTTACTTTTTACAAAAGTCGCATTGGCACGATAAAGCTGGACATTTTTTTCTGTTGTTATTTATACATCACATCTGGAACAGTAACATTTATCAGAGGATATAAATATGTTTTGTATTGGTTGAATATGTGATGCTTTGGTGTGTCTGTATTTGGAAAGTTGATAAAGTCTGATGACTTTCTCGAGCCAGGTTGCTTTCCAGTTCCCACCATTTTCAAGTGCTCTTTTCAGATTTCAGCCTCCACCACAATCTGGATAGGATTTATCAATGTGAGATTCTCTCCGGATTGTAAAATATCTGACACAGATGTATTCGAAATTGTGATGACAAATCTGTTTTGAATTCATTCTGGTTACGATTTACTACAATCTCAAAATTCTGGCAATGTTTTAGGATCGTTAATAAATTTCTCGACAGGTTATCCAAGAAGCTGTATTTCTCTGTTAAATGTTGTTCTCTTTGTCATAAGATTGGTACTTGATTTAAAGTAATTGTCACATGCTCTTACAATACTATCAAAGGCATCTGTCTCTTTCATTTTGTCTTTTAAAAACATGAGCTGCAATCAGGCCCACAGAATAAAATAATGTGGTCACTTGATGTTCCAGAAGCTGCCTTTGTAATCCTGAAGCAATTATATAATCATGCAAATATTGTTTTGCATGTACTCCATTCAGCTTACTGAGGGATTTGAAATTTTAATATCTTTCTTCATTGTCATTATGTTTAACTGCTGCTGTTTCTTGTATTTAAATGATTCCTTGAAGGTATTTTGCAGTATTTTTAGTTATTTATAAATGAAACTAATTTTACTGTTCAATTCTTTTTTACAATATAATTACACAGTTTTTTTTCCTCAAAATTTAGAACTCAAGCTCTCTGAATTCATTTTGTCCCTGTATTCCATATACTGCCAGATGTGTAAGTGGACCATAGCTTACAGTTGTGAACATAGCCCCACCTGGTACTAATTCCAAATAAGTAAACTCAAAAGGTACATCTGTGTTTGATTAATACCACCAAAACAAATAAATGTGTTATTTATACATCGCCTTTTATAAGATCCTCCTGTGTTAAAATTGGCTGCCAAGTATGCTACATTACACTGACTCCATGTTATTAGCTACAAAGTACTTTGAGCTATATTCAGGTCAGGGTCACCAGTGACTGGAGCAGGGAAGTCAGCAAACAGCAGCCACCAGTCAGACTACCTGGCAACCCTCTGGCCTGCTGTGGATAACCTTAGGAGAGAGAGTGTGATGTTTGTCATTGTAACTTTGGACTATGGGAGGAAACTGGAGCCCCTGAAGGAAACTCACACAGACACAGGGAGAATGTGCAAACACCACACAGACAGTCGCCCAAGGGTGGAATCAAACCCAGGTTCCGTGATCCCGTTGTGCTAACCATTGAGCTACCATGCCACCCTTAATTCAGTAGGAAAAGTTAGAAGAATCTATACCTGCTCGATCTCCAAGCTGATGGTTAAACAACCCAATCATACAAACACAGACAACTCCCCAATTGCTCACACTGAAATCCCTACAGGATACCTTACTCCCCTACCCCACCAAGAACCAGACATGACCTCATTGTCTCCCCTACCTCCAATAAGTTCCAACTATCTACTTTGTAGATATACAGCAAAGGAATATCTAGCTCGTGAGGAGCCAGAAAAACATTAGGCCACTAAGTTGCAAATTACTTAAAATTGAATGTGGAATCTTTAGCTAAATGCTACCAATAACACCAATTGCAAGTTCCCCACCAAGCCACACCTCTTTCTGATTTTGAACTTTTTCACTGTTTCTTCATTGTCGCTAAACCTAAATTTCAGAATTCCCTTCCTAATAGCAGCAAGGACTCAGGTTGTTTAAGAAGGCAGCTTTCGACCATCTAATTAAGGATGGAGAGTGAAACACAGGAAAAAGAGACAGAAATGTTACTAAGTCTGTTTTGGATCTTTTGGGTTGCAGATTTGGTATAATGAATCAGGAAGGAGAGACTTATCAGGGCACTTTGATGGAGGAGGTTGTCTCACCCATTGGGTTAAGAAATAGTCCAGTAAATGGTCTGTGGTAGGAGACATGACAGCGAATCAAACAGGTAAAAGGTCCTCAGGTGCTGTGCTAGCCCTTTATCCTTTTCCAAGAGGTATAACAGTCCAGTTGCCTGTGTGAATGAGAGCACTTACTGCAAGGTTTATGAGCTAACTGAGCATTGCATCATGACACATGAGACTACAGAAGGCTGGTGAGAAGGAATGTGCACGTGCTAAGAGACTGTATGCCTGGGATAAGTACAATTCTCCATGGTTGTTAAATGGAATTCTGAATTTTAAAAAAAACACATAGGAATGAGAGTTGAATTGACTAAGGTAGACTGGAAAACTATATTCAAAGATGTTACTGTCGGTAACTAATGTAAATAAAGGAAGTAACATAGAGGAGGAAAATATTGAAAGAACAAATTCATAAATTGTAACAAATATGCATACATTTAAAATGGAGTAGTCAAATGAGCTCATACGAACATATAAATAGTGAACAGGAGTAGGCCACTTGGCCCCTTGAGCCTACTCTACCAGTCAATAAAACCTGCTGATTCCTTGCACTAAATCTGTAACCAGTAACAACAAGCTGATGTAATTGCACTACATTCTCACCTATGACTGATAATAAGCCATCACTGTCTACCTTTCCTCATAAGACAACCTACCAATTCTAGGCATTAACTTAGTAAAATTTTTTTCAACTACTTCCCAACATATTTACGTCCTTCCCTAAATAAGGAGAGATGACCAATCCTCTAGATGTGGTCTCACCAATGAGACGCATAACTTTGCAACTTTTGTATTCAAATTCCATCATAATAAATGATACATTTCCAATAGATTTCTTAATTACTTATTGTATTTGCATATTAATCTTCTGCACAGATCCCTTTATGTCTCAGAGTTATACAATCTCTCACCTATTGAATATTGCGCTTCTTTTTAGTCTTCCTCCTAAAATGAACAAATTCATATTTTCCCACATTATACTAAATTTACCAGATCTTCACCACACCTATTTATATCCCTTTGTAACCTCCTCTTAATAGCTTTCTTTCCTATTTATTTTTATACCACAAGCAGATATAGCAAATAAACACTCAGCCATACAGTCACAGAGTCATACAGCACAGAAACAGACCCTTCAGTCCATACAGCCCATGCCGAACATAATCTCAAACTAAACCAGTCTCAGCAGCCTATTCCTGGCCCATATCTCTCCAAACGTTTCCTATTCATGTACTTAATAGCTGCAGTCCTCACTATCTCATATTTGTCTACTTATCCAAATGACTTTTAACTGTCGTAAATGTTCCCACATCTATCACTTCCTCAGGAAGTTCATTCCACGCGTCAACCATCAGTTCAGTCATTTTTATACATTATTGAGGCCTCTGAGCTGACGTTTGTGGCACATCACTTGCTGCATGTTACCAACCAGAAAAAGACCCACTTATCCCATCTCTATTTTTCCTGTTAGGTAGCCAATCTTCTGTCCATGCCAATGTGCTACTCCATACAGCTGAGCTTTTTTCTCAACAATAACTTTTGATGCGATATCTCATCAAATGCCTTCTAAACATCTAAGAGCAGTACATCTGTTGTATTATTAGTCAGTTCTTTTCTCAGCAATACTCTGGTTCTGTACTACCATTAGACTATAAATATACATTCATTAAGGGGTAAAACCTCAACCGGAAATGTGGTCCAATCATGGCTACCATGAAGGGTCAAAGATAGAATAAAGAAGCTTAAAACATTGCCAAAGGTTTATTGTGCCTGAAGAATGAATTCAGTAAAGGATGACCAAGAAATTAAAATAAAGCAAAAAGTACAAGAGAAGATTAGCAAAAAACATAAATATAGTTTATAAAGGTTTCTATGGGTTTATGAAAAAAAATGGACTGGGAAAACTAAACACAACATTTAGAGGCAGAGAAAGGGGAAATTGTTCTGCAGGAGAAGATGGCAGGGGAATTAATTACTACTTTATGAAGATATTTTTAAAAGTTCTGGAAGTAATGGGGAAGGGTCTAGTGTGAAAGATGAATGAAATAAATAGTAATTGTGTTTTAAAGGAGCTAACTACAGAGACATTTGGTTTTGATCTTCAATATTTCCTCAGATTCCAAAACTGGTTAGCCAACAAAACTCTGCCATTCAACGAATGAGGGGAGGAGAGAAAAAGGGAAATTATAGACATGTTAATTGACTGCTATAGTAAAGAAAATGTTGCAATTGTTTATTAGGAAAATGGTGTTGGAAAACTTGGAAAATTAGAACACAATTAGGCAGAATCAGCTTGAAGTCATGGAAGGAAATTGTGTTTGAGAAATTTTTAAGTGTTTTTGCTACTACTGGGTGAATAACAATGCACAATGGTTGCAGATTATTTGGTTTTTCCTTGTATACAAATGTCAGAAATCTAAATTGTTAGCACAGCGACCAATTGAGAAGTCAAATACCATGTCCACCTTTTATTGCAAAGTGATTTGGAGCGTAAGAACATAGAAGTGAGTCTTACTGAAATTGTATAGGTCTATGGTGGCATCAAACCTGATGACTATATATCATTTTTGGGTTTCCTTACTTGCTTTAATGGAAGCGTAACGAAGATTTGTTGGTTTGAGAGGAGTGTTAATTGAGGCGAGATGAGGTAAACTAAGCTTATATTACTGCACATTTAGAAGAACAAGAGATGATTTAAGTGAGACATTAATGTCTTAAATGACTTGACATGGTAGAGACTGTGAAATAGTTTCTCCTGATTGGGGAATGGAGAACATGTATCAGATTTTCAGATTAAGAGGTCGGCCACTCAGAACTGAGATGATAGAAAAGGTCTTCATTCAAAGAGCCATGAATCTTTGGGATTCTTTCATTTTAATGGCTATGGGAATTCAATTGTTATGGCTTATGCCCGAAACGTCGATTCTCCTTCTCCTTTGATGCTGCCTGACCTGCTGCGCTTTTCCAGCAACACATTTTTAAGCTCTGATCTCCAGCATCTGCAGTCCTCACTTTCTCCTATATTCATGACAGCAATGAATGGATTTTTGGTTATTTAGGAAATTAAGGGTTGGGGGAAATGTGAGAAGATGGACTTGAAATAGAAGATCAACGATGATTTTATTGAATTATTGAATGGCCTGTTGTTGGCCTTATTTCTTATACCCTCATGGAAACTCATTATGTTCCTCTACCTCATCATTGAAATGATTCTTCAATTTAAACTTTGATAAATAGAGATTTTGTCAATTCCATTAGTTTGTCCATTGTAACTGATGTTGTTCCAAAATTCTCAAATTTCAAGAGCAGGGCAGACGTATTGAGATTTCAGACCAAAGTTCAAAGAAATCCTGGGGGTCTGAATGATGACTTCTCCTCACTTTGAACTCAGATTGAAAAGTAAAACATTAAACATGAAGCAAGTTATTATATTGGGATCTTGTGATTTAAAATAAGTGTTCCCTTCCCTAATTTGTACTGTTTAGAGTTATCATTTTAGTTAATATTTTTAAATACACAGCAAATTGATGAAGCTGTTATTACTGAATTCCATTATGATTTTTGCACTTAAGCTTGTTTTTCTTTTAATGACAAATGTATAAAACAGCTGGAAACTTCCAACCTCAGGCTTTTAATTGTAGATTACATTTGGAATGTGAGAGACAGAATTAATCAAGAAATGTAAAGACTGAAAATAATCATTCCTTTCACAGGCAGGCTCACAAATGTCTGTGGTACCAAGTTGAGACAAGGTTATAAAAGGACACTTGTGTGTTATAACTGGGAGCAGTCCAGTAATCAAACTATTCACTGTCACTCGTATGAAGTCATTCATAAACTGCTAACATTTTAAACACCCCCTAGAAATGAGACACCTTAGTTGAACAGCCAAGGAGTCAGGAGCTGAAACTGGGTATTCAGGTTAGTACCTGTATATAAGGACTTTTTAATACTTTGTTTTTTTTCTTTATAATTAGTCTATAATTCCTTATCCTGAATATTCAGGTAGCCTTGTGTTTGAGAGATTTAATTTGTATACTTTTGAGAAAATATCTTTTAAATCAGGTTGGTCTTATATGACTTCAGTTTTGTAGTGTGGCAAGAGAATTGAGTATTTTACAGAATAAATTCAGGCAGTTGACAAATGGTTAGTAGTAAGATACATTCATGCATATTGAATGGCGAATTCATCTGCTGTGCTCCATATGTGCAACAGTTAAATCACCTGGTTATACAACTGGGTACAATGAGGAAAATCGTCATGGAGCACCATCACAACCTAACGGTAATTACTGGATGCAGTGCTTTGATGAGGCATGTTTTAAGACAGGACAAAAGGTTACATCAATAGGCTGCAATGAGTTAGAACTAGAGGCGGCTCATGCAGAGCATAAACACTACGCTGGGGCTGAATGATCTCTGACTGTAATTTACATTATGTAACATTCTAAATAAGTTGAATTATCCAGTTCTTAAGCACTTCCACTGGAATATTTAAACGGAATTTTTCTTAATCAATTATGTAAGAATTTAAGAATGTAAGAATTTAAATTAAGCAACTTTGAATCATTTTTAGATTTTACTGATTCCAATTTTTACTGAATAGTGTCATGGGCTGACATTCAAAATTCTGGCCACTATCAAAATATTAGTACAGTATAGCCTCAGAATGAATCTTTTCTGGGAATGTAGAGAAGCATAGATATTTAAGATTGTGAATATTAACTTAAATAGTAGGGAGGGGGTTGAAGTGAGATATTCATTTAAATATCGACAGTTACAATTTTATAAAGATCTGTCGACTTGGATCTGCAAAAGATGTTTGGACACTCAGCCGGAATGTCTTCATAAGAATTAATAATTACAAAGCATGATTAATTTTATAAGAGAATTTTTTTTTGTCTGTAAAGTTAAAGTACCCATCCTTAGACAAGTCAGAATATCAAACTTACCTGAATTCCAACCAACTTTGATGACCTTTCCAGCTAATTATGGAAGGGCTCTCTTCACTGTCTTCTAAGCTTTCATTTTTACAATAACAGAATCTAAGATTCATTCTGATGCAATTGCTCGTATTTAATATTAAGTATTTGTTCAATTGCTTCACAGAGTTGAACAGACATATTTGCATTCTTTTAACATTCTAATTTTAATTTGAAATGAGTTTTTTCAATATTCCAGGACTGTCTCTAGATGGATTGAACTTTCAGGATAAAGGGTGACACTTTCAAACTGAATTCTCTGAGCTCCAAGTATCATGGCAAATTAGAAATTGGCAGCAGAACTATCAGACAGTGAATGGCAAGTAACATCAATATGCTGTATGGGTGGGAGATAAGGTGAGGCAGAGAATAGGAGCTGGAGTAAGCCATTCGGCTCTTTGAGTCTGCTCTGCTATTCATTATGATCATGAATAATTATCCAATTCAACTGCCTAATCCCACTTTCCCCTCATATACTTTGATCCCTTTAGTTGCTAACGCTCTAACCATCTGCTTGCTGGAATGATGCCATGCTTTAGCCTCAACTGTTTTTTGTGGTCGCAAATGCAACAGGTTCACCACTCTCTGGATGAAAAATTTCTCCTCTTCTCTGTGTTAAATGGTTTACTCTGTAACCTTAGTCCGTGACCCACTGTCTAGACTCCTTGCCAAATTCTGGGGCAGCAATTGGGAATAAGAGATATTTTCAACCTGGAAAACAGGGTCCTGAGCCCTTGCAAATGCTCAGCATTCAAGAAAAATCCTGACACCACCGCTGCTCTGGTTTAAACCAATGTTTTCTGGGCCCTACTTCTGAGAGTTCTAAGCAGGGACCCAGTGGAGAGTCTTGGACTGAACTGGTCAGATTGAACTAGCATGTAACAAACAGCTGCCTAAACAACCAAAGAAAATCCCAAAGATTCTCTTTTCTCTTTGTGGGTGTTAGGAAGAGAAGGAGGTGCCACTTGAGATTCTACTAAACCAAGCAGATTTCATGGAGCTTAAGTTCCTCATCCACAAAACGTTCTCCTTAATTGACCTGCCTTTGACATTGAGAAGCCAGTGGGCTGTCCCAATGGCCACTACCTCAGCCCTCACACTGCAAAATGGGCTTCCTGCTGCAACCATTCCTGGAACCACTGGAACCCTGTGGCATTGGGTTTATTCAAAGCTGTGCTTAAACATATACCTTGCTCATTTTATTTTTATTTGAGCATTGCTGGGAGAGACACATTATGTTGAAGCTTTTGGTCTTGCACTCATCAGGATTATGTGCAAGAAATACCAAAGCAAAGGGAAAACAACTACTTTACTGTTTGAGTGGACAGTGCTGATGGGCTGGAAAGTGGGCCCTGATAGGTTTAGCTGTTGTTATAGAGAATGCATCAGTTCATGATGACTAACAGGTAACTGCCAGGGTTTGTTTAAATTTTAAACAAGGCAAGCTGACTCTGATTATTCGAGGTATTGACCTGAGAAATAAGCTAGACAATAACTGTCACCTATTTCATTGAGTTGGAACACATGCAGTGCATGTCCGTGTTTAAAATATCTCCACAGAGACCAGTATCCCATCACCAAGTCAACCTTTATTTACATGCGGCAAGACCCTGACACTGATCCTGCTTCCTCAGACACTCCAGTTTTTATCTGTCAGTCAGGGCTCCCTGATTAGAACAGATTTACAGCCCCAGTCAGGGATCTCATATTCTATGCAGCCCACCTGGCTTACCTCATTACAATCACTACAAAAATCAGGGCCTTGCATTTTAATACATGTAGCTTCACTTTACTATGCTCTAGTAGCCCATAGTGAGCCCGAATGTACACACTATTACAATGTACATTGAAGCCAACTGACAATCCTAAATTGTATCAGCATAGTTCTTCAGACTCAACATTATGTAGCAAATGGCATCTGATTGCAGAGTCCCTTTGTATTTGGGCAATATGTTGTGTGTTTCGCAGGTGCAGACTGGTCAGGTATGGTCAGTACCTTGTTTGTGTGGTGACTAACTGTGTGGAGTTTGCACGTTCTCCCCGTGTCTGCGTGGGTTTCCTCCGGGTGCTCCGGTTTCCTCTCACAGTCCAAAGATGTGCAGGGTCAGGTGAATTGTCCATATTAAATTGCCTGTAGTGTTAGATAAGGGGCAAATGTAGGGGTAGGGGTGGGTTTCGCTTCGGCGGGTCGGTGTGGACTTGTTGGGCCGAAGGGCCTGTTTCCACACTGTAATCTAATCTAATCTAAATCTAACATTATGTAGCAAATGGCATCTGATTGCAGAGTCCCTTTGTTATTGGGCAATATGTTGTGTGTTTCGCAGGTGCAGACTGGTCAGGTATGGTCAGTACCTTGTTTGTGTGAACAACTAAAGGGATATGCTGTTTGATATGTATCTGCCGGATTCATAGCAGAATTCCTAGCTCTAACCTGCTCTCATTGCCATATATTTATATAATTGATCCAGTTCAGTTTCTGGTCAATGGTAAACTCTTCAGGATGTTGATAGTTAGAAACTCATGGATGGCAATGCTATTGAATGACGTGGAGGAATGGTTAGATTCTCTGTTGTTGGAGATAACTGCTACCTGGCACTTATGAGGCTTAGACATTTCTCACCACTTTTTATCCAACACAAATATAATCCAAGTCTTGCTTCACATGGACACAGTTGAGGAATTTGGTATGATGCCAAACATTGCACAGCTATCAATGAACATCGCCTCTTCTGACATTGTAATGGAAAGAAGGTCATTGTTGAACCAGCTGAAGATGGTTGAGCTAAAGACTGGACCCTGAGGAAATCAGCATTAATGTCCTGGACTGAGATGATTGGCCTTCAACAACTACAACCATCTTTTGTGCAGAGTATGACTCCAACCAATAGAGACTTTCCTCCCTGACTGCCCGTGACTTCACTTTTGCTAGGGCTTCTTGATTCTACACTCTGTCAAATGTTGACTTAAAGGCTATAAGTCTCACTTCACCTCTGTAGCACAGCTTTCTGTCCATGTTTGAACCAAAGATGTCATGAAGTCGGAAGGGAAAAAGTGAGGACTGCAGATGCTGGAGATCGGAGCTGAAAATGTGTTGCTGGAAAAGCGCAGCAGGTCAGGCAGCATCCAAGGAGCAGGAGAATCGACATTTCGGGCATGAGCCCTTCCTGAAGAAGAACTCATGCCTGAAACGTCAATTCTCCTGCTCCTTGGATGCTGCCTGACCTGCTGCGCTTTTCCAGCAACTATGAAGTCGGAAGGCCTTGGTGGAACCCTAATGGGACATCAGTGAACAGTTTATTGTTGAACGAATGCTACTTGAAAGCGTTGCCAATGATCTTGTCAATACGTCACTGATGATCGAATATAGACTGATGGGATGGTAATTGGCTGCACTAGTTTCGTTCTACATTTAGTTAACAGAACACTTCAAGACCATTCTTAACAAAATCGGGTAGATGCCAATGTTGTAGCTGCATTGGAAGAGTTTGGCTAGGTGTAAAGTTAGTTCTGGAAAACAAGTCTTCAGTACTTTTGCAGGAATGTTGTCAGTACCCATACTCTTTACCATATTCCCAGTGCCTTCAGCCATTTCTTGATATCATTTGGAGTGAATTGAATTGACTGAAGACTGACACCTGTGGTTCTGAGGACCTCGAGCAGACCGAGATGTATTTCTAGCTGAAGCTGGTTGCAAATCTTCAGCCTTATATTTTGACTAACCTTAAAAACAAACAGCGCTGGAAATGTGTTGCTGGAAAAGCGCAGCAGGTCAGGCAGCATCCAGGGAACAGGAGAATCGACATTTCGGGCATAAGCCCTTCTTCAGGAATGGCTTATGCCCGAAACGTCGATTCTCCTGTTCCCTGGATGCTGCCTGACCTGCTGTGCTTTTCCAGCAACACATTTCCAGCTCTGATCTCCAGCATCTGCAGACCTCACTTTCTCCTTAAAAACAAACAAGTGAGCGTTGAACCTTTTGGGGAGTAAGTCCTTCAGAACCTAAAAATGGAGGCATACATTGCAATACACAATTAGCCCATGTCCATTTATTATGTGCAAACTTTGTGTCCTCTGGTTATTTTGAGTTTATTTTGCTTTTATTCTATGCATGTTGTCCAGATATGTGTTGGGTTGCAGACTGTAGGCATCAACCGGGTGTTCAGTGGATAGCCCTTGAGTAGCTACCCTTTCATTTGACATGTTGGCTCCAATGCAGCTTATTTGGTGGACACCCACAGAACAAACAACTATGACATCTGCGACATTACTAAGGATTAACCTGCGATATTTACTGGATATGATCTGACACATTCTTGAGCGATAAAGGGAGTGAAATCCCCTGCGTTTATAGTTCTGGGCAAAGTTGGCAAGAAATGTGTCTGCCAGTCAATGCCTCCTTGTACTGTGAGAAATCTCAGCAAAGCTTTATGCTTGCTCCATCCACTTCTCTCCAGCAAACAAGAATGAAACATAGAATTATAGAAATCCCACAGTGCAGATAGAGGTCATTTGGCCCATTAAATCAGCACCAACTCTCCGAAGAGTACCCACCGTCCCAGTCTATCCCCGTAACCCCGCATTAGTCATGGCTAATCCACCTAGCCTTCATGTTCCTGGACACTATGGACGATTTAGGAAAGCCAATCCACCCAACTTGCACATTTTTGGATTGTGGGAGGAAACTGGAGCATCTGGAGGAAACCCACGCAGACAGGGGGAGAACATGCAAACTCCATACAGACAGTTACCAAAGGCTGGAATTGAACCTATTTCCCTAGCACCGTGAGGCAGCAGTGCTAACCACTGTGCCATTGTGCATAAATTTTGTAAACAGCCTCAGAGGGTGAATTTGTTGAGATGTTGTAAATGTTTCCAGCTCCAGAATGGAAGGAGCCACAAGCAAGAAGGTTAATTTCCACCTTTCCTTTTACAACCACCAGCAATGTGGTCATTGCCCATCTCTGAGCGTGATCTGGTGAAAGATTTCAGTGAGGGCCACCCTTACTGAACCACATACCTCTCACACACTGTTCTTCACTGAGATTCAAAGAGCAGCATTGCTCCCTGAACCTTCTGGGTGGTCAGTACCACCTGCTCAGACCCTCTCCTCACTCCTTCCTTCCACTTTCAGTGTTATGTTTGACCTCCGCTCATTCTCCAAGTTAAGCTATAATGTTGTGTAGCCTAAACAGTCGCTGGTTTGAGCAAATTTGAAGTTCATCAATACTTGTAGACTTTTGCAAGTTGAAGAAACTGTGGAAAGCACCAAGCAGCTGGAGAATCATAGCAGCATCCAGAAGAAAACAAAGAGCTATTGAGCTAAAGTTGTTGACGATACCTTTAAATATCTCTGGTGAGATGGAGGAGGAGTGCAGTGCTTCATGATGCTAAATCTGGAAGCACATTTGAGAGGTTGTGTGTGGGCATTTACTAGAGGATTGAACTCCAAACTGGCACCACTAGTGTCAAGTTCCATCTGTTAATAGCTGGGTACACACTAGCAGTCCTGCTCATCTGGTATCTGGTTCAATGCACAATAAAGACTCTATTTTTGAGATCTAAGAACATCTGATATGTCCAAAATATGTTTGCAAATAATCCCAATTTCTCATCTGACTCTGTTGTCAGAGTCCAAGGATCCATCATGGTGCTTTACAGTTGATTAATTATTGAAACAATGCTGTTATTTTCCATCACAGAGATGACCATTCAGCAAAAATGTTTCTGGAACAGTTCAAAGTCAGAATTCACATGACACCAGGTTATAGTCCAACAGGTTTATTTGAAATCACCAGTCTTTGCCACCTATGAAGGAGCAGCATTCCAAACGCTTGTGATTTCAAATAAACCGGTCACACTATAATCTGGTGTTGTGTGACTTCTGACTTTGTCCACCCCAGTCCAACACGGGCACATCTACATCTGGAACTGTTGGTTGAGGGCGTAACATTAGCCAAGATATTCACCGTATGCCCTGCCTGTCCCAAGCAAGACCATGAGGTCTTTCTGCACCCACCAGGAAAGGCAGAGGATGCTCCAGGTTAACACCTCAGCTGAATGAGCCTTTACTGCATTCCCTCAAAATCTATTCAATGAGAATCGACAGTTGTTCTTTAAGGGGAGCCCTGCATTGTATACAGAACATTTTGTATTATGTCAACTCAAAAGGTATTTTCTCTATTTCTTGTTTTGAACATTGACAGGATTCAGAAGTGGAATATGGAAACTTTTCTTCTGCCCTTCAAAGTATGGCATTCCCAAAGTAACATGAAACTTGCTTTAAGTAAATGTTTTGCTTTCATGACATTCAAAAGGGACATTATACACAATTTTCTTTTCCTGTGGGTTTCCATCAATAAACCTAGAATGAATGAGCTAGTGTGTTTTCACATTTGTGGATTATTTTTAACTTCTCGTTAAATAAAAATATAGTTAAAATCCTCTTTAGTATAAGAGAACTACTAACATGTAAATATTAACTGTTCACCTACTGGGAATTTTGGGAATATATACTGTGTCACATACAAAACAAGCAAAACATTTTTACAGTGGTTTTATTGTGAAACTATGTTGTGTGCAAAAGCTCACAGACAAGAAAGGAAATAGCAAATGAACTCAGATTGGAATTTTTACAGATTCTCTTTTTGTTCAGCTCATAAAGACTATTCCTGAAATAAGGTGTACCTGGTTAGCTGGCTCATGTGATGCATGTCAAATTATCCCCACAGTGACAGAGCAAGCAAAAAGTTTCAAAGTAGATTGGCTGCATAAACCAATGATGGTCTAATTAGCATCAGGTTCAATAATTGTGGCAGTCTGTTTTAATAACTGTGGCAGTTGTTTCAAAGTACCAGCAAACAAGGTTTGCCCAATTCTTTTCAATAACAATCCAGCTCAAATTTAACATGAAACCAAATGAGTAATGTATTGTGTGCACTTATATAAAGACATTTTAAAAATAATAATACTTATTTAAAAGTTTCTTTCCCTAATATTTCATCATTGTTCTCTTTACAATAGTATTAAGGATAATCATTGCTTTTCACTGACTTTCTAATTTGCTATCTGTGAGATGACAGTAATGCGATTAGCTGTTTATTGTGATTGTTGATAATACTGTCGCTAGATTCTTGGACATATTTCAGACTTTGGAAAGAGGAAATCCATGTCCTCGATATCACCATATTTCTGCAGTCGGCAGTGAATATTTAACTAATAATTGTGAAACCTGGGCCTTTTGCTTCGAATAAACTTGATTGAGTGCTAAATTGAGTTTACCAGAATCAGTTCAGTAATCAGACGTCTGGTCAAACAATAGGCCACTTACGTTTATTTAATGCACAGTGGATTCAGCTCAAGTGAATGCATTGTGGAAAGGGCACAGAAGAGGTCTATCAGGCAGATAAGAATGTGAGAGACTTTAACTAAGAGGCAAGTTTAGAGAAACTCAAACTCTATTTATTAGAACAGGGTAAGAAGCCAAATGTCCAATATATTCACAAATGAGAAGTTTTCATAAAATAAATAAACCACCAAAAACTGTTTTCACTGATCAGTAGAGATTTTAAAGAATACATGCAAATAAGACAGAAAGAGATTGGTAATTGTTGTAATGCAGTGTTATATATGACTATAACATGTTGACAAGGAAGAAAAAGAGAATAAAAAAATAAAATGAGAGTAGATCATTTATTGTAAAAGAAACATGTTGCAAAGATCTTGGGAAAGGGCAGGAGAAATGATATTCAGTGAACAGTGAATGTCAGAGAAGCAGGACAGGCAATGGGTAGGTGGTGCCATTGTGGTAATGTCACTAGATTGATAATCCAACAGCCCAGGTTAATGTTCTGGGGACAAATGCCACAATGGCAAATGGTGTAATTAGAATTCTTAAAAACAGAACCTTGAATAAAAGGTTAGCCTAATGTTTCCCATGTAATTACGGTTGATGGACTGAATACCGCATCTGATTCATGAATGCCCTTCAGGGCAGGAAATCTGCCATCCTTATCTGGTCTGGCCTATATATGATTCCAGAACCCATAGCAATGCGGTTGTCTTTTAATTGTCTTCTGGTCAGTTAGGAACAGGCAATAGATGCTGACCAAGTCAGTGATATTCATGTGAGCATATAAGAACTAGGAGCAGACAGAAACAATTCAGCCCCTAGATCCTGCTCTGCCATTTGATACGATCATGGCTGATCTCATGTCAGCCTCAACTCCACTTCCCTGCACGTACTCCATAACCCTTCAACTCATCAATAATTCACAATTTGTCTATTTCCTCCTTAAATTTACTCAATGTCCCAGCAGACACCTCATTCAGGGGGAATTGAATTGCACAGATTCACAATCCTTTGAGATACTTAATTCTCCTCACCTCTGTTTTAAATCTGCCACCCCTTATCCTAAAACTATAACCTCTTGTTCTGGATGTCCCACTTGAGGAAACATCCTTTCGACATCAGCATTTCCAATTCCCTTTAATATCTTAAATACTTCAATTACTGTTTCTCTCATTCTTCAAAACACCAGTGAGTATCAGCCTAAACTGCTCAATCTTTCTTCATAAGAACAAACCCTTATCTCTGGAATCAATCTAGTAAACCTCCTTAGAACTTCCTTCAACACAACTCCATCCCTCCTCCAGAAATGGGAACAAATTTGTATCCAATACTCTAAGTGCAGTCTCTCTAATACTTTGTACAGTTGCAGTATCACTTCCATACTTTTATACTGTCTTCCTTTAGCAATAAGTGACAAAATTCCATTTTCTTGCATTATTACCTGCTGTACTAACATACTCATTTTCTGCGATTAATGCATGAGCAGACTCAAGAGCCCTCTACACTGAAACACTCTGAAATTTAGCTCCCTTTAGACAATAAAGAAGGGTCACTGGACTCAAAACATTAACTCTGTTTTCTCTCCACAAATGTTGCCAGACCCACTGAGTTTCTCTAGTAATGAGTTTTTTTGTTCTGTCTTTGTTTGTCCTGACAAAAATGTCAGTTTTTCAGCAAATAATATATCTATAATATTAAGCTTAATTTTGTATATGTTAAATTCCCAGGATGAGGCTGACTCACCTGCTGGTCCTTGCAGCCCTTTTTGTTGGAGGTGCCTGCCAGTACACCCATGGATATTTCAATTGGCTTGCACGAATTATGGGATATTCTCGGTATTACAGTAATAAATATTATGGGACTGAGCATGAGCCTCCATTGGCAACCAACTGCCCTGCTGAATGCACCTGTCCATCTATTTTTCCCAGAGCTATGTACTGTGATACCCGTAGGTTAAAATATATCCCCGATGTGCCAGCCCGGATGAAATATGTTTACCTGCAGAGCAACCAGATCGACGCTGTACCAGATGGAGTCTTTGACAATGCTACTCATCTTGTCTGGGTTGTCCTCCATTGGAACAAAATCTCCAGTGACAAGATAGGTGCAAATGTATTCTCCAAGCTGACAAGCCTGGAGAGAATGTACTTGGGACATAACAATCTGACCAAGATTCCCTTTCCTTTGCCAAAGTCACTGAGGGAACTGAGAGTTGCAGGAAACAAGATTTCAACTGTTCAACCCAATGTACTAGAAGGTCTCGACAACTTGACTAAGCTACTGCTGAACGACAATGAGCTGGAAGATATCGGAGGCTCTCTCAGAGTTTTAAAGTCTTTGTCTTACTTGGATCTCAGCAACAACCACTTAAAAAAACTCCCTGAAGTACTTCCAGATTCACTGCACCAGCTCTACTTGGACTTCAATCACATCAGCTCAATTCCTACTGAGTACTTCCAACAGTTCCCTAAACTTCAATATGCACGGATCTCAAACAATGAGCTAACAGATAATGGGATACCTTTAAACACATTTAACGTGTCCAATTTAATTGAGTTAGATCTCTCCCATAATAAACTGCAGAAGATTCCTCCGGTCAATGAGAACTTAGAACACCTGTATCTACATGCCAACAAAATCAAAGGTGAGTGGGATATGATTCTACTTTGAAAGGTCTATGGTGTCACCTTATAGAAGTTCCCAATGAGGCTGAATCTGTCTCCCCAGTTGTCCCCATTCACACCTAACTTTTAGTAATGAAGGAGTTGGGAAATCAGTTTGAATCCTCATTCAATATTGTCATTTGAATGCACTAGCGAGGGATTGTCAGAGGAAAAGTTAAACTGAGAGCTTACATTTCCAACATTTTGAAAACGATGACAATACACAGATACATAATGGGCTGTAAGGCTCATGGGAGATCCTATGGTCATGAAAGCAGCACAATGGGGTGGCACAGTGGTGAGCACTGGTGCCTCACAGCACTGAGAACATAGGTTTGAATCCAACCTTGGGTGACTGTGTGGAGTTTGCATGTTTTCCCCGTGTGTGCGTGGGTCTCCTCCCACAGTTCAAAGATGTACAGTTTAGGTGGATTGGCCATGCAGGTATAAGGTGGGATGCTCTTCAGAGGGTTGATGCAGACGTAATGGACTGAATTGCCTCTTTTTGCATTATAGTAATTCTGTGAAAGGGATTATGTACGTGCAATGTCTTTTCTCTTGAAGTAAATTTTCTTTTCTCGAAGTAACATTGAAGCAAATCCAATGCAATGTTAAATTATGACAGAGCTTCACCACATTGTATACAAGCATTAGATCCAATACTGTGAATTAGCTTTAACAGTATATAATATAAAAATTAAGATAAACCTCAATTAATTGATAACAGTAACAGTCGGTGCACTAAAATTGGACACAATGTCCCTTTATCCAGGAGACAAAAGAAAAGTTAACTGCGTAATATTATTCTGTGATGCCCTGTGTGCAATGCACAGGAAGTAAGGGTGATTAGGTCAGAGGCTAGGAATACTGCAGCGAGTAACTCATCTCCTTACTTCCCAAAGCCCGTCCACCATCTACAAGGCACAAGTCGGGAGTGTGATGGAATACTCCCCACTTGCCTGGTTGAGTGCAGCCCCAACAACACTCAAGAAGCTTGACACCATCCAGGGCAAAGAAGTTGCTTGATTGGCACTGCATCCACAAGCATCCACTCCCTCCAACACCAATGCTCAGTTGCAGCAGTGTATACTATCTACAAGATGCACTGCAGAAATTCACCAAAGATGCTCAGACAGACCCTACCAAACACACAAGGACTTTCATCAAGAAGGACAAGAGCAGCAGATATATGGGAATGCTACCACCTTCAAATTCCCCTCCAAGCCACTCACCATCCTGAATTGGAAATATGTCATCGTTCCTTCACTGCGTTTGGGTCAAAATCCTGGAATTCCCTCCCTAACGGCATCATGGGTCAACCCACAGCAGGTGAACTGTCACGAAAGCAGCTCACCACCACCTTCTCAAGGGCAGCTAGGGATGGCAATAAATGCTGGGCTGGCCAGAGAAGCCTATATCCCACAAATGCGTAAAACAAAAGAAAACGTTTTGGTGTGATGTCCTGCACTTCAGTTAGGCTGCCACACTCTGTACCTCGTGTCATTCGTAAAAAGGGAACACTTACACAAAGTGCCAGATTCTGCTGTGTGTAAAATTCATTATATAATTATAACCCTTAAAGTACCTTTAAGCAAAGATGCATCCCTAAAAAGATAAATGCAATGAAGTCCCTCAGCATTCACTCCATTTGTTGAAAATTGTGGCTTTGTTGTTATAAACATGCTGCCAGGGATTCTTCAGATGTTTTAATAAGTGGTGGTCTAGTTTAGCTGTAATTTACTTATTGACACTGTGACTAAGAATCATTACTTATTTTGTAGTATGACTCCTAATATCTGTGTGGCATTTACTTCGCTCTTTAATTCACATTATAACCAAAACTTGAGGAAAAGGAAGGTTTTAAGGTCAGCTGGATGATACACCAGAATCGGGGATTAACCATGAAAATAACGGTGTTAATAAAAGGTATTTGGCTCAAAACATTCGGTTTCCTATCCTACATAAAAATCATGTTTCCAACTGATGTGCACAGAGTTATCAGTTGATAGTAGAGAAGAACTTCAAATCTTCAAAAATCTGAAGTGAGCACACTCACATTGAAATGTCTTGCTGGGAAAATAGAACAGAATTTTATCCTTATTCAGGTATCCCTTAATCCTAGCTTTACAAAGAGGTTACACTTGGGTGAGGAAGTGTCAGCAGATGATCTTCCTTCTGTTACTGTAATACCATCTTTGATACTTTTGCTTTTCTAGTAAGGACTGGTTGGTTCTATAAACGATACTATTGCTTAGTCCTCCTTTTTATCAGTGTTCATCTCAGCTTCTCCCAGTGTTCAGTTTCTCTCGTTCAGGGAGTTGCTGTTTCAGGTTCCCTGGATGTGAAATGAGAGGGATGGACTTGTTTGAGTTTCCAAACAGTGAGAAAGTGAAGACTGCAGGTGCTAAAGGTCAGAGTCAAGAGTGTGGTGCTGGAAAAGCACAGCAGGTCAGGCAGCATCCGAGGAGCAGGAGAATCGATGTTTCAGGCATAAGCCCTTCATCAGGAATGAGACTGTGAGCCAAGGGAGTAGAGAGATAAATGGGAGGGGGGTGGGGCTGGGGGAATGGTAGCTGAGATACTGTCCTATCCACCCTGGTCCAGGAACTCCCCACTACATTCAGGACACCACCCATGCTCTCCACCTCCTCCAGGACTTTTGTTTCCCTGGCCCCCAACACCTCATCTTCATCATGGACACCCAGTTCCTATGCACCTCTATCAGCCATGACCAGGGCCTCCTTGCTCTCTGTTTCTTCCCCTCCCATTGTCCCCCAACAGTACCCTTCCACTGACACTCTCATTCATTTCGCTGAACTGGTCCTCACCCTCAATAATTTCTCATTTGAATCCTCCCACTTCCTCCAGACCAAAGGGATAACCATGGGCACCCGCATGGGCCCCAGCTATGCCTGTCTCTTCATCGGGTACGTGGAACAGTCCATCTTCTGCAGCTACTCCGACACCATTCCCCACCTCTTCCTCCGCTACATTGATGACTGTATCAGCGCCACCTTGTGCTCCCACAAGGAGGTTGAACAGTTCATCAACTTCACTATCACGATCCACTGCGACCTTAAGTTCACCTGGACCATCTCAGACACCTCCCGCCCCTTCTTGGACCTCTCCATCTCCATCAAAAGTGACCAACTCAACATAGACATCTTCTACAAACCCACCAACTCCCACAGCTACCTGGACTACACCTCCTCCCACCCTACCTCCTGTAAAAATGCTATCACTTATTCCCAGTTCCTCCACCTCCACCACATCTGCTCCCAGGAGGACCTATTCTACTCCAGAACACACCAGATGGCCTCTTTTTCAAAGACTGCAACATGGTTGATGACACCCTCCATTGCATCTCATCCACTTCCCGCACCTCCACCCTTGAACCCCATCCCTCCAACTACAACAAGGACAGAACCCCCCTGATCCTCACCTTCTACCCCACCAATCTCCGTATACATCACATCATCCTCCACCACTTCTGCCACCTACAAACGGACCCCACCCCTATCCGCTTTCCGTAAAGACCATTTCCTCCACGACTCTCTTGTCAGGTCCACTTCCCCTCCCAGCATCTTCCCGTGCCATTGCAAGAATTGCAAAACCTGCACCCACACTTCCCACCTCACCTCCATCCAAAGCCCCAAAGGAGCCTTCCACATCCATCAGAGATTTACATGCACTTCCACACATATCTTTTACTGTATCCATTGCTCCCGATGCAGTCTCCTCTATACTGGGGAGACAAGACGCCTACTTGCAGAGTGCTTCAGCGAATATCTCCAGGATACCCGCATCAACCAACCCCTCCATCCCATGGCCGAACACTTTAACTCCCCGTCACTCTCCGCCAAGGACATGCAGGTCCTGGGCCTCCTCCATCGCTACTCCCTCAACAACTGCGCCTGGAGAAATAACGCTTCATCTTCCGCCTTGGAACCCTCCAACCACATGGGATCAATGCGGATTTCACCAGTTTCCTCATCTCCCCTCCCCCCATCTTATCCCAGATCCAACCTTCTACCCCAGCACTGCCCTCATGACCTGTCCATCTTCCTTTCCACCTGTCCGCTCCACTCTCTTCTCCAATCTACCACCTTCACCCACCTCTTGCGTTCTCAGCTACCTTCCCCACAGTCCCACACACCTCCCATTTATTTCTCTACCACCTTGGCTCACAAGCCTCACTCCTGATGAAGGGCTTATGCCCGAAACGTTGATTCTTCTGTTCCTCAAATGCTGCCTGACCTGCTGAGTTTCCAAACGGCCTAATGGAAAACTTTCTTCCTGCATATGTAGGAGTGCATGTGTCTGAACGTGTTTATGTCTGTACATGCATATGCATGTGTGCGTGCATGTGTATGTATGCTCACGCATGTGTGTGAGACTGTGTGCGCGCATGCATGAGTCCGTATGTAAGTGTAAATGTGAGTGTGTGCATGTGTGAAAGACTGTGTGTGTGTGTATGTGTGTGTAAGAGAGAGTGTTTTGTGTGTGTGTGTGTTTGAGTCTGTGTGTCACTGTTAAAATCATTGGAAGGGTGGATTAATTTTGCTGAAAGTCTCAACAGTGTGAACTGGTCACATCCATCATGATTGATGGCATGAAAGCTCAATTAAGGCTGGATCACAGGAACAGGAAGTGACCCTCAAATCTGTACCACCACTCAATGACACCAAGGCTGCACCATATCTTAACTCCATGATCAAACTTAAGCTCTTGTTCCTAATTGTAAAGAACAGAATTGTCATTTGCATGCGAGTTTGCTGTATGCCAACAAAATTCCCATACATAACCTGACTCTGTGCCAATAAAAACTCTATTCAATTTTCTGCTAATGAATTCACCAGCTGGGAACTCTTTTCCTCCAATTGCTGCAAAATGGAAGAAATGTGAGGCTGCTGTAAAACTCCAGCTGGTCTTTACCCAGTCTGGTATGAGCTGTGCAAACATGATGAGTCCAAATTAATTTTCCAGCAGTATGGAGCTAGATTACCACAGCTGATACCACAGTATACTCCATACTCTGTCCTCTGTCAGGCAGGAGAATGGAGAGTTTTTGTGATGCAGTGGCAATATTCTTGCCTTTGGACCAGAGCCCTGCGTTAAAGTCCCACCTTCTCTAGATCTGCGTCGTAACACTTCTGAAGAGGTTGATTAAAAATATCTATCAGGCAAGGGAGAGATCATAATCAGAAACATGTCAGCTCGTGTTAATGTTGATTTTGATGTCTGAATGCAGCTGGGTGGTATCTGTCCATCTTTACAACCCACACATTCCTGTTGTGGATGTGCCTACCTTCCTAACCAGGCATTCAATAACTGTACTAAGGTTAAGGATATGTTTGGGATTTGGACCACAAACAGGTCAAGATGACATTAATGGTAGATGGTAACTGAGCAATCCCACAATCTCCCTCGTGTGGTTACCTGGAAGAGGCTGGCACTGCCTGGTACACGTTGGGCAGCCCAACGTTTGTTATCTTTGGGCCAATCTGGCTCAAGTGAAGGCCAACCACAGCACTGTAAGATCTTTAAACAAGAAGGTCACCAGGCAAAAGACTGCAAGCAGATGAAGTGCTGCAGTGAGGAAGATTTGACAAAGAAGGACACAAGGAGGGAGCAGAGGAAAGAACAGAAAGAGACAGCGGATCACCAAACAGCAGCACTCTGCCAGCAGCAGCCTCCCTCTCCCCTCCAAGCTGTACCAATGGAGGAGGAAGCCACAGGGAAACAGCTGGAGGAGTAGCAGCTGGTGAAGCAGAGCAGAGAGAAGAAAAGCCCAGGAAGAGAGTAAGTCATGTCCCAAGCCAATAATCCTTTCCAGCATGGATGAAAAAGAATGTTGCTATTCGGATGAGGAAGGATAGGAGTGATACCTACAAGGCTCTGTGATACTACGCCTTAGCATTTACAGGCAGTGGGCTCAATGGGCCAATGATATGATATAATTTACTAAAATGTTCTGTTCTGGTTAAGTTCAGCTCAAAACTCCCACCAGCAATATCCAGTCTGGTCTTTCTGATTGTGCCATAAATGAGGTTAGATAATCGGGCAAGGCTGACAGCAAGCTAAATGCCTTCTTCAGACTCCTGATTGACATTGTGGAAGATGTTAGATTGTATAGTACCTTTGGGAAAGTGAGGCAGCACCTGAGGAGCAGGAGAGTTGACTTTTGAACATAAGCTCTTCATCAGGAATGTGGGGTCTGCATGGAGAGGCCCAAGGGGGCTGAGAGATAAATAGGTGGGCAGTGGGGCTGGGGGGAAGGTAACTTGGAAGGAGATAGGTAGATGAAGGTGGGGGTGATGGTGATAGATCTGGGAGGAGGTTGGAGCAGATAGGTGGGAATGAAGATGGACAGGTAGGACAGTTCAAGAAGGCAGTGCCAAGTTGGAGGGTTGGATCTGGGATAAGACGGGGGGGAGGGGAATTGAGAAATTGGCAAAACCGAATTGATGCAAAAGCCCTTCATCAGGAAATCAGAAAACTAACACTCGGCAGGTGCAAGTGAGATAGCCTCTCCATCACAGTTAAGAACCTAGTCATCAGATCCAAGGCAGTCTTAGTGTTGTTGTACATGGTACAGGTTTGACCCATTCCTCACTCCTGCCTCATGGCAAGCACTCAAGTGACCATCTGGAGGGAGAAAAAGAATTGTGTTCACAGCGACATGATGAATAAATTTATAGTTAAGGAGGAGAAATACATGCCCAAGATCATCCTCATTCTGTCAGCCACCTTTGTGTATGGCTGCTTCTAGCTGTGCACAGACCCTCAATTTACCTTCTGTAGGATCCCCTGAGCTGTGCCTAATGAAGAATGTACATTGTCAAGTTCCTTAGAGTGGAACTTATTCTATTGGGGGAAGTGTATTTTTATTCCCAATTTAAAATGGCTTGCCTAAGTCTGTATACTTGATATAGAATATATATTGTAAATAGTAAGACAATTATAATCATAATAATGCATCTAAGAATGAAGTATGGTGCATGGAGGCAAGCAACGGTTAGCACAGTTGCATCACACAAGGATCTGGGTTTGATTCTAGCCTTGGATTACTGTGTGTGAGTTTGCACATTCTCCCCGTGACTGCATGGGTTTGCTCTGGGTGCTCTGGTTTCCTTCCACAGTACAAAGCTGTGCAGGCCAGGTCATGGGGATAGGGTGGGACACTCTTTGGAGAGTCAGTGTAGACTTAATGGGCTAAATGTCCTGCAGCAACACTGAATTTGATGCATCTTATTGCATATTTTATAATATTCAAGTTAAAATGTTTGTAATGTATTTTTTGCAAGTTTTATGAATAATGTATGTTAATGGTTGTTAATACCCTTGGGTTCTGCCTGGTTGTCCTTTCTCATGCTTCCATATCCATGCATTGGACCATAGGCTTGGAATCAATCCTTTTGGCGAAGTCCTGCAATTATATTGTCTTCTCTGGGAGAGCTGACCAGAAAACTCTCCCACTCATCATCCAGTTTACATTACAGGCTGACAATTGACTGTTTGGCCATGTTACAGACAGCCACACCCACCATGCCCAACAACACTTGGTGAGAAACTCAAACCTGGAGCATTTAGCCCAGAAATAGAGACATTACCGGTACCCCACAAGACCTATGCTAGGAGAGGCCAAAACAAAAACAAAACAGCTTACGTCTGGTTGCCAGTTAGTGAGTCACCTGGGAATTTTCTGTGTCTAATCCATCTAAGCTCAGCTTCAATATAGAATTCAAGAATCTGTTAACTTTCAATTATTAAGTTTACATATAAGAGTCAGTACCTTCAAAGGACAAAATTGGCAGGAAGGGAATCTAATGAATAGATTGAATATAACAGAATAGGAGGGCACCCATTAAAATATGAGTCTGATGCTGAACAACGTCAATCAGAAAGATTCCAAATTCAATCTTGTGTTCATGCTGAATGATTTCATTTCAGCCAAGGATACACCTAGCCTAGGAATGTGACTGGAGCATCAATCAGAATCCTCATTTCTGAACTTCAGGTTCCTATTCACGAAATGTCAACATAAACTGTTTACTTATGTTGGAGTGACATTACATGGAAACAGAACCAGGCTTAGTTATGATACTATTCATAGTTGAATAGTTCGTGAATACCTGAGTCATTACTTTCCACAAGTCCAGCATTCCACTCCCATGGAAGTGAGCCAGTAGTTATCAGAATCTGTTTGCAACAATACTTCTGTCCAGTTGAAATGTGACCCATGAAAATGGGGTGGATGGAGTTGGGGGAAAGGGATTCCCGGTCTGGAAAATTTGCCAGGAAACCCTAACCTTGAAATGTTCTGGATGCAGTGATGTCCCCAGTACATAAGCCTGCACAGTTATGTCTGCAAGGTCTCGCTGGGGAGTCTAGGATGAGGTCTTGCCCTGGTCGCTCAATCACAATCCCATTATAAAGGATCTAATGCGAAAACTAACAAGCAACTTACTGTGTAGTCGTGCTGGTTCCTGCATTGGCAACTAACAGCTGCTAATCTTCCCTGCTTCACTGGCAAAAATTTAAGAAAATTATTTTTGTGAGGTGAATGTTGCCTGCGAAACTGGTATTTATTGTTCATTTTTAATTGGAAGGGACTGCCAGGACTCTGGTGCTAAGACAGTGAAGGAATGGCAATATAGTTTCAACTCAAACGTGACTTGGAAGGGAACTTGCAGATGATGGTGTTCCCATGTACCTTCTGCCTTTGCCCTTCAAAGTAGGACAGGTTGACAGTTGAGAAGGTGCTGTCAAATATATAGCGAGGTTGTAATATTTATTAGTTCGATCACCTGATGCCTCATTCTATTCTTGGTACTATTCACAGAATAAATATAACATTGGTGTGAGCAAATTTCCACATGAATTCTGGAACAAAATAACTTAAGCTGAGAGCAGACAAAAGATAGAGACCACCTCAAGAAGTTCATCTTGTATGAACAATGAAGGACAAGGAAAGGACTTTTGACTCTTCACCCAAGTAACTGCGATGATTTGAGTCTCACAATGCATGCATTCAACTCACCATTCAAAATACATTATCCTCTAAATGCAAAACTACCCAGGCCACTTCAGTCAGGCGTTCGACAAGGTTCCCCATGGGAGACTGATTAACAAGGTTAGATCTCATGGAATACAGGGAGAACTAGCCATTTGGATACAGAACTGGTTCAAAGGTAGAAGACATAGGCTGGTGGTAGAGGGTTGTTTTTCAGACTGGAGGCCTGTGACCAGTGGAGTACCACAAGGATCAGTGCTGGGTCCTTTACTTTTTGTTATTTACATAAATGATTTGGATGCGAGCATAAGAGGTATACTTAGTAGGTTTGCAGATGACACCAAAATTGGAGGTGTAGTGGACAGTGAAGAGGGTTACCTCAGATTACAACAGGATCTGGACCAGATGGGCGAATGGGCTGAGAAATGGCAGATGGAGTTTAATTCAGATAAATGTGAGGTGCTGCATTTTGGGAAAACAAATCTTAGCAGGACTTATACACTTAATGGTAAGGTCCTAGGGAGTGTTGTTGAACAAAGAGACCTTGGAGTGCAGGTTCATAGCTTCTTGAAAGTGGAGTCACAGGTAGATAGGGTAGTGAAGAAGGCATTTGGTATGCTTTCTTTTATTGGTCAGAGTATTGAGTACAGGAGTTGGAAGGTCATGTTGCGGCTGTACAGGACATTGGTTAGGCCACTGTTGGAATATTGCGTGCAATTCTGGTCTCCTTCCTATTGGAAAGTTGTTGTGAAACTTGAAAGGGTTCAGAAAAGATTTACAAGGATGTTGCCAGGGTTGGAGGATTTGAGCTACAGGGAGATGCTGAACAGGCCGGGGCTGTTTTCCCTGGAGCGTCGGAGGCTGAGGGGTGACCTTATTGAGGTTTACAAAATTATGAGGGGCATGGATAGGATAAATAGACAAAGTTTTTTCCCTGGGATCGGGGAGTTCAGAACTTGAGGGCATAGGTTTAGGGTGAGAGGGGAAAGATATAAAAGAGACCTATGGGGCAACGTTTTCATGCAGAGGGTGGTACGTGTATGGAATGAGCTGCCAGAGGATGTGGTGGAGGCTGGTACAATTGCAACATTTAAGAGACATTTGGATGGGTATATGAATAGGAAAGATTTGGAGGGATATAGGCTGAGTGCTGGCAGGTGGGACTAGATTGGGTTGGGATATCTGGTCGGCATGGATGGGTTGGACTGAAGGGTCTGTTTCCATGCTGTACATCTCTATGACTCTAATTTTGGGAAATCACATCTGTGAAATTGCCACCTAACCCTTGCCAAATGTCATCCGACCACTGCCTTCAACCCCCAATAATCGCATCCAGTCTCAGAGTCATAGAGATGTACAGCATGGAAACAGACCCTACAGTTCTAATGTCCATGCTGGCCAGATATCTTAGATAAATCTCGTCCCATTTGCCAGCATTTGGCCCATATTCTTCTAAACCATGAATATTCTTCATATTCATATACCCTTCCAGATGCCTCTTAAATGTTGTAATTGTACCAGCCTCCAATTACTCCTCTGGCAGCTCCTTCCATACACGCAACATCCTCTGTATGAAAAAGTTACCCATTAAGTCCTTTTTAAGTCTTTCCCCTCTCATCTTAAACCTTTGCTCTCTAGTTTTGGACTCACTGGGGAAAAGACCTTGTCTATTTACCCCATCCATGCCCCTCACAATTTTATAAACTTCTATAAGGTCACGCCTCAGCCTCTGACACTCCAGGGAAAATAGCCCCAGTCTATTCAGCCTCTGCTCTTAGCTCAAACCCTCCAACTCTGTCAACATCTTTGTAAATCTTTTCTGAAACCTTTCAAGTTTCACAACATCCTTCCGATAGCAGGGAGACCAGGATAACACACAATGTTCGAAAAATGGCCTAACTAATGATCTGTACAGCTGCTATATGACCTCCCAACAGCTAACCCAATGCACTGACCAATAAAGGCAAGCATTCCAAACACCTTATTCACTATCCTATCTACCACTTTCAAGGAACTATGAACTTGCACTCCAAGGTCTCTTTGTTCAGCAACACTTTTCAGGACCTTACTATTAAGTGTATGTTTCTGGCCTTGATAGTGCAAGGCAATTCCTAAGTTTGACTCATCTGATCTCCACCCATTTGCGCAAATCCAGCTCTCACATAATAGATAGAATAATATTAAACACCAACAATAATTGAGTTTGAGTTGGGTAGGAAGTAACGTCTTTTTATAGTCCAAAAGCAACATCAACATGGCCACTTCTCTTTTAGACCATAAGACTACAGAATATAGGTGCAGACTTAGGCCATTCAGCCCATTGAGTCTGCTCTGCCATTCAGTCATGGCTGATTTGTCTCTCAACCCCATTCTCCTACTTTCGACCCTAACTCTTGATCTCTTTACTCATCAAAAACCTATGCTGCATGGTTGCACATGTGGTGCAACATTCTGTTGTGATAGACTATTTTGCGAAATAATCTCAGGAGCCTTGAGGTCCAGGTTAATGATCTTCTATTGTTCCAATGTTGGGAGAATCCACCCCAGAAAAGATTCCAAGATAGCACTCAAACTCAATGAGGATTCATCTGCTATTTGTATATCATAAGTGACATAGATAGTACACTACTCCAATTTAGAAATGATCTGTTTTTCACATGTCCCAAAAGTAGCAGGGTGGCTGTTTCCCCTATTCCCTTCAAATTGAGGGGTGATAGATATAGGGCAGATGTCAGAGGTGGTTTCTTTACCTAGAGAGTAATAGGGGCATGGAATGTCCTGCCTGCAACAGTAGTAAACTTGCAAACTTTAAGGGAATTTAAATGGTCATTGGATAAACATATGGCTGAAAATGGAATAGTGTAGGATAGATAGGGGGCACAGATGTGGGCGGCACTGTGGCACAGTGGTTAGCGCCAGAGACCCGGGTTCAATTCCCGACTCAGGCGACTGACTGTGTGGAGTTTGCACATTCTCCCCGAGTCTGCGTGGGTTTCCTCCAGGTGCTCCGGTTTCCTCCCACAGTCCAAAGATGTGCAGGTCAGGTGAATTGGCCATGCTAAATTGCCCGTAGTGTTAGGTAAGGGGTAAATGTAGGGGAATGGGTGGGTTGTGCTTCGGCGGGTTGGTGTGGACTTGTTGGGCCGAAGGGCCTGTTTCCACACTGTAAGTAATCTAATCTAGATAGGTTTCAGATTGGTTCCACAGGTCAGCGCAACATTGAGGGTGGAAGGGCCTGTACTGCGCTGTAATGTTCTATGTAATGCATTTTGTGTTCCCACCACCCCCCTGTCCTCCAAGGTGCCATGCCATCTCCTCTCCTAAGCCTGTGTTTCAATCCCATTCTTGGCATAACTCCATTTTTTTTATCTCTTAGCCTGGTGCAGGGTTATCCTCACAGTCCATTTGTAAATAGGACTCAATGCTGTTTCAACCATCTTGCAGTTTGCACAGAAACTCTGTCTGCTCGATCAGCATCTGAGCATGTTTATAACGTTTAATTATTTTTTCGTTTAACCTGACTATTTTCTTGACCAAGAGTAAATAAAACCTAAATCTTAAATGATAAATGGCATTAACTAAAACTGTCTACCTAATTCTAAATCCAAGTAGAAAATCATATGAATTTACAGGTTATCTCATGTCATAGCTAAATTGTCCCCAAATAGCTCCAAGGTTCTGCACATGGGTATTTGTTGTTAGTATGCCAATAATGGGTTTAACTCCCAGCTCCAGACATCCACCTCAGAGACTCACATAACTGGAAAGAAACCATAAGGGAACATTGGTCCCTTCCATGGATTATGCGCATAACTCTGCACCAGATGAACAAAAAAAGGGGTTTTGTCAAGAATGGGAATGAATCACAGGTTTCAGAGAAGAGATAACATGGCACCTTGGAGGACAGGGGGTGATGGGAACACAGAACATATTACATATTACATAGACAAGAAATACTGGTCTGCCAGCAATGCTCACATCCTGCGAACAATTTTTTTTAAATTCTGAAAGCCACATATTATTGGCACTTTAAAGGGATAATGCAATATCTGATGTGCTGCACTTTAAGTACCAGGTATATGTTCACTTGTACATTCTCCAGCATGTCTCTAACATTTCAGTCTGTGGTGTTTGCAGAGTTTACTGTGGACAGCTTCTGTAGAACCAGGGGATTAATCAGCTTCTCCAAGATTCAAGTGCTTCGACTGGATGGCAACAGCATCAAGCAAGATAATATTCCACAAGAAGTAAACAGCTGTCTTCGCCAAGCAAGAATAATAAACATTTGATGTGTATTCATATATCTTATTACAATGCCCATTTACACATGTAAACTTCCTTCTACAGCTGGAGTATATAATGACTAGGCATCCAGCTTCTTCAGAGGCTTCACTTGTATCTTATTTCTCTCGTGATTTAGTTAGTGATTTGTTGTAGCAAGATAGAGAGCTATTCCTCCATGGATCAACTGAACAAATTATTCCCATTGCATCTGAAACTTTTTCTTCAGCATTACAGTGCTTTGGCAGAAAATCAAGCCAAGCATACTTCATGATCTGTTACAGAATATGCCACCACGCCAAGTCACTCATTACATTGCTCCCTCTGCTGTTTATTGGGCTGAAAAGGATGAGCTTCCACTCAGCTGCAGGCAGCTATTAAGCCAACTTTATTTACACCTCCCAAACAGCGAAGGCAACACTAAAAGGGCAGTATAATAATACGCTCAGCTCTTGCAACATCTATGCCCTGATCTCAGGAATTTTCATCGAAACATTTATTAACTTAATGCTTTGAATTGCCATCCACTAAATTATAAAAGACACCAAAACTTTACCTCTGGTTTAGATACAATCTAATAAAGCATGATACCAATTGGCTGATTTCTGGAGGCCATCATGTGTCATAGTTTTGGAATGATGTGGAGGTGCAGGTGTTGGACTGGGGTGGACAAGGTCAGAAGTCACACGACACCAGGTTATAGTCCAAAATGTGAAATCTCTCTTTCGGAGCGTTGCTCCTTCATCAGGTGATATTTTTGGAAGGCTTGACTTAATTCTTATTTCAATGCATATGGGGTTAATGCAGCACAGTCCTCTGGTTTATTGACTTAGTGCAGAATTCTGAAAACATACATGTTACCTGCAACATGTGGTGCTTGTACTCATTTTTCAAAGATAACTTATAAAAGAATAGTTATATTCAAGGAAACGATCAGTAACTTTCTTGATATCGAAGCTATTAAGGCAATATGAGGATACTGAATGAAAATGTCATTGAAGTAGAAGATCAGACATGACTTAGCCGAATGATGGTGCAATGATGGTCAACGGACTGACTCTTATTCCTATTTCCCATGTTCCTATGTAAGTTTATCCTCAAAAAGTACTTTTCAGTACTGATTCACAGCTGGCAAAGTGCAAAACTGAAACCTTATTTGCACACAATTCAGAAACTTTTATTTGCGGAGATATCTATTGTACACATGCACCATTGAAGCCAACAGCCCTCATTTCAGTCTGTTCTTATTATAAAGGATGCAATGCGTCCCCAGCCTACCATCAGAATACAATTACATGCTCAGTTAAGAACTGGTTGCCCAATTTCCACTTCCCCCATTATATACTCATCTTTTTAAAGGGTGTGGGATCCTGTGATATTGGAAACTTGGAAAATGGTCACCAAACATCTTTATCTGTGAAAATGAATATCAATAGGCTGGTCTCTCATGGAGGGACATCATAACTATGGTCATTCTTGCTCTCACTCCATAACCATAAACTACACTAGTACACCTAGACAGGGTAAACAGAGGAAGCATGTGCCTGAAGACTGGGGAGTCTAGAACATGGTATCACAGTTTAATGATATGGGCTAAACTATTTAGGACTGAGATGAGGAGAAATTTCTTCACCCAGCGAGTGGTAAGCCTGTGGAATTGTCCACCACAGAAAGTGGTGGAGGGCAAAATATTGAATGCTTGCAAGAAAGAGTTAGGGCTAAAAGGATTAGGGTATGGGTGAAAGCAGTAACAGGGTACTGAATTAGATGACCAGCCTTGATCACATCTTTTTACAGAACAGACTAAATGGCTTATTACTGCTCTGAATTTCCATGTTTCTGTGTTATGCTTCACTTCAGGTGGAACTGAATGGAGACTAGGAACAGCAATCTGGTTGATTTAATGTTCTACCAGGTTCAGGGGTCATTCTGGATAATTGCATTTTGCTTTACCAGTTCATAGTGCTTTGATAACAGAGACCCAAAGGCCAAGTCTTGGCCATTTTCATTGCAGTGCATTGCTATTGCAACACTTGACTAACAATAAAATGTTTGCCGAGTGTAAAGAGGATGAAAGAGCTGCCTGATTCAGCAGCAAAGCCTGAGGGAATTGCAAGAATAGGAAATGTTTTTATACCTCCCCTCCAAGTGTCATCTAACCAGATGTTTGCCATTCTGGCTGCTGAGGGGGGTGTTATATTAAAGAGTGATAGCAATGTTACTTAAAAGGTAAGTGTTGCTTGCATTTATCACTATTGAGTCCAGAGCTATGGAAATTTCCAGAGGCTGACAATTCTGCCATCCTTTCTTCTACCCCCACCCACATCCCAAGTTCACAGCAAGCGAGTCTGGGCATGATAAACAGATTGGCTTCCTTCTGAGCTGCACTTATTCCATGATTCAATCATCTTAAACTGCGCACAGCAGTGTTAGTATTTGTATTGGGCACAGGTCGCAGGTCAAGTGATAAGTTCAATGCCAACAGGATGTTGAAATGATCAAGCAGTTTGCATGTGACCTCCTTTGCACAGTTTCTGCTGAGCACCCGTAGTTTTAAAAATTATTGCCATGGTCTGTGTACTGACAGTTAAAATGATTCTTTCTTGATAGGTCTACATAAAATACATTTCCTGCCAGGCAAATATGTCTTTGTGTTTGTCATTTCTCATGCCTGTAAATATTACAAAATTTTCTCACCTTCTTATCAAAGAATAATGTCAGAAAAATGAAAAGAAAAATATTGATTAATGGATTAATTTACTGGATTTGCACCAAAGGGGCTTATATAGTTAAAAAGCCCTGAGACAGGGGAAGGGGTGAGAGATTAAAAAAGGTTCAAAATACTAGATTCTATGCCCTGCATGGGTTAAAGCTCAAGTTTATTTCAAATATATTTCAAATTTAGGATGATACAGTGGTTTAGCACTGCTGCCTCACAGCACCAGAGAAACAGGATTGATTCCAGTCTGAGGCAACTGTCTGCGTGGAGTTTACACATTCTCTCTGTGTCTGTGCGATTTTCCTCCGGTTTCCTCCCACAGTCCAAGGAGGTACAGGTTAGGGAGAATTGGCCATGCTAAATTATCCCATAGTGTCCAGGAATGTGCAGGCTAGGTGGGTTAGTCAAGGGAAATGTAGGGTTACAGGAATAGAGTAAAGGGGTGAGTCTGGGTGGGGTGATCTTCAGAGAGTCATTGTGGATTGATGGGCTAAGTGGCCTGCTTCCACAATGTAGGGTTCTATAATTCTATATGAAATTATGTATTTTTTAAAAATGAGAAGAGAATAGTATGGGTGCAGATTTCCTCTAATTACTATGGAACTACTTGCAAAGATGTTTTGAACAAACAGTAGCTCTGGCCCAGTGTGGAAAGGTTCAGAGATATTGTCGAAATGTTACTCAATAGGCTCTGAATTCTACATACCAACATCTCCAGTATCAAAGCCTCGACAGATCAGTTGTGAGCATGTGCAGGTCCAGAGCAATTGGACACATTCTCAACCGTAAAGCTGCAGGGATTGTGCTTCTGAATGGCTGGGTGATAGGGCAGAGACAGCGAGCACAAGCTACTGGGAGAGGCAGCAGATAAGTTGAGAGAGGAAGATCAGTGGGAGAAAGACGACAGAGAGGAAGTGGCATTTGGACAGGAAAGCAGTAGAGGGTAGGGTGGGGGGGGTGGTAAGAAGCAATACTTTTCCAGTGAATGGGACAGGGTGTCTGTGTGAGTAGGACAGTGTACCACAGAGTGAATTGGGCAGTGTGTTACAGAGTAAATGGGGCAGTGTGTCACAGTGTGAATGGGAAAGTGGGTCATTGACAGAATGGGGCAGTGTGTCACAGTGTGAATGGAGCAGTGTGTCACAGTGTGAATGGGACAGTGTGTCATAGAGAGAATGGGGCAGTGTGTCACAGTGTGATAGGGGCAGTGTGTCACAGTGTGAATGGGGCAGTGTGTCACAGTGTGAATGGGGCAGTGTGTCACAGTGTGAATGGGACGGTGTGTCACAGTGAGAATGGGGCAGTGTGTCACAGTGAGAATGGGACAGTGTGTCACAGTGAGAATTAGACAATGTATCACAGTGTGGATGGGGCAGTGTGTCACAGTGTGAATGGCACAGTGTGTCACAGTGTGAATGAGGCAGTGTGTCACAGTGTGAATGAGGCAGTGTGTCACAGTGTGAAGGGGCAGTGTGTCACAGTGTGAAGGGGCAGTGTGTCACAGTGTGAATGAAGCAGTGAGTCACAATGTGAATGAGGCAGTGTGTCACAGAGAGAAGGGGGCAGTATGTCACAGAGAGAATAGGACAGTGTGTCACAGTGTGAATGGGGCAGTGTGTCACAGAGAATAGGACAGTGTGTCACAACGTGAATGGGGCAGTGTGTCACAGAGAGAATGCAGCAGTGTGTCACAGAGAGAATGGGGCAGTGTGTCACAGTGTGAATGGGGCAATGTGTCACAGTGTGAATGAGGCAGTGTGTCACAGTGTGAAGGGGCAGTGTGTCACAGTGTGAATGAAGCAGTGAGTCACAATGTGAATGAGGCAGTGTGTCACAGAGAGAAGGGGGCAGTATGTCACAGAGAGAATAGGACAGTGTGTCACAGTGTGAATGGGGCAGTGTGTCACAGGGAATAGGACAGTGTGTCACAATGTGAATGGGGCAGTGTGTCACAGAGAGAATGGCACAGTGTGTCACAGAGCGAATGGGGCAGTGTGCCACAGTGTGAATGGAATAATGTGTCACAGAAGGTTTCCTCCGGTTTCCTCCCACAATCCAAAAATGTGCAGATTAGGTGAATTGGCCATGCTAAATTGCCCGTAGTGTTAGTAGAATGGGTAAATGTAGGGGAATGGGTCTGGGTGGGTTGCTCTTCGGAGGGTCGGTGTGGACTTGTTGGGCCGAAGAGCCTGTCTCCACACTCTAAGTAATCTAATATAGCTCTAATATAGAGAGAACGGAGCAGTTTGTCAGGGAGTGAATGGGGCAGTGTGTCACAGTGTGAATGGGGCAGTGTGTCACAGTGTGAATGAGGCAGTGTATCTCAGAGTGACTGGAAAAATGTGTCACAGTGTGAATGGGACAGTGTGTCACAGAGAGAATGGGACAGTGTGTCACAGTGTGAATGGGGCAGTGTGTCACAGACAGAACGCGGCAGTGTGTCACAGTGTGAATGGGACAGTGTGTCACAGTGTGAATGGGGCAGTGTTTAACAGTGTGAATGGGCCAGTGTGTCATAGTGTGAATGAGGCAGTGTATCTCAGAGTGACTGGGAAAGTGTGTCACAGTGTGAATATGGCAGTGTGCCACAGTGTGAATGGGACCGTGTGTCACAGAGAGAATGGGGCAACGTGTCACAGAGAGAATGGGGCAGTGTATCACAGAGAGAATGGGGCAGTGTGTCACAGTGTGAATGGGCAGTGTATCAAAGAGAGAATGGGGCAGTGTGTCACAGAGAGAATGGGGCAGTGTGTCAAAGAGGGAATGGGTCAGTGTGTCACAGTGTGAATGGGCCAGTGTGTCACAGTGTGAATGAGGAAGTGTGTCACAGAGAGAATGGGGCAGTGTGTCACAGTGTGAATGGGGCAGTGTGTTACAGTGTGAATGGAGAAATGTGTCTCAGTGTGAATGGGGCACTGTGTCACAGTGTGAACGCAGCAGTGTGTCACAGTGTGAATGGGGCAGTGTGTCAGAGAGTGAATGGGCAAGTGTGTCACAGTGTGAATGGGGCAGTGTGTTACAGAGAGAATGGGACAGTGTGTCACAGTGTGAATGAGGCAGTGTGTCACAGGCAGAATGGGGCAGTGTGTGACAGTGTAATTGGGAGAGTGTGTCACAGTGTGAATGAGGCAGTGTGTCACAGGCAGAATGGGGCAGTGTGTGACAGTGTAATTGGGAGAGTGTGTCACAGAGAGAATGGAGCAATGTGTCACAGTGTGAATGGGCAGTGTGTCACTGTTGAATGGGGAAGTGTGTCACAGTGTGAATGGGATAGTGTGTCACTGTTGAATGGGGAAGTGTGTCACAGTGTGAATGGGACAGTGTGTCACAGTGTGAATGGGGCAGTGTGTCAGAGAGTGAATGGGGCAGTGTGTCACAGTGTGAATGGAGCTGTGTGTCATAGTGTGAATGGGACAGTGTGTCACAGTGTGAATGGGGCAGTGTGTTACAGTGTGAATGGAGAAATGTGTCTCAGTGTGAATGGGGCACTGTGTCACAGTGTGAACGCAGCAGTGTGTCACAGTGTGAATGGGGCAGTGTGTCAGAGAGTGAATGGGCAAGTGTGTCACAGTGTGAATGGGGCAGTGTGTTACAGAGAGAATGGGACAGTGTGTCACAGTGTGAATGAGGCAGTGTGTCACAGGCAGAATGGGGCAGTGTGTGACAGTGTAATTGGGAGAGTGTGTCACAGTGTGAATGAGGCAGTGTGTCACAGGCAGAATGGGGCAGTGTGTGACAGTGTAATTGGGAGAGTGTGTCACAGAGAGAATGGAGCAATGTGTCACAGTGTGAATGGGGCAGTGTGTCACTGTTGAATGGGGAAGTGTGTCACAGTGTGAATGGGATAGTGTGTCACTGTTGAATGGGGAAGTGTGTCACAGTGTGAATGGGACAGTGTGTCACAGTGTGAATGGGGCAGTGTGTCAGAGAGTGAATGGGGCAGTGTGTCACAGTGTGAATGGGGCTGTGTGTCATAGTGTGAATGGGACAGTGTGTCACAGTGTGAATGGGACAGTGTGTCACAGTGTGAATGGGACAGTGTGTCACAGCCTGAATGGGGCAGTGTGCCACAGAGAGAATAGGACAGTGTGTCACAGAGAGAATAGGACAGTGTGTCTGAGAGTGAATTGGACTGTGTGTCAGAGAGTGAATGGGACAGTGAGTCACGGTGTGAATGGAATAGTGTGTCACAGAGGAAAGGGGATAGTGTGTCTCAGTGTGAATGGGGCAACGTTTCAGAGAGTGAATGGGACAATGTGTCACAGTGAGAAGGGGACAGTGTGTTGCAGTGTGAATGGGGCAGTGTGTCACAGAGAGAATGACGCAGAGAGTCACAGTGTGAATGGGACAGTGTGTCAGAGAGAGAATGGGGCAGTGTGCCACAGAGAGATTGGGACAGTATGTCACAGAGAGATTGGTACAGTGTGTCACAGAGAGATTGGGACAGTGTGTCACAGAGAGATTGGGACAGTGTGTCACAGAGAGAATGGGGCAATGTGCCACAGAGAGAATAGGCTAGTGTGTCTCAGAGAGAATAGGACAGTGTGTCAGAGAGTGAATTGGACTGTGTGTCAGAGAGTGAATGGGACAGTGTGTCACAGAGTGAATGGAGTGGTGTGTCACAGAGAGAAGGGGAAAGTGTGTCACAGAGAGAATGGGTCAGTGTGTCACAGTGTGAATGGGACAGTGTGTCGCAGAGGGAATGGGGCAGTGTGTCACAGTGTGAATGGGACAGTGTGTCACAGAGGGAATGGGGCAGTGTGTCACAGTGTGAATGGGACAGTGTATCTCAGTGTGAATGGGGCAGTGTGTCAGAGAGTGAATGGGACAGTGTGTCAGAGAGTGAATGGGCCAGTGTGTCACAAAGAGAATGAGGCTGAGACTTGGAGTGTGAATGGGACACAGTGTCACAGAGAGAATGGGGCAGTGTGTCACAGTGTGAATGCGACAATGAGACACAGAGAGACTGGGACAGTGTGTCACAGTGTGAATTAGGCAGTGTGTCACAGTGTGAATGGGACTGAGTGTCACAGAGAGAATGGGGCAGTGTATCACAGTGTGAATGGGGCAGTGTGTCACAGTGTGAACGGGACAGTGTGTTACAGTGTGAATGGGACAGTGTGTCACACAGAGAATGGAGCAGTGTGTCACAGTGTGAATGGGGCAGTGTGACACAGAGAGAATGGGGCAGTGCTTCACAGTGTAAATGGGACAATGTGTCACGGAGGGAAGGGGGCAGTGTGTCACAGTGTGAATGGGGCAGTGTGTCACAGTGTGAAAGGGGCAGTGTGTCACAGAGAGAATGGGGCAGTGTGTCACAGAGAGAATGGGGCAGTGTGTCACAGTGTGAATGGGTCAGTGTGTCAGAGAGTGAATGGGCCAGTGTGTCATTGTGTGAATGGGGCAGTGTGTCACAGTGTGAATGCGACAGTGTGTCACAGTGTGAATGGGGCAGTGTGTCACAGTGTGAATGGGGCAGTGTGTCACAGTGTGAATGGGGCAGTGTGTCACAGTGTGAATGGGGCAGTGTGTCACAGTGTGAATGGGGCAGTGTGACACACTGTGAATGGGGCAGTGTGACACGGTGGGAATGGGGCAGTGTGTCACAATGTGAATGGGGTAGTGTGTCACAGAGAGAATGGGGCAGTGTGACACAGTGTGAATGGGGCAGTGTGTCACAGTGTGAATGGGGCAGTGTGTCACGGTTTGAATGGGACAGTGTGTCACGGTGTAAATGGGGCAGTGTGTCACAGTGTGAATGGGGCAGTGTGACACACTGTGAATGGGGCAGTGTGACACGGTGGGAATGGGGCAGTGTGTCACAATGTGAATGGGGTAGTGTGTCACAGAGAGAATGGGGCAGTGTGACACAGTGTGAATGGGGCAGTGTGTCACAGTGTGAATGGGGCAGTGTGTCACAGTTGAATGAGCCAGTGTGTCACAAAGAGAATGAGGCTGAGACTTGGAGTGTGAATGGGACACAGTGTCACAGAGAGAATGAAGCAGTGTGTTACAGTGTGAATGGGACAGTGTGTCACACAGAGAATGGAGCATTGTGTCACAGTGTGAATGGGGCAGTGTGTCACTGTTGAATGGGGATGTGTGTCACAGAGAGAATGGGGCAGTGTGTCACAGTGTGAATGGGGCAGTGTGACACAGAGAGAATGGGGCAGTGCTTCACAGTGTAAATGGGACAATGTGTCACGGAGGGAAGGGGGCAGTGTGTCACAGTGTGAATGGGGCAGGGTGTCACAGTGTGAATGCAGCAGTGTGTCACAGTGTGAAAGGGGCAGTGTGTCACAGAGAGAATGGGGCAGTGTGTCACAGTGTGAATGGGTCAGTGTGTCAGAGAGTGAATGGGCCAGTGTGTCACAGTGTGAATGCGACAGTGTGTCACAGTGTGAATGGAGCAATGTGTCACAGTGTGAATGGGGCAACGTGTCACTGTGAATTGGGCTGTGTGTCACAGTGTGAATGGGGCAGTGTGACACACTGTGAATGGGGCAGTGTGACACAGTGGGAATGGGGCAGTGTGTCACAATGTGAATGGGGCAATGTGTCACAGAGAGAATGGGGCAGTGTGACACAGAGTGAATGGGGCAGTGTGTCACAGTGTGAATGGGACAGTGTGTCACAGTGTGAATGGGGCAGTGTGTCACAGTGTGAATGGGACAGTGTGTCACAGTGTAAATGGGGCAGTGTGACACAGTGTGAATGGGGCAGTGTGTCACAGTGTGAATGGGGCAGTGTGTCACAGTGTGAATGGGGCAGTGTGTCACGGTTTGAATGGGACAGTGTGTCACGGTGTAAATGGGGCAGTGTGTCACAGTGTGAAAGGAACAGTGTGTCACAGTTGAATGAGCCAGTGTGTCACAAAGAGAATGAGGCTGAGACTTGGAGTGTGAATGGGACACAGTGTCACAGAGAGAATGGGGCAGTGTGTCACAGTGTGAATGGGGCAGTGTGACACAGAGAGAATGGGGCAGTGCTTCACAGTGTAAATGGGACAATGTGTCACGGAGGGAAGGGGGCAGTGTGTCACAGTGTGAATGGGGCAGGGTGTCACAGTGTGAATGCAGCAGTGTGTCACAGTGTGAAAGGGGCAGTGTGTCACAGAGAGAATGGGGCAGTGTGTCACAGTGTGAATGGGTCAGTGTGTCAGAGAGTGAATGGGCCAGTGTGTCACAGTGTGAATGCGACAGTGTGTCACAGTGTGAATGGAGCAATGTGTCACAGTGTGAATGGGGCAACGTGTCACTGTGAATTGGGCTGTGTGTCACAGTGTGAATGGGGCAGTGTGACACACTGTGAATGGGGCAGTGTGACACAGTGGGAATGGGGCAGTGTGTCACAATGTGAATGGGGCAATGTGTCACAGAGAGAATGGGGCAGTGTGACACAGAGTGAATGGGGCAGTGTGTCACAGTGTGAATGGGACAGTGTGTCACAGTGTGAATGGGGCAGTGTGTCACAGTGTGAATGGGACAGTGTGTCACAGTGTAAATGGGGCAGTGTGACACAGTGTGAATGGGGCAGTGTGTCACAGTGTGAATGGGGCAGTGTGTCACAGAGTGAATGGGCAGTGTGTCATGGGGTGAGCGGGGCTGTGTGTCACAGTGTGAATGGGGCAGTATGTCACAGTGTGAATGGGGCAATGTGACACAGTGTGGATGGGGCTGTGTGTCACAGTGTGAGTGTTAGAACTTTCAGTGTGAATCGGGTAGTGTCATACCAAACATATTCAGCATTTAATCAGTTCCCACAACAATCTCAAAATGTCCTGTTGTTTTTGAATGCAACAATCAGATTTTGCCCCTGTTATACAATTTGACAGCTCCCCATTTCACTACATTTTCCTGTATATAAAATGAATTGAATAGGAAACAAAAACAAATATGTTCAAATGCCTTTAACAACATTTCACACCTTTCCACAAACAGCCTGTGCGCCTCAGATCTTTGTCTACCACTGGCCCACCCTATTTCATTGCTATGCCCCCTGCTCCCAGCTCTTGTCCAACTGAATTCTTGGGTGGAGATAGAGGAAGCATTCTTGGTTGTGAATCGTTTAATAATTATGCCTAAACAGAATATATAACTTGTACCAATGTTATCAAGCAATAAACTACATTTTGTTGTCAAGCAAGTGTCTCTTCTTGCTAACACCTTAGTGGTTCATCTCCTTGCACTACTGTGATGAGCAATTACCTCCACTCGCTTCCTCCTGCTTCTAGTATTAGACCAGCCCAGGTTTCTTTTCTGGGCTTCTTACTAGTCAATTCCAGAGTTACACTTAAGAATCCGGGCTGGTAGAGTCATAGAGCTGTACAGCACAGAAACAGACCCTTCAGTCCAACCTGTTCACGCTGACCAAATATACTAAATTAACCTAGCTCCATTTGCCTGCACTTGGCCCATACTCCTCCAAACCCATTCCATTCAGATACCCATTCAGATGCCTTCTAAATGTTTTAACTGTACCAACCTCTCCCACCTCCTTTGGCAGCTCATTCCATCCATGCACCAAGCTCTGTGTGAAAAGGTTGCCCCTTAAATCTTTTAAATATTTCCCCTCTTACCTTAAACCTATGCTGTCTAGTTCTGGACTTCTCCACCCCAGGAAAAAGACCCATGCCCATCATGATTTTATAAATCTCGAAAAGTTCACCCCTCCGTCTAATGTTTCAGGGAAAACAGCCCCAGCCTATTCAGCCTCTCCATATAGCTCAATCCCTCTAACCCTGGCAACATCCTTTAAAATCGTTTCTGACCCCTTTCACAACATCTTTCCTATAGCAGGGAGACCAGAATTGAACACAATATTTCAAAAGTGGCCTAACCAATGTCCTGTACAGCCACAACCTGACCTCCTTACTCCTCTTCTCAGTGCACTGACCAATAAAGACAAGCATACCAAACATCTTCGTCACTCTCCTGTCTACCTGGGACTCCACTTTCAAGGAACAATGAACTTGCTCTCCAAGGTCTCTTTGTCCAGCAACTCTCCCTAGGACCTTACTATTAAGTGTAAAAGTCCTGCCCTGAATTGCCTTTCCAAAATGCAGCTTTCAGTGCAATTTCCTAAACTGACTGAACTTCTATCAAAAACAAAAACAGAAATTGCTGAAAAAGCTCTGCAGGTCTGGCTACACCTGTGGAGAGAAATCAGAGTTAATGTTTCTAGTTCAGTGACCCTTCCTCAGAATTTGAACTTCTATCAAGTCTTCTCGTCTTAGCTGACTGAGTAAACATTCATAATCCATAACAATCAACAACATATCATCAGGTGCTTCTTTTACAATTGTTCCTTCCAACTGTCCAATCTCAAAAATACAGATCAATGAAATGATGAATCTCAGTCCAAATATAAGTAACTGGGCAGCACTGTAGCTCAGTGGTTAGCACTGCTGCCTCATAGCACCAGGGTCCAAGGTTCGATTCCAGCCTCGGGCAGACTGCCTGTGTGGCATTTGCACATTCTCCCCGCATCTCCGTGGGTTTCCTCGGGGTGCTCCGGTTTCCTCCCACAGTCCAATGATGTGCAGGTCGGGTGGATTGGCTGTGCTAAATTAACCATAGTGTTAGGTGCATTAGTCAAAGGGAAACAGATCTGGGTGGGTTACTCTTCAGAGGTTCGGTGTAGAATTGTTGGGCTGAAGGGCCTGTTTCCACACTGTAGGTAATCTAATCTAAAAAGCGAATCAATCCCCACAGTGCGAAGTACCAAACAAGCAAAAATATTTCTTGATTCCATCTACGTTACACACAAACTAACAATATTGATTTTCTGACTATGTTACATACACCTAAGTATGAGAAACACAGCCTTTAGGAGTTCTGGCATGAATAAGTTTTGAACTGCATGTTTGTGCAGTTATCCAGTGTGGTCACATGCTAGTCATTGGGTGGTCTGTTTGCCTTTCAACATGTTTGGGCAGGAATAGAGCAAGGTTTCAACCTTAAATACCCAAATGGCTTTGAAATTATACATTTTACTCCATGCCTCAAACCAAATAGATTGAACACCTCCCCACATTCATCTATCAAACATACAATTATTTAAAATGGAGGGGAAAATCCAAATTCCCTCTAACATAATCGTAGATCATTGAAATACAAATTAGTATGTGTGTTTTCCAGATTACACAGGAACAACAGGCAGATTGATATTTAATCAGTGGGCAATATCTGTCTGTGTATTTGTTAAGGCTTCAATAAACTAAAAAAAAGCAAAGTTAAATGGAAAACACCGCAATTATATTTCAACCCATTTCTAATTCAGTTTTAATTTGAGATGGTTTGAACCTTTTCATATATGAATAACAGTTGTGTACTTCGCTGTGTATGAAGAACAGAGAGATGACGGTTTGTGGTCTTCAGGGAGATCCAAGGAATGAAATTTTCAAATGGTAGAGCTTCCTAACCTTATCCTAGCCCACCACGTGACCAGTCAGTGGAGTATGCATTCTGCTGACCACTGCCTACCCTTAGCTTTACATAGGAAAGGGTGTAAATGCACTGGAGGCAGTTCAGAGAAAGTTTACTTGATTGATACCTAAAATGAGCAGATGATCTTATGAGGTAAGGTAGACAAATAGAGCTGATTTCCCCTGTTTAGAAGAGTGAGGGATAATTTGATTGAAGTGTATAAGATTCTGAACCGTTTTGAGAAGGTGTACATAGATGTCAGGTTTCCCTCCGTGTGTGATTGTAGAGCAAGGAGACATAGTTTAAAAATAATGGGTTGCCCTGTTATTGCAACAGATGTGGAAAATTGTTTTCTCTTGGAGGATTGTACGACTTTGGAATTCTGTTTCTGAAGGTGGTGGAGGTGCAATTGGGGGTCATTGGATACTTTTAAGGTGGAGATACTTCTAAGGGTGGCATGGTAGCTCCGTGGTTAGCACAGCTGTCTCACAGCTCCTAGAATCCAGGCTTAATTCCAGCCTGTGCAGAGTTTGCACATTCTCCCCATGTCTGTGGGTGCTCCAGTTTCCTCCTGGAGTCCAAAGATGTGCAGGTCAGGTGGATTGGTCATGCTAAATTGCCCATAGTGTCCAAGAATGTGCAGACTGGGTGGATTTCCCATGAGAAATTGTCCCATAGTATCCAGGGATGTGCAAGCTGGATGGATTGGGCATGGGAAATTACCCATAGTGTCCAGAGATGTGCAGGCTGGGGTAGTTTGGCCATGGGAAATTACCCATAGTGTCCAGGGATGTGGTGGCTGGGTGGATTGGCCATGGCAAATTGTCCTATAGAGTCCAGGGGTGTGCAGGTCAGGGTGAATTGGCCATGGGAAATGCAGGATTACAGCAAAAGGGTAGGAGTGTGAGTCTGAGTAGGAGGCTCTTTGGCGGGTCAGTGTGGAACTGATGGACCAAATGGACTGCTTCCACACTGTAGGGATTCTATAAATAAATTCTTATCAGGCAAAGCAACCAGAGGTTAGCAGGAGTAGAAGTGATTGTGGAATTTGAAACACAAACAGATCAAGGTCTTATTCAATGGTACAACAGGCTGAAGGGATCAAATGCCAACTTCTTTTCTATTCATTATGTAATGCTCCAAGGACTATTAATTGGCTGGGTATGACAATTCTGCCTTACACGTGGGAGAAAGTCCTGATCTGTTTAGCTTTCAGCCCTGTTCTCCAGCAGAATGGATGGCTACAGCAGGCTCGACTGACACTACAGACACTAAGTCCTTGATAAGGAAAGTGTAGTGATATGATGAGCCCTTGATGGAATAGTCGAGATGGAGGGAAGCAGCAGTCATAGTTGACAGTCCCTGAAGGGTGGCGCCCAGGGTTAGATGGGGGCTCTTGAGGGAGATGTCCTCTTCCTTCTCAAGGTTGGAGTAGGGTGACCTGCTGGCATGACGTTGCCCCTCAACTTGCCTTGCCAGCATCAAAATAAGGCTGTGTATTAACAGATCCTGAAGTAGCAACATATGGCAAAAATGTGAGGGCTACTCTAGGGCTTATCTGCCCAATGGAAAATTGCGGGCAGTTCAGGAGCAGCCAAGACCAATGAGAAAGCCAACCAAGAAAGTTGATGCCACTGCAAACCTGTCAGCAAGGGACCATAAACTTCTCTTTGGAATTTCCTATGTCCAGTAATTGAGCATTAAACAGATCAAGGTATTATCACTCACCTGCTGAACATACCTAAACATTTGTTACCCCAAAGTATGGTGGATGCTGGGGCAGTGAGTAAATTTAAGGGGTGAGGAGCATATCAGCCATGATCAAATGGTGGAGCAGACTCGATGGGATGAATGGTCTAATTCTGCTCTTATATCTTATGAATTTGTAAATGTATGAGAGATGATTAGCAATTGACAAGGTTCATGTGTGGAGGAGGTCATGGACAAAAGAAAAGACAGAACAGATCAGAGGCAAGAGCCTCGGAGATCCAAACAGTTAATGCCAAGAAACAGAGAATAATTCATCAAGAGCTGTGTAGATGATCCAAGTAGAAAGAACACTAAATAATCCTAAAATTCAAGAAAGATGGATTCTGGAAATCTGAAACAAAAGCCAAAAAATTTGGAAATGCTGTGCTGAGAAATCTGGGGAGAGAGGATAAAGGTTACAGTTTCAGATCAATCATCTTTCATCAAAGTTAAAGCACATTCGGAGGTTAAACAAACAAAGGGATAAGGAAAAAGAGATAGTAGAAATATTGAAAATGTTATGATATATTGCCAAGCCTGTAACTACACAGGCAGAAATGCTACCCTCTGTTAATAACACCGACTAGCGTTCAGATAACAACAAGCAAGATTTGTCAGCAAACACTGAATGTCCAGATAGCTAATGTATAATGTGCCACATTTGAGGTTTTTGATACATCTTCCAATAAGGGAACTGAGAGTAGAAATCAGCTTGGTAAACAAGCAGTTATGACAGATTTAAGTTTGATGTCAGCTGCTCGAGTGATTCAGAAGATACATATTCAAATAGAGAATATTATTTTCATATCGTTCCGGGAAGAATCATAGGTAATAGTGACTGAGCAAGTAGTAATCAATAAAAGGCAAACCTAAGGAAGAAAATAAACAAAACCTGCAGATGCGGGAAATCAGAAATACAAGCAGAAACTGCTGGGAGAAACTTAACAGGTCTGGTAGCATCCATGCAGAGAAAGCAGAGTGATTGTTTCGGGTCCAGTGGCCTGTCTTCAGAACTGGTTATAGCGAGAAAAAGATTGATAAATATGCTGAAGATGGGGTAGGGGAGGAGTAGGAGTAAATGAGATGTGGAGATAGAACCCAGAAAGAGAGAGAGAGAGAAAGAGAGTCCATGCCTGGTGTATGGGAATTGGGGGAAGGACATGGCAGAAGGCGCTCAGTCTCTAAAATTATTGAATTTGACATTGAGTCCTGATGGCTGCAGGGTCCCCGAACAGAAAATGAGATGCTATTCTTTCAGCTGGCACTGAACTTTGCTGGATAACTGCAGTGAGTTAAGACGTTGCCAAGGAACATGTAATGCGTTGAAGTGGCAGACCTGCAAAATGTCCACTTTTTTCCTCAATGGAGGATTCCCCACCACCATGTCCGACCTACCTCCTGCAGTTCAGCCCTCACTCTTTCTCTTTCCTCCCGCCACAATGTTAGGGTACCCCTCGTCCTCACCTATTCATCCCACCAGCACACACAGCCTACGGATCATTGGCTGCCATTTCTGCCACCTCCAGTGGGATGCCACCACCAGACACGCATTCCCCTCCCCTCCCTTGTCAGCTTTGTCCTTCGGGGACACTTTGGTCTAGTCCTCCTCAACGTCCAACATCTCTCTAGACCTCCATAGCACCTTCCTATTAAATCGCAGGAGGTGTAACACCTGGCCATTTACTTCCTCCCTCCTCAGTATCCAAGATCCTGGGTGAAGTAGTGACTTACCTGCACACCATTCAGTCTAGTCCACTGTATTGGTGCTCACAATGTGGACTGCTCTAAACTGGGGAGACAAAGTGCAGACTGGGCAGGTGCTTTGCAGAACAGATACATTCAGTCCACAGGAAATGTCAGGAGAAAGTCTCATCAGGAGAACTGGTGCATCATTTTGATCAGTTATCAAACTGGACTCTTGAAAGAGTTTACTCAAACAAAATAGAGAAAGATAAGTTAAGTGTCTTCTCTTTTAGCAGGCTACTTTTCCAAATAACATCCAAAAAAAACAGTCAATAACCCAAAGTTGTCAATTCTTTGTAAACAGCTCCAGTTCCATAATCCATAAAATTCCTTTTGTTTACTTAGTTATTTGCCTTTTCCAGGAAATACTTTTGTTAAAGTACAATGTGCCCTTCCAGCAAACTTATATTTAATTACAAAGCATGCCCAGGCACTACATCAGCATCTCAAATGAACCAATATTCACAAACGCTTAACAACAACTCTTCCAAACAATATTAATGATGGCAGCATCTCCATAACGCAGTTAATTCACTAGGTGCTTAAAAACAGAGTTCAGAAACAGGTCACATGCATATCATGCTAGTGGAATGGCCACAAGCTATACTTGAATTTTCAAGGTGAGAGATAATTCGACAACTGCTTGAAAGAAAAAACACTCAAACACAAAAATGCTTCCAATGTCTCCATTATCTTCATTTAAATCTAAAGACAAGATAAATCTTGGTCCTGCAGTTATTATAATCTAATATTGTTTTTGGGAATTGTACAGAATGCATTCTGATCCAGAACTTCACTCCTGAGGAACTTTGTAACAACATGTTCTGCTGCACTGGTTTCATCAGAGAATGGGTTAACAGCTTGAAAACATTGATAAATAAGCTGGACAATTTCTGAAACTCCGCCCGAGGGTTTGTTATGTTTTTGACATCTGTAGCTACAACTGAATCCAACCTTAGGCTGAGCAGTCTTCTTGCAATGTGGAGGACACAGGTGGCTCAAACCCAAAAGCATTAATCTTTCCTTGGCCATGGCATTCATGAATAAATGAAACAAACCACATGGTTAGAAAATGAAACCTGTGATTCAAATAAAACATTTTATTTATTGTAGCTCAGTACATAGTCCACAGATTGGATGGAGGTATTCACACTCATGATGGGTTTTTAATAACATAAATGAGGAGAAATTGTTTCTGACAGTGAAAAGTTAGGTAACCAGAGGACACAAATTTAAGACAATTGTCAAAAAAATCAGAAGTGACATGGGGATTTTTTAAAAGTTGTGATCTAGACTGCACTCTTTGACAGGGTGGTGAAATTAGATTCAATAATAAATTCAAACAGAATTGGATAAATACTGGAAGTTGAACAAATTATAGGGGCTATGGGAAAAGAGAGGGGGTGTGGGACCAATTGGATTGTAAAAAGTCAGTACAGGCACAAGAGCCTGAATGGCCTCCTTCCATGTTTTACTATTTTAGGCTTGCTTTCACAAAGTGGAGCAGGAATTCAGGAAGTAAGGAAAAAAGTATCAAAATAATCATTTAGGTTACCTCCTACATTCTGTCCCTGCATTATTTGATTTTTACAGTTATTGTTCTCAGGTATAGCCTGCAAAATGTTGCCATTATATGGAACCAAAACATTGTTGGAATTTGGATCTGATTACAAAGATGAGGAGCTAGGCATTTATAAATACAGATGGTGCTGTTAGCATTACAGGGGAGGAGAAGGCAGGTAACAGCAATTTTTATCAGAGTTTAGCTCAGTCTTTCATTAGTATAACACATGTTCTGCTGCACTGGTTTCATCAGAGAATGGGTTAACAGCTTTTGGGTTTGAGCCACCTGTGTCCTCCACATTGCAAGAAGACTGCTCAGCCTAAGGTTGGATTCAGTTGTAGCTACAGATGTCAATCTGTGGACTATGTACTGAGCTCATCAGTACAGCATCCTTAATGAAACAAAAAGATCAGAGGTTTCTCGTAGGTACAAAATCACAAAAAAAAATAATATGAGTTTTGAATTTTAATGAGCAAAATGGAGTTATAGGGAGATAACTGATGAGTGTGGGCATCAAACGAACTGATAATTGGATTATGATGCCTGATAAAGGAAGGAGAGATTTACTATAAGATTATCATGAAAAATTCTCCTTCTGAATCTCAGTCCTTTCCTGAGAGATGATGACCCCCAGATGAAACCACCACCAGTTGTCTCTCCCTCTAGTGAGAGTGTAGCCTTGTACTCTGATAAGACTATGGTAATTTTACTTTTGTTAATATTATCTCACATGAGCAAAGCTGATTCTGAGTTAAGAAAATGGTTATCTGTGACATTGAGATTCCTCACAGAGACTCCAATAATGATTAGATTTTTTTTAATTAGATTACTTACAGTGTGGAAACAGGCCCTACGGACTGACCCTCCGAAGAGCGACCCATTCCCCTACATTTACCCCTTCACCTAACACTACGGGCAATTTAGCATGGCCAATTCACCTAACCTGCACATTCTTGGACAGTGGGAGGAAACCAGACCACGTGGAGGAAACCCACGCAGACACGAGGAGAATGTGCAAACTCCACAGAGACAGTTGCCCGAGGCAGGAATTGAACCTGGGTCTCTGGTGCTGTGAGGCAGCAGTGCTAACCACTGAGCCACCGTGCCGCCCAGTTAAAAAAGACCAAATTAATGTTTATAGCTTTTGGTTTGGAATGGTAGTGTAATCCTAAAGTTATATGCTAACCTTGTAAATAGCAATTTCAAGAGCTGGCATGGTCAAGTTCTTTGGATGATAGAAATAATAGTAAAATAACATTACTAATAGAACTAATGCCAAAAGATTACTTTACAATAATTTCGTAGGTGCATCTAATTACTTGAGAAAATAAGACATCTCTTTCAGTGAATAAAGTTCTGCCAAGTTCATCATTTGATGAGAGCATCCTAACCATCAGTTTCAATAGACTTGAAATTTGTGTGGTTTTTCAGAATATGGTAATTATTGTTAATTAACTACAACTTCAGTTTTGCTTTATAAAGAGTGATCCAATCTAGACTTTGGAAGGCACCCAATTTTATAAAGCTGTCGCCCAGTCTCTTTATCTTAAATTAATTATAATGGGCAGTTTGCCACCTAATTATTGGTCTGATGGAACATTATAATGCTATTGGCAGCCTGAGTATGCTGGGACCCAGCAATACACAGTTTTAAATGTCTACCTTTATTAAAAAAAAAATTCTTATTATGGTTGAAATTATTCTCAGTAGAGTTCTTTTAAAAATTAAATTTCCATGTAGACTACACTAATCGTTGTCAGCCAAAACTTGTAATCGTAGCAATACCGTGATTAGTCAGAACATTTTTAAAAAACACAGAAAATGCTGCAAATTAGACAGAGCTCAAGCAGCATCTGTGGAGATAGAAACAACAGATATTTCATGGTCAATGACCTTTCATGAGTAGAAATTAGCAGGAAACATTAGAAATATGACAGATTTAAACAGTTCAAAGAGGATTTGAGCACAGGAGTAATGAGGTCTTACTTCAATTAAATAGGAGGTTGGTTAGACCACACCTGGAGTACTGGGTGTAGCTTTGGCCTCTTTAACTCAGGAACAATATTATTGTCGAAGAGGGAATGCAATAAAGCTTCACCAAAAGTGTTTATGGGATGACAGGACTGTACTTTAAAGATAGATTGCCCAAACTGGGCCTGTATTCTCCAGAGTTTTGAAAAATGAAAGGGGCTCTCATTGAAATTATATAATTATTTTTAAGCAATCAAGAGGGTAGGTTTAGGTACGATGTTTCCCTTGGTTGGGTGAGTGGGAGGTGTCTAAAGCGAGGGGGTACAATTTAAAAATAATGCAGGTCAGAGCAAATTACTACAGATGCTGGAATCTGTCCTGAAAACAAAAAGTGTTGGAGATCACAATGGACCAGGCAGCATCAATGCGACTGAAGTCCAAGATCAGGGGAAATTGTTTTACCCCAAGTGTTGTGAACCATTGGAATTCTCTACCACAGAGGGCTGTGGAGCTTCCATCTTTGAATATCTTTAACATAGAAATTGATAGAATTACGATTCCCATTTGGTGTACAGGATTATGGAGATGGTTGAGGAGAAGGCATCAAAGGGTTTGATCAGTCATGATTATATTGATTGGCAGGATAGGCTCGATGGGCTGAAAGGCCTACTCCTGTTCCTTTGTCCCCATGGAGAATAGGGCAGTGAAGAAAAGAACAGAAAGGAAGGATTGTGATAGGGAAAAATGTAGGCATCATTAACTAGCAATTGTTTTACTTTGCTTTCAAAAGTAAATTAACATGAATTTGGATGAGCAGTTGCATACTGTGCAGAATCGTAAAAAGACTGGCCAACATTGGCTCCCTGTCGAGCAGCACCACAATTTTAACATGCTTATCCTGAGATTTAAATTTATTCATGGCATTGTCACTTCAGATTTCTATTGCTGCACCAGTGTTAGCAATGTCTTCATCTGTCTTTATTTGTTTCTTTATTCTTTCATGGAATGTGGGCATCACTGAATGGGCCAGCGTTTGTTGCCCATTCCTAATTGCCCTTGAACTGAGTGGCTTGCTCAGCCATTTCCAATCCCAGTAAAGAATCAACCACATTGACATGGGTCAACAGACACCTGCCGTTCAGATCAAGTCAGGGTGGCAGATTTCCTTCCCACAAAGACATTAGTGAACCATTAGTACAGTGAAGAAGGCATTTGGTATGCTTTCCTTTATTGGTCAGAAAATTCAGTATAGGAGTTGGGAGGTCATGTTGTGGCTGTACAGGGCATTTTGGAATATTGCATGCAATTCTCATCTTCCTATCGGAAGGATGTTGTGAAACTTGAAAGAGTTCAGAAAAGATTTACAAGCATGTTGCCAGGTTGGAGGATTTGAGCTCTAGGGAGAGGCTGAATAGGCTGGGGCTGTTTTCCATGGAGCATCGGAGATTGAGAGGTGACCTTATAGAAGTTTATGAAATCACGAGGGTCATGTATCGGGTAAATAGACAAGGTCTTTTCCCTGAGGTGGGGGTGTCCAGACTTAGGTGGCATAAGTTTAGGGTGAGAGGGGCAAAATATAAAATGACATAAGGGACGTTTTCACACAGAGGGTGGTGCATGTATGGAATGAGCTGCCAGAAGAAGTGGAGGAGCCTGGTTTAATAATACCTCTGAATATGTTCAAATATTGTTAGGAGATTGAATTCCTGGTCTCACACCAGTGGAGGCAGGAAAATGGGAGAAGTCAAAATGGTGCGTTGTTTCCCTGGTGCCAGGATCAAGGATGTCTCAGTGAAGGTGCAAAGGGGCGATGGTCCAGCAGAGGGTCATTATACACATTGGAACCAATGACTTGGGAAGGGAAAAGGTTGAGATTCTGAAGGGAGATTACAGAGAGTTAAGTAGGAATTTAAAAAGGTCCTCGAGAGTAGTAATATCTGGATTACTCCCAGTGCTACGAGCTAGTGAGGGCAGGAATAGGAGGAAAGAGCAGATGAATGCATGGCTGAGGAGCTGGGGTACAGAAGGATTCACATTTTTGGATCAGTGGAAGCAGTTTTAGGGTAGACGTTACCTGTACAAGAAGGACGGATTTGAACCTAAATTGGAAGGGTACTAATGTACTGGTAGGGAGATTTGCTAGAGCTGTTTGGGAGGATTTAAACTAGCAATGTGGAGGGGGGGGGGGGGGGGGGGTGGGTTGGGGGGGAGCGTGAGGAGTGTGGGACCCAGGGAGATACTGCAGAAAGATTTCAATCGGAGACTGGTACAGTTGAGAACAAAGGCGAGTCAAACAGTCAGGGCAGGCAGGGACAAGGCAGAGAACAAGGTAGGACTGATAAATTAAACTACATTTATTTCAATGCAAGAGGCCTAACAGGGAAGGCAGATGAACTCAGGGCATGGTTAGGAACACGGGACTGGGATATCATAACGATTACAGAAACGTAGCTCAGGGATAAACAGGACTGGCAGCTTAGTGTTCCAGGAAACAAATGCTACAGCAAGGATAGAAAGGGAGGCAAGAGATGTGGGGGAGTGGCGTTTTTGATAAGGGATAGCATTACAGCTGTGCTGAGGGAGGATATTCCCGGAAATACATCCAGGGAATTTATTTGGGTGGAACTGAGAAATAAGGAAGGGATGAACACCTTTTTGGGATTATATGATAGACCCCCTAATAGTCAGAGGGAAATTGAGAAACAAATTTGTAAGGAGATCTCAGTTATCTGTAAGAATAATAGGGTAGTTATGGTAGGGGATTTTAACTTTCCAAATATAGACTGGGACTGCCATAGTGTTAAGGGTTTAGATGGATAGGAATTTGTTAAGTGTGTACAAGAAAATTTTCTGATTCGGTATGTGAACGTATCTACTAGAGAAGGTGCAAAACTTGAGGAGAAAGTGAGGTCTGCAGATGCTGGAGATCGGAGCTGAAAATGTGTTGCTGGAGAAGCGCAGCAGGTCAGGCAGCATCCAGGGAACAGGAGAATCGACGTTTCGGGCATAAGCCGTTCTTCAGGAAGAAGGGCTTATGCCCAAAACGTCGATTCTCCTGTTCCCGGGATGCTGCCTGACCTGCTGCGCTTCTCAAGGTGCAAAACTTGACCTACTCTTGGGAAATAAGGCAGGGTAGGTGACAGAGGTGTCAGTGGGGAAGCATTTTGGGGCTAGCGACCATAATTCTATTACATTTAAAATAATGATGGAAAAGGATAGACCAGATCTAAAAGTTGAAGTTCTAAATTGGAGAATGGCCAATTTTGATCGTATTAGGCAAGAACGTTCAAAAGCTGATTGGGTGCAGATGTTCGCAGGTAAAGGGACGGCTGGAAAATGGGAAGCCTTCAGAAATGAGATAATGAGAGTCCAGAGAAAGTCTATTCCTGTTAGGATGACAGTAAAGGCTGGTAGGTATAGGGAATGCTAGATGACTAAAGAAATTGAGAGCTTGGTTAAGAAAAAGAAGGAAGCATATGTCAGGTATAGACAGGATAGATCAAGGGAATCCTTAGAAGAGGATAAAGACAGCAGGAGTATACTTAAGAGAGAAATTAGGAAGGCAAAAAGGAGACATGAGGTAGCTTTGGCAAATAGAATTAAGGAGAATCCAAAGTGTTTTTTCAAATATATTAAGGACAAAAGAGTAACGAAGGAGAGAATAGGGCCCCTCAAAGATCAGCAAGGCGGCCTTTGTGTGGAGCCACAGGAGATGGGGGACATACTAAACGAGTGCTTTGCATCAGTATTTACTGTGGAAAAGGACATAGAGATATAGAATGTAGGAAATAGATAGTGACATCTTGCAAAACATTCATATTACAGAGGAGGAAGTGCTGGATGTCATGAAACGCATAAAAGTGGATAAATCCCCAGGACCTGATCAGATGCACCCTAAAACTCTGTGGGAAGCTAGGGAAGTGATTGCTGGGCCTCTTACTGAGATATTTGTATCATTGATAGTCACAGGCGAGGTGCCGGAAGACTGGAAGTTGGCTCACGTGGTGTCACTGTTTAAGAAATGTGGTAAGGACAAGCCAGGGAACTATAGACCAGTGAGCCTGATGTCGGCGGTGGGCAAGTGGTTGGAGGGAATCCTGAGGGACAGGATGTACATGTATTTGGAAAGGCAAGGACTGATTCGGGATAGTCAACTCGGCTTTGTGCGTGGGAAATCATATCTCACAAACTCGATTGAGTTTTTTGAAGTAACAAAGATGATTGATGAGGGCAGAGTGACAGATGTGATCTATATGGACTTCAGTCAGGCGTTCGACAAGGTTCCCCATGGGAGACTGATTAGCAAGGTTAGATCTCATGGAATACAGGGAGAACCTGCCATTTAGATACAGAACTGGCTCAAAGGTAGAACACAGAGGGTGGTGATGGAGGGTTGTTTATCAGACCGGAGGTGTGTGATCAGTGGAGTGCCACAAGGATCCATGATGGGTTCACTATTTTTCGTCATTTATATAAATGATTTGGATATGAGCATAAGAGGTATAGTTCGTAAATTTGCAGATTACATTAAATTTGGAGGTGTAGTGAACAGCGAAGAGGGTTACCTCAGATTACAACAGCATCTTGATCAGATGGGCCAATGGGCTGAGAAGTGGTAGATGGAGTTTAATTTAGATAAATGCAAGGTGCTACATTTTGGGAAAGTAAAGCTTAGCAGGACTTATACACATAATGGTAAGGTCCTAGGGAGTTTTGCTGAACAAAGAGACCTTGGAGTGCAGGTTCATAGCTCCTTGAAAGTGGAGTCGCAGGTAGATGGGATGGTGAAGAAGGCATTTGGTATGCTTTCCTTTATTGGACGGAATATTGAGTACAGGAGTTGGGAGGTCATGTTGCGGCTGTACAGGACATTGGTTAGGCCGCTGGTGGAACAGTGCGTGCAATTCTAGTCTCCTTCCTATCGGAAAGATGTTGTGAAACTTGAAAGGGTTCAGAAAAGATTTACAGGGATGTTGCCAGGGTTGGAGGATTTGAGCTATAGGGAGAGGTTGAATAGGCTAGGGCTGTTTTCCCTGGAGTGTCGGAGGCTGAGGGGTGACCTTATAGAGGTTTACAATATCATGAGGGGCATGGATAGGATAAATGGACAAAGTCTTTTCCCTGGGGTCAGGGAGTCCAGAACTAGAGGGCATAGGTTTAGGGTGAGAAAGATATAAAAGGGACCTAAGGGGCAACCTTTTCACTCAGAGGGTGGTATGTGTATGGAATGAACTGCCAGAGGAAGTGGTGGAAGCTGGTACAATTGCAACATTTAAAAGGCATTTGGATGGGTATATGAATAGGAAGGGTTTTGGAGGGACATGTGCCAGGTACTGGCAGGTGGGCCTAGATTGGGTTGGGATATCTGGTTGACATGAACGAGTTGGACCGAAGGGTCTGTTTCTGTGTGGTACATCTCTATGACTCTGTGACTGTATGAGTCATGTCAGGATATTTCCCTGGCTGGGTGTATTCCAAAGGGCAGACTTGGAAGCAGAACAGCTGCCTATTCCAAAGTGATTTACAAACGAAAGGGAAAAGCCAGTAAAATAAACAATAATACTTGAAACTAAATGTTCTGCTCCTTCTGGAGCTCCCTTTTTTAAGTACACAAGATGATTCAGACAATATGTGTCTAGTTCTGTTGGTTTTATTGGTTTCCCTGCTGGGAATTAACATTGTTAAGGTCCCAATTAATTGTAATTGCAATTGTGTATTGTAAAGCCACTTTTTATTTGATGTGTTGACAGAGATTATGTCTGAGGTGTGTGGCTTTCCTTCAATGTCAAGTAATCACTGCTGCTCTCTGGTGGTGCTTTTAAACATGTCATTTTAAGGTTAACTATAAATTCAAGGTACAAAAAAAATGCTTGATGTCAGTAACTTTACTCCCCCAATGTCTTCTCCCTTTCCTGTCTGTATATGGTACATGGAGTAAGCCATTCAGAGTTAATATCAAAAATGTAGAAGGCATTTGGTTTCCATTCCTTTATTGGTCAGAGTATTGAGTACAGGAGTTGGGAGGTCATGTTGAGGCTGTACAGGACATTGGTTCAGCCACTTTTGGAATATCGTGTGCAATTCTGGTCTCCTTCCTATCGGAAAAATGTTGTGAAACCTGAACGGGTTCAGAAAAGATTTACAAGAATGTTGCCAGGGTTGGAGGAGTTGAGCTGTAGGGAGAGATTGAATCGGCTGGGGCTGTTTTCCCTGGAGCATCGGAGGCTGGGGGGGGCAACCTTATAGAATTTATAAAATCATAAGAGGCTTGGATAAGATAAATAGACAAGTTCTTTTCCCCCCGGGGTTGGAGCGTCCAGAACTAGAGGCATAGGGTTAGGGTGAGAAGGGAAAGATATGAAAGAGACCTAAGGGGCAACATTTTCACACAGAGGGTGGTGCATGTATGGAATGAGCTACCAGAGGAAGTGGTGGAGGCTGGTACAATTGCAACATTTAAAAGGTATCTGGATGGGTATATGAATAGGAAGGGTTTGGAGGGATATGGGCCGTGTGCTGGCAGGTGGGACTAGATTGGGTTGGGATATCTGGTCGGCATGGACGGGTTGGACCAAAGGGTCTGTTTCTATGCTGTACATCTCTATGACTCTATATCACCATTCCTTCAGTGTTGCTTGGTCTAGACCCTATATCTCCTTTCCTTATAGGATTCTGGGTGTGAATATCCCCCAGGGTCTGCGGTGCTTCAAGAGGACAGCTCGCCATCTTCAAAGGCAATCTGGTTGGATTCAAAATGTTGGCCTAGTCAGCAAAGCCTATAGCCCATGAATGAACAAAACAAAACTTAGTTCAATGTGGCATTCTAAACTCTCAGTCAGAAAGTCACACTCTCAAGACTTGATCCCATAATCTAACTGGAGGTTCTGATACAATATCAGGAAAGTGCTGTATCACTGGAGGTGCTGTCTGTCTGTCCTCCCAGATAGCCGCATGAAGGCAAACTGAAGGAGACTTTGCTGTGAGCTCTGGCCAATATTTGTCCCTCGTGTAAAATTTCAAAAATCCATTTACCTGTTAAATTACTTCATTGCTTCTTTTTGGGAAGTTGCTGTGTCAATATCAGCTGCCAGGTACTTTGGTACATCATAAGGTCATCACAAGTTGGCAGTGCAACTTCTTTCTTTCCAAAGTGTCCAACAAGAAATTTTAAGTCGCATTTCGGCTGAAATCTCACCCAGAGCGCAAATTTCTTTCTGTCTCTAGGGGGCAGCAGAGACCTACACATCTGACTTTGAACCACGAGTGATTCAAATGAAGATGATACTTGTATTTTTTCTCTCAGCCACAAGAGTGCATTCTACAGTAAACCCAGAGCTCCCCACTCCAGAGGTTTCCAATAAATTGCAAAATATCCCAGCTTCCAGCTTACCCCTTGGATTACATATCCTATTACATAGAAACGTGCAATCAATTTGTCTGCATTAACAATTCAATTTGGTCTGAACATTAGCTCAGATTCTGCTGTTTCTTCTTTCAAATCAGTTTGCATTAATGTGCAGAATTCAGCAATGACAGACAGCAATAGCTTACATTTATATAATGGGAAGGTGATCCAACAATATTTGACACTGAGCTACGTAAGGTGATATCAGGAAAACTAACCAAAGAATCAACTTTTAAGGATTCTATCAACAGAGGAGAGAGAGTACAGTGAGTAGGAGTGGGTTGGGGGGGAAATTCCATACCCTAGGGCCATATACAGCTGTAACAACTTCTGTTATAATTGACCCAGGATTAAACTTTGCTGTCATTACTTATTTTATAAAAAGAGGTTTCAAATGTTGGGAATCTAAATCAAAAATAGGAAATGTTGGAAGCTCACTGTAGGTCAAAATGTGTTAAAAAAACGTCAGTTACTTTCCATTAAATAGTCTGCCGTTTTTTCCAAAATGTTAATTATTTGAGAAATCTTTCACTGCGCCTTTAGTTCACTTCAGGAAAATCGACGTTTCAAGTGATGAAGGACTTTTACCTGGAACACCGATTTTCCTGCTCCTCGGATACTGCCTGACCTGCTGTGCTTTTCTGGCAACACTGTAACCTAGACTCTGATCTCCAGCATTTGCAGTCTTCACTTTTGAAAAAGGAGAAAGTGAGGACTGCAGATGCTGGAGATCAGAGCTTAAAAATGTGTTGCTGGAAAAGCGCAGCAGGTCAGGCAGCATCAAAGGAACAGGAGAATCGACGTTTCGGGCATAGCCTTTAGTTCACTTCAGTCAACACTTCTGATCTTTTGGTATCCTGGTGAGAGGGGTGTGGGCAGATCGGAGGACATCCTCTTGGCTCTGCTCCTGGGCCTAGCAATTTTGATCTGGGCAATGGGCTGTGGAGGAGGTTGTTATTGGCAATTGCCTGACCCTCTTCTGAGGCTATATCTGTGTCCTTGGAGAGAGAGTACATCAAATTCTTGATGCTTTTACAGAAACCTGGGCACCAAAGGGGATAAAGTACTTTATCTCCCCTTCCAACTCTATTTTGATTTAATCCCCTCCCTGTCTCCCTCACTTCTGATGCTGTTGCAGTGCTTTTATTGGCTTTGCATGTGAAGCTAGTCAGTTATAACGTGGGTGTTAAAATTGGCAGTTAATAGATGAAAAGTATCATGAGTGCTTTGGTGGTGGGAAGACACCACTTGATTGTGTGTGATACACTTCCGAATATAACCAAAAAGAAAAAAAATAATAAATATATCCAAAATGCTAAATTGTCTTCTACCCTGACAGCCTCGAGCTGACCAGCTGTGGATTTCCACCATTCTGGGTAGAGATTTTGAGAACTAAAGCTAATGACTAACAGCGGTCATCAGCCCCTTTTATACTCCATTTCAAATCAGCTGGGGTGCTATTCATACTGATTAACTTAGACTGGGATGGATTTCATCTCCTCATGTTGACATTCCTTTTGTTTTTATTAATCGTTCATAGGATTTGGGCATCACTTGGTAGCCAGCAAATATTGCCCAGAGGGCAATTAGGAATCAACAACATTGTTGTGAGTCTGGAGTCATATATAGGCTAGACCATATAAGGATGGCAGTTTTCCTCCCGAAGTGACACTAGTGAACCAGAAGAGTTTTCCCTGACATTGGACAATGGATTCACAGTCATCATTAGACATTTAATTCCAGATTCTTATTGAATTCAAATGCCACAATCTACCAAGGTGGGAGTTGAGCCCAGATTCCTTGAACATTACTTGGGCCTCTGAATTAATAGTCTAGTGATAATGCCACTCCACCATCACATTTCCTTGCAGAAGACCTGAATGCCTGCACGCAATCATACTTCACAGATGCACAGAGCAATAAAATCAGTATTGGAGTCTTGTGATACAGCGGTCATACCCTACTAGGTAGGTCCTAATATTTGCAAATAGGTTGAATAAAATTTAGAAGTCAAGTTTGACCAGTATATCTCAATCAGCGGTTTAAAAATAAAAGTGAGATTATTTTGGGTGATTCAATAATTTAGTGGTAGGTTGCTGGAGTGGAAAAGGAGCTGGTTGTTTCTCACACTGACACTATTTTGACTAAATCCCTCCCCTGTTTACCCTACCTTTTTTGTGCTGTTGTGATACTGCCACTGTGATGTTTGTTCATCATCACGTTGTTCAATTGATTATTCGGGTGATTTGGTGATGGGTCTTCACCCTTGTTTGCTCACTTATTGAATCCATAGAATCTTTACAGTGTGAAAGCAGGCTATTTGACCCATCAAATCTACACTAACCCTCTGAAGAGCATCCTACCCTATTCCTTGCAAGCCTGAATTTCCCATAGCTAATCCATCTAGACTGCACTTCCCTGGACACTACAAGGCAATTTTAATATGGCCAATCCACCCAACATGCATATTTTTGCACTGTGAGAAGAAACCGGAGTAAATCCACACAGACACGGGAAGAAAGTGCAAACTCCACACAGTCACCCAAGGGTGGAATCGAACCCGGGTCCTTGGCGCTGTAAGACAGCTGTGCTAACCACTGAGCCAGTGGTATTTTCACACTGTCCTAGCGGGTTGTGTTTAAATTTTGATTAATTGATTAATTAGGTCATGTGGTGATGTATTTTCTTTACACCCATCATCTCTAAGAAAGTATCATGCCTCTTTCTGGCTGAGTTTGAGAACAGCTTTAGGATATGGCTTCCAATGATCAGTGACAGAGTGATCTTCCTGGCTGGTTTTGACCTGGGGGTGGGGGGCTGAGGGAGTTATTCCATTTTCTACTGAAATTGGTCTAGGTTTTATCCGTCCACTGCATCTCCCAGGAAGTCAGATGGTTTTGATTCAGGTAGAGCGTCTTTACGCTGTGATGGACAAGTTTCAGAATGGTGTACCACAAACTGATTGGAAAAGTCTTTACCACAGCCCTTCATTGTTTGCATGTTGCAATGGCACAGTGTGCTTTTGTAACCTCTATCAAGATATAAAATAGATTATAAAAATTTCTCTGCTTTATGTTGAAAAAGTATTTTGCATATTGCACCTTCCTGTTTCACTACTACCTTTGTAATGTTGGTTGGTGTGGATAAAAATTGGCACAGGTCCAAATGGGAATTTAAGTCAGACTTCAGGTTGGGACAAGCTTGAGTAAAATTAGGAATGTCACAATTAGGAGTCTATTCGGGAGCCCTCTCTATTCGGCTGTAACTGTGAGCTCCTTTTGCTCCAGCTGTTGTTTAAGAAGCAAACAGCAGAAATGGCAGTGCAGTGTTTCCATCACTAGGTTGACCTTTGAAACCCAGCATTGTCAGAGCTCATGCAACACATAAAATTAAATAGCAAAGCTGCCCGTTGGGCACAATGCATAAGTCTAGATTTCTGTGTACTCCTCCCCCAGTGGCAGACTTTGAACTCTTGTGTTGAAATAAAGGATGGTTATTGTACTTCATGCCATCAAGAAGCCTTTTAGATTCTGTTTGAGCTTCAGGGACCTCTTGCTGACCCTAGACTAAGCCTTTTCAACTTTAAGCCATTTGGTTGGACAAAAGAGCCTGTGGCTCCTTACTGATCGTACTCTACTCTGATTCATTTACCAGTAGTGAAAGAAACTCATCATAAGTCCATAAGAAATAGGGACAAAAGAAGGTCATTCAGCCCTTTGAGTCTGCTTTGCCCATTTTATGGCAATCCAACATTACTTACATCCAATTTGCTGGTCTTTCCCTTTAACCCTTGATCCCGCTACTGATCATGAATCCAACTCAGCCTTAAACTTACACAAGGACTCTGCCCTCACAGCTCTCTGTGACAAGGAGTTCCAAAGAGTCACAACCCTCTGAGCGAAGAAATTTCTCCTTGTCTCAGACTTAAATTGGCATCCCTTTATTTCTAAACTATGCCATCTGGTTCTTGACTCTCTCGTGAGGGCAAACATCATCTCAGCATCTACCCTGTCAAGTCCTTAAAAGATTCCTACATGTTGCAAAGAGCTCATCTCTCATTTATCTGAACTCCAGTGAGCAGAGTTTCAACCTGTTTAGCCTTTGCTCATTAGACAATCCCTCCATACAGGGACCGTCCTAGTGACCCTTCTCTGAACTACCTCCAATGAAATGATGCCCTTCTTTAAATAAGGGGATGAAAAACTGCTCACAGTACTCGAGATGTGGTCTCATTAGCATCTTGTACAGTTGCAGCAAGATTTCCGAACTCTTATATTCCAACCCACTCAGAATTCGTGCAAACTCTTGGACGCAATAAAGATGCTGCTGTTTTTTGACTGTGTGCTAAATGTCTGTGCATTCTATAAATTAGCATCATAGTAAATTATTAGTTTGTGGCTGAAAATCTATAGGCATTTTCACATAAATATTCATACTTCAATAGAACATGTTTGAATTATTCTAATAAGCTTTGGAAATCACAACAATAATCTGAATTCTGACAAACTATTTTAACGGGTAAGTTTTGCAGATGCTGGAAATCAGAAATTAAAAACAGAAAGTGCTGATAAATAGCTGGTTTGTGAGCATCTGTGGAGAAACAACTTGTATTCCAAGTGACTCTTCTTCAGAATTGAAGTGGGCTGGAAAGGTTGGTGGGTTTTATGCTGTAGATAAAGGGTGGGGGCAAATGGAACATATTGGTTCGGCTCCCCACAGCAAAAAGCAAAAGGACTGCAAATGTAGCAGGAAAACGGCATAGACGAAGAATATGTGTTAATGTTAGATCGATATCACAGAAAATAGACCGGCTTTGCTGAGAGCAAACACATGCATACAAGACATTGGAGGGTGCAAAGGGAGTGAAAAGGGGCTCAGCTAAATGGGGAGTCTATGATCTGAAGTTGATGAATTCAATGTTGACTCCTAAAGGCTGCAAGGTGTCCAAGTGAAAAATGAGGGCTGTTTCTCCAGCTTGAGTTGGACTTTGCCAGAACAATGCAGCAAGCTGAGAACAGAGATATCAATATGAGAGCACTTGAAATGACAAATGAACAGAGAGTCAGTGCTGTACTTGTAGACAGAGTGGAGGTGTTTTGACAAGAAGTCACCCAAACTGCATTTGATCTCATCAATGTAGAGGAGACTGCATTGTGAGCAGTGAATGCAGCAGACTGGTTGGAAAGAACTCAGAATGCTGACAGGGGAGGGAATAATGTGTTTGGTCATGTCCTTCTGGGGATAGCAATAATGGCAGAGGAAGATCCTTTGACTGCAGAGCTGGATTGTGAGAGATAAGGTGAGGGAACACTATCATTGTTCACTGAGGGACAGAAAGGGGACAGGAGGGTGGCAGTGTAGAAATGGATCTGAAAAACATGAGGGGCCTGTCAATGATGATATGGAGGTGGGATTTTGGGTGGAGACCTTCCATTGAGGTAAAAGATTGAAATGATGGATGCATCTTGTGGGACAAAGACAGAGAAACTGGAAGAATGAATGGAGATCTTACAGGAAGTAGGGTGTGAGGAGGTGCAGTCAACTGTGGGAGTCAGCTGATTTGTAGTGGAACCGCCCATCCACAGAAATGGAAACAGAGAATGCCAGAAAAGGAAGGGATGAATCAGAGATTAACCAGGCGAAGATGATAGAAGAATGGAATGCAAATGGAAATGGAAGTATTTTACCAATTGCAGAGAAAGCAGGAAGCAGCACTAATTCAGTCATTGTAACCCAAGGAAGAGCTGTGAGTGGGAGCCCAAGTCGGACCAGAACAAGGAATGTTCCAAGTATCCCACAAAGAGACAAGTGTAACTGGGAAGCATGTGGTTACCCATGGCCATAACCTTTGATTGGAAAAAGTGAAATGAGTTAAAGGAGAAATTGTTTAGATTGAAAATGAATTCAATCAGTGTGGAGGAGGGTGATGGTTTAGGATTGGTCAGGCCTCCTTTCTGGAAGTGAAAAATGTTCTGGCCATCCTGGAGAAAGGAGGTGTAGAGGATTTGCACATTCACGGCAGTGAGGAAGATCAGGAAACTGAAAATTGTGAAAATGATGTAATGTGTCAGAAGAATCACAATGATGGGAAGAATCTGTAAAAGAAAGAAAAATTAGAGTCAAGATAGGAAGAAATAAGCTTAATGGAGTGGGAACAGGCTTAATATTGACCCTGTTGGGACAGTCCTATTTGTGGATTTGAGGAGAAAGTAGACCATTAACAAATTAATACTTATTCATATACATGTAAGACAAAATAAAATCAACAGTAATATTGTGCAGTGAGAGTAATAACCAAGCCTGATGCTTACTGATTCCATTTATTCAAGCAAACATAGGGGAGCTAGAGGACAGAGCAACATCTCTCCTCTGATTCCCAAAACAATGGCTACCATGTATTTTACGGTATCAAAGTGCAATAGATTACAGCTTCATACAATTCACCGATAACACAAGAGGTCATATCCAAATTTGTACAGCGCAACTAATACAAGCTGATTCTTGATTACGATCTGGCTTCTCCGCTTGCCCAGCCTGTCCCTCTTCCTGCATGTCCAGACACAGAATCATAAAGATCTATGACATAGATAAAGGCCTTTTAGGCCATTGTATCCGCAGCAAAAACAAGTGTCTAAATATTCTAATCCCTTTCTCGGATACTTGACACATAGCATTGCAAGTACACATCTAAACACTTCTTACATGTTATAAGAGTTTCTTCCTCTCCCACCCTTACAGGCAGTGAGTTCCATATTCCTACCTCCCTCTTGGTGAAAAAAAATCTTCACATCTCCTCAAAATCCCCTAACTCTACCATTCTTGCTGTTAACACATCCCTCACCTTTTCAAAATTATTTCTATTCTTAGTCCAACTTCAGCATTGCATCTGCCATCTTCAGTTATCATTTGTCCTCAGCAGACATGTTTATTGATGTGCTCCAGTGTGAAACCATTTACTTCATACCTCACTATAGTTCCTTCTAATATGTCTTCCTAACTACCATTGGTGTGTGTTCAATAAAACTCGAATTGAAAATTACTCATTGTCACAGCATCGCTGCTTTTTGTGGGAAAAACTTCCACACTTTTACCACAATGTTGTTAGTGGTGGTGACAGGTATATGGATAGGAAGGGGTTGAGAGCATAGTGCTGGAAAAGCACAGCAGGTCAGGTAGCATCTGAGGAGCAGGAAAATCGATGTTTCAGGCATAGAATCATACATTCCTGATGAAGGGATTATGCCTGACACGTCGATTCTCCTGACCTGCTGTGCTTTTCCACCACCACACTCTTGACTTAATCTCCAGCATCTGCAGTCCTCATTTTTGCCTAGGGATATGGACCAAACAACGCAAATTGGACTAGTTCAGTTTCGGAAACCTTGTCGGCATGGAGGAGTTGGGCTGAAGGGCCTGTGTCCATGCTGTATTCTCTATGACTCTGAATCCAAGTTACTAATCGATGTGCTCATTTACTCAATTAGAACTATCACAGACAAGATGGGTTGAATGGCCCATTTCTCTTCTGTTCATTCCAACACTTCTGAGCTTTACTGTTCAATCAATAGGTGTATCACTTCACTCTCTATCTGATGCTGGTTTCAACTCTCACTTCCCTTTACAGTCACAGCAGCCAGCTCTTTCTGTGGGTGAGGCTTGATTGAATCACTATAGGCACTCAGTCTTATAGGGCACTCTTGCGCAGGTTGAGATCAAGCAACATTGACTGCAAGGGAGGGTGATTCAGCTTGGGCGGAAGGCTGGCAGCAGTAGCTGCATTGATTATGTGGGCAGAACACGTAACCAACAGCAGTGAGTGACCTATCAACCACCCACAGTTAATACTCAGATCCGGTTGTCCTTTAAGCAGGTATTTTATCTTCTATTTAGGTCATTGAATGGAAACAACAAAGGGGAAGCTTTGTTGTATATATTTTTAGTGGCAAAATGACAAACACTTGCACTTAGAAGCAACATGTAGAGTTTTTGTGAGTTATCATTCAAATCATACACATAAATATTGAAGGCTTATTAATTTAAGAAGCTTGAAGTGTTTTACTTCAGCATTTTTGCTTCATTAACCAGGCTATTGTCCCACATACGCTTCGCAATTGCCTGTACATGACTCGAGAGACACAGCCCCTCACAGATTTGGCTTATATTTAATTATATTTTCTCACTCATTCTCCCTCACTGGACCGCCGTGCCTCTCCATCCGCACCACCCCCACCCCATTCCTCCCCATGAAGTGTTGCATCTGTTTGCAGTTTCACATCAGTAAGCTAATTTGAAACAAGCATCTATTCAAAGGAGCAATATTTGTGTAACAGCTTGAAGCAGTGTCTGACAAAGAAGGTGGTGAGTGTGCCGCATAGATTTGTGTGGGTCTTGGGATTTCTGATAAATTTATGTAATAGTGGAGGGAAAGGAGATAACACACACCTCAAAATTGATCATGAAAATGAGACATTCCTATTGAGTTGCATATTCCAATGGGCCCCAAACCTTCAATTTCAAAGTTATGGCGGCTTTTTACTGTGGAAAATGAGTGTCGCTAGCTGGGCCAGGATATATCGCCCATTCTTAGTTGCCCTCGAGAATGTGGTGGTGAGCTGCCTTCTTAAATTACTTCAGTCTCTGTGGTGTAGGTAAGCCCACAATGCTCATAGAAAGGGAATTCCAGGACTTTGATCCGGTCACAGTAAAGGAATGGCGATGGTAAGTGGCTCAGAGGGGAATGTGCAGGTGGTGGTGTTCCTATATATCTGTTACTCTTGACCTTCAAGGTGGAAATTGTTGTGGGTTTTGAAGATGCTCTCTAAGGATTTATTGGTGAATTTCTGTGTCCACATTGCTCTAATATGTGCTGTGAACTTTCGTGCAACATTACTCACTTTCCCTACAGCCAGTTATAGAATCCTTTTAGTGCAGAAAGAGGCCATTTGGCTCATCAAGTCTGCACTGAGCCTCCGAAGAGCATCCCACCCCTCCAACCCTATCCCTGTAATTCCATATTTCCCATGGCCAATCCATCTATCCTGCACATCCCTGCACACTACAGATAATTTAGCATAGCCAACCACCTAACTTACGCATCTTTGGACTGAGGGAGAAAACCAGAGTACCAGATGGAAACTCACACAGACACGGGAGAATGTACAAACTCTACACGGACAGTCACCCAAGACTGGAATCAAACCCAGGTCCCTGTGAAGCAGCAGTGATAACCATTAAGGCATGGTGTCACCCTTTAAGAAAAGATTATTTTCTGAATTTTCCAAGTTTGATCGAGGACACGATCCCTCCAGCCTTTTAAAATATATTTGCATTTTAAAGTCACTGCAGCTAATTGTGACGGGTATTGTGTTAGGTCTCACAGTTAGTATGCAAAGTGTCTTTAACAGACATGTTCATTATCTCATCATGATATCAAAGCATGATGACCTGGTGGTATAAAGGTGGCAGGTTTCATCTTTAACTCGAGCCACTCAAAACTTAACATTTTGATGGGAGTATGACATTGTCTGCAATCAAACAGCTTAGTATTAGCCTAACGCTGAAATGCCTATGATTTTAATATATGCACATTTCAGGAGCTGTAATTGTTGTCATCATCATTGACAATAAGTTGTTAATGCATACGATTGTCCACCTAGAAAATTCAATATCATGGATTCTATGGGTCCGAGTGTGGCTGAAGTGTCCGATGCTCTGATCATACATTTGCAGGGTGTTTCCGGGTGGGAAATGGTTCCTTGGAGACTGTTAGCATTCCTTTCTCCAGGGACTTGTCGGTACTTGCTCTTGTTGATTGGTGTCCTGAAGGAATTGTGTTCCTTCTGTTATGGACCAGGTCAGACCCTCTCAAAACATTCCAAGAAAATACCCTACCCTCATGCTCCCCTATACATTAACAGTACAGAAGTGGAATGAGTGGAGAGTGTCAAGGGAGTGGTCATCCACAACAGGCTCTCTTGGACTCTTCATGTGTACGCACTGGTTACAAAGGCCCAACAATGTCTCTTCTCCCTCAGTAAGCTGAGGAAATTTGGCATGGCGGTGAACACCCTTGCCAACGTTTATAGGTGCGCCACCAAGAGCATTCTGTCTGGATGTATCACTACCTGGTATAACAACTGTGCCATTCAAGATTGGAGACAGTTACAGAGAGTGGTGAATTCGGCCTGGACAATCACAAAGGCCAACCTCCCATCTATAGAATCCATCTATCAGGCCCACTGTCAAGGAAAGGCTGCCAGCATTCTCAAAGATCCATCCCACCCTGGCAATGTTTTTCTACAACCTCTACCATCGGGGAGAAGGTACAGAAGCCTGAACACACGCAGCAGCCAGTTTCAAAACAGTTTCTACCCTACTGTTGATGGAGTATTGAATGGACTCACAAACTCTTAACATTCGCCTGTACCTGTGTTTTTGTTTTTGCCGCTGTTTAGCTATTATTTACTTATCTATGCTACTTAACTCTGTGATCTGCTTGTATTGTTCGCAAGACACAGCTTTTCACTGTGTACACGTGACAATAAATAAATTCAATTCAAATTCAATTAATGACGCTGTTCTAATACTTGCAACAATCCCCATTCACATTCCTTCACACAAAAGGTAAAATCGAACACAGGGTCTGACAAGAGAGAGGTCAGAGAGAGAGAGAGAGAGAACATGGACCTCTTTTCTTGGGTCCAGTTGCTTCACAGCTGCTGGATTGCTTTCAATGAATAGTGTGGTGCTGGAAAAGCACAGCAAGTCAGGCAGCATCCAAGGGCCAAGAGAATCGACGTTCCCCTCATCAGGAATGCATCTGCAGTCCTCACTTTCTCCTGCTTTCAGTGAATGGCCAGACTGCCAGACGAAAAGCTGAGCTGGGAGAACTGGCCACTCCCCTTTCATTGTAAACTGTTATTTTAAAACTTAAAACCCTTTTGCCTGAGGCAGTATCTGTTAGCTATATCAAACTGGCTCTAAAACCCTTCAAATGTCAACTTTTCAGAATCTGTGTTTTTTATGACCTCTCTGAAAAGAAAGCCAAAGACACCATAACTTTGTTAAAAGGGGCAGCATCACCACTTCATACAGGAGCTTCTTCCAAGTCAGTTTCTTCTGAGTAAGGATCTCCCAGATGTTGACACTTATGATGCATTTCTTGAGGGAACCTTCAGGGAGTTTTCGAAATGCTTCTTTTGTCCTCTCTTCTCCATACACCCTCCTTGAGCTGATTGAAGATGATTTGTTTTGGAATCAGAAGTCAGGCATCCTAAGCAGGTATTCGGTCCAGTGGAGTTAGTCATGGATGATCAGATGCTTTGATGCTGGTGCTATTGGCTGCTTCAATGATACTGATGGTGGAATTTGAACTAAATTTTTAAAAATCTGGAATTACAAGTCTAATGATGACCATACATCTATTGTTGATCATTAGAAAAACTCATCAGTTTCACTAATGCCCTTCAGGGATAGAAACTTCCATCTTTAACTGGTCTGGTCTACATGTGACGGTAGATCTGCAACAACATGGTTGACTCTTCATTGCCTGCTGGGATGGGCAATGAGTGCTGACCTAGCCAGTGACACCCTCATCCTGTGAATGAATTTTAAAATGAATTTTGGAGCCATACAGATGAATCGGAAGGATGGCAGCATTATACACAAGGATCTTGGTATCAGCACAGATCTCAGGGTCATCAAAGACTCTTATCCTTAGGAGTCCAAAGACAGTTCTGACAAATTGGGTTCAATGTTGAATCTCCACATCCTTTGTGCTTCGGGCAAAAGCCCTTCATCAGGAATAAAGCTTTATTCCTGATGAAGGGCTTTTGCCCGAAACGTCGATTTTGCCTGTCCTCGGATGCTGCCTGAATTGCTGTGCTCTTCCAGCACCACTGATCCAGAATCTGGTTTCCAGCATCTGCAGTCATTGTTTTTATCTCCACATCCTTTGTCAGCCTTAAATGAGGGATAGCTTTCCAGGAAAGGGAAATCTTCCAGGTTGGGGGACAATTTGTTCATTGACCTCAATGGAGGAATGAACCAGACCTTGATCTGGTATGAGTTGGTAAAGCACTTCAGTCTTCCTGAGGTTGAGGCCAGGACACTTCTTCCATATGCTCCATATAGACATTAAGGGAGGTTTGAAGATTCTCTTCTGAAAGAGCAGAGATGACATTGTAACCTATATACTGAAGTTCCACAAGTGAGGGAAGATTCATTTTCTTCTTGGATTTCAACCAATTGAGGTTGAAAAGCTTTCCGTTCATGGTGTCCACTCCCACTGGGAATCTTGTTCATGACAAGATGAAGAATGGTGACAATGAAGATGGAGAAAAAGGTGGGGTCAATGACACCAATCTACTTTGCTTCGAAGGATTCTGTCATAGTACCATCAATGAGAGTTGCCGCTGACATCTTGTCATGGAGGAGATGTTGATGAATTTCAAAGAATAGCTGGCTTTTGACAGGGTCTTCCATAGCACATCCCAAACGACTGAGTCAAAAGTCTTGGTCAGATCAATGTAGAGTGGTCAATGTTGCTCCTGGTGTTTGTCTTGAAATTGCCGTGCAATGAAAATCATGTTCATGGCTTGGTCAGAAACTACACATACTGAGAGAAGTTAAAAATCACACAACACCAGGTTATAGTCCAACAGGTTTAATTGGAAGCACACTAGCTTTCGGAGATAGTGGAGGGCTCGAACGTAACACAGAACTTATCGCAAAAATTTACAGTGTGATGTAACTGAAATTATACATTGAAAAACTGATTGTCTGTTAAGCCTTTCGTCTGTTAGAATACAGTGATAGTTTCACTTCTTTCATGTGTAAATCACAAAACAGCTAACCCGAGAATGCAACTTTTAAAAAAAAGGTTTTGTGATTTACACATGAAAGAAGTGAAACTATCACTGTATTCTAACAGACGAAAGGCTTAACAGACAATCAGTTTTTCAATGTATAATTTCAGTTACATCACACTGTAAATTTTTGCTATAAATTCTGTGTTACGTTCGAGCCCTCCACTATCACCTGATGAAGGAGCGTCGCTCCGAAAGCTAGTGTGCTTCCAATTAAACCTGTTGGACTATAACCTGGTGTTGTGTGATTTTTAACTTTGTACACCCCAGCATCACATTTCCAATTACCTATCACATTTCCAACTCCCCTCCTCCAAGTCCCTCCTCCCTACCTTTTATCTTCTCCTGCTGAACACTCTCTGCTCATTCCTGAAGAAGGGCCTGTGCCCGAAACGTCGAATCTCCTGTTCCCTGGATGCTGCCTGACCTGCTGTGCTGTTCCAGCAATAAAGTTTCAACACCCCAGCATCTCCAAATCATGAATACTGAGAGAAGGCTGCAATAAACCTCTACAGGATCTTTTGAAACCACATTGCCCCATGTCTAGTTCTTTAGTTATGGGAGCTAGTGTAAGCATTGACACATTAAATATGAATATCTTACTGGAGTCAGACTGCCAGAGCAGGAGTTCAATGGCTGCCCATTTTTAGCTATTTGGCATAACAAAAGTATAGGCGATCAGAGCCACATTCAATTTACTTTCACCTGATGTCCCCATATTTCTAGTAGGACTGCTGGCTGACCTTTATCTTCCCTAAGGTAAAAACAATGACTGCAGATGCTGGAAACCAGATTTTGGATTAGTGGTGCTGGAAGAGCACAGCAATTCAGGCAGCATCGGATGAGCAGCAAAATCGACGTTTCGGGCAAAAGCCCTTCATCAGGAATAAAGGCAGAGAGCCTGAAGCATGGAGAGAGATCAGCTAGAGGAGGGTGGGGGTGGGGAGAAAGTAGCATGGAGTACAATAGATGAGTGGGGGAGGGGATGAAGGTGACAGGTCAGGGAGGAGGGTGGAGTGGATAGGTAGAAAAGAAGATAGGCAGGTAGGACAAGTCATGGGGACAGTGCTGAGCTGGAAGTTGGGAACTAGGGTGAGGTGGGGGAAGGGGAAATGAGGAAACTGTTGAAGTCCACATTGATGCCCTGAGGCTGAAGTGTTCCGAGGCGGAAGATGAAGTGTTCTTCCTCCAGGCGTCTGGTGGTGAGGGAGCGACGGTGAAGGAGGCCCAGGACCTCCATGTCCTCGGCAGAGTGGGAGGGGGAGTTGAAATGTTGGGCCACAGGGCGGTGTGGTTGATTGGTGCGGGTGTCCCGGAGATGTTCCCTAAAGCGCTCTGCTAGGAGGCGTCCAGTCTCCCCAGTGTAGAGGAGACTGCATCGGGAGCAACGGATGATATTAGTGGATGTGCAGGTAAAACTTTGATGGATGTGGAAGGCTCCTTTGGGGCCTTGGATAGAGGTGAGGGAGGAGCTGTGGGCGCAGGTTTTGCAGTTCCTGCGGTGGCAGGGGAAGGTGCCAGGATGGGAGGATGGGTTGTAGGGGGGCATGGACCTGACCAGATAGTCACGGAGGGAACTTTGCTGAAGGCGGAAAGGGGTGGGGAGGGAAATATATCCCTGGTGGTGGGATCTTTTTGGAGGTGGTGGAAATGTCGGCGGATAATTTGGTTTATGCGAAGGTTGGTAGGGTGGAAGGTGAGCACCAGGGGCGTTCTGTCCTTGTTACGGTTGGAGGGGCGAGGTCTGAGGGAGGAGGTGCGGGATGTGGATGAGATGCATTGGAGGGCATCTTTAACCACGTGGGAAGGGAAATTGCGGTCTCTAAAGAAGGAGGCCATCTGGTGTGTTCTGTGGTGGAACTGGTCCTCCTGGGAGCAGATATGGTGGAGGCGGAGGAATTGGGAATACAGGATGGCATTTTTGCAAGAGGTAGGGTGGGAAGAGGTATAATCCAGGTAGCTGTGGGAGTCGGTGGGTTTGTAAAAAATGTCAGTGTCAAGTCGGTCGTCATTAATGGAGATGGAGAGGTCCAGGAAGGGGAGGGAGTGTCAGAGATGGTCCAGGCAAATTTAAGGTCAGGGTGGAATGTTTTGGTGTATCTTCCCTAATGCAGGGATGCTGAGGCTATTTGTAGAAACCCTATTGTTGCTCTGCTGAAGCCAGTTAATTCAGTGCAACCCAGAAATCAAACAAAGGATTCTCTTGATGTGGATGGCACAGTAACTCATTGGCAACATTAGAAGTGATTCACAGAAATCCACTCGACTGATTCCTGGGAAAAAGTGTTGCCTGATGAGGAAAGGTAGAGCAGGTTGGGACTTATTCATTGGAGTTTAAAATAATCAGAGATGATCTTATTGAAACCTATGATTCAGAGAGATAGGCTTGAAACTGAAAAGATGCTTCCATTCATGGTGGAGGCGAGAATGATACTGTTTCAAAATCATATGTTCCCCATTGAAGATGGAGATTAGAAGGAATTTCTTCTCTCAGAAGGTTGTTAGCATTTGGAATTCTCTTACATTGGGCCTTGAAGGTAAGCAGGTCAGGCAGCATCCAAGGAACAGGTGAATTGATGTTTCGGGCATAAGCCCTTCTTCGGGCATAAGCCCTACTTTCCTCATTCCTGAAGAAGGGCTTATGCCCGAAACGTCGATTCTCCTGTTCCTTGGATGCTGCCTGACCTGCTGCGCTTTTCCAGCAACACATTTTCAGCTCTGATCTCCAGCATCTGCAGCCCTCACTTTCCCTTGAAGGTAAGACCTTACCTATTGTTAAAAGGTAGACACAAAGTCAAAGCTTTTCATTGTGCATTCACTGGGATGAGAACACATGAAACCAAAGTTGAAAAAGGAACAATATCTTCATTCTGATAAGTATAAGTCAAAAGGCTTTGACCTCATGTCCACGTTTAGCTATGCTTAAGTTCTGTGACACCAAGCCATTTATTCCAGGCTGAGTCCAGCAGATTTCTGATCTAATGTTTATGGGGCTGGGGTGTGGGGGTAGACAGGTAAGGAAATGAGATTAAGGCAACAATCAAATCAAATACATTATGGCACCAAACTCAAGAGGTCAATTGGCCCACTCTGGCTCTTCTTTCTTATGCTCTTGCAAATTCAAGCTCATTATATTACTTCCAGAAAGCTGTACAGAAACCATTATTCTTCTGGTGTTATTTATGTCACTTATTCATGGATGCTAAATGCCCTCCCTCATCCCCTCGCTCTATTATTGCATTTCCCTTCAGATCCTTCAGAGATTGGATAGGCTGGGACTTTTTTCCCCTGGAGTAAAGGTAATTGAGGGGTGACCTTATAGAGGTTTATAAAATCATGAGGGGCATGGATAAGGTGAATAGCCAAGGTCTTAACCATAAAGTCGGGGAGTTCAAAACTAGAGGGCATATTTTTAAGATGAGAGGAGAAAGATTTAAAAGTGACCTGAGGCAAAACGTTTTCACACAGAGGGTGGTTTGTATCTGGAATGAACTACCAGAAGAAGTGGTAAATGCAGGTACAGTTACAACATTTAAAAAATATTGGACAGGGGCATAAGCAGGAAAGCTTTTGAAGGTTGAATGCAAGCAAGTGGGACTAGTTTAGTTTGGGACACTTGGTCAGCACGGATGAGTTGGAATAAAGGGGCTGTTTCCATGCTGTTTGACTCTATGACATTGTGAAATTTGTACTAGCAGTTTGATCCAATTCACCCCATTTCCCTGCTTTTTGCTGATAGACCTGAAAATGTTTAATTTTCAATTATATATCCAATTCTCCTCCTGAATTTCAGCATTAAATTTCCTACCACTGCTTTTTTCCAAACTTTCATTCCAAATCTCTGCATATAAATCTGTCTCCTCACTTCTCCTGTAGATTTTTCTTTAAGATTAGATTCCCCACAGTGTGGAAACAGGCCCTTTGGCCCAACAAGTGCACATCGACCCTCCGAAGAGCAACCTTACCCAGACCCATTCCCCTACATTTACCCCTGACTAATCCGCCTAACACTACGGGCAATTTAGCATGGCCAATTCACCTAACCTTGGACTGTGAGAGGAAACCGGAGCACCCAGAGAAAACTCACGCAGACATGGGGAGGATGTGCAAACTCCACACAGACAGTTGCCCGAGGCAGGAGTTGAACCCGGGTTCCTAGCGCTGTGAGGCAGCAGTGCTAACCACTGAGCCAACGTGCCACTCAATTTTGGTTAAATTACTCTAAGTCTATGCCTTCAGGTCTCTGCTCTGCCTGCAAGTGGAAACCAATTTCTTTTCATTTAATCCATCAAATCTTCCTCATCATTTTAAATAATATACAAGGACATTAAAAGCAGAACAGTACAAATTGTTATTGTAATGAGGGCACTTGTTACCTCCTAGATGGATCACAGGAACTTTACAAGATTTGATCTTGGGCTTGCTCTGCCTTTCAATGGGATTCTAATTAATCTGTATCACAAACCATCACCCTACCTTGGCAGCATGGCATTTCTCAACACTACCACACTTACTGCATGAAGAATGTCTCCTAACATCTCTCCTGAATGGCTTTATGCTGAATTTAAGGTTATCTCTTTTGTCCTACGCTCCACTGTTGGCAACAAACGTTTCTCACTAACTATATCATACATTCCTTTCAAAATCCCAAAATCATCAGTCAATTTTCTTTTGCAATCGCACCTAGTTTATGTGATCTCTTCTCAAATGTAATCTTCAGGGTGCTGGTAACAATCTAGCATATCTGTGTTACTCCTTTCAAGGTCAATACAATGTGCTGTGCACAGGAAGAACAGAGAGGTACTTGGGGAAAGTAATTTAATGACAGTGAAGCCAATTGAAATAACTTCTGCCTGAATAATGTTCCAAGTTCATCCACTAAAGACATTCATTCCAGCACCTCAACCAGTACCATACCAGGGTCAGCTTAGATGGTGTTCTTACATGCTAAAACAAAACGTGAACCTACAAAGTTCTGACACAAGATGAAGTTTATGCTAGACGTATGTTAAAAAACATAAACAAGCAAAGATATGTTCCACTTAAACAATTTGGAGACCATTTGAAACTGTAACTCAATCCTCAAGGTCACTATGACATGGCTGAATCAGTCTAGTTAGTACATGGCATCCAAAGTACCGCCTGAGTTGAAGCATGTAAAACTCATTGCCAAAATTGATTGTCCTTTCGAAAAGGTTGATCTTTATGGTAACAAAACCTTAAACAAGGAAAGAAGAAGATGATGAGAAATTTAGCACTGGTAAGTTGATTAAGCCATACTTTGACAATGAGTAGATCCCCTTTGGTCTGCTGTGCCTGTCTTGGCAAGTGTTGTGTGTTATCATCAAGGAGGCTTTGGCAAAGATGCCCAAGGCCAAATGGGATTTAGAGAGCAGGTGACGGTTGTATGTTAGTTTTGCAATAAGTTGGTGAACATTCGACTGCTTGTATTATATATAGAAACAAGTAATCAATGTAAATAAAGTTTTGTGATGTGTGAGTTAAAATAAAAACTAAAAGATATATATCTGGACTATGCCTAAACAACCATTTTAACCTTTTGCATTTAATATCGTGAATAATTAAAATGCAGTTTGTTCACATTCATCATAAATTGAACAACAAAATATATACGTTTTCTTCACCAATTCTGTATTTCAATAGCAATGAGTTGAGTGAGTATTCCCAATGGGTCAAAGTGCCTGCTATCAATGAGTACATGAGCCCAGTGTACTACCATGGAGTTAGCTCTCCTCTGAGCATGCTGGAGGGCAGACTAATTTGTTTCATCTCTCCCTTTCTGCTGCACAGTCTGAGAGAAAGGGACGAGCTGAGGAATAAATTGGTTGCCATAGTGTAGGTATGTTCTCTGAGTTGGAAAGTTGATTTGCAGACATTTCATCCACCATCTAGATGGCATCTTCAGTGCTTTGGAGCCTTCTGTCAAGTGCTGCTGTACTGTGTCTTCAGGAATTTATTTGGTTCTGTTCCTGCTGCCTCCAGTTGCTGGTTCCGGTTGTTCATTGTAGTGGCCGCCGGTATATTGGGTCTAGGTCTATGTTGATGGAGTCCATGGATGAGTTCCATGTTTCTAAAAATTCTCTGGCTGCCCTCTGGTTAGCTTGTCCTATGATCGTTGTGTTGTCACATTCGAATTTGTAGTCCTTGTCATCTGTGTGTATGGCTATTAGGGACGGCTAGTCATGGCGTTTAGTGGCTAGTCGGTGTTCATGGATGCGGTTTGCTAGTTGTCTGCCTATTTGTCCTATGTAGTGTTTCATGCAGTTTTTGCATGGAACATTGTAAATTATATTAACCTTGCACATGATGAGTACAGGGTCTTATGTTCTGCTGAGTCGTTGTCTGAGCGTGGCTGTTGGTTTATGGACTGTCATGAATCTGAGTCATTAGAGAAATGTGGCTGTTAGTTCTGAGATGTTTTTATGTAAGGTAGCATGGCTGTGTTGGGTCGTGGCACATCCTCATCGTGTTGTTTATCTGCTAGGCATCTGCAGATGAAGTTGCGGGGATATCCGTTCTTGCTGAAGACTCTGTAGAGCTGTTCTTCTTCTCTTCGTAGATTGGGAGTATTGCAGTGTGTTGTAGCCTTTTAAACAGGGCCCTAATGCAGCTTCTCTTGTGTGTGTTCAGATGGTTGCTATTGTAGTTCAGGATCTGGTCAGTGTGTGTGGCTTCCCTGTACACTTTTCTGGTGCATTTTCTGTGTTCTTTGTACCATCACATCCAGGAATGGGAGTTAGTTGTCGGTTTCCTCCTCTCTCATAAATTTGATCCCTGTCAGCATGGTGTTGATAATCCAGTGTGTGTTCTTGATCTCTGTTCTCTTAATAATTACAAAAACATTGCCTATGTATCTGATCCAGAGTTTGGGTCGGATTTGTGAGAAGGCTGTTTGTTTCAATCTTTGCCTCACTGCTCCTGCTGTCAGCCTGGAGATGGATGAACCCATAGGCATCTCATTGATCTGTTCATATATTTGGTTGTTGAATGTGAAGTGTGTCGTCAAGCACAGGTCTAGTAGTTTGAGTATGCCGTCCTTGTTGGTAAGTTCCTCATTCTGGTGAGAGACAATTGAAGTCAATTGAAGTGAACAGTGCCATTACATTGAATGAGACCATTGCTTCGTCCTTGTCTATGTTTATGTTTTTGATGTTGTCTCGGAATTCCTGGCATGATTGTATGGAGTGTTTGGATCCACTAATAAGATGTTGGATAAATTGGTAGCAGCCATCAAACTTTGTGCTACCTGTTCATTGAATTGAGAGTGGGATACCACCCAATGTTGAATGGTGAAAAATGGTGCCCTAGTTTGTGCAAGGCACCATGTAAATCTAGCCTGCACTACTTAAAAACCAGAGTTGAGAGTGTGGCACTGGAAAACCAGGGCTAATGTGAAAGAAAAGGGCAGGGTACATGCTGCCAGGTCCTCTGACACAGCACTGGAGGATAGAGGTCTTCTATCCACAAATGTTCAAGAGGCCCTCCAGACAAATATTGAGAAGGCAATGGGAACAGATAACCATTGAGGTCAACACCAGCAGTTGTAGGACCAGGATGCAGACCTGAAAGATGTTCAATGACCTCACATGAGCACTTAAGTTCAGTGAATGTATCTTCAAATGTCAAATCCTCACAAATGAGCCACAGCATATTGTTCCATTTTGGCCTCTTTTTATTTCCACTGTTTAGTCACCCCTCTTCTGAAGATGTTGGAACATACACAGGAATATAGATACAGTCAACAGCCACTATCAACAAGGACAGTTGGTATATATGTAGTACCTTAAACATAGAGAAGCATAGTCGATAAAGTGTGGCACTGGGAAAAGCACAGCAAGTCAGGCAGCATCCGAGGAGCAGGAGAGTCGTGTTTCTCAAACTCTTGCTAATTGACCTGCTGTGCTTTTTCCAGTGCCACACATTATTGATGCTGAATTACCAGCAGCTGCAGTCCTCACTGTCACAGAGAGAAGCATCCCAAGTCACTTTCTCGAGAAGAATTATCAATACAAGCCATTTAAGAAATATTGGGGCACATCACAAAAAGCTTCATCCAACAGATAGATTTTACAGATTGTCTTTAAAAAGGAAAAGAGGCAACAGACATTTTGAGTGTACAACACAACAGTGTGTTCAACACGAGGTCTTTATTGAAGGAGGTTTAAGATGTTTACCTATAAGGTGTATGCCTCAAAGTTAAGGTCACATGACTATGGCAGAGTAGGACTAAGATTTGTATTAATGTGATTGAAATACAACAACTCCTTTTGATACAAAAATACAAAAGAAGGCACGCATTTTCATGTACACTTTTGTTTACCCAAGTTACAACAATCTTCACTGCTGTTCTCAAGCCTTTGCAGTTTGTTATTTCCATAATTCTCTACATATGCATTTCAATTAAGGCATTCAAGAGAGAATTAAATTATTACCAAAACCGAAGAATGTACATGATTATTGGGAGAGGATGAGGTGGAGACATTAGGTAAATTACTGACTTCGGAGCTCATACAGAAACTATGGGCTAAGTGCTCTACTTCTGTACTGAAACCATGCTGCAATTTTCATTCTATTCTGTAATACCAGCAAAAGATAGCGATCGGAAATTGGTGTCCAGACTTGTTTCTCCCCCTAACTGCACACAGAATTTCAAATCCAAATCTAAAGCCCTGTAATAATCCTTAGGAGATTGGCCAAATCAGCACAGATCAGGGATGAAACCAAGGATTGACAAGTTCTATTTGGCTTAATGGAACATTTCAAGCATATACCAACTGGACCATGAAATCACTTCTAGGATGGCAGTACAAAAAAAAGCACAAGATTAGTGTAATGCAAAAGTGGCAATTAACCCATGTCTTTCGTCTATCCATCATGATGTCTAAATAATTCAAACTTTCCTACTTCCAGGAAATCCACGGTGATTGTTTATTATTCACTGCCATAGAGTTAGAGCCATTGGGTCATTATGGGGGAGACGGAGTTCATTCAGATCATTGAAGCTGTACCATAAATAAGGGTTTTATGGCATCAGATTCAACTGGTTTTTACAACAGGCTGTGACTGTGACCCTTCTTCCTCGTATCTCAATTGAGCAAAAAATGTCTATACCGCCCCATTTGATACTTACACACCTTTAAAATGCCTCGTCTCACCCCTCAGTCACATGAAAATGATTGATGCAGAATATTCAGGAAACAGGTGCACCAACATACTGCTGACCATTGAATTCATTTGCTAATTAATACTTCATGAGATTCCGTGCATAATGTAGAAAAACTGAGAGTACAGCAATTCCTATGTTCCCCACCCATACAAAAATGAAAGAGATGTGTTTCCATGGTCCGCTATACATCTAAGCATCCAACAAGCACTGCCTGTTGTGTCAGCAACAGAGAACCGTATAGGCTTTTCCTGTTTAAAAGGATTTGAGTTCATGCAAGTCAGTCGGTACTTTGTTAATGCTTTACCGAAGCTGTCAGCAATCACACACTTTGGACCATTTGCTGCATAGAATAACAACTCGATACTACCAACGCTTCTGAATGGCTCTTTTGATTTCTCCATGAAAGGTGTACTTTCCTATGCCTTCACTAGCTTGCTCTTGTTGACACAGCTGGGAAATGCTGTTTCTTCCTGCCATGGGGTTGTAATGTGAGCTGGCTCTTCTCACCTGCCCTCAAGTTATAAAAGAAATGCAGCACAGTGGTGAAGTGATAAACTTCTGTTGAACCAAACGTTTCTTTGTATGCTGCCCTACACAGTGGAGACAGCAATGAAAAATAACTCTCTGCACAATTTCACATCTAACACACCCACAACCGATATTTGCTGTTGTTAATATTTGGATCAAACTTTCGACTTCTTTATTCTTTGCTAGTCAGTTATTTAAATTGATTCAGTTGACCTTGCTCTTCATGCCTTGCCCTTTCTCCTGGATGCAGTCACTCTCACTATGGGTCAGATCCATCCACTTTGACAGTAATCTGAACTGTGTAAGCTGTTCCTCATCTGGGGTAAAGTGGGGAGTGGATCTTTTACCAAATGCAGAAAGTGTGAATTCAAATCCCATCATGTTTAAGAATTTCAATTTTTTTGGTTAAAGTTCGTATCAGTAAGAGTCGTTACAAAGTCAAAAATCCAACAGATTGACTAATTTCTTGTTGGAGTACTATGAGTCCATCTGAGCACCACACCTTAGGAAGGAAAAATTGGCTTTGGAGGAAGTACAAAGTTTTACAAGAAATTAGCTGGACTTCAGATGTTATATGGGGAGATTATACAAATTAGACCTGTTTTCTGTAGTAGTAAATATTTGGAACTCTCTTCCACAAATGGTAGTGGGTGTTGGGTCAGTTGTTAATTTTAAACCTAAGAGAGATAATATTTTGTTAAGCAAATGTATTAAGGGTTCTGGGCCAAAGGCAAGTATATGAAGTTAGGCCACAGATTAGCTATGATCGCACTGAATGTTGGAACAGGCTTGTGGGGATGAATTGCCTCCTCCGGTTCCTATATTCCTATGTACCTGATCTAGACTCCGCAAACATGAGCCTGTCTTTACTGCCATCTGAAATGGCCACTTAATTATATCCAGACCAACTAGGGATGATAATTAATGCTCTTGCCTAGAATCTCAAGTTCTCTTGAGAATGCATCTTAAAGACCACAGGGTTAGAGATGATGGAATCAGTTGGCTATTTGACAACATAAGGAATCTCAGCCAACCTGAGCACCATTGTGTGGACTGCCCATTTATCAGAAGCCAGATGGTTGACTGATTTTTCACTCTCCAACCCACTAGTAAACCAACTCACCAAAAACTGTAAAATAAACCAAACCTTCATGTTACCATGTTCAAGAGATCTGAAAATGCTCAAATCATTGAAAACCTTGAGGGCTTAATTTTCTCAAAGGCAAGAGAACAGAGAGAGCATGTGTTCCAGGATCACTAACAAGCTCCAAAGAAATTGGATGATTTAAACGCTGCTCACCTCGAGAAACTGGGTGGTTTGGGACAGAGAGAACAACAGTGTAAGTGTTCCAGGCTATTTACCCTATTGGTTGTCAAGGTTACAGAAGCTATTTTGATCTTGACTTGAGATATTAGGCGGACAGCTAAGCTGAACCAATAGCAAAAATGATGATCAGTAAATATCAAATAATGTAATCAAATTCAGGCTATTATTTTAACATTAGTTTCAGCACGGAAACCTTTTCTTTTCTGCAGGGCCAGGATGAACAAACGTAGGCTCCTCTAGACTCCACAAGGGGCAATTAGTCATTCCTTCCCTGGGCACCAACACCAGCCCCAACACTAGCTCAGTAGCCCCCATTCCCTTCTATGGAATCACCCAGGAACACCCACTTGTCCATAATAGTGTTGGCATTGCCAACACAGGTTAGACATATCTGTTGGTCCTAACGGGCTGAAAAAAATCTGCAAAGCTACAGGTTGTGGGACTAACTAAACTGCAGAGACCCAGTGCATTTTTCATTTTCAGATAATGAAGACGATGCCCCACTATGGAGAGCAGCAAACAAAGAAACTTTTGTTTTGTTTTGATGGTACTATGTAAATGCAGGCTAATTTTGTTGACGAGGCCACCAAAAAGCTGTATCCAGAGACAGAAGTGGAAGTACCAACTGCAACAGCATTGGCCAATCACTGTATGTGTTGTGATAATGCCAACTGTTTCTGGCAAAAGCTGCATCAGACTCTGGTCCCTCCTGTTTGCTTGTATGCGGAAACAAATAAACGTAAGGTTTTAAAAACAAAACCTGAAATGAAAATAGTTTTACCCCTTGGGAAGTTCTAGAGCATGGTGTGCAGTTTAATATGGGTTCCATGGTACACCAGATGCAGGTTTTATTAAAAATATCTGAAATAGTTTTGTGACCCTTTGCCCTTTCTCAAAGCAGTTACCACACAAATAACAGTGGCCAGTCTACTGCAATTAGTAGATTGCATTCATACTCACTTATACTACAAAACTTTGCTTCCCCTATCCTCCTTAACTCCAGAACTATATTGTAATTCTATTTCCTGAGCAATATTTATAAACATAAACAAGAATTGTGCTAATTGAAAGTTTTGGAGATCAAATAATAGGAGCCCATTGATCTTCAATTTAAACTTTGGTAGTTAGAATTGTCATCATGTAGTTTGTCCTTTGACCTATTTTGTGCATTTCCAAAGTTCAGAATAATGCCAGGCCACATGAGCTCCATTCAGACAAAATGGTATCTTTTAATAGGTTCGTGGCTCGCATTGATAAAGCAATCTTAACATTGTAAAACTTCCAAGCCACTACACAGGACTGAGGTTTGACACTGGGCCACTTAAGGACATCTTACAGGTGACCTAAAGCAAATTGGAGGAGGAGATAAACAGAATCTTAAATGAAGGAGGTAACTTGGCTTATGGATGGCATTGCTAAGCTGCTGATAACTGTTACCAGTGGAATACATCAGATCTCCAAATGGGTACAGATTCTGTTGTATATGATTCTGACAGGGTTAATGCTGACGAATGCCATAAGACTTGCCCATGATAATGTTACATTGCCTTGTGGGCAGAACAGCATAGACTCTGAAAAAAGTAAGATTAAATATCCACTTCCACCTCATAGTGTCTGTAACAAGTCTTTCGTATCAATATTGGGATGATACTTTGGCTTAAAGAGGTTATTTTGCCCTGTTTTGTTTCAAAGAGAGGTTTTAAGACAGATGTGTCACGTTGTCTAGTTGGAAAGCCACAAAAAAAAGATACAGTGACTGTGGCTAATTAACCATTCCAATATATTAATATCTCATAAACACACCCTTGGCAAAGGGCAAATTCAGAAAACAGATTGTCTCACATGCTGATCTCCAATCCTGGAGGAAAGAATATCAAAAGGCAATTCTAACAAAGAGAGAACTCTAGCTTTCAGCTATAGCAAAGAGAGATGTCACAGCTTTTCACAACCCCAGCAACTTCTGCCGAAAGCTAACTAAAAGTCCTGGTTCTGTGAGAGGTTGACCACACCCACTCAGGCTGTTTCTATTATTCCAATTTTTTTTTAAAACGCCCAAGGCCTCACAACCTGTTTACTTTACTGGCTTTCTAACTAGACAGCTCACCATTTCTGTCTTAAAACCTCTCTTTAAAATACTTAGCATGAAATGGCCGCTTGAAGGTATAGTATCATCACAACACGACTAACTCATTATCAACATGCAATAACTTACTGTTTCCACAATACAAGAGGAGAAAGTGAGGTCTGCAGATGCTGGAGATCAAAGTTGAAACTTTATTGCTGGAACAGCACAGCAGGTCAGGCAGCATCCAGGGAACAGGAGATTCGACGTTTCGGGCACAGGCCCTTCTTCAGGAATGAGCAGAGAGTGTTCAGCAGGAGAAGATAAAAGGTAGGGAGGAGGGACTTGGAGGAGGGGAGTTGGAAATGTGATAGGTGGAAAGAGGTCAAGGTGAGGGTGATAGGTCGGAGTAGGATGGAGGCGGAGAGGTCAAGAAGAAGACTGCAGGTCAGGAAGGCGGTGCCGAGAGGAGATGACCTGGGGTGTGCAGTGAGAGAGGGACTCACTGAAATCTTTGTAGAGAGAGGCAGAGAGCTTCTTCAAGGAAGGCATCCTTGTAAGAGGATTCGCAGTAGGTTGAAATCTTCGAGGAGAAAGTGAGGTCTGCAGATGCTGGAGATCAAAGTTGAAACTTTATTGCTGGAACAGCACAGCAGGTCAGGCAGCATCCAGGGAACAGGAGATTCGACGTTTCGGGCACAGGCCCTTCTTCAGGAATGAGCAGAGAGTGTTCAGCAGGAGAAGATAAAAGGTAGGGAGGAGGGACTTGGAGGAGGGGAGTTGGAAATGTGATAGGTGGAAAGAGGTCAAGGTGAGGGTGATAGGTCGGAGTAGGATGGAGGCGGAGAGGTCAAGAAGAAGACTGCAGGTCAGGAAGGCGGTGCCGAGAGGAGATGACCTGGGGTGTGCAGTGAGAGAGGGACTCACTGAAATCTTTGTAGAGAGAGGCAGAGAGCTTCTTCAAGGAAGGCATCCTTGTAAGAGGATTCGCAGTAGGTTGAAATCTTCGAGGAGAAAGTGAGGTCTACAATACAAGAGCCTTAACTAGACCAGTAAATGCATTTCCTCTACTGCACCTGACCAAGCAGAATCCCTACATCCTTACAGTTAAAAAGGCTGTCAGGATGAAGCTAACCAGAAGGTGAAGCATAAACAGAGTTTGGCTGCATATGCCTGAGTCCAGGTTGTGCTTGATGTTCTTTCAGGTTCAGCAACATCAGATTCTCTCTCTTTAGTGGATCTAAAGTTCTTTATGTCCCACAATAATGAAAGGCATAGGATCTATTTAAGCCTAGAGTTTACCTTCATGCTGAAGTCCTAGCAACTTGTACCAAAAAACAAAGGCTTGAATTTTGCACAGCCAACAGTTTCTCAAAACACGAGCAGTCAACAAAGTACTTTCCTGATGCCCAAAATGTTGACACTCCTGCTCCTCAGGAGTGCTTTTTCTAGTGCCACATTTTTCAACTCTGACTTTCCAGCATCTGCAGTCCTCACTTTCTCTTTGTTTAGTCTTATCGGCAGGGGAGAGAGGTGAATTCATTCCGTCTAATAGCAGAACTATTTTAATTTATACAGCGAGCTGAATCTCCATTTGGTTTCACTGTTGGGTTTTCACAACATCTAACTTCTTAGTATGTTTGAAAAGATGGAAGACTGAACATTAATGAAATGAGCTGGGACATCAACATGGCATTTAACAAGCAACGATTCCCCACTAATTGGCAACTAGCCACTACCTAGAAAGAAGCTCACCACTCTGGGCACTGCTCATGAAAAACATAGAAGATGGAGAAAGTTGCTCCTAATATCAAGGTCAGCCTCACTGAGCATCTAGGTACATCATGCTCTGCCCTACATTGCTTCGACTCCTATAAGATCTGCTAAGAGTCTCTTCTGCACTTGTTAATTGTGAGGTCTACACAGTACATCGCATGTTTGTGGGATCCAGGAGGATGCTGTTTGACATCTGTCCCATTAATTGCCAATTAGAACTTTCCAAAAATTGTGGCCAACTTGCACTTGCGATTGGCTGAGCATATTTTAGTCCTGCAATGTCCATTTCAAATTTAAACAAGAAAATAGTTTTAAAGACAGTTCATGATTTCTTGCACGCCTTATCAACATGACAGAAGTCAGTGCTGTCGATGTAGGAAATGCTGGAATAATTTGCATCCAACTCGCTCTCACAAACAGCAAAGTGACAGTAGCCAGATGATTTGTTATTGTGACGTTGATTAAGGAATAAATATTAGCCTGGATAACTATTGGCCTCCTCTCAGCAGTTCTTCCAACAAATGCCTTGGGATCTTTAAGTCCATCCAAGAAAGCAGATGGGGCCCCAACCTAACATCTCACTTAGAATGACACTTCCTTCGTGCTATATTAGATGACCAGCAAAGTTTTTTTTATGCTGAAGCTATAGAGTAGGGCATTAAACCTATAATCTTTTGACTCCAAGCAAGACTGTTACTGATTAAGTCACAGCTGATACCATTATGTTAGGGCATAAATATATTTCATATTCTCTGCAATATAATATAGTTGGATTGAAACATTGTATTTTGCAACTGGATTGTGTAATCACCTGCTTTCCTATGTGTGTTTCTCCTATTTTGTCAGCACAGCACAAAGGGCAGCATGGTGGTTCAGTGGTTAGCACTGCTGCCTCACTGTGCCAGGGAGCCAGGTTCAATTCCACCCTTGGGCAACTGTCGTGTGGAGTTTGCACATTCTCCCCGTGTCTGTGTGGGTTTCCTCCAGGTGCTCTGGTGTCTTCCAATTGTCCAAAGATGTGCAAGTTAGGTGGATTGGCCAGGGTAAATTGCCCATAGTGTCCAGGGATATGGAGCTACATGGATTAGCCATGGGAAATGCAGGGTTTCCCATGTGGTGGGTCTGGGTGGGATGCTCTTCAGAGGGGGTGGTGTGGACTCAATGCACTGAATGTCCTGCTCCTACACTGTAGGGAGTCTACGATTCTTGTCAAAACAAAGTCAAGTATAAACCAAAAAGTTATATGTGGTCAAAAACACAGAACCAATGGCAACAATATCTTTTTGAACAATGGCTAGCTTGGATTTTTTTAGCATATCCAGTACTGGATGTCAGATACATAGACTGATTACTAGAGAGTTCTCTTTAAAAAGTGCCTTAGGCATGATTTGTTTCTCATCTGTAGTGAAGACTGCTGAGCTGGTTGATGAGTCCAGTGTGCTATCTACAGGCTGCGCCATATGTGATGCAGATGCTGCCTGGAGGATCAGGCATGTTGGTTATTTGGGAGGTTTGCCGCATCACTGGGATAGTGCTACAAATCAAATCCTGCTATTCCCAGAGTCGCTGCAAAAGTTACAGAAGTACACAAAATCCCCCAATTTACTTGACTTCTACCCCCACATTGACAGATGGCATAGAGCAGGTTTCATGATTTAACAAGAATTACTATTCATTATAAATGAATAGATTTTATTTGCAAGTGAATAAAATCTTGCAAATAAAGATTTGCATGAATCATCAACATGTAACTCCGCTAAGCGAACCTCCAACCCCCTTATAAAACTCCTCCTACCCATACATACAGACAGTTGCCAAAAAAGCATTGGTGTTATGGGTGGGGGGAAGAATTGGGAATACAATTCAATGGTCTGTGTGCGCAGCATTTGCTGGGATGATACTTTGGCTTTTCAGTTCTTGTTGTTCAGCAATATCACTCTTCTCCATGTATCGTCATTTGCTTGTAGGAGCCACAGAGTAACTGGCTCACAACTTACAAAGTCCTTGATAACTCTAATAAAAATTGCTGCAAAATCTCAGCAGGTCTAGCAGCATCTATAGAGAGAAATCAGAGTTAATGTTTTGGATCCAGTGACCCTTCCTCAGAACATTCTGAGCTTTTCCAGCAATTTCTGTTTTTTTTTAACTGATTTCCAGCATCCTCAGTTCTTTCAGTTTTTAGACAATACTTAACTTTCTGTTTAGAAGCAACAGCTTATAGTAGCCAGTGAGGGAAAATAAAGTCACTTTCATCAGGTTTCAGGTTTTCCTTTAACTGTATAAAATGACAGTACCACTCCTTTCCAAAGGTCTGGTGGCATATGAGCCTCTCATTCAGACCCACAAGTTGCTCAGTTGCCTGGAACAAATCACATAGCTTTAAACAGGCAGAAGGTCTTTATTGTCAATAACTGGTCATCACTCCCCAGACCAATCAGCTATTTGTTGCTAGCTGAATCTCTTCTGATACACACTCCCTGGTGACAATTTCTCTACAACTAAACAACCTCTATCAGTTGAGCAAATGCTACTATGTATAAGACTACTGTCAATAAGTGTTGGTATGGACACTATGGTGTAGGGCTATGTCCTCTTAGAGAGGGATGACTGCTGGTGAGAAGGACAGTCCTTCATGGTAACCTCAGCTAGTGCAGGCCTTGAACCCACACTGTTGACATTACTCTGCATTGCAGACCAACCATTCAGCCAACTAAGCTAACCAACTCCCAATAATTGCTGGTGGCTTGCTTTTAAAAGTATGCAAATCCCTTCCACAATTCTTGGATTATAAAACAACCCTTTCCTATTTTAGTGCCCAATTAGAAACATGGATAAGTAAACATTTTTAACTCTCTCGCCACATTAGGGAGTTGAGAGAGGAATTGATGAGGTGTGAGTCAGTGTACAAGTGAAAATTAATGCTGTCTTTTTAGAGACTTGGGGACCTCAGTTTAACATCTTATGTAAAAGATAACACTTCCAATGGTCCAGAAATCACTCGAGTGTCAGCTTAGATTTGTGTGGTCATAGCTTTGTTGATTTAGACCCATAGCCACTGACTCAGAGGTGGAAATGCCCCTGGTTGAGCCACATATGGGGCACTGGTTGAGCCACATATGGTAAAAAATTAAATTTCTTTAATATTGTGGAAATGAATGCACATCATAGCCAAAAGTTATGCCCAGTCCAAGTATATTTGCAGTTAGAGTCAAACCACTCAATGTATACTTAACAAGTTTTTCTTTCAGCTGAACTCAAATTAATGGCAACAAAATTCTGGAGAAAAATTGAGTGTATCTAAAACATTTTCAAACTTGCAATTAAACCTTTCAGCTTATATTTGGATTAATTTTCTTGCTAATGTCATTAGTTCCAAATGTTGCTCTTGACCTGCCTCAGTCTTGTGACTGTAATTACAGGGGCACCTGAATAAATGCTGCATTTTATGTGTACGTTTTCCACGCCTCAGTGAACATATTCAACCAACCTACGTTTTGAACAGAATCACTTGTAATGTGTCAGAAGTAACAAACTTTGCCTTGTAAATGGTCCCACCTATTGTCAAAAAGTACAGTATGTTCATTTAACCTGTTTTTATTTGTGCAGGTTGCAGTTCCTTTGGTTCCGTTTCCATTCATGATATGAGATTATTTCTCTTTTCCAGATATTGCTGATTGTCACATTGAATGAAGTAGCACAAAAAGAATAATAAATGAAAACGCTTTTTTAGCTAAGGTCCTCTTGATCTCCCTTTGATGACTCCATTGAGAAGTGCACTTCTTATGTCATGCAGCCACGAGCATTTAGATCACAGCTTTAATGTCATAAGAAGTCTGAAAGCATTTAATACAAGTGAAAAATGGATGCCGAGCAAAAGGAAGAGATGGGAGGAGGGTTACCCAATTGCTTGATTAAAGAGCGGATTTTAAGGAGGATCTTAAAGAAGGAGGAGGGGTGAGGTAGATTTAGGGAGTGAATGTACAGTCACCAGAGGCAGAGTAAAGACAGAGGTTAGAACTAGAGCAATAGATAGCTTAACATGTTGAGCTGGTTGATGCTATAGATATAGGCATGGTAAGGGATTTAAATGTGCCCTTGATTTAATCTCAGTCTCACTGAGTTGACTGCGCTCGCTAATGTGATGTTAAGGATCATGTCTTCAAGTTTGCTAGTCACAAACAATGTCTTTCATCTCAAATATGTAAAGCACATTGTATAAGGGTAAGTTAAAATAACAGGTGAAGCTTTCTTCATGCCTGACAGTTTCAGCGCCTTTTGATAACATGTTAAAGTCTGTTCAAAGGATTTTGTTTATTCCAAATTGTTTTTTCACAGCTTGACTAACCTACATGGTCAGCTGATTACAATGGCCTTTCTGAGTCAGTGTTTTCCTATCCAAAACCAAAAAGGTCCAAGGTATTAAAATTAGATGATGGAATTTGAAATCAATAATCCACTTTTTATTACTACCATGACAAGGTGAGGTAGGGAACAATACCCAGTGGGACAAAGAATCTGCCACTCAAACAGATAATTTAATGGCATACTGCCATTAAGAAATGTGGACATACAGAGGACATCTTAAAATCTCCTTCTTTAAGGTCAAAGCTCCTTAAAATGATGCACAGGTTTGAAACTCCAGGGAGGGTAAAATGGAGCATGGAGAGGGATGCAAAACAGATGGTAGAGACTTAGCCATCTGTTAGACACTGTTCCTGTAATGTAAAATCCAGCAGATACATAATGGAACTGATCCATCACTACTCCTTTTGCCTTTAACTGCACCGAGCTTTATGTCCAACCTACTCATATTCCCTGCCATTCACAACGCCTACCCTGTTTGCTCACCTGAGCCAGTACCAATTCTAAACAACATTTGCAAAACTTGAACACATTTTAAAAAGGGAAAAGAGAAACTTGCATTTAGATTATGTCTCCCTGACCATTGGGTGTCCCAGAGCACAATTAAACTTCCCAAGTTTCTACACTATTGTAATATAAAGAATATATATTTAAACACAAAGACCAGTAATGTACTCTCTGCCAGTAACAAAGTTATAATGACCAGATAATCTGTTTATATGATGTTGATTTCAGCTGTAACTATTGACCAAGCCAGATCTCTTGTTCTTCAAATGCTTTCCTTTATTGGTCAGAATATTGAGTACTCTGACCAATAGGAGTTGGGAGGTCACGTTGCAGCTATACAGGACATAGGTGAGGCCACTTTTACAATATTCCATTCAGTTCTGGTCTCCCTGTTATGGGAAAGATGTTATTAAATGTGAGGTTCAGAAAAGATTTACAAGGATATTGCCAGGATTGGAGGCTTTGAGTTATTGAGACATGCTGAATAGGCTGGAGTTTTTTTCTCCTGAAGCATCAGAGGCTGAGGGGTGACCTTATACAGATTTATAAAATCACTAGTGGCATGGATAAAGTGAAGAGCCAAGGTCATTTCCACAGGGTAAGGGGGTCCAAAACTACAGGGCTTAGGTTTAAGGTGAGAGGGAAAAGATTTAAAAGGGACCTGAGAGGCAACATTTTCATGCAGGGGGTGGTGTGTGAATGGAATGAACTGCCAGAGGGAGTGGTGGAGGCTGGTACAATTACAGCATTTGAAAGGCATCTGGATGGGTATATGAATACAAAGGGTTTAGAGGGACTTAGGCCAAATGCTGGCAGATGAAACTAGATTAGTTTAGGATACTGGTTGGCATGGACAAGTTGGACCGAAAGGTCTGTTTCTATAAAACAGCAGGGTCTGTTTTCATAAAACGCTATGATTCTAAAGTAGTGCCAAGGGATATAGTCCACCTACTTGAGAGAGCAGATGGAGGCTCAGTTTAACATCTTATGAAAGAAGGAGCATTTCTAGCATCACAGCACTCCATTATTGTCTTGGAATGTCTGGCTTGATTGTTGCACTAAAGTCCTGCTGAGGGACTGAAGTTGCAACATTGTGCTTAGGGACAAGAATCTTACCCACTGAGCAACTGCTAATACCTGAAGAGTTAGCCTTCATCTTACATGTCAATCATAGAGCTGAGGGAAAGAGAGGCCAAAAGAGATTACTGAATTAATAAGCATTTGGTATCAACAGATAAAGGATGGCTGCATTTGTTTATTTACTATCATGGCTGTATGTAGGGTCAGCCAAATAGCTCTGAATAGGAAGGATGACAGAGAATAATGAATATGTGGGTAGGTAGGGAACTTATGGAGAGGGGATTGGTGTAACTCCTGAACTAGTATTCAGAGGCTGAAACCCTGGGGCCCTGGGTTTAAATTCCACTGTGGCAACTGTCAGAATCTGAACCCAGTTAATAAATCTGCAGCTAAAAGCTAGTCTAATGGTCAGTTATAAAACTGTATCCGATTCAACAATGTCTTTGAGAGAAGGACATCTGCAGACTGGTCTATATGAGAGTCCAGAGCCACAGCAATGGGGTTAAATCTATAATGTTGGAGCAAGCCACTCAATTGTATCAATCCGCTTGAAAGAATTCAAGAGAATAAAACAGGATGGACTACCCACCATTGACATAAGCACTGGATATGACATGTTGAAAACCAGCCCTTTATTGTCCTCCTTACTAACATCTGTGGGCTTGTGCCAAAAGATGGGAGAGCATACGTGAGTCAAGAAACAGCCTGACATAGTCATACTCGCTGAATCATAATTACAGACATGCGCCAATCACCATCATTATCATCGCTGTCTTTGCTGTGTCCCAGCATTAGGATAGACCTACCAGAGGTGACAGCACAATGTTTTACAGTCAGAAGGGAGTTGCCAATGGAACATTGTTCATGGACCCCAATAAATCTCCTGCTATCAAATCAAAGAAGGACAAGGATTCCTCCTGATGAATATCACTTTTCCCCCATCCTCAGCTAAATGAATTACAGGAAGGATATTATGAAGCTTGAAAGGATTCAGAAAATATTTACCAGGATGTTGCCAGGAACGGACGGTTTGAGTTATAAGGAGAGGCTGAATAGGCTGGGCCTTTCTTCACTGGAGTGTAGGAGGTTGAGGGATAACTTTACAGAGGTTTATAAATACGTGAGAAGTATAGATAAGGTGAATGGCAGGTGAGTGGTTCATGCGTGTAATGAAATGTCAGAAGAAGTGGTGGATGCAGATAGTTACAAAGTTTAAAAGATATTTGGATAAGGACATGAATAAGAAGTGCTTGGAGGGATCTGGGCCAAACGCGGGCAGATGGGATTATGGTTGGTGTGGACTGGTTGGACTAAAGGGCCTGTTTCTGTGCTGTATGCCTATGACTCTAATATTCCTCTATTTGCTATCAATAAAGGGAGTGGTGATATAGTAGCAATGTCAATGGACACTAGCAATCCAGAACCCCAGGCTAATGTTCTGGGCCTATAATCCTGTGTATTGTTCTGGGCCTATAATCCCCTTCACCTGCCTCCAACACACTCCATCTACCAGGACACCCACGCTGGCCTATTACCCGCCCTCACTCTCTTCATTTCCAACTGCCACTGAGACATTAACTGCCTCAACCTGTCTACCCCCACCCCCACTCCAACCTCTCACCTTCACAACACGCAGCCCTCCACTCCCTCTGCTCCAATCCCAACCTCACCATCAAACCAGCGGATAAAGGGGGTGCAGTGGTAGTTTGGCGCACTGATCTCTATACCACTGAAGCCAGGCGCAAACTTGAAGACACCTCCTCCGACCGCCCCCTCGACCATGACCTCACTCCCCATCACCAAACCATCACCTCCCAGACCATACACACCTTATCATCTAAGGAGATCTCCCACCCACAGCTTCCAACCTCATAGTCCAGGAATCCCACACCGCCCGATTCTACCACCTTCCGAAGATCCACGAGCCTGACCACCCTAGCCGACCCATTGTCTCAGCCTGCTCCTGCCTTACCAAACCCATCTCCATCTACCTTGATACTGTCCTATCCCCCCCAATCCAGGAACTCCCCACATATGATCGAGACACAACCCGCACCCTCCACCTCCTCCAAGACTTCTATTTCCCCAGCCCCCAACTACTCATCTTCACCATGGACATCCAATCCCTCTACACCTCCATCTGCCATGACCAGGGCCTCCAAGCCCTCCGTTTCTTCCTCTCCCGATGTCCCCAACAGTACCCTTCCAATGACACTCTCATTCGTTTGGCTGAACTGGTCCTCACCCTTAACAATTTCTTCTTCAAATCCTTCCAATTCCTCCAGATGAAAGAGGTAGCCATGGGCACCCATATGGGCCCCTGCTATGCCTGTCACTTTGTCGGCTACGTAGAACAGTCCACCTTCCATAGTTACACTGGCACCACTCCCCACCTCTTCCTCCGCTACATTGATGACTGCATTGGCGTCACCTCGTGCTCCTGCGAGGAAGTTGAGCAGTTCATCAACTTCACCAACACATTCCACCCCGATCTTAAATTCACCTAGACCATCTCTGACACCTCCTTCCCCTTCCTGGACCTCTCCATCTCCATCAATGATGACCGACTCAACACTGACATTTTTACAAATGCACCAACTCCCACAGCTGCTGGATTACACCTCTTCCCACCCTACCTCCTGCAAAAATGCTATCCCGTATTCCCAATTTCTCCGCCTCTGCCGTATCTGCTCCCAGGAGAACCAGTTCCGCCACAGAACACACCAGATGTCCTCCTTCTTTAAAGGCTGTAATTTCCCTTCCCATGTGGTTCGAGATGCCCTCCAATACATCTCATCTACATCCCGCACGTCCGCCCTCAAACCCCACCCCTCCAACCGCAAGCAGGACAGAACCCCCCCAGTCCTCATCTTCCACCCTACCAACCTCCACATAAACCATATCATCTGCCACTATTTCCGCCACCTACAAACAGACCCCACCACCAGGGATATATTTCCCTCCCCACCCCTTTCCGCTTTCCGCAAAGACCGTTCCCTCCGTGACTACCTGGTCACGTCCATGCCCCCCCCAACAACCCACCCTCCCTTCCTGGCACCATACCCTGCCACCACAGGAATTGCAAAACCTGTGCCCACACTTTCTCCCTCACCTCCATCCAAGGCCCCAAAGGAGCCTTCCACATCCATCAAAGTTCCACCTGCACTTCAACAAATGTCATTTATTGTATCCACTGCTCCCGATGCGGTCACGTTTACATTGGGGAGACTGGAGTGCTTTGGGGAAATTCTCCCAGATACCTGCACCAATCAACCCCACTGCTCCTTGGCTGAACATTTCAACTCCCCTTCTCACTCTGCTGAGGACATGCAGGTTCTGGACCTCCTCCACCGCCACTCCCTCACAGCCCGACGCCTGGAGGAAGAACGCCTCATCTTCCATCTCAGAACACTCCAACCCCAGGGCATCAATGTGGACTTCACCAGTTTCCTCAATTCCCCTACCCCCACCTTACCCCTGTTCTAACCTTCCAGCTCAGCACCATCCTCATGACCTGTCCTACCTGCCAATCTCCCTTCCCACCTATCCGTCCACCCTGCTCTCCGACCTATCACCTTTATCCCCACCTCCATCCACCTATTGCACTCTTAACTACCTTCTCCCCAGCCCCACCCCACCTCCCATTTATCTCTCTACCCCCGAGGCTCCCAGACTCATTCCTGATGAAGGGCTCCTGCCTGAAGTGTCGATTTTCCTGGTCCTCGGATGCTGCTTGACCTGCTGTGCTTTTCCAGCACCGCTCTAATCTTAACTATGATCTTGTGTAGCTTTTTATCCCCTGTGTTTGCCTGACCACTTTCTCCTCCATCCTCTGTGGTGTAGTTTTCAACTGTTTCATCCATAATCTCTCAAACAAAATGTCCCTGAATGGCTCTGCCTCTTTTCTCCTCCTTTTGCATTGAGCAATGCTTCTCTATAATCAAACAGACTGTGCCTAACACCCCACAATTTGTCAATCTCCATTCTTTGCTTCTTCTTTGAAGTATTTTGGGAAATTTTTTACCATCAAGTGAGCTTTATAAGTTGCAGCTGTTAAATTTCAACGTTATAATTTCATCGATGAGTTCAGACAACTATGATAGCAAAACCTAGGTGGGTTATAACTGGTGTTTGAATCCTATAATCAGACTGCACCTTGGCTTTTCTGTGATTTTTCTGCTCCAAACATATGTAAAGAAAAGTGTTCTAATTCAAACATTCTTAATTCTGCTATTACTGCTAGTTCTGTAGTCAGAGCAACTATTATTTTTCCATAGCCTTGATGGCTGATAAGATTCATTGTTTGACACTAACATTATCTCCCCAGATAAAATAAGTGTGTGTATGCAGGTGAAGGTAAGAAGGTCAGACTTCCCAAAGGGCAATTAGGGATGGGCAACAAATGTGGGCCTATAGGCAGCGATACCCATATCCTGTGAAAAGACATGCTCAAAAGCAATAATGAGAAATGTGCACACCATCAATGCCTCAGGGCAATTAACAAAACTAGGAGCTAATGTGAGATGATTGACAAGCGCTTTGGTGCTTTTTTTCTGCGCATTGTAGTAATTGTAAGCTTAGAAAATTGGAAAATAATTGTAAATTAACTTGAAATTCATCTGATTGCTATGGGAAACTGCCTCGTCCCTCAGCAACTCCCGGGGGACCCCGTTTGGTTTCTCAGCAACTCCTGAGGGTCCCGGCCTGGTCTCTCAGCAATTCCTGGTAGGAACCAGCCTGGTCTGTCAGTGGCTCCCGAGGCTCCCAACTGGTCTCTCAGCGGGTCCTGGCAGGTCCCAGCCTGGTGTGCCAGCAGATCCTGGCAGGTTCCAGCCTGGTCTCTCAGCGGGTCCTGGCAGGTCCCAGCCTGGTGTGCCAGCAGATCCTGGCAGCTCTTGGTCTGGTCTCTTGGCAGCTCGTGGTGGTGTCTCAGCTTGCCATGTAAGTGGATCCTGCCGGGGCATGTTCCCGAGGCACTGGGGGAGATTGGAGGAGCAGCATTTCCAGCAGCAGCAACAGCATCTGTGACAGCAGCTTTGAGAACAGACAGCAGACCCAGCTAGGTAGAGGAGTCATCAAAGACCGTTGAACTTTTAACTTATTCCTTTATTTTCCTAGTTTAAACTACAAAGTATTTTAATGTACACAATTACCTATTTCTTTATTTTTCTACTATTCTATGAAGTAATGTTGTGGTTCTGTTCGCCGAGCTGGAAGTTTTTGTTGCAAACTTCCAGCTCGGCAAACAGAACCACAACAACGAGCACCCGAGCTACAAATCTTCGCACAAACTTTGAACACTTACGTCTATGAAGTAATGCCTAATTTTTTAACTCTCATTTCTCTCACCAATTTGTACCTCAGTTTTCTTTGTACCTAGTTACCTTGGTACCTAAGATGGTGCATGTGTGGTCAGATTATACATTTTGCACTGCTTGAGTACATGTGTTAATAAAATCTAAAATTTAGGCCTAAAATTTGAATCTAATCCCTAAGGGGGCACTGTAAAAGTTCTCCAAGCTCAATCTCCGGAGACACCTTGGCACATCCCCTTTGATGATGGGTTTGAAGCCAGTAGTTGGCTACAATGGCCCTGACCATGGCCTGTTGCTTGGTCCTGTTAATGATCACCTTCTCCGAACTCAGGAGCAGCCCCATGGGGAAGTATTCCAATTGCCCCATCCCTCTCTGCACCAAAGGATAGGAACATCGGACTGAATTACAGCCAAAACTTTGCAAGTAGCCCCTTAAGAATTTACAAAAATGGAGCTGAAGCCTATCATAAGACATGTACATGTATGGTCCACATTTCTCAAAATCCTTCTTGCAATGCTGAGTCTAAGGACACATCCAATTTGCAGTGGCCCAGGGTAAATCACTATTGAGTCTTAATGAGAAGAGACACATGTCTTAATAATAAAATATAGTTTATTTCATGACAGACCATGGGAAAGGTTGCCCAATTTGTTATGGTTCCAAGCAAGATATCCAAAGTCATTTAGCTCCCCGGAGAGGAGGGATGAACCAACTCCCCTTGTTTGTTTACCTGGCATGCTCATTTGAAAGCAACAAGGTTAATCTATAAGAAGATTCCCTTCCCTTGTAGATACCTTTCTCACAGACCCAAATGAATTTAGATTTTAAAAGGAGCAAAGTTCACAGAATGACAGAAGTATTGCAATGCCAAAGGGGGCCATTGTGACTACTTGAACTACTAACAATGAGTTTACTAGTTTTTTTTTACAGTGACTGAATTCCAGCATTCAAAATGAGGAAGAGTCATTTCCTTTGTTTTACCTGCAGTGCAGGGATGTTAACGTTTTTGTTCTCAAAGCTATCATCCTGACAGCGTTCCAGCTCACATATTAATATGGCCTGGTCAATAGTACAGATAAATTTGCATTGCAATCTTGCATATCGTTGGAAGATAAAACAGATTTTTCTGCAAGAATATCTTTCTGCTGAGAGGTGGGATAGTCAGCCATATTATTATCTTTTCTTGTTAAGTTTCTCCCAGTTTGAAGTTTACCTAACACTGTACAGGTACATCAATCCAGGGGCTTAAACAGGACTTTGTCAGACAACCACAGAACTTACACATCCAGAGCTTTTGTTCCCTATAGCAATCCCCTTCTTTTTTTGGAAAAGAAAACAGTCATTTTGGAATAAATATTTAAAAAGTCGATAAAAATTTCTGGGTTCTGATCTGTCACTATAACATTAGCAAAATCTATTAGGAATTGTAAATGAAATGCCTGCCAATATTCAGAAAAATGTTCGAGTCGTTTCTCTTCACCCTAGGTTTGTGGGTCATTATCAGATTGGTAGAGTTTAATGCAGCTACAGCATTAACTCTTTCAGAACCATTACCTTGTACACCAATAGTCACGTTGGTGAACTTTAAGAAATTGATTGTGTACGGTTTCAGGGAAATATGAGAGCATCAAGTGCTTCCTATTTTTTCTCCCTGTTTTCTCTGTGCTATTCCACTTTGGCAAATTAAAGCTAAATTCAGTTAAATACACAGATTGCTGGGTTCGTTAGATTTTGTCTGCACTTTTAAATACAACTGTCTCTGAAAATAAAACCTTTTCCAACACAAAGATGACTGGAATGATTCTTACCAAATAGTTGAGAGAATCTCACGGTTCCTATAGATTCCAAGTTTAAAACTTTAAGGCAAACTGTAAGATGAAGTTGAGTAAATAATTGACAGCAGTGACAGGTAACTCTGAAAGGAAATGTGAAGTCTTCCTGTGAAAAACTGGATGGCACAATGGTTCACAATGCTGTCCGTTCTCCTTGAGACCTGCGTTTGTATCATGCTCAGCATGAATAGAAAGAAAAGTCTCCTTTACTAGTTCCTGAAAAGAAACTGAAACAAAGAAAGTTTGAGCAGTTTGTCATTACTGCAAGCCCAAAGCACAACTGGGCACTAATTGGCACGTCTGCTTGAACTTCATTTTGCACTGATACAGAACTCCAGAATAAATCAACATATGATCTCCTGCTAGGTCAGAAATTTGTCAAGCTTTCATTGAATACATGGACCAGATTTATAATTTGATAAACTAGACATATCGGTAAAGCATAATGGGCACACTGGCAACTTCTTAATGGGCACATCAGTAATCTATAATAAACAGACAACCAATCTCGAAATAGGCACACCTGACAACCTTTGGGATACATAGGTAACCTTTTCAGCAAGAATATCACCAAGCTCTTAACAAATCCAGCATTGCAACAAAATGAATTCCTTTTGCCAACACTGCAGCTCATTATTGCACATGTTCAATCATTTTTCTTTCTGTGCACTGGTTTTGGCATTGAATTGAATTACTTTGATAATCTCCCTATGTTGTTCATTTAGAGGGTTGTAGAAACTTGAAGCATAGGGGAAGGCCATTTGACCCATCACCACTCTTCTGCCTCTTTGAAAAAGAAATATTTCTTAATCTGTATAACTCATGGTTTCCCATCCTCAAATCAATTTAATCCTTTTTAAAACGAGTTATAAAGTTATTTCTATGCTTTTTCAGGTACAGTGTTCCCGATCTCTTCAGTGAAAGAGATTCTCCTCATTGCCCCTCAAGACCTTTTTGAATTATTTTATGTCTATTGAGGTCATAAATTATTAACTTTATGACCAAAGAGAAGATTTGGTCTCCCTGTAGCTGATAAGAAATCTCTCATTATCTTGGAAAAATGTTTTACATTAGAGGCCAGTGTTTCATTTAACATTTAAAGTCTCAGAAAACTCCCCCTGGAATGAAAAGCCAATTTACACAGTGGCAGAGTAGGTGGCACAGTGGCTGAGTGCTTAGCCTGCTCCCTCCCAGTGCCATGGACCCAGGTTCGATTCCAGCCTCAGGTGACTGTCTGTCTGGAGTTTGCATATTCTCCCAGTGTCTGCATGGGTTTCCTCAGGATGGTCCGGTTTCTTCCCACAGTCCAAAGATGTGCAGGTTAGGTGAATTGGCAATGTTTAAATTGTCCATAGTGTTTAGGGATGTGTAGGTTTGGTGCATTAGTGAAGGGGAATGGGTCTGTGTTGGTGTGGACTTGTTGGACCAAATGGCCTGTTTCACACTGTAGGCATTCTATGATGATGCACACCGAAAATGAAAGAGAATTGGCAGCAGGGTGTGGGTGGTCTTTATCTTTGTTCTTTGCCTCATGGTTTCTACTCTGGGTGGTCATGTTTTAAACTCCTGCACAGCTTTAAAACATAACCTGCTTAATCCCTCAAAACCAGCTACAAATTACTGGTGAGTAAAGCATCCATTTGCAGGGTGTAGATTTGAGGCTGACTGACATGTCATGAGTGTAAAATAGATTGTCTTATTCACCAGACTGACTTATACCCTTCTGATCTGTGGTATGTTTCTTCTTAAGCTTTCCTGCTCCAAAGTAAGTCTGCACTGTGCGGCCCACCATATTTGTTCGGTGAGATGTTACGTCAGGCAGATGCAAAGATCCCAGCAGAAGACATTATTCCTCAACCAAAACAGATTTTATTTTATTTTATTGCCGTTTGGAGGATCTTGCCATGGACAAATTACATCTGTTTGTATTATAACTGGCACTGAACTTCAAAATTAATTCAATGAATGTGAATGGTGCTATATCAATGCAGGTTGTCAGACTTTAAATTTTCAAGGCATGACAAAAGTTGAGCACGTCCAAATTGACAATGGTGTTCTTTTAATCATAAACTAATAATCTTTTTGTGACATTCTCAAGTTTTTAACCAAATGGCGCAAATGAAAAAAAAAACACAAACTCATGTTTCCTCTAGACAGTGCTAGTGCTGAGTCAGCTAAGCCAGGTGAATGAAGCGTAAGTTATGTCACGTGTAAATGAAGCATTTTTGATCTTCCATCCTGGTATACAAATCATTTTTCCCAGAGTCAGCATTAATGACAAAATTGGTACCACTTTAAGATAAAAATAATGGGGATAACAGGTTTCAATTAAGTGCACCCATTTCTGATTATTTCCTCAAATTAAGCTTATTTCCTCAGGCACATCTTTAACATTCTTAAAGGTGCAAGGGCAAGCATTTTTAACTGGCCCTTATTTTACTGCTATCTCTGGGATCTTGCTGAACGCAGATTAGCTGTCATGTCTGCTTATATCAGAAAAATATCTGAACTGTATTTGAAAATAAATTAATATTTTTCATATTAAACACATTTAAGTAGCTAAGAAACTGATTAGTAAACAGTAATGAATTGGCAATAAGTTCTTTATAAGACATTCTCAATTTTTTCAAAGCAAGTTAGTCACATGTGGAGGACTGCAAATGTTTAATTACTGTGCTTATTTATAAAGAGCAACATATTTTCAGTTGCATTGACTCAATTGCTTCATTGACCATCTTTTAACACAAAGAAAAATTGGACGACCTGAAGCACGTTCAGCAACTTCTGTCACCCCCCAACTGCTATGTTCGCCACCACCAATGCCACTCACCTGCATACTGCTGACATGTGCCCCATGGATCCCACTGTCACCATCCCCGCACCCCCAGAACCCTGAGGGGAACATCACCCCTGCTCATGACTCCACCCCCATTCCCCCACCACCACCACACCCACTCCAGTTACAGGCTCCGCCCCCACTCCCAGCTCCACATCAACACCAGGTCCTAGCTCCCAGCCCTGCCAAGTTTTCACCATCCCCCCAGGCCTTCCCCTCACTGAGGACCAATGATCAGTCCTCACCAAAGGCCTTACCTTTATCCCCTTCCATCCACACATCAATGAATTCAATATGCGCCATGACGTCGAACACTTCTTCCGCCGCCTCCACCTCCGCCTCCGAGCTTACTTTTTCAATCAGGATCCTGCCCACCTACTCATGACCCCTTCACGCAGTTCCAACACACTCCATCCATCTGGACTCCCGCGCTGGCCTATTACCTGCCCTCGACCTCTTCATTTCCAACTGTTGCCGAGACATTAACCACCTCAACCTGTCTACGCCCCCCTCCCCCACTCCAACCTCTCACTCTCACCACGGGCAGCCCACCATTCCCTCTGCTCCAATCCCAACCTCACCATCAAACCAGTGGATAAAGAGGGTGCAGTGTTTGTTTGGCGCACTGATCTCTATAGCGCTGAAGCCAGGCGCAAACTTGAAGACACCTCCTCCGACCATCCCCTCGACCAAGACTTCACTCCCCATCACCAAACCATCACCTCCCAGACCATACACACCTTATCACCTCAGGAGAAGTCCCACCCACAGCTTCCAACCTCATAGTCCAGGTGTCCCGCACCACCGATTCTACCACCTTCTGAAGATCCACAAGCCTGACCACCCTGGCCGACCCATTGTCTTAGCCTGCTCCTGCCCCACCGAACCGATCTTCACCTACCTCGACACTGTCCTATCCCCCCTAGTGCAGGAACTCCCCACATACGTCCATGACACCACTCACATTCTCCACCTTCTCCAAGACTTCTGTTTCCCCTGCCCCCAATGCCTCATCTTCACCATGGACATCCAATCCCTCTACACCTCCATCTGCCATGACCAGGGCCTCCAAACCCTCTGTTTCATCCCCTCCCGACGTTCCCACCTGTACCCTTCCACTGACACTCTCATTCATTTGGTTGAACTGATCCTCACCCTTAACAATTTCTCCTTCGAATCCTCCCACTTCCTCCAGACCAAAGGGGTGGCCGTGGGCACCCGTATGAGCCTCAGCTATGTCCGTCTCTTTGTTGGCTACATAGAACAGTCCATCTTCTGAAGTTACACCAGCACCACTCCCCAACTCTTCCTCTGTTACATTGATGACTGCATCGTCGCCACCTCGTGCGCCCGTGAGGAGGTTGAGCTGTTCATCAACTTCAGCAACACATTCCACCCCGACCTTAAATTCACCTGGACCATCTCTGACACCTCCCTCCCCTTCCTGGCCTTCTCCATCAATGATGACCGATTCAACACTGATATTTTTTACAAACCCACCGACTCCCACAGCTACCTGGATTACACCTATCCCACCCTACCTCCTGCAAAAATGTTATCCTGTATTCCCAATTCCTCTGCTGTATCTGCTCTCAGGAGGACCAGTTCCACCACAGAACACACCAGATGGCCTCCTTCTTTAGAGACCACAATTTCCCTTCCCACGTGGTCAAAGATGCCCTCCAACACATCTCGTCCACATCCTGCACCTCCGCCCTCAGACCCTACCCCTCCAACCGTAACAAGGACAGAACCCCCCCGGTGCTCACCTTCCACCCTACCAACCTTCGCATAAACCAAATCATCCATCGACATTTCCGCCACCGCCAAACGGACCCCACCACCAGGGCTATATTTCCCTCCCCACCTCTTTTTGGTTTCCGCAAAGACCGTTCCCTCCGTGACTATCTGGTAGGTCCACTCGCCCCAGCAACCCACCCTCCCCTCCTGGCACCTTCTCCTGCCACAGCAGGAATTGCAAAACCTGCACCCACACCACCCCCCTCACCTCCATCCAAGATCCCAAAGGAGCCTTCCACATCCATCCAAGTTTCACCTGGACATCCACCAATGTCATTTATTGTATCTGTTGCTCCTGATGCTGTCTCCTTTACATTGGGGAGACTGGACGCCTTCTCCCAGAGCACTTTAGGGAACATCTCCGGAACACCCGCACCAATCAATCCCAACGCCCCATGGCCAACATTTCAACTCCCTTTCCCACTCTGACGAGAACATGCAGGTCCTGGGCCTCCTCCACTGCCACTCCCTCAACCGAAGGTTGTTGAGGAAGGTTTGTCTACTGAGTCAATATGGGTGGAAGTTAGGAACAGCAAGAGAACAGCCACATCATTGGGGGTTTTCTAAAGACCACCTAATAGCAGTAGAGAGATTGAAGAACTCGTAGGCGAGCAGATTCTGGAAAAATGCATAAGTAGCAGGGTTGTTGATGTGGGAGATTTGAACTTTCCCAATATTGACTGGAACCTCCTAAGTGCAGATGGTTCAGATAGAGCAGTTTTTGTCAGGTGTGTTCAGGAGGGTTTCCTTACTCAGTATGTAGGCAGGCCAACGAAGGGAGAGGCCATTTTGGATTTGGTGCTCGGCGACGAGCCAGGACAGGTGTCTGATCTCGCAGTGGGAGAGCACTTGGTGAAAGTGATCGCAACTGCCTCACGTTTAGCATAGCCTTGGAGAGTGAAAGGAGCAGTTACCGATAGAAGATATTTAATTGGGGAAATGCAAATTATGAGCTATCAGACAGGAGTTGGGAAGTACAGATTGGGAGCAATTGTTCCACAGAAAGGGCACAGAAGACATGTGGAGACTATTTAAGGAGCAGTTATTGCGAATGATGCATGAATTTGTTCCTCTGAGATAAGTAAGAAGGGGTAAGATTAAGGAACCTTGGATGAAGAGAACAGAGGGTCAAAAGGAAGAAGGCAGCTTACGTAAGGTGGAGGAAGCAAGGATCTAGCACAGCTTTAGAGGATTACAGGCTTGCTAGAAAGGAGCTCAGAAATGGACTGAGGAGAGCCAGGAGGGGGCATGAAAAAAGCTTGGCAAGAAGGATTAGTGAGAATCCAAAGGTATTTTACTCGTACGTGAGGAATAAGAGAATGATCAGAGAGAAGGTAGGGCCAGTCAGGGATAGGCGGAGGGAACTTGTGCGTGAAGTCTGAGCAGATAGGGGAAGCCCTAAATGAGTTTTTTGCTTTGGTTTTCACCAAGGAAAGGGAACTTGATGTAAATGAGAACTTTGAGGAGCTGGGATACAGTCTTGACCAGTTCAAGATTGATGAAGTTGATGTTCTGGAAATTTTGGAAAACATTAGGATTGATAAGTCCCCAGGGCCAGACCAGATTTATCATAGACTGCTCCGGGAAGCAAGAAAGGAGGTTGCTAAGCTGCTGAGATTTTTGTCTCCTCACTCTCGACAGAAGACGTACCGGAGGATTGGAAGGAGGTGAATGTTGTTCCTCTTTTCAAGAAGAGTAATAGGGAAATCCCTGGCAATTACAGACCAGTCAGTCTTATATCTGTGGCCAGCAAAGTTTTGGAAGAAATTCTGAGGGATAGGATTTATGACTATTTGGCAAAGCATAGTGTGATGAAAGGCAGTCAGCATGGCTTTGTGAGGGGCAGGTCATGCCTCACAAATCTTACTGAGTTCTTTGAGGAGGTGTCAAGACAGGTTGATGAAGGTCAAGCAGTGGATGTGGTGTATATGGACTTCAGCAAGGCATTTGATATGGTTCCCCATGGTAGGCTCATTCATAAAGTCAGGAAGTATGGGATACAGGGAGATTTGGCTATCCGGGTTCAGAATTGGCTGGCGGACAGAAAGCAGAGAGTGGTTGTAGATGGAAAATATTCTGCCTGGAGGACAGTGTTGAGTGGGGTCCCGCAGGGCTCTGTTCTTGGGCCTTTGCTCTTTGTAGTTTTTATAAATGACATGAATGAGGAGGTTCAGGGGTGGGTTAGTAAATTTGCAGATGACACTAAGATTAGAGGTGTCGTCGATAGTATAGAGGGCTACTGCAGGCTGCAGCGCGACATAGACAGGATGCAGAACTGGGCTGAGAAATGGCAGATGGAGTTCAATCTGGATAAATGTGAAGTGGTGCATTTTGGAAGGTCGAACTCGAATGCTGAATGTAGGATTAAAGACAGGATTCTTGGCAATGTGGAGGAACAGAGGGATCTGGGTGTGAATAGGGTTGTTAAGAAAGCATATGGTGTTTTGGCTTTCATTAACAGGGAGATCGAGTTTAAGAGCTGCGAGGTTTTGCTGCAGCTCTACAAGTCCCTGGTGAGACCACACTTGGAATATTGTGTCCAGTTCTGGTTGCCCTACTATAGGAAAGATACAGAGGCTTTGGAGAGGGTGCAAAGAAGGTTTACCAGGATGCTGCCTGGACTGGACGGCTTGCCTTATGAAGAAAGGTTGAATAAGTTTGGACATTTCTCTCCGGAGAGAAGGAGGAAGAGAGGAGACCTGATCGAGGTGTACAAAATAATGAGTGGAATAGATAGAGTCAACAGCCAGAGACTTTTCCCCAGGGCAGGATTGACTGGTACAAGGAGTCATAATGTGAAGATATTAGGAGGAAGGTATAGAGGAGACATCAGAGATAGGTTCTTTACGCAAAGAGTTGCGAATGCATGGAATGCGTTGCCAGTTGTGGTGGTGGAAGCAGAGTAATTGGGGACATTTAAGCGACTGCTGGATATGCACGTGGATAGCAGTGAATTGAGGGGTGCATAGGTTAAGTTACTATATTTTACATTAGGATTAAACCTCGGCACAACATTGTGGGCCAAAGGACCTGTTCTGTGCTGTACTTTTCTATGTTCTCCACCCGATGCCTGGTGGAAGAACACCTCATCTTCTGCCTCGGAACACTTCAACACCAGGGCATCAATGTGGACTTCACCAGTTTCCTCATTTCCTCTCCCCCCACCTTACCCCAATTTTAACCTGCCAGCTCAGCACCATCCTCATGACCTGTCCTACCTGCCAATCTTCCTTCCCACCTTCTCCACCTCCATCCAGCTATTCTACTCTTAGTTACCTTCTCCCCAGCCCCACATCCTCATCCCATTTATCTCTCCATCCCAGTGGCTCCCTGCCTCATTCCTGATGAAAGGCTTTTGCCCGAAACATCGATATTTTCCTGCTGCTCGGATGCTGCCTGAGCTGCTGTGCTTTTTCAGAACCACTCTAATTAAGACTCTGATCTCTAGCATCTGCAGTCCTCACTTTCACCTTATTTGTGAAGCTGACTATTCACCCATAGTCTGGCCTCACTGACAAAAAGGGGACACGAGATAGCTTTGGCGAATAGGGTTAAGAAGAAACCAAAGAGATCCTACAAATACATTAAGGGAAAAGAGTAACTAGGGAGAGAATAGAGCGCTTAAACCGTAGGAGGTGGGTGAGATACTAAACAAGTATTTTGTGTCGGTATTTGCTGTGGAGAAGGACATGGCAGCTGGATAACTTAGGGATATAAGTTGTGATGTCTTGAAAAGTGTCTATATTACAGAAGAGGGGATACTGGATGTCTTAAGATACATAAAGGTGGATAAATCCCTGGAAACTGATCAGGTGTATCCTAGAACATTGTAGGAAGTAGGGGAGAGATTGTTGGGCCATTTCCTGAGATAGCCACGGGTGAGGAGGCGGAAGGCTGGAGATTGGCTAATACGGTGACATAATTTAAGAAATGTGGTAAGGAAAAGCCAGGAGACTATAGACCGGTGAGCCTGATGTCAGTGGTGGATAGGTTGTTGGATGGGATTCTGAGAGATAGGATTTACAGACATTTGGAGAGGCAAAGACTGATTAGCGATACTCAATGTGACTTTGTGCATGGGAAATTGTGTTTTTTGAATAAGTGACAAAGAAGGTTGATGAAGGCAGAACAATAGATGTTGTCTATATAGACTTCAGCAAGACATTCAACAAGGTTCTGTGTGTGAGATTGTTTAGCAAGGTTAGATCACATGGAATGCAGAGAGAGCTAGCAAATTGATACAAAATGGCTTGAAAGCAGGAGACAAAGGGTGATGGTAGAGTGTTGTTTTTCAGACTGAAGGCCTTTGACCTGTGATGAGTCACAAGAATAATTGCTGGGTCTATTGCTTTTCATCATTTATATAAATGATTTGTATGCGAATGTAGGAGGTACGGTTAATAAATTTGCAGATGAGACCAAAATTGGTGGTGTAGTGGACAGTGAAGAAGCTTATCTCAGAGTACAACAGGACCTTGATCAGATGGGCCAATGGGCCAAGGAATGACAAATGGAGTTTAATTTAGATATTTGTGAGTTGTCGCATGTTGGTAAGACATATCAGGGCAGGACTTAGTAGTAGGGCTTTGGGGAATGTTACCAAACAAAGAAATCTAGGGATGCAGGTGCATAGTTCCTTGAAAATGGAGTTACAGGTAGACAGGGTGGTGAAGAAAGTGTTTAGCATGTTTGCCTTCATTTGTGAAAGCATTGAGGATAGGAGTTGAGATGCCATGTTGCAGTTGTACAAGATATGCGTTAGAAACAAAATACTGCAGATACTGGAATCTGTACTGAAAACAAAAAAATGCTGATCAGCTGTGATTGCCAGGATATTGGAAGACTGCATTTAATTCTGTTCTACCAGCTATAGGAAAGATGTTGTGAAACTTGAAACGGTTCAGAAAAGATTTACAAGGATGTTGCCAGAGTTGGAGGGTTTGACCTACAGGGAGAGGCTGAGTGGACTGGGTCTATTTTCCCTGGAGCATCAGAGGCTGAGGGGTGACCTTATGGAGGTTTATAAAATCATGAGGGACATGATTTAAATAGCTAAGGTCTTTTTTCCCAGGGTAGGGGAGTCCAGAACTAGAGGATACAGATTTAAAACAAGAGGGGAAAGATTTAAAAGGGACCTGAGGGGCAACTTTTTCACACAGAGTGTGGTGGATGTATGGAATGAGATGCCAGAGGAAGTGACGAAGGTTGGTACAATTGCAAGATCCAAAAGGCATTTGGATGGCTATATGAATGGGAAGTGTTTAGAGGAATATGGGCCAAATGCTGGCAAATGGGACTAGGTCATTTTAGGATACCTGATCGGCATGGACGAGTTGGACCAAAGGGTCTGTTTCCGTGCTGTATAACTCTATGTCTTTGTGAGTGTATGTCTAATCGAGGTCTAACACCAGAACCCAACATTTTGTAAACATTCTGGTTCTACTGGAAATATGAGACCCTCTCAGCAACACAAATTAGTCCAGATCATTTCATTAATTTAGAATTGTAATCTTTCAGCTTAAACTATACAAAATTTTAAAAGATTAGAAAATGGTTAAGGCCCAAATTAAATTAAATAACGAAAAGGAAAGGAAACTTTATATTGATCTATCCTTCAGAATTTTGAAATCAGATTTGTACATTTTCGACCGAGTCAGTCACAGCACATTCAGATTATTGTGGTTTTCAGAATATATCTTTGTCCTCTTGAGCTCAAATTATCCAGTCTGTTTCTACCATTACCAAAATCATGTTGATTTCACAAAGCTCTGTGCACCTCATGGGTAATGAGGAAACTGCAACCCCAGGGATGAGTTTCTCTCTCTTTCTGCTACACAGACGATTTCTCATTAGGAGCTCAGAGTGAACTTAATGCCCAAGCTCTAGACAGAAGGGCTGCCCTAACCACCCAGGTACTTCTGCCAATTTATATGGATAGATTTAGTGACTTTTTTTTAGAATGGAGCAAGTTGTCTACATGTTAACATGCAAATGTAGATCCAAACTCTAAGTACTAATTTCAGTCAGCCAAGTGATGACAAAGATTAAACAATGATTTGAGCGATTTTTTTGTCTTTAAGCAAAATAAAGGGGTAGCCATGGGCACACGTATGGGCCCCAGCTATGCCTGTCTCTTTGTTGGCTACATAGAACAGTCGATCTTCCGTAATTACACCAGAACCACTCCTCACCTCTTCCTCCGCTACACTGATGACTGCATTGGCGCCACCTCATGCTCCCGCTACCTCATGCTCCCGCGAGGAGGTTGAGCAATTCATCAACTTCACCAACACATTCCACCCTGACCTTAAATTTACCTGGACCATCTCTGACACCTCCCTCCCCTTCCTGGACCTCTCCATCTCCATTAATGACAACCGACTTGACACTGACATTTTTTACAAACCCACCGACTCCCACAGCTACCTGGATTACACCTCTTCCCACCCTACCTTCTGCAAAAATGCCATCCCGTATTCCCAATTCCTCTGCCTCCGCCGTATCTGCTCCCAGAGGACCAGTTCCACCACAGAACACACCAGATGGCCTCCTTCTTTAGAGACCGCAATTTCCCTTCCCAGGTGGTTAAAGATACCCTCCAACGCATCTCGTCCACATCCCGCACCTCCGCCCTCAGACCCCACCACTCCAACCGTAACAAGGACAGAACGTCCCTGGTGCTCACCTTCCACCCTGCCAACCTTCGCATAAACCAAATCATCCACCGACATTTCCGCCACCTCCAAAAAGACCCCACCACCAGGGATATATTTCCCTCCCCACCCCTTCCCACCTTCCGCAAAGACCGTTCCCTCCGTGACTACCTGGTCAGGTCCATGCCCCCCTACAACCCACCCTCCCATCCTGGCACCTTCCCCTGCCACCGCAGGAACTGCAAAACCTGTGCCCACACCTCCTCCCTCACCTCCAACCAAGGCCCTAAAGGAGCCTTCCACATCCATCAAAGTTTTACCTGCACATCCACTAATATCATTTATTGCATCCGTTGCTCCCGACGCAGTCTCCTCTACATTGGGGAGACTGGATGCCTCCTAGCAGAGCGCTTTAGGGAACATCTCCGAGACACCCGCACCAATCAACCACACTGCCCTGTGGCCCAACATTTCAACTCCCCCTCCCACTCTGCCGAGGACATGAAGGTCCTGGGCCTCCTTCACCGCCGCTCCCTCACCACCAGACGCCTGGAAGAAGAACGCCTCATCTTCCGCCTCGGAACGCTTCAATCCCAGGGCATCAATGTGGACTTCGACAGTTTCCTCATTGCCCCTTCCCCCACCTCACCCTAGTTCCAAACTTCCAGCTCAGCACTGTCCCCATGACTTGTCATACTGCCTATCTTCTTTTCCACCTATCCACTCTACCCTCCTCCCTGACCTATCACCTTCATCCCCTCCCCCATTCACCTTTTGTACTCTATTTTACTTTCTCCCCACCCCCACCCTCCTCTAGCTTATCTCTCCATGCTTCAGGCTCTCTGTCTTTATTCCTGATGAAGGGCTTTTGCCCGAAACGTCGATTTTGCTGCTCCTCGGATGCTGCCTGAACTGCTGTGCTCTTCCAGCACCACTAATCCAAAACCTGAAATTAAAGCACAGAACTAATCTGGAAATATTCCCATTGTCTAGAATTTGTCATGGAGAAATATCCCTGCAACCTTGGTTTAAAGGTTACAGCTGTGGGTAAAGGGTTAAGATAAACAGTGATGTAACTGATAATATAATCACGACTTAGAGAGAATACTCAGCGAGTTGAAAATGGACATAGGAAGGGAAACAGCACTCTGTATTGGACTATACTATTTGCAAGCAAAGTCATCACAGTCCCACTCTCTTATCAGAAAGAAAAAGAGAGTGATGATGGTTTAAACTAAGGTCCCTCAGGCAAAGGGAAGGAGAGTCTTTCATGATAACCTCAGCCAGTGTAATAATCATCCCCAGACTGTTGGCATTATTCTGTATTGCAAACCAGCCAACTTAATATTAGGTGGGGTTAAAATTACCTTACTAAGTTTCTGCTGGTGTAGAAAATAGAAAGACAACTAAGAAGTTCAATACCACAGGGGGCAGGTACAAACTAAGCATTGATGTGTGGACAGACTGGACATCGATTCACTCCTCCATTCTAGAGCTTGCCTCAGGCTAAATCTAAAATCACCTCCGTGTGGTCAAGAAATAGAGTTTTATTTTTATTCATCCATGAAATGTGGGTTGGCATTTATTGTCCATCCCTAGTTGCGCAAAGGGCAGTTAGTGGTCAACCACATTGTTGTGGGTCTGAAGTCAACATATAGGTTAGACCAGGGGAGGACAGCAATTTCTTACCTGAAAGGTCATTAATGAGACATCAGGTTTTTCCCTGACATTTGGCAACGATTTCATGGCCATTATTAGACTCTTAATTACAGATTTTTATTGAATTAAATTCCACCATCTGCCATGGGAGGATTCAACTCCAGGTCCCCAGAACATTACTGGAGTGTCTAGATCAATCATCACCTCCCAGGCCTGAGTGCCGTTAATCAGGGGATGCCATGCTCTCCAGAAGTGAATGGCCAGTTGCGTAGATGTAGCTGTCATGTATGTTACATAGTGAGAGACCTGTCTGTTGCTGGGTTAATATCAGTGCAAATGGGATGAGGCCCTGAAGAGGTCATTAATTGACTATGGGCTTCAATTGGTGGCAGGGCAGGAAGACTGGACACGGGCTTTCCTGCCCAGAACTTAATTCTAGAGGAGATAGGAAGGCTAAGAGTTTCCATTTGCCATAATCTTACCTAATTATACACCCCTTCCCACTTCCAAGCTCACCACCAGTTAGATCTGATGCTTCCACCCTTGGACTGTAGGGGACTATTGTCTCTATGTCTTGGAGTAAGCTTTGACAGCAGCAGTGTGAAAATTCCCAAGACAGCAGAGTTTAGGTACATCCAGTCAAAAGGGAGACTCGTGCTGTTTTAATTCAGGTTAGCACTTTCAGGTAATTTGATAGCCAGTGTTAACCTAACCACTTAGCAGCCATTATAATGGCCCATTATTATAAGAACAAATTTAATTTTAAAGTTTACTATTTTTTCATGCATGTACTGGCATAACACAAGCATTGATATTTTAATCAACCTGTTATGACACCTCTGAACCCAGATTGGACTTGAACACTGTGCCACAAGAACCCATGTGACATCTGCCGATCATGATCTCAAGGACTTTTACTTCCACTGAATGTGAGAGGACCTTTCCTATGGCATATTAATACTCACTAACATAACCACCATTCCACAAATGCAGAGAAAGTTCAGTCTCACCTTTTGGAATGATAGCATCCCAACAGTGCAGATAGAAGTCATTTAAGTCCATCAAGCCTGCACTGTCCCTCTGAAAAGCATCCTACCCAGACCCATCCCCACAACCCTACATGGGACTTTACCCCATCGCAGCCTTCTGGCTACTAAAACACAGATATGATTTGGAGATGCTGGTGTTGGACTGGGGTGTACAAAGTTAAAAATCACACAACACCAGGTTATAGTCCAACAGGTTTAATTGGAAGCACACTAGCTTTCGAAGCGATGCTCCTTCATCAGGTGATTGTGAAGGGCTCGATCGTAACACAGAATTTATAGCAAAAATTTGCAGTGTGATGTAACTGAAATTATACATTGAAAAATTGATTGTCTATTAAGCCTTTCATCTGTTAGAATACATTGATAGTTTCACTTCTTTCATGTGTAAATCACAAAACCCTTTTTTTTAAAATTGCATTCTCAGGTTAGCTGTTAACAATGGTGATAGCTAGACAATATGTTGAAGGTGTTAGCCCCCTGTGATAGATTGCTAACATGGCCAAACAGCAAGGCATGCTGGGTATGTTGGCCAAATAACACCCTGAAGTCACAAAACCCACTCACCCGACACTGCGCAAACACAGCAACTAGATGCTAATTATATTAGCAACATGTAAAAGGCAAACAATTATCTTGGACAGACATATCCCCAACAACTTACCCACCAAACAAAGGAGGGATCAGACAGAAAGGCACTGGGTTCTGCTACACAAAGAAACAAGCGGTAGCAAGTCATCCAAATGATTGACAATGTTTCAAACTATTAAGTCAGTCTCCCTGATTGGCCAGAACTATAGGATGTTCCAAAAACCATCCAAACAGGTATAAAAACAGAATTCAACTGCAGATTGCTCTCTTGGACCTTCTGAGAAGACCAGCCTGTTCAAAGGAAGGTTAAAATCAACTCGGCGAAAGTGGATACTGCAGATGCTCGAGATTAGAGTCAAGATTAGAGCAGTAGTGGAAAAGCACAGCAGCTCAGGAAGCATCTGAGGAGCAGGAAAATCGATGTTTCAGGCAAAACCCCTTCATCAGGAGAGTCCTGCTGACAGTCTAGAGAGACAGAGGAAGAGAAAAAGCAGCTTTGCAGTCCCACAGAGAGAGACTGACTGTGCAAATCTACAAGAAACTGAGGAAATATTGGAAATTGAAAGGCTGAGTAGGATTAGAGATAGGTAATGTTTTGTAGTATTGCAACTTGTTTCCTAATAAAGTTTTTTTTACCAGGTTGTTGTCTGGTCTGGAGGGAAGGTCTTATGAGGGAAGGCTGAGAGACTTGGGTCTGTTCTCATTAGAAAGAAGAAGGCTAAGAGGGGATTTGATAGAGACATACAAGGTGATCAGAGGATTAGATAGGGTGGACAGTGAAATTCTATTTTCTGATGATGGCATCAGCTTGTACGAGGGGGCATAGATACAAATTGAGGGGTGATAGATTTAAGACAGATGTCAGAGGCAGGTTCTTTACTCAGCGAGTGGTAAGGGCGTGGAATGTGCAACTCAGCCACATTAGGGAAATTTAAACAATCCTTGGATAAGCACATGGATGATGTTGGGATAGTATAGGGGGTTAGGCTTAGATCGAGGGCCAAAAGGCCTATTCTATGTATTGTTCTATGTTCTAAGTTGGGACTGTTTTGCACTGGTACCAGTTTATAGTGATTTGACTGCTTCAGTATTGTAGGACACCTAGGCATCTGGTTGGAGTTGTCGGACTTGTTTTAAGAAGAAACTAAACAACAACCCGATGAGTAAACCCCCTAACCTGCACATCTCTGGACAGTACATTTGGTCATGCATTTAAGGTGAGGGGGGAAAGTTCTAAGGAGATGTGAGGGACAAGGCTTTTACACAGAGTGTGGTAGGCGTCTGGAATACCCTGTTAGGAGAGGTGGTGGAGGCAGATACAATAAGGGCACTTAAGAGACTTTTAGACTAGCACATGAATATGCAATGAATGGAAGGATATAGACCAAGGGCAGGAAGAAGGAATTAGTTTCATTTGGCATCCGGTTCAGCACAACATCGAGGGCCAAAATGTCTGTTCTTGTGTGGTACCGTTCTATGTTTTCCAGGGCAATTTAGCATGGCCAATCCACCTAACCTGCACATCTTTGAACTGTGGGAGGAAACCCACACAGACACAAGGAGAATATGCAAACTCCACACGGACAGTCGCCCAAGGCTAGAATCAACCTCATATCCCTGGTGCTGTGAAGCAGCAGTGCTAACCACTGAGCCACCACACCACCCAGTTTTCATGGTTGTACTGATCTGCTGTCAGAACAATAATCCCTTGATCCTGTGCAAGCAAGTGGAAGAACAGTCTGCAGTGTCTAATTAAAAACTTAACAAAGGGGATTGATTAATACATGCTCCTGACTACAAATCAGAAATCACCTTGAGATGACATTCAGTTCAACATAAAATAATCAGGATGACCTGACCTGGTTGTAATTATATAGTAATTAGTGCCTCACTCTCTTGAGCTGTTTGGTATTACTGGCACATGGAGTTTCTTTTTGTGGTGTAAGGACATTTGGATGATGCTTCCTTACAGCCTTACACTAGATTACCAGTTTGCAGCCAACCTGAAATTAGACATGCCAAATGCACAGAGGATGGGCAACATATGTTCGGTCTCAATGAAAGTGACTTCAGTCACACTGAAGCCAATAAATTTGAACACTTTTTTTCTAACAAACAGTTCCTGTGTGCCACGTTGCAACTTTTAAAAATCTTTCATGGGCTATGGGCATTGCTCGTGATACTTGTTGCACATCTCCAACTGCCCTTGAGAAAGGGCTAAGCTACTAATGACTGCAGTCTATGTGACGTGGCTACACCCACAGTGCTGTGAGCCAGGGAGCTTGACCCAGCAACAGAGAAGGAATAGCAATATTACTCTAAGCAAGAATGTAACACTAGCAAAAACTTGCAAATGATGTGTACTAGTCCGACCCTTCTTGTTTTCCTCAATATGACCACTGTGTGCTTTTCCAAATTTTATTGACTTTTTTTTACAGTTTTTCCCTCTGGGAAGTCCAAGTGGTGCATGGCCTGGAGGATAATTTACCATTTGTTTTCTCACGTATCCATTGCCCTGTCCTTTTAAATAAATACAAGTGTTTTATGACTATATTGTCAAGCTTCGAATGATCAAAGTGAGTTTGACTAACTTAAGCCATTATCAAAAGCATCCTGTAGAGGTCACTGTTGTAGCTTTATTGTTACCTCAGTGAACTCCTAATAGACTATCAATTTTCTCGCAAAACTTTTAAAATTAGTGTTTTAATCATCTCTTTTGATTCGAATTTGTAGAATATTCAGTTATCCTCCCCAAAATAATGTTGCAGTTTAATGTTTAAAAATTACGTATTACACTGTATTCAGAAGAATGAAATTGGTAATGAGACTCCCAACTTGTATGCTGTTAAAAATTACACAATACCAGGTTATAGTCCAACAGGTTTATATAGAAGCACTAGCTTCCATTGGACTATAACCTGGTGTTATGTGATTTTTAACTTTGTCCACCCCATTCCAACACCGGCATCTCCACAACTTGAATGCTGTAACTGCTTTGTAATTCTGGTACAAGTAATTTTCATGTATATCAGGATTTCAGGATTTTAACTTGTCTTGATTGTGGGAGCGTATTGTCGAATCCCCACACACTACTCAGCACATTTTAAATGTTATTTAGTAGATTTTCGGCCACCATCCTCTTTCCTGATAGTATAGTAAAGGGTCTGTTTGGTCTACCCTGGCAAAGGAAAACCATTTGGTGTCACTCATGAAATAAAGCTTTTGTCTTAAATAAGACATTAGGCAAAAGTGAGGACTGCAGATGCTGGAGATCAGAGTCAAGTTAGAGTGATGCTAGAAAAGCACAACAGGTGCAAAATTGATGCTTCGGGCAAAGGCTGTTCATCAAGAATTCCTGGTGAAGGGCTTTTGTCTGAAATGTCAATTTTCCTGCTCCTCGGATGCTGCATGGCCTGCTGTGCTTTTCCAGCACCACTTTAATCTTAAATAAGACATTGTTTACTCCATGATAGCAACTATGCATTACCTTAATATAATTGAGATTATTACAGATATTACAAAGAGAATCTTACTCTTTCAAGATCCTAAGCTATTTTCTCTCGCATCGATATGACTTCATAATAGCAGGTGGTCTTAAGGCACTCTTCAGCATTAACCCCTTCAGATCCTTACACTCTTTTACAACAGGTATTGCCGAGAGTGCAATGTCACTCACTATCTAACCAGTGTTCCACAAACCCAGGCTCAGCTCAGTCTCACTTTTCCACGGGTCTCCTGTTTTGCGCTCAGAACAATAACCATTTCATCCTATTAAGCAGATGGAAAGAAAATGTCTCTGTTCCGGATTAAGTCTCTGACAGGTTTGTAGGAATTAACCACACTCAGACATAGATACACAGCTGAACAATACAGGGAGCTGATAGTGGCTTCACTTGTGATTTGTCTGGCATAGACAGCTAAACGTTATCAAAATAATTCAGGAAAAATTGCTTAGCCTCACCATTCTTTGGAATCTCTGATAATCATCCAAATGGAGTTTTTATTGAAGGAAAGCATTTACAAAGAAATGATAAATACATTTATCACCAATATTTACAATTGCTGGTGTAGATACAAGTACAAAAATATAAATCTGCAGTGTGTGGCAATGACATAAACTAAATAACAACTTCATGCTTTTAATGTGGTAATTACATTGCACATAGTTTAATGGCAGTGTACCAAATGTGCTTTGGCAGCAAGATATATAATGAGAGGATAGCAGAGAATGTATTACATTTTAAAGACCAAAATAATTGATGAAGAAAGGCAGGAAAGAAAATAAAAGGGAAGAAGTAAAGGGAGGAAGGAGGCTGTTGCAAAGCGACATTAGGATCTGAAAGGGTTAGACAATGGTGTGCCTTGAATATCCCTTCAAAGGGACTTGGAGGGGCTTGTGCACACAACACAGAAAGCTAGCACACAGCTGTGGCAAGTAATCAAGAAGGCTAATAGAATGTTGGTCCTTATTTCAAGGGGGTTGAAGCAAGTCATACTGCAACTGTACAAAGCTGAAAAATGTGTTGCTGGAAAAGCGCAGCAGATCAGGCAGCATCCAAGGAACAGGAGAATTGACGTTTCGGGCATAAGCCCTTCTTCAGGACTTCTCCTGCTCCTTGGATGCTGCCTGACCTGCTGCGCTTTTCCAGCAACACATTTTTCAGCTCTGATCTCCAGCATCTGCAGTCCTCACTTTCTCCTCTTTGCAACTGTACAAGGTACTAGTGACACCCCATCTGGAGTACCATGAGCAGTTTTGTTTCCTTATCTAAGGAACAACATTATTTCATTAGAAGCAATTCATAAAACTGTGGGGGAAGAGTCCTTGTGTTTATTTAAGTCTGAGATAGATAGTTTTAGATCAGTAAGGGAATCAAGATCTCAGAGAACAGGCAGAAAAGTGGGACGTGATCAGGGATGATTCTATTGAATGACAGCAGGACTGAGGGGCCTAATGGCCTACTCTTATAAGTATCTGGTGATGTCAAATTGGCTTGGTGAAGAAAAGATCTTGAAGCAGTGAGACCAATCATCCAGCCCTTCTTATAGTTCTGTGGCAATGTCAATCATAGCAGGGTAATTTGTACTTACTTGCGAACATGCATTAAACTACATCTTGTTTAAGACACAAGATTCTTCTCATTAGACAAGCAAGAGGTTTTCCTGTACTACACCACACTCCAGCTGTCACCATAGATTCCTACACAAAGGAAAGACAATAACAGTAAACCCACTCCAAGCTGAGCAAAAATACAGAAACCCTCACCCATCATGGCATCAATGGTGAGAATTTCTCATTCAAGAGTGATGGATCCACTTAGGGAGTGTGTTCCATAGCTTAGGGTCTTTGTGGCTAAAAGTATGGCTATAGATGATGAAGAGATGAAAGTTGGGGGTGCAAAAGAGGCTGGAACTGGGAGACCTCAAACACCTTGAAGAATTTTAGGACTGGTTAGAAAGTTACAAATAGGTAGAGAACAGAAGGTACATGCTCTCTGTCCCTCCCATCATGGTGAAACTCAACATTATGGCAGCATCTCCTGCACTGCCAGCAGTAATGTCCAGGCAAAACAAATCGTTAATTCCTTAAAGGAAATCAGCATAAACAAATACAAAACTCCTGTCTAATCCCTAAAGATAATTGACTAAGTTCATAAAGATCACAGTAGCTGGGAGACACATTGGCAAATACGCCACTTATGTAAATTTTGATGTTAGGTACTTATCTAGCTCTACTTTTGAATGTTTACAGAAATGTCTCATTTTTTACAAGCATCTGACAACTTTTTCAAAAGGTAAAAGATCCTCCTTAAGACAAAAGTCTCCTGAAATCTAACCAGGTTCTTCCCATGTCTGCGTGGGTTTCCATCGGGTGCTCTGGTTTCCTCCCACAGTCCAAAAGATGTGCAGGTTAGGTGGATTGGCCATGCTAAATTGCCCGTAGTATTCAGGGATGTATAGGTTAGGTCTGTTAGCCATGGGAAATGCGGGGGTCGGGGTCCGGGTCGGGGTCGGGTGGGGATGGGATACTCTTTAGAGGATTGGTGTGGGCTGATTAGTCTGTTTCCAGGCTGTAAAGATTCTAAGAATTCTAAAGGTTCTGAGCTTGTATAATCCTTCTCGATGTCTCTTTGACTTGGTTGACCCAACTTCAATATCTTCAAAGTTAACACCATCAAAGCTTTCATGTAACCGAAGACCTTCAAGTTAATATATATATTAGATTAGATTACTTACAGTGTGGAGACAGGCCCTTCGGCCCAACAAGCCCACACAGACCCTCCGAAGAGCAACCCACCCCCTTACCTAACACTACAGGCAATTTAGCATGGCCAATTCACCTAACCTGCACATTTTTGGATTGTGGGAGGAAACTGGAGGAAACCCACGTAGACATGGGAGAATGTGCAAACTCCACACAGACAGTTGCCTGAGGGGGGAGTTGAACCTAGGTCTTTGGCACTGTGAGGCAGCAGTACTAACCACTTGTGCCACCGTGCCACCATGCCTATCGCTTCTGTAAACTTGCTCTGGGACTTCTACATCACCCCAATTTGAGAGGGCCAATACTGGACACACTAGATGAGAATTTAATTAATTTAAAGTCCTGCATTAGTGAATCCAAATTAAAGGTCTTCTATAGAAAAATATAATAGAACGGATGTTGGAAATATGAAATAAAAACAGAAAAAACTGAAAGTATTCCCCACGTCAGGCAACACCTGTGGAGGGAAGTAACATTCTAGGACACACACATTTCATCACCAGCAGAACCTGATATTTTATTTGAATTTTTAAAAGGAGTGCTGCAGAAACCCAGCAAATCTCACAGCAGCCCTGGAGAGAGAAAGAGTTAACATTTCCAGTCAGTATGGCTCTCCTTCTGAACTCATTCAGACCATCATTCAGACAGTTCTAATAAAAGACGTCACACCAGACTTGTAACATTAACTCTGCTTCTCTCTCCACAGAGCTGCTGAATTTCTCTCACACTTTCTGCTTTTATTTCAGATTTACAGCGTCTGTAATATTTTGAACTTATTTGAATATTCTACTTATCTTTTCCATTTCCTCCCAGTACAGACCACGACACTAAGTGACTCACATACAATGGACTTAGGGGTTTTCATTCTTCTTCTCTTCAAAAGTCAAGAGGAACTTTATACAGCTGATACAGTGAAACACGAGTCTGGTTCCTCCAGGACCAAGCTGCTACTTGGATGGCACAAACTGCACAATTATATGTGCAGTATGATCACAATCCTGCATGGCACAATTAGTCCTGCCCATGTGCAAAATATTCTATTTATCTAACTAAATTACTTCTAATCAGTATTTTCTGATTTATTTAGCTGTTTTTAAAAAGAACAGATCAATTTTCTTGCTGTTCTATACCATGGACCTTTCCCCTGCAACCTGCCCTCTTATTTTTCCATAGGTTTCTGGTTGGAGTGATTACCTTCTTTAAATACTCATTGCCACCTGTTGATTTTCTGGTTTAAGAACGATGAAATGATTTTTTTCAAAAAAAATAGAGAAAGGCCAAAATATGCTGATCAATGGGAAGGGTGGTTCATGACATCTGTTTTATTGCAGCTGCCATCATCCTGTTAGTGGAAATCTGTGTCCAACTGTATCAGTGCAAAAGTTACTTTTAAAACGAGATATTGTCTGTTGCTGGCTTGAATACCATGACAAGGAGCTCAAGCTTCAATTTCCCACAAAGCCTTGTAAGAAATGACTGGCCTGTTGTGTAGTAGTTGGGTTAAGGTGAGGCCTGTTTTACATTAGCTTAACTCAGCTGAAGGTTTTTTTTACCCTCTGGGCTCCTGATTAGCATTCAGCCATTCACTGTGCATGGGTGGAGTTACGGCTAATGCAGGAGCCAAGCCTGGCTGCACTGTGCCACGTATAGTAAAGCCAGCTTCGCCTTGTTGTCAAGGTTCAATCAGAAAGAACATCCAAAGTGTGAATTAACTCAAATTTGACTCACTGCGGGGAACCACGTTACAGGATGCAGTCGGTGGCTTAGCATCTGGGGGAAAGAGGGGGAGTGGAATTAGAGCTGTTGGTTTTTTCAAAGTGCCACAATGAAGAATTAAACTCCAGAGCAGATCAATGTAAAAAAAATTGTTTTGCCTCAACCCAGGTTTGCCAGAGAACCTCTCTTGACTCACTGCACTGGGAAATGTCATATATTTGCCTGAATGATTTCATTTTAAATCTCCCATTTCTTGATTGTGTGCAAAATCATTGACCCAGAGGAGTTGTCAGAAAGAACAAACCTTTCCAAGGCCTCCTACACATCCTGTGACAAACAGCACAACCCAAACAGTCTACGTCATACCAGAACCCTACCAACAGCCATCTGATTGGCCTTCATTGTAGCCAATAAGGAGGGCACTCCTTTTCTTCAATAGAACAAAGAAAAAGTACACAGTTCTGCTTAGTGAAGGTCAAGAATTTGGTAATAGATCCTTCTGTTTATGCAAAATACTTCAAATGACAGAAGCAACTGTTGCATCTGAATAGGAGCAGTCCTTGATTTTTTTTTTGATCAGAATCCAGTCACTTGTAACTAAAATTACACACCGTAACCCATTCAGTCCTTCAGCTGCCTTTCCAGTCTGCCACGTCTATGATTCCACCTTCACAACACAAACTGAACAGTAACACAATACAGTGTGTCTGATTTTTATCCATATTGCAAGAAATCTGCAATGGACAAAACGTTACAGACAGAAAATATCGTCTACATTGTGTCAAGCCAGTATAAAAGTTGGACATACCTGAATTAGGTATTTATTTCAGCTGATCTGCAATTCACTTCAGTCATTTACAGTGTTGAGCTGAAGAACACAGAATCGTTAAAGAAAAATGTATACCCTTAAAATAACCACACAAACAGTATTAATTGTCTCGTTATATTTGCTCAGAAACAGAATACAAAATGTTGTTCACATTTCTTTGTAATTTATTTAATTCTTCAGCCTCATGCTTTATGAGAGCATTTGAAGGTAATTAGACTGGGCATACTTGCCATATTGAAGTGATAGTACACACAACACTTAGACACCAAAGAAATTGCTCTAGTCGTTGGGGAAAAAAAGGCCATCCATTGGCAATGAATTAAAGTTGGTGAGTTGTAAAAATCTGTTTTTTTTTATATTCTTCAGTCATTTCTTTCAGAATAAATCTTGAATTTTTGAACTGACTTTACGTTCACTTCACTGTTACATACATACAAGAGCAAAAGTAATTACTCAGTCCAGGGCTTATGCCGAAACGTCGATTCTCCTGCTTCTCGGATGCTGCCTGACCTGCTGTGCTTTTCCAACGCCACTCCTTTCACCTTTGACTCCCTGTCAATCAAGAATCTATTTAGCTCAGCCTTAAAATTATTCAATGGTCCTGCCTCAACAATGTCTGGAGGAGAGAGTTTTACAGACTAACAAAAACATTTTCATCTGCATCTTAAATGAGAGCACCACAATAGAAAAATGTCCTTTCAGCATCCATTCCATCAAGTCCTCTCTGGAACTTGTATCTCTCAATAAGATCAAAGTTAAAAATCACACAACACCAGGTTATAGTCCAACAGGTTTAATTGGAAGCACACTAGCTTTCGGAGCACCGCTCCCTCATCAGGTGATTGTGGAGGACGCAACTGTAAGGCACAGAATTTGATAGCAAAAGTTTACAGTGTGATGTAACTGAAATTATACATTGAAAAATACCTTGATTGTCAGTTCCATCACACTGTAAACTTTTGCTATAAATTCTGTGCCTTACAATTGTGTACTCCACAACCACCTGATGAAGGAACAGCACTCCAAAAGCTAGTGCTTTCAATTAAATCCGTGGACTATAACCTGGTATTGTGTGATTTTTAACTTTGTACACCCCAGTCCAACACCGGCATCTCCAAATCATCTCTAAGATCATGTTTCATTCTTCTCCACTCCACTAGACAGAAGTCCATCATTCTTGACAAAACAACCCCTTTATCCAACATGAGTCAATCCAGTGATTGTTCGCTGCATGGGCTTGCAATGCAATTATATTGTTTCTAAAATAAGGAGATCAAAACTGTACAGTGTGCTCCAAACGTGATCTCCCCAACAATCTGTACAACCTTAGAAAAACACCCTTTCTTTGATATGCCATCTCCCTTGCAATAAATGTCAACTTACCATTTGCCTTCTTAATCATTTACTGTGCCTATATTCTCACTTTTTGGGATTTGTGAACTCATCAAGGTGACAGAAGTGGTTTGAGGGAATTGAGCACATCAAGATTTTTGGTGCAACATAGCAATGCTCGCTCCAAGCTGTCCCAGGAGAGCATATCTGTCCTCCCAGTGAGCTAGTTTTAAATTTGGCATGCCAGACATTCTGTGGTCTCCTTTCAGAGGCATGACCAATTATCAGCAAATTATGGGCCAGTTTTGTACCATCAGCGTGGAGTGATAAAACCGAACTGAATGGTAACTCTCATACATGTCAAGGTTGTGGGTTCAAGTCTCACTCCAGAGTCATGAGCACTAAAATCTGGGGAGGCATTCCTGTCAATGCTAGTCCCTCAGAAGCATCACATTTTGGAAGGATCGTTAAGCTGAGGCCTAGGCTCCTTTCTTGGGTGGAGCCATAAGTTCCCTAAGCACTGTTTCGAAGAACATCGGGGAAATTTTCTTTGCTCACTTCATCAAAAATCACAAAAGAAAAGAGATTTTCTCACCATTACTATGTTTGCTCCTGTGGGATCTTGCTGTGCATGAATTAGTTGCCACATTTCTTGCATCTAAACAATGGGTACACTTCAAATTCTACTCCATTGGCTAAAAGCTGTGTTGAATGTCCTGTCCTGGCATGGTGAGGGGTACATTAGAAATGCAATTACATCTTTCCTTGAATTAAGACTAACAAATGCATTTCAAAAGTCAGACATTCAAAGTAGCTGCAGGTTTTTACTTTGGGTTTAATTTGAAACCCTGGTCAATAGAGTTTGAAAGTCTGTACCTCGGCTTCCACTTATATTCTACTTATTTCTGCTCACGTATGCCACTTTGTATTTTCCATACACAATTTTAGAATTCAAAATATTCTGATGAGATGAAAACAGCAATCAATTGCTTAATATTTAAAAATAAAGAGGCATGAACGAGGTCAGGGCTGGTCATCGTGCTCGATAAGCTCACTGACAGTCAGTTGTGAAATCTGGCAAAGCAATCCTAGCTGCTGTTTAGCTTCAGAAATGATCGTTGCATTGCTCAATTTGTTAACTGGCGGTTTAACACTAAATGAAGGTATCGCTGTAACCCCTTCATTACCAGCAGGGAATAGCCCCAACATTTCTGAAATGGGAAAATATGTTTTTGGACCTGGTTTCATAATAATAACAGTTGATGGTTCGCTTAAACTCACAGCCGTGCTTGATTATTATATTGCAGCCATTATCAAAAACATTGAAATATAATCAGCAACAGAGGACTGTAACTGGTCAGTGACAGAAATCCTGGGGCCATGGCCTCTTTAACTGGGTGCTGGTGAGCCTCATGGCTTCAGATAGAGATCCCTTTGTTCAGTGGTGTGAGGTTTAGTGATAGGGGGCTCATCACAGCTTGTGAAAATGTGTAGGACCTAGTTGATGGAGGGCATTTTCAAAATGCTTTCCTGGGATCAGGGTGTCGCTGGCATTATTGACCATCTCTAATTTGTCCAAAGGGCAATTTAAGAGTCAAACACATTGCTGTGGGGCTGCAGTCACATGGAGGCCAGACAAGAGCAGCAATTTCCCTTCTTAAAGGACAGGAGTGAACCAGATGAGCTTTTTCAACAATCAACAATGAATTCTTGGTCATCATACACAGTGTGGAAACAGGCGACTCAGCCCATCAAGTCCACACCAATCTTCTGAAGAGCAACCAATCCGACCCACCCCAACATTTCCCATGGCAACCACATCTCTGGACACTGTGGACAATTTAGCATGGCCAATCCACCTAACCTGCACATCGTTAGGGTGTGAGAGGGAACCAGAGCACCTGGAGGAAACTCACACAGACACAAGAAGATTGTCTGTGTGGAATCTACACAGTCACCCAAGGCTGGATTCAAACCGGGAACCCTGGCACTGTTAGGCAGCAGCACTAATCACTGAGCCATTGTAACACCCAATCATCAGACTCTTAATTCCAGATGCCTTTTTGCATTGATTTCAAGTTCCACCATCTGCTATTAATGGTATGAGTTTAATCCAAGTCCCCCAAACATTACCGGGGTCTCTGGATTAATAATCCAGTGACAATAACACTCAACCATCACCTCCCAATTCACCATCTGAGATTGTACATGTGACGAAAAGTTGTCTCAGGGGAACAATGGTGCAGATTATTTCTGTGAAGTCCTGTGTGTCCCCGAAGAGAATAATTCCAAGTGAATCTTTATTGGGCCTCCCTCTCTCTTCAAATGTTTAGGGAAATGATGGGAGTGTGCACGGTGCAGATTATGAGGATTTCTGATCTAAAATGGCAACTGAGGAGTTAGGATCTGTTTATTGAGAGGGGCCCAAGAGCAGAAATAAGCAGGTGCTTCAAACACCCATAGACCCCTTTCAAATTGGCACAGGGTTAACGAGGCAATAACTAGCTCTATTTTGAAGCCCCATTTAATCCAAAAATACAGTAAAATAGTAAGATACCACATGCAATGTAACGTGCAGTTCCCCCAGTGATAAAATATCCTCGCCTAGATCCTTAGAGCAAAGTTCTCAGGCTATTGTTTAAGTGATGACCATGAATCTTTTGCACCATGGCATCTATCGTCCCTGGATACCATTCACTCCTCCGTACGTTGTTCTCCTGAGTTAACATCTGACAAACGAGCAGCTGAACACCAGTATACCGGCTGTCTTGAGTCTAGCATGGCTCTTATCTGCTTTTTGTTCCACCTCATTCAGCATTCCCTCGACCACTGTTGTATTAATTATTCCTAAACCCGACTCCCCCATTGCTGCATATTTGATCTGGAACCTGTGTGAATTAAAATCACATTTAGTAATATCCTATAGTGTTGACCTTATCCTTTCCTTCAGTGGGATATAGTCTGAACTGTAATAATGGTTTTGGAAGGTTGAGAATTGTTAATACATTTTGTTTCGTCTTACTTTCCTGTAATGACACTCGGCAGCAGGAGACTGACTAATGCTGATTGTAAATGTTGGCTTTATACGCCAAGACCCTTGACTTTTCTTCATGCAGTGTGGTCGCATTAGGGATGGTGCTTTATGAGGGAATTTTCATGGGGATAATCTCATTGTGATAAACTTACTGTGGAAGCGCTATGTAGAGGATTCCTCCCGCTCCAACCTGAATGCAGCTTCTTCATTGTACATGCCGTTTTCTCTTTAATGGGCAAACCAATCCTTAGTTGATTGCACTCCTTCCCTGAGTCAAAAGATGGTCTGCTCAAATCACACTGTGACTTGGATGTGATGTTAACCCAATGCCCTGAGTGCCCTCATAGGAACAGGCATAGGCCATTCAGCCCCTTGAGTGTGGTCCATCATTCAATTCCCTCTCAAGGGCAGCATGGTAGCTCAATGTTTAGCACTGATGCTTTACAGTGCTGGAGATCCGGGTTCAATTCCAACCTCAGGCAACTATGTGTGTGGAATTTGCAAATTCTCCCTGTGTCTGTGTGGGTTTCCTCCCACAATCCCAAATTGTGCAGATTAGGTGGATTGACCATGCTAAATTACCCATTGATTGCAGAGTAGGAGGGTTAGCCAAAGGAAGTGCAGGGCTATGGGAGTGGGTGTGGATGGGATGCTCTTTGGAGGTTCAGGGTAGACTCGATAGGCTGAATGGCCTACTTCCATACTGCAGGGATTCTATAAGTAATGTAATGGATTGTTGGGCACTGCTTTGAACACACTCAGGAGAGATTTTTCCTGACTTGTTCTACCTCTCAATAAACTGGTCATTATCACATGGCTGTTTGTGGAAGCTTGCTGTGTGCATATTGGCTGCTTAATTTTCTACATTATAATAGCAACTGCACTTCAAAGATGTTTCATTGGCTGTAAAACACTTTGAGATGTCATGTGGTCACAACACTTTAACCAAGTACAAACATTTGTTTTGAATTAGAGCCAATGGAGACAACCAAGAATGTACTGTATTGATATTAATTACACATCACACCCCACAATGAAATAGAAATGTAAGACGGATTACCATGGGGATCGGCCCTTTCAATTCACATTTTTTCCCCCTCTTTCACTCTATATTTTGTTGGGGTGTGTACAAGCAGCTTATACTGGTAAATATCTGAAACAACTTCGTCTGCGCCTGCTACAGGATAAACAGCTAATTTCTCTGTTTTCTGCTCCCTGTTCAGTCAGGCATCTTTTGAAGTTATGACAGTGAAAACTATCGTTTTTTTTGCAAATGTTTCACAGCAATTTGTATTTGCCCACAGCTGCTGTGGACCTCTAACTGGGAGATGGCGAACTGGTGACTTCAGCATTTGGCCCAGCAGATGACCATCATTTGTCAGTTTGGAGTGGGCATATTCTTTTTTCCAAAACATACTTCATTCATTAAACCTATCAAAAAGTATATTTTGTAACAGTTTGACATAATAGGAAGTGTAAAAAAGGTCTGTTTCTTTCCGTACAAAATGATGCACATTGAGGTACACCCTCACTGACTTTTTACATTTGTAATATTTATTTCTGGTCAAACGTACAGTCCACGTGGCTCTGTATGGTTTCCAAACACCCCCACCACAGAGTTTCAAGAGCTTTGGAAAGGACTTTGACATTTCATGTGATTTTTTGATTAGAACTGGGAACGTGATGGCTTTGAGTAACAAAAAAGATTGATGAGGGCAGAGCAGTAGATGCGACCTATATGGACTTCAGTAAGGTATTCGACAAGGTTCCCCATGGGAGACTGATTAGCAAGGTTAGATCTCACGGAATACAGGAAGAACTGGCCATTTGGATACAGAACTGGCTCAAAGGTGGACGACAGAGGGTGGTGGTGGAGGGTTATTTTTCAGACTGAAGTCCTGTGACGAGTGCAGTGCCACAAGTTCGGTCTGGGTCCTCTACTTTTTGTCATTTACATAAATGATTTGGATGCGAGCATAAGAGGTACAGTTAGTAAGTTTGCAGATGACACCAAAATTGGAGGTGTAGTGGACAGCGAAGAGGGTTACCTTAGATTACAATAGGATCTGGACCAGATGGGCCAATGGGCTGAGAAGTGGCAGATGGAGTTTAATTCAGATAAATGCGAGGTGCTGCATTTTGGGAAAGCAAATCTTAGCAGGACTTATACACTTAATGGTAAGGTCCTAGGGAGTGTTGCCGAACAAAGAGACCTTGGAGTACAGGTTCATAGATCCTTGAAAGTGGAGTCACAGGTAGATAGGATAGTGAAGAAGGCATTTGGTATGCTTTTCTTTATTGGTCAGAGTTTTGAGTACAGGAGTTGGGAGGTCATGTTGCAGCTGTACAGGACATTGGTTAGGCCACTGTTGGAATATTGCGTGCAATTCTGGTCTCCTTCCTATTGGAAAGATGTTGTGAAACTTGAAAGGGTTCAGAAAAGATTTACAAGAATGTTGCCAGGGTTGGAGGATTTAAGCTACAGGGAGAGGCTGAACAGGCTGGGGCTGTTTTCTCTAGAGCGTCAGAGGCTGAGGGGTGACCTTATAGAGGTTTACAAAATTATGAGGGGCATGGATAGGATAAATAGGCAAAGTCTTTTAAAATAGGATAAAAGCAAATTACTGCGTATGCTGGAATCTGAAACCAAAAGAGAAAATGCTGGAAAATCACAGCAGGTCTGGCAGCATCTATAAGGAGAGAAAAGAGCTGACGTTTCAAGTCTAACTGACCCTTTGTCAAAATCATTTCCCTGGGGTCAGGGAGTCCAGAACTAGAGGGCATAGGTTTAGGGTGAGAGGGGAAAGATATAAAAGAGACTTAAGGGGCAACCTTTTCACGCAGAGGGTGGTATGTGTATGGAATGAGCTGCCAGAGGAAGTGGTGGATGCTAGTACAACTGCAACATTTAAGAGGCATTTGGATGGTTATATGTATAGGAAGGGATATGGAGGGATGTGGGTTGGGTGTTGGCAGGTGGGACTAGGTTGGGTTGGAATATCTGGTCAGCATGGACGGGTTGGACCGAAGGGTCAGTTTCCATGGTGTACATTTCTATGACTCTATGACTCTAAGTGTAAGAAGCAGGGTGGGAAGAATGACCAAGGTGATGGTCAGGGGTTGAGCAGAGGGAGAACAGTTAAAATAAAGGGTTTTAAGGTGCAAGACCATAGGTGATCATGGGACAAATGAAAAAAAAACAAAAGATGTACTTTGAGGAGATGTGGCAGGATCTGGAATAACTGATGGCAGAATTAAGCAAAATAAAAGAATTGGATTCAGAAAGTCATAGAGCACAGAAACAGACCCTTTGGTCCAACTCTTCCATGCTGAGCAAGTTTTCCAAACTAAACTAGTCCCACTTGCCTGCATTTGGCCCATATCCCTCAAAGGAGAAAGTGAGGTCTGCAGATGCTGGAGATCAGAGCTGAAAATGTGTTGCTGGAAAAGCGCTTCTTCAGGAAGGGCTTATGCCCGAAACGTCGATTCTCCTGTTCCCTGGATGCTGCCTGACCTGCTGCGCTTTTCCAGCAACACATTTTCAGCCCATATCCCTCAAAACCTTTCCTATTTATGTACCTGTTCAAATGTATTTTAAATGTTATAACTGTATCTGCATCTATCACTTCCTCTGGCTGTTCAGTTCAACATCAACCACCCTCTGTGTGAAAAAGCTGCCCCTCAGATCCCTTTTAAATCTTTCTCCTTTCACCCTAGAGTTTTGTCCTTTAGTTTTGAACTCCCCAATCCAAGGGGAAACAAACCCAAACTATTCACTTTATTTTATGCTCCTCATGATTTTAAAAAACCCTATATGGTCATTCCTCAACCTCCAACACTCAAGTGAAAGAAATCCCAGCTTATACAGCCTCTCAAACCCTACAGTCTCTGTAAAATGCTTGTAAATGTTTTCTAAACCCTTTCTCATTTAATAATATCCAAAGAGATGAGAGAGAAATAAAAACCCGTGAAGAGAAATGGAACAAAATGGATTGTGATCCTGGAAACTAGCTGCTCCTTCACTGTCACTGGGCCAAAATCCTGGAATTCCCTCCCCAGTGGTATTGTGGGTCTACCTACAGCACGTAGACTGTGGTGGTTGAAGAAGGCAGCTCACCACCACCTTCTCAAGGGCAACTGGGGACAGGCAATAAATGCTGGCCAGCCAGTGACACACATCCCATGGGAGGGTAAAGCATTGCACAGGTAAATGATGAGGTGCCATTCCTCATACTTGTTTTGACTTACATTGGAACACTGCAGCCCGTCAAGAAAAGAATGATGAAGGGAGGATGGAAAAGTAAAAATGACACATTTGTCCTGTCTCTGTTGTACCTGATAAAGCAACTCATCAAGGACTACAGTGAAATGACCTCCACATGCTTCAGATACCCACTGGATAAATTCACCAAATCAGATCTTACTGTCTCAACATCTGTTTGTGAAGTTTGAATTTCTGTCCGATAGCCTATCACGAAATCTTGTATTTTCTTGCATCGAGTCGTTTGGAGGGATTTCCACCATGGGGCTAAGCCGATTCTTCCCAAACTCCATGCATTAACTAGCTACCCTGCCCCTATGCCTCCCAATAAAAGTGATTCCAGCTCCATCTTGCCATACATTGTTCTGTCACCTGGCAAAGGTCTGTCAAATGTCCGGCATCCCTCGTGCCTGCGGCATCTTTAAGAAGCCACTGTGCGCCAAGACCAACATTGACAATTCGGTGTTGCCCCTCATTGGCAACGTAATGGCACAACAGCCACAATGTCACGCTGCTTATATCATATAGCCAGCACTATCTCGTATACATACCTCCATTCTCTCCCTCTCATCACTGCTTAACCACTGTATCACACACTCTACCTGCCCTTAGGCACATCCCATCTGACCACCATCTTAGTCAGTGGTATCCTGTCCCCAAAAGCCGCTGTATATTTGCAACTTGACATTGTTCCATTGGGGGATATCATATCCATGGGAGCAATCAGATAATGAGTCGAAAAGTGTGATGCTGGAAAACCACAGCAGATCAGGCAGCAGCTAAGGACCAGGAGAGTCAACGTTTCGGGCATAAGCAAGGCCAAAGAGCTTTTACTTAGAGAAAGACATAAGCCCATGAGAAATAGGAGTATAAATAGGCCATTCAGCCCTTCCCAGGACAAAGCGAGCCTGCATTAGCACTGCCCCTCTCTCATCCCCTACAGATGGAAGCAGAACTTCCTAAGCAACCCACACATTTGGAGGGGCCCTCCAGCAGCTATGAGCTGCTGCTCCTGGACTTTCCATCTGTCCTCGTCCTCCTTCATCGTTTACACCTTTTGAGGCTGGCAGCCAGCAGCAGCAGGGCCCCAGACTCTCAATGGGAATGACCTGAAGTGGGAACACAAGGAGCAAAAGAGCTTCTTAGCTCACAAAACAGTCATCAGTGGCATACCGGCAGGTGAGGGCTGTACCTACTTCAACACACAGTGAGATGTGCTGTCCACAGGGAAATGAAGGATGTGTCTCCATCATCTAGCCACAATCAGATTCAGCCTGTGCAATATCTTGGTGCTGGCCGACCACCCGCGTCATGGAGAAGGGAGTACCTGTTGTGTTACAATACCCTTCCTGCCCAAAATCCACATCGAAAGCTCAACTTCTCACTGCATTCAGCACAGACCTGCGTTACGCTGACAATGTAAATGGTGAAGTGATGTTGTGCGGATCACATAGAACCTTCTAGAAGTCACATGAATAATAGTTCCCCTTTGGCCAGCATCAAACCTTTTGCAACATTATTGCTGCCAACTTCACTATCATTGAGAACCCCAAGTTAAATTTGTATCAACAATCGCAAGTTGCAAATCATCTTTGATCTGGCTGCTCCCCACTTTCACGCTGCAGACATTAACACATGGACAATTAAATGATCACTGAGCAAATGTGTTGGAGTTTGCAAATGGCTGCTTTGTGTTTTTGTTCCCTTGATGTCCTAGTGTCCAGTGAACATGGATCCTGCACTTTTCTGCACACCCACACTGTGCATCATCCTAGTTATTTTCTAATAGCACTTCACATTGAGAGAACTGAAAGTGATGCAGGATTGTAGCTTGTGCCTGACACCATCAGTGCTAGACCTCTGGCACTCTCATAAAATTGTAGAGGTCGACATCACAGGAAAAAGCTTATTCAGGAAGATCCCAAACACTTTGAGAGAGTTCATCATGAACATCCAGAGGTGGCATCAAGGAGTCAGAGGGGGGCACAAAGGTCCCATCATCTACCCAAAACTCCAAGCTGTCCCACATGTGGTAGAGCTGTACTTCACACATTGGACCTATTATCCACTTTGGAACCCATCAAAACAGAATGGAAACAGGTTAGCTTCAATCCTAAGGGACCATCTAAAACAACTTGTGAAGCATTGAAACAACAAATAAACCCATGATGTGGAGATGCCGGTGTTGGACTGGGGGTGTACAAAGTTGAAAATCACACAACACCGGTTTATAGTCCAACAGGTTTATTTGGAAGCACTAGCTTTCGGAGCGCTGCTCCTTCATCAGGTGGTTGTGAAGGAGCAGCGCTCCGAAAGCTAGTGCTTCCAAATAAACCTGTTGGACTATAACCTGGTGTTGTGTGATTTTTAACATCATTATCCCAGTAACATACAATCCTGCATTTGTATAAATGTTAACATCACAACATTAAAATAACATCCATGTTCCATATTTCTCACCATTTCCCATTGCCAAAATGTCCTCCCCATCATTGTGTCCTCATGATAGTGGGTGGATTTCTGACCAGTGAGGATGGAGCGCAGGTGAAGGTGGAACTGGCTGAGCTGACTGTTTCTAAAGCTCCCAGAATGTAGCTTTCTGTCAGCAGATTTCCGCTGCACATACTGGGTATTGAATCTGGCTGGATATCGGGCAATTATCAGAAGTTGCTATGTTAATATTGGCAGGATTTTCACTAGGATTTCCAGACTAGGAGAGATTTGGGGTTCAGATGTACTGCTCCCACCTCCTATCTTGACACACACACATAGACAAAGGCATTAACACGCATAAACACATTTCAGGCAGGGCACACAAGATGTCAGTCTAGAATTCCCTTCTCTATTCCACAGGTGTTCAGACCAGCTGTAAGACTCTTATCTTTACCCAGACAGAACTGAGTTTATTTAGCACAGACTGGAGACTAGACCTTGATTTCGCCCTGTTCTGTTTGACTAAGCTGATCACATGGTCTTCCAGATTAAGAAGGGCTGTGATAAGGTAAAAGTGATTGATTGATTGTTCCTACTGTTCAATGGCATAGCAACAAATTTTAAACACAGTCACAAAAAGGAATTAAAGGGAAAATAATGGCGATAACAGTTATAATGTGAAAGAAAGGCTTGCATTATATGAACGCCAGATAACCCACATTGTTCTGCAGACAATGAAGTACTTTTGAAGCATAGTCACTGTTATAACGTAGGAAACGCAGCAGATGTTTGAGCACAGAAAGCTCCCACAAACAATATTGTGATATTGACCCAATAATCTGCAATTATGTCACAGGCAGGACAGGGTAATGAAGATGGCATTTGATCCACTTGGTCAGTGCATTGAGTGTAGGAATTGGGAGGTCATGTTGCACTGTACAGGACATGGGTAAGGCCACTTTTGGAAAACTGCATTCAATTTTGGTCTACCAGCTGTAGGAAGGATGTTGTAAAACTTGAAAGGATTCAGAAAAGATGTACAAGGATATTGCCAAGTTTGGAGGGTTTGACCTATAGGAAGAGACTGAATGGGCTGCGCCTATTTTCCCTGGAGTGTCGGAGGCTGAGGGGTGACGTTATAGAAGTTTATAAAATCATGAGAGATATGGATAGGGTGAATAGCCAATGTCTTTTCCCTGGGGTGAGGGAGTCTAAAATTAGAGGGCACAGCTTTAAGGTGAGAGGGGCAAGATTTAAAAGAGATCTAAGGGGCAATTCTTTTACACAGAGGGTGGTGTGTATATGGAATGAGCTGCCAGAGGAAGTGCTACAGGCTGGTGCAATTGCAACATTTAAAAGGCATCTGGATGGGTATATGAATAGGAAGAGTTTAGAGGGATATGGGCCAAATGTTGTCAAATGGGACTAGATTAATTTAGGATATCTGGTTGGCATGGACGAGTTGGACCGAAGGATCTGTTTCTGTGCTTTATGACTCTAAACTGCTAAGTAAGGGAAACATGTTGGTTAGAACACTGAACTAATTCCCTTCTTCTTCCAAGTGGTGCCATGCAATTTTTACCATCCACTTGAAATTGCAGACAGTCTCATCTTAATCTCTTGACCAGAAGAGTGCAATGTTGCAGAAAACTTTGATAAAAACAAAATACTGCAGATGCTGTAAATATGAAAAAAATACAAACAAAAACAAAAAAAAACAAGAAGAGAAAACCCAAGCGGTCTGGGAACATTTGTGAGGAGAGAAACCGAGTTAACGTTTCGAGTCCAAATTGAAAGCAGGTTGTGTGCAGTTCTGGAATTATAGAAGGGGATATGACAGCAGTTGAGAGGTTGCAGAGGAGATTTACCAGGAAGTTGCTCAGGCTCGATAGTTTCAGTTATGGAGAGAGGTTGGATGGACTGAGGTTGCTTTCCTTGGAGTAGAGAGACTAAGAGGGGACTGAGATGTATGATACTATGATGGGCATAGGCAGGGTAGACAGGAAGAAACCTTTCCCCTGATGAAAGGATCAATGACCTGGGGTCATAGATTTAAGGTCAGGGGCAGCAGGTTTAGAGGAGAGGTGAGCAAAACCTTTTTCACCAGCAGGTGATGTTAATCTGGAACTCACTGCCTGTCAAGGTGGTAGAGACAGACAGGCTCATAATATTTAAGAAATTTGTCGATGTACAGTTGTGCTGCCAAAGCACACAGGGCTATGGGCCAAGTGCTAGAAAATGGGTTTAGAATAGTTAGGTGGTTGTTTTTTTGACTGGCACAGATATGACGGGCCGAAGGGCTGTCAAACTTTAGAATTAGAATCCCTACTGTGTGGAAACAGGCCCTTTGGCCCAACAAGTCCACACTGACCCTCTGAAGAGTATCTCACCCAGAACCATTCCCCTCCATTTACCCCTGATTAATCCACCTAACCTGTACATCTCGAAACACTACGGACAATTTAGCATGGCCAATTCACTGACCTGCACATCTTTAGATTGTGGAAGGAAACCAGAGCACCTGGAGGAAACCTGGAGGACACGGGGAGAATGTGCAAACTCCACACAGACAGTCACATGAGGCTGGAATTGAATCCAGGCCCCTGGTACTGTGAGGAACAGTGCTAACCACTGACCACGTGCCCCCCACTCTATAACTCTCTGACTGTGTGAATCTATTTCAGAATCCTAGAATGTTTTGACACTGATTTTGCATTTTTCTGGAGACATCAAAGCACTCAGAAGCTTTCAAATGCTATTGCAGCTTGTTCAATTTGTGGAAGAGATCATTAGTGTTTAAATGTGAGCATTAGGCATCAGAAGTGATAATGAGGATATCAATGCAGCCTCCTACGTGTTATTATGGGAAAAGCAAACAACACATCTCATTGCTGATTTTCAATATTTTCACAACTAAATTTTTCACTTCCGTTTTTCTTATTCATTCATGGGACATGGATGTCGTTGGCTGGACCAGCATTTATTGTCCATCCCTAGTTGGCCCTTGAGAATGTGGTGGTGAGCTACTGTTGCAGTCCACATGCGAAAGGTTGACCCGCAACGCCTTTAGGGAGGGAATGTCAGGATTTTGATCCAGCAACCCAGAGAGGGAACAGCAATGCCTTTCCAAGGCAGGATGATTAGTGGCTTGGAAGGCAACTTGCAGGTGGTGGTGTTCCCATGTATCTGCTGCCCTTGTCCTTCTAGATAGATGTGGTCAAGGATGTAGAAGATGCTGTCAGAGGATCTTTGTGAATTTCTGCAGAGCATCTTGTGGGCAGTACACACTACTGCGACTGAACATTGGTGCTGGAGGGAAGGTCAAGCAGCAGTGGTTTGATTGATTCTTATTGGAGATGGCCAATGTTTGATGTTTGTGTGGAACAAATATTGTCCAGGTTTTGTTGTATTGACTGCTTCAGTAACTGAGAAGTCATGAATGGTGCTGAACGTTGTTCAATCATCAGCAAACATCCCTTACTCCTGATCTTCTGATGGACAGAAGGTCATGGATGAAGCAACTAAAACCGATTGGGCCAGAGGAACTCCTGCAGAGATGTCCTGGAGCTGAGATGATTGACCTCCAATAACCACAACCATGTATTTTTGTTACAGGTATGACTTTTATTCATCAGACTTTTCAGAATCCATCAAACCAGAGCGAAAGCCAAATATTCTCAATCCGGGGAGACAGCCCCACAGAAACCTTAGATATTTTCACATAAGGAGAAGTGAAATGATATACTTATTTACATGTTATTGTTGATAAGGTGTTAATATTTTGTTGCTGTAAGAACAATACATTTTGCAAACTGCAGTGGGTGTGGAATATTTTGTTATAGTGCACAGAACTTTGGGGAGAAAACACAGTCAAACTTTCTAGCAAACGCATTGAAAATGTTACTTTAGCCGTACAGATTCATTGAAGTGTTTAAGGCGAAACAAAAGTGTGACTGATACAACAAAGAGGTGATCAAACAATGAAGGAGAACAGCTGAGAATTCATGTTGAGTTACTTTGGGGGAGAAGATGGAATGAAGCAAGTTAGAAGAGCCAGCCAAAATTGGATTGTTCAAAAGTTACTGCACCCAACAGAGATTATTTGATTCACTGGGATGGTCTTGCTTTAAAATGGCCACTTACAACTGATCATTCTCTCAGTTAGGGGGTTGGTTGTGTGTTCCACTGCAGTCAGCAAAATCATTCATCAAAGAAGCTAGGCTAGCTAAAAGGAATTGATGGGCTGGTGATTGTTGCTGTAGCACCTGTATGCAAAACAGAGCTTCCAGCTGCCAGAAATAATCTGTGGGAGTGAGAAGACTGCAGGCTGCTAAACTCGTTACTGTACACACAGCTTCAAGGGGATTAATGCTTCCTGTTAGCTAAAGGTGGTTTGTATCATCATCACATTTCAATGGAAACAATCTGTGAGTGAGCTTTGAAGGGGGAGGGAATCTCAGCTCCAGGCAAACAATCATCAGCCCTCTCTATGCAGCACTCCAGTACACAAAAGCCTTTAAAAGTCTGGCAAGTATTTGAAGTACATATTGGGATCATTCTCACGATGGGTACAAATAAGAATACTGTTAATAACTGCTATAGATAAAAAGATTGGAGGGTGATTTCTGAAGATATTGGAGGATGGTGTCTTCTCTGCATTATCTGTCAGAAAACTGTAAATACGTTATTTTAATGATGTGGAGTTGCTGGTGTTGGACTGTGGTGGACAAAGTTAAAAATCACACAACACCAGGTTATAGTCCAACAGGTTTATTTGGAAGCACTGGCTTTCGGAGGGCTGCTCCTTCACCAGGTATACTCCACAACTACTTATAGAGTCAGAGAGCTGTACAGCATGGAAACAGACCTTTCGGTCCAACCCGTTCATGCTGATCAGATATCCCAACCCAATCTAGTCCAACCACCTGATGAAGGAGCGGTGCTCCAAAAGCTAGTGCTACCAAATAAACCTGTTGGACTATAACCTGGTGTTGTGTGATTTTTAACATTATTTTAAGATATTGTTTTGGAATTTTAGGATATCTTTCTTAGATACTTTCATCAGCATACAAGCCAAACTAATGATTCCTTTGTTTATGAGGGAAGCAATATAAAGACAGATGATGTGAGTTCCACGTTAATGCTTTAATTTTTCACTATGAGAGATTTTGCTTCAAAAGAGCTGTTCATAACGTGTCAGTGATTTCATTGTTGCCTCCTGTATAAAATTAGATTTTTGCTTCACATCTACATTTTTACCATCACCTAACTTCCTCAAACAGATTAAATCCCAGTTGTTAGCAATATCCAGCTAACGCCAGCTGAATATTTCATTTCTCTATGTCCAGGATTCCTCTGTACTTCATTAGTTTAAGAGCTTGCTCCTGTTCCTCACTCATTGGTGATGTAGTGCATTGAGCAGTAACTTTTCCCAAGTAGCTCCCACTGGCTTTCTATTATTGGTTGGTGCACAGTGTAAGAAACCTGAGGGGATTTCCAGGGGACAATCCCTGATAACTTTGGGTTGAGGGTGGCAGTAACGTTGCTGCAATGACAGCTTTGAGGAACTTTTGGGTTTGTGGCAGAGAAGGTCAGTGATTGTAATGAGTAGATACGGTCTGTTCCAGGAAGGGCTGGAGGAGTATTCCGTTCCTGTCGAGGTCACAAGAGTGCTGACAAATGCAATAGGGAGATTTCGAAGGGACCGGCAAGATAAATGTTATGTTGATGTCAAAAGGTATGGTAATGGTAGGGTGAATGCAAACAGACATCAACATTTTTAACAAGAAAATTAAACACAATTCTCAAATCTGCTTACTAAACATCAGTGTTTGCTAAAAAAAAAGGTATGTATCATTATGGAGTGAGAATCAATTGTATTTGCAACATAAAGCCTTATGGTCCTCAAATATCTCTTTCCTCCCCCCTGCCACCTCATCAACCCTAATCTTAACACAACATGAACCCTAATCCTAATTCTAACACTAACTCTAACCCTAACCCTAACTCTAACCTTAATCCTAATCATAACCTAACCCTAACTCTAACAAACCCTAACTTTAACCCTAACTCTAACTCTAACCCCAAGCCCCAGTTTAGGGGAACAGTCTATGCCTTAGAATCTCATTGTGAATTCAACATCTCCCGGAAAGCAAAGCAGTGAAAAGCTATGAAAGGAAGTCCATTAAAAAGATGAACAAGGTCTCTTGAGCTCTTTAGTGTCAATTATCCTCTGAGATTGAGGAAGAGAAACTGTTGCCACTATAGCATGTGACGTTAGGGTTTTAGGTTACAGAAATCCAATGGAGGGAATGGGGTAGGGGAGTATGGGCAGAACACATTGCTACACCTGTGATATCTCAATGGAGTTTTCATTCTAAATAAATATGTCACCACTAGATATATGGGGGCTGGAATTAGAAACTGGCTTCTACAAGGTCTAAAAATTGGCCCAGATCTAAAAAATTTTGGGTCCGGACTTAGAATTGCACAACTATCACATATTTCAATCTGATAGATCCCAAGGCTTGGATGAAAATCGGCCTTGACCCTCTTCAACATAATACAAGTTCCGCTGTTGGTCTCTGAAACGCAGGTGCCTGAGCAAAAATATAAAAATCAGGAAAAGTCCTTCGCTGGGAAAGGTGAACTGAAGCAGTTTAAAGGACTGTGACCATAATTTCTATGGAGGGCAAGTTTATTCATTTTTTTTAAAATGAAGTAGAATTGGAGGTGGTGGGGGAATGTTGAAGAGTGCCAAACATGTCACGTCTAATGTGTTCATCTGACAGATTCCTCATTGGGGTAGGTCAATGGCATCTGACCTCCTGCTTTGCTATTTTATAAGCCTAATATCAATTTTAAGAACTTGTGCTGGGACTCCCATGATAATAAAGCCTCATGAATTTAACACAGGCATGAACGTCCATTCAGACTGGGTAAAGCAGCTGCCCTTGTGCTAAACCATTGCCAACCGTCTTGCTCCAGTCTAAAGTTTGAGAAACAGACAGCATGCATCCCGATTCTCACACTGATGTATACAAGGTATATCCGACCGTTATGTTGTTTATCTTTCTGAAATTGGCGATTGCGCAAAGTTTCCATTTGCATGCGAGAGTGTGCTTGGAATATGTCTCCAATTACCTTTGTCCTGATTAGATTACGTCCCACTTTGTTCTACAGAAGGTGATAACAGAATCAGGGACAGCTGCAGTTGGCAGAGAGAAAAAGCCCCAGCCTAGACTGCGAAACAGGCTGTGACGTCTGGGGGGTAATGCTCAACAATTGAAGCTTTGTCCCTGATCACGCAAAGTAACTACAGCTTCCAAATTTCTTGCAAAGGGTGTAAAGCCTGCTCCATAAAGGGAATTAATTCGCTGTCCTGTGAAGCTCCTGTTCAGTCCAGACATGCTTGAAAACCAATCAGGAACAGAAACAATGTAAACACCCACCCTGGAACCAGGCAAAACTGAACAGCTGAGGTGCAAAGGGCAAGGGTGGGACTGATGAATGATGGAAAAACTTAAGTCTACATGACTTACACTCACTCTAAAGACAGAAACCTTTTTTTTAAACCCTGGTAATGGCAGAACAAAGAAAGCTCAGACAATTATAGACAGCTTTTTAATAGCAATTTTATACTAAAATAAAGCAGAGTGGACAGTACACGTCTGGAGTAAATTGTGATTGAGTCAAACCACTCTCCACCCCACTGCTACCTTCTTGCTGGACATTCAACAAGTCAAATGTTGAAAGTATCCCTATCAAGGGGAAATATGTTTTGCTGTTATTGCAATAATTAAACCCTCGAATTACAAAGTATAGAAAACCAATCGACAGAAATAACAAACTTTGAATCTGAACAGGAAAAATGTCAAACCTGTTACTATTAATCACTGGTTAAAAGGTATTCAGTTAAATTCAGATCCAGAGAGAAACCAACCTTCACTGTGGCATTCTGCATATTATAAAGCATTGGCTCAGTTTCAGCTGGAGTCTTACATCCAGTTTTGGTGCGTGAGCCTGTTGAACAGGTTTGAGATTCTTGCTCCCTGAGTGGATGAGAGTGGAGGCTGTGGGAAGGATGTGAAAACTGACTGTAGCACCATGGTACAGATGGCATTCAAGAGGGGCCCCTGAAATGTTTCTGGGGCTAAATTGGAAGGCACAACAGAAATTCATCCTAAGGATGAAGAAACATACTAAAGGGAGGACAAAGCATACTATAGGGAAGATGTGGTGCCATTATTTAAGAAAAGTGGTAAGGACAAGCCAGGGAATTATAGACCGATGAGGCTGACATTGGTGGTGGGCAAGAGGGAATCCTGAGGGACAGAATGTACATGTATTTGGAAAGGCAAGGACTGATTAGGGATAGTCAACATGGCTTTGTGCATGGGAGATCATGTTGATTGATGAGGGCAGAGCAGTGGATTTGATCCATATGGACGTCAATAAAGCATTCGACACGGTTCCCCATGGGAGACTGGTCAGCAAAGTTAGATCTCATGGAATACAGGGAGAACTAACCATTTGGATACGGAACTGGCTGAAAGGTAGAAGGCAGAGAGTGGTGATGGAGGATTGTTTTTCAGACTGGAGGCCTGTGACCAGTGGAGTGCCACAAGGATGGGTGCTGGGTCCACTACTTTTCGTCATTTATATAAATGATTTGGATGTGAACATAGGAGGTATAGTTAGTAAATTTGCAGATGACACCAAAATTGGAAGTGTAGTGGACAGCAAAGAAGGTTACCTCAGATTACAATGTGATCTTGTTCAGATGCGCCAATGGGCTGAGAAGTGGCAGATGGAGTTAAATTTTGATAAGTGTGAGGTGCCGCATTTTGGGAAAGCAAAACAGAGCAGAACTTATCCACTTAATGGTAAGGTCCTAGGGAGTGTTGCTGAACAAAGAGACCTTGGAGTGCAGGTTCATAGCTCCTTGAAAGTGGAGTCACAGGGAGAGAGGATAGTGAAGAAGGCGTTTGGTATGCTTTCCTTTATCGGTCAGAGTTTTGAGTACAGGAGTTGGGAGGTCATGTTGCAACTGTACAGGACATTGGTTAGGCCACTGTTGGAATATTGCATTCAATTCTGGTCTCCTTCCTATGTTGTGAAACTTGAAAGGGTTCAGAAAAGATTTACAAGAGTGTTGCCAGGGTTGGAGGATTTGAGCTGTAGGGAGAGGTTGAATAGGCTGGGGCTGTTTTCCCTGGAGTGTTGAAGCCTGAGGGGAGACCTCATGGAGGTTTATAAAATCATGAGGGGCATGGATAGGGTAAGTAGACAAGGTCTTTTTCCACGGGTGGGGGAGTCCAGAACTAAAGGGCATAGGTTTAGGGTAAGAGTGGAAAAATTTAAAAGGGACCTAAGGGTCACCTTTTTCAAGCAGAGGGTGGTATGTGTATGGAATGAGGAAATAGTATAGACTAGTACAATTGCAACATTTAAAAGGCATCTGGATGTGTATATGAATAGGAAGGGATATGGGCCAGATGCTGGCAAGTGGGACTCGATTAGGTTGGGATATCTGGTCAGCATGGACGAGTTGTACCGAAAGGTCTGTTTTCGTGCTGTACATCTCAATGACTCTATGGCTTTATAAGGTGACCATGGCTGACAAGGAAAGTCAGGGACAGCATAAAAGCATACAATGTGGTGAAGTTTAGTGGGATGTCAGAGGATTGGAAAGTTTTTAAAAACCAGCAATGAGTAATGAAGCAATAAATAAAAGGGAAGAAAATGAAGTATGAGAGTAAGCTAGCTCATAATATAAGAGTACAAAAGCTTTTTAAATATATGAAAGATAAGAGAGAGACAAGAGCCGACATTGAACTACTTGCTCTCCTTTATCTAACTTCCCAGTTACCTCCTCAGAGAATTCCAGTAGATTTGTCGGGCGTGCCTTCCACTTGATGAAGCCCGCACTGTCTCAGCCCTATTTTACTGAGGCTGGAGAAGTGATAATGGAAAACAAAGAAATGGCAGAGGATCTTGAATACATACATTGCATTCATTTTCACAGTAGATGGTGCCAGCAGAGTTCCAGAACTTCAAGAGATTAAGGGACAGAGGTGGGTATAGTGACCAACAACAGGACAGCATGGTGGCTCAGTGGTTAGCACTGCTGCCTCACAGCACCCGGTCCCGGGTTCGATTCCACCTTTGGGTGACTGTGTGGAGTTTGCACATTCTCCCTGTGTCTGTGTGGGTTCCTCCGGGTGCTGCGGTTTCCTCTCACAGTCCAAAGATGTGCAGGTCAGGTGAATTGGCCATGCTAAATTGCCCATAGTGTTAGGTGCATTAGTCAGAGGGAAATGAGTCTGGGTGGATTTACTCTTTGGAGGGTCGGTATGGACTGGTTGGGCTGAAGGGCCTGTTTCCACGCTGTAGGTAATCTAATCTACTGAGAAGGTGTTGGGGAAGCTGAAAGGACCAGATGGTCTACAACCCAGAGTTCTGAAGGAATTAGCTGAGGAGATTGTGGTGGCATTGATGGTGATCTTTCAGGAATAATTGGAACCAGGGAGGGTACCAGAGGACTGCAAAATGCATAATGTAAGAGCCTTGTTTAAGAAGGGAGGGAGGCAGGCGAAGCATGGTTGGTAACATTTTAGAATTTATCGTTAAAGACGAGATTGTAGAGTACTTCAAAGTGCATGGTAAAATATGGCTGGGTCAGCACAACTTCATCCTGCCTGACAAATCTGTTAGAATTCCTTGAGAAAATCATGAGGTGTATAGATATGATGAATGATAGGTGTCATTTCCATAGGATCGGGGATTTCAAAACTGGGGTGGATCACTTTTAAGGTGAGGCAGGAGAGATTTAAAAAAGACATGAGGGGCAATTTGTTTACAATGAGGGTGGTTTGTGTGTGGAATGTACTTCCTGAGGCTATGGTGAATTTGGGCACAATTACAATGTTTAAAAGACATTTGGTTAAGTCCATGACTAGGAAAGATTTGAAGGATATGGGCCAGGAGCAGGCAGGTGGGACTAGTTTAGTTTGGGATTATAGTTGGCATGGACTGATTGAGCTGAAGGATCTGTTTCCATGCTGTATAACACTATAATATTATAAGTAATGAACAAGTTAGACAAAGGAGAGCCAGAGGACATGACCTATTTGGATTTCTAGAAGGCCTTTGATAAGGTTCCATGCAGGAAGCTGCTGAAGAAGAGGAGGGCCCATGATATTAGGGGCAAAGTACTGGTATTGATAGAGGATTGGCTGACAGAGAGGGGGAGAAATAATGGGATTTTTTTCAGAATGGAAGCCAATGACTACTGGAATTCTGCAGGGGTCAATGTTGGGCTCACAGCTATTCACGTTATACATTAACGATCAGGATGAAGGAACTGAAGGCATTGTTGCTAATTTTGAAAATGACAGAAAGATAGGTGGAGGGACAGGTAATGTTCAGGAAGTGGGGAGGTTGCAGAAAGACTTGGACAGTCTAGGATAGTGGGTGAAGGAGTGGCAGATGGAATGCAATATGAGAAAGTGTGAGGTTATGTACTTTGTTAGGAAGAATAGAGGTGTAGGCTATTTTCTAAATGGAGAAAGGCTTTGGAAATCTGAAGCACAAAGAGGCTTAGGAGTCATAGTTCAGGATTCACTTCAGCTTAACATGCAGGTTCGGTTGGCAGTTAGAAAAACAAATACAATGTTAGCATTCATTTCAAGAGGGCTAGAATACCAGAGCAGAAGTGTACTACTGAGGCTGTATAACACTCTGGTCAGACCACATTTAGAAAATTGTGAACAGTTTTGGGCCCTGTATCTAAGGAGAAATGTGCTGGTGTTGGAGGGATTCCAGAGAAGGTTTACTAGAATAATCCTGGGAATGAAGGGCTTATCATTTGAGGAGCAGATGAGGACCCTGTGTCTGTGCTCAATAGAGTTTAGAAGGATGAGGGATGATCTAATTGGAACTGACAGATTACTAAGAGAACTGGATAGAGTGGATGTGGAGAAGATGTTTCTAATAGTAGGAGAGACTAGGACCCGAGGGCACAATGTCAGAGTGGAGAGATGATCCTTTAGAAGTTGTAATAGGAGGAGTTCCTTCAGTGAGAGGGTGTGCATTGTGGAACTCACTGCTACAGAAGGTTGTGGAGGCCAAGTCAATTAATGCATTTAAAACAGAGATAGATAGATTCTTTATTGGTAAAGAGATCAAGGGTTACCAGGAGAAAGCAAGAGAATGGGTTTGATGTTGAAGCAGACTCAATGGGCTGAATGATCTAATTCTGCTTCTATATTTTATGGTCTGCACTTTAGGAAGTAAGTGAAAACATTGGAGACAGTACAGATAAGGTTCACAGGAATGGTTTCAGAGCCAAGGACCTTCAGTTTCATGGATAGATTGGAGACGTTGAGACTGTTGCCCTTGGAGTGAAGAAAACTGACAGGAGATTTGATAGGGGTATTCAAATTCATGTTCAAAATCTTTACTACCAACACAACAGGCCGAGTAACTTTCTGAGTTATGATATGGTATTTACGATTAAGTGAAATGTCTACATGTTCTTTATAAATTAGTGGATGTTTTAAATATATAGGTCTCTTGCATATCTTATTCAATAGCACGGAAGACTCAGCACTTTTACAGGAGGGTTTAATAGACATTAATTAGCTCACAAACAAAATAGAGGCATGAATGAAAGAAGGAAATATATCCCTGGGAGAAAAAAAAGTTTCACTTTTTCTGGGACATGTCTTTAAATCAGCACTAGTAGCAGCTTTGCTTTATTTCCAGAGAACTTGGTAAGATGATGAATACAAACATAACAATGCATGTGCTATCTCAGTCGGTGCATAACTCGTACGGGGGCAGCATCGTCATCAAACATGGTCAGCTTAATCCATTTGACGCCAAGCGAACCGTTGTCTTGGAAACTGGGTCAGGCTCTGAGTAATGGCATTGCTTGCAAGGTACAGGTCACAACAGGGCTCAGGATCACCAGTCTCTTCATCAACTAGTGCTTGTTAAAATGGCAGATCTGTTGTGATATAGGCTGTCTGAGTGCTCTTTGGTTACTCTAGTCAGTTGTTGTGGGCATTCTAATTACCTATTCTAAGCAACACTGCAGGTCCAGGACTAATTTGCACAATTTCAATCAAAACAAACCTACATTAACATATAGAGATAGGAGGTTAGTGCTGCACATTTCACATCAAGCAAGAGCTGGAAACATCAGAAATATTTACTGTTGCAAAATTTGGATTAGACTTTTTGTACTATCCAATCACTGAGGCAGGCTAAGTCATTGTTCTTTGTTTTCAAACTAAGTAATTTTTTTTCAAATTGGTATCTTCAATGCCTGGTTCGATTGCATTTTAACTACTTTTAATTTTGATTTGTTTTTAAAGACTTTCTTGAATACACTGCTCTAAAATCTCCATGTTGACTGGATAATAATAGAATGATGTAGGTTAGATGGGTATCAGATTAATTTCTCAGGTCAACACAACATCAAGAGCCAAAGGACCTGTACTGCACTGTAAAGTTCAATGTTTTAGATTAGATTCCCTACAGTGTGGCAACAGGCTCTTTGGCCCAACCAGTCCACACCGACCCTCCGAAGAGCAACCCACCCAGACCCATTTCCCTCTGACTAATGCACCTAACACTATGGGTAATTTAGCATAGCTAATTTACCTGACGTGCACATCTTTGGACTGTGGGAGGAAACCGGAGCACCCGGAGGAAACGCATGCAGACACAGGGAGAATGGGCAAACTCCACACAGACAGCCGCCCAGGGTGGGAATTGAACCTGGAACCCTGGTGCTGTGAGGCAGCGGTGCTAACCACTGAGCCACTGTGCCGCCCCAAAATAAGGGCTCATCTGGGATGTTAATCTTTTCCACATTAGAATGGATTGAACACATTTCAAAAAATATAATTGACCATAAAGCTTCTGAGGTCCTGGGAGTAAAAGTCTCCTTCCAAATCCTTTCTATGGACAAAGGATTGAAACCAGCATTTTGTTTTCTTGAAGAATCAGCAATTTCGCTTTTGAGTCAGAAGGTCTAATATGATTCTACACTGGTATCAAGGCTGAGACAGGCTGGTAACTGAAGGTTGCTGTATTATAGGAGATGAGATGTTAAGCTGAAGCCCTGACTGTAACATTTAATGTGCAAACAGGACCAGTAAGCTTAGTATAGGGTTTTATTTTCAGTAGTTGGAGCGGATCTAGTGATCTGCCTTGCAATGAAAAACACCTTTCAGCACTCAGCTGCTTCCTGCGGTACACCACTAACATTTTGTTCAGTTTTGCTGACAATCATCTGTAACGGTCAAGAAAAGAAACTTTGTTTTGCATAAGGTTGCTGTTATCCTCTTGCACATTGAAAGTGTCAGCAGTCATCACCAGCTGGGCCATAGGCTTCCTGCTTTCAATACCCAAGTACCCTGCTATAGAATCAAATTAGGTCCCTCTGAATGATACAGAGCAACCATTCATTTTTACCTCAACCTGGAATGGCCAGATTTCAAATAAAACAATGAGCTGTGATATTCAGAGTCTACTTGTTAAAGATCCAATCTTGGGCAAGCTTCAATTTTCTCCAACTAGACATTGGGAAGACTGAAACCACCATTGACACCTATCACAGATTGTCTAACCATCTCACCAATTCTAACTGTCCTCTTTACATTAAACTGAATTATCAACCAAATTCCCTCTATATCACAAGGATTACTTACTTCTTGGTCTATAACATTACCCTCTGGGCTCCTCTGCCAGGTTATTTGTTACTTTATTGCTTTGAAACCAAACCAGTCCAACATAATCCGAGCTAACCTCCTAATCTTTGCTGTCCATTGCCTTTAGTTCATCCAAATGTCTTTTACTCAAACCTTAACCAAATCAAATGCAACGTATACAAAATTGACCTCTTCATCCATGTACTTCAATCTCTATATGGCTGCCTGTATCCTTTCTCAGTGACGTCTTCGAGTATGTAGTGAAGATGATAGTAGTTCAGAATGCCAGGCTAATATTCCTGGACGTGGGTTTCAATTCCATAATAGCAGATGGCGAAATTTGAATTGGGTAAAAATTGGAACTACAAGCTAGTGTAACCTATCAGGCTCATTGATGTCCTTTAGGGAAAGATATCTGCCATCCTTACCTAGTCTGGCCCTTATGTGAGTCCAGACCCACAGCAATGTGGTTGCTTCTTAATTGCTCTCTGAGCAATATTACAATGTAGGAAATCCTATAACTTTGCCTCTTCACCTTGCGCCAGACACCTTTGACTTTTTGACCTTCCTTAAAATCTCACCACTGCCCAGGATTTTTATCTTTTTTTTAATTGGCTTGCTATCTATTTTTACTTTGTACCTCTGTGAATTGTTCTGGGCTATTTGCTCATATTGAGGATATTATATAAATACAAGTTATTGCTGTTTTGCAATAAATCATTGATTTGAATCGACAAAATTGATGATGTTTTTGCATTTGCTGCCATATTGCTTACTATATGCCTTAATCAGTACAGTTCACCACTAACATTCATGTAGCGAAAATGATCAGTGTGTTAAGATCATAAGACCATAAGAAATAGAAACAAGTGTAGGCCCCTCCAACCCGCTCTGCTATTCAATAGGATCATGGCTGATCCAACATTCCTCATGTCCGTTTTCCCTGCCCTTTCAACATGACCCTTAATTCTCCTACTGATCAAGAATCTGTCTATCTTGACTTTAAATACAGTATATACAAGGACTGTGCCTCCTCAGCTCTCTGTGGTAAGGCATTCCAAAGACTCTCAAACCTCAGACTGAAGCAATTACTCCTCATCTCAGTTTTGAGTTATAACCTGTTTATCCTTAGAGAATAACTGAGAGAATATCTTGACAATGACTTACTTGACAGGTCAAAATACAGAACCCTCCAACATGTTTTGTGTGCTAATATATTTTTGACGTGGTCTTCCCTCTTGTTTTGACAAAAATCAGAGTTTTGAACCACAATACTGAAAAAAGGGAGCAGATCCCTCTGGCACCAATTCCACAATTCCCCAATTTGAATCTCATGCAATCCTAGTGTTGCACATTGTTTCAATAGGTAGCACTGATACTGCAAAGTATCAGGGACCTGGGTTTGATTCCAGCCTCGGGTGATTGTCTGTGTGGAGTTTGTACATTCTCCCCGTGTCTGCGTGGGTTTTCTCCGGGTGCTCCGGTTTTCTCCCACAGTCCAAAGATGTGCAGGTCAGGTGAATTGGCCATGCTAAATTGGCTATAGTGTTAGGTGCACTAGTCAAAGGGAAATGGGTCTGGGTGGGTTACTCTGCGGAGGGTCGGTATGGACTGGTTGGGCCAAAGGGTCTGTTTCCACACTGTAGGGAATCTAATCTTAATTGAATGATGCCCGACGTTCAGCCAAAAAGTCTTTACTCCCCCTCCATTTTTAAATATTTTTATATCTCGAGAAGAAAACTGTTCGGAGAAAATGAAACAAAACCTTTTTAATCCCCCTGTGATTTTTTTCCACAGAAATGTCCAAAGAAATTGATCTTCAGTTCCTACAGACTCCAGGCCAATCCTGCATTGTTGGTTAGGAATGCAAAGTTGCATTCAAATGGTTAGGATATGAGGATCCAAGTCACGCAAGAAAACTAGACAAGAGAAATGTCTCCCTTAATTACATGATTTGTTATGCTTAAATGTGACATTGATGTAAGTGCTTACCTGTCAAGCACATTGAATCCCTACAGGGTGGGAACAGGCCATTCAGCCCATCAAGTCTTCACCATCCCTCCAAAGAGGATCCCACCCAGACTCACCCTGCATTTAACATGGCCAATTCACCTAACCTTTGGATTGTGGGAGGAAACTGAAGTACTGACAGGAAACCCACACAGACATCAACAGAGACCAGAGCACCCGGAGGAAACCCATGCAGACACAGGGAGAATGTACAAACTCCACCTGGCAGTTGTCTGAGGCTAGAATTGAACCTGGGACCTTGGCGCGGTGAGGCAGTAGTGCTAACCACTGAGCTACCATGCCACCCTATAGTAACAAGTCTTTTTCTTTTCCAACTGGTGTAGGAAGGTCATAGGCCAGAACATATTGGTCAATTAATGGTCGGGTCATGGGGACAAGTTGCACGATGAAAATTCCAGGGATACATTCAGTTGGCAACTAAGGAGAAGCAGAATTTAAGGATTTGGATTCAATCCTATTACCCAGGATCTGAGCAGGGACCTGAGTGACATTAGAATGATTATCAGAAAAGTGTATTTTCCATTAACAGGAACAGCAGGAGGATTCTCAGGGCTCACAATTGTTTGTCACTAACTCCAATGTTTCAGTTGATCAGCCTGTAGAAGTGCTTACAGGAAGTAGGCTTTGGCATGAGACAAGGTTGCACCTGAGACTTATTGAATCGTGGTTAATAAAAACTTAAGAACATACAAACTAGGAGCAGCATTAGGCTTCATTATTCAATATGATCATGATAGATCTCATCTCAGCCTCAATTCTACTTTTCTGCCACTCTCCATGTCCTTTTAATCCACTACTAATTAAAAATCTGTCCATCTCTTCCTAAAATTTACTCAATGACCCAGGAACCACTGTATTCAGGGCTATTGATTCCACAACTTCCTGATTCTTCAAGAGAAGTAATTTCTCCTCATCAATGTTTTAAATTTGGTATTGCTTATCCTAAAATTATGACCTCTCATTCAAGTTTGATTCACATGAGGAAATATCAATTCAGAAAATATATGTGGTTGCACTTTCTTCAGTTGACTGAACTTAGGAAAATCTTGGTTAGTATTAACAAGCTACAGGACTTAGATGAAAAAGTAAGAACTTGCTACTCATCGACCCACATGATTCCACACATTGACCTTTAATGCATAGAGTTGGATGGTGGAAAGTTGTGGCCAATGAGCGTTATCATTCTGTGATGTGTGTGTGGGACAGAATAAATGACGGTAAATATACAACATGGTTAAATGACACTAACAAAGAACCATTCAAGGTGAAAGAAAAATTTGCATTTATATAGTGCTCTTCAGAGAACACTTCAAAGTGCTTTATAGCCAATGACTGATTTCTTGAAGTATAGTAATTAAAATGTTGTAATTAGGAAATATGGTAGCAATATGAACACAGAGAAGCTCCCACAGGGAACCTTGCACTATGAATCTGTTGTTTTGTGTATCATGTTGACCAGGGTAAATATTGGCCCATTCATAACTCCTTCTTTCTCTTCAAATAGGATTAAGGATGTTTATTCCCACCTGAGAGGGTAAGTGTGGCATTGTTTTAATGCTTCATCTGAAAGATAGTGCCTCTGATGACACTAAAAGAAATTGAAGACTGCAAATGCTGGAGCTCAGAGTGGAGAGTGTGGAAAAGCAAAGCAGGTCAGGCAGCATCCAAGGAGTGGGAGAATCGATGTTTCAGGCAAAAGCCCTTCATAAGGAGTGAGGCTTGTGGTCCGGAGGCTGAGAGATAAATAGGAGGAGGGTGGGGTTGGGTGGAAGGTAGCTGGGAAAGCAATAGGTAGATGAAGGTGAGGGAGAAGGTGATAGGTCAGAGGCGGGAGTGATGGATGGGTCCGGAGGGCGGTGTTGAGTTGGAGACTTGGGACTGGGATAATATGGGGGGAGGGGAAATGAGGAAGCTGTTGAAATCCACATTTATCCCGTGTGGTTGTAGGGTCCCAAGGAGGAATATGAGGGTTTCCTCCTCCAGGGGTCAGGTGGTAACGGTTTGGCAGTGGAGGAGGCCCAGGACCTGCATGTCCTTAATGGAGTGGGAGGGGGAGATGAAGTGTTCAGCCACAGGGCAGTGGGGTTGGTGGGTGAGGGTGTCCCAGAGATGTTCTCTGAAATGTTCCACAAGAAGGCGTCCTGTCTCCCCGATGTAGAGGAAACCACACTGGGTGCATCGGATACAGTAGATGACATTGGGAGAGGTGCAGGTGAATATCTGATGGATGTGGAAGGATCCCTTAGGGCCTTGGTCAGAGGTGAGGGGGCAGGTTTTGTACTTCCTGAAGTGGCAGGGAAAAGTGCCAGGAGTGGGGTTTGGGCAGGTGGGGGATGTGGACCTGATGAGGGAGTCGTGGAGGGAATGGTCTTTTCGGAATGCTGATAGGGGTGGAGAGGGAAATATATCTCTGATAGTGGTGTCTGTTTGGTGGTAGCAGAAGTGGCGGAGGATAATGTGTTGCATGTGGAGGTTGGTGGGGTGGAAGGTGAGGACCTTGGGGTTTCTGTCTTTATTGTGTTGCGAGGGGTGGGGTCCAGGGGCGGTGGTGTGTGAAGTGGAGGAGTTGCGCTGGAGGCCATCGTCAACCATGTGGGAAGAAAAGTTGCGATTGTTGAAGAAGGAGGCCATCTGTGAATTTCTGAGGTGGAATTGGTCATCCTGGGAACAGATGGAGCAGAGTCAGAGGAATTGGGAATAAGGGATGATGTCTTTACAGAGGTAGGGTGGGAGGAGGTGTAGTCTAGGTAGCTGTGGGAGTCGGTGGGCTTGTAGTATATGTCTGGTTAGTCAGTGGCCACAGATGGTGATGGAGAGGTCCAGGAAGGGGAGGGAGGTTGCCGAGATGGTCCAGGTGAATTTGAGGTCAGGGTGGAAGGTATTGGTAAAGTTGATGTACTGTTCAACCACCTCATGGAAGAACAAGGCAGTGCTGATACAATCAATGATGTAGCGGAGGAACAGGTGGGGGATGGTGCCATTGTAACTCCGGAAGATGGACTGTTCAATGTACCAGGCAGGCATAGCTGGGTCCCATGTGGGTGCCCATGACTACCCCTTTGATTTGGAGGAAGTGGGAGGATAGGAAGGAGAATTTGCTGAGGGTGAGGACCAGTTCAGCCAGGCGGATGAGGGTCTCGCTGGAAGGGTTCTGATTGGGATGGCGTGAGAGGAAGAAACGGAGGACTTGGAGATCTTTGTCATGACGGATTGATATCTACAGGGACTGGATGTCCTTGGGGAAGATGAGGCTTTGGGGACCGGGGAAATGAAAATCTTGGAGGATGTGAAGGCATGACTGGTGTCACGAACATAGGTGGGGAGTTCCTAGACTAAGGGGGACAGGACCATCTCGAGATAGGAAGAGATGAATTTGGTGGGACAGGCACAGGCTGAGACAATGGGTCAAATGGGGCAGTCAGGTTTGTGAATCGTAGCAAGTAGAATCAGGTGGTGCAGGATTCATGGACAATGAGATTGGAGGCTGTGGATGGGAGATCCCCAGAGGTAATGAGGCTGTGGATGGTCTGGGAGATGATGGCTTGGTGATGGGAGGTAAGGTCATGATCAAGGGGGCAGTAGGAGGAGGTGGCTGCGAGTTGATGGATGGCTTCAGCAGTGTAGAGGTCGGTGTGCCACATTACTACTGCACCCCCCCCCCCCCCGGCCCTTATCTGCGGGTTTGATGGTGAGTTTATGTTGGAGCAGAGGGAGTGGAGTGCTGCGCGTTGTGAGGGTGAGACATTGGAGTGGGTGAGGCAGTTGGACAGTTTGAGGGGGTCGATGTCACAGCAGCAGTTTGAAATAAAGAAGTCAAGGGCGGGTAACAGGCCAGCAAAGGGTGTCCAGGTGGATGGGGTGTGTTGGAGGCGGGAGAAGGGGTCCTTGGTGGGTGGGTGGGTGTCTTGGTTGAAAAAGTGGGCACAGAGGCATACGCGGTGGAAGAAACATTCAAGGTCACAGTGTGTGTCAAACTCATTAATCTGGGACCATAGAGGGATAAAGGTGAGGCCTTTACTGAGGACTAAACATTCATCCTTAGTGAGGGGGTGGTCTGTAGGAATGGTAAAAATGTGGCAGGGATGGGAGCTAGGACCTGATGTGGGGCTGGAGCTCAAGGTGGGGGCAGAGACAATTGCTTGAGTGGGCGTGGTTATAGGGCCAGTAGTGACATCAGCAACGGAAATGACACTCACAGAGAGGGTGGAAGTGGCATCATGGGTGGCGAGGGCAGCGTTACTGCTGGGTACTCGGCTAGTGATGTCACTGGCAGTGAAAGTGACGTTGACAACAGACATCCAGTGGGGTGGAAGTGGCTGTCACAGCGGCAACTGTGGGGGCGGAAGTGACATGCAAGGTAGGTATCGTGCCTGTGCTGATGAATCTAGCCGCACCAGTGCATCCTGCGGCGGTAGTCTTCTTGGCTGGCACGGAGGTGGTTGGGTGGTCGGCAGTGGCAGTGGGCCATGCTGCGGCGTCGGGGCATCAATTGGCCTGGTGGTTGTGGAAGGAGCGGCCGGGTGCCTAACGACATCTGGGCAGTTCCAGAGGTTGGGGGAAGACTCAAGGAAGATTCAAGGAAACCCATGTATGGAGGGAAGTACATGAAAGTTTGTTTTTATGTCTGATGCAATAGAGAAATACCATTTGTTGAGCATATGTACCCTTCTGAGGATGTAGAAATACAGAGGTCTGTTGCAGGTCTGGGAAAGTGAGGCCCTGAGGGGCAGGACTGACTGCAGGTAGAGTAGATGGTGGCACATGGCTGATAGCGTGGAGTGGAGGATCAGGAAAGAGAATCGTTTTTGAAGGTTTCGGATTCGTAGTGTGTACTGGGCATCCTGTTCAGCTCCAAACTGGGTTGGTCTTAATATGGTCCGGAGTCTATGTGGGATCAGATGGTTCCGTAGGCAGGTACTGCGGAAGGAGATGTGGCTGTGGTAGCGAGTCTGCATGAGAACATAGCTGAGGAGCTTCAGAGCAGAGGAGAGTACTTGGGGAGTACAGTGAGAGAGAGACTCCCTGAGATCTTTGTAGAGAGAGGAGGAGAACGTCTTCAAGGTAGACATCCTTGGAAGAGGCTTCGCAGTAGGGTTGAAATCAATTAGGAGAAAGTATGCGCTGCAGATGGTGGAGCTCTGAGCGTAGTGCTGGAAATGCACAGCCGGTCAGGCAGCATCTGAGGAGTAGGAGAATCGATGCTTCGGGCATAAACTCTTCATCAGGAATGAGGCTTGTGGGCCGGGGCTGAGAGATAGATGGGAGGGGATGTGGTTGGGGGGGAGGTAGATGGGAAAGAGTTAGGTGGACGAAGGTGAGGGAGAAGGTGATAGGTCAGAGGGGGGAGTGATGGACGGGTCCACAATCGCAACTTCCCTTCCCATGTGGCTGACGATGCCCTCCAGCGCATCTCCTCCACTTCCCGCACCACCGCCCTTGAACCTCACTTTTCCCAATGCAACAAGGACAGAACCCCACCCTGGTCCTCACCTTCTACCCCACCAACCTCCAAATACAACGCATCATCCTCCGCCACCTCCAAATGAACCCCACCACCAGAGATATATTTCCATCCCCACCCCTATCAGTGTTCTGAAAAGACCATTCCCTCCACGATTCCCTCGTCAGGTCCACCATCACCCCTCCACCCCACCATCAGCCCACAGCCCACACCCCATTCCTGGCACCTTTCTCTGTCACCGCAAGAAGTGCAAAACCTACCCACACACTGTTCCCCTCACCTCTGTCCAAGGCCCCAAGGGATCCTTCCACATCCATCGGACAATTACTTGTATCTCTCCATGTCATCTACTGCATCCATTGCACCCGGTGTGGTCACCTCTACATCGGGGAGACAGGGCACCTTCTTGTGGATTGTTTCAGAAAACATCTCTGGGTCACCCTCATCCACCAACCCCACCGCCCCATAGCTGAACATTTCAACTACCCCTCCCATTCCATCAAGGACACACAGGTCCTGGACCTCTACCAAATCATTATCACTGACGCCTGGAGGAGGAACGCCTCATATTCCACCTTGGGATCCTGCAACCACACAGGATAAATGTGGATTTCAACAGCTTTTCATTTTCCCTCCCTCTACATTATCCCAGTCCCAAGCATCTAACTCGGCACTGCCCTTTGGACCCGTCCATCACTCCCCCCATCACCTTCTCCCTCACCTTCATCATTTTCCCAGCTATTTTCCCCCCAATGCCACCCCCCTCCCATTTATCTCTTAGCCCCAGCCCACCATCCTCATTCCTGATGAAGAGCTTATGTCCGAAACGTCGATTCTCCTGCTTCTCAGATGCTGCTTGACCTGCTGTGCTTTTCCAGCACTACAATCTCGACTCTGATGACACTGTTCTTCTTCATCTTAGGTGATCCCTGATGCACATAGATAACCTGCTTCCACTCTCATTCAATGGGTTTCTTTGATGTTGTACACAGTTTACTCCATACAGGTTGTTGAATTACCAATGTTATTAATAAAGTGTGTTTCTGGGATTCTATTATTCAACTGCAGGATATTTTGTTGGTCTAGTAATGAGACACACAATCAAATGAAATTTTCTTGCAATTCTTTTGCCATTATCTGATCTCGGCTTGGGACAGTGAAGTTGGTGCAGCTAGTTTCAGTGTCCCTGAACCAAGAAGGGAAAACATATTCAGCTAATATTCCCTGCCTTCCTGGTCACTATCCAATGGTTATTAATGGAAATGTAGATGAATGGGCCACAAGTGATTGAGGTTGTGATTGGGCTGGACTAGGAGAGCTTTGTGAAATGTCCAGGTTTACGTGGTAAGCTTGACCAACTCAGGCAATTGGCAAGCTATGATTAAAGCTGGCACTGAATAATAGCACTAGTTACCACCTGAGGCAGAGGCTGGGTGATCACTTGTATAACTTTGACTGAGAGAGTTCAGTTTGAGAATAGTCACCCAATCTTCAAGAGACTTAGAACAGAAAATGTCCAAATGTCCAACTTAGCCCCAAATCTCTGAGATTTCCTTCCAAATACATCGCCCTCACTCCGTCATTTCTCCCCTTAAAGATGCTCCTTTTAAATCTATTGCTTTACTTATCCCAACATATCCATATATGTGTTTGTTTCAAGCTTTGTTTGATTACTGTCCCGTGAAGCACCTTACATTACACAATTTAGAGACATTATCTAAGTTGTTGTTGTAACAGAAAATGGAGCTTATTGTATACAGCAAACACTCCTGTCCCATTTCTAACTATTGTTGACAATATTAACACATAAAGGAGTTGATAAAAGGTTTGCTTTGAATGCTGTATTTTAAAAGGAATGTATACTCCCACTACTTCTGTAAAGGAAGAAGAGTTCCAGATGAAAGGTGATTATTATGTTAATTGGAAGCTGCTTCTTCCAGTAACTAAACAATAAATGATTTGTTAGTTGTCTGGATATTCAGAAAGGCTCCACTTGCATTGTTTTGGAAAAACCTTTGATTCCCCTCAGTTTGCAAAAGCGCAGATATTTTTGACATAGAGAGAGAGACTTTAAGAAAATAAAACCCTTTACACCTCTTCCCACCCTATCTCTTGCAAAAATGCCATCCCGTATTCCCAATTCCTCTGCCTCCGCTGTATCTGCTCCCAGGAGGACCAGTTCCACCATAGAACACACCAGATGGCCTCCTTCTTTAGAGACCGCAATTTCCCTTCCCACGTGGTTAAAGATGCCCTCCAACGCATCTTGTCCACATCCCGCACCTCCGCCCTCAGACCCCACCCCTCCAACCGTAACAAGGACAGAACGCCCCTGGTGATCACCTTCCACCCTACAAACCTTCGCATAAACCAAATCATCCGCCGACATTTCTGCCACCTCCAAAAAGACCCCACCACCAGGGATATATTTCCCTCCCCACCCCTTTCCGCCTTCCGCAAAGACCGTTCCCTCCGTGACTACCTGGTCAGGTCCACGCCCCCCTACGACCCATCCTCACATCCTGGCACTTTCCCCTGCCACCGCAGGAACTATAAAACCTGCCCACACCTCCTCCCTCACCTCTATCCAAGGCCCTAAAGGAGCCTTCCACATCCATCAAAGTTTTATCTGCACATCCACCAATATCATTTATTGTATCCGTTGCTCCCAATGTGGTCTCCTCTACATTGGGGAGACTGGGCGTCTCCTAGCAGAGCGGGAACATCTCCGAGACACCCGCACCAATCAACCAAACCGCCCCGTGGCCCAACATTTCAACTCCCCCTCCCATTCTGCCGAGGACATGGAGGTCCTGGGCCTCCTTCACCGCCGCTCCCTCACCACCAGACGCCTGGAGGAAGAACGCCTCATCTTCCGCCTCGGAACACTTCAACCCCAGGGCATCAATGTGGACTTCAACAGCTTCCTCATTTCCCCTTCCCCCACCTCACCCTAGTTCCAAACTTCCAGCTCAGCACTGTCCCCATGACTTGTCATACCTGCCTATCTTCTTTTCCACCTATCCACTCTACCCTCCTCCCTGACCTATCACCATCATCCCCTCCCCATTCACCTATTGTACTCTATTTTACTTTCTCCCCACCCCCACCCTCCTCTAGCTTATCTCTCCACGCTTCAGGCTCTTTGCCTTTATTCCTGATGAAGGGCTTTTGCCCGAAACGTCGATTTCACTGCTCGTTGGATGCTGCCTGAATTGCTGTGCTCTTCCAGCACCACTGATCCAGAATCTGGTTTCCAGCATCTGCAGTCATTGTTTTTACCTCCAAGAAAGACAGCCAGGCTTTGGGAAAAAGATCTTGCAGTCAGACAGCTGAGTGTTGCAAGATATTAAAACAAAATTGGCAGCTGAACTCTCTGGGGTTGGAGGATGAAATACACCCAGGCTTATGTAATTTAAATCAAGTAAGATGGCCTATTAAAGTGGCAGTAGCATCATGAATGTCTTATTATGAAAAAACTATTTAATGCAAGTTGCATGTGTTGAATTAAGACACTCCTATCACACCAACTGTAGGCATAAGTCACCTTCCTGTGGAATAAACCAATTGGACTTGGGGAGGTGATGGCCCCATGGCATTATCACTGGACTATTCATCCAGAGACCCAGGTCATATTCTGGGGACCCAAGCTCAAATACTGCTATGGTGGATTTCCATTCAATTTTAAAAATCTGGAATTAAGAGTCCAATAATGACTGCGTGTTGATTATAAAGAAAAAAATCCCATCTGGTCCACTAATATCCTTCAGAGAAGGAAACTGCCATCCTTATCCAATCTGGTCTACATGTGACTCCAGACTCACAGCAAAGTGGTTGATTCTTAACTGCCTTCTGGTCAATTAGGGATGAGTTATAGGTGCTGGCCTGACCAGTGACGCTGTCATCTGGTAAGTGTATAAAATAAAAAATTAGACTATTCAAACCAAACTTTTCCACATCAGTCAACTACATTGAAGGAATCAAGATTGGAGTGTTACTAGAAATCCCTGATGAAGGGCTTTTGCCTGAAACATCAATTCTCCTGCTCCTCAGATGCTGCCTGACCTGCTGTGCTTTTCCAGCACCACTCTAATATTGACTTTAATCTCCACCATCTGCGGTACCCACTTTTGCCCACATTAAAGGAATGCTCATTCAAAAAAGAAAGATTTGCATTTATATAGCACTGTTCATAATCAGGAGGCACCTCTAAGTGGTTTACAATAATTCTGAATTTGCCATCACCATTGTAAAGCAGGTCACACAGACTGGAACTCTGGAAAACCACAAACTGATGCAGGTCATTCTGCCATAATGCATGTCTCATTGACACAAATTCACTCTAACAGATTGACGAATTGGGAACACTGTTTCTAAAACTCTAACTTTTAAAACATGCGTTGGCTATAACACACAATTACATCACCAACACTTTAAGCACTGTTTCTAAACCATGATTTTACTACAATGTGAGATTGTACAAGAATGCAACCACTGCATTATAAAAGAACTACTAAAAGAATAATAATCTGCTTTTCTGATGTTGTCTAAGGAACAACTATTGGCCAGGATAATGGGATGACCTCTGCTGTTCGTGTAGTGATTGGAACTAGGTGGATTTTATTGGCTATGATATCCTTGATCGAGGTTGTTAACCTGGGCAAATTGGGGAGCCCTGGCTGACAGATATAAACAGGAGTCTCAGACAGTTTATTCACTCTGAAACCTGGTTCTGAGGGAGCTGGATCAGTGTCAAAGACTGTCCACGTGTAAATAAAGGGTGAATTTGTGAAGGGATATAACCGTCTGTTGAGCTATTTATTAGGCCGCATTCAATCATGGCAGACATGTTTCTCAATCCCATTTTTCTGCCTTTTCCTCATAACCCTTGATCCCCTGACCAATAAAAAATAAATGTGCGGTTCGCCCTGACACTCTGAGAGCTGGCTCTAAAAAAAGAAAAAAAAGAAAAAAAAGAAAAAAAAACAAACAGGAGGGTCAGAGTATCCTCACTTTAGGGACTGACTCTGAGCTGGCCAGCCACACCTAGTGTACTGTGCACATGTAAATAATGTTAAAAATCATACAACACTGGGTTACAGTCCAACAGGTTTATTTGGAAGCACTAGCTTTCAGAGCGCTGCTCCTACTCACCTGATGAAGGAGCAGTGCTCCAAAAGCTAGTGCTTCCAAATAAACCTGTTGGATTGTAACCTGGTATTGTGTGATTTTTTTAACTTTGTACATCCCAGTCCAACATCGGCACCTCCAAACCATGTAAATAGAAGGGGACTTGGTGATAGGATACTGGCCTCTGTGCAGTTATTTCAATGAACATGGGATCTTTTATATTGGCCTGAGCAGACAGATGATCTCAAGTTTACCAGCTCAAAAGAGTCTAAGGTTTCCTATCTGCAGGATTGGCAGCTTCAACTTTGATGCTACAGACCTAGAGAGGGACTCAGAACCAGACTGTTGTGATCTCAGAGACTCGAGTGCTAGCATTGGAGTTTCAGCTGATATAATAAAAAGCTCAGATGGCTGGTTCAGAAGGCTGTTATTGCCATGCTTTGTGTTAGTAGGTTAAAGGCAATGTGAAACAACACTTACAAAACCTATCATATTCAGATGATTACAAATGCTGAGGGGCATTACTGAATCTGAAAAGCTATCATTTGACTGATGCAAATGTATCTTGCATGCATGGGCATGCATAAGTGGATCTTGTTTAACACACTAACCTTACTTTAAATGCCTCGGCGAGAGCCAATTTTATAATCAGGAAAATGTAGTCTGTTTAAAAGAAGGAGATGAGGAAAGAGGAGGAATTTGAGCTTGGAAAAACAACTGCTCATTGACTAAATTTGAACAAGGCTCTGAGTTGAAGGCCCTTGTAATCTGTGTGAACAATATGTGAGATATGTAGGCCATTGAAATAGTCACTGTAAAGAGTTGATGTATTACTCTGAAGATAAGATAGTCTACAAGGTCCTACAGTAGCCTTATCCTTGACTATTCATTGATAAAGCACAACCTTGCATTTATTTATTTACTTATTTATTTTTCTTGTCACTTCTGAGGACACAGACTAGAACATTAGGTTTCTTCCCTTGGCCTTGGCTCTCATAACCTGTCTGTGTTCTACTAAAAATAAGCATTGTTCATTATTCTAAAGCAGGCACATAACATGGTGACATCAATCCAACTGAAAACAGATCATTATGTCACTCACAGAAGACAACAGAATAAACTCAGTGACATACCTCTGTTTTGACTTCACTTGCTCCCCAAACGATAAACTGTTTGGCAAAACACCTTTCAATGAAGATTCTTTCCCCTTCAAATCCCTGTCTGGGGACGCCATGTAAACTGTAAATCTTCATCTCTCTTGGGTACACTGCAGAAGAGTTTAGTAAAACATGATAAACTGTCATATCATATCAGAACACCTTGAAACATCTGTGCAACATTGAATATTTGCGGAGGCTTTGTTGTTTTTTTCTAAACATTAGAGAAAACTAAACTGAGACCTTAGGGATATGGAAAAAAAGAAAGGTTTCCACTGGAAAAACAGTTTCTTCTTGTATGAAATGGGAAGGGTCAGAATTTTACAATTCAAGGCACAGCTAGAATGGAAACTAGTGAGCACGGGCAGATGGTAAATATGGCTTAAATCAAAGAAAAGAGAAATAAATGACAACATGCATTTACCTTTTCATCTATAACAACCACTCTATAGTCTTTGACATGGCCAATCACATAATCTATGTTCACCGTATTCATCTTGTTGGGAATGCCAGAATGACTATTGTCCATTAATTCCATTTATAACCATCCAGTCTTACCAATGCATCTATTTTAACAGCTAATCTAAACACAAATTGTTACCTTAGGAGCTCTTTCTATGGTCCCCTTCCCTTTCTCTCAACTGCAGAATGTGTCTTTGGGAATATAATCTGAAGAAATGTGATTAAGTTCCACTTGTAACTTGGATACAGCCAGATAGAACTCTTCACAATGGATCTTGTAGCATGCACTGTCCTTGTCCCTGCTCTGCTCATCCAATGTCCAGCCCTTGATGAGGTTCAAATTGTTTTGAACATTAGCAAGACTGAAGCCATCATCTTTAGTTTAACCTCGAATTCCACCACTTTGCTATCAATTTCATTTCTCATTGTCGCCACTGCCTCAGACCAACTTAGAAAATTGACTTCAGAACCTTGCCAATGTAGAAACCAACTAATTCCATTTCCACAATATTACTTGCCTGCAGTTCAGTCTCAATCCATCTCTTGTTCAAACACTCAGTAATGCCTTTATCAATTTTAGAATTGATTATTCCAATGCTCTATTCAGGCCTCCAAACCTCAACATGCTTTAAAAACTAACTAATTTAAGACTCTACTGCCTGTATCCTATCCCATGCCAAATTCTGCCATCAACCTATCTTTGTTATATCTTGCAACCCCCAATTTTAAATTTGTCAGCCTTATTTTTAAGCTCTGCATGGTCCTTTGTTTTCCATCTCTGAAACATCCTAAATTCCTTCAATTGTACAACCCCTCTCTCCAAAATGTCTGACATTTGCTGTGAACAACACAATCTGGAATTATCCTCATAAATTTCCCCTGTACCTTTTTAGACATAGCTTTTGATTTGATGACCATTTTTATCCCATTACACCTTAGCAAAAAAGCCTTTGCAACTTTTTTTTCTGAATTAAAAGGCACAATATCAAAGCAAATTATTGTTGTTGTTGGTGGTGATGCTATTCCTAGCCATTACTGAGCCCTGTCTCAATCTGATGTTGACTTAAAATTTAAAAATCTTTATTATAACCCTCAGCTCAAAATAATTTAATGACTGTAAACAGTTTAGGTGCATATCTAGAAATTTAGTTCAGAGCTCAGGAGAGAGACTACTACCTCCTTGGTGAACACAGAAGCCAATACATCACTCAGTATTTATCCTATTTTCTCAGTCACTTGCCATCACTAACTATCGGACCTTTCAGTGACTGCTCTTATTTTATCTTACACCTGCTTAATGTAAATACTTTAGAGCAAGTACTGCAGGGATCAATATGTCAGTGGCCTTAATCAATTACTTACTGAGAAAGTTATACTCAATTATTAAATCAAAAAAGCTTGCGCAGCTCTACAACCAAATTAAACTTTTAAAATCTTAGAATCATAGAATCTCTACAGTGAGGAAGCAGGCCATCAGGCCCATCGAGTGCACACCGACCCTCCGAACAGCATCCCACTCAAACCCAACCCCCTACCCTTTCCCTGTAACCCAGCATTTCCCATGGCCAACCCACCTAGACTGCACATCCCTGGATACTATGGGCCAATTTCCCGTGGCCAACTCACCGAACCTGCACATCTTTGGACTGTGGGAGGCAACCAGAACACCCAAAGGAAATCCACTAAGGAGAATGTGTAAACTCCACATGGATAGTTGCTTGAGGCTGGAATCGAACCTAGCTCCCTGTGAGACAACAGCTCTGAATGCAGAATGTTCCAAAGCAGTTCCAAATTTTTCATAATTCAACATTTCTTTTCCCTTCATTGGCCCACAACAATGTTGAACAGTTCCAGTTGGCATGACCCATGAATACGATCCTTCTGAGTGGAAACCTATGAATTTCTGATGGGGTGGGGTGGGGTGGGGAGCAGAGAACGTGGGTGTGGAACTTGCTCCTTCTTCCATCCATTTTCCAAGTGAAGTACTTGGGAGGAAAACCAACAAAGTTCAGGTAAAACGTCCTGCCCTGCCAGAGTGCCTAAAATCCATTGCATCCTATAATGGGTTGGGCACTTCAAAGGCTACCTAAACCAGGCCTTAGGTGGACTGAATACATTAATCAGGACCCTAATGCCTGTTAGGGACTATCCCATCAAACCTTTTTTTATTATTTCATTGAATATGGTCATTAGTGGCAATATGTTGGCTATACTGAGATTTGGAGACAAAAATAAAATCTGCAGATGATGGATTCCATGGTAGAGAAGCAAGAGGCTGGAAGAACACAGCAAGCCAGGCAGCATCAGGAGCTGGAGAAGTCAGCATTGCGGGTATAACCTTTCGCTGTAAGTCAGGTTCAAACAAAATGTCAAGTGCAAGCCGATCTCCATGTTGGGAGCATCTCACTGCATCCTTCATGCTTTGGCTGAGTGAACAAGTGAGTTCCTCACGAGGCAATAGTGTGTGACCAAATAAGGAGGATTGTAGCTTGGTCAAGACCTTAATAATCCCACAATCTGCCTCATTAGCATTCAGTTTTCTATACAGCCAACTGTGCCAACCAAACTAGATGGTAAGAAAATTCACCATGTAAGTTAGAGTAGGTACCTACCAAATTCAGCTCACTGTTGGCTACAAACAGTCTTCATGTTGCTTAAGAACAAACAGCAAAAGAGGCACAAAAGCCACCCACTCATCTATGGACATTGGCATCCGATATTTGACTGCTGCCTCACAGCGCCAGGGTCCCAGGTTTGATTCCAGCCTCGGGAAACTATCTGTGTGGGAGTTTGTACATTCTCCCCATGCCTGTGTGGGTTTCCTCCCACAGTCCAAAGATGCAGATCAGGTGGATTGGCCATACTAAATTAACCATTAGTCAGAGGGAGATGAATCTGGGTGGATTACTCTTTGGAGGGTCGGTGTTGGGCTGAAGGGCCTGTTTCCACACTGTAGGGAATCAAAACTAATCATAACCATTTGTCGATCCCTACGACCATCATGGCATCTCTCCAATATACTTGCAGGAAGCTTAGGAGGGACAAACTTGCATTGCAGGACACTCCAGTGACTAGCATTGAAAGACTGCAACAAAGACACTTTACATATATGGACAGGGACTTAATTTATGGGTTGGAAAGCTCATGGCTGCTCTCTTGCTCTGTCCACACTCACTCACTTCATTCCTAACTGCATTCTCACAGATTTTTTGCCTTGCCTTTACCATACCAATCAGCTCAGTCACACAACCAAGCAGTGGACTTCTGTGACACAGTGGTAGTGTCCCTATTTCTCAACCAGAAGGCTCAGTTCAATCCCACCTGCCCCAACAGAGTTCATAACATCTCTGATCAGATTGATAAGAAAATATCTAAGTGCATTGAGTTTTTGAAGTGCTGGGTACATTCAGACAAGGGGAGAGTGCTCCATCACAATCCTGACTTGGACCTTAAAGATGCTGAACAGTTTTTTGGGGGCATCAGGAGAAAATGGGCTGGATTGTATCTGCCACTGTCGTGTGTGTTTTTGGCAGAAGAAGTGTGCATTTTGAAAAGATGTGAAATAAGCTTCCTGCCCATAGCCATCACTCTGACACTGACTCCTACAACAGGGGAAATGGGTGAGTATAGAAATCTGCTGTCCACTTGCCATATTTAAATAAATAATGATGGGTTAAATACACTTGTTAAAAGCTCATTTGACCCCAGTGTTGCCATACCTATACCATGATACAGTTGGCATTGACAGGAAGCAGGAGTGAGCTCCTTGTCTTGTAAAAAAAAATTAAAAGGTGAATGCAGTCCCTGAAAGGTACCCCTAATGCATCAGGAGGAGCAACTCCCTCCAGGTCACAACATCTTCCTTTCCTCCTGGACTTTGAAATGCCCATCCCCTCCTCCATCCATCCCCTGTACTTCTTCCTAATGTACTCCAAGCCTCTACCACCCAATGGCCCTGACTGATCAAGATCTGGCAATCCATTGAAACCACTGTTGCCTGCATTTCCAGCGCAATGTCCATATCCAACAATCAGCTTGGATTGAACAATCACAGAGTGGAATGTTCCATTATCCATCAATCTATCTTACCCACAGCACAATAAGGCTTTCCTCCACATTTTCTCTTGGGGACAGTGAACCATGTTGCTAAATTGCTAAATTGCCCCAGAGTGTCCAGGGCTGTGTAGGCTGGGTGGAATAGCCAAGGCAAACACGGAGTTACACGGATAGGGTGGGAGGGCTGGGTGGAATGCTAGGTCAGCATTTATTGCCCATCCCGAAGGGCAGTTAAGAGTCAACCACATTGCTGTGGGTCTGGAGTCACATTTAGTCCATACCAGATAAGGATAGCAGTTTCCTTCTCTAGAAGAGATTAGAATCATAGAATCCCCCTACAGTGTGGAAGCAGGCCATTTGGCCCAACAAGTTCACACCAACCCTCTGAACAGCATCCCACTCAGACCCATTCCCCTATGCTATCCCTGTAACCCTACATTTCCCATGGCTAATGCAGCTAACCTGTACATCCCTGAACACTTTAGGCATTTTAACATGGCTAATCCATCTATTTTAGTGACCCAGGCAGGCTATTTGTGACAAGTGGCAATGGTATCATCATTGGACACTTAATTCCAGATTTTTATTGAATTCAAATTCCAAGATTAAAATATGGGTCCCCAGACCTGGGTCTCTGGATTAACAGTCCAGCAATTATACCTCTAGGCCATCTGCCACACATGTTTCAAAAAAGCTTGTCTTAAAATCTATTTTTCCCCTCTTCAGGGCAATTGCACAATGAAACAAACTGCCAGTGGAAATATCCGCATCACTTGAAACCTGTTTCTCATTATCAGGATGACCATATGAGCAATTCATGTCTGGGTTAATTCATGCCACCCATAAAAATATTGGTGAAATACAGATGTTAGTCTTTGCAGCTGACTGAACTAAAGCAGAAGGTGATGAGGTACTCACTGCAGAATTCCCAACCTTTCACATGCTCTTGTAGCAGCAGAATTTATTTATACCACTGATTAATGGAAATCTCCAGAATGTTGATAGTGCAGCAATCAGCAATGATAATGTCATTGCATTTCATGGATGTTGGAGACTGGCTCCAATAATATAAAGTTATAAATCACACAACACCAGGTTATAGTCCAACAGGTTTAATTGGAAGCACACTAGCTTTCGGAGTGAGGCTCCTTCATCAGGTGATAGTGGACACCGGCATCTCCAAATCCAAAAATATAAATCACCACCAGATATATGCAGCAGAAGTCAGGAATGTTCCTCATGTCTTCATCACACACTTAAGTCTTCTTCTGACCTAATACCTTGTGTTTTCTCCACTACTTCCACTCCCTCACTTCCAGTATTTGCCTGGTAGACACTGCTGCCAATATAACCAACCCAATTTAGTCCTAGAGCAACAAACTGGCACTCTCTGTAATTATTAGAATGTAACTTAAGGACCAATTCTAAGAGACAACATTTGATCCAACCTCCAGACACACATAATTGTATACTGCCTGTCTCACTTCCAAAATATGGACGCTAAACAATTCGCACTTTGTGGCTTTTAGCACCCTCCTGTTACCTGTATTATTTTATTGGAATAAAATAGCAATAAGTAATAAAAACAGATTTAGGAGTTACTATAAACTGGCAAGTATGAGCTAGTATAAGATTATCCACAGAACAGTGGTCTAATTGTGCAGAATTAGCTAACATCAGACAAGTAGGGTGTGAGTTGACTGATGTATGCCAATTGACTGAAGAGCCTCTTGACATTGTGGACAAAAGACAGGTTAAGCTTCGTGCTTGTAAGTGTTATCTATAGCACCAGACATGTGGGTGTCATCAAACGTGTGGCATGTTTCATGTTACAACCAGTCTTTGGCCAAGGCTTCCTGTTTCACTATGTTTCCAGGTGAGATACCCCAAATTGACAAGCTCCATGGTGAGGTGGGGTGAACTGGTGTTTGTCAGTTTTTTAAAATTTATACATGAGGTGTGGGTGTCACTATCCAGGCCAGCAAAAGTGAGGATTGTAGATGCTGGAAACCAGAATTTAGATCAGAGTGGTACTGGAAAAGCACAGCATCCGAGGTCCCTAATTGCCCAGAGGGTAATTAAGTGTCAAACACATTGCCAATCACAAGTGACAACATGACAAGGTTAATTTAAAAAGAATCCCTTCCTTTATGGATGCCTTTTACCCAAACCAAACCAAACAAATTTAAAAGGATCTAATTTAACCAGGCTTTCTTAAGTTAACCAAAGGATAACTTTATTAGTTATTCAACACAGGAAGAACTAATAATATAACACACACACACACAATTGTTCTCTTAGAAATAAGAGGTGAGCCTAAAAAAATTGAGTCTTGGAATTTTGTGAAGAGTCGGTAATGGGGTGTTACATTGGGTGATACCAGTATTGTTGGTTTTGGTAGCTGAGCAGTTGAGTTTTAGATCCTTAGCTTTGCCAATTAACTGACTTATTTTTGTCCTATTTCCTTTCAATAGTGACCGGCTTGCAGAAAAAGAGTCATGGGTTTCATTTTTTACCAGCAGTGCAAGGGTATTTAAGAGTTGTCCTTAAGCTATGACCTTCCCAGTGCGTTGACCCACAAAACACCTGAACTAGGTTTGAAATTGGCTTTTAACCCTGCTCCCGTGCCTTTTTGTAAAGGGAAAACACAAACATATCTCTCGCTGAGCCAGCTTTCTTTTTCCCTGTCATGCCCATCGTCTAAGATAATTCATGAGATTATTCTTTGGTCTACAGAGCAGTTCTCCTTTGTGAAGACCTTCCCTTTGAAGCTTCCTCAACAGTCGTCAGGTGTGACACTCCAAGATCTTCCTTGAGGCTGTCAGTAATTCACATTGGCCTTCCAGACAGTCACTGAATTACATTGTGCACAATCTATGTTCTCAGTCATTTCAGCTGTACATCCTTTTTGCAAAAACAAAAGCACATGGTTTAATTAAAGGTTCAATATGTCTGTAGGTGACCTGGGGTTATGATCCATCATTGTGACACTTATAAGGGTGAATAGCTTCTGCCTAGCTCTGTGCATATCTAACATCAGTTTGGATGAAGTCCAAGCAGCTGCTGTCAACAGAGAGGACATACGGAGAATCCTTTCGATCAGAAGGAGAAAATGACATAGATTTGAACCAGTTTGTTTTTGAAATATAGTAGTGAGTATGGTCCATTGTTGTCAGACCTACAATTCTCAAACATTCAATTCGCTATTGGCTCCTTTGATGGATAAACACCATCAGAGATCCGTTGGGATGAATGGCCAGTTTTAGTGCTGTAAATTCTACATAATAAGCAGCCAGGGCCTGGCAACCTTGCTGTCAATTGTTCTCTTTCTTGACAAATACAAGGAATTATGCAGAAGAGAGCTTTTCATTTGATTCCACAATTCCCCATCCAGTACTGGGAAAATGAAACAACTTTAGAATGACTCACAAAAGGTAGGTTTCGCGCAGAATGGGAATGGAGCAGAGCACTTGAAGGATAACGCCATTATCTTATTAGAGGGGGCCAGGAGACAAAGCTATTGACTCAAAATAGTTTGAATGGCCAGGAGTGGAAAGGGAGCATGCCTGAGCTAATCATGCATTGGATTTCAGACTTGCAATATACACAGGGAGACAAAAATCGTCATTCACAGTCCTTCTGCTCCACTCAATAGGGTTAGCAGTGTCAGTCATTTGTTCCCCACTTGTATTTGCACATGGTTTGGGGAGAGGGGGGTGGGGGGTATTGGTTCCAGTCAGGCCACTTTAACCCGGACAAATCCTGAATGATTTAAATGCTAAGCTTCCAGCTAACAATTAAACAACTAACCTGTTGGAAAGCGCACAAAAGAACTCTGTCGTTTCTCACAGGCCTGCAAACACCCCAGGAGACGCTACGATAGAGCAGGATGTGTTTGTACTTGTTTCAGCGAGAGAGAAAAAAACTCAAAGCACAGATGGCTGAGAAAGAATTTGCATAATTGTCCACATCTCATTATTGATAAACATCTGAGGTCGGTTCAACCTAATACTATCACGTGTTCTGATCAGATGGACAGGCTAACTTCAAACTGAACTATGCATGGTGTACAGTAATAACTCATTAGACTAACCAGCTGGTTTCAAAAGCTTTTAAAGAAACAGTCCCTTCACCAAGTCTATTTTGCGTATTCACCAGCATACTGATGACAGAAAACGAAAGTGCTGGAGACACTTCATAGGTCTGGCAGCATCTGTGAAGAGAGAAACAGTGTTAACATTTCGAGTCCAAAATGACTCATTTTTGTAACTGATAACATCCAAATCTGCTTCACCATCAATTCTGTCAATGCTTTTCCAATATTTTTCCAATTAACTTACAGTAGGATCCATGACTGAGCCTGAATGTGTAGCCAACTCCTAAATCCATGTTCATCTTTCCTGCAGTTCAGTCTTTACGGGTCTTTAATTGGGTTTCTGGCTTTGCCCGGTCATGAACCATAGTGACAAACATGTCTGTGCAATATGGGTGGCACAGCAGTTAGCACTGCTGCGTCACAGCGCCACAGACCCGGGTTCAATTCCCACCTCAGGCGACTGACTGTGTGGAGTTTGCACGCTCTCCCCATGTCTGCGTGGGTTTCCTCCCACAATCCAAAAAAGTGCAGGTTAGGTGAATTGGCCATGCTAAATTGCCTGTAGTGTTAGGGGAATGGGTCTGGGTGGGTTGCGGGTCGGTGTGGATTTGTTGGGCCAAAGGGCCTGTTTCCACACTGTAAGTAATCTAATCAATAAGCCTTCTCATCCAACTCAAACTAACGGCAGATTTTGACACGTTAAGCACACCAACCTCCGACAATATCTGAGTTCTATTTTCCACTGGAGTTATCTTCACCTGGCTCCACTCTTACTTAGGAGAAAGTGAGGACTGCAGATGCTGGAGATCAGAGCTGAAAATGTGTTGCTGGAAAAGCGCAACATGTCAGGCAGCATCCAAAGAGGAGGAGAATCGACATTTCGGGCTTGAGGCCTTCTTCAGGAATTCCTGAAGAAGGGCTCATGCCCGAAACATCGATTCTCCTGCTCCTTGGATGCTGCCTGACCTGCTGCGCTTTTCCAGCAACAAAGTTTCAGCTCCACTCTTACTTACCAAATCATAATTGGAAATTCCCTTGCAATGGATTATTTTCTCTGTCTTACACCATCCTTACTGCAGTTGCCCAAGGCTCCATTCTCGAATCCCATTTATTTCTCAACTGCGTTCTCCTCCATAGCAGCATCACTCAAAACCATGAAGGCAGGTTCACCACACAGATTGGTGAGTGCAATTTCAACCTCACCACCACTTCTCTCAATTTCCTTGGTGGTAGAATGCTTGACTTGTTATTTATTCACTCAGGGTGTGAGCATCTCTGGCTAGGCCAGCATTTATTGCCCATCCCTAATGGCCCAGAGGACAGTAAAGAGTGAACCACATGTAGGCTACATTAGGTAAAATTGACAGATTTCCTTCACAAGAGGACGTTAGTGAACCAAATGAGTTTTTTTGACAATCGACAATGGCTTAACACATACCATTTAGACCCTTGACTTCAGATTCTTAATTAAATTAAAATTCCACAATCTGCCATGGCAGGATTTGAACCCAGGCCCCTAAAACATTTGGTGAGCTTCTAGATCATTAGTCTAGCAATAACACCACTAGGCCATTATCTCCTCTAACATCCAATACCCAATGAATTACCATTTTATCCACTCGCTACTAAAGCATTGTCTTTGGTCCCCACTAACTGTTCTATTGTCACTGATCTAACCATGAACAGTGACTCCAACTCCTGGCTGAACCTGGCCTGCTGAAACTTTTCATTCTGTATGATCCTGAGTTGAATCTCCAACCCCATATCCTCATTAAAGCCAAATATCATAACATGGATTTTCTTGGACACATCTCACTCATGATGGTCTCACTCATGTTTTCGTTAATCACGCCTAACAATGAAGACTTTGTTTGTTTCTCAACCACAGATATTGCTGGGAAAACTCAGCAGGTCTGGCAGCATCTGTGGAGAGAAAGCAGAGGTAAGTTGATGAAGTTAACTCTTCAAATTAATTTTTTTTTGGTCAGGCAAAATGCCAGAGGGAAGGGTGCAGGTGGAAGGAGAGTGTTGGAAGTGGGTGAAGGGGTCTGTGTGGGATGGGTAGAGGACTCTGTCCAATGAAAAAGGCACAGAGGCAAAGGTGGTAGAAGATGAGTTCAATGTCATGTTGTGCCCACAATTCATTGAGGTGGGGTGCAGCGGGATAAAACTAAGACCTTTGCTGAGTATAGAACATTCAGAATCAGACAGCAGAAGGTCAGATGGGATAGTACACATAAAAGAAGATGGCGTTAGGAGAGGGTATGGAGTCAGAGGGAAGGGGAAGAGCGGAAGGTTCCAGAGGGGCAAGGGTGATCTAATGTCTGAACAAGGGTTATTGGACTTTGCTTTCTCTCCACAGATACTGCCAGACCTGCTGAGTTTTTCCAGCCATTTCCATTGTTGTTTCTGATTTCCAGAATCTGCAGTTCTTTGGTTTCCTTGTTTGTTTTTGCTGTGCACTGGCTCCCTGGCCTCAAGTGCCACCACTTTTAAAATTCTCACCCTTGTGTTGAAATCTGTCCATGGCCTCATCCCTATCTCTGTAACCTCTTCCGGCCCTACAACACTGACCCTGGATTGTGAAGAATCCTCACATTCTTTCCCTCATCATTGGCAGCTGTCGATGTCTGAGTCACAAGCACTGGTATTCTAATCATTGTATTTTGTTACCACAATGTCCTGCTGAAGGCCATTGTTAAACTTTCTTCCTTCATTAAGCTTTTAGTTTGCTCCCCTAATATATCCTCCCTTGTCCGCAGTGCTAATCTTTGTCTTCTTTTGAGTCCGATGAAACTCTTTGGTGTTATTAAAGTTGTTATAAATGCAGGCTGTGGTTAATGTCAGCACTTTCTTCTTCAAACAACAGATTTTTAAATTGTTTAATTTTAACTCAATGAGTCTTGTTATATTTCAACTGTAGCAATAGATTGGCATTTTCTTGCTAATACAGATCTACAGTCAGCTCCTTGAAAATGTCAGGAACACCATGGGTCAGCTGTCTTCTCCATGTCTAGACATGGAAGCTCTCCTTAACTTCATTTTGTATTGCTCAACACTGCAACTATACTGCGTAACTGTATAGGGAACACTATAGATACAAATCCAGATACTTACCAGAGGACAGCACACAATGTAATAGCCTATGACCTAGGTCTACATAACCTCACTTATATTAATTCAGCCCCCACAACTCCTTTAAGCCAAATACCTCAGAAAATAAGACCATACGACATAGGAGCAGAATTAGGCCATTCAGTCCATCAAGTCTGTTCCACCGTTCAATCATGGCTGATAACTTTCTCAACCCCATTCTCCCTCTTTCTCCCCAGAACCTTTGATCCCCTCGATATTCAAGAACCTATCTATCTCAGTCTTAAACATACTGAATGACCTGGCCTCCACAGCCTTTGGTGGCAGTGAATTCCATAGATTCACCACTGTCTGGCTGAAGAAGTTTCTCCTTACCCTTACGCATTCGGTCTTATTGAGAAAATAGATTCAAATAAAATCAAAGGCTTCACAGAATCTTTCAAGAAGTTAGTTCAGCCTTTAATTGAAAGCATCGCAGTGCAAAAGTGACAATCATATTAAGTAGATCTGTCAGCAGTGGAAATGTTCATTTAGCTCAGTGAGTAGAGCTTGTGCTTCTAAGTGTGAAGGGTGTTTATTCAAGATCCATTTCTGCAGTTAATCACATTTACTTGGGCTATCATTTTAGTGCAGTGTTCAGGGAGTTCTGGAGGTACTAGCATAAGATGAATAAAGCTGTACATATGACAGATACCATTTGCCCATTTCATATATTTTAATAAAAGACTCCTTTTGCATCTTATCACTTCAGCTGAGATTTGAACTGAGGCTCACTCATTGTGCAGTGGAACATGCGATTCTAGTGTCTCTGCCACAATCAACACTGACCAAAGTAGATTCTAACTATTTGCCTGCCGTGTGTGATATCTTGTTGTCTGCTAACACAATTAACAGTTTTGCAAACAACACTGTGAAGTAATTTGTGAAGTGCTTTATGATATTGTATGCCTACAATGTGGTGCCAAGTTAATGTAAGTTCCATTTACTGGGAGATGATTTCAACATTCCTATTAAATATATAATACTTTATGCATTAACATGTTCAAAGTACTTTTGAAGTTTGAAGTATATAACCTATGGTGTCTGAAAATCTGACCAAGGATATTGCCTTAGAAGTTAATTTCTTTATATTACAATGCTGATTTTTGTTACTAAGATCTTAATCCATATCTATAGGTGTCTTGGTGCCACTGCAGTGCATTGTAATTTAAGCCCTTCCTCTCACTTCATTTAGTGTTCCATGATTTCTATTTGATCTCAGTATAGTTTTTGTACTGCCATTAGGCAAACCAGGTAAACCCAGTAGAAGCCAGGATGACCAATATAAAAATTGTTGGTGAATGTGACAAATTTACTATTGTTCTGATACCAATTCTCCAAAACTTATGAAATCCTGAATCAGGGACATTAGCTAAGCACTGGAACAACATCAGCAGATTTTGCTGTTGCTTTTGATATTGGATTGAGAAGTCTATAGCTTTATTGCCTGTTAGTGCTTATCGTATAAGTTCTGTTTCCTCAGCTAGGCAACCTTCAAACATATTCTAGCAACCCAGTGTGAACAATGAGATTTATGGGGCCTTTCTTTTTGAAGGGAATTTTTGAAACACTATCAGCCTTCAAAAATATTGTAGCATGAATATTAGAAAATGGACAATTTTTCTGACTAATGCCATCAATTGCTGTTTCCATGACGATAAGTTATGTGGTGGCAGTGGATGTCCCACTTTCAGAGATGGAAACAGGGGGCAACCATGATGTATATTTTAGATTTTTAATCAATGCAGAGATGACAACAGTTTCTAAACATGTCACATGTTCTATTTATGGTGTTGTTAAGTGTCTCCTCCATGCTTCAATTCTAGCATCCAGCTTTTTCTATCATTTGTGTACATTTCCCTGAGTCCACAGTCAGTATTAAGCAAGCATAGCAATGAGCATTCAGAGTAAACAGACTCATAATTGAACATAAATCAGTTGAGTATCATAGACTTTGCTTCAGCTGGAATCAGGAACTTAGGGAGACAGGTGCGTGCCAAAGCATAAACATATGGCTGCTGTCAGAGTCACACTCAACTAAGAATGATGATCCCACACCTCCAAAAATCCCCTCCTCCCACATTGAATTCAAACTTTAAATTTTCAACCACATTTACTTCGGAAAGAGAAATTTTCAAGGAAGTAACAGGCATATAATGATAACAGGCAAAAGTGAGGACTACAGATGCTGGAAATCAGAGTCTCGATTAGTGCGTGGCTGGAAAAACACAGCAGGTCAGGCAGAATCCGAGGAGCAGGAAAATCAATGTTTCGGGCAAAAGCCCTTCGTCAGGTATAATGATAACAGGTTGATCTTATTCTCATATCTTTAAACATTAGGGTGGTGTGGTGGCTGAGTGGTTAGCACTGCTGCCTCACAGCATCAAAGACCCAAGTTTAATTCCAGCCTGTGAGGAGTTTGCATGTTTTCCCTGTGTCTGTATGAATTTCCACTGGATGCTCTAGTTTCTGTCCACAGTCCAAAAGGCTAGGTGGATTGGTTGTGTGAAATTGCTCCATAGTGTCTAGGGGTGTGTAGGTTAGGTGGATTGGCCATGTGAAATTGCTCCATAGTGTTTAAGGATGTGTACAAAGTTAAAAACCACACAACACCAGGTTATAGTCCAACAGGATTTTTTTGGAGCACTGCTCCTTCATTGGGTGATTGTGGAATCTGCTGATGAACGAGCAGTGCTCCGAAAGCTAGTGCTTCCAAATAAACCTGTTGGACTATAACCTGGTATTATGTGATTTTTAACTTTGTACACATCAATCCAATACCGGCGTCTCCAAATCATGACGAGGGGTGTGTAGGTTAGGTGGATTGGCCGTGGCAAATATGGGGATGGGGTAAATCAGGGTAAATCATGGGGACTTTCTGGGCCAAATGGCTTCTTTCTGCACCATAGGGATTCTAATATCCTTTTTTTCCATACCTACGTATAATCTTTGCTTCTGTATTTAGAGTCATAGTGTCATAGAGGAGTACAGCACGGAAACAGATTCTTTCGTCCAACTCGTCCATATCAACCAGATATCCTAAATTAATCTAGTCCCATTTGCCAGCACTTAACCCACGTCCTTCTAACCCCTTCCTATTCATATACCCATGCAAGTGTCTTTTAAATGTTGCAATTGTATCAGCCTCCACCACTTCCTCTGGCAGCTCATTCCATTCGCCCTCCTTCCTCTGCTTGAAAACGTTGCCCCTTAGGTCCCTTTTAAATCTTTCCCCTCTCATCTTAAACCTATGCCCTCTAGTCCTGGACTCCCCAGCCCCAGGGAAAAGACTTTGTCTGTTGACCCTATCCATGCCCCTCATGACTTTATCTAATATGTATTATTTTTTCACTTGGCCGCTTTCAAGACTACTTGCGTTGTAAATACATCTTATTTAAAACCAACTCATTATGGCCAGTTATTTTTAAACTGTAACACATGACAAACTAAATGAGGGATTCAGTTCAACAAGTTATATAAATCTCCAATTCACAAGGCATTCAGCAGACATGCCCGATGCGATGACAATGGTGAGAGAGGGAATGAGGAAAAGGAAGTGAAACAAATAAATGAAATCGCTCAGCAATAATATTTGTAAATAGGTTTTCTCTGTAAATATTGTTATGAAGTACTTGCGCAAGATTTTCAGTTCTTGCTTTTTGTTTCCTGACACTAGGCAAAGGGTATTTTTGTTTCTGCTGGCCATTTTGGTAGTGGGTGACTTTTCAAATCATGATAGAACTGGGATTCTCCAGATAAGCTTTCTGTTCCCCCAGTTTATTGTTGCTCTGTTAAAAAAACAGAAAAGGTGTAATGGAACAAACCCAGCACATTGTTGACGTTTTCCAAGTTAACATGTTACAACTTCCATCATTTGTTGGCCAGTTCCCCAGTGACAAGAAGACTGGCACAGATGGCACAAATTTGTGGTGCCAGGATCATTGTGCGCTCATTAAGCTGAAATAATTTCACAGTACTGTATAAATAACAATACATCTACAAGTGCCTTCTAAAATGCATCTAATGATGTGGACCGGAAAAACAAAAATGCCTCTCCAGGTTGCACAATTGTTTGAAAGTCGCATACTTTAAGAAGAGTAAATTTTAAAGAAAAATCTATCATCGACCTCTGATTGGCCTACAATAAGAACAACTTGTATTGTTATAACATCTTTAACAAGGTAAAATGTTGCAAGGTGATTCAGAAAGTGTGTTACAAAGTAAAACTCAACACCGAGACACATAAAGTGATATCGTCAAGTAGATTTTAAAAATTACCATGTGCATTTATAAAGTAAAATAAAAACCAAAGGAACTGCAGATGCTGGAAATCAGAAACAAGAACAAAAATTGTTGGAGAAACTCATCAGGCCTGGCAGCATTTGTGGACAGAAATCTGAGGTAATGTTTAAGGTCCAGTGACACTTCTGGCCCTGAAATGATAACTCTGCTTTCTCTCCACAGATGCTACACAAACCTGCTGAGCTTTTCCAGTAAGTTCTATATTTGTTTTACATTTATAAAGCACTTTGGGATAAACATTGGGCAGGACACCGAAGACAATTCCCCTTTAATTTGACATGGAACTATGGGATCTTTTGCATCCACTCAAACATTATGGGAGCCTTGGTTGAACATCTCCTTCAAAAAGCTGCATAACTAACTAGTAATGTTCCTGCAGTTCTGGGCTGGAATGCAGATGTTTAAACTCATTCTTTCATGGAATGTGGACTTTTCTGGCTGGGCCAACATTTATTGCCATTGCGTATTTGCGTATCTCGTGGCTCAGACCAGGAACAGGACTTAAACCCAAGGTTAGGTCAAAGACATAGGTTTTAAGGAGAATAGAGAATGGAAATGTTGAGCTATTTAGAAAGTAAATTCCAGAGCTTGGGGCCCAGACAGTTATTTCAGGCGGTACGGTGGCTCAGTGGTTAGCACTGCTGCCTCACAACTCCAGGGACCCAGGTTTGATTCCAACCTTGGGTGACTGTCTGTGTGGAGGTTGCACATTCTCCCCGTGTCTGCGTGGGTTTCCTCTGGGTGCTCCAGTTTCCTCCCACAGTCCAAAGATGTGCAGGTTAGGTGGATTGGCCATGCTAAATTGCCCATAATGTTAGGTACATTAGCTGAAAATGTGTTGCTGGAAAAGCGCAGCAGGTCAGGCAGCATCCAGGGAACAGGAGAATCGACGTTTCGGGCATAAGCCCTTCTTCATAAGCCCTGTTTCGGGCATAAGCCCTGTTAGGTACATTAGTCAGAGGGAAATGGGTCTGGGTGGGTTACTCTTTGGAGGGTCGGTGTGGACTGGTTGGGCCGAAGGGCCTGTTTCCTCACTGTAGGGAATCTAATCTAATGGCAGGGCCACCAGTATTGGAGCAATTATATTCTAGGATGTAGAATCTGTCAGTTTCAAATTTCTGGACTGGAACAAATACAGAGATGGCGAGGTATGAGGCTTAGGAGGGATTTGAAAACAAGGATAATAAGGCACAAAGGGAAATACAATCATACAAGTTAGATTTCTAAAATCAATACCAGTGATCAGCAAAGTCAGAAATCACACAATACCAGGTTATAGTCCAACAGGTTTATGTGAAATCACAAGCTTTCCGAGTATAACCCCTTCATCAGACGAAGTGATGGAGAAGCACACAGAATACTGAATTTATGGACAGAGAGATAAGAGCAGACAGATCAAACAATCATACAAATAGTGTGAGTAGACTGTCAAATAATGTCTCTGCAGGTGACCAAGAGTGTTAGACGGTGTCAGCACCATCTTATTTTTAATTTTTTGTAATGATGTATCTGCCTCATTTAATCAAATTATGGGTCATCCCTTCACTTGTCATTCAACTGTTGACACTTTACTCACACCATCTGGCATTCTTGGTCACCTTCAAAGACTTATTATTTGAGACTCCACTTACACCATTTGTATGATTTTTGTATCCCTCTACCGTCGACCTCTACTCATGAGTTCAGTGTTCTGTGTGCTTTTGGTTCACTTCACCTGATGAAGGAGCAAAACTCCAAAAGCTTGTGATTGCAAATAAACCTGTTGGACTATAACCTGATGACTATAACCTGGTGTCGTGTGATCTCTGACTTCGTCTACCCTTCCCCCACACAGGCACCTACACGTTATTGATTAGCAGTGAATTAGAGAACGTGGGTAGACTTCTTGCAAAATCCCAGAATTTGTGAATAAAGGTGGAATTTTAATTATTCAGACACAGTAGCCCATAGTATCTAATTATGAACAGGCTGATTTGGAAAAATCATTCACAGAACATGGAAGAAACACCTGAAACCTGTGTAATAAAAGAAAAATTATTGGCTTTGTTCCATCATTCAATCTCAATAGTCTGTGCTTTAATCTACTGAGACTGCAGTAGGAATTAATCAACACAAATTCCAATCTCCAACTCTTTAAACCTCAAGCTAGTCACAACACAGCTAAAACAGCAGGAGGTTGCAAGGTTGATATCGAAAATAGGGAGATTTCTGTGTTTGACATTACAACAGTGTGAGCAAATACAGTGGCTTGAATGATGTCTTGATTAGTCATGCACGAATGGTTCACCTCTGCATGGTGAAATTCAAATGACAAAGTAGAGAGGAGAGATTTAGTTTTATGGCCAATGTCTTCATTACAAGGTTAGTGGATATCAATTCCTCATTTATCAGCACTCAATGTGATGGTCTATTGCCATCTTGTTTCATTTGCAACATTATTGGCTCTGGGGAGCTATGACTATGACCATTAGATTAGATTAGGTTCCCTACAGTGTGGAAACAGGCCCTTCGGCCCAACCAGTCCACACCGACCCTCCGATGAGAAACCCACACAGACCCACCTCCCTTTGACTAATGCACCTAACACTGTGGGCAATTTAGCATGGCCAATTCACCTGGCCTGCACATCTTTGGACTGTGGAAGGAAACTAGAGCACCTGGAGAACATCCACACAGACATGGGGAAAACATGCAAACTCCACACAGAGAGTTGCCTGAGGCAGGAATTGACCCCGGGTCCCTGGTGCTGTGAGGCAGCAGTGCTAACCACTGAGCCACCATGCCCCATTCAAGATAGCATTTATTTGCATATTTTACATGAAACTATGTAGAAAGTACCAAGTAGTGTGTATCCTTCATCAACTTGATGTTTAATAACCCGGGTGCTATGCATTTGGCTCTGAAGGAAAATTCTGAAGAAGAGTGACATTGAACTCAATGCTTTAACTCGACTTCTCTCTCTGCACAGATGTTGTTAAACCTGTTGCATTTTCTGGCACTTCCTGGCTTTATTTCAGATTTCCAGCATCTGTAGTGTTTTATTTTTATTTTAGCAATTATTCTGGGTTCTGGTCATCACTTTATATTGTAAAAATGTAATAATTCAAACTTGACATAGTTCTGTCACACCAGATCTTTGGTTACCTATAAGAAAAAGAGTCCTATTGTGGCAGTCTCAGGTTTGGCAGATAAATCAATAGAAAATATGCTGGATCCCAAGGCAGATTATCATAAATTTGATCAGAACCAAAGTTCCTCAAAAAGGGAAAAAAGTTGCATGCACCATTATCGGATAACAAATTTTCTTAGCTATCTTCTATGAACGGTTATGTGTGACTGCAGAATTTCAATCTGGTTCAAGTTTTCATGGTAGAGAGGGTCAGGAGCTATCTTGTTTCATACCGCAATGAAATTACACATGATAACAGAATCTGGGACAACATGTTGATTCTACCATTTTCCAGTGTCACACTCAAACAATATAAAGTTATGAGGTAATAATGTAAACTTATGAAGTATAAACCACAAACAGACATTTCCTTTGAAACAAACTGGAGTTGAAAGATCAGTTGACTGTTTCTATCCTGCCGATTCACGTGAAACTACAAGAACCTTGAGCTAATTTTCATGTCCGGACATACTTTGGCATAGACATTAAAATGCAAATGAGCTTTCTGGACATATCTTTGAGAAGTTCTTAAAATGCAAATGGCATTTCCAGTTGTCTGTATTTCTCCAACCAATCAATGAGACTGGTTGCACAAAACTGTTGCAGTCTCTGATGGCAAAATCTTTCCAGCCCCATCAGTTATCTTCTCATTGGTGTATTCTCACAGCAATACTTCAACCAATTGATGTCCACTTGCACTCTTTTCTTATTACAGTATACAATGTTAATTCTCCTTACATTAGTTTTTCTTGTGACTATCCTGATGAATGCAAGACAAAAAAGCTTTGCAAAAATGTGTCTTTTTCTTAGCAACATTCAAATTCTGTCCTACCAAATGACGTTGCATATACATATAGTATTTTATTTAATCTTTCTTTCCCTCTTCAAAAATGTATCTTAAAATATTATCTCATTCTTTTCAAAGCTTTGGTTAAAAATTGACACTGAAGAACATTTTCTCAGTTAAAAAAAATCTAAGGCCTGGCCAAAGATTGAAAACCAGATCAATTTTGATCTGATAAAAAAGATTGTGCCTTTAATGGAAGTCTAACAGTGGCTGCAGCACCCAGTTTTATTTGGCTAGCCATTGCACTATTGAGTTAAAAAGTGTTTTGAGAGGACAGTGATCAGTCATGAGACAAGATCATTGCATCACCAGTCAGACTGTTTGCAATCTGTTAAAACATCTTTCAACATAGGCGAAACACTTTCAAGGAAGTGAGATATTAGTCACAATTTTTTTCAATTCTGTACACACACATGCAAACATATATACACAGGCTAATTGAGTGGGCTGGTGGTGAATTATGTTGGACCTTATCGAATCTAAGTGCTGCTGCCTTTTTGCAGAAATTAAACCCATTTCCATTGCCCACATTCTGGTAACATCATCAGCTGCACTGTGGTAGTACAAGCTGTCCTTACCACATCCGACCCAAGTGTTTAAAACCAACCATCAAAATGTACAACAGCACCTGTCTTAATGAACACCAGAACAACATATGATAACCACAAAGCACATAAACTTGTAGCTCAGTTAACCATCCAGTGTGACCCTTATAAGATTCCCTTTGTGGAGAATGCACGAAATATAATGGAACATAGACTAAGGCCTAATAACTATTTAAATATTATCTATAATGTTGTTATCTTTGAATCATTGAACTTAGGGTTATAGCTGTGTAATCATGTAGGTGTCTGATGCTGGAGACGCACAATTTTCTCATCCACCCTGTCTTCTGAAGGCACAATCTGAAGTATTTTCCAAGACTACACTTTCCAACACTCCCCTTAATTGATCACTCCTACTGAACAGTAATATAACTGTGGCACATAGACCTCGTTGAATTATCCTAATTTTTCAAGCAAGGCTTACCACTGAGTAACCAGGGCTAAAGATTGGTATGGAGAAAGTAAGGACCGCAGATGCTGGAGATCAGAGTTAAAAAGCGTGGTGCTGGAAAACCAAAGCAGGTTAGGCAGCATATGAGGAGCAGGAGGATTGAGCATCAGCTCTTCATCAGGAATGTCAAACCTAACTATTATACCTCCTAAGCGAAAGTGAGGATTGCAGATGCTGGAGATTAGAGTTGAGTGTGTGGTGCTGGAAAAGCACAGCAGGTCGGGCAGCATCCGAGGAGCTGGAGAATCGACATTTCGGGCAAAAGCCCTTCATCAGGAATCCTTTTCCAGCACCTCACTCTCAACTGTTACACCTCCTACTACTGTCCCAAATGGAACCAGCGAACCCACTATGGATTCGCTCTTTCTTAGTGTGATTGGTCCAACTGTGTGCCAAGCTATGCCGAAACCCATTGATTGATCAAACTTGGCTTCTGAAACCTTCAAATTTCCTTGGTGCGTTTGAAGCTTTGAAAGGAGTTGAAACAATTAATGTAGCACTGTAAAACCTTACTTGAAATTATCTTAAAACAGGAATTTTACGAGACATTTGGTCAGACAATAAAATAACAAGTTCTGCAAAAAAAAAACCCAAACCACTTCTCATTCATAAAGCAGAGAAGCGAGTTTCTCTGATACTTCAGCAAGCTATTGCTATTGAATAACAGAGTCCGGGGAAAGTCCATGGTTTTCCCCTGTCAATTCCTTGTCATGATGACAGATCAGGACCTCAAAAAACTTATGGGTGTATCAAACTTTTAATCCCAACATGCATATCATTTAAAATAGGACTCCTACACTCAAAAGATGACTGGATACAGATTCAATGACTGTTTGGGAGATTCCTAAGTCACATCGAAACAAAATCAGGGAAACTTCAGACAGAAGGACTAAAAGGTGAAAAGAGACTGATTTACCCATCCCCCTCTCAGCAGTTCGTGTAATCTCTGAGTTAAGGGATCCTTTCTGAATTAAACGTAAACAGGTATAGAGCTACACAGCATGGAAACTGTCTTTCATTATAACACGTCTTCACCGAATAGACATCCTAAGCTGATCTAGTGCCACTTGCTAGCATTTGGCCCATTTCCCTCTAAACCATTCCAGTTCTGATTCCTATTAAATGTTGCAATTGTACCTGCATGCCCCACTCCCTCTGATAGCTCATTCTATACTTGCACCACCCTCTGGGTGAAAACGTTTGAACAAGAAATCTTTCCCCATCTCACCTTAAACCTATGCCCTCTAGTTTTGGACTCCCTCACCCAAGGAAAAAACCTTGGCTATTCACCCTATCAATGCCCCCCATGAGTTTATAAACCCCTATCACCCTCAGGTCACCCCTCAGATTCCAATGCTTATGGGGAAAAAAAGTCCTAGCCTATTTAGCCTCTTCTAGATTAGATTAGATTAGATTACATTACAGTGTGGAAACAGGCCCTTCGGCCCAACAAGTCCATACCGACCCGCCGAAGCGCAACCCACCCATATCCCTACATTTACCCCTTACCTAACACTATGGGCAATTTGTCATGGCCAATTCACCTGACCTGCACATCTTTGGATTGTGGGAGAAAACCGGAGCACCCGGAGGAAACCCACGCAGACACGGGGAGAATGTGCAAACTCCACACAGTCAGTCGCCTGAGGCGGGAATTGAACCCGGGTCTCTGGCGCTGTGAGGCAGCAGTGCTAACCACTGTGCCACCGTGCCACCCACGGTGCCGCCCACTCAAATCCTCCAGTCCCAGCAATATCCTTGTAAATCTTTTCTGCACCCTCTTAAGTTTAACAACATCCAGCGCGGCGGCTCAGTGGTTAGTACTGCTGCCCCACAGGGTGCGATCCAGGTTCAATCCCACCCTCGGGTGACTGTCTGTGTGGAGTTTGCACATTCTCCCCGTGTCTTTGTGCGTTTCCTCTGGGTGCTCAAGTTTCTTCCCACTGTCCAAAGATGTGCAGGTTAGGTGATTTGACCATGCTAAAATTGCCCATGGTGTTCAGCGGTGTAAGTTAGGTGCATTAGTCAGGGGTAAATATAGGATAGGGGAATGGGTCAGGGTGGGCGACTCTTTGGAGTGTCTGTGTGGACTTGTTGGGCCAAAGGGCCTGTTTCCACAATGTAGGGATTCTATGATCCTTCCTATAGGCGGGCAACTAGAATTGTGTGCAGTATCCTAAAAGAGGCCTCACAAATTTCCTGTACAAATGCAAAATGACATCCTAACTCCTACACTAAATGTTCTGACCAGTTGAGGCAATGGGTGAGTAAAGAAAGGGAGCTGGTTCATCTCTTCTCACCTGGGAGCTTACAAATTTGGGATATCCCATCTGGAACTATAACAATTTGGCGGAATCTCACTGAATACTGGCTGCAACATCCTGAACCACTGAGCTACTGGTCGTTATAGTATGTAACAGTTTCCCAAGGAAGGTCTTCCTCCTGGGTGAAAGGCAGGTATCATGTATCCAGCTGAGACAGTCACTGTTTTAGTGATGCCTTCCCCGTTGAGTCCACCATCATGTCATTTTTAAATGCAGTAATTTAAAAATAAACAGCAGTATAGCTTTATGTTTTCAACAAACTAAATGGTTAATTATTATGCAACCATTATTGAAGGTTACTTCAGTCAGAGTGCTAAAGTTAGTGGTTAAAATCCATTTGCAGAGATTTAATATATAAACTGCTGAATAAAGATGAAAATATAATCAGTTTCTAATGTAACTGCAGGCCCAGATTGTATGAAGATTCTTTGCTGGAAGTTAAAATTGGAAAACAGGTTCTGCAGCTGTGGTGGACTCTGCAGTCAAATAGTTGGAGGTTGCACCAAACAAATACACAGAGTGATTGAGAAAGTCAGCAGCCTCTATGAAGAGGGAAACAGCGTTTATGTAGCTCTTCAGTATGCCCACTATGGAGGATGGTCTAGCAGGTGGACTCAGTCAGCAGAACAGGATCTGAGAGTGAGTGAAGACTGCTTTGGTTCACTTCTATAGCACGGCTGTTTGAGGCTTTCACGGACATTTGCCCTTGATCCTTCCTCTGTCTCACTGTTAAGAGTAGTCGTTATTTTAAGATGTCTCTCGCATGGTGATCGCCTAATATGGGTGAATACACTACTTGTTCTCAGCCAGATGTTTGTATAGTTCTAAAACTTAACAATGGTTGTTTTCTCAGTTTTTCAAATCATGTTCCATATGAGACGTTTGGTTAGCCCAAGCCGAGAGCACAGTACCATCGTTTAGCTCAAGTAGTTTTTTTTACAGTGTCTCAACCATTAACCTGAATGGCTATAATTCTTGTTGGTTTTGATAAGACTAGAAAAGCTATTTACATCTTTTTGCAATGAAAATCTTATTCTCAAGCTCATTTGCCCATGGACATCTTGTAGATGTAATAAACATTTCAGGTCTTTTTCTAGCCCATTTCTCCTTCCTGTTTTCCACATCATATTCGATGGACAGTCCTGGAACCTTTGAATTATTTAATGGTCCTTTATGCTTAGTTCTTCAAATAATAAGAGAGTCTAATTATTGAACAGACCTCACTGGGTCCTTCTGGCTGCTTTGCCTCAGTTGAAGCCACAGGAAAAGTCCAAATGGCTTTTGGGAGTCAATTTGTCAGGCTCCTTTGTGTCCTTTTTTTTAAAGAAAGGAGATCAACGTTTGTTTCAAAATCTATAATATTATAATCACACATTTGATCCCACTATGCCTTCAGATGATTTTGTCAAATGGCAACACATGGAGGAGAAATAGGAAGGGTTTAAGGATAGATCATTCGGGACAGTAGAGATAGTAAAGCACAGTAGTCAGAAATAATGACTGAAGGACAGTGGGTTTTTCAGCAAAGTAAGAGGAAGGAGCATGAAAATTAGTAAGGAAAGCAAAAAGAAATGTCATTTTAATCAGACAGGATGGTTTAGCATGTTTGTTCTAATGTGACCTACTTTTATCATTGATAAACATCAAGATAACAGATTGAACTGGTGTCAAGATTTTTTTTTCAGCCAGCATGTAACAAGCTCAATGAAAAGGGGCACAGTTCCTGATGTGGTCCTCACAAATAAAGCTGAGTATATGAATGAAGTAGTACTGGATGACCATTTTGGAGATAGTGATCAGAAGACACTTATGTTTAACTTCATTATGAAAAAGGACAAAGAGAGAACAGAAAGTAAAGTTCTAAATTGGCAGAAGCAAAACTTTACAAAGCTGAAAGATGATCTAGCCAAAGAGAATTGGATATAGCTGCTCAAAGGAAAGAGATTCTACAGGAATTGTGTGGTCACCTTTCCATCAAGAATAATACTGTCAGATATAGTAGCCCTAGTTATCCAGAAGCATACAGTGTAAGATAAAAAAGAAAAATGGAACTTAGGACAATGTCAACAAAAGTAATATTTTAGGAAGTTTATAGGAGTACATAAAATATTGGGGTGAAGTGAGAAATGAAATTGTGAATGCAATGAAAGAATATAGAATCATATGAAAAAATACTGGCTGGTAAAATTAAAAAAAGATGCTTAATCAGTATATTAAGTACACAGGATGACTAAAGAAAGAGTACAGCTTATCAGAGATATACATGATAATTTATGCATGGCTGCAGAAGATATGGACAGGGTTCTTAATGAGTACTTTGTCTTCACAATGGAGAGGGATAATGTCGATATTTTAGTTAAAGTGGAAGAGTTTGAAATATAATGAGAATAAACATAATGAGAAGGGAAGTACTAAAGGTTCTGACCTAGGCTGTTACAGGAAACCAAGGAGGAAATAACAGATTCACTCAGAGTAATTTTACAATCCTCATTCGATTCAGACATGATACCATTGTTTTGGTGGTCTGGGAACATTATACCATTATTCAAAGTAATGGGTCAAGTAATAGACTAAACAACTAAAAGCCAGTTAGACCGACGTCAGTGGAGATTAGACCAGAGTGGTGCTGGAAAAGCACAGCAGGTCAGGCAGCATCCAAGGAGCAGGGAAATTGACATTTCGGGCAAAAGCCCTTCATCAGGAATAGAGGTAGAAAACCTCCAGGGTGGAGAGATAAATGGGAGGGGGGGTGGGGGGGGTTGATTCTGGGGAGAAGGTAGCAAAGAGTACAATAGGTGAATGGGGGTGGGGACGGAGGTCATAGGTCAGAAGGGAGGGTGGAGCAGATAGGTCAGAAGGGAGATTGGCAGGTAGAACAGGTCATGAGGACAGTGCTGAGCTGGAAGGTTGGAACTGGGGTAAGGTGGGGGGAGGGGAAATGAGGAAACTGGTGAAGTCCATATTGATGCCCTGGGGTTGAAGTGTTCCGAGGCGGAAGATGAGGCATTCTTGCTCCAGGCGTCGGGTGGTGAGGGAGTGGCAGTGGAGAAGGCCTAGGACCTGCATGTCCTCGGCAGAGTGGGAGGGGAATTAAAATGTTGGGCCATGGGGCGGTGTGGTTGATCGGTGCGGGTGTCCCCGACATGTTCCCTGATGCGCTCTGCAAGGAGGCATCCAGTCTCCCCAGTGTAGAGGAGACCACATCAGGAGCAACGGATACAATAAATTATATTGGTGGGTGTGCAGGTGAAACTTTGATGAATGTGGAAGGCTCCTTTGGGGCCTTGGATAGAGGTGAGGGAGGAGGTGTGGGCACAGATTTTGCAATTCCTGCGGTGGTAGGGGAGGGTGCCAGGAGGAGAGGGTGGTTGTTGGGGGGCGTGGACCTGACCAGGTAGTCACTGAGGGAATGGTCTTCGCGGAAGGCGGAAAGGAGTGGGGAGGGAAATATATCCCTGGTGGTGGGGTCTGTTTGTAGGTGGCAGAAATGTTGGCGGATGATGCGGTTAATGCGAAGGTTGGTAGGGTGGAAGGTGAGCACCAGGGGTGTTCTGTCCTTGTTACGGTTGGAGGGGTGGGATCTGAGGGCGGAGATGTGGGATGTGGACGAGATGTGTTGGAGGACATCTTTAACCACATGGGAAGGGATATTGTGATCTCTAAAGAAGGAGGCCATCTGGTGTGTTCTGTGGTGGAACTGGTCCTCCTGGGAGCAGATACGGCAGAGTTGGAGGATTTGGGAATACAGGATGGCATTTTTGCAGGAGGTAGGATGGGAAGAGGTGTAATCCAGGTAGCTGTGGGAGTCGGTGGGTTTGTAAAAAATGTAAGTGTCAAGTCGGTTGTCATTAATGGAGATGGAGAGGTCAAGGGTGGGAAGGGAGGTGTCAGAGATGGTCCAGGTGAATTTAAGGTCGGGGTGGAATGTGTTGGTGAAGTTGATGAACTGATCAACCTCCTCGCGGGAGCACGAGGTGGTGCCGATGCAGTCATCAATGTAGCGGAGGAAGAGATGGGGAGTGGTGCCAGTGTAACTACGGAACATGGACTGTTCTATGTAGCCGGCAAAGAGACAGGCATAGCTGGGGCCCATGCAGGTGCCTATGGCTACCCCTTTGGTCTGGAGGAAGTGGGAGGATTTGAAGGAGAAATTGTTAAGGGTGAGGACCAGTTCAGCCAAACGAATGAGAGTGTCAGTGGAATGGTACTGTTGGGGACATCAGTGACATCAGTGGAGGGAAAATTATTTGAAATAATACTGAAAAATAGGATTAACGTTTACTTAGAAAGGCACCAATTCATTAGGGATAGTCAATCTGGTTCTGTTATGGGACAATGGTGCGTTACCAACTTAATTGAATTTGCTCAATGCAGGAACTAAGATTGATGGGGATAATGCAGTGGATGTTATCTACGTGGATTTTAGTAAGACATGTGCTAGGGCTCCCCATGGCAGACTAGTCTCTGTAAACATAAAGCCCACAGCAGATAGAGGATTGTGATGAGTTGAATCCAAAATTGACTCAATGATAAGAAAGGTCATGGTTGATGGATATTTTTGTGAATGAAAATGATAGCCTGTGATGTTTCACAGGGCTCAGTTTTCGGTCCCTTTAGACAAATGTGAAAGGCTTGGTTCAGAAATTTGCAAATGACACAAAGCTTGGCTGGGTAGTTTCGAGTGAAGAGTCTGGCTGTTGACTGTGGGATATTATAAATAGTTCGGTTGAGGGGCAGAAAAATGTCAAATGGAATTCCACCCAGAGAAGTGCAAGGTCAGGCAGTTGGAAAGGGTGAGCAAAAAGCAAGGGAAAATACACAACAGATGGGAAGGTATTGAGAGGAATCGAGGAAGTGAGAGATCTTGGACTACTTATACAGAATTTCCTGAAGAGGGCTGGATGGGTAAATGAGATAGTAAAGAAGGCATTTGGGATGTTTTGTTTTATTAAGGGAGGGATTGAATACAAAAGGAAGAGGTGTGATGCTGGAACTATATAGGAATCTGACAAGGCCATAACTGGAGTTTTGTATCCAGTCCTGGTCACCATCACAACAGGAAGGACAGAACTGCAATAGAAAGAATACAAAGGAGATTTGTAAGAATTTTGTCAGGACTGAAAAATTGCAGCTATGAGGAAAAATTAATACACTAGATTTGTTTTCTTTAGAACAGAGGAGACTGAGGGGTGATTTAATTGAGGTTCACAAAATACTGAGTGGACAGCAAAGACCTGTCTCTCCTAACAGAGAGATCACCTAACGGGGTGCATGGACTTAAAATGATTGGCAGAAGGGTTAGAGTACATGAGGAAATATTTTTTTCATTCAGAGGGTGGTGGGTATAAGGATTATCAATCCGATTTGATGGTGAGGTAGAAACCTTCAAATGCTGGTAAGTGGGAGTTGATTGGGCAATTAGATTATTCAAGATGGTGCGAACATGATAGACTAAATGGCCTCTTTCTGGGTTGTAACCTGTCTTTGGTTCTATTTTATACACCACTATCATTAAAATGAGTTTCACTATACTGTAATCTTTAACAAAATTATGTATTAAATTTTAATTTGCTTATTATATTTTGCATTCTGGCTCCTAGATGACCTTTCAGTCACCTCAATTGTTTTATGACCAGTCGGCAATGTTTTGATGACACATAGAACTTTGTTCACTGTATATATCTCTTTACATCACATAAACAGAGTAGACCATTGCATATTTTCAGTAAATACATTACACAAGAGTCAAAATTTACATGTAAAACTTGTTGATGTTGGTACTCCATTTGAAATTCATATGCTTTGCCTCACTGGACTGTCTTTGTTAAATTCATTGTGGTCCTCAAAATTCAACCATGTTTAATGGGACAGCCAAAAACTGATGAGGCTTGCAGATGCTCATGTAAAGGTATGTCCCTATTAGTCACTACTTAAAGCCAAATTCTACAAAGCCTAAGTCCTGTCAGCAACACTAGCTTGCACATCTTTTCCAATATGAACACAATAGTCAATCTGAAAATAACAATAACCTACATTCTTGTGCAAGGCACTCTATGGGAGCATCTTATCAAACAAAATTTCACATTTAACCAAGCAAGTTTTTTATTGCAAATAGAGAAATGGAGAGGTGGAGAAGCTTAGGGAGGGAATTCTTGAGCCTGGGGCTCAGACAACTTAAAGCACAGTCACAAATGGCAGCTTAGTGAAGATTGTACGAGATGTACAAAAAGCTGCAACAGAGAGTTCATGATGGAGGATGCTGAGTATAGCAGGGATAAGTTCATGAATAGATTTGACACATGGATGAGAATGTCATCTGCAAGTAGAGAGGTGTTGGTTGAGCAGGATTTTTCTTTGGAGCAGGGAAGAATGAGGGAGGCTCTGATAGAGGAGCATAAGATAATAAGGGTTGTGGACAAAGTAGGTAGAAATCAATTGCTCCTCTTAGTCAAAGGGTCAATAAAAAGGGACCTAACTTTAAATTGATAGGCAGGAGGTATAGGGGGGATTTGAGGAAACACCTTTTCATCCAGAGTGTGGTAGGAGTCTGGAATTCACTGCCTGTGAGGCAGGAAACATCACAATTTTAAAAATGTTTTAAAAAACTGAAAGAACTGTGGACCCAGGAAATCAGAAACAATATTAGAAATTGCTGGAAAAGCACAGCGGGACTGAGAGAATCTGTGGAGAGAAAGCAGAGTTAGCATTTCAGGATTAGTTTAATTTGTCACCATGTTCGGCACAACATTGTGGGCTGTTTCTGTGTTGTACAACAATGTGTTCTATGTTCTATGTCCAGTGACCCCATCATGGTCCAAAGGACCTCTTCCGTACCATATGATTCTATGACTAGTTCAAGTTAGGATATGGATGGAAGAATCATAGCGTCATATGGCATGGAAACAGACCCTTCGCTACAACTCCTCCATGCCGATCAGGTTTCCCAAACTTAACCAGTTCCATATGCCTGTGTTTGATCCAAACCCCTCTAAGCCTTTCCTAGTTATGTACCTGTCCAAAGTGGGTTGGTTTAGCTAAGTTAGCTAGACGGTTGGTTTGTGAAGCAGTTTGATGCCAACAGCAGCTGAGGTTACCATGAAGGATTCTCTTTCTCAACCTCTCCCCTCGCCTGTGGTGTGGAGGCCCTCAGATTAAATCACCACCAGTCATTTTTCTCATTACAGAGAACAGCCCTTTGGTCTGATAAGTCTGGAAAATTGACTTGACCTGTCCAAATGTCTTTTAGATATCATAATTGTACCAGCCCCTACCACTTTCTCTGGCAGTTCATTCTATATATGCAAACCATCTTCTGTGTGAGAAAATTATCCCTCAAGTCTCACTTTAAACCTAGGCCCTCTAGTTTTTGACTCCCCTACCCTGAGGAAAAGATCTTGGCTATCCACCTTATCCATGCCCCTCATGATTTTATAAACCTCTATCAGGTCACCCCTAAGCCTCAGACACTTCAGGGAAAAAAGTCCTACCTAATCCAGCCTCTCCTTAAACTTAAATCCTCCATCCAGCTAACGTTCTTGTGACCTTTTTTCCAATTTAATATCCTTCCTGTAGCAGGGTGACCAGAATCCAAACGTGGCCTTACCAATATTTTCTACAGCTGCAACATATGTTGAATGAGCCCGGGTTTATGGAACTAACAACCTGCTTAGTTGATTGAAGACTGTCTCATGACTTGAAATGATACAAATTAAGGAGAACTCACAAGGCCAGAGTAAACCTTTACAGCAGTTCACTGGCCCTTGGGAATTTCTCAGTGGAGATTCAAAATTCCCAGAATTCCCATGTAGTCAGTGCATTGGGCCTCTCAGTCTCCAGAGAGCAGAAGAACTGGGCCAATTTGTAATTTGGAACACAGTGGAGCAGAGATCTATGCAGACCAGGATATTTAGGAGACAGTCTACTCTTTGCTAAGTTGTGCCTTCTTCACTGTTAGAGAGATATGCTGGATGGAAATAACACCACAAAAATAACTAACTCTTCCTGCAAGACAGTTGAAGGTGCAATGTTCACTTCGGGTTAGATCAATCTTGGATTCATATTTGTGTTCACTCTGCCCAAATCTCATTGCCATTTTATGTGTTCACAGACTGTTTGCTTTGCTTATCAAAGCAAAATGTATTTGGACTTTGGTTCCACTGCTGGGCTGGCTCATTTATTTCCTGCTGACAGCCACACCTGGCTTGACAAATGCAGACTGTCTGAGGCAGCTCACCCAGGAGAGAATTTTTTTTTAGTTGCTGAATCGGAGCTGTGTGTCAGCAAGGTAATCTGGGAGCCTTCACAATGGAACCTGATCCTATCTGCATGTACGTATCTTTCTCACAAATGCTTTTAACAAGGCATCACCAGATAGCAATCAAGAACCAGAGCCCTGGTCAATTTCTCCTTCTCTGAACATACCAAGGGTTTTCACCTCTGCCACCTCAGTTACTAAGAGCAGTTAATTTCAGCTAGGGATTGAGCTTTGAATGTTCTCAGTCTATATTATGCAATCCTAAAGCACAAGGTCTATTTATTTACTGCAGCAGCTTGACTAAGGAGAATGTCGTTAAAAAATTATACGTCACACTTTCAAGTCAATAGGAAACTTCACCGATTCATTGATTTGCACTATTTCATAACCCTAGTCATAGAGTCATATAGCACAAAACAGGTGAGAGAGAGTACTGCAAATGCTGGAGCTTAGAGTCAAGATTACAGTAGTGCTGGAAAAGCACAGCAGGTCAGGCAGCATCCGAGAGCAGGAAAATCGACGTTTCGGGCAAAAGCCCTTCATCAGGAATGAGGTTGGGAGCTTGGGGGTGGAGAAATTAAAGGGAGGGGACTGGGGTGGGGGGAAGGTAGCTGAGACTGCAATAAATGGTTGGAGGTGGGAGTGATGGTGATAGGTCAGAAAGGAGAGTGGAGCAGATAGGCGGGAAGGAAGATTGACAGGTGGGGCAGGTCATGTTGGAAGGTTGGAACTGGAAGGTTGGAACTGGAGTAGATGGGGGAGGGGAAATGATGAAACTGGTGAAGTCCACATTGATGCCATGGCGTTGAAGGGTCCCGAGGCAGAAAATGAGGCGTTCTTCCTCCAGGCGTCGGATGGAAAGGGAATGGTAATGGAGAAGGCCCAAGACCTGCATGTCCTTGACAGAATGGGAGGGGGAGATGAAATGTTTGGCCACAGGGCAGTGGGGTTGATTTGTGTGGGTGTCCCGGAGATGTTCTCTGAAGCGGTCTGCAATTAGGTGTCCAGTCTCCCCAATTTAGAGGAGACCGCATCAGGAGCAATGGATACAGTAAATGACATGTCTGGAAGTGCAAGTGAAACTTTGATGGATGTGGAAGGCTCCTTTAGGGCCTTAGACAGAGGTGAGGGGGGAGGTGTGGGCACAGATTTTGCAATTCCTGCGGTGGTAGGGGAGGGTGCCAGGAGGAGAGGGTGGGTTGTTGGGGGGCGTGGACCTGACCAGGTAGTCGCAGAAGGAACGGTCTTTACTGAAAGGGGATAGAGGTGGGGAGGAAAGCCATGGGCAACTGCATGGGCCCCAGCTACGCCTGTCTCTTTGTCAGCTATGTGGAACAGTCCATCTTCCATCGTTACACTGGCACCACTCCCCACCTCTTCCTCCGCTATGTTGATAACTGCATCGGCGCCACCTCGTGCTCCCTCAAGGAGGTTGAGCAGTTCATCAACTTCACCAGCACATTCCACCCAGACCTTAAATTCAACTGGACCATCTCTGACACTTCTCTCCCATTCCTGGACCTCTCCATCTCCATCAATGGTGACCGATTCAACACTGACATTTTCTACAAACCCATCAACTCCCACAGCTACCTGGATTACTTTTCCTCCCACCCTACTTCCTGCAAAAATGCTATCCCATATTCCCAATTCCTCCACCTCTGCCACATCTGCTCCCAGGAGGACCAATTCCATCACAGAACACACCAGATGGCCTCCTTCTTTCAAGACCACAATTTTCCATCCCACATGGTTGATGATACCCTCCAGCGCATCTCATCCACATCCTGCACCTCAGCCCTCAAACCCCACCCCTCCAACCGCAATAAGTGTTAGGGGACGTAGACCTGACCAGGAAGTTGCAAAGGGAATGGTCTTTACAGAAAGTGGATAGGGGTGGGGAGGGAAATACATCTGTATGGTGGGGTCCATTTGGAAGTGGCAGAAATGGTGGAGGATGATGCAATGTATCCGGAGCTTGGTGGGGTGGAGGTGAGGACTGGGGGGGTCCTCACCTCCACCCCACCAAGCTCCGGATACATTGCATCATCCTCCACCATTTCTGCCACTTCCAAATGGACCCCACCATACAGATGTATTTCCCTCCCCACCCCTATCCACTTTCTGTAAAGACCATTCCCTTTGCAACTTCCTGGTCAGGTCTACGTCCCCTAACACTCCGCCCTCCCCTCCTGGCACCTTCCCCTGCCACTACAGGAATTGCAAACTCTACGCCCACACCTCCCTCCTCCCCTCTGTCCAAGGCCCCAAAGGAGCCTTCCATATTCATCAAGGTTTCACCTTGACCTGCACACATATCATTTACTGTATCCATTACTCCCAATGCAGTCTCCTCTACACTGGGGAGACTGGACGCCTAATCGCAGAGTGCTTCAGAGAACATCTCTGGGACACCCGCACCAACCAACCCCACCGCTCTGTGGCTGAACATTTCAACTCTCCTTCCACTCTGCTGAGGACATGCAGGTCCTGGGCCTCCTCCACCACTGTTTTCTCAGCACCCAATACCTGGAGGAAGAACACCTTATCTTCCACCTCTGGACCCTTCCAGTCCATGGCATCAATGTGGACTTCACCAGTTTCCTCATTTCCCCTTCCCTCACCTTATCCCAGTTCCAATCTTCCAGCTCAGCACCGTCCTCATGATCTGTCCTACCTGTCAATCTTCCTTCCTACTTATCCACTCCACCCTCCTCTCCGACCTATCACCTTCATCCCCACCTCCATCCACCTATTGCACTCTCAGGTAGCTTTCCCCCAGCCCCATTCCCCTCCACCCCTGAGGCAACCAGCCTCATTCCCAATGAAGGGATTTTGTCCGAAACGTCGATATTCCTGCTCCTCGGATGCTGCCTGACCTGTTGTGCTTTTCCAGTGCCACTCTAATCTTAGCACGAAACAGACCCGTCAGTTCAACAAGTCCATGCTGACCATAATCCCAAACTAAACCAGTCCCACCTGCCTGCACTTGGCCCATATCACTGCAAACATTTCTTATTCATGTACTTATCCCAATGTTTTTAAAATATTGTCAATGTAGCCACATCCACCACTTCCTCTGAAAGTTCATTTCACACACGAACCACTCTCTGTGTAAAACAATTGCCTCTCATACCTTCTTTAAATCTTTCTCTTCTCACCTTCAAAATATGCCATCTAGTCTTGAAAACCCACACCCTAGGGAAAAGAGACTTTATCTATATCTCTCATGATTTTATAAACCCCTAAGAGATCACTTCTCAACCTCCTCCACTCCAGTCAAAATGTCCCCGCCTATCCAGCCTCTCTTTATAACTCAAACCCTCCATTCCTGGCAACATCTTGGTAAATCTCTTCTATAATGCTCCTTCAGTCTGAAAAAAGGATCTGTCCTGATATGTTGTTGAGACCATCACTATTTTTCTTTTATATTTCTCATTTTTGGTTTGTGAATTACAGTTGAGAATTAAACTTTGGACTGGAGCTTGCCTTTTAAAAAAAGAGGGGAAAATAAAATTCTGATGTTTGTTGTTGGAGACTGGCCTGGAAAGATAATGCAGATGAATTATTGCTTTAAGAATACTGCAGACAAGTTGGCACTGAGATATTGTTCTGCTCAGTGACTGCTGTTTTCTGCTTTCACAGGCTAATGTGTGATAAAAGATATATCAGTACAAGAGAGTTGATTGGCAAAATGAAACTAGTGTCTCATTACCTTTAGTTGTCTGCTTTCCTGTTGATAACACATGGTAAGAATTATGACCTTTCAGCTTATGGTTAAAAAAAGGTTGTATGAAAAATTGGAATCTATGCACTTACTTGTTGAATTCAACTGAAGTGGTTCAGGGTCTATGGTGGGTTTCAGGTTTGCAGAACAAGGGATGAGGAAGCTATGAACAGACCTTTTGTTGAGGCTTCTGATTACTATCCAAAGTGCATCACTGGAAAGTTGTGCAAATACATGGTGAATAAACAGAATGAAAGCTATGCATGAAGATTATGCCAGCACACATTTCTCTGAGTACCATTCACTTTGTTAAAAGAGTCAAACTGTAGAGGTATCTTTACGATATCGTAAACTACTAATGAAGTTGACCCATATTGTTGAGTGGTTTGTCCAAAGTTTTGCATTGGAGAATATAAATTTCCTCAAATTAAATAACTAGGTCCCCTTGGTTATTCACCCTTGGCCACAACAAGCTTCATTTTGAAAGGACCCCTTCCCTTTCTTCCAGACCCTTATGAACTTATGTTTTAAATACAGCCAATTTAATCAGACTTTTTGAATTTAAGAGTGAAACACCACACATAGAGATAGGTGAGAAACAAGAACTGAGTAAAAAAAAAACAAAAGATACATGGATCCATTTATGACTTGTCACTGAAGAACAAATAGTTGAAGTGTACAGCCAATGAAGTAAATGCTACTGGTAACATTGACATTGGTAGGTGAACAATCAAATTTGAGATTCTTGGCTTTGGTTGAAATTCTTTCATCTTAATTCTTGTTATTGTGACGACTGGTTGACTAGCTTCCAGCATTCAGACAAGAGAGTCCATTTGATTGTCTTGTTTCCTTTTTACCAGCTTCCTGGCTAGTTGAATTCCCAAATAAGTATATTTTATCATTTTCTTTATATGGCACAGGGATGTTTAATGGTTGTTCTCAAAGTTGCCTTTACAACACTCAAGCCCATACAACAGGATGTCAGGCTGCTAACACACACAGATCAGAGTTGAAGCTTGTTTTTAACTTCATTTGTTTTATATCACGAGAAGATTAAAGCTCAAGCATTTCTGCAGGAGATAGTTTCCTGCTGGGAGGAAGTAGGGTAGTCAGTCTCTCATCATCTCTTCTTTAGCAGGCTTTCTATTTGAAGCTTCCTTGGCATTTTATAGGTGCAACTTTCCATAATATTTTTCCAGATGACCATTGAATGTACATCCACAGTCATCTTGGCTGTATAGATACTTTTATACAAAATTATTTGGAGGTGCCAGTGTTGGACTGGGGTGTAAAAAGTTAAAAAAATCACACAACACCAGGTTATAGTCCAACAGGTTTAATTGGAAACACACTAGCTTTTGGAGCTCTGCTCCTTCATCAGGTGGTTCAAATTAGCTAGTGCTTCCAACTAAACCTGTTGGACTACAACCTGGTGTTGTGTGATTTTTAACTTTATACAAAATATAAGCTGTCAATAAAGCCTCATAGGTATCAGGGGTTTTGACCTGTGACCATTCCTTCAGCTGTCTAAGCCCAAAATTATGAAATTCCCTTCCTAAACCTCTCCATTTCTCCGACTCTCTTTTATTCTTTAAGATGTTCTTTAAAAGCTACCTCTTCACAAGATTTTCATTACCTAATACGTGACTCTCTGTTAAACTTAGCTTTATACGTATTCTTGTGGAGTGCTTGGGATATTTGACCGTGTTAGAAGTGTGATGTAAGTCTAACTTGCTAATGTTTGAAAAAAAAGCAAGGAAACATTTGCATCTATCATTCATCATCTCAAGACATTCCAAAAGCACTTTACAGGATTTGAAATGAAGCCACTACTTTACATCCAAACAAGAGGCAGGAGAAGGCAATTCAGCCCTCAAGATTGTTTTTACCATTTTACAAAACCATGGCTGATCTGATTATAATCTCAGATTCGCATTCCTGCCTAATTCGATAATCTTTAGTTTCCTTGCTTACCAAGAAACTATCCATCTCTGCCTGAAAAATATTCAAAGACTTTTCATCCATTACCCTTTCAAGACAACAGTTGTAAGGCAGGAGACTTGGGAGAAGATTTGTATACATCAAGCTCCCACAACAGTGTAACAATGAAACATAAATAGAAACATCAAAGATAGGAGTAGGATTAGGCCTTTTGAAACATTGATTCAAATTGATCATTGGTGATCATCGAGTTCAATACTTTAATCCACCCCTCCACATCTCTTAATCTCTTTAGACACAAGAGCTACATTCACCTCCTTCTTGAAAACACAAGAATTCTGGCCTCAATCACTTTCTATGGTAATGAATTCCACAGCTCGCTGCTCTCTGGGTGAAGAAATTTCTCCTCATTTCAGTCCTAAAAGGTTTATTGCTTATCCTTAAACTATGACCCCTGGTTCTGGACTCCCCCACCATTGGGAACATCCTTCCGACATCTAACTTGTCTAGTCCTGTTATTCCAGGTATGGTCTTATCAAGGCCTTGGATAATTGCAGCAAGAAATCCCTGCTCCTGTCCTCGAATCATCCTAGTTCAAAGGCCAATGTCCAGCTTGCTTTTTTAACTGCCTGCAACACCTATGCTTTTACTTTCAGTGACTAGTGGACAAGGACACTCAGGTTCTCATTGAACATTCCCCTCTAGAACCAGAGTGTGTTTGTTATAGGATTAATTGGAAGCACACTAGCTTTCAGAGCAACGCTCCTTCATCACCTGATGAAGGAGCTTCGCTCCGAAAGCTAGTGTACTTCCAATTAAACCTGTTGGACTATAACCTGGTGTTGTGTGATTTTTAACTTTGTTTTAGGAGTGTTGTTTAAGGGATAAATATTATTCAGGTCACTGGCAAGACCCCTCCTGAACATCTTTAAAATTCTACCCTGGATGTTTTGCTCATATTTATCCAACAGAAGTAGACTGGAGAATTTTTTTTCATAAGGATTTTAAAAAATCAAAGCAATGCATTTTTCTTTGCAGATCTGACAAGCTGACTGTGATTGTAAGTTCATTGGATTCCAGAGTATTTACAGGCAACAGAAATTTCATTTTGGAAAATGTTGGAGCTTTCCTTCAGTTAGCCATTCTCACAGAGTATCTTACTGTTTCCAGGATGGGATTGGCCGAAAATCCTCTTCTGCAAGTTATTTTATAGGAACTAAATTTTCATATCTCAAGCAAAAGATTGCTTAAAAAATTATTCACTTACGTGTGTGATCTCATTCCAATAAAATGCAAAAACCAAAGTGGTAATATCATTCAACAACATATAATAAACAGCCTAAGGCTATACAAGTTACAATGAAGCAAAATTTGACTCTGAGCCATATAAGTTTATTACAACACAGCAGCAAGACAAACCAAATCAGCTCCACTATCACTGGATTTGCAACACAGTTAAAGCATTCAATGATCTGCAAAATTGCACAATTGTTCCTATACAGACTTTGCAAATAACAAATCTTGGACACCAAGTTTATAATTGAAACAAATTTACAATGTATTATTAAGAATATAACTTTAGCAGAACATAGATGATCAATCTGACAATATAATTAATATCTACGATCTAAGCCTAATCTTCTTTGATTATAAATGCCCACACGCTGACAGATAGATGAACAGACAGATACAATTAAGTGATAAATAAAAAGAAAGATAATACCAGGCCTTAATGAAATTATTGGCTGATGGGTTATTTTACAGATATTCAGGACTCTGCATCTTGCTTGAATTCTAATGTCGCCTGTCAATGCTAACTGCTTCTCCTGGAATCTGGAGATTTGTAACGTATTTCTTACAGACTGGGGCTTTTTTCGCAGAATTTTCAACAAATTAATAACTAAAGAATAACAAAAAAGAGCAAAATGAAAAGGCCAGTCCAGTGCAACAGTTTCCAATGCAAAACCTAACTCCTGTTTCAAAACCTAGTTAGAGACATTTCACTCTTGGTTTTCACGCTCTTTCTCTGTGATTGGCTGGCCAGCCTTGGCTCTCCCTTGATGGATCAATTCAACATCCAACCAGTTGGTAGCATCAGAGCATACCAATATCTCAGTGTCAAATCATTTACAGTGTTCTTAGAGGAGTAATTGATCCACATTATCATTCTAGGCCAGTTCCCAAAAGCAAATATCAGTCTTTTGTTCTCTCGTTTTTTTTAAGAAAAACAAACTGCTGTTCAATTCTCAACTTCAAATCACATTTCCAAATCGAAAATGAGTAAAATAAAACAAAAATAGTGATGGCCTCAATAAAATCAGGTGAGGGACAAGGATGTTGGGTGGGGAGGATTTAGGACTGCAGAGTTTAGGAAATGACAAAACAAAATGTCTTGTGAATGCCCCTTCAAAATATTAATGCAAACATTAAGTTTGCCAACTAAGGAAATTTGGCATGTTCACAAGGACAGTTTTTATAAGTGCACCATAGAAAGCAGTCTATCTGGATGCATCAAAACATGGTATGGCAACTGGTCTTGCCAAAACTACAAGAAACTATAGAGAATCACGAACATAGCCCAGTCAATCACACAAATCAGCCTTCCATCTATTGACTCCATCTATACTTCCTATTGCCTTGGGAAAGCAACCAACATAATCAAAGACACTTCCTATCCCAGTTACACTCTCTTCCACCCTTTTCCGTTGGGTAGAGGACATAAAAGCTTGAATATATGTACAAATAGATTCAAGAATAGCTTTTTCCCTTTTAGCAGGCTTTTGAACCAACCTCTCAACTATTAATTCTGATCTCTCTTTCTGCACCTCTCTGCCACTGTAACACTGTATTCTGCACTCTGTTCTGTTACCTTGATGCATTTTGTATGGTATGATCTGCCTGTATAGCATGCAAAACAACACTTTTCACTGTATCTCAGTACGTGACAACAATAAATTAAACAGTCCATCAAGTTTCATAATATTAGCAGTCAAATGGCTGAGTTGTTCTTGTCTGCTACTTTAACTCACTTTTTTTTAGATGATTAGATTAGATTACTTACAGTATGGAAACAGGCCCTTCGGCCCAAGAAGTCCACACCGACCCGCAACCCACCCAGACCCATTCCCCTAAATTTACCCCTTCACCTAACACCACAGGCAATTTAGCATGGCCTATTCACCTAACCTGCACATTTTTGGACTGTGGGTGGAAACCGGAGCACCTGGAGGAAACCCACACCAACACGGGGAGAATGTGCAAACTCCACACAGTCAGTCGCCTGAGGCAGGAATTGAACCCGGGTCTCTAGCACTGTGAAGCAGCAGTGCTAACCACTGTGCCACCGTGCCGCCCATTATTTATCGTTAAGTGGTTACTTCTTCCAGTATAATCATAAAGAGACAACTGTCTATCAAATCTGCAGAATATCCAATTATTAAATAGTTGTCCATTCCCCTTAGCTTTTCTGCACCCATTTCATTACTTCATATTCCAAATTGTTATCCACTTCCTTTTTAAATTTATTGTGGAATCAGATTCCAGTAATGTTTCTGGGTGAGGTATTCATATGCTAACAATCCTCTCGCAGCAACAAAACAGGTCGGCTGAAGGGCATTCTTTCAAGAGCAATTCAGGATGAACAAGAAACATTAGCCTTCATTGCAATGGTCACACTCTCTTAAAGAATAAATCAATACTCTTAACTCTACCATTTAATTCCTCAGCCTTAGCTCCCTGACTTATTGGCTAATACAAATATTTCTCTATTTCATCATCAATAACTTTTAGGTTATTATTCTTAAATGAATTCTTCATTTTTAAAGTCCTCATTCTAGGTTCAAGTTTGAGCAACATATGATGGCCGTTTCTATGAATACATAAGGAAATGAACTAAAAGTACATTTGTAGCCTGATTGCCCTGATGGAACATACTATTGATAATCACTGCCTAGACTCTCTTCAGCCGAATTGTCAATTTTGGAGAATGCTCTTCAGAAAAAGTCACCTGTGAGAAGCAAAAAAGACAAGATGCTGATGTGGACAGGGCTTGTGTCTGTGAACTCAAAAATGAGGTGAACAATGATGCACTGTTGGATTGCCAAACACTTATTATGTGGAACTTTGAAGAGCCTTTCAAAGCTGGAAAACTAATCACTTGTTCGGTTTTCGACACATAGCTAGTGTATTTTCCATCTTCCCACAATACTACTTCAGTGAAAACGTATTTACTGTCAAGAACAAGGTAACAAATTGAAGCTGATATTAGGGAAATGTGTAGGATTTGTGCTTAATAACATGCCAGCACACTGCCAAGAAACAATGATTTTGGTGCCAAGCATTGTCTTTGTTCATTTGACTCTCTGCTGCATTGTTTTTGGTGAAACTGGGTGGGTCGACATAAATAAAGTCCTCAGCCCTGACAGGTTTTTTTTTGTTTTGTCATTCTGCCTGTGTGGGAAAGGAAACCAAACTGCTGTGGCTGCTGTTGTAATAACGTTCTTTATTTTCCAATGCACTAAGGTTCAGAATAACTTTCCAGTCCTTGGAGCCAGCCATTCATACTTTGTGGAACTTTTCTTGCTCCATGCGAAGTGTACCATTTGTAGGTAAAATGTTTTGACAAAAAAAATGCACAGGGACTCTTACCAAGTGTTTTTCCCTTAGTTTCCTGCAATTAGTGAACGATTTGAGTCACGGAAGCAACACGTCTTGTGTTTGCAGAGAAGATTGCCAAATGGCCCATTCTCCCAATCACTCCACATTGCTGGAAAATGGTTATGACCATGGGCTGGAGAACATGAAACGCTTGAATCATTCCCCCACCATCACTCCCTCCACCCCCACTACCAATTGGTCAAAGAGCCTGAATAGTACACTTAGTCCTTAAATACACATGGAAATAATTGGAGACAGTTCAATTGATGTCTGCAAATGCTTCTGAATCCATATAGAAAGCAGTAAAGGTTTGGAGAAAATTTAAGAAAGCATGGTGAAATGGTTTTCATGTGTATTTAAGAATATTTTTCCACATCACTACTAAGATTACACTACAAAATGAACTCAGATTCTTTGAGACATATGTACAGTTTTTATAGTGCAAGTTTTCATATGCTTATTTTGAGATGGTGATTTCTGCTGTGGATTTTGCCATTTTTTTTGTGCATCAAACTGTCTGTAACCACAAGCTCAAAACAATAGTTATGAGTCATTGAAGAGGCGTAATTAATACTGTATGTCAATGCAAGTTACAGCAACTGTCTCAGTCTGATTATCAGGTTGGCTCTGACCTAGAAAGTTCTCATTTACGCCTGTCGTGGTTATGAAATGCTGCAGCTGTAAGGAAGAAACACTGGCCCGCTGATGATAATACTTACACCCTGCGTCATTGTTATGTGCAAAGTCTATGGCTGAGTGAAACTGATCTAGCTCCAGGCTGTTAGATGATGAGATATGGATTATAAAATGGCTTTTCTCTGTGGGGAGAGAGGATGCGGGACAGTGACTCAGTACCAAGAACAGCCTGGTTTGTTGAGTTTTGACTGTGCACCACTGCTTTGTAAATTAACAGTTCAAAATGGCTGGAAGATTTCATAATGTCAAGACAATGCAGAGCTATTGGAGTATTAGGTTGTTCTTTTCTCACAGATGAACAATTTGAAGACATATTTGGAAGTAATGGGACTACAAAATATTGTTTCGATATCACAATCTTTTAATATGTATTTAACAAAATGGCCCATTTAACATTTTATTTTCATTCTTTGATTGGATATGAACATCACTAGTAAACAACTACTTATTCCCAATCCCATATTGCTCCTAAACTGAGTGGCTTGCTAAAGTGGCAATTAAGAGTCAACTATGTCACAATTGACTGGACCTGGTAAAGGTGACCAATGTCCTTTCCCTGAGGATATTTGTGAACCAGATGGATTTTTAATGACTATCAGGTACACCCGAATAGACTAGATTTCAATTCCTAGACTTCTCTTATTAAATGCATTTAAATTTCACCTGCCGCTATAGTGAGATTTGAACTAATACCCCAGGGAGAGTCACTGGAGAACTAAGACAGTATCATTACCATTGAACCACTGCCATCTGCCTTTATTGGACTGGCTAATCAGGCAGACTCAGAAGCATGGCACAGTGGGGATGTCACTGGACTAGCGATCAAGAAGCCCAGGTTTTGGGTCACAGGTTCAAATCCCATCATGGCCAATGTGTGTTGAATAAATAAGATGTCTCTTTTGGGCAGCATGGTGGCTCAGTGGGTGCACTACTGCCTCACAGCACCAGGGGTCTGGATTTAATTCCAGCCTCAGGCAACAGTCTGTGTGGAGTTTGCACGATCTCCCCCTGTGTGTGTAGGTTTCTACTGGGTTTTCTGGCTTCCTCCCACAGTCCAAAAATGTGCAGGTTAGGTGAATTGGCCAAGCCAAATTGCCCATAATGTTCAGGGATGTGTAGATTAGGTGCACGAATCAGGAGAAATGTAGAATAATGGGTCTGGGTGGGATACTCTTCAGAGGGTAGGTGTAGACTTGTTGGGCCAAAGGGCCTGTTTCCACACGGTAGGAATTCTAACTCTACTGTTACCACCTCCTGAGATTAACCAAATCCCAGAGAAAATAATTTACAGTCAGATTAGGGTTAGGATTAGTTTAGGACATTGCTATGAGTAATATTGGAGACAAATTATTGAGCATCTACTTTGACAAGTATTCAACATGGTGCTGAAAGCATGTTGTGATTGACAATAAAGAACCTGACATCCAGCCAATTAATGAAGAGACTGTTCCTTTGCTGATTTTGGTGGATGCTGAGTGATCAATGGCGGGATTTTGGTGCAATAGCAGTCACAGACAAGAAAATACGTGATGAAATCTTCAGGAATCTGCCTCAGTTGGATACAGCACTCCTGTTCACACTGAGCTGGAGTTCCACACGTGACATACTCACCAGTACCTCGCTGAATATCACAACGTTAAAACAACGAGTGTTCATGGGCTTTCCAATATGGAGAATTGATCACTGATTCCACTCTGTCTCATCCACTTTCCAGTCAGGTCACTTTGTTGTAATCAGGTACAGCAACCCTGGACAGGTTCTGGTTTTCCTTTCCTGTCTAAGGACATTAAGGCAATTATAGTTACGTCCTGTCATCTTGGGAAAGAACAATTAATGCACCACATTTTCGGAATTGAGTCTATCTACTGATAAATCTGACTTTGCCTTTATGAACTGAGATGCTCAAGAGCATTTTTTTTTATTCCTTCTATCATCACCTTCAAGACAACAACTGAATGGCCTTAAAGATAATTTGACTGAGACATGGATATCGTTTAGGCTTAAGCTGATAAATGGCAAGTGTTATGATCAGATCACAGATGACCCCCAGCTATTATGACAAAATTCTTGAGGGAGATTCCCCACCTTACTTTGGTTCCAGAAAGAATATCCCAAGCTATCAATTTCCCAGGTGAGGAGGAATGAGCAGGCGTCCTCATTCACTCGATCCCTCTGTTGGTCACAACAAGATTAATTCACAAGTAACCACTGAATTTACATTTATGATCGATTTTGGTCTGATGCCATTCTTAACATAAAACAGATTTGTAGTGGATACAGAATAATGATCCACATCATGACACAAGTAATATTTGTGCCACATAAATGCCAGGCAATGGCTATGTTCAACAAGACAGAATCTAAACATCTCCCCTTGACATTTATTGGCATTACTATTGCTGAAAACATTACTAGTAACATGCTGCAATTAGCTAAAGATTTCATTCTACCAGCTGTATAAATACTGTCACCATAAGAGCAGAGGCTGGGAATTCTGTGACAAGCAACTCACGTCCTGACTCCCCAGTGCCTGTCCACCAGCTGCAAGGTACAATTCAGGAATATAATGTAATACTCCCCACTTGCCTGAATTAATGCAACTCCAACAACATTTGAGAAGCTTGACACCATCCAGGATAAAGCAGCCTGCTTGATTGGCACTCCTTTCACCACTTTCAACATTCACTCACTTTCCCATCAATATACAGTGGCAACAATGTGTACTATCTAAAAGATGCACTGCAGCATCTCCCCAAAGCTCCTTCTGCAACACTTTCCAAACACATACCTCTTTCATGTAGAGGGACAAGGACACTCCCACAGAAAGTGGTTGATCCCTTAACATTATGTGTTTTCAAGATGGAGGTAGATATAGCTCTTTTGGTTAAAGGGATCAAGGTCTATGGGGAGGGTAGGGTTATTGTGTTGAGCTCAATGAGGAGCCATGATCATAATGAATGGTAAAACAGGCTTGGAGTCAAACGACCCACTCCTGCTCATATCTTCCAACTGGCTATGTATGAGCATACACCACAGGCAAGTTCTCCTCTAAGCCACACACCAATGTTCCTTCACCATCACTGAGTCAAAATCTTACAACTCATGTCTTAACAACACTCGCTGCTATAGCTATCGCTTTGTGTAATGTTGTGGTTCAAGAAGGCAGCTCACCATCAGCTTCTCAAGGTCAGTTTGGTTTAGGCAATAATTGCTGACCTAGACACATCCCAGGGAAGAATATATTTTAAAATTTTATCAGTTTGAGCCACAACTATCTATCTGGACAGCTGTAATTTCTGCAATGTAAAAAGGATGACCTATTTCTTTCAGCATTTTAAATGCCCAATTGATTTATATTCTTCTTTAATACTGATCACTGCTTTGCATGTTGCACCTCTGTTTAAAACATCAACATTTTTCACATTGTTTAATTGCATTGCTGCTGTATGATTTTATAAGACATGACACAACCTTCATATGCCCGAGAGCCCTATCTGCTTCCAGGCATCTCATTTCTGCTCTGCTGGTTGCTTATTGTGTATGGGAGGCAGCTCCACACAGTTGTCCTGACTGCAGTCTGTAACAGTTGGAAGTGAATGTGAATGTGAATGAGAGATCTTCCCCTCTGTGGCAAATGGCATCTAATCTCCAAAACACTCCCCACAATCATACCAAGCCGATTAGACATTTTGTCTTAATCCCACCACAAACTCGTTCTGTTTATCATCAGCTTCGTGACAGAGATTTCAGTGTCAATAATTTAACAATGCTAGCGCTTTGGAGAGAATCATTTGCATGGTTATGAATATTAATTTTTAGAAAAAGATCATACTGGCTCAAAAATATATTAAATATTCATTAATTTCTTTGTTACAACCAAACTAACATCAACATGCTGATACAAATCCATCTACTTGTTACTTTGTGTGTAAATGTGCCAATATTTTATAACACAAGCTAATTCCAAGAAATTAAGTCAATCATTGCCAGTGCTTCCTCCAGTGCAGAGAGAATAAGTGTGAAAAGCCACAGTAAGTCCTCACAAAACAGAATGGAAATGTGAAATTGGAAACATTGATATTAAGGTGTATTAGCATAAATTAGCATTGTATTTACATATTTACATCAGTGCAGACAGAAACAACAATTTTTTAATGCTCGCACATTATGCCCATCACACACAAATTTATTTTTTAATACGTATGAAAATTTTCTCTCTTGTTGAGGCAGGGGAGTATATTCAAGAGTTTAAATGTGCATATAAACCCCACTGAAGGGTTGTGTGTCTAAGAAACAGCTGCACATGATCTTTGTTGATGAGACAATTTAAATATGTAGATTATTATCAAGGGACCCTTGGCCAAAAGTTGGGAATTGTAATGTGAATATAATAGTGGATATCACCACCAAGATTGCGGTCGCATGTCTTCCAATTGTCTGATGGCAAAACGTTACTGGGTTTGAAGGCTGATCGACTCACTATGGTTAAAAAAAAGCTCACTCTTTTATTCAGGATCAGATCATTTTCTATTCTTTTCAAACTTAATGTGTAATTTAGGACAACCTATTAAGGAGAGGGGAGGGGAGAGGTGGTTGCAAATCAATTTCCTTTTATGCATACTTTCTTTCCACTTTCCATTTCAGGATGCACAGTGGCTCAGTGGTTAGCAGTGCTGCCTCCCCAGCACCAGGGACCTTGGTTTGATCCCACCCTCAGACAAGTGTCTGTGTAAATTCTGCATGTTCTCTAGTGCCTGTGTGGGTTTCCCCCACAATCCAAAGATGTACAGGTTAGGTGGATTGGCCAAATTAAATTGCCCCGTAGTGTCCAGGGATGTGCAGGTTAAGTGGATTGGCCAAGCTAAATTGTCCCGTAGTGTCCAGGGATGTGCAAGTTAGGTGGGTTAGCCATAGGAATGACAGGAATGGGGTGGATATAGGTAGACTGCTCTTTGGAGCGATGTTGTGGACTTGATGGGCGGTAACAAAATACATGTGTCAATAATTAAATTTAAAATAAACTTAGAAAGTCATAGAACTCCTGTAGGTATAAATGGGTATGATGTAGTGGGAATTACAGAGATGTGGCTCCAGGAATGTGAACTAACTATCCTGAGGTTTTCAGGATTTAGAAAGGACAGGTAAGAAGGAAAATAAGGTGGGATCGTTAATGTGATTGTGAGGAACAATATTAGCTCTGATGAAGTAGAATCTGCAGGTGCTGAGCTTAGAAGCACCAAATGACAGAAAACAACCCAAAAGCAGTAGTAGTAACATTGGAGAAGGCATTAAAAAGAAAATTACAAATGCAAGTAATAAAGATACAGCTGCAATTATGGGTGACTTCAATCTGCACAGAGCTAAGGCAACTTAAACCAGTAGCATTATTGCAGAGGAGGAAATCTGAGAGTGAATATAGGAAAATTTTAGGAATCAGTACGTCGATGAACCAACTAGAGATATGGTCATCCCAGACTGGCTATTGTGTAATGAGGAAGGAATACTTGACAGTCTAGTTGTGCTTGGGTCCTTAGGGAAGAGTGACCATAACATGGAGGGTGACATATTTGACCAGCATACAATCTGCAAGCAGCCAGTGCAGGCAGTCAATTCATGCAATATTTTATAAATTCCTACTTTGGAAATAGAACCAGTCTGGCTCAAGATTGGGATACAGACCGACTGAAACCTCACACCTTTAAGGCATTGTCTGAGTTGAGATGCCATTTCTAAAAATAAAACCTTAAGGTTATCTCAAAAATATAATTTAAAGAAGTTCTGGGATTTACGTATTAATGAACCAAAACCTGCAACCCATTCTAAAAGAATAAAGACTTAACAGAAATTTAGGTTTATTCAATATATCATCTCAGTTGCATGTCACTGCAAGCTTTTGCTATAAATTCTATGTCTTGTGGTCCTACTGCACAGCTACCCGATGACGGAACAGCGCTCCGAATGCTAATACTTCCAAACAAACCTATAACCTTGGACTATAACCTGGATTGTGATTTTTAATTTTATCTACCCCAGTCCAACACTGGCTGCTTCACATCATGAATCCCATTTTAGACCTGAGGATTGGGAACAGTTTAGATTCTAGGAAAGGGAGACAAAAAGATTGAATAAGAAGGGGGAAATTAGAGATAACACTTACAGGTAACATATAAACCAATAGTGCCAAAAGGCCTACACCTGCTTCTAAGTTCCTATGCCAATTTTTCTCCAATCTGGCTGACCATGTTCCATACATGTAGTACTCACTTACACCATTGATTCCATTGGTTTTCTGACAGGATATCCTATTGATGTTCCTGTCAACATCACCCTAGCCAAGAACAGCTCAGGTAGGCAATGAAGCTTGGAGTTTGTCATGGTTTTCTAGTTTCACTATAGATTCATAACATGAGCCGGTGTGGGTACCATACATCCCTCAGCAATTAATATTGCCTAATTCTCTCAATGTGTCCCTCTGTTTAAATGTTTCTTATCTCTCTTTGTTGGTTTATTCACTACCCACCAGAACTTCGTGAAACATCTCCCAGCTGGAATGTCAAGTTGTTACAATGTACCCCAGCACCGGTAGAAGGGTGTCAACAGCTCAGCATGGTTTCTGATTGCCTCTTGGTGTTTATGGTCTCCTCTAATAATGTAGCAGTGTCTGAGCTTTCCAACTGATGGGCCATGAATCTGCCTTATCTGACTGCCTGGTTAACCTGTATCATCCCTCCCATGCTACTCTTTCCAACAGCAATGATCATGCCTGTAGATTGCTTCCTGTAAGGTCACATAACCTTCTCTCATTAATGCCACCACTACACCAGGTGGCATTTCCTTCTTTTAGTTCCTTTTTAAACAATCATGAAGCTGGTTTTGTTTCATCATGAAAAGCCCAACTCAATGTGGAATTGAAAGATACAAACCAGGCTTCGATTCTTGGTCAACACTGATTATATTTTCTTAAAATAGAAATGAGCAAAGTTGGAAATACCCAGCAGTATCAGTAATGATGCAAAACCAGATGACTTTCACAGCACTTTGGGTGGGTGTATTACTGACAAGGCCCCACTATTGTCTTGCAATAGTTATTGTAAGATTAAGGTGCTGCCTTGTTACTTCATTGATCCGTGACACTGTAATGATAGATGTGTACAAAATCTACCATGTAAAGTTTTACATTTAAAATTGACAGTTGACCATATTGGCTACAAAAGAAAGCACAATGGAAATTTGCATTAATGTTCTTTCAACATTGCCGATTATCGTTTCCAAAATGCTTGGTTAATTTCAGGTGATACAGATGACTTTCACCTTTGTAACTTTCACATCCCTTAAGCTTCCATTACAATTTAGAATTGAAGATTTACAAAAATGGTCTAACACTACTTCCGAAGCACAGGAGATAGCAGCTTGGATAAAGTAAATTGTGAGATGGCAATCCAATTGAGTGGTAGAGTTACAAATTGTAGTAGAACTGTTCATCCTCACCATGGTTTTCTAAACGGCCATTTGGATGAAGTGGGGCCCCTGGTGGGAGATCCTGTATTTGGAAGTTCTTCCCTTTACATTTGGGATTTGACATAAGGTGTGTTGCACACAGCAGCTCAAAGCAAAAAAAAGATTATGTTGGTCATGGAATTCCTAGCTGCATGGAATTTGTGTAGCCTTGAGGAGTCTGTGTTCTGCCTGTTTACATTGGCCAAGGTTTCATTATCTGACAGGGCTGCTCTTCAAGTATTATTTGCACTTCAGCTTCATGCTCCTGACCTTTGGCCACCCAGTGTGGGGGCATAGGAGGGACAGAAAGTTCAGAGGAACTCCCTGTATGTCTGGGGATGTTAAAGATGTCCAGACAGTGGGCAGTTGAGGGGAACATTCAACTGCTTGCCTCTTTTCTATGGTTATGACCACCCCTGAGTATATTTGTTCCCACATGTGGTGTCCTCCAGTACACTTGAGATCTTGCTCAAACACTCGGCACTACAGGTGCTGAAATGCATCATCAATCTGGAAATGATATTCCATTCTAATTTAGGGAAAGTTTCCTTTATCTTTGATTTTTAATAGAGTGCCCCTTTAAGGGGCTGCCATCTAGCTTGCTTATTAATTTGATTATTGCTTGCTGAAAAGAATATAAGTGGTACTAATGAATGCTGAAATCTGAAATTAAACAGAAAGTATTGGAAAAGTTCAGCAGGTCTGACAGCATCTTTATGGAGAGAAACATAATTAATGTTTCAAGTCTGATGTAATTCTATGGGAAGGACGTTGTGAAACTTGAAGGGGTTCAGAAAAGATTAACAAGGATGCTGCCAGGATTGGAGGGTTTGAGTTACAGGGACAGGCTGAATAGGCTGGGGCTATTTTCCCTGGAGCACTGGAGGCTGAAGGGTGACTTTATAGAGTTTTACAAAATCATGAGGGGCATGGATAGGGTTAAATAGACAAGGTCTTCTCCCTGGGGTGGAGGAGTACAAAACTAGAGAGCAAAGATTTAAGGTGAGAGGAGAAAGATTTAAAAGGGACCTAAGGGGCAATTTTTGCACGCAGAGGGTGGTGCATGTATGGAATGAGGTATGAGGAAGTGTTGGAGGCTAGTACAATTACAACATTTGGAAGGCATCTGGATAGTATGTGAATCGAAACGTTTCAGAGGGATATGGCCAAATGCTGGCAAATGGGGTGAGATTAATTTAGGATACCTGGTTGACATGGACAAGTTGGATGAAGGGTCTGTTTCCATGCAATATATCTCTATGACTCTATGACTCTAGAATTCCTTTCTCTCCACAGACATTGCCAGACCTATTGAGTTTCTTGAGCACTTTCCAGGGAACTTTAACAGCTTGTTCAGACCTGAACTTTTGAAATTACTGTTGCTAATTCTCTGCTGGCCAACCAATAGTACATGTTAACTAACTGTTTATTTCAATCTCCGTGTGCTGGTGTTTCATTCTAATTTACTTTATGGAGGCTGTTGTAGGAGAGTAGCCGTATGAAATGGAGATTGTAATGAGCTTCTCAGACTGCATCTCAAAGTCTTTCGCTTTGGAGAAGGAGATACCACAAGTACTGCCCCAGTCCAGTGCTCCTATGATACAAAATGCTGGAAGGTCAGTTGCTTAGTCTGCATGTTGGATGAGGAGAGGATTAGCCACAGGTGTGATGCACAATCAAGCGGAATAGCTTGGAACAATCACAGCCTGCGTTGAGTATGAAGAATGAGTTTCTAGGCCTCAGTTCAAGAGGGTAAGCAACATCCATGTAATGAGTAATACACAAGACAAATAGAGCAGTATACACAGTGCTGACTGTGGATACATTAATCCAAACATGTTTTCAGAAAGATCATTACTGACATTTTATGATTCCTTGTTTGGTAACCAACATCCATGATGACCACAGAGGCCACCGGTTTCCCTTTCATAGTAACCAAAGCAACGGCATGAGGCAGCTGTGAAGGAGACTGTTAATATATCAGTGCAGAGCACGTAAAAGAACATTCCAGAGTGCAGTACTCAATTAATGTAGTGACATTGTGATCGCATCCTCTGGAGACTCCAATTACCATCAATAAATGTAATTTGCATGTAAGGGTGGCAGTCAGTTCAGAACTTCAGGAGAACCAAATTGAAGCTGACACAAACATGCCAGGCTTAGAGGAATGGTTAACAGAAGCTGAATTGTTATTTCTTGTTTAATAGAAGATGCCTCTTGTTTCATCTGGGCCAACGTCAAACTGTCAATGATGATTCACGTTTTAGCTACTATGAGCCAGCTTTCCAGCTCTTACACTGTCAAAGATGTTATTATAGGTTTGTTATGTGTAAAGGAAGTCCATGTGCTGAATAAGTTTAATTGTATCTGTTTGTTTACTGGAGATGTATCCAAGCCTTCTTTGGGCTTTTTTAAAAAAATTAAAATATGCACCAAATATTGCAGGAGTTTATTCACAACCTATCTTCCGTTTATTCTACACTGAGGTCAAAATATCTGTACAATATTTATGATTTATGCCTTCATATATCAACAAAATATAATTTAATAGTTCGGGACTCCATCAGTGCTCAGTAGATGAACATTCAATACATTCAATAGATTGCACAAATCATTAAGATTCCAAATTCCATCCCTGATCTATACTCGTTTAGCTAACCTAAACCAGGAAGATTGTGTTATTATAACCAAAGGCTTCAGTATCTCTAGGCTAGGGAGGGGATAAATCAGCCATTGTTCTTTCTATTTCATGCTAACCTATACCCAAGTCCTAATCTTATCTATGAAGTAAGTACTTAATCTAGGCTGACACTTCATTGCAACATCTACCAGGTGAGACATTAAGTTGAGCTCCTGTCTGCTCACTGAGATAGGCCTAAAAGGGACAATTTGACGAAGAGCAGGGAAATTTTCTCAATGTCTTTGCGTTACCTTGTGCTTTAAGCCAATTCTGCTCACTGCACATTGAGATACCAGTCTAAAATATCTCTGGGCCGTGGGTATTTGCACATCACTGTCCCTGAGGCTGCATGCTCCTTATCCTTATGTACTGTAATAAACCTTAATTTACATTTGTATGTATTAGCAAATGAAATACAACTCCCAATTGTACTGTCTAGGACTTCTCTCTTCACATGTTCATTCTGGACTGATATCTTCTCTCTCACTGATGTCAGACATGAATTTCATTGCACCATGTTCTCTGTCTCCAAAAGTTTTACTCTAAATTATTCCAATAGTTTATTTCTATTAACCTGCATTCTCTTTGTAATTATTAATATTAATACTCATGTTATTGTTACTATTTTCTCTGTTGTCACCACTATTACCAATTCCTCCCTCCGCCTGCTGCTTCAAAGTCTGCATTTCACATGTTGAGATGATCTGGAACTGTGACATCCTGACTTTGTTTGCTTGAGTTCAATTTTAGAATGATGGCATTATACTATGTCTGCAATAATCGCTGGATTAGAAAAACATTGTACTGTGCATGCTGGACATTTGAATAAAAACAGAAATTGCTGGAGAAACTCAACAGGTCTGGCAGCATCTATAGGGAGAGAAATAGAGTTAATGTTTGGAGTCCAACATGAGGCATTTCTGACATTTCTTATAATCCCATTAATGTTACCAAAGGCGAGTGATCTCTTAGAATTATGCAAATGTATGCATTGTCGTTCAGTGATGAGGTATTTTGGTTCCTCAGTCTATGTAGTGTTACACATTGTGCAGAAAATGAGGACTGCAGGTGCCGGAGAGTCAGTGTCGAAAAGTATGGTACTGGAAAAGCACAGCAGTTCAGGCAGCATCCGAGGAGATGGAGAGGCGACATTTCAGGGATAGGCCTTTCATCAGGAATGTGTATACTCTCCTGCTCCTCAGGTGCTGCCTCAATTGCTGTGCTTTTCCAGTGCCACAATTCCTAGTGTTTTGCCCAAGCATCTGAAGCTATGTGCCTCCTGGATCTTAGATATTAGCAGCTCAGAATCTCACAGACTTCAACTACGGCAAGTGTCTGTCACTATTGAAACAATTCATAGAACCCTACAGTGTGGAAGCAGGCCTTTTGGCCTATCAAGTCCGCACTAACCCTCCAAAGAGCATCCCATCCAGACTCACCCCCCTACCCTATCTCTGTAACCCTACATTTCCCATGGCCAATTCACCTAACTTATACATCACTGCACATGATGGGCAAGTTAGCATGGCCAATCCACCTAACCTGCAAGGAAACCGGAGCACCTGGAGGAAACCCACACAGACACAGGGAGAACATGTAAACTCCACACGGACAGTCATTCGAGGCAGGAATTGGACCCGGGTCCCTGGTGCTTTGAGGCCCCAGTGCTAACCAGTGAGCCACTGTACTGCCCAATTGCTTCTGTGCAAGTTGAAATTCTATTTCTAACTATTTTACCTTTGAGTTGATGGTCGACAATCTGTATTGACACCTTTGGACCTCCCGTAAGAATATTACCTGTATGATCATTTCTGTACTTTAACTTCTTGAATGTTTTCCTTGTTATATGATTTCCATTTCTCTGGAAGATTTGCTTTTGCAGGATCTGTTCTTTACCTTTGAAGAGATGAAAGTCTATGAACTTACAATGAATTCTAAAGTTTCCCAATGGGCCACACTTCAGCTCCCTCTGATGAGCATTGCCTGTTCTTGTGACATGGTTTGGGGTCACATCTTAGACAATGGTCGATGACATTAATTCCAACGTTTTGGTAGGTTTTTAGGAATGATATGGCAGATACATTTGATCATGTCAGAAGAATCCCTGATGTTTCCTGACAGTACTAATTTTAGCCTCTGAATTCTGCCTGTGTGGTGAATTGGAATTTTGGTTCCAAAAGGTTAAAGAAGATGTGACAACTTGTTTTCCTCACAATTATTACTATAGAATATCTAATTGATACATCCTCCAAACAGCCATACCTGCACCACCCTGCAAAATGACATAAATAGTCATTTATTGATTTTCAAAATTGTTGATACTGTTGATTAAATTTTGTCCATTCTATCAGTGAGTTTATTTTTAGTGAACCACTTTAGGGCTTCATTCTACATTTGCTTCTACTGCACAAGATTAGGGAAAGATGGAGGCAAGGCAGGATACCGGCAACTTTCACTATGTGGGCGACACTGTCGGGCAGGAAAGTTGGACATCGTGTGCCTATCAAAAGCAATACACAGTGCCCACTAAGACCATACAGCCCATATTTCATATTTTGACCCTAGCCTCTCAAAGGTGCTCCTCCATACTCCCTCCACACACCCGACTTCACTCTGTCTCTGGGCTGTGTGAGCTGGACAAAATCCCAGACTGATCTTAGGTCCGGGTTCCATTTATCTTCATCCTTTTCACTTCCCATAGAACCAGTCCTTTGATCCTGGATCTGCTGGGACTGCAAAGCTTGCAGCAGTTCTTTCAGGTGGGAATTACTCCTGACTGGGAACGGAAGGCTCATTCTGAAGCAAGTAAGTCTGCCACAGTATAATACTACTGCAGGGCAGACATGTGGGTGTGCTAGTGATACGTTTGGTTGGGGAAATGGGTATGGAATGGAATGCCCTGTAAAATCCAGCCCATTATCAAAATCAAATTCCAATGTGTTCTGTCCATAATTGAACTGGCATTATATATGTACATAAATTCTTACATATTCACAAATCCTTGTGAGTTACAGCAGTGAAAGTGGTTTAAAAAGAGACTTGGTTTTGTAAAGAGAAATATTATAAACAAGAAGTCATATCAAAGGTTTACAAATCACTGCTCAGGCCTCAATGGGGAGTATTGCGAACAGTTCTGGGAACCAGACTTTCGGAAGGTGGACACAAAGGACGTTTGCCAAGACCTTAACAGGGATGGGAAGCTTCAGTCCTATGGCTGTTTCAGGGAAGCCGTGGTTATCCTCCTTTGAACATGAAGAGTTCAACTGAAAGCTAACAGAAACTGAAAGTAATGAAGGATTCTGATGGAGTGAGCAGGGAAAACTTTTTGTCAGTAACCAAAAGTTGCAGATTTTAAATAGTAGCCAAACTACTTTAGTTCTAGAGAATATATTGCTCCAAAAATCACAAAAACCCAAGGCTGGCCAGGTGCTTAGGATGCATTAGTTCTGATTGTCATAATCAATCACTTTTGACCTGCTCAAGGAAGGTACTTGGACAAGAGGTGGACAAAGGAAGCATTTCAAAGACTCTCTGAAGACCTCCCTCAAGTAACACAAATACATGTCAATGTATGGGAGACCCTCACTCAGAAGAAACTGACTTGGCTGGAGCTCCTGGGTGAAGGGACACAATTCTTTGAGATCACCCGTCAGCAAGAGGAAGTATGGACAAGGAACCGGGGAAAGGAATGCCAATGATTTCAAAGTGGAAGACCATTTCCATCTCCCAGAAATACCTCCCAGTGTATGATCTGAGGTACAGCTTAAAGATCAGGCTCATCAGCCACACAAGGATCCATAGAATCCATGACCAATGACACAGACTTTCCTAAGTGAACAATCATTCTTATCAATGAATTATTGCTCCAAATCATTAAAAAATTCCTGAGATGACATTTTGGATCACACAACAACAACAATTTGCATTTATACAGCACCCTTAGCAGTGGTGAAATATCTGAAGTGCTCCATCGGAGTATTATCAAACTCAATGTGACACCAAACCACATAAAGGAGATATTCAGACAAGTAATTTATGATCAATCACATGGTCTAAAAGGTAAGTTGTAAGGAGTATCTAAATAAAGCTGAGGTACAGAACTGGCGAAGTTTAGGGAAGGAACTCTGAAGCATCGGGTGTAGGCTCCTAAAGCCATAATCTTTTCAGAGATAGTTTAATCTTGATGGTCACGCACAAGTAAGGACGCAAGAGATTAGCCATTAGTCTGCCAATAAGATTTCATACATATTGAATGGCATCATGATTAACAATGAAAGGAGTTTTTTTTGTCTTATATCTGTTTCAGTTAGAATCCTTGAGACACAAATGAAAGGTTAACCTTGCATGAGACCTACTCCCATTCATTTTTTGGAAATGTCACACTTTGAAAGTCTAATCTCCTTCACTTCTCTCAGACAGCTATTATGATAACAGATCATTGTAAATTCAATTTTCTTCTAGACCTGGCTATACAAAAGAGCCAATTCCTGTGGGAACCCTGAAAAAAAAGTCGATAGTTCAATTATTCCAAAAATTATCTAAATGTCTTTATCTGTGAACGTGAGATGGCATTTCAAGTATGGCTTGAACTTAACTAGGATCTGGATTTGGATTAATTTCAAATACAGTATTGCTGAAATATTTCATTTATTGTTTCTTAACCTTCATTTTATCTATGACCAGTTTATTACTGTGTTTATGGTCTTGTTCAACTGTGTGCTAAACTAAAACATAATCTCCCACCACAGCAACTCTTTTCATTAAGATATAGAACCAGGCTATTTAGCTCCTTGTCTTTATCCTACATCCCTAATTGTGTTTGATTATCAAAAATATACCAACCTCAGGTTTATAATTAACAATGAAGTTAGCATTAATTGCTATTTGGGGATGAGTATTTCAAAATTCTACCATCCTTTGCATCAAAGTGTTTTGTCATTTTGCTGCTGAAAGATATGCCTCTAATCTTTGGATAATGTACCTGAATCTTATATTTTCTCTCTGTCCGCCCTATCTGCTGCAATTGGTATCTTGTGAGAATTCTAATCAAACCGTCAATAACGTTCTAGATTCTGGGGAATACAACCCTACTTTGTGTAGTATCATAATTTAACCCTTGAAATTCAAGTATAATTCAAATATATCTTCACTGCACTTCAAGATGTCCTTCTTAAACTGTGGTGCCAGGAATTCTCACAATCTTCAGTTGTGACTGAACCAGGGTTTCATGTAACTGTACTTTTACCCCCTTATATTCCTGTTCTTTAGACATAAAGGTCAGAAATCCATAAGTGTTTTGATTATTTCTGCACCTATTTAGAACATTTTAATGAACTATGTTATCTGGACTCCCATACTTCTTTGGCCCTGCGCTGTTTCAGCTTTTAATCATTGTGAGAGTACTTTTTGATTCTTGTTAGGTTCAAAATAAATGACATCAGACTTGCACACATTGAAATGCATTTGCCACAGTTTTTTCCATACGTTTAATCTATTAAAATTCCTTTGAAAACTATGCTTTGATCTATGCTGCTGACAATAAGCTTGCTTTTATATCATTGACAATCATGGATATATTGATTTCCATTGAAGTCATTCGCAAAAATATTGAATAGTTGAGACCTCAGAACAAATCCTTGTGGGTCACCATCAGAGACATTCTGTGCCTTCCCTTACTCTCTGCCTCCAGCCACTCAGCCAGTTTCCTAACCAGGTCAATAATTTGCTTTTCATTTCATAAGAATTCAATTCTTCTTTAAAATCCCTCAGAACTTGGCGAGATTTTGAAAAACATACACATCCATGTGTATATTCCAAATGGGTTTGAAAAGGAATCAGCATTCTTGACTGTTGGTCTCATACCCAAACCCATATTGTTCATCCACATCCATAAATAGTTTTGCTTTCCCAGTGCAAACAAGGCTTCATTTATATGGTGAGTGATAATGTTTGAGGTTGGCTGAGTATTGCAAAATACATGCTCCTTTCATTTGCCACTAGTGAAGGGATCCTTTCAAACAAGCCACCAATACACAGGCTTTTATACTAACACCCCATAAATGTGCTTCTTGACAAGTCATTTTCCAATTAGAGGTAGCTGCTGGAGCAGGAATTATGTACACAGGACTTTGGGTCAACTTTCAGGTCCATGATGTCTTCTAACATTCGTTGCCCTTGAAAACATCCAGCTGCTTGGCCACACCATAGGTTCTCATATTTTATAGTCACAAATTGCATAAAATTGAAATAGAAGCATGTAAAAGAGAAATTGGAAATGGTAAGGAAATGAATTGAAATGGGTAGATTCTTTCAGAGAGATAGCATAGATGGCCTGATTGGTCTCTATTTGTGATAAAAATCTATATTTCCTTGTCTACAATCACACATTAGTACTATGAATAAATCTAGCATCATTTATTCCTATTGAAACTCAATGTTATACTTTCTATTCTTCATCGACTCTTCTTTTCCCCACAGGCTTAATTGCTGTGTTGTTGAACATGAGCTTGATTCCCAAAGGTCTTTGCTGTTTGGATTATAAAACAGTCCCAGGTGCTCATTCTTGGGTAGAATATTAGCAGCAGCGCCACACTTTCAAATAAATCTGACATGCTTGGGAGTTTATTATGTTTATGCTCTGTAGAAAGTGTGTTAGCATTTCTGTCTTCTACAGATCCAGCAACTTCAAGTGGAAGAATGTGATTTTGACTTTGAGTGACAAATGGCTTCATCCACAGTAGATAGATGGTTTGTCCTTGTTCTAAATGCTATACTTGCTGAGAAAATTTATGCATTTGCCAGACTCACTCCGTTTCTGACTTTCAGCAAAGCAGGCTTCTTTCTCACTTGGGTGAGATGTTGAATAGATTTCACTCGCATTTCGAGCATAAAATTATTCCATCTTCTTTAGATCCATCTTTCCATAAGTCTTATTGTCATCTGTCTGAAACACTGAAGAAGAAATCATTTCTGAAATTCTCTGCCCACAAAGTCATCAGTAATGGCATCTTTTTTAGGTCTCCAATCTTGAAATTCTTCCAGATTCCTTTAGATTTTACAATTGCCACCTAGATTGTTGTCACCACTAGCTTTGCCAGCTTGAATGTGTTTGGAGAATTGATCTCTACTTGAACTCTCAATAACCTCACACTTAACCATGTTAAACTCCATCTGCCAAACTTTGACCATTCACCTAAATTTCTTGTACCTTTACTGCAACTCATTTTCCCACCTAGTTTAGGTGGGAAATCTGCAAATTTGGCCGTGGTACCTTCTATCCCTGCATCCAAGTCATTAATATAGGATTGTAAATAGTTGGGGGTTAAGGGCCAAATCCAGTGACACTCTATTCATTCCAACTTACCAACGAGAAAAAAAAAATATCCCTGCTCTCCACTTTCTACTTAGTCAATACTCAATCAATTAAGCAATGACCCCTAACACATATGATCTTATCTTGTGTAATGCAGCACCTTAACAAAATCCTTCTGGAAGTCCAGATGTACTACATCTACGATAGAATTGAGGTTAAAATCATATCAGCCATGGTCTTATTGAATAATGGAGCATGTTAGACTGACTGAGTGGCCCACTTCTGTTCCTTGTTTGTATGAGTGGAAGTTGACCCCACAACCTTCTGATTCATTGGAACGACTGTCATTCGTTGAGTACTTAATGGGAAGCAACTGTTGTCTTTCAAGGCTTCATGTATTCTTTCCTGCTTCTGTATCCCCATCATAATTACTACAAACTGGTAGATGCATTTCAGATGTTGCGTGATGTTTGTCCAAATGACTATCAATCATACATATAATTTCAAGTCAGAGGGAACAGTGAAGTATTTGAACTGAGCAGTGGTCACAAAGTTACACCATCATTGGTGCAGCAAACTCAGTTCAACAATTGTGCACTTTTGGGTGGCAGGTTTTCCCTGGTGTGACACTGGCCAGTACCCAACCTCAGTGGTTTATGGTTTACAAGCATCATTGGAGCATATCTTAAGGATGCACCTCAGGATGGGAAAGACCGTAGCTTTGTGATGATGACATATGATTCTTTTGATTCCACAGTCACTTCAATATCACCAAGCTATCATGATTCATGGTAAAAAAAAATGTTGACTTGTGCCATCTTCAGGTCTACATTCCCCATACTGGTCCTGGCCAGGTAAGTCATGGGGAAGCACCAAGGAGCCAAAATCAAATGCAGGAACGTTCTCAGTAGGCAATTTTACTACATTGCAATTTCTGACTGAACTATTAAGAGTAAAAAGAATATTTTAAGCTCATTCAACTGGCAGATCCTTTCAATCATTCTGATAAATGGGTTCAATTAGGAGATCTGGCTCGATGGATGATTTGCAATGCAGAGTGATGCTAACAGCATGGGTTCGATTTCCCATGCTGGCTGAGGTTACCATGAAGGACTCTCCTTCTCAAGCTCTCCCCTCACCTGAGCCATAGTGATTCTCAGGTTAAAGTATCACTGGTCATCTCTCCCTAATGAGAGAGCAGCTCTCTGCACCAATAAAACTATGGTGACTTTACATTTGATGATGTGAAGGGGACCAGTGTTTTTTAAATATTTGAGCTAAGATAGATCGTATTGGCCTCTCTATCCATTTTCTTCTCTTGGTCTTGAAATAATGACACAATGTTGTATATTTTGCATGTTGTAAAACTACTATGGTTTCACTTCTACATTTTGTTACTGCACAAGAGATCACACATGTCAGTTCTGGTACAAATGAAGTAATGACAATTTTGCTTCTGGAGCATTCTTTGTAAATAAACCTACAATAACAAGAAATGAAATCAGAAAAATTCTCAAAACACTGCAGATCAGGAAGCATTGACAGAAGTAAAAAGGAGCTAACATTTCAAGTTGATGATGGCCCTTTCAACATTTTCTGTTATTATTTCAGATTTCCAGCTCAGCAGTATTTGGCTTGCTTGTTATGATAACAAGATCCCTTTTGCAGAGAAGGCATTTTTCTATTTCTCTGCACTCTGGGAAAATAGAATAACAGCTGTTAGCTCCTTTTGCAAGTGTGTCAATGATGTCGAAGTTTGGCATTTGAAAAAAATGTAGACACAGGTCCTGTTGCAATATGGGACTTTCCAGTAGTACTCCTCAATCTCCCAGAGCAGTGTGTTTTCCCTTAGCATTCTTCCACCCACTCAAAAACTTTGAATGGCATCATGCCTGTACAATATGCAAATAAGCAATGATAAAGGACTTAATATCATGTTGGGATCTGCAGGTACATGTCAAAATGTTTACTGAGGCAAGAACAGAAAAGTTATGAGCAGTTGGCAATGCTATTGTTTCCAGACCACCATCAGACCTTTCCTGTGAAATATAATATGTGAAGTCTTTAAAATATCCTAAACTGCAAAACATTTTTGATTGGTCCTCTGTGAAGCACTTTAAAAATTGAAGACGTTCTGTAAATGGAAGTTGTTGTTTTATTTATTTTAAAGCATTACAGCACTTGCATGTTTATTAAAGATATAAATGAGTCATTTTCAATGTTGGTGAGGCAGAAGATTGATGGTAACTGACCAATCAACCATTGGCAAAGTAAATGAGCAAGGAAAGCAAGTGTAATGTCTCTATGAAGAATTTGGGGCATCGCTGCCAGTTATCTGCTGATGCCAAAGATGGAAACTACCCCCAGTGATTTACAGTCTTGCCAGCTTTCTTCCCTACTGTCAATCCTTCAAGATGATGTCCTTGCCTTAAGGTTCATGGCCATTCCCTGTCAAAGATCTTTGACCTATTTTGGCTTGCAATTAAGTGACTTCTTGATTTTAAAATCCCCGTCTTAGGGCATTCATTCTGTCCATGGCCCTGCCCTTGCCTCTGTTTTCTTTTGCAGTCCCATGACCCTCAGAAACATCCACACTCACTTAATAAAGCTGCTTGAGAATCCCCAATTTAAATCAACTTCTATTGCTAAGGCTCTCAATTCCAGAGGCCCTTCCTGAAAGTCTTCCGTTTCGCTCCCCCTCTCTGTTTCTTTAAGATTGTCCTTAATTCCCAACTTCAAAAAATATAATGCTGCAGATGCTGGGAATACGGAACAAAAACTGAGAATGCTGGAAGTACTCAGCAGATCGGGCAACATCTGTGGAGAAAGAAACAATTAGTGTTTCAGGTTGATAACGTTTCACTAGAACATTCATCTAACATGACCTAACTCTGGAATAGTGGTAATGTTCCAAACCCTTGGTTTAAGTCAAAGAGTCATAGAGATGTATAGCTCGGAAACAGACCCTTCGATCCAAATCGTTCATGCCAATCAAAAATAATAGCCAAAATTAATCTAGTCCTATTTGCCAGCATTAACCCATATCCCTCTAAACCATTCCTATTCATGTACCCACCCAGATACCTTTTAAATGTTGTAATTGAATCAGCCTCCACCACTTCCTCTGGCAGTTTCCTCCAGAGTATGTTTGTACAGGTTGATTAAAAAGCATCTACATCAATGAGCTGAAACATTATCTTACATTTTTCTGTCTCCACAAGTGCTGCCTGACTGGCTGAGAGATTCCAGACTATTTTATTTTATTGTTTTCATCTTTGACAAACTATTGTCCATTTGCTTCAATGTTGCTTTATGTGGCTCCATATCAAAGTTTGCTTTCCAGTGTTACTCTGAGGTGTTTTGAGGCATTTTGTGATGTTAAAGGCAGCATGTAAAGAAAATTATCATTGTTCATTATTCATGTGCGAACTCTGCCAATAAATATCAGTGTTGATTTGATTGCAATGGGAATCGCATACAAGTTTGTAAGAAGAGTCATTAGATGGCCTTTGAAATTCCCAGAGGCACTGAAGAGTTGAAAGTGGAACAAAAATAGATTGGGTTCGAATGTATTGTCCTCCTTGTATGGCTCAATTATTTCCAGTTTAATTTGTTCAACCTTTGGAAAAACTACTAGTTATTTTTAGTGTAAATATCCAGTACAATATTACAATACATAAAGTGGAGAGGATCAACAACACAATACATAAAGTTAGTGCTGGGATATTTAAAATTATTCTGCACTTTAACAGGATAGAAACTATTCCTATAGCAGGAAAATGCAGAACAAAGGGGCACAGTCTGAAAAATAGTGTTAGTCATTTAGGTATGAAACCAGAGAGGATTTGTTTTCTCCAAACAGACAATGTGAATTTGCAATACTTCCTTTGAAATGTCAATGAATGCTCAGTGGCTTGAAATTTTTACCACTGAGGTTGGTAAATAATTCAGGACAGCAAGAGATACGAATTAAATGTGTATGAATAACGCATAACCTGATTGAATATCAATACAGACTCGACTAAATGGCTTAAGTTCCTATTGGCTTATTTTTATGAACTTCCTATTCCATTAGTAGAGTAATGGAAGCAGATCTCTACTCACTCTTCATAAACAGCAGGCAAGTGTGGAATAGACAAACTCAAAACTATTAATCTGGTGGTTTTGTTGGTAAAGATTCTGAAAAACTGCAAGTCATGAAAATTCCTCAGAGCTGAGTTAGCTGAAAGTAGCCATGTAGTAATAATTACTCTCAATACCCCTGGATTGGAGTATGGGAAAATCAAGGGTTCCTGTTCTTTGTCACTACCTTGTGAGTCCTATTGGTGCATCAATGTAAGAAAGGATTAAATGCCTCTCTAGGTCTCTCATCGAATATTGAGTTGACACATGTTACCTAACCCTTGGCTTTGAAGCAATTACCATTTACTTTTCCCTTTCAAACAGTTGGAATCTAGAATTTGGGAACAAAACATTCACTTGAGCAAAATGAGTTTTTGTACCTAATATGACTCTGGAAATGGTGACTTTGTACACTTTTTACTGTACTTACATATTCCTGTACTTGAGTACAAGTGACATATCAAACATATCAAACTCAAAACATATTGAAGACAACATAAAATTTTCAGTGGCTAACTCAAAAATTTTAATTCCTTCTGATTATCTTTCCATTGAAATCCAAAGAAGTTTAGCACTGAAATGTTAAGCAGCTCATTGAAACTTCATGTTGATAATTAAACTTTATGTTCAATCTCATGTAATGCTGTGGATTATAGCTCTTTGGCTGCAATACAATTGCCTCTGCACAGTCTGCTTTCATCTTCCAGACCTTAACAAAATCAATTATAACCTTCAGCAGAATTAAGCATTCAGTTAACAGCTTTATTTTAGCTCATCAGAATAACACAATCGAAGTGCAATCAGAACAAATTGAATGGCTGATAACAAGATGGCTATAAAAGGATTGCCTGTAGATCTTTAATCAGGCATCTACACAAAGACTGTTGATATAGGGAGGATGACTGTTCTTGTAGACACAGCACATTCTCTGTTGTGATGTCAACCGCAGGAACATCTAAGAATATGAACAAACTCTTTCATTTGGAATACTGTAGGATTTCATTAATTAAGAGCTTCATAAAATGCACCAATAACACGGTTTCTTTTAAGAGTATTCAGGCAGTCAAGAAGTTACAAAAGTAAAATGGTTGCCTATCTTTGGCATTCTCTACCCAAAATAACTAAAAATGCTCAGACATTGGGAATATTCAAGACAGGGATTGGTAGCAAATTGAAGTATATGGACAAAGTTAAAAAGCACACAACACCAGGTTATAGTCCAACAGCTTTATTTTCGGGGGAATGAAGGAACGGTGCTCCAAAAGCTAGTGCTTCCAAATAAACCTGTTGGACTATAACCTGGTGTTGTGTGACATTTAACTTTGCCCACCCAAGTCCAACACTGGCACCTCCAAGTCATGAAGTATATAAAGACTGTGCAAAGTGGTGGTATTCTGGTAGAAGATTTACCGTGATCTTACTAATTGATTAATTTGGCTTGATGGGACAAATGCCCTACTTCTCCTATTTCTTACACTCCCAACACTCTCACTGCCAACATGCAGTGCACACAAAAATTAGCAAAGCAAAACAGGAACACTTGACCTCTTCAGCGAGGCTCTGTGGAAACCTTAAACTGTTTCCACTGTCCTCCAGGGAGTCTCCTGTGGTGACCAGCTTCTGCATTGAGCAGTTGCTTTGGGAGTTTGGTGTCAGGCAATAAGTCCCAATCAGAGCATTTGATTTTAAGTGGCTTGCATGTCAGTGTTGGTGTGATAGTTTGGGACAGCTGTTTGACTGTTTTCCTTGCTCCCAACAGACAGTAGTGTTTAGCTACACATAACCATTCTTTTTGAGAATCGAGACAGTAAATTTCAACAATGGAGAAACAGGACATTGACATTTCTGCTACCATCCCATGTCAGCAAACAAAGCCTTTCCGGCAAATGACATGAAAAGATCCTAGCCATTTTTCTCCCATGCAAGGCCATTGATGCCAACAGTAGCACTGCCAAATCTTAATTGGGATCAACTGCCTCAATACACACTACTAACATCTGCTTCATTGGAATGATCTGGCACTATTTAAAAAATGAACTGAAATCATTTTGTGTCTTAATTTCTGCACCTTCTTTGCAAAAGATTCAGGCTTGAATTTTTAAACCTCCAACAGGCAGGTATGGAATATTGTGACTACCTTGTGTGCTGATTCGCCAGATCCATCTCACTCCTCTCAGACCTATTTCCAAGAGGTGGGATTGGAGAATGGTGGAGCTGCTCGTGTGCAAGCCAGTAGTGAGCTATTAATTGGATTGAGGGCATGTTGGTGGAATCTGTCTATTACTGGCAATCCCTATGCACTCCTCACTGCCTGGGTTCAGATTAGTTACAGGCTGCCTAGTAGAGAAGGGTCTCCCTAATACATGTAATTTGGAAACAAAGACCTTTCTTAAATTATTTTATCTCTGAAAAAGTGGCAGAGAGTCTGTCTTTGTCTTGTGGTGTCCTTTCTCTCTCTTACCTGCTCTGGGCTGCTTCATCAGTGCTTGATGAAGCAGCCCAGATCTCACTCTCTGTTCTTAACTGATGGTAAACCCACCCTCTCGAGTTTAATGAGTGAACATTGGGAAAATTACATTAATTGACCTTTTTCCACAAAGCACTGGCTGACCTTCATTTCAGCCTGACAGCAAGATGCAGAAACCTACAGGAAACATCTTGTCCTCACTGACAGGCAATTCTTTAAATATTATTTTTACAGTAACCTATAACATAATCACATGTAATTAAAGAGTTCAAAAAGAACACCACGCATGTTAAAATAAAGTAAATTACTGGATACTGTGTAAATAGTTTCACAATTTTACTCCAGTGTTAATTCTTTTCCAACTTCAATACCATCAGCATAAATACTGCAGACGGGTGTGTGCAGATGGATTTCATATGAAACTTAAGAATGAACTCCATGTTTATAAAACACACAATGCTGTGGATACTTAAACCTCAAAATGCAAGAAATACTCAACAGCTGTGCCATCATGCTGACACAATAGACTTGAGGCAGGAGGCAGGGATCCTGCAATGAGCCATCCTTATTAATGTGGCCCAGTCTGAAGAGCTGCTAACCCTATCACAGTGCCAGCAGCCCAGCAGCCTCAGTGGCACCCCTGCTGGTTGTGGTCATTGCTGGTACTGCACCTTGATGACCATGTTAAAGCTGTTAAATTTAAACATGTGGTCGAAGATTACTAAGTCAAGAGTGTGATGCTGGAAAAACACAGCCAGTCAGGCAGCATCTGTGGAGCAGGAGAATCGACGTTTTCAGCATAAGCTCATCATTAAGATGTTACCTGACTGGCTGTGCTTTTCCTGCACCACACTCTGGACTCTGATCTCCAGCATCCACAGTCCTCACTTTCCCTTAAGATTACTAAGGTCAGTTAAGCCCCAGTAAGGTGTTTTTGAGAGCAGGTGGCATGGTTTCCACAGGGACAATGCCACTGAAACTGAGGGTGCTTCTTTACAGGTCAAATTGTGCCTGCAAAAGAGCATCCCACCTTTACCGTGGACCTATTGATGCCCGCACTCCCCCATTGTAAATACCAGTAGAGGCAAGGAAATGGAATTCTTTGGCCATTTCAATGGTCCAATTGCTATTTTTCCTGCCGCTGGCAAAATAGCACAGTAGCAGAAAGATAAGGGGCATGTCACCCTCAATCTCCTTGCACCATTTTCCTACTTCTCCACCTAACCACAAAAAGCTGTTTAAACTAAGAGACAAGTTTCTGGACTGCAGCATTACATCAGAATGATCTATAAATATACATCTATAATCAGACACTGTTCAAGGTGTGTACTCATTGACTTCCACCAGGTAACGTATCATTTTTTTTCTTTTAAATTACCATCAACATCCACTTGGAGACAAAGCATTCCAACAAGACTCATTAAATAGTGATAACGACAACTTCCATGTATAGAGTACCTTCAACATGGTGCCAAAGTGCTTCACAGAAGCAAACACAATTTGCAGCAGAGGTACAGAAGTAGATATAAGGACAGGTAATTAAATACTTGGTCAAAGAGATGGATTTAAGGAGGAAATAGGGAGAAACAGAGATGCAGAGAAGTCAAAGGAGGGAGTACCAGAGCTTAGGGCTAGACAGCTGAAAGAATGGCATCAATGGGGGAGCAAAGACAATTGGAGTTGTGAGAAGTCAGAATTGGAGGAACAGAGATCTCAGAGAATTGGCGAATTAGAGGTGGAGACTTTTGCTGATCTTCCCTCAGTAAAGCAGAAAGCAAAAGCTATTTATATCCCTCCTGCCCAGTTAACAGCCCAGGCAAGATGTGGGCCCTAAGATCCTTCTGTTCTGAATCTTTTGCAAAGCGTATAAACAAAGCAAGAAATCTGACTGAGCAGTTAAATAGATTTTGACAGCTGGTCTTATGTGAAATGAGATTGGCCAGTGTCAACCCAGATCCCATGGGACTGAGTTCAAAGTACGAAATTATGATTGCGACCAGCGCACAGCTCAGCAGAGAGAAAAATGCAGTTCAAGAGGTAAATAGATGTGAACAAGCTTTCATAAGATTACTGTTTAAAGTCAGACTAGAATTAGGAATGTTTTGCTATTAGTCTCTGAGGACATTTCCATAGATGGTTGAGTTTTGAAAAGCTAATAGGAAATGGTGTCAATGGTTAAAAATGTAAACCGCCTGATTCACACACCCAAATTCTTTCACTTTTGCAGACAAAGACCATTTTGTTTGAAAAAGCTTTCTGGAGCAAGAAAATTTCGTAAATGTGCTCCAGCTGTATAAAACTGAATGAAAGTGAGGATTCCTTCCCAAATAAATGAGTTAGGATTTTGTTGCATTTGAGTGTAGAGTAATGAATACCTTTTCTTCGTAAATAAAATGGAATGCTGACAGGGAATTTTATGCATCCCACTTGAGGCTGCACATAAAATACATCAGGTGGCTCGCCTGTTCTCTCCCAACCCTCTCCTGTATAACATTGGGGCTGAGGAAGATGCCAGGCAGCCTGATGGACTATTAACTATCACTTGAGGTCCTCAAGCTACCTCTGTCACATCTTGCATTTTCGCTGGAGAAAGCAAGAGAATGATGAGCAGCACTGAGAGTGTGGGCTGTCAGGAAGGTAGTGGGGAGAGGTGTCATCTCCATTGGAGGGAATTTGGAGGCACTGTGCCCATTGAGGTATCCCTACACCATCTGTTTTTGTGCTTACTTTACCACCCACCTCCTCGACCTGCTCCCAGCCTCCAAACCCAACTCGCCATCTCCTTTAATAAAATCAAAAACTGCAGATGCTGAAGACCTGAAACAAAACCACAAACTCAGCAGGTCTGGCAGTACCTGTGCGGAGAAAGCAGAGATGAGGTCTCAGTTTGAGTGATCCTTCAGGATCCTGCTGCCAACCCTGCTAAGTTTCTCTAGCAATTTCTGTTTTGCTCTCCAATTACTTTCTTTCTATTTCTGGGGTCTCCAATTCTAGCCCCAATCAAAGTTCTTGGACATACTTTCAAGGCCAAAATACCTTCCTTGTGAATGCCTGCAGTCCCAGCAGTGGCCACTTCTCTCTTCTGGTGCTACTGTGACTACAAAACCAATCACATTGGTCAGTAGTTCTTCACTTCGGTCTTGTTATGATGTAAGTTCCACTCTCAAGTCGCAAAGTCAGTCACCAACATATCACCATTCCTCAAGTGGGAGATGAGATGAAGTGTCTGATCATGTAAAATCTATCCCTGGGGTTCTGAAGGGGCATCTAATGAAAGTGCCCCCAATTAAAGAAGAACAACTAATAGAAAATGGTATCACAAAATAACGAAAAGTTATAATGTTTATACTCCAGCTCCTTCAGTACCCATGGGTCACAGATACTCTGAGATAGAATAGACACTGTGTGCTCCTCTGCTCAGATGATGTAATGGTAGAAGTGAGGGAGGCTACAATAATTAACTCCCAGCCCAACTCTAAAATGTACCTGTGGCTGATCACACCTAGGGGAAATCCTGTGAGGAAGTCTAGATCTGGTCAGACCATTCCCTCGCTCAGCACTGGATGTCTAAAGAATGAGAGCTTGCGATGGAGGTGCATTCCCTTTCAACCAGTGGGTGAGCAATATCAAACATTCAATGTCAATGTGAATCACAGACATCCAGATATATCACAGGACCTGAGAGTCCTTGGAATGCTGTAAAAATCTGATCAACTTCCACGCCACACTCTCAGTTTCAAATCCCCTTTTCACAGGGAGAATTCCAGATGGACAGCCCTTAAATGGAACCTCTAAGTGTTTGTCAGATGGCAAAAAAAAGCCTCAGGGCAGAAGACCTAGTTGAGTCAACAGATTCATAGCAATGCTATTGCCATTTATCGTTTAACAATGCGTAGCTTGAGAAACATCTTCAGGAGGTAGTTAAGAGCCAAAATTATTATTGTGACTCCAGACTCACCAACTGACCAGACAGCAGACTTCCTCCTAAGGGCATTCATGAGTCACGCGGGATAGCCATGGCCATTTGACTATTTTGCCATTACCCACTACTAGCTTTTTATTCCAAATTTACTTAATTAATAAACTGAAATTTCAACTGGCATAGCTAGATTTGAAGCCCGCTCTTAGAACTGCAGTACAGGCCTTTAGGTTATTCATTAAGTATCATAACCACTCCGCCATTATACCTCTGTTACAAAACAATATGAGCCACCATTCTCTTTATTGTCTTAAACATAATTTCATGCAAATCCAACAGGAACTTGCATTTAGAGAGCAGAATTAAAATAATAGAACATCACAAGGCACTTAGTAGGAGCATTATAAATCAGAAAATGGCATTGAACTACAAAAGAACATGTTAGACTTGGTGATCAAAAACTTAAAAGTAGATGTAAGAAGTATATTAAAAGAAGAAAAAGAGAGAGGGGAAAAGGTGCAGGGAATGTTTTCTAGATCTTAGGACCTAGGAATGGCCAACAATGGCTAACAATTAAAAAGAAAATGCTCAATGGGACAGACATACGTGAAGAGATATGTGGCTGGACGAGACAGAGCTCAAGTTAAAAATCACACAACACCAGGTTATAGTCCAACAGGTTTAATTGAAAGTACTAGCTTTCAGAGCACTGCTCCTTCATCAGATTACCTGCTGAAGGAGAAGTGCTCTCAAACCTGGTGTTGTGTGGTTTTTACTTTATCCACCCCAGTCCAACACCAGCATCTCCACATCGAGACAGAGATAGGGAGACGAGACACTGGAAAAATGTGAAAACAAAGTTGAGAATTTTAAAGTCAAAGCATTGCTTAACCATTAGTAGGGTAGATGACAGAGCAGAGTGATGTTGAGTGAATAGGATTTGGTGTGAATTAGGACAGGAACAGCTGAGTTTCGATTTATATCAAGCTTACAGGGGTACAGTGCGGCAAGCCAGCCAAGGGGGTCAAGAGTGAGTGAAGTCTAGGGTTAATAAAGACAAGTTTCAGCAACAGATGAACTGAGGCAGTTGTGAGGTTGGCCAATGTTGCAGAAGTGCAAACAGCTACTTTATATGATATTACAGACATGTGGCTTTAAGATCATTCCAAGGCGAAATATGATATTAACATTGAGAACATTGATGTGGTTCAGCCTCAAATAAATGCCAGGAAGCTGGATGGAATCAGTGCTAAGGGGATATCCGCAATAGGAAGCAAACAAAATGCCTTTGCGATTTCTAAATGCGAATTGGAGAATTTTTTTGCTCATCAAGTATTGGATATCATTCAGGTTGAGCAAAGAATTGGCAAGTAACATTCCACCACACAAGTGTCTGGCAATGACCTTGCCCAACAAGAGAGAATTTAACCACCTCGCCTTGATATTCAATGACATGCTCATCACTGAACGCTTCACTGTAAATATCATATGGTCTCCATTCATTAGAAAGGTAACTGGCCCAGTTTTATTGATACTATGACTAAAAGAGCAGATAGATGCTATTGCAGGTTATGGAAGCTTCACCTTAAGTCTCTGTCCACTATCTTCAAGGCAGGAAAATAATGGAAGGCTCTCCATTTATTTGGATAAGTACATTTTTAATGCACAGCCCTCAAATAGCTCAACACCAATCAAAACAATAGTCTGTTTGAACAGAATCCCTCCATCACAGATGCACAAGCGCAGAATTGTATACCACTTACAAACTATATTCTGTCACAGAAGACTGTGGAGGCCAAATCACTGCATATATTCAAGAAAGAGAGATAATGTTTTTAGATTTTAGATTAGATTAGATTCCCTAAAGTGTGGAAACAGGCCTTTCATAGAGTCGTAGAGTCATAGAGATATACAACATGGAAACAGACCCTTCGGTCCAACCTGTCCATGCCGACCAGATATCCCAACCCAATCTAGTCCCACCTGCCAGCACCCGGCCCATATCCCTTCAAACCTTCCTATTCATATACCCGTCCAAATGCTTCTTGAATGTTGCAATTGTACCAGCCTCCACCACTTCCTCTGGTAGCTCATTCCATACACTACCACCCTCTGTGTGAAAACGTTGCCCCTTAGGTCTCTTTTATATCTTTCCCCTCTCACCCTAAACCTATGCCTTCTAGTTCTGGACTCCCCGACGCTGGGGAAAAGACTTTGCCTATTTATCCTATCCATGCCCCTCATCATTTTGTAAACCTCTATAAGGTCACCCCTCAGCCTCCGACGCTCCAGTGAAAACAGCCCCAGCCTGTTCAGCCTCTCCCTATAGCTCAAATCCTCCAACCCTGTCAACAATCTTGTAAATTGTTTCAGAACCCTTTCGAGTTTCACAACATCTTTCTGATAGGAAGGAGATCAGAATTGCATGCAATATTCCAACAGTGGCCTAACCAATGTCCTGTACAGCCGCAACATGACCTCCCAACTCCTGTACTCAATACTCTGACCAATAAAGGAAAGCATACCAAACGCCTTCTTCACTATCCTATCTACCTGCGACTCCACTTTCAAGGAGCTATGAACCTGCACTCTAAGGTCTCTTTGTTCAGCAACACTCCCTAGGACCTTACCATTAAGTCCTGCTAAGATTTGCTTTCACAAAATGCAGCACCTCACATTTATCTGAATTAAACTCCATCTGCCACTTCTCAGCCCAGGTAACCCTCTTCGCTGTCCACTACACCTCCAATTTTGGTGTCATCTGCAAACTTACTAACTGTACCTCTTATGCTCGCATCCAAATCATTTATGTAAATGACAAAAAGCCCAACAAGTCTACACTGACCCTCCAAAGAGTAACCCGCCCAGACTCATTTCCCTACATTTACCCCGACTAATGCACATAATGCAATGAGCAATTTAGCATGGCCAATTCACCTAACCTGCATGTCATTTGATTGTGGGAGGAAACCAGAGCACCCAGAAGAAACCCACACAGACACGGGGAGAATGTGCAAACACCATACAGATAGTCACCCGAGGCTGCAATCGAACCCGGGTCCATGGCACTGTGAGACAGCAGTGCTAACCACTGAGCCTCCATGCCACCCTTTTTTAAGGCATCGTGAGGTATGATATTTCAAGAGGTATGGAATCGGGACTATGGCATTGAGATAGAGGATTGGCTATGATCATATCGAATGGTGGAGCAGGCTTGAAGGGCTGGATGGCTTCTAATTTCCATGTTTGATTAGGGAATCTTACCAAGCCTCCTTCAAGATTATTTTCCATACCCGCAAACACTGCCACATGATGGACAAGAACAGTAGGTACACAGTAACCCCACAACCTGCAATTTTCCCTCCAAGCAATACACACTAGCCTCCTGATTTCACTGTCACTGGGTCTATATCCTGAAACTTTCTTCCTAACAGTGCTCAGGGTGGAATTAAAACACACTAACTGTGGTGGTTCAAGAGGGTGACTCACTACCAACTTGGCAATTTGGCTGGGTAATAAATGCTGGCCCAGCCAGTGATGCCTATATCCCCGGAGTAAACAAAAAAAAAATCCCTTTGTGATACTAAAGGTCATTTGTGATTTTGACGAAAGCCATTTTGGGGAGTGTGGCAAGAGCAGAAAGCTAATTGGAGGGCAATGGCAGTGATTCATGCTTGTGTAATTATTTAACAGGGATGGTAAATCTCAGATATCACAATCAAGAGTTCAATTTTTGACCTGACTGAACTACAGCAAAATAGTTGGCTGTAGGGAAGTTAAACCCAAGTGCAAACACTTTCTCACTCCACATCAACTCCCAGGGCAGAATCTTCCCACTCCTGAATGATATGGGCATTGGTGAGGATGTTGGGAGAATCACATGAGGAGAAGGAAGAGATTCCCAATGTTGAGAGTAATAGAGCCCATTTTCCAAACACATGCTAAACAGTGAGTTGAGATTCTCAATAATGAGCAGTGAGATGCCTATTTGCATGTAATAGCACACCTTATTAATATGCAGTTTCCCATTCTTCTACCATCAGATAGTAATAAGCTAACAATTCCAATGTGTAAGTCAGAGAGGTAACCATAGAGATTCCAGCTCATCCATCGCTCATCTGGCCCTCCAACTTGGGCACCAGTCAGCTACAACTCAGGGCCCCACTGATGAGCAATGACATTATTTACCTCCCCATCCAGTGGTTTCCCACTCCCTGTTGGCAAAGGAGCAAAGCCCATTTCCCTCAGTCTGACACTTATGGTGCAATTGACAGAAGCAAGGCAGGGCAGCATCAGGAAAACTAGGAAGTCTAGTCAGTGGGCAATACCTCTGCCTGTGGCGAGTGGGAAAATATGACAAAGGGATACCATAGGGACACGGTGCAGAGATCATGAAGCACGTTTGGGAAGACAGTGTGAGAAAACTCACTAGACTTGTTGGAGACACTTGACCAATTTTTGATGACATTCAGCCCATAGTTCAATGAGGTTGATTAAGTAGCATTTCAGGGAAGGAACTCCAGTATGTTTCTTTCCAGTAATCCCAGGAGACATTAACAACTGTTATGAAGATGTGGGTGTACTATACCTTCAAGAGAATTAAAAGCTAGCAGAACAACCTGGCACAGGCAACAAGTGTTCTGAACAAGATAAAACAACTTGATTAGCTGGTTGCCTGGAGATGACAAAACAAATTTGAATTAGGCCAATCAGTTTAAATTATACCCCAAAAAAACCAAACTCGAATAAAATTTGAATTTAATATATTGACAATCTTAAAAGACAATGACACAGTCCGATGTTTTGGGGGTCTACAACCGGGGAAAATTGAACAGTTGGGAGGAGAACTGCCAAGCCACCAGCATCTGCAGACTGTCCGGAAAAATAGCTCTCTTAAAGGTCTGTTTATCGATCAGTAACTTATGAAGCAGAAATCCCTAAGAAGAAAAAAAGATAAGGGAAGACATAACGAGAAAATTTGACATCTGGCTGGTTTTGAAAAGTTGAACTTTGGTAAATCTTAATCAAGGTTTTTATCAGACTAGCATTATAGAAGGGAAGATAAAAGACAGGTTAGAAGAAGGAGTTAGAAATAATTGTTAGTTAATTATACTCTGCTATACTTTAAGAAATGTTGTTAATTTTTACTTTAAATAGTTCTTGGCCTCTCAAATTTTCAGATTACTGCATTGGATAAATCTTTTCTGTGTTGCTGGTTTAAATTAAGCAGGAGGGTTTACCCCATGATGTAACACAGCACCAGAAATATCAGAAGTAGCAACAGACCTTTTGGCCCTGGACCCTTCTTTCCCATTCATTATGATCACAGCTGATCCTTTACCTCAACTGCCCACTCCCCTAATCTATTTATTCCCTGAGAGATAAAAAAAATCTCACAATCATCCTTGAACATACCAATGTCAAACTATCTGACACTCTTTGGGATGGTCGATTCCAAGAATTCACAGCACTCTGAAGAAATTTCACTTCATCTTAGTTGTAAATAACTAACCCTTCGTCCTAAGAATGTGCTGCTATGTTCTCGCTTCTCCAATTAGAGGAAAGAACACAGCAGTTTCTACCCACCCGTCCAGAATCCTGATTGGTTCAATTAGATCATTTTTCATTCTTCTAAATTCTAGAGAATTTAGGCCCAATTTACTCAGCTTTTATATCATAGACTGACTCTCTCATGTTAGGAACCAATCTTGATATAGATTTCATTGTCCTGTGTATCAAGTACAGTGAAAACTGTGTAATGTCACCTCACAAGGCACCATCTTAGGTACCAAGGTAACAAGGTACAAAAAAAACTTAGTTTCAAAAGAGTAAGAGAAACAGAGTCCAAAAGTTATGCATTACTTCACAGAATAAGTAGAAAAATAAAAATAGTTAACATTAAAAGTATTTCTTAATTTAAACTAGGAAATTAAAGGGATAACATAAAACATCAATGTATGTCTGCATTGCAAAAGTATCTTTCAATTGTCACAAAGTTAGAGAAATTAAGGTGTCTATATGTCACTCCTACAATGGTTGAGCCCCAATAGTTTGCACAAAGAGATAGATCAGCCACAATTATATTGAATATCGATGCAGGCTTGAAGGGCTGAATGATCTACATCTCCTAGTAATTCTTACAATTTTCCTACAATTTTCTAAACTCACAGGCATTGTAAAATGTATACTAAGTCTCAAGTAGGTAGTATCTTGAATAAAAACACCCAATCATTAATGGCACAACACTAAATTTTTACAGCCATTCACGTTGGAAAAAAGAGAGTAAGAATAAACTATTCTGCTGTTGTTACAGGTTTGTCACCACAGGTTTATTATGGGTAGAGAAAAAACAAACATAATTCTTCATTTGAACATTATTCATGATTTTGTTGACGTGCTTTAAAGAAACCCACGCATTTGTACATGCAGCCTGTGGGAGTTGCACAGTTTTGATGTCTACATCAAAATGTCCACATTCATTTCACTCCACGGTGTGAACACCTACACAGTTGAAGAACCCAATGGTATTGTCAGCCAGAGAAAATGTAGTTCCACCAATGTGGTGTTAGATTAAAGAAAGTAATATCTGTCTGTTAAACACACTGGTTAAAACTCTGTTTTTTCCTGATACTGCAATTAGGTCACTGCATTCTAGACAGGAGCCCATCCAATCCATCACCCAACTTAAATAACAAGAGAAATGCACTAAAGGGATATCGCTGTCTGAGACAAGAAGGAAACAATCAGATTAAAAATAAACAACTTAAAGGAGGAGGGAGCTACACATTAATGTTGAGTGTGCAATTCAACAATCACAAGCTAGGCAGGGCCAGCCAGTCGCTTCTGTTTCATAGAATACAGTTCCTACAATGTGGAAACAAGTCCACACCGACCCTCTGAAGAGCATCCCACCCAGACCCAGTCCCCTATCCTATTACTCTATATTTGTCTATGACTAATCAACCTAGCCAAAACATCCCTGTAATCTATGGGCAATTTAGCATAGCCAATTCACCTAACCCGCACATCTTTGGACTATGGCAGGAAACCAGAGCAAACCCACACAAACACAGGGAGAATGTGCAAACTCCACACAGCCAATCGTCCGAGGCTAGAATTGAACCCGGGACCCTTGTGCTATAAGGTGACAGTGCTAACCACTGAGCCACCATGCCATCCAATTGTTTTTAGTGGATGTGCCATACTCTCCAGACAGCGATGCATGTATAGTATCTCTTTAAATCCTGTATGCTATGGTGTTGGTAAAGGCAGATATTCTGAGCTTAACATGCTTCTAGATCCTAGCTGTTTACCATTTTCCTGGTTACTGTTTAAGGTAGCCCACAGATAGGGAGTTTCCAAATCATGTTAAAGAAAAAATTGTCAATCACAAAAAAAGTGAGAAAAAGCTTTTTGAGCACTATGATGTCAAACTTTTTAAAAATTTTACTTAAAATTATTATTTCAAAATGTCCATTTCCAGGTAAATCATTGTGAGACAATAACTGTCATGTTTTTACTTGGCATTTAGTTGACATGGCATATGCTTACTGGAATAAGCAGAGAATAAAAATCTAAATGTATCCAACTGAGTTGATATTTAACCAATCTATTGCATGATCACATTAACATCTTTGCACAATGTTATAAAAACTGAAATATATAGCCAGTCAGAAAACAGCAAAAATCTTAAAATTTGCATTCTCCACATGTTTAAACACCAAAATGATAAAATATTTGAGCAAAGGTTTGAGATTGTGACGGTCTTTATAATCACAATGGGTTTGACCAGAATTGAAACTTTTGACAAAACAAAATTTTCAATTTTGCATTAAATACTACATTCTATTTAATATCTTCTATTTCCCCACACTACTGCCTAACAGCGGTAGTGCTTATATGTTAATACTACATTCTATTGTGGTGTTGGTGAATTATTTAAAATTTGCACAATTGATGAAAAATTAATTAATCTTAATAAGCCGAGCATTCATTCCATGTCATTATTGGAGCAGCCTTCAACTTTTCGTATAACCTTCAATTTAATTTACATTCTACGTAATTGAGCTTATTTTCTGACCATCTCAATATATTTCCTCTACTGTCAATATTTTGCTCCCCCTATGAAGACTAAAATTTCAATTGATTAAAAATTCATGACTTCTGAACGAGTAAGCCAATACTTCTATTTGTTTTAGGTTCAAGTTGTAATTAATAGCTATACATTTTTATAAAAATGGAAGGAAATTACTTAGCTTCAGAACAAATTTACACTTATGCTCCACTTCCTCTGCACTCACTGGACCACAAGGTTGTAACTAAACATTATTGACTGTTATTGTTTATTGATGGGGGTTGACTAATTCCTGTTCCACCTCAGTCATGAAGATGGTATTGTTAACAATTGTTTTCAACATCCTATGCAAGGTGTGGAAAATTAGCCAAGGTTGGAACTTTGGATTTCTCTCTGCTGAATATTGTTGAACAATGCACATCAGACGGAGTCAGCTTCAGGAATATTTTGATTCTTTCTGCTTTAGAACACTTGCCAACACTTTATTACATATTGAACAAAACACCCTTATACTCAAGAGAAAAATTAGGAAGTGCAAACAAGATGTCCTTTTTAGTAGGAAGTGGCAGAAATGTTTGTGTTACTCAATATTTAATTATAAAACGAAGGTTTAACTGTAATTAGGTTTTTATCTCTTACCTTATCTATATTGCCAACTCATCGATGTCTAGACTGCAGTGGTAGTGTCCCTGCCACTGGCCTATTAGATTTGGGTTCAAGTTCCAAATCTAATAGTCCAGTGAGATATATAACATCTGATTTTTAAAAATCTAGTAACTATCAATTGACTATGGAGTCTGTGACAACCACTGAGAAATTCACCTTTAGTCAATGCTTCCCCATTTCTAGCAGTAGTCTAGGGAAATTACAGTGATTGCTTTTCTCCCCCTTCCACCCCTTGACACCAATGAACAAAACCTATCATCCTAGCCCCAGAAAAATCATACTTTTGATCCACTTTTTTACTTTCACTACACAATGTTCATTTATTCAGTAAGCCATCAGGAAATTAGAACTCAAAACACTGATGACTGACACTGATACACCTTTCATTTTAGCCATTGAGGAAATGTGAAACAGGCTTTTGCATCTCTAACTCTACCCAGAAATGCATTGCACATGTTGGTCACTCTGAACATACTTAAACTGGTTTCTTGCCAATCTCATATCAGGCACTTTATCTTGCTATTAATTACTCCATCTTTTATCCATGTTATGATCCCACTTGTATCACACCCATTCAAATCTTAAAATGGAAGCAAGCATTGATTCCCTTCATGGTGGTCACTAGTTTAGTGGACAAATTCAGATCTAGTGTGGAAAGCCTCTACTTAAATTCTGTCATAGGTCAATAGTCTGTTCTTTGCTCCTGATGTTAAGTAAAAGCAGCTTGAGGAGCAGTAAATCATCACTCCCACTTTGTTTCATATTAGTTTATGGAAAATGTGTTTTAAGCTAAAGAATATTTCATTCCCACATTAAGTTTTTTAGCACAATTGTTATATTTGGTCAACGTTTGCTTCATCCGATCAACCTCCTGCACGGCTAGTTCTTACCTCCTTTGGGTGACATTGTTGGCGGTTTGCTAATACTTGCCTCACTGACCCTTGGTACGTACACACACACACACACACACACACACTCTGGCTGATGCTGCGTAAGACATCTTGCATATGTATACAACCTTCAACAATACTTAAGTTTAAAAAAAAACAGAAGGAAGTAGCAAACAGAAGGTTAGAAATTTTGAAGATGCTTTTGAAGTGCTTTACAGCCAGTAGGACAGCTTCATAAAAACATTTATGATCTAAAACACTGCAAGGTAAAGGTACCAAAAAAAAAAAAGGTGCTTCACAGGAAGTCTAAGGCACTTAAGATAAAAGGTAGTTACATCTGAAACCCAAAAGGATTGTCAAAAAAAAAGAGTAGGGTCAATAGAATCTCAAATGAGGCAGAGACAAAAAGTATTAAAAGGTATGCCTACCCAGAGTCCCTTTGCAACACAGTCATTTCGACTGCTCAAACTAGGGACAAGTTCGAGAGATGGTCACTTAACCCAAAACGTTAGCAGATTTCTCTCCATAGCTGCTGCCAGACTTGTGGCGTTCTTCCATCAATTTGTTTGCGTTGCTTAAAACAGGAACTGTGTGGGGCAGGTTATTGCCTCAAGGATGAGATTTGCAGAGAAATGATGGAAGGCAGCCAAGATTAGATGGGGTCATAAGAAACAGCTCAAGGTCAGCATGAAATTATGCAAACTGCGATACAAAACCAGCAAAAAGGCAGTGTAGAGTGTAGATGGACTAGTGCCAGGTCCACTATATTTTGCTCAAGTTCCGCAAGTTATTGACAAGTCTCTATGTAGCACTGAAAGTTTGGTATTTGCGTGCTACAAAACAGAGGTCTTCACTACTGAAAGGATGAAAGTTTTGCACTCAAACTGGAATGTCCCTAAACATCTATATCATTTCCATAAATGGAGAGACTTCATTAGTACACTTGTTTTCACCCTTAATAAAACTGGAGATTACTTTCCATTGAAAAGTATGCTTTAATTAAAACTTATAGAAAACTGTACAATTTCTTCAATACAGCTGTACAATATTTAAGAAAAATGTACACAGTTCAGATTCACATAGCTTACAGACTGTCAAAAAAATATGTACAGACATACTATCCAGATCTGCACAATATGCTACCAAAAGTGATTTTTCCCTCAAGTTCTCATTTGAAAAGAGGCTTTCCAGAGTTACACAAAATCAGTTTTACAATAAACCTACAGGAATCAGTTCACAGCTTAGACCAAAAGGCAGTGTCCCTTAAAATGAGATATGTAAAATGTATTTCACTGTAGGTCAATACTGAGTTACAAGTCAAAAAGCTAGGATTTTTTTTAAAAAAAGGTCTGACTGCATATTCTGCTTTGAGGGGACAGCAGACAATGTTATACAGACTTATAAAAACAGCCATGTTGAAGTTTAAAAAAGTTTAAGATTCAAAACAGCTTACTTTTGTCTTAAAATACATAATGGTTGTAATCCTTTTAAGTCAGAAATCTTTAAAGTGTTCTTCATTTTCAGTGCTTTATTAATTGTTTCCAACGCTCAACGTTAGAGTTTCAGAATATAAAAAGTTTTGATTAGGCATCAACCATGTGAGAGAGTCAGTAACATCCTATCCTCAAATCAGAATATTAAGTTTACTCAGCTAAAGTAGTTTTAGTTACTTACTCTGTACCACCCACTCATGAAACTATGCCAGGTTTGTAACAGTTTCATCAGAGGATCACACCACTTGATGTTCCTTTGGAAACTCCCCATCCAGATAACTAATTATACCTTAACATACTTGTTTAGGCAGGTCGATTTTTAAAAATAAAAACCAGGGCCAAGTAATTTTTAATAAAAGCCACATTTTTAAGAAAACTCCACTTATGGTATATATTGCTCAGTTGCATTAAAGTGCCTTTCAGCTTGAAACTGCCATCCAGTAGTTTTTGGAAGGGCTGGTTCTGCCCATCATCAACTCGTTTTTACAGGTCAACATCCCCAGGTTATTGGCCGGCGGCGCTTCATACAGGACACAAATGGACCCATCTTCACCTATGCGGTAAGAAACCTCATAGGGGTCGACCCACAGAGTCAGCTCGCTGGGAAGGAGTTTGAACAATTGCTGGCTGCTGAGCCCTATTCTGTTGGCAGCTTTTCCGATCAAGGGGTCCATTTTATGGTTTATTCGGATACACCGGTAACCCGAGCCTTTGCACGGTTTGTCTGGAAACCAATGATGTTTGTAGTGCTCTGAAAAAAAAAGGGAAAAAAAAGATGGATGCCCAAAAAATTAGTAAGTTTGCAGTAATATTCAAACAAAGTCAAAAAACAGTTCTCAGTACACTAATTCACCCTTAATCTTGGGGATTTAAAATTACTCAATGTTCAGTCCAGAGAAACATCAACGTTGTTGGGTCAAATTAGTTACAATGAACTGCTGCTTTAGATTTGTTCTTAAAAGCGGGCCACTGGTTTCTTTAAAATGCGTATTTTCGAGTGTTTAAAAAAAATTCTAAAAAAGCACAGTGGCCAAATTTTTCGAGACGAAAAAAAAAGGTTCATCGCTCCATAAGTAAACAGTTTGATTCACTTCGGGTGAAGATTTAAAAATAAAAATCTGCGTGTCACACATACACAACTCGACTCGCTCAACGGAGAGTTTCCTTTTGCGGAGCCCGAGCTGAGAGAAAGTACAAGATAATATGAAGCGTTCAGGTTCCCGCAGAAGCTTAAAATCGGCAGCGAGAGCGAAGGTTTGCTACGACTCGCTCTGAAGTTACACGGGAGGGGTATCCTGTGATATTTTCGGGGGGGGGGGGGCAGTTTCCAAGTTGTTTCTTTCATTGTTTCGATCAAAGACCTTTCAGTTTTTTTTTGCTTTTCCCCTCTCAGATAAACTGCACTGGAGTTTCCTTACTCATACTAGCCACCCCATGTCTATCTGCCCCTCACTCACCTGCCAAGGCGTCCTGTAGCGAGTGGTTGAAGATTTGTAGCTGGCCCGGGCTCACTAAACCCGTGTTGCGCAGGAGTCTGCTGACAAAACCCACAGCAGCCGCGATCTCCATCGTCATAACCAATCCGGCTGAAAGCTACAAAAGGAGCTCGACGAGGAACCAGCGCCAGACAAGGCGGCTTTATTAGCGAAACAAAAATAAAAGGGCAACAAAGACACGGAGGTTCAAAAAGTGCAATTCTGCAAAACGCCCTGGAGACAGTGCGAGTAGCTCGCTGCACTCCGGGCGCTCCCAGTGTATCTACTGTAAAAATACTCGCTCGGATGACTCTAGGCGAGTCTGGTCCCTCTACGGCGCTGCCGCTCTCATTTAAAGGGCCATGCCCCACAATGGAACGTGTCGTAGCCCAACACCAGTGGCTGATGGATGACACACTCATCCAATCCGAATTGGTGGGCGCAAGCCCCTAACCAATGGTGAAAGAGAAACGTGGATTCGCTCGTGCCATTGGACGATAAGGGATTGTGACGACACAGAGCGTCTCAGCCAATGGGAAACACATGGTCTAAAATGGAAGAATTGACGTTCGAGATGACGTGTGCGCGAATGGTCTGATTATAGCAACTGGGAAATAACAGGGAGAAGTGAGAGTGGTAATTAATAGCATTTGGAGTTCCTGGGAAATAATAGGGAGGAGTGAAAAGGATCAGCAATGGAGAGTTACTGGAAGTAACAGGGAGAGTGACAGGGATCGGAAGTAGAATTTAGAGTTACTGGGAAATAACAAGGAAAAGTGAAGGGATTAGTAATAGATTAAAGAGTAACTGGGACATAACAGGAAGAAGTGAGATGGATCAATAACAGGCTGTAGAGTTACTGTGGTAAAAACAAGGACTGCAGATGCTGGAAACCAGAGTCTAGATTAGAGTGGTGCTGGAAAAGCACTGCAGGTCAGGCAGCATCCAAGGAGCAGGAAAGTCGACGTTTCGGGCAAAAGCCCTTCATCAGGAATCAGAATTACTGTGACATATCAGGGAGAGTGACAGGAATCGTGTATGTAAGTGATTCCCTCACCGAATCTCACCACACTGTGTTGTCAGTTTGCTTGTCAGTCCTGTAAGACTGTCAGTTTTGTGCAATTAAACGTTGAAAGACTGAAGCCTATCTAAATGTACCTCTGTCATTACTCCACTAAATGCCTTCCTCCCCCCCATTTCATCTTTTTCACTGACTCCTGTCCATTACCTCCTTTAAAATTCTTTTTCCAATATTCAAGTTCCTACATGGTCTCCTCCTTCCAATTGCTCCTACAGCCCAACAATCCTCTATAAGCTTTTTGTTCCTTCACCTCAGGTCTCTTACAATTCCTTCATTCCTTTAAACCCATTGTTGGTAGCCGTGAATTCAGTCACGCAGGTTCAAAATCCAGAGATTCCTGACCTATATCCGGATTTCTTTCTAATTCCTTGCCCTCTTTAAAATGAGCTGCCAGTGGAAGTGGTGGAGGCTAGTAAAATTGCAACATTTAAAAGGCATCTGGATGGATATATGATAGGAAGGGTTAGGAGGGATATGGGCCAGGTGCTGGCAGGTGGGACTAGATTGGGTTGGATCTGGTCGGCATGGACAGGTTGGACCGAATAGTCAGTTTCCATGCTGTACATCTCTATGACCCTATGACCTCGTTAAAATCTAGGTCTTTGGCCAAGGCTTTAGATATAGCTCCTAAAATCCCTTTCTTGCCCCAGTGATATGTCCTTTGTCTGATTTTGAATTCTTTGGAATAACTTGTGCCGTTTTCCTCTGCCAGAATGTAAATATTGTTGTAAATAGGGAGTGTAAATACTAATTTGCCAGATTATAACAATTGGCAGACACAGTATAGTTAGTGAATGAATTAGTTAAAGTAGTTATGGAATAACAGAAGACGTAACTGTGTCAAATGATAGCACCTAAGCTAAGCTGGGCGACTGAATAGTAAAAACAAGAACTCCCACCTGTATGATAACTTCAAAACCGAAGACTGTCCATAGACTTCAGAGACCAAGAAGAATGAACACTGAATTAATGACACCGATTAAGCTTTCATTAGATAAAGAAAGATTTCAAGGAGGTTCTTAAAGGAGAGAAGTGACAAAAAGGGAGGTCTGGGGAGTGAATTCCAGAGGTTGCACAATTATCTTTGAAGATATTATATACAATAGTAAGGCAAAGAGAGGGAAGATGGACTGTAAGATATAAGAAGATAGGCATGTTGTGGAGGGAGATGAATTGGCCGTGGTGGTGATGGGGATGGCCACAGTTTGTTTGGGACTTGAGCTGATTACAAAGGCAAGAGATACAGACAAGAATGTCAATTTCCATTTGCTGCTTAGTGTGGGGGTGTTGGTGGAGGGTGGAAGCCAAGAGCCAATGTGGCTAATGGTCAAGTCTGGTGATGCAGTTCTTAGTGTATGTGAGAGAATGTCTTTAAGTTTATGGTTGGGGTGGTCCACAACAAGATCATTAATAATAGTTGAAGCTGTGAGTGATAAAGGTACTTATCAAGATTTCCACGGAAAATGATTGGTCTAAAGTAGGGTTTAAAGTAGGTCATGTGTGCAGGTGGAAGTATAGACTCTTTGTAATGTAACGGATGTGGGTTTGGAAACGTAGCTCACAGCTGAACCTGAGGCTGAGGTTTGAATAGTCTGGCTCAACCTAAGACGGAGAGGTTTGTTTTGGGTCGCGAGATAATGAATAATTGCAGTGAAAAGGGAAAACAATTACATCATCCTCTCAAAGTAACAGTCACAGAATAAATTAGGACATATAGTAACAGTCCAATAACAAGTGCTGGCCACCATCTTGTCCTATTACCCTGAACTGTATTCTAATCTCAATCGAGCCTTGTCCAACAACATAGGCACAAGGAGCAGGTGAGGGCATTCAGCCACTTGAGACTGCATCACCATTTATTAAGGTCATGGCTGATCTGATTGTAATCACAAATCTACCTTCCTGTTTATCCCCAATAAACTTTCACTTGCAAGCTTAACAAGAGTCTATTCACCACTACCTTAAAATATTCAAAGACTCCACTTTCTCTGCCTTTTCAGGGAGAGAGTCTGAAGACTCATAGCACACACAATGCTCTGTGAACAAGATTTTTCACCTCACCCCAACTTTATATTGACAACTTCTTAATTGTAACCAGTGACTCCTAGTTTTAGATTCTCCCATAAGAGGAAAACTCCTTTCTAATTCACCCTGTCAAGATCTCTCAGGTTCATATATCTTTAAATCAAGTCATCTCTAGTAAAGTCCAATGGATACAAACCTGACCTATCCAGCTTTCTTCATAACCCACCCATTCCAGATATTAATCTGGGAAACCATCTATGAACTGCTTCCAATGCATTTATATTCTTAAATAAGGTGATCAATAGTGTACATAGTACTCTAAATGTGATCTCACCAGTACCTTGTATAACTGAAACATTATCTCCCTATTTTTCTTTTCAATTTCCCTCGGTCTGCTGTTTAATAAGTTTCCCCCAATGAAACTGTAGGACTCAACTAGTTGATTATTTGTTGGCATTTACAATGATTCAACTCTCATCATGTGAAGTTCTACTTGGTTTTTTTTTTACCTAAAACTGAGCCAATACATGCCTGGCTTCCCCAATAGGGGAGCATGGTGGCTCAGTGGTTAGCACTGCTACTACATAGTGCTAGAGACCTGGGTTCAATTCCCACTTTGGATAACTGTCTGTGTGGAGTTTGCACGTTCTGCATGGGTTTCCTCTAGGTGCTCTGGTTTTGTCCCACAATCCAGAGATGTGCAGGCCAGGTGAATTAGTCATGCTAAATTGCCCAGAGTGTTAGGTGCATCAGTCTGGGTTAATATAGGGTAGTGGAATGGGTTTGGGTGTGCTACTGTTTGGAGGGTCATGGACTCTGTGGACTTGTTGGGCCAAATAGCCTGTTTCCATACTGTGGGAATCTAATCTAATTTATTTGTCCAAGCCACATCTATCTACTCAAGGTTCCAATCTGAGCTCGAGACTCCTCTTTCTCAACACCTCCTCCTCAAGCAGGGAAGAGAGAGAGAGAGACCAACTTAACCAAGATCCATTACTGCACAAGCCCTGTTCACACATATCATTTCTGTGCCCACTAGATAATTAATTTCCAGTCTCTCAATACCTTAAATTTAAACACTCATTCTCATATTTAAAGCACCTCACAGACCCCCTCCTCTAGCATTACAGCCTCCTGAGATTTTACCTTTCTCCAGTTCTATCTATGAATTCCCCAATCCCTTTATCCCAGTCATTGACAGCTGTGCTTTTAGCAGGCTAGACTCTACACTCTGCAATTCTCTCTCCCTCTTCACCTTCCTCTCCTTAAGACCCTCCTTGAAATCTATTTCTTTGACTCCATTTTTCAGTCACACTCCCTAGTATCTCCTTAGTATTTTTGGGCAGAATCTTTTTGAGATGAAGTGTGGAGGTAGGTGTAAAAGCATGGGACACTTCCACTTTTCAAATGGGACATGGCTTCCCATGATTACATCCTTCACATACATTGCACAAGTGAATACCACATTTTATGGGCAGGAGCTCATCAAGCTCACCAGTTTCCGATCTCCAATATCCAGGCACCTCATTTAAAAGCCCCCTGGACACCATTCATTCTCTTCACCCTAGGAGAATCAATCAAACTCTGCTTATCACCTTCAGCACAGTGGCTAGCTACTGCTGCCTCACAGCACCAGGGTCCCAGGTTCAATTCTAGCTTTGGGTGACTGTGTGGAATTTGCACATTCTCCTTGTGTCTGTGTGACTTGGATGTCTCATGTACTGATTAGCATAGAGACACATGTCTGTAAGTGTTTGATCAAAGAACTGGCTTGATTATGAAGGAGACAACCAAGTGAAAAACGTTTGTACCCACTGGAGCTGAGAGGAAGAGTCAGGTTTATGAACACATATGTTTTTCATTTTGGCAAACAAGATTATCCCATTAAGATAATTCCAGCAGCCTGGGATGTTTATGAACATTCACAAAATATGAACGATTGCAAAACAGGTAGATGACCATGAAGGGTAGGAAAACCAACATACCAGAAAGCTTCTGAGAACATAATAGTGAAATATTAACCCATTGTTTGGAATATGAATTTTTGTCTCCTTCTCTAAAAGTTCCAGACAACCATACAAAGTTCCACCCCTTGTTTCTTTTTCTCTGATATAGCTCTTACAAAGCACCTTTGGGTATTTTTCCATGAAATTTTATGGTAGCTCAGGAAGACTTTAATGCTGTCTTAGGTAGCAGGTAGTCAATGAATGAAGAAACTTTTAAAATAATTAAACTTAAATGATGGTCTGATACTGAAACCTTACCTCTGTAATTAAACTCAAAAGATAACATTTTGTTTCCACTGTTATATTTTGATTATATATAAATTCTTAAGATTTGTGAGGTAGTCACTCTGATTCTGGTTCAGATATTCAAACCACATCTGTACATACAAAATTAAGGTGAAATAGATCAATGAGGTTGACGCATATCCTGGTTGCAACAAATCTAAAAAAACGAAACAAAAAATGTCAGCATTATTCAATGAGTGGTTCTGGAGTTGAATAAAACAATGCAGACTTTGTTTATTTTGAAAATGACTACATATTTTCAAGAATGTTCTGGAAAGTAGTTTGAATAAACTATTTAATCTTTATCATTGGCTTCAAACCTGTTTTGCAGGTTAGAGGAAATGCTAGAGGAAAAAAGTATGCATTTCCTGTTACATCAGATGTAACGTGCTTTCCCCAAAGCCCATAAAAGTTAGTGAGAAGGATCTTACAATAAGTATTATTTAATGTAGGTAATTTCTTTTTCTCTTCTACCTGTAATCTCAGAGCTATTATTGTCCTTCAGCAATTAAACCAAGTGGCTATTATTCATGAATGACAAATGATAGTGTGTGTTTACGGTGTATTGAACTTTGAGAAGGAATCACAGGACATCAAGCAGGAGTGACAACTCAAACTTTCCTCTCCCCAATTTTAGCAGTTTCACCTTATCACATACTAGAGAGACCAAACCTGACATAAATCAGTCAGCTAGTCACTAATGTGAATACACTTACTATGCTGTCAGGGAGTTCTGGTTCAGCATGGTTGATTTTGAGCAGATGTAGAACAGAAATATTAGAAGTTGGTTGTTTTGCAGGTAATGCAGTTTTTTCTCCATGTTCAAAATGGCAATAAACTGTTTCAGGTACAAAATTTACATGGGTTCGATTTAAACTGTTTGAATTGCTGAATATAAAACAGAAGTATTTTGTATTTACCAAATACTAGGTTTTTTTTTCTCTTTATCTAATCTTCAAGTGATGTTAAACCTTTAGAGATGCAGATCAATAATTGACCCAAAACTAACTCTTCCAATCCAAATATCATTGGTTGTCCTTATGCCATGTTGCATATTTTGGCCAATTTTTGTTAATACTTTTAGAGTGTATAGGAAAAAGGGTAAGGTAGATAACTCATCAAGCCTATTCCACCAATCATTAACATTATGGTTGATCTATATCATAAACTCAACTCCCTATGTTTGTGCTGTTACCCTTAATATTCTTGCTGAACAAAATTCTTACTGATCTCAATATTGAAACATTCAATTGACCTTACAACACAGCCTCTTGCGGAGGGGGTGGTGGTAGTGGAATCAGTTCCGTATGCACACTGTTGTACAAGGGAATGTTTTCTCATACCTCTGAAAACCTACCTCTAACATTAAGGTTGAACGTCCCGGTTTATCAAGAGTACTGAATTATGACACCAATTAATTGTCTGTACTCACAGGTTTGTCGACCTGGTCAATACAAACTGTTTACAACTTAACTTTTCTTGTCCCTGGTATCACTCTTGAATCTGTTCTTTTCCTGATGGTGGTATCATGGTAATGTCATTGATTTAATAATCCAGAGGCCTAGACAAATGCTACATTGGTAGATCCCACATTTGTAGCACATGAAATTAAAATGTAATGAACATATTGGGAATTGAAAACGAGTTTCATTACTGTGACCACGAAACTGTCGTGAGTCATAGTGTGGGGTGGTGAAGAATTGCCAGCTTTGCCACTGACACTGACATATCATGAATGCGTAACAGAAAAATCTATACAGTGGTTATGTTATGATTTGGAGATGCCGGTGTTGGACTGGGGTGTACAAAGTTAAAAATCACACAACACCAGGTTATAGTCCAACAGGTTTAATTGGAAGTACTAACTTTCGGAGCGCTGCTCCTTCATCAGGTGGTTGTGTTACTGAGCCAGTAGCCAGGCATCTGGGCAACTGATCTAGAGATATGAGTTCAAATCCTACCCTAGAAACCAGAGAATTTAAAATCCATTAAATAAATGTTGAATAAAACATTAATGTTAGCTACTGTGACTGTGTACTGTGGTAAAATAATTGGTTCACTAATATCGTTTTGAGCATGAAATTAGCATTCTTAATTAGTCTGGACTCTATGTGACTTCAGACCCACAGCTACATGCTGGCCTTTTCTCTGCCTTGATCTAAAATGATTAAGTAAGAACTCAAGGAGATGGGCAATAAATGTTGACCTTGCCAGCGACATGCACATCCTGTGAATGAATTGAATAAATGTCCAGGGCTAAATGCAATGCCCTAAAAGTGTCTAACCAGAACTTTATACATTGCAAAATGATTTACACTCCTTTTCATAGGAATATAGGAAAGGGAGTAGGCCATTCAGCCCTTTGAGACTGTTCCACATTCAATGAGATCATGGCTGATCTGTGACCTAACTTCAAATTGCCTGTCCTTGACCCATATCACTTCAAACCTTGGCTTATTAAAAAAAACTAACTATCTCAGATTTAAAATTAACAACTGACCCAGAATCCACTGCTGTTTGTGGAAGAAAGTTCCAAAAATCCACCACTCTTTGCATCACCCTTTCCATTAGCAGCACTCTTATGGTTGCACATATTCAATGATCCAGTTCTAAAATAAGTTTATGTTAATAATAAGGGTGTGGATTGTCCTAGAAATTATTAATTAAAGGTACAATTCACTAAATAGGTCAGTTAGTTTGAAATGGATTGCAGTGTCTATCTTTGGAGAACTAAAGCAGAACTCCTCAATGTTCTCAGCAGGAAATAAACCACATAGTGTACTTCTTGGTTATTAACGGTAATAAGTTTCATCTCCTGCCTGTGCTCAGTTATTATTACAGCCAAGGCAACAGTTATGATGCTACATTACCCTTCAGTTTCCTGACAGTCTGGAAGAGGGTCCTCAGCTTGCTGAAATATCAAACACATATGTTGCTACAAAATGTACATTCAATGGCGGTGATACTTCTAATATGGGTGAACAGCCAAATGTCCAAGGCTTACATCTAAACGATCATCATTTAGACAAGGTACTGGAGATCTGTTGCCACAGCTGGGACCATAGCCTGAAAAGAATCATTACGATCAGAAGAATGTGGAACATTTGGTGGGAAAAGAAGTAAATTAGAAATATTTCAGCCTTAAAGGAAATAATTCCTTAGAATCCCTACAATGAATAGAGAGACTGTTTGGTCTATACTGACCATCTGAAGAGCATCCCATCCCCATAACCCCACTGGGGCTTTTACAATGGCTAAGTCACCTAACTGCACATCCCTGGATGTGACAGGGTAATTTAGCATGGCCAATCCACCTAACCTGCACATCATTTCACATAGGAGAAAGCTGGAGTACCGGAAGAGTACAGACACAAGGAGAGTGTGTAAGTTGCACACATTCAATGATCACCCAAGGCTGGAATTGAACTCAGATCCTTGACACAGTAAGGCAGCAGTGCTGACCACTGAGCCACCATGCCACTTACTCTTACACACTGAGCACTTCATTTATCTTCAAAAACTCTGGCTTCGATTTGTTCCACTGAATAAAAGATGTTCTGAGAATAGAACAGTTGGTCATTTTCTGAATCATAAGCCAGTTGATTGTTTTAATTACCAGATATTGGGAACATTAAAATAGAACAGCTGATGTTGAGTCCTTTGCGTAGCCAGTTTACCATATCTGCCCTTTCCCTCCCCTCTTGCCATAATCAAACATTTACAATAGAACTACTGTCTGACATTGAGCACAAACTATTCATCTTATAGATCATCTGTACATGATTTCATTAACAAACAGCCGGCAGCATAGAATTGTGTTTTGTGCTTTTTTAAGTCCCTCAATTGTCTGCAGATATTTTTGATATTTTTTTCAGCCTGTGTTTTCACTCGTCAACTGGCAGTTCAGCCAGACGGCAAAACTCAGACGTGGCAGCTGGAAGTTACTGATTCCCTACACACATTTATAGCCTCTCAAAATGTTTTATCCCAACAATTTCCAGCCAGATTTATGCTGTAGGCTCCTGATACATTGCAATTAGTTGAAACAAGTGTTTTTTTTCTTCTTTCCCATGAAAATGTATTATTGCTGAAGCTGAAGACTAGGTTAAAGCTGCAAATTCGTTCATTAAAACTAAATTCTGCAATATTTTAGTGTAAAAATAGTTCCTTGATTGTTAATTGAGAATAACTGAATTAGATAGTTGTTTAAATTGACCCAAATTCTAAGATGACTAAAATTCGAAGTTGAATAGAGGAAATCAACATAGACTATCAGCCCTTTTGTACTGTTGTAATTTACTTCAAATTCATGAGTCAGATCCACTTTTAAATCAACTTCGGTGGTTATGAAGTGCTTTGAAAGGCTGGTCATGGCATTAATCAACTCCAGCCTCCCCACTACTCTTGACCCACCCCAATTTGCCTATCGGACCAACAGATCTACGTCAGATGCCATAATCACTCGCCCTTCACTCCTTTCCAGAACATCTTGACACCAAGAACAGCTACATAAGAATCCTACTCATTGACTACAGTTCAGCCTTCAACACTATTTTCCCCTCAAGACCGATTACTAAACTTAGTAATCTCGGACTAAGTCCCACTCTCTGCAACTGGATCCTCAGTTTCCTGACCCACAGGCCACAAACATTGATTGGGACAATATTTCATCCTCACTAACACTCAACACTGGAGCCCCCCCAAGGGTGCGTACTCAGCTCCCTACTGTACTCACTGTATACCCATGACTGCATCGCCAAATACCAGACTAATGCCATTTACAAATTTGCTGATGACACCACCATAGTAGGCCAAATATCAGTTGGTGATGAAACAAACAACAGACGGAGGGTGGAAGACCTGGAAAAATGACGCACTGAGAACAACCTAGCTCTCAATGTTGGCAAAACCAAGGAACTCATTATTGATGTTTGGTGGGATTTTACTCATGCCCCCCTACACATTAACAGCACAAGGTGGAACGAGTGGAGAGTGACAAGCTCCTGGGAGTGGTTAACCACAACAAGCTTTCTCGGACTCTTCATGTGGACGTACTGGTTACAAAGGCCCAACAATATCTCTTCTTCCTCAGGCAGCTGAGGAAATTTAGCATGTTGGCAAATACCCTTGCCAACTTTTATAGGTGCGCCATCAAAAGCATTCTATCTAATGGCAACTATACCATTCAAGATTGGAGACAATTACAGAGAGTGGTAAACTCGGCCCAGACAATCACAAAGGCCAACCTCGCATCTATAGAATCCATCTACCAGGCCCGCTGTCAAGGAATGGCCGCTAGCATTCTCAAAGATCCATCCCACCCTGGCAATGTTTTTCTACAACCTCCACCATCAGGGAGAAGGTACAGAAGCCTGAACACACACCAGCTGGTTTTGAAACAGTTTCTACCCTACTTTTGTTAGAATACTGAATGGACTCACAAACTTTTAACATTTGCCTGTACCTGTGTTTTTCTTTGCTGCTGTTTACCTATTATTTACTTACTTATGCTACTTAGCTCTGTGATCTGCCTGTATTGCTTGTAAGACAAAGCATTTCACTGTGCCCTGCTACACGTGACAATAAATTCAATTCAATTCATTTATTTTTCTATGACAAACCTGTCAAGCCAGTTTTTTTATGGGTCTACATGACTATAACTTCCTCCAAACTCACAACCTTACAGAAACTCCAGGCTCCTGTAATTCTGGCCTCTTGTGTACTGTTCGCTCCAGTATTTGTGAATTTACCTTCAGAGTCCCAATCATCGTTACAATTTCCTTTCTAATACCCTTCACCTCTGCACCTACCTCTCTCTAAGATGCTCCTTAAAATCATTTGTTGTAAGAAGTGTATATTTATTAATCAAGTGTGTAACATTTATTTAAGTAAACATGACTGTTCTAATTTTACATTACTAAGGGTGTAAACTGCTATATAAGGCAATGGTTCTAAAAGGGTTAATGTTGAAAAATGCATCAAGTTCCACTCAAAATGAGGACATTATGATGGCTTAGATGGGCATAAGACAGAGTAGTTTAGGGTCTCGTTGAATGATGACGTATACCCTAGGACATCCAATCGTCTTAGAGATACCGCTTAAATTACTAATATTACATGTACCCAATTGTTAACATGCAATAAAAGACATCTTCGAGCCAGGAACCTATTCTCACTATGATGGATGTGAATTACCCCAACCACAATTTGCCAATTAAATCAATATTAAATATAATCAAAGCCAAATCAGTATTAACCCCAAGGTAATGTTCTGGGGCCTGGCTTCAAATCTGACCATGGCATCCATGGAATTTGAATTCAATGAAAATCTGGCATTTAAGAAAAAGCTAGTCTAATGACAACCATGCAACAACAGTTGATTGTCTTTAAAACCCATCTGGTTCATGAATGTCATTGAGGAAAGAAAACTTGCCATCCTTACTTGGCCTGGCTTATATGTGACTCCAGATTCACAGCAGTGCTGTTCTTAACTCCTCTCTGGCCAATCAGGAACAGGCAATATATGCTGGCCTAACCAGCAATGCTCACTTCCTATGAAACAATTAAAAAAAACTTTTCACTCGCTATATTTATGATTGCAGTTCACATGGAAGTATGACATATCCAGCATATAGTCCAAGGGTTCTAGCCAGTTTCCAGAATCTCGGTGCATTATGGCTGAAAGGCTTTATGTGGGAAATTTAAACTTTTCTTAGTTAATCACGTATTTGACCATCTGACCTAATGTCTCCTTCATTGGCTTGGTGTAAATGTCTGACTAATTATGGTCAAGCAAAGAGATGTTTTACTGTGTTAAAGACACAATATAAATGCACCTTTATATTGTCACTGGAAAAGGGAGCTGGCTTTAGCAGTGTAAACATGAGGATCTGGCTCATGCCTACCAGTGCCTCAAAATGGAAGCTGTAGATCAGCAATTTGCAATAGCAGCTCCAGAGTATAGGAATTATTCCAGTTTCCTGGTATGTATGAATAGCTCATTGTACATCACTTTGCACACAGTGCATTTGGGCTGTGGCATTATTTGTGTCTACAAGACAATTGTTAACCATGTACTCTATGATATTCACTTTGTGAGGTTCCACCCATACACTTTGTTCCTGAATGAGATGTTTTAAGTTAAAAGTGTAGCAGTTTGGGTTTTGTATAGATGTCACTTCAATCATTAATGGAACAGCAATTATGCACTCTTGGGTTGCTTCAAAGTAGCTTGAACCTCAAGCAGACATGAACTGTGCACAGCATAATCAATGTGTAACTGTTGTAAATTGGATATGAACAGTAACCATGTTCTCAAGTACTTCAGACTCCATTTCAATTAAAGTTTTTTTTTGTTTTTACTTCCTTTTATGGGATGAAGGTGTCATTGGCTAGGCCAGTATTTATTGCCCATCCCTAATTGCCCAGAGGGCAGTTTAAGAGACAACCACATTGCTATGGGTCTGGGTTCACATGTAAGCCAGACCAGGTAATGACAGCAGTTCCCTTCCCTGATGATTGTTGGGTTTTCCTCCCCAACAACCAATTTATAGTCATTGTTAGACTCTTAATTCCAGATTTTTACTGAATTCAAATTTCACCCTCTGCCATGGCGGGTCCGCAGAACAGTAACTGGTTCTTTGGATTAATAATCCAGTGATGATACGACTAAGCCATCACCTCCCCTATAAAAGTATTCCAGTCATGTGTGGGTCACCATTGATCTTCTGGGGATATAAATAAGACAATCCCAAAGCTGTGCACAGGGATCGTAACGTGTAATTAACCACACACCTGTTGATTGAAATACAGGCAGGGTGATTACTTGGTACTACCTGTATATTACCATAGTTTCTGTCAATGACAAGCACTGTTTATGTACATGTTTATGTAAAGCACTTCATTGAAGTTGGTTTATACCTTAAACAGGGAAGTTACATGTTATTGCCGATGTGTTGTGATCATTTTGAATATTGACCATGGCTGAGCACGTGGGAGAGGGTGTGCACCAAAGTTTTGGTTGAAGAGTTGTAAAGAAAGAAAGATGCCCTATACCTTCAGCAAGGTGGGAATGGGGCAGAAAAGGTCTCAAAGACCCTCCAACTACAATCCTTAAAAGGCAGTGGCAAGAGCTGGAGAAGAAAGTCAATACCAGGAGTCAATTGGAATGCAGGAGACTGTTTAATGATCACATCATGAGTTGTCAAAAGTTAGTGCAATATCCTGCCAACTGCACCACCAGCCTTATCCATTACTCAATCACTGCACTCCCACCCTCACCTGCAACAATGCCTGCCAATCTCAACTCTCAAACTTTATTTGTTGATTAAAGGAGATAAATGGGTGGATGGAGAGAAATTACTTTCTGTGATGGGTGAAAAAGGAGGCAATAACATTAGTGAAAGGCCATTCAGCGGTTAGATGGGGAAATGCTTCCTGTCATGTGTCATAGCGGAAACCTGGAAATCCCCCTAAAAAGCTGTTGAGACTGGCTGACAACAGAAAATATCAATATTGAGATTGATAGACTTTTGTTCTGCAAAGCTATTAAAGGTTGTGCAACCGAAAGCGAGTGAATGGCGTGATGATACAATCTTCCCAAACCAACCGAAAAACAGTGGATCAAGCTTAACAGACAGATTTAAATGCTTCTGTTCTTATGTTGCTCGAATTCAAATCTAAATTCAAGAAAATGAAATCACTCAGGGCCCGTTTTTAATCTATAAAAGTAAATTCCTCAGTCACATTGTGTTTCTGGAACTATGTGTGTCAGGATAGGGGGTAGAGGAAAGGAAAGGAGTGGCTAAAGTATTTTTTTCCTGATTGCAAAATCATAGTATTTGGATAATAGGTGTTTAGGGTAGTGGAGTGCAATATGGACACCTAGTGATGATGGCATAGTAATCAGAGAATTGAGACTGAGTCAATGGATCCACCCTGGAATCTTTCTACTCTCTGTGATTCAACTGACTAATTAAAATCTGGGCTCCAGGGCAGCTTAAGACCTGTCATTGTTACCTCTTTCCAACCTTCAACCCTTAATAACAGATGAGTCTCCTGTGAAACAGGTTTAATTAATGGTTATGATTTGATTCCACAAGTATTTTTTTCACTCTTTAGTCACTTCAGTGATTGCACACCCTACCCTTCCAACTGTCAAGCAAGAACCCATTCACTAATTTACATTCAGTAACATTCAGCTGTCGTTTCCTTTCAGATACCAACTGAAATGCTGTATGTTCCATCACTTACACTGTATTTCAAATGTGTGGTTATTATTTCTTTTCATTAATAGCAAAGTATTATCATTTTGATTGCTAAGTATTTGAAGATTGAAGGCTAATGAAATAGCCTTCCCTCTGCTCCTCTTTCAGCATTTTGACTCCCCGGTCATTGAGCCATACAGCATGGAAACAGACTCTTCGGTCCAACCCATCCATGCTAACCATGTTCTCAAACTAAACTCGTCCCAGCTGCCGATATTTGGCCCATATCCCTTTAAATCTTTCCTATTTGTGTACTTATCCAAATATCTTTTGAACATTGTCAATGTGCCTGCATCCACCATTTCCTCTGGCAATTCATTCCATTCACTAACCACTCCATGTAAAAATGTTGCCCCTCATGTCCTTTTTAAATCTTTCTCCTCTCACCTTAAAAATATGACGCCTAGTTTTGAACTCCCCTACCTTAGGGAAAAGATGTTTGTTTGTTATCGTATCTATGCCTCTCATGATTTTATAAACCTCTATAAGATCACACCTCAACTTCCTTCAGTCCAGTGAAAAAAGTCCCAGCCTATCCAGCCTATTTTTATAACTCAGACCCTTTATTCCCAGCAACATCCTGGTACATCTTTTCTGAACCCTCTCCCATTTAATAAAATCCTTCCCATAACAGGGCGATCTGAACTGCACATGGTACTCCAGTAGAGGCCTCACCAGTGTCCTATACAACCTCAAGATGACATGCCAAATTCTCAAAGACCCGCAACACCAACTGCCATTTCCAGTCACCTTTCCATGCAAGCACTTGAGATGCAGTACCTACTCCAGTTGTTGGAGACTGCATTATAAATAGTGAGTTCAATTAACTAAATTGGAAAAAGTGCTCAGAGCACAAGAAAATTGCTACTTCTATGGAAGGAGAGCCTCAGGCCCTGTACCTTCTCCCTTCTCACCATCCAGGGCCTGAGGCAATCTAGTGCTTTTTTCCAGTTCAGTTAATTGAATTCACTGTTTATAATGCAGTCTCTAACACAGTAGGGAGATCAAATGGAGAATACAAACAGACAAACAAGCCTCAAGAATAGGCCATTCAGCCCATCAAGTCTGCTACGCCATTCAATTAGATCTTGGCTGATCTGCTTTTAACCTCAATCCTTTTTTCCTGTCTCAATAACTTATCATCCCCTTGGTAATCAAGAATCTATTGGGTGACTGCTTTGGGGAACATCTTATTTCAGTCTCCAGCCCATGGCTCCCAGCTTCCAGTCACCTGTCATTTTAGTTCCCTGTCCCACTTTGATTGGAATATCTTTGACAGTTGTACAGCTTAGGACAGATGGGGACTGAACACAAAGTAGACAAGCAGGGGGCTGGAAGAACACAGCAAGCTAGGCAGCATCTGGAGGTGGAGAAGTTGACATTTCAGGTATAACCCTTCTTCAGGACTGAATACAAGAGCTGGTCCAAATCATTGTTCTTTATTACAATGAAATATACACATAATCATGAAAGAGCAGAGTTTAGTTACCGAGGTAAAAACAATTACTGCAGATGCTGGAAACCAGATTCTGGATCAGTGGTGCTGGAAGAGCACAGCAATTCAGGCAGCATCTGATGAGCAGCAAAATTGACGTTTCGGGCAAAAGCCGCTTTATTCCTGATGAAGGGCTTTTGCCCGAAACATCGATTTTGCTGCTCGTCGGATGCTGCCTGAATTGCTGTGCTCTTCCAGCACCACTGATCCAGAGTTTAGTTACCACCTCTTCATCAGTTCTAAGTCCCATATGATCTGAACAACAAAAATCCAAAGAACTATGGATGCTGGAAATTGGAAACAAAACAGAAATTGCTGGAAAAAGCTTAGCAAGTCTGGCAGCATCTGTGGAGAGAAAGCAGAGTTAACGTTTCAGGTCCAGTGACCCTTCTTCAGTAATGATCCAAAAGTATTTGACCTGAATTGTTAACATTTTCTCACCCTCCACTGCTACAGCTCCACCTCCTGATCAATGTTGCAGCAAACTGCACAGATGTATGACTGTATAACAATCATAAAGGAATTGTGTAGGTCACACACAAGCTGGATGATGCAATGAAAAATGCAGTTAAGGAAAAAAACAAAGAAATTTCATCGAGATCATTATCTTTGAATATTTTCAGTATCATCTGCCTTTATTCATTTATTATAAGTGATTAACACATGAAAAGACAACTGCACATTAGGAACATTTATCTAGATAGTAAGAGAACTGTTCAGACCAGGGGGAATCTCCAGATTCGTTAACTGATGTGTTCTGATTTAGCAAATCTCACTGAGGACAATGGAGTTGAAATATAAGTGGCATCAGAGCTTAATACAAAATTAAAGAACTGCAGAAGCTGTAAATCAGAATCAAAAACAGAATTTGCTGGAAAAGCTCAGCAGGTCTGGCAGCATCTGTGGAGAGAAAGCAGAGTTAACATTTTGGGTCTGGGAAAGGGTCACTCGACCCAAAATGCTAACTCTGATTTCTCTCCACAGCTGCTGCCAGACCTGCTGAGTTTTTCCAGCGATTTCTGTTTCTGGCATCAGAGCTTTCAGAGTTAATGAGGCACAAAAAAACAGCCAGATCTCCTGTTCCTATCCAGCAACTCTCACCCCACCAATCTTCAGAATTAATTACTTTCATTAGGCAAGGACTAAATTGAATATTTGACAGAGATATGATATACAGAACATGTGCCATCCAGTAGTCATTCAGACTCAGAAATTTGAACTGTAGTTATGGAAGTGGGCACTATGTGGTTAAGAAAAGAAGAGACAGTTAGGGAGGTAAATAACAGCAAACTATTTGGTATGTTTCCAAAAAAACAACACAAACTCAGGGAATTACCCAACCTGTGGCATGTGGACAGTTTCCCAATTTCCATATAAAAGATTTCAATTTTACAGCAGCAATTTTGGAATTCAAGTGTTAACTTGTCCTGACCAGACATATGAAGTACAGAGTGCAAATGTTTATATTATTGTTTTCAATCATACTCTGCGTGACTGCTGTCTTACTCCATACCTAAAAAGGGAGTGGGTTTCTCTTTTGTTGTGGGTGTGACGAACATGACTCTGCTTGCGTTACTCTGTGATCCTTCAGGCTCCTGCCGTCAAGAGGAAACGTGTCATTGACTTCTCAGGACTTGCACTACATGTACTGAACACTGACTGGCTGTAAAGTTAGGAGGTTCTGTTTACGTAGGCAATGGGAAGTCCTTTGATCTGAGTGCTAGCAAACTCCAGCAGAACAGTCTGCACTTGCCAGCTCGTATAGGGCCTGTTGAAGGTTATTCAGTGGGCAGTGGGGGGCTCAGTATTTGAAAGTTACAGGCACATTACTCTGGCTAATCAAAGTAAATTTCAAATAACCATCTCTGTAGCATGAATTCATATAAATATCTGTATAATGTTTGAAAACAGCTTTTGCCACAAATGCAAATATATAATTGTGACTTGGATTTATTGGACAGGCAACTGCAAATAAAATACATGACTAACTGGGAACTAATATAGCAATAATTTCAAGCTTTTTTGTACGATTATATGATAAATTATTAATGAAAACATCTCATAATGGAGGTGGTCTAAGTCCAGGAGTGGTTTAACATTGTAATTGTAATTTAGAGTATTTGGCAAGTGTCAAGTGGCAGATACACACTATCCAATGTTCAAAGATATACACTGAAACAAAAACTTAGATTTATATGAAATGTTTCAAGACTACTGGCGTATTTTTGCGTGGATCAGAAACCAATGGGCTGTATACCTGTAAGACAGTTAGATAACATCACCCATGTGATGCTCCAGTACAAAGATGTCAACCTCTACTTCAGTAACAATATCAATAATAATAGAAATAGCTTACTTGCAATTACTATATCTTTGCTCTATTCAGAAGTTCTGCACAGATTCAGACTATGTGTAATTCTGAGAGCTTATTGCAGTATAACTAGTTAATGTTGTTAATAAACTTCAAGATGTCTGCCTCAGCAAAACTCCAGTCATCACACCATGTTACAAAGCCGACATAAAGGATATACTCACACCATATTAAACTGGCAATGCTGTTAATCGAGAAATTACATCGTAGTGGCAACTAGTTGATACTAAATGCAGATAAGAGCAGCAGGAATTGCCACCAAGTATACACAATAGTAAATTTCGGAACTAGCCATTCATGATCACAGTGATCCAATCTGTTTAGAATTGCAGTAACTTTATTATCAGCATCATTATTTATAGTTACCTTACCTCTCCCTTATGACAGACATTCCCAGTTTCTCTAGTATCCAGTGTCCAATCTACATGGCCACACAGATGCTCTGAGAGTCTATGCTTGTCAATCTGCATGCCAACACTGTTTGCAGCATAGACACCTTCTGGCAGTTACCACCACACATGGAACTCCAAGGCCTGCACAGAAGGATACATTAGTGAGTTTGGAGAAGATTTGTAGCTCAGATTAAGGCTCTGGATGTAAGTTTGCTTGCTGAGCTGGAAGGTTCATTTTCACATGTTTCATCACCATACTAGGTTACATCATCCACGAGCCTCTGGTAAAGCACTGGTGTTGTGACCCACTTTTGATTTATTTATAGATAAATAAATAAATAAATAAATAAATAGAAAGTGGGTCACAAAACCAGTACTTCACCAGAAGCTCACGGATGATGTAACCTAGTATGGTGACGAAACGTCTGAAAATGAACCTTCCAGCTCAGTGAGCAAACTTACACCCAGAAGAAGAAATGTTAGTGGAAACATTGCTGATGATTCAGTGTTACAATGTTTTGTCTTGCAGGTAGAGTCACGATCGGGCTCCTCACAGGTGAAAGGGAATCCTGTGGACAGCAGAGGGTGGTTCAATTCAGTGTTCACAGGTCACAGGTAAATTTGCAATGGAGTTGCTGTCATCCATCTTGCCCACTTTCTTCCTCAGTCCTGATGTTGATCAATTCTGCCATTTCATTTCAGAAGAAATAGCACAGAGGCCAAAGAAGTGCAGCTTTAAAGCTGCGCAATATAATACAACAATAAACGGGAGCGAACAATAAAAGAGTAAAATGCTTTATTCTGCAAAACAGGTTATTATAATAGCATTTTAATGATTATTGAACTACAAAGGGAAATGGAAACCCAATACCCAAACATGGATTAGCAAACAACTGACATTCTGTCAGAGTTTCATTTTACTTAATCAAAAAGTAGCTGATAAGGAAACATAGTTGGTCAAACTCCTTCCAGCTTTGGGAAACAAAGGACTATGAAGAGTCAATTTCTCAGGTATAGTTAATGATGATGACATAGGTTGTGACATTTTCTGACTCTTAGAAGACCAACTTCCAGTTCCAGTCAGCTTCAGGATACATAGGCTTGTGCTTGTGTCACACTGGCAATGACCAGGTGAAACAATGAATTAATTCATAGGTAGGTGTTGACTCAAGAATACAGAGTGTGACTTAACTGAAAGGTGTATGGATCTAGTCATTGCCTCTAAACCTATTAAAGCCTTCAAGAAAGCGCGATTAGACAAACCCAAAAAAATACCATCGATGCAATACTAGATGATGGATCAAGTTCAAAGGCATTGTTGAGGACTTGCTGCAGCCATCAGCAGGATCAGTAAATTATCCGAATCTTGTAAGAGGTGTGACTTGCTTCACCTACCAAGGCAGTGGTCAGCGTTTTGTTATATATCTTGTTTATGTTCCACAAGACAACTTTTGGCTAAAACATGTATGAAATACAATTACCCAGAGAAATGAAAAGTATGCCGTAATGCTCCTTAGCAGAATGCAAAGAAGAGCCAACCATGGAACAATGTCAAGGACATTCTCAAATTTCCATCCATGCCACACAATTATGTCAATGATGTCCGAGAGCTATCTGCAATATCACAGCTTACAGACTCCAACAGACAGTATATATGTTCTGAGGAAGGGTCACCAGACCTGAAATGTCACCTTTGGTTTATCTTCACAGATTCTGCCAGACCTACTGAGCTTTTCAGCAATTTCTGCTTTTATTTCTGATTTATAGCATCTGCAATTCTTTCAATTTTCATTTAGTATACATGTTCATTTTGACATACCATATGGACCCTGTCAGAAAAACTGAAGTCTTTACCTCTATCCAAGTGACATAATCCAGAAGGAATTGACAAAATGTACTAAATACAAATATTGATATATGTGGATGTGCGGATACCAACTCTTTAATATCTTTCACAAATTATGCTCAGGAAACTGGCACAGAGTTGTGTGATCCATTACCAACAATCTTATTATCTAACAAAGAAGCTGGAATCCTATGCATTGGCATAACCCATCTTAAATGTCAATGTGGCTCCTCACAGTGGACAACTCAAACATTTTCCATCATTGAAACATTCCACCCCCTCCCCCCACCCGGTGTATCATTTGCATGGGTTTGCTCTTAGCAGAGCTTACTCATTTTCTGCTATTAGCATCTATCATTATCACCGATACAACATTTAATTCTTTCCTCTACCACCATCATAGAATCATAGAGATGTACAGCACGAAAACAAACCCTTCAGTCCAACTTGTCCATGCCAAAAAGATATCCTAACCTAATCTAGTCCCATTTGCCAGCATTTGGCCCATATCCCTCTAAACCCTTCCTTTCATATACCCATCCAGATGCTTTTTAAATGTTGGAATTGTACCAATCTCCACCAATTCCTCTGGCAGCTCCTTCCATACACGCACCACCCTCTGTGTAAAAACGTTGCCCCTTAGGTCCCTTTTAAATTTTTCATCTCTTACCCTAAACTGATGCCCTCTAGTTCTGAACTCCCCCACCCCACGCAAAAGACCTTGTCTATTTACCCTGTCCATGCCCTAAGCATTCCCTTTGCCTTTTACTCTTAGTACTCTAACCATCATTTTTCATCCTTCTTAAGTTTGAGGAAGAGTATTATGGGACTAGAAACTGGGAGGAGAGCAGTACGGGGTTGTAATCAAAATGAAAAGCAGAGGTCAAGCTCTGAAGTTTTTGAATTCAATGTTGAATCCTAGTGGCTTTAAAGGGAAAGTGAGGTAGTACTCTTCTAGCTTGGATTGGGCTTCAGTGGAACGTTACAGCTGACTGAGAACAGAAACATTAGCTTGAGACCAAGATAGTACATTGAAATAGCAAGCAACCCAAAGGTTGGGGTCGTTCTTATAGACAGAGTGGAGATATTCTGCAAAGAGTTTCTCTCACTGCAGATGCGCAGTTTCTCCTGTACTTTCTGTTTTATTTCAGATCTTCAGCATTACATTCCTGTATTAACATTTGGATTATCCATAAATGGGACATATTGCAGCAGCATGTGGTTGTGAAAATCGACGAGATTGTCTCCATAGAAGATAGCAAATGAAATTCTGCTTTATGTTGCTGTGGGTTGGAATTTAAATTAGTGAAAACGTGTTACATCTGTACTGGGTGTTGGTGGGGCCGTACCTGAAGTATTGTGTACAGTTTCAATCCCTGTATTTAGGAAAGGATCTAATGATATTGGAGGTTCTAAACAGCTTCCTCAGATGAGAAGCATTAACTTTTCTTTCATTGAAGTTTAAAAGAATGAGGCGTAGTCTTACTGAAACATAAAAGATTCCAAGTGAGCTTCACAGTGTAGATGTTGAGAAAATGTTTCCTCTCATGGGGAGAATGGCATACTTAGGGACATAGCTACGGAATAAGGGGGTATTCATTTAAATGAATGAGATGTGAAGAAATTTTTTCTACCTGAGGGTAATGATTGCCTCGAATTTTCTAGCTTAGAGACTTGTGAACTCTAGAGCACTGCATGTATTTATAGAGAAGGTCAATAGATTCAAAAATATTAAGGGGTTGAGGGTTCTGAGAAACTGACATGAAATAGAAGCTGAGGCTTAGGCAGATCTGTCATGATCTTGTTGAATGGTGAGGCAGACTTGAGGGAATGAATGGCCTACTCCTTTTTTTTATGTTCTTATGTATTGCAGATGGCATTATAGTCCTCGGAAGAACTAAACATAAGCATGACACAAGTTTCCATCACCTTATGGCAGCAGCAAAAAAAAGTCTTGCTTTCAACAGTGCAAAATGTCTAGTCAATATGGGCCAATTCTTCAGATCAATATACTTGTCAAATGGTATTAGATCTGACCCTACCATCATAGATGTATAGAAGATGCATACACAAGACAAGGACTCAAAAAGGTACCATGATTTCTCCAAATGTTTATCTCAATACCTTTCAAGTTTTGTGATCTAACTCTCTCCTCCTTAAGATCTTTGCTGCAAAGACATGCCACCCTAATTTCTAATCTCTCAAAAATGCTTGATCATTCAAAAACTGTACACTTCAATGTTGTGATCCATCCAAATTTACCAGGTTAGAAGGAGATGCAACCCAGAAAACTCAGCAACATTTGGTTAACATGTTCATTTATGTTTGACCATTGTTTAAATCTGTTCAAAATAAATCAGTTGGGCTCTCTTTTAAAACAACAGGAAAAGGTGTGTAGTTAAAGCATGTTTAAGTATTTGAAAGCTTGTATTGTAAACAATAATTTCTAAATCATAAAGTTAATTCATAAGGTAATGATTATATTGAGTGCTTTCTCTATGATTCATGAACAACAGAAAGTTGCCAAAATTTAGCCGCAGCCCTATGTTTGATTTAATTCATATCTTATGGTCTTTTAGTGATCCTCGAGGATGAAAGTTACGCTTGAATGAATTCAGGGATTTCAAGGGAGTCGGATATAGGGAAAATTTATAAAGCTGATGACATAGCAATTAAGAAATAATGAAGAAGGCAGTCAAATATGGATGATTGCATAATTTAAGGAATTGGTCAGAAGTATTTATCAGACTAACATTTGGCAACAGCACTGGAGAGGAAAGATTACACATTGTGCAGTGACTCTCAGGCATGATCCAGACTGGCTCTGGACCAATTCAGGATCAAAATTCCAACCAAGGCATTCCAATCATAGGGTGGAAAGTGAAGAGGAGACAGACCAGTCCCTTTTCTTGCCATTGCTTTGAGGCCACGTTTGGGCAAAGATTCCCAGTCTACAGATGGAACTCAGTCAGAAACATGCTTGATAGGGATCCTATTGAAGAATATCAGGCCCTTTAGAGGGTGCAGAGGACATTTATTAGGAAGGTCATAGAGACAGGGGATTTAGGGAGATTCAGTTATAAGGATTTTGATAGAATAACTAAGTAGAAACAAATTTCATTGAGGGAGAGTTAGTTGTCAAAGAACTGAGCTTTACAGTGAATTGGCAAACAGCAGAAAGTTAGTGAGGTGTTACAATTTAGAATTCAATGTCTAAAAGAATCAGAGAAGCACATTCAAGCAAAACTTAAAATGCCAACAAAAGTCAAGCTCATAATTTGGCTCACTTATCTTTGCTAGAATCCACATAAATTCACATACAGGGACCTGTAACCTAAAGGAAACAGGAAAATTGCCAGACAATGTATCATTTTTGAATTAAACAAAAGAACATTTGCCTGAGGCATTCTTAACAGCAATGCCTTGGTCAATCAGAGTCAACTTGCCAACCAATTAGCATCCTTTTCACACGTAGTGTAATTTTTTTTATTTATTTATTTTGTGGGATGTGGGTATCGCTGGCTGGGACAACATTTATTGCACGTCCCTGGCTGCCCTTGAGAAGGAGGGGGTGGTGAACTGTCTTTTTGTACTGCTGCAGTCCAGTTGACTCACAATGCCGTTAGAGTCATAGAGATGTACAGCATGGAAACAGACCATTCGGTCCAACCCATCCATGCCGACCAGATATCCCAACCCAATCTAGTCCCACCTGCCAGCACCCGGCCCATATCCCTCCAAACCCTTCCTATTCATATACCCATCCAAATGCCTCTTAAATGTTACAATTCTACCAGCCTGCACCACTTTCTCTGGCAGCTCATTCCATACACGTACCACCCTCTGTGTGAAAAGGTTGCCCCTTAGGTCTTTTTATATCTTGCCCCTCTCACCCCAAACCTATGCCCTCTAGTTCTGGACTCCCCGATCCCGGGGAAATGACTTTGCCTATTTACCCTATCCATGCCCCTTATAATTTTGTATATCTCCATAGGGTCACCCCTCAGCCTCCGACGCTCCAGGGAAAACAGCCCCAGCCTGTTCAGCCTTCCCTATAACCTCTCCCTATAGCTCAAAGTATAACATAGCAAAGATGAGTGGGAAAATGGAGGACTGGGAAGCTTTTAAAGAACAACAGAGGATTACTAAGAAGGAAATACGCAGAGAAAAAATGAGATACGAAGGTAAACTGGCCAGAAATATAAAGGAGGATAGTAAAAGCTTTTTTAGGTATGTGAAAGGCAAAAAAATTGTTAAGACTAAAATTGGACCCTTGAAGACAGAAACAGGGCAATATATTAAAGGGAACAAAGAAATGGCAGAAGAATTGATTTGTTACTTCAGATCTGTGTTCACTGGGGAAGACACAAGCAATCTCCCTGAGGTAACAGTGGCTGAAGGACCTGCACTTAAGGGAATTTATATTTGCCAGGAATTGGTGTTGGAGAGACTGTCAGGCCTGAAGGTTGATAAGTCCCCGGGACCTGATGGTCTACATCCCAGGGTACTGAAGGAGGTGGCTCGAGAAATTGTGGATGCGTTGGTGATTATTTTCCAGAGTTCGATAGATTCGGGATCAGTTCCTGCGGATTGGAGGGTGGCTAATGTTGTACCACTTTTTAAGAAAGGTGGGAGAGAGAAAGCAGGAAATTATAGACCAGTTAGTCTGACCTCAGTGGTGGGAAAGATGCTGGAGTCTATTATAAAGGATGAAATTACGACACATCTGGATAGTAGTAAAAGGATAGGTCAGAGTCAGCATGGTTTTATGAAGGGGAAATCATGCTTGACTAATCTTCTGGAACTTTTTGAGGATGTTACTCTGAAGATGGATGAGGGAGATCCAGTAGATGTAGTGTACCTGGACTTTCAGAAAGCTTTTGATAAAGTCCCACATAGGAGGTTAGTGAGCAAAATTAGGGCACGTGTATTGGGGTCAAAGTACTAACTTGGATTGAAAGTTGGTTGGCTTATAGGAAACAAAGGGTAGTGATAAACGGCTCCATTTCGGAATGGCAGGCAGTGACCAGTGGGGTATCGCAGGGATCAGTGCTGGGACCACAGCTTTTTACAATATATGTTAATGATATAGAAGATGGTATTAGTAATAACATTAGCAAATTTGCTGATGATTCTAAGCTGGGTGGCAGGGTGAAATGTGAGGAGGATGTTAGGAGATTACAGGGTGACCTGGACAGGTTAGGTGAGTGGTCAGAAGCATGGCAGATGCAGTTTAATGTGGATAAATGTGTGGTAATCCACTTTGGTGGCAAGAACAGAAAGGCAGATTACTACCTAAATGGAATCAATTTAGGTAAAGGGGCAGTACAAAGAGATCTGGGTGTTCTTGTGCACCAGTCAATGAAGGTAAGCATGCAGGTACAGCAAGTAGTGAAGAAGGTTAATAGCATGCTGGCCTTCTTAACAAGAGGGATTGAGCAAAGAAGCGAAGAGGTTCTTCTGCAGCTGTACAGGACCCTGGTGAGACTACACCTGGAGTACTGTGTGCAGTTCTGGTTTCCAAATTTGAGGAAAGACATTCTGGTTATTGAGGGAGTGCAGTGTAGGTACACGAGGTCAATTCCTGGAATGGCAGGACTACCTTACGCTGAAAGACTGGAGCGACTGGGCTTGTACACCCTTGAGTTTAGAAGACTGAGAGGGGATCTGATTGAGACATATTAGATTATTAAAGGATTGGACACTCTGGAGGCAAGAAACATGTTTCCGCTGATGGGTGAGTCCCGAACCAGAGGACACAACTTAAAAATACGGGGTAGACCATTTAGGACAGAGATGAGGAGAAACTTCTTCACCCAGAGAGTGGTGGCTGTGTGGAATGCTCTGCCCCAGAGGGCAGTGGAGGCACAGTCTCTGGATTCATTTAAGAAAGAGTTGGATAGAGCTCTCAAAGATAGTGGAATCAAGGGTTATGGAGATAAGGCAGGAACAGGATACTGATTAAGGATGATCAGCCATGATCATATTGAATGGTGGTGCAGGCTCGAAGGGCAGAATGGCCTACTCCTGCACCTATTGTAAAAAGAAAAAAAACCTCCAACCCTGGCAACATCCTTGTAAATCTTTGCTGAACCCTTTCAAGTTTCACAACATCTTTCTGATAGGAAGGAGACCAGAATTGCATGCAATATTCCAACAGTGGCCTAACCAATGTCCTGTACAGCTGCAACATGACCTCCCAACTCTTGTACTCAATACTCTGACCAATAAAGGAAAACATACCAAACGCCTTCTTCACTATCTTATTGACCTGCGACTCCACTTTCAAGGAGCTACGAACCTGCACTCCAAGGTCTCTTTGTTCAGCAACACTCCCTGGGACCTTACCATTAAATGTATAAGTCCTGCTAAGATTTGCTTTCACAAAATGCAGCACCTCGCATTTATCTGAATTAAACTCCATCTGCCACTTCTCAGTCTATTGGCCCATCTGGTCAAGATCTTGTTGTAATCTGAGATAACCCTCTTCGCTGACCACTACACCTCCAATTTTGGTGTCATCTGCAAACTTACTAACTGTACCTCTTATGCTCACATCCAAATCATTTATGTAAATGACAAAAAGTAGAGGGCCCAGCACCGATCCTTGTGGCACTCCATTGGTCACAGTCCTCAAGTCTGAAATACAACTCTCCACCACCACCCTCCTGCTTCTACTTTTGAGCCAGTTCTGTATCCAAATGGCTAGTTCTCCCTGTATTCCATAAGATCTAACCTTGCTAATCAGTCTCCCATGGGGAACCTTGTCGAACGCCTTACTGAAGTCCATATAGATCACATCTACTGCTCTGCCCTCATCAATCCTCTTTGTTACTTCCTCAAAAAACTCAGTCAAGTTTGTGAGACATGATTTCCCACGCACAAAGACATGTTGACTATCCCTTATCAGTCCTTTCCAAATACATACACATCCTGTTCCTCAGGATTCCCTCAAACAACTTGCCCACCACTGAGGTCAGACTCACTGGTCTATAGTTCCCTGGCTTGTCCTTATCACCCTTTTTAAACAGTGGCACCATGTTTGCAAACCTCCAGTCTTCCGGCACCTTACCTGTGACTATTGATGATGCAAATATCTCAGCAAGAGACCCAGCAATCACTTCTGTAGCTTCCCACAAAGTTCTAGGATACATCTGATCAGGTCCTGGGGATTTATCTAGGAGAAAGTGAGGACTGCAGATGCTGGCGATCAGAGCTGAAAATGTGTTGCTGGAAAAGCACAGCAGGTCAGGCAGCATCCAAGGAGCAGGAGAATCGACGTTTCGGGCATGAGCCCTTCTTCAGGAATGAAGAAGGGCTCATGGCCATAACGTCGATTCTCCTGCTCCTTGGATGCTGCCTGATCTGCTGCGCTTTTCCAGCAACACATTTTCAGCTGGGGATTTATCCACCATTACCCGTTTCAAGACATCCAGCACTTCCTCCTCTGTAATTTGGACATTTTGCAAGGTGTCACCATCTATTTCCCTACAGTCTATATCTTCCATATCCTTTTCCACAGTAAATACTGATGCAAAGTACTCATTTAATATCTCCCCCATTTTCTGCGGCTCCACACAAAGGCCGCCTTGCTGATCTTTGAGGGGCCCTATTTTCTCCCAAGTTACCCTTTTGTCCTTAATGTATTTGTAAAAACTCTTTGGATTCTCCTTAATTCTGTTTGCCAAAGCTATCTCATGTCCCCTTTTTGCCCTCCTGATTTCCCTCTTAAGTATACTCCTACTTCCTTTATACTCTTCTAAGGATCTGTCCTGTCTATACCTTATATGCTTCCTTCTTTTTCTTAACCAAATTCTCAATTTCTTTATTCATCCAGGGAGGGAATTCCAGGACTTTGACCCAGTGACAGTGAAGGAACATCGATATATTTCCAAGTCAGGTTTGGAGAGGAACCTGAGGGTTCTGCCCTTGTCCTTCTAGATGGAAGTGCTCATGGTTTTGGAATGTGCTGTCTGAGGATCTTTGGTGAATTTCTGCAGTGTGTCTTGTAGATAGTACACATTGCTGCAACTGAACACTGGCAGTGGAGGAACTGGATGCTTGTGGATGCAGTGCCAATCAAGCAGCTGCTTTTCCCTGGATGGTGTCAAGCTTCTTGAGTGTTGCTGGGACTGCACTCAACCAGGCAAGTGGGGAGTATTCCATCACACTCCTGACTTGGTCCTTTTAAATGGTGAACAGGCTTTCAGGAGTCTGGAGGTGAGTTACTTACTGCAGTATTCACAGCCTCCAACCTGTTCTTCTAGCCACTGTGTTTATGTGGTGAGTCCAGTTGAGTTTCTGATCAACGACAGTTCCCAGGATGTTGATAGTGGGGGATTCAGTAACACCATTGAATGTCAAGGGGCGGTGTTAGATTGATTTGTATTGGAATTTGGGAAAGGTGATGGCCTCGTGGTATCATTGCTGGACTATTAATCTAGTGACCCAAATAATGTTTAGGGGACTCAGGTTCAAGTCCTGCATGGTAGAATTTGAATTCTGACACTGCTCTCAATGCTTTTAGTTTTCTTTGCAAACTTTCTCCTCTACTCTTGAACTGAAGTTTTGGCATTTGCTGAGGGAACAGTTCCATTGTATATTTTGTATCTTAGATCTATGGAGAAATAACATTAGTTCATGATTTTGTTCACAATTTTGAAATGCCTACTCAGTGCTTCAGTTCTAGCTTCGAGCTCTTACAGTTAGGTTCAACTGACCAAACCCAGTGAGCATTTGTAAACAGATTCATCTATTTAATCACAGAACAATTCAACATGGCAGGTTCCAGAATCAGTGGTTTCTCTCCAAAATCTCTCCAAAAGCAACCATATTGCTACATGACACTAGACACCCAGAGTGTAACCAAGATATTAACTACTTGTCCCAGTGCTTGTACTTACTCAGAGATGTACAGCATGGAAACAGAAAGACCCTTCGGTCCAACCCATCCATGCCGACCAGATAACCCAACCCAATCAAGTCCCACCTGCCCAGCACCCAGCCCATATCTCTCCAAACCCTTCCTATTCATATACCCATCCAAATGCCTTTTAAATATTGCAATTGTACCAGCCTCCACCACTTCCTCTGGCAGCTCATTCCATACACGTACCGCCCTCTGTGTGTAAAAGTTGCCCCTTAGGTCTCTTTTATATCTTTCCCCTCTCACCCTAAACCTATGCCCTCTAGTTCAGAACTCCCCGACTCCAGAGAAAACACTTTGCCTATTTACCCTATCCATGCCCCTCATAATTTTGTATATCTCCATAAGGTCACCCCTCAGCCTCTGACCCTCCAGGGAAAACAGCCCTAGTCTGTTCAGCCTCTCCCTATAGCTCAAATCCTCCAAGTTTCACAACATCTTTCCAATAGGAAGGAGACCAGAATTGCACGCAATTTTCCAACAGTGGCCTAACCAATGTCCTGTACAGCTGCAACATGGCCTCCCAACTCCTGTACTCAATACTCTGGTCAATAAAGGAAAGCATACCAAACGCCTTCTTCACTATCCTATCTACCTGCAACTCCATTTCAAGGAGCTATGAACCTGCACTCCAAGGTCTCTTTGTTCAGCAACACTCCCTAGGATCTTACCATTCAGTGTATAAGTCCTGCTTAGATTTGCTTTCCCAAAATGCAGCACCTCACATTTATCTGAATTAAACTTCATCTGCCACTTCTCAGTCCATTGGCCCATCTGGTTGAGATCCTGTTGTAATCTGAGGTAACCCTCTTCGCTCTCCACTATACCTCCAATTTTGGTGCCATCTGCAAACTTACTAACTGTACCTCTTATGCTCACACCCAAATCATTTATGTAAACGACAAAAAGTAGAGGACCCAGCACCGATCCTTGTGGCACTCCACTGGTCACAGGCCTCCAGTCTGAAAAACAAGCCTCTACCACCAGCCTCTGTCTTCTACCTTTGAGCCAGTTCTGTATCCAAGTGGATAGTTCTCCCTGTATTCCGTGAGATCTAACTTTGCTAATCAGTCTCCCATGGGGGACCTTGATCAAATTAAGGGTTTTAAAAGATAATCAAAGAGACAAAAAGGTTGACCTAGACATAATTGGGACAATGGATGACACAGAGTGATTAAAGAAAATCTAAAGTGCACGTTAATGATAGATGAACACGATATACTATGACAGCAAATCTCCTGATAAGAATAGGACTAGTAGCAGCAGCATGACAGGGAATGACATATATTTTAGCCATAGTCATCCAGTGCTGCCTCAATTTAGAAATAGTCTCCTCTCTCTGAAAATTTGCAAAATAAATCCGCATTTAAAAAGAAACCTGCCTATCTAAATTCTCTTGTTGGGGTGGTTATTGGAAGCTATAATTAAGGAGGAACACTGAGCAGTGTACTTTGATTTATGGGAAAAGGCAACACAGATTTATTAAGTTTGGGGCAGGGATGACATTTCTAATAAAACTAATTGAAATTTGTTGAGCAAAACATTTAAGACATTTTTTAATAGTGTTCATTTGTTTTAGTGCTGTTTGTAAGTTAGAAATTAGGGAATTTGCTCAAAAATGCAGTTTCCATTTCATTTTAAAATGTAAGGATACGACTGAGAGTGGGTCATGCCTTCCTGTGGCCAGTCAATGTCCATGCGTCCCGGCGGCCAGCCCCCCCCCCCCATCTGCCCGTCCAATGCAGTGCCCATCACAGCTCCCGGATGGCATCCTGCAAACAACATTAATCCTGCCCGTTGTCTGTATAAGGTCTTTCAAGCTCACCAGCCACTGCTCCAATGCGCTGGTGGATTCCTGGGCCACCATGACGCCAAGGGGTCTGAGCAGCCCGGCAGCTACTTCCCAGATGTCTTTGATGTATAATACCCGATCAGTAATATCCTTACTGGCATAAAATTCACTAAAGAGGAGAGAAACAACAACAAACTGTCATTCCTAGATGTCACAGTAGAGCGAACAGCCAATGGAGAACTTCAAACCTGCATCTACAGGAAAACAACACATACAGACCAAATATTGAACTACAGAAGCAATCATTCCAACACCCACAAATGAAGCTGCATAAGATCATTATTTCAAAGAGCTGCCACACACTGCAGCACAGAGGAACTACACGGAGCACAGGAAAATCACCTATACCGTATATTCAAAAAGAACAGATACCCAGAGAACATAATCGGCCAATTTCTCAGCAACAAACCTAAACAAGCAGACAAAAGATGCCCAGAAACTCTAGCCACTCTCCCCTACATCAAAGACATCTCAGAAATGACCGCCAGACTACTCAGACCCCCTGGCACCACGGCAGCCCACATTTCCACCAACACACCAAAACAGCAGCCAATGAACCCGAAAAATCCCACACAAACAAGCAAAACTAATGTCATCCACAAAACCCCTGCAGGAACCGCAACAAACACCATATTGTCAAGCAGGCAGAAAACAAGCTACCAGAATACACGAATATCAACCAGCCACAAAAAGACATGACCCACTCTTACTACCATTCTTACATATGGATGAGAAAGCACACCACTTCGACTGGGACAACACATCCACCTTAAGACAAGCCAAACAGAGACTGCATGAGAATTCCTAGAAGCATGGCATTCCAACTGGAACTCTATCAACAAGCACACCGACTTGGATCCCATTTACCACCCCCTGCAAAAAAAAAGAACAGGAAATGACATCATAGGAAATGACATCACAAACCCAAACATATAAATAGAAAGCAGGCTACACCACCAGTACTTCATCCGGAGGCTCACTAAAGATGTTACCGAGTATGACGACACAACTTCTGAAAACGAATCTTCCAGCTCAGGGAGCAAACCTACATCCAGAACCTCAACCTGAGCTACAAACCCATTAGCTGTAACCCTTCTTGAGGGGTGCTCTTGATTGAGTCAGGGTTGATTCCTGGCTTGCTGGTAATGATAGAGTTGGGGATATTCCAAACTAGGAGGATGCAGATTGCATTGGAGTATAATCTTGCTGCTGATGGTCCATAGCATTTCGTGGATGCCTAGAATTAATCTATTCCATTCAGCTCACAAAGCAGGACTTTGCTGCGACAAGGACTGTGTGGTGGTCACATTTATTAATACCATCATGGACAGATGCATCTGTGGCAGAAATATTTGTGAGGAGGAGGTCAAGCATGTTTTTCTCTCTTGGTGGTTCCCACACCACTTGCTGAAGACCCAATCCAGCAGCTTTGTTCTTTGGCACTTGGCCAGCTTGCTGCTGCCAAGCCACTCGTATTGGTTGAGATTTAAGTCCCCCCTCACATAGCACATCCTGTACCCTTGCCTCCCCAACCTCCCCAATGTTTCCTCCAAATGTTGTTCAACATGGAGGGCTATTGATTAAACAGCCAACAGATGGTATGTGTTAATCAGCAAACATTGGGGTGGTGGTGGCAACATGTGTTATCACTGACCTAGTATCCGGAGACCCAATGATGTTCAGGGTAGCTGAGCTCATATCCCACCAAGGCTAATGTGCAGGTCCTGGGAATTTTCATCTGGGTAATGTCAAATTCTCTTCCTCCTCCTGGATTAAGCTATCCTAGGTCCATCAATGTCCTTGGATCCATGGCCTAGATATTGCTCAAGGCTTTAGGAGAGTAACATCTGGATGAAATGGGGTTTCTCAATTATACACTTGCTGGTCGCAATACTGGCTCATCAATATCACTGGAGGTGGCTTCTTAATTGGCCGACTGTGGGCTGGCTTTTCTTTTAAGGACAGTAAGTAGGCTTTCAGTGCTTTTAAAGAACCCCCCCCCCACACACACACACATACACACACACACCTCACTTTATGGCATGAATCCTCTGGTCCTAATGTCTACCAAACCTGCTTCAGGGGTATTGCCTCCAATGATCTGGTGGAGTCAGGGTGTTGTGCCACTGCCAAAATGGTGAAAAAAAACACAAGATTGCCCCTAACTGAAGTTTCAATAATGTTAATCGTTTGTCTCCCTCTACAGAGCAGACACCCATTTGGCTTTCCAGGCTAGCATACAGAATGTGTACCCAGCAGCAGGAATTTGTTGGAGAATCTCCCAAAGTGACTCTTCCCTCCCCCCCGCCCCTTTTCCAACCCCTAGAAACATCTCCTCCTGGTGCCACGATGAGGCTTGGAAAATCCAACCCTATATCCCAGAAGACATGAGAGATAATGCTCCCATGTTGTATTCAGTGAAATTCCATGGTGATAAAATAAATACTTCAGTACTTCTGGACTTGATGACAGTGCCTACATACACATAAACCTTTTTATATTTGGCAAACACAACCAAAATAAGAACTGGAAGTCTCACACACCCAGAATTACAGGAAATATGGTTTAGATATGATTTCTGATAACTTTGAGCTCTGCCTCTATAGCCATGCACAACATGAGGTGAATTTTTCTAATCCTCCCACTCAAACTCACAGGGGGCTGTCTTAAACGGGAAACAGCTTTTTGTTTTCTCTCTGCATTGCCCTATTTTAGGACAGTAATTGCTCATTTCCAACAAAGTTGCTTCAGGAAACAGCCAGTTATTTTCTGACTTAACTCTCATCATGTTGAAGGAGGTTCAGTGCAGAATAGTCAATTTGGCTGGGAATTAATTTCAGTAATTTAAACAGGGTGCATGCAGTAAACTTTGCATCAATTATGTTTTCCCAAATCACTCATTCCTGCTGCCAAATTTAAGCTTTCAAAAACCTCAGTATCACTCTCAAGTCCAGTTGAAGAAACAAACAAACAGGCCTACGTGAGAATATGTGCACCAGTCAGCAAAAGACTGAAACTAGGCTGAGACAAATGATTATAAAATTACACATTAACATCGCTGGTATCCTTTCACCAAGTCACCCTTTGTTTACTTGTGCGTAGAACACATACTGTGGCCACCCCACTCAGAATCAATCCCCTGAACCATAAGGCTCCCCTGGTTATATTTTCTTTACTTCCCCTTTTTCTTTACCCCCACACTACTGCAGTTGTGTGTGTGTGTGTGTGTGTGTGTGCGCGCGCGCGCGCTCCCTGATTGGCCCAGGTTAACAACCCCAATCAAGGATCTCGTACTCAACAAGATCTACCTGATTCTAATCACCATTTCCCTCCCCTACTAAGTCCAGGGATGTAGGCCTGGTCTTTTTCTTGTAGCTTTTCCCGCAATGTTTTCACCTCAGGTCTGGTTCCTCTGACTCAGACTCTGACACAGGCGATGTGTACCAGACTGTACCTGTCTCTTACCTGTCTGGAGCATTTCGGGTGAGTTTCCTCCTCTTCTTTCGGCAGTATCATCCAAACAGACTCTGAGGTTTCCTCACCACTGGAGGGAGGGGGAGAACCTACAGTTTCTGCCAGGCCTTCGGGCTGTTCTGAGGGGCAAGGTATGTTTTGCTCCTGCCCCATTTACAAGCTAACAGGTGATCCTCGTGTTTGTTCCAGACAGTATCACCTACCCGAACTTTGTAAGTCATGGGACTTGACCTCATGCTAACCTTGCCTCATATCATACAGGGCCAGACCCCTTGGTTCCGGCACCAAACTTCACCCCCAAATTAAATTGTCTCTCTCGCTAAGAGGAGGCATGTGGCCAACATTGCTGTTCCTGCTGAATTTCACCTTACCCCTTACCCCAAGTGGAAATATCAGGTTTAAACTGGTGCAAGACTTCTCCCCATCTGCAAGTCTGCTGGAGCTAACCCTGTTGTAACATGTGGGGTGGTCCTTTAATCGAACAGGAAGTGGGACAATGTAGTATCAATTGACGCTGTAGACTGCTTCTTTAAATCTGTCTTCAATGTTTGGACCTCTCTGTCCGCTAGATCATTGGACAATGGATGGTATGGAGCTGTCCTTATGTGCAAATTGCCATTCAATTTTAGGAAATACTCGAATTCTCTGCTGGTAAATGATGTCCCATTGTCCGTGACCAATACTTCCTGGAGTCCGTGTGTCACAAATGATGCTGTTAGCTTCTCAATTGTCATCTCTGAATTTGCTGAATGAACATTATGCACGCCCAACCACTTTGAATGGCGTCCACAATGATCAGGAACATACAGCCCATGAAAGGACCAGCATAGTCGACATGCAACCGAGTCCAGGGTTTACCCAGCCATTCCCATGGAAGTGGGGGCACCACTGATGGCAATGTTTGTCTTTGTTGGCACTCTGGACACTGCCCCATCAATGCAGCTATGTCAGCATCCAACCCTGGCCACTAGACATAGCTTTTTGCTAGCATCTTCATCTTGGAAACCCCTGGATGACCCTGGTGGAGTTCAGCTAGTATCCGGTGTCAATCTTTACGTGGGAAAATCACCCTTGCTCCTCACAGTAACATGCTGGGCTCTACAGTGATCCTGTCTCAATGGAGGAGAAAGTGAGGTCTGCAGACGCTGGAGATCAAAGCTGAAACTTTATTGCTGGAACAGCACAGCAGGTCAGGCAGCATCTAGGGAACAGAAGATTCGACGTTTCGGGCACATGCCCTTCTCCTGTCTCAATGGGTCCAGAAGGGTTTCAATCCTGGTTGTGTTAGCTCTTCTATTTCCCCCATTTCCACCAGCTGTTTTACTTTCGCTAGGACTGGATCTTTTTGTGTTGGATATTGTCAGCAGTGACTGGAAAGATATCCAGAAAGTTTAAATAGACTCTTCCATGGGACGCACCACTGGTGGAGTACCTGCCAATGGGAGGCAAATCAGGACTACTGCATTAGCCACTTGGCTTCCTGGGCGGTGTTCTAACTTGTACGCACTGAGAATAAGGGCCCAGTACTGAATTCTACCAGAAGCTATGGGTGGCACTGTCTTGTCTTCCTTCAGTAGCCCTACCAGGAGTTTATGAGCTGTTACTGTGATAAATTCCAATTCGTACACTTGGAACTTCCTCACACCAAAGATGACTGCCAAACCTTACTTCTCTGTCTGGGCAAATTTGCTATTTACTACTACTACCGGGATGTTGTCAGGGCCCATAGCCATTACACTATCCAGTCCCTTCAGCCATTTTGATTTCATATCGAGTGAATCAAACTGGCTGAAGACTAGCTTCTACATTGCTGAGGACCACTGGAGCGAGCTGAGAAGGGTCATCCACTTGGCATTTCTGGCTGAAGATTGCTGTGAATGCTCCAGCCTTCCGTTTTCTCCTGATGTGTTGGGCTTTTATCTTCACTGAGGATGGAGATATGTGTGGAGGCTGCTCCTCCAGTAAGTTGTTTATTGGTCCACCATCATTCACAACTGGATGTTGCAAGGCTGAGGAGCTTAGATCTGATCTATTAACTGTGTCAATCACTGGCTGATAATGATGTTTGGCATGCAACGAGTCCGGTTTGGTAACTTCACCAGCTGACACTTCATTTTTAGGTATCTAGTCAACTGAGCTAACTAGCCCCCAAAATACTAATAATATGTTAATTTGGCTCAGGAATATGATCTGCTGTGTATTTCAGCTGTTGACTATATCATGAAATCAACATTGTAAAAACCTGAAGAAAGGGGCCAAATGAAAGTCAGTCTGGACTTTGTCAGCAACATTATAGTAACTGGGTTCACAATAAACAAAAGAATAATCAAATCAAAGGACTTGATTCATGATTGTTGTGCTAATTCTTGAAGGTTAAGTCTCAGAATGAAATGTTAGGAGATTGCAGATATTATCACCCAGCATTCGGTAATGCTGGTCAATCATTTTTTTGGGGGTGGCACAGTGGTTAGCACTGCTGCCTCACAGCATCAGAGACCCGGGTTCAATTCCTGCCTCGGGCAACTGTCTGTGTGGAGTTTTCACATTGTCCCCGTGTCTGCGTGGGTTTCCTCTGGGTGCTCCGGTTTCCTCCTACAGTCCAAGGATGTGCAGATTAGGTGAATTGGCCATGCTAAATTTCCTGTAGTGTTAGGTGAAGGGGTAAATGTAGGGATATGGGTCTGGGTGGGTTGCTCGTTGGAGGGTCTGTGTGCACTTGTTGGTCCGAAAGGCCTGTTTCCGCACTGTAAGTAATCTAATCATTACCAATATTATTCATGCATCATCCTGAATCTGTCCCTGCCAGACCATTCAAAAACAAAATGTCTTCAAAGCCAGTTAGCATCTGCAAAGGTCAACTGATCTCACAATACCATCTCTGCCCATCAGGATATTAAATACTGTTCCTGAAAGGAGCAAATCTGTGTGTTCAAGTGCAGTCTTGTGTTTGTTGTTGGGATGTTTCTCGGTTGTGTATCAGAATATTTCAGGAGCAGTAATTTATATTGAGTTTTCAGTATAGCCAGATGTCTCACAAGACATGCTGAAGTAACTGCGATGGAATGTAACTAGCTGATAAGTACGATGTTGTGAACCTATTCTGTTTATCAAGATTGAGCCTCTCTTCTGCCAAAGACTTTGTTTAGGCATCTTTCCACACTTGGTATCAGTAAGCACACGGTGAGGTCATTGCAGGAGAGACAGAGAGAGAGAACCTGCACAGTTACTGCCTTTGATGTTTGAATTCGTGTATCACTGGACATCGGAGTGCATCTGGGAAAGTTAACAAACAGTGAAATTCACAACTGATCTTGGAGGAACTGTTGGGCAAAGTTCACAGCACAGAATCAGATAAGTTAATCATTGTTTTAAGTGTGGCCTACATTGAATCTGCAGTAGTGAGTAGATTAGGTTCTTTCTTGATTATATGGTTTTGGAGATAAGTCTTTTGATTAAACTTAAAATATAAGCCATAACTATTAATTTAACCTGGGTCTGTAAATTGTGAAGGAGAAAAAATGGCCTTTAGTAGAGTGATATGTACATCTTGTCAGATGTGGGAGTTTAAAGAGAGTTTACTGCGGATTATATCTACCATAAATGCTGCTGGCTGCGAATCTTATCAGATCGAATGGATCGGTTGGAGAGACAGATAGAAGCAATGAGAAATTTGAAACTGCAACAGTATGTTATGGATGGCAGTTATAGGAAGGAGGGAAAGTCTCAGATACAATCACATAGATGGGTTAACTCCAGGAAAGGTAAGAGAGGTAGGCAGCTAGTGCAGGAGTCTTTTGTGGATATACCCATTTCAAACAGGTATGCTGTTTTGGAAAATGTAGGGGGTGATGGATTCTCAGGGGAATGTAGCACGATTAGCCAAGTTTCTGGTATGGAGACTGGCTCTAATGCAACGAGGTGTACGTTGGGTTCCAAGAGATCAATTGTGTTCGCGGATTCTCTAGTACGAGGTACAGACAGATGTTTCTGTGGCCAGCAGCGAAAAAGCAGAATGGTGTGTTGTTTCCCTGGTGCCATGATCAAGGATGTCTCAGAGAGGGTGCAGAATGTTCTCACGGGGAAGAGGGGCCAGCAAGAGGTCATTGTCCACATTGGAACCAAGGAAGGGAAAAGGTCGAGATTCTCAAGGGAGATTACAGAGAGTTAGGCAGAAAGTTAAAAAGGAGGTCCTCGAGAGTAGTAGTATCGGGATTACTCCTGGTGCTACGAGCTAGTGAGGGTAGGAATAGGAGGATAGAGCAGACGAATGCATGGCTGAGGAGCTGGTGTATGGGAGAAGGATTCACATTTTTAGATCATTGGAATCTCTTTTGGGGTAGAAGTGACCTGTACAAGAAGAATGGATTGCACCTAAATTGGAAGGGAACTAATATACTGGCAGAGAGATTTGCGAGAGCTGCTCAGGAGGATTTAAACTAGTAAGGTGGGGGGGTGGGACCCAGGGAGATAGTGAGGCAAGAGATCAATCTGAGAACAGTTGCTAACAGAAGCAAGTTAGTCAGGCCAGGCAAGGACAAGATAGGACTAATAAATTAAACTGCATTTATTTCAATGCAAGTGGCCTAACAGGGAAGGCAGATGAACTCGGGGCATGGTTACGAACATGGGACTGGGATATCATATTAATAATGGAAACATGGCTCAGGAATGGGTAGGACTGGCAGCTTAATGTTCCAGGATACAAATGCTACAGGAAGGACAGAAAGGGAGGCAAAAGAGGAGGGGGAGTGGCATTTTTGATAAGGGATAGCATTACAACTGTGCTGAGGGAGGATATTCCCGGAAATACATCCAGGGAAGTTATTTGGGTGGAACTAAGAAATAAGAAAGGGATGATCACCTTATTGGGATTGTGTTAGAGACCCCCTAATAGTCAGAGGGAAATTGAGAAACAAACTTGTAAGGAGATCTCAGCTATCTGTAAGAAAAATAGGGTAGTTATGGTAGGGGATTTTAACTTTCCAAATATCGACTGGGACTGCCATAGTGTTAAGGGTTTAGATGGAGAGGAATTTGTTAAGTGTGTACAAGACAATTTTCTGATTCAGTATGTCAATGTACCTACTAGAGAACTTGACTTACTCTTGGGAAATAAGGCAGGGCAGGTGACTGAGGTGTCTGTGGGGAGCACTTTGGGGCCAGCGACCATAATTCTATTAGATTTAAAATAATGATGGAAAAGGATAGACCAGATCTAAAAGTTAAAGTTCTAAATTAGAGAAAGGCCAATTTTGATGGTATTAGGCATCAAAAGCTGATTGGGAGCAGATGTTCACTTGTAAAGGGACGGTTGGAAAATGGGAAGCCTTCAGAAATGAGATAACAAGAATCCAGAGAAAGTATATTCCTGTCAGGGTGAAAGGAAAGGCTGGTAGGTATAGGGATTGCTGGATGACTAAGAAACTGAGGCTTTGGTTAAGAAAAAGAAGGAAGCATATGTAAGCTATAGACAGGATAGATCGAGTGAATCCTTAGAGGAGTATAAAGGAAGTAGGAGTATACTTAAGAGGGAAATCAGGAGGGCAAAAAGGGGACATGAGATAGCTTTGGCAAATAGAATTAAGGAGAATCCAAAGAGTTTTTACAAATACATTAAGGACAAAAGAGTAACGAGGGAGAGAATAGGGTCCCTCAAAGATCAGCAAGGCGGCCTTTGTGTGGAGCCACAGAAAATGGGGGAGATACTAAGTGAATATTTTGCATCAGTATTTACTGTGGAAAAGGATATGGAAGATATAGACCTCAGATTACAACAGGATCTGGACCAGATGGGCCAGTGGGCTGAGAAGTGGCAGATGGAGTTTAATTCAGATAAATGCGAGGTGTTGCATTTTGGGAAAGCAAATCTTAGCAGGACTTATACACTGAATGGTAAGGTCCTAGGGTGTGTTGCTGAACAAAGAGAACTTGGAGTGCAGGTTCATAGCTCCTTGAAAGTGGAGTCGCAGGTAGATAGGATAGTGAAGAAGACGTTTGATATGCTTTCCTTTATTGGTCAGAGTCTTGAGTACAGGAATTGGGAAGTCATGTTGCAGCTGTACAGGACATTGGTTAGGCCACTGTTGGAATATTACATGCAATTCTGGTCTCCTTCCTATTGGAAAGATGTTGTGAAACTTGAAAGGGTTCAGAAAAGATTTACAAGGATGTTGCCAGGGTTGGAGGATTTGAGCTATAGGGAGAGGCTGAACAGACTGGGGCTGTTTTCCCTGGAGCATCGGAGGCTGAGGGGTGACCTTATAGAGGATTACAAAATAATGAGGGGCATGGATAGGGTAAATAGGCAAGTCTTTTCCCTGGGGTCGGGGAGTCCAGAACTTGAGGGCATAGGTTTAGGGTGAGAGGGAAAAGATATAAAAGAGACCTAAGGGCAATGTTTTCACACAGAGGGTGGGTACGTGTATGGAATGAGCTGCCAGAGGAAGTGGTGAGCAGGTACAATTGCAACATTTAAGAGGCATTTGGATGGGTATATGAACAGGAAGGGTTTGGAGGGATATGGGCTGGATGCTGGCAGGTGGGACTAGATTGTGTTGGGATATCTGGTCGGCATGGACGAGTTGGACCGAAAGGTCTTTCTGTTTCCATGCTGTACATCTCTATGACTCTATAACTTCGGCCAGGACCTCCTGGACTTTTTGGCTAAGTCTGAGTTGCTTCATGTTTTTGGATGGCTTGTCACCGTGAGGCCTAGCAAGTTCTCTTGCCCATTCATACCAAACTCACCTCAATAATTACCTCTGCCACCCTATGGCATCTCTCACATCAGATTTCCACCTCATTTTCCTGTGCACTGTTGCCAGAGCAACTTGCCACTCTGTGGATATTCTGGAATCACTGACAATGTCCACGCTGCTTCGCAAAGCCCATTGTAAACCGAGACAAGCGATATCATTTGTGGGCGGCACAGTGGCACAGTGGTTAGCACTGCTGCCTCACAGCGCTAGAGACCCGGGTTCAATTCCCACCTCAGGTAACTGTCTGTGTGGAGTTTGCACATTCTCCCCATGTTTGCGTGGGTTTCCTCCGGGTGCTCAGGTTTCCTCCCACAGTCCAAAAATGTGCAGGTGAGGTGAATTGGTCATGCTAAATTGCCCGTAGTGCTAGGTGAAGGGGTAAATGTAGGGGAATGGGTCTGGATGTGTTGCTCTTCGGAGGGTCAGTGTGGACTTGTTGGGCCGAAGGGCCTGTTTCCACACTGTATGTAAACTAATCTAATCTAATATCAGTCCAGAATGACAGTGCACACCTGCTAGCATTTGTCCAGGATTTGGCAGGCAGGAGGAAATCAGCGCTCCCCTTAGTTTGCAGGTACCTGGTGGAATGGTGTGCAAGGGTTATGAGAACATCCGACTCGATGTGCAGGGGGCAATGTCAAAGTTTATGGATGACATGGCACCTGGAAGCATTGTAGTCTTTGAGGCGGCTGGTGCAGAACTTCAAATGGATGCAGACAAGTTGATAGAATAGTCTGATAGATGGCAGAAGAGGCTCAATGCAGAGAAGTGTGAGATGATGCATTTTGGTTGGAAGAACAAGAATAAATAATGGGAAATATGAGATACAATTCGAAAGAGTTCAGGAGGAGTGGCATCTGGATGCAGAGATTTTTTATGGTGACAGGAAATGTGGAGACAGCAATTAATAAAACATACAATATTATGCTTTACAGTCTGGGCATTATTGACAGGGATATACGGTACAAGAACAAGGAGATTATGTTGAACTTGTATAAGTTAAAAACTCTGAATGTTTTTAATTCTTTCACAGTGAGGGCATCGCTGGCTGGGCCAGCCCAGGGCAGTTAAGGATTAATCACATTGCTGTGAGCCTAGAGTCACATGTCAGGCAAACCAGGTAAAGATGGTAGTTTCCTTCCTTAAAGGACATAAGCAAACCAGATGGGTTTTCCCCTGACAATCAATAATGGATTTGCGGTCATCAAAAAATTCTTAATTCCAGAATTTTGTTGAATTCAAATTCAACCATCTTCTAAGGTAGGATTTGAACGCAGGTCCCCAGGACATTACTTGGGTTTCTGAATTAATACTTCCTCCGTCTCCGCCACATCTGCCCCCATGAGTATCAGTTCCACCACAGAACACACCAGATGGCCTCCTTCTTTAAAGACCACAATTACCCCTCCAACATGGTTGATGATGCCCTCCCACGCATCTCATCCACTTCCAACGCCTCTGCCTTCGGACCCCACTCCTCCAACTGCAACAAGAACTCCCCTGGTCCTCACCTTCCACCCAAACAACCACTGTGTACATCGCATCATCCTCCGCCATTTCCACCATCTACAAACGGACCCCAACACCAGAGATATATTTCCCTCCCCACCCTTATCCGCTCTCCATAAAGACCATTCCCTCTGCGACTCACTCGTCAGGTCCAGGCCCCCCCGAAAAACCCCCCCTCCCCTCCTGGCACCTTCCCCTGCCACCGCAGGACTTACAAAACCTGTGCCCACACCTCCCCCTCACCTCCATCCAAGACCCCAAAGGACTCTTCAAAGTTTCACCTGCCCTTCCACACATGTCATTTATTGTATCCATTGTTCCCGATGCGGTCTCCTCTACACTGGGGAGGCAGAAAGCCTACTTGCAGAGCACTTCAGAGAACATCTCTGGGACACTGCACCAACCAACCCTACCGTCCTGTGGCTGAACACTTCAACTCCCCCTCCCACTCTGCCAAGGACATGCAGGTCCTCGGCCTCCTCCATTACCACTCCCTCACCACCCGACGCCTGGAGGAAGAACGTCTCATCTTCCATCTTGGGCCCTCCAACCCCATGCCATCAATGTGGATTTCACCAGTTTCCTCATTTCCCCCCCTCCTACTTTATCTCGGTTCCAACCTTCCAGCTCAGCAGCGTCCTCATGACCTGCTCCATCTGTCCATCTTCGTTCCCACCTATCCACTCCACCCCCCTCCCCCAACCTATCACCATTACCCCCAACTCCATCCACATATTGCTCTCTCAGCTACCTTCACTCCAGCCCCAACCCCGTCCCATTTATCTCTCCACCCCCAAGGCTTCCAGCCTCATTCCTGATGAAGGGCTTTTGCCCGAAATATCAATTTTCCTGCTCCTCGGATGCTGCCTGACCTGCTGTGCTTTTCCAGCACTACACTCTTGTTTCTGAATTAATAGCCTAGTGATAATGCCACTCAGCCATCTTCTCTCCTCGTGGTATACTATAGGGAAGATGTGACTGTATTGGAGAGTAGGAGCAATTTACACAAGTGTTCCTGGGATGAGAAACTTCAGTTATAAGGGTAGATCGCTGAGTCTGAGACTGCTCTCCTTGACAAAAAGAAAGCTAAGAGGAGATCTGATTGAAATTTTCCAAATCCTGAGTGATATGGATTGAGTATCTGGAAGAGATCTGAGTGAGATCCAGGAGAAATTGTTCCATTCATAAAAGGATCAGGAGCTAGAGGGGACAGACTTAAAATAATTTACAAAAGAAGCAAATTCAGTGTGAGAAAAAAAACATGTTTTGCACAATGAGAGGTTCAGGTCTGGAAAGCATTGGCTGGATAGGTGATGGAAACAAGTCCAACTGAGGCATTAGATAATTATTTCAACAGAAAGAATGTGCAGGCATGTGGTGAAAAGGCATAAGAATGATACTAAGTCATGATCCTAATTTGGAATGTTTGTGCACAAATGCTGGGCAGTATGGTCTTAAGCTATGCCATAACACTTCTTTGATTCAGTGACTTTCTGTGATTCTAAATGAAGAAGGGTCACTGGACTTGAAACATTAACTCTGCTTACTCTCCACAATACTGCCAGATCTGCTGAGCTTCTCTAGCAATTTTGTTTCATATCTCCAGCATCCTCAATATTTTGTTTAACGAAACCAGCACAGTCAGTTGTACTGTCTTTGAATGAATCTGATAAAATTATGTTGTTACCCAAAATCTTAAGTGCAAATGTGGAGGTATCACACCGTGAGTCCTCCTCACTACAACATTAAAAGGGAAACTTAGTTCTTTCAAAAACACAATTGCCTTCTCATGGAGTCATAGAGATGTACAGCACAGAAACAGACCCTTCAGTCCAACTCATTCATGTCAATCAGAATACTTTAAATTAATCTAGTCCCATTTGCCAGCATTTGGCCCATATCCCTGTAAACCTTTCCTAATCATATACTTATCCAGATGCTTTTAAACATTGTAATTGTACAAACCTCTGCCACTTTGATTGGCAGTTCATTCCATACACACACTACCCTCTGCTTGAAAAAGCTCCCTCTTACGTCCTTTTGAAATCTTCCCCCTCTTACCTGAACCCTATGCCGTCTAGTTTTAGACTCCCTCATCCTGAGAAAAAAAGACCTTCGCTATCACCCTATCCATGCTCCTCATGATTTTATAAACCTCTACAAGTCACCCCTCAGCCTCTGATGCTCCAAAGAAAATAGCCCCTGCCTATTCAGACTCTCCCTATAGCTCAAAAACCCCCAGTCCCGGCATCATCCTTGTAATTCTTTTCCAAGCTCTTTCAAGTGTCATAACATACTTCCTGTAGCAGGGAGACCAAAATTGAATGCAATATTCCAAACATGACCAATTTCCTATACAATCACAGCAAGACATCCAAACTCCTATACTCTATGTACTGACTAATAAAGGCAAGTGAATCAGATGACAATTTGAGGAAACTAAAGGAAATAAGCCTTCAGCAGCAACATTGATACTGGGGAACATCCTCGGCAAAAATTTCCTGGAAATTAGAGGTCCATCGAAGGATATGCAATGAATGGCACTGGCCAGATTTATCCTCAAGCAGTAGACTTTTAAACCAGCAATGTAGTCAATAATTTGGGAGTAGGCCGGGAGATGAAGTCGTGGTACTACTTTACTTAATTGAGAAAATGGCAGTAGAGCATTGTATATTAGTTAGTAAAGGAAATGGTTAACTGAGATCACTAGGTAAACCTCACCTATCAGAATATTCAGAATCTAAAAAACTGTTCTAGGGACACGCTAAGCAATGTATTCAATTGTAGTCTTGCTGCGTTTCTGCACCTCCAAGTAGTGTACCAGAATTTTTCAGTAACGTTAATTTGTATTTGCTTTTAAATATAACCTGATGTCTCACAAGAGTGTAATGCAGTGTAATGAGCTATTAGGTGTTATATTATAAGCTTAGTTTGTTTATTAAAACTGACTTGATCATTTGCCAAAGACTTTCTGTGGACATCCTTCCCTATTTGGTATCAGAACGATTAGTGGCAGCGAATCTAAATACGCCGGTCAAATGATTCCAGTCAAATATTGCATACTGACATTGTGGGAGAATTTCACCACATAGTCATCATTATCTTTCCAAACCCAAGGTTACTCTCTCTTAATGGGGGAGGGGGGAAGGTGGTGACCATACCTCAGGCAAGGAAAGAGATGAAAAAGGAAAGTGTATCTCAGCTGTGCTGGAAATGAACCCAAACAGTTGGTGTTGCTCTGCATTCTGTCCAGCCAACAGAATTAGCCAACTCCATTCACCACATTAACCACAAAGCACCACCAACAGGACAAATCTCAAGACACACCCTGAGTTAGATGGGATGCCAACATAAATATAGTTTGGAACAGCATGGCCCTTACTGCTAAGGAGCTACAGTGATTAAAGCACAACAGTTAGAAGAAACTGGGAAGCACAACATCTTCTTCTAGAGAAGCTATAAGGTTGAGAGGGTGGGCATGATTGTTGGGAATCAGTTTGGCTCAGTTGGCTGGATTATTGGTTTACAGAGCAGTGTGACACCAATAGCATGGGTTCAATTCCCATCATTGGTTTGAGGTTACCTCTTCCCTTGCCTGAGGTCTGGTAACCCTCAGGTTAAATCGTCACCGGTTGCTTCTCTCTAATAAGAAGCAACCCCTATAATGACACAACATATGATTGTCACATGACAAGTGTTGAGGACTGTGGATCTGTACTCACTGAAATTTAGAAGGATGGGAGGGGTATCTAATTGAAACTTACAAAATACTGAGAGATCAGGATAGAGTGGACATGGAGAAGATCTTTCCACCAGTTAGAGAGACTAGGACTTGAGGGCACAGAGTGAAAGGACAACCCTTGAGAAGAGAGATGAAGAGGAATTTCATGAGCCAGCGGGTGATGAATCTGTGGAACTCATTGCCACAGAAGGTTGTGGAGGCCAAGTCATTGAGTGCACTTAAGACAGAGAAAGATAGTTTCTTGACTGGTAAGGGGATCAAGGGTTACGGAGAGAAGACAGGAGAATGAGGTTGAGGAACATATTCACCATGCTCAGATGTTAAAGTAGATTCATCATAGAATCCCTCCAGTGTGGAAACAGGTCACTTGGCCGAACAAGTCCACACTGACCCTCCGAAAAATAACCCACCCAGACCCATTCCCCAAACCTATTACTCTACATTTACCCCTGACTAATGTACCTAACCTTCACATCCCTGAAAACTATGGGCAATTCACCCACCCTGCAATCTCTGGACTGTGGGAGAAAACCTATGCAAGCACACGGAGAATGTGCAAACTCCACAGACAGTCCGCCGAGTCTGGAATCGAACCCAGGTCCCTGGTGCTGTGAGGCAGCAGTACTAACCACTCAGCCACCGTGTCACCCAAATGGCCTAATACTGCTCCTATATCTTATGTTCTTATGGCAGGACCTCAATTTAAATCTCACTCAAAAGATAATACCCCCAGTCGTGTGCTCAGCTGAAATTACTAACTTGTGTCCAGGAGCAGGAGTATAACCCAAAATCTTCCAACTGAAAGGCAAAGGAGCTACCACTGAAGTGAAGCTGGCACCTCTATGGTGACTCACTATTTATGACACAATGCAAGCCTCACTAGCAGCTGGAACAGTTTGAAAGTCAACACAGCAGAAAATAGTTCACAGAAATTGTCAACAAGTAGTTTATTTGGTAAATATAGAAGTGTTGGCTGAGCATTGGAGCTGTTTTGGGCGTAGGCAAGGAGGAGATTGTGCTCCTGGATATTTGAGGGTAATGGAGATGGACATTGAGAACCAAGTCTCCTTTGTGTGCAACTCAGGAATGACCCAGTGGGTGATTAAATCGTAGCACAGATGTACTAAGTTATTGGAAGTTAATGTGCAGTCAATCTCTTACAGCTCCCTCAGTGGAAATGAAAGTGCATTGATGCAATGCAAAGGTTGTGCAACTGGAAATCAGAATTGTACCCATTTGTTGCAGAATTCATTGCAGTATAAATGAGATAAGTTCAGCACATCAGGAACTGGGCGGACCTTTCTAGCAAAGTAGAAAAGTGGTTTTAAGGCCATAATCAGATCAGTCATGATTGGTTTGAATGTTGGAAGAGTCTCAATAGGCTGAATGGCCTACTCCTGCTCCTATTTTATATGATCATATTGTAAGATGTATCCTCCTTACTGCTCATATTGCAGAAACTATGTAATAGATTTACTGTCATCTCTATCCTGAAAGAGATTTATAGACCCTGCTTGATCTAGTGTGGGAGAGGAATTAGTAGTCTAATAATAAGAGGTTCCTCTCTTAAACAGAACATAGTTTATTGCTTGAGAGCAACTAATTACAGATTACATTAATATGTTCGACATTGTTACATACTATGTGAGGAAGACCCAATCTTCCATCTTCAAGATCTTAAGATGGTCTCCCACCACTTCCTGTTGATATTAGCAGAGTGAACAGTTCTTAAGGCACCCCATAACGTTAACTCTTTCAGACCCTTACACCATGTTCTAGTAAGACACAAGCCACTATAAGCAGCTTCCCACATTCTGACTTCACAAATCTACTTGATTTGTTTACAGAACAATAACATTTATTCATAACAAGTGTGTGAGGCTGCATTACATAACAGTTCAACTCAGATATGACAAAAAGTACAATACTAGTCAAAATCTTTCCACACAGCCCTTGTAGGCTGATCAGAACAAGGACAGCTGGCTCCCAAAACTCATGAACAAAAATCAGAAACCATTGAGATTAGCTTAGTTGGTGTAAGAAATGCATTCATACTGTCAATGAGATGGGAAGCTGTAACTATATTGGATTGGTACTCATGCTTTCCACTGCTGTCAACACTGTAGAGTGCACAGATTACAAAAAGCAGCAAGGTTTGTGAGGAAAATCAAGCTATGAGATAATCAATGAACAATAGACTTCACTTCAGCTAACAGATAAATCCATCACTGATGTACCAAGTGCAAATCAGTTTAGTGAGCAAATAGCTATGACAGATTCCCGTCTGATTTTAGTTGTTGAGGTGACTCGGAAGAGATTTGTTCATACAGAATATTTTACTTTCTTACCTTCCTAGGAAGAATTCTCATTGATTATAACAGTTGATGCTCAGCCAGAAGCAATCCTTAAATACCAGAACCAAGGAACTGAATATGCTAATTTTACCAATAATTCAATTGTTTGAGGTGAAGGAGAGAATCCAAACCAACCAACAAATTGAAGTAAAATATTTACAAGTTTCAACTCAGATCTACAGGTGGATTGAGAATAAAAATCTGTTGACACAAACTGAAGTTATATACATATGCATGGAAGCCACCACTAAGAAGATTTGAATAATGTCCAATGATTTTAGATACTGCACTATGCAATTGCTAGTTTTAGGAAGGTGTCCAAACTCCATGAAGGAAATCCAAGAGACTGAAGTCCCTCCAATCAAAAGGGACCTACAGATCTCAGACTGTCAGGAACAGAATCAAAGTCAATGATCTTCCACCCAACAAAGTAGCCTTCCAAATCTGAAGAGAATGGTTTCCAGAAGAATAGTAAAACCTTTGGATTTCTTGAATTTATAAAGTTAGAGGTTTGGACAGAAATGGGATACTGGCAAATTTGATTATATATACAAATGTTACTATTATTAATAATAAATAAAAGCTTGGGAGGCATGGTGCATATGGGTCTGAGATTGCTATGAGGGTAAAAACTGAGGAGTTCCATTAGTATCACACACTACAATGATGTCATATATGTCCTTGTGACACATAGTTTAGGATCTCAAAAGATTTGGATCTCATAGTTATCTTGGATGGTTGTGGAGCTGAAGAAAATTAGAGAGATAAGGATGGCATGTAGGAATTTCATGTTTTGTAGCAATCTTTGGTGAATAAGGTGTGCACTCACATGTGACAGAAACTTCCTTGAGTGATGCAGTGTTACTGAGAATGGGCAGTTCATCAAATTCCATGTGGGCTCACCCAAGCCTCCACTGACTGAGAAGCCAAACTGCTGGGTGTCAGCATAAATAAAGTATGGCAGTGCTCAGCTGAGTGCAGAATAGAACTGACCTCACAATGAATGAAACAATGAAACAACTATTCCAGGCTGAACCTTGATACTGCATATTAAAAGACACCTTAAGCATTGACCGCTCTGTGTCAGTATATATATAGAACACAAAACAGGACAGCACAGGGACATGTCCTTCAGCCCACCATGCCTGCACCAATCTTGATGCCATTATAAACTTAATCTCATCTGCCTGCACATGGTCTGTCTCCCTCTATTCCCTGCCTGTTTATGTATCTATCTAAATGCCTTTTAAATATACTTCCAGCTCTTTACTGGATAATCTGAAAAGTCCCATTGTTTCTGCACTTCTTTTCATAGTGGGACATCTTAAATGAAACTTGATAAGGAAATCATCAGTACTGGTGTGAACATTTCAAAATCCACTTTCTCTTGATTTGTTTCTCATTTCTGTAATGATTCTCTGCAGTCATTTAATGATACTCTGGTTTATTGGACTGCCACCTGCTATGAAACATTGAAATGTTTTAAAATGAAACATTTCCAAAGCAATGAAATTCACATGCTTCAAAGAGGTGTAAATGAGCAGCTGGTTGTCTTATTCTGTCTTTTCGAATGAAGAAGGGCCAAAGTAATTGACACTGACGTAATGGAATGAAACGGGGCCTTGATCTCCTCCAGCTTTCTACAATTTGATTTGATCTGTATTGATTCACCAGTTGTTCCACTAAAGAAGTGTGAATCTTTTGAATTTTCTCAGAATAAAATATAGCTGATAATGTTTTACAATGATGATGCTTTTCATAAGAAAGTGAATGATTTTGATAATTAGCTAACTCAATACAGTTTTTGATTTTAAAGGCATCAAGAAGGGGTATGGGAGAAAGATGGGATATGACATTGAGGTAGAGGTTCAGCATGATCATACTGAATGGCAGAACAGGCTTGAAGGGTTGAATATTCAAGGAGAAAGTGAGGACTGCAGATGCTGGAGATCAGAGCTGAAAATGTGTTGCTAGAAAAGCGCAGCAGGTCAGGCAGCATCCAAGGAACAGGAGAATCGACATTTCGGGCATATGCCCTTTCGACTTTGAAGGGTTGAATGGCCTACTTCCGCTCCTAGTTTTTATGAATGGGAGACATAGAGATTGCGGTAGAGCATGATATCACATGACAGAATAAGGTGGATAATATGATCTGTCAGCATCATTTACAATACTCCTTAATTTTATTGGTTTTTCTATTGATTTCCTTTTCCCTGAAGGGTGACACCTATATATCGATGATATTATCAGGAAACGACTTTGTTATTAAAAGAGTCCTGCATTCCTACAGGAATAGCTGGTCTACTTGTGCCTGAATTTATTCAAATTAAAATGGCAGGACGGTTAGGCGTGGGAGGGCAAGACATTGTAATATTGGTGAAATACCCTCGCTCAGCTACCTCCCCCCCCACCCACCTCTGCCACCTCATCTCTCGCTTACATCATTCACACTTTGTATTTGATTCTGGAATCAGTTGGAGGATGTATAGTTACCACAGGCTTGGTAGACATTGCGGCACAAGAGATTGTTTATTAAATCAAAACAGGCCAGAAATCTCAGCACCTGTAAACCAGCCCAAATGTCCCCAAACCGAGAAACCTGCCTTTACAAATGGGGCTTAATAGTAAAGTCTTTGTGCTTTAAAGATAAATTTTGGCTGCTTTTGACTGGGTATGTGGTGAGGCGAGTGGCGAAATGGAGAGCACTGGCTGGATAAAGGAGAAGAAGGCCTAAGAGGAAATGGAAAAGTGACTCAAGGAGTTGGGAGAGAAATGGAAGTCTGACAGGGAGAAATGGAGAAGGGTGATTAACCGGCATTGTGGTGACACCAAGGGCAATGGGAGAAGCCAAAAACAGAAGAGACCTTTGGCTGCATCCCTTGTTTAGGAGGCATGTGGATCTCAAGTATTTGAGAGAACTATCCTTTTTTGACTCTGGCATGTGGGTGTTACTGGCTGGGGCAGCATTTATTGACCTTGGAGAATATGCTGATGAACTGCCTTTTTAAACAACTGCACTCCTTAGTGTCAAAAAGAATCACATTAGGGAGAGAATTCCAGGATTTTGACCCAATGACAGTGGGAATCATGATATAGCTGTGAGTCAGGATTATATGTGGCTTGGGGGGGTACTAGCAGATGGTGGTACTCCCATGCATCTGCTTGATTTTTGTTAGAGTTGCACTCATCCGTAAATGGAAAGTATTCTATCACACTCCTAACTTGAACCTTGTAGATCATGGACAGGTTTTGAAGTGACATTAGAACATAGGACATAGAACATTACAGCGCAGTACAGGCCCTTCAGCCCTCGATGTTGCATCGACCTGTCATACCAATCTGAAGCCCATCTAACCTACACTATTCCATGTACGTCCATATGCTTGTTCAATGACGACTTAAATGTACTTAAAGTTGGTGAATCTACTACTGTTGCAGGCAAATCATTCCATACCCTTACTACTCTCTGAGTAAAGAAACTACCTCTGACATTTGGCCTATATCTATCACCCCCCAATGTAAAGCTATGCCCCCTCATGCTCGTCATCTCCATACTTGGAAAAAGGCTCCCTTTGACCACCCTATCTAACCCTCTGATTATCTTATATGTCTCTATTAAGTCATCTCTCAACCTTCTCTCTAATGAAAAGTTAGATGAGTTACTTACCACAGAATTCCTCTCCTCTGACCTGCCCTTGTAGCCACTGGTTCAGTTTCTGGTCCATGGCAACCACAAGGCTGTTGATGTTGGGCGTTCAGAAATGAGATTGCAGTTGAATAGCAAGGGACAATGGTTAGATTTGCAGTTGTTGGAGATGGTCATTGCTTTGCACTTGTATGACCATGTCACTTGAATGAGCTCAAATCCAGTCTTAAGTCAGGTCTTCCTAAGGACAGGAATGTAGGATCTCCAAATATTAGATCGCCTCCTTATTCCCATCCTCCTTCATTGATGTGGAGAGCCATGTTCAAGAGGTTCTGGAAACTCCTGGGAAAGGATAGGGTCTTCCCTACCTTCATCACATCCTATCCCTCATTCCTTCTGTAACACGTCCATCAGAATTATGACTGGAGTGCATCAAAAAGTTGACATTTCTGATTAATATTTTAAAGATTTCATTTGTTTTGGATTGAAATTTGAATTAGTAGCTCAGTTTTAGATTAAGCTCTATACTGAAATTATGATTTACATATGTTCATATAAATTAGGGGCGGGAATTGGCCGATGTTTAGGAAATATTATTGTTACTATTTCAGTGGAGAGCTAAAGAACAATAGGTAGGCAAGCCCTTTCTTGAACAAATGTAAGGTCTCAAGCGAATAGTGCTGCCGAATGTGCATAATTTTTGGAGATGATTGAAAATGACGTTCCCCAAGAAACGGAGATTGGATCAGAAGTTCAGTTAGAGTTTAACAGAGACACAACATTTCTAAGTGTAGTATGAGATGGCAGTCAATGGACAGTTGATGAATGTGGATCCACAGTTTGCAAAGTATGAACAATTTGTTTATAAATTGAGATTTTCCATTTATATCTTGCCAACACAGGTTTGCCCAAAGGTGCAAATAGGTTAGTGACTAGCAATGCAAACAGCCAGACACAGCTTTTGAAATAGCCTAAGCATCAACACAGCCATAATGACTATTTTCTAAATTGGGAGAAAACTCAGAAATTTGAAATGCAAAGGGACTTGGGAGTCCAAGTCCAGAATTCTCTTAAGATAAACTTGCAGATTGAGTCAGTAGTTAAGAAGGCAAATTCAATTTAGGCATTTATTTTGAGAGGTCTAGAATATAAAAGCAGGCATGTACTTCTGAAGCTTTATAAGCCTCTGGTCAGATCACATTTAGAATATTGTGAGCAGTTTTGGGTCCCATACCTCAGGAAGGACGTACTGGCCCTGGAGAGGGTCCACAGGAGGTTCATGAGAATGATCCCAGGAATGAAAGGCTCAACATATGAGAAACCTTTGAGGAACCTGGGCCTATTCTCAATGGCATTTAGAATGATGAAGGGAATATAATTGAAACTTACCAAATACTGAATGTCCTGGAAAGAGTGGATGTTGGGAAGATGTTTCCATTAGCAGGGGAGAATAGGACCCAAGGGCACAGGTTTAGAGTAAAGGGAAGACCCTTTAGAATGGAGATAAGGAGAAACTTCTTCAGCCAGAGAGTAGTGAATCTATGGAACTCAGTGCCACAGAAGGCTGCAGAGACCAGATCATTGAGTTCAGATAGATAGGTTCTTGCTTGTCAAGGGAATCAAAGGTTACAGGGAGAAAGCTGGAGAATGGGGTTGAGAAACTTATCAGCCATGATTGAATGGCGGAGCAGACTCGATGGGCCAAATAGCCTAATTTCTGCTCCTTTGTCTTATGGTCTTATGTCTTATGGACTGTTCCCCTTTTCGACAGTGCAGCGAGAGAATGAGTTATGTAAAACATTGCCTTAGCTTGTAGATGGCATCAGCAGCAGAACAGTAAAGCTCATGTACCATTAGTTACTACGGAAACTGTGAGAAAGACACAATGCTGTTTTGTGCAATGTTAAAGCATCTTGTTCAAAGTTTGTGCGAAGATTTGTAGCTCGAGTGCTCGTTGTTGTGGTTCTGTTCGCCGAGCTAGAACCACCCCAACACACACAAACGAAGCTGCATCAGGACACTATTCAGAAGGGCCACAACACACTGCAGTACACCAGAACTGCAAAAAGAAGAAGAGGAACGCCAAAAACGGATACCCGCGCAACTTCATCAACAGATGCCTATGAGAAAGACCACAGAACGAGGACATACCACAACCAAAAGGACTAGCCACACTACCATACATCAGGAGCATCTCAGAACTGACTGCCAGACTACTGCGACCCCTAGGACTCATAACGGCACACAAACTAACAGCCACGCTCAGACAACAACTCACCAGAACGAAGGACCCGATACCCAACATGAGCAAAACGAATGTAGTGTACAAAATACCATGCAAGGACTGCACAAAACACTATATAGGACAAACAGGAAGACAGCTAACAATCCGCATACATGAACATCAACTAGCCACGAAACGACACGACCAGCTATCCTTAGTAGCCACACACGCAGACAACAAGCAACATGAATTCGACTGGGACAACACTACTATCATAGGGCAAGCCAGACAGAGAACAGCCAGGGAATTCCTAGAGGCATGGCATTCATCCACAAACTCCATCAACAAACACATCGACCTGGACCCAATATACCAACCACTACAGCGGACAGCTGAAACTGACAACCGGAAGCGGCAGGGACAGACCACTATAAACACCGGAGGAAACATCAAAGAAGCGCTTCGCAGGAGGCTCCCAAGCACTGATGATGTCGCCTAGCCAGGGGACGAAACGTTTGCAACAGTTAAAGCATCTTGATGCAAATTGGGTCATTACGTGATAGTGTTGGATAAACAAAATGATTCTATCTGCTTTTATTATCTCTGTTGTCAACTGTACCTAAAAACTAAATTACTGGATATTTCCTGAAACGGGGGGACAAAAGGCTCCATTTTTTTAAAGTGCAACATCTTTGTTATATTCAGCAGCACGTTCGTTGCCAATGACAGTGACAAGTACATGTGCGATAGCTCTCAATAGACACCACCAGTAATTTGTGCATGTGTGCTGGCCAACATGCAGCTTGAGTGTGCAAATGGAAGTAAGGACACAACAGGTGGGCGGCACGGTGGCACAGTGGTTAGCACTGCTGCCTCACAGCGCCAGAGACCCGGGTTCAATACCCGCCTCAGGCGACTGACTGTGTGGAGTTTGCACGTTCTCCCCGTGTCTGCGTGGGTTTCCTCCGGGTGCTCCGGTTTCCTCCCACAGTCCAAAGATGTGCAAGTTAGGTGAATTGGCCATGCTAAATTGCCCGTAGTGTTAGGTCAGGGGTAAATGTAGGGGCATGGGTGGGTTGTGCTTCGGCGGGGCGGTGTGGACTTGTTGGGCCGAAGGGCCTGTTTCCACACTGTAAGTAATCTAATCTAATCTAAACAAGGTGCCCAGCAGCATCCTGGATAGATATTCCCTATCTGCGTCCCCACACTTCGAGATCTCACAACCTTGTCATCTCCTTGGCACAGCAAAAGAAAAAGAGAAAAACTGCAGGTTTAATAATGAAAGGATTAGTGTGAAAATCTTCTCATTCCTTACCTCTCAGATGATCAAAAATAATCTCAAATATTGTTCAAAAACTTTCTGACCTCCACTTATAATCTGACTGCTTCCTGAGTGAAAAGCCTGCATGACCAGCACCTTCTTTAAGGCATGTTAATACCACACAAGCGGCTACAACTCACTAGAAACAGAGGATCTTATAGGATTTGGTACAATCTGAGTTTTCTCCTAAGGTACCGGGCACTCTGAACCTTGTACATTGTCCAAGTGAGTTTCTTTTTGAAATAGAAACAATAAGGGCTGAAGACATTCTACAGATTTGGCAGCATCAGTGGAGAGGGAAAAACAAAAGTTAACATTTTGAATCTGACTTGACTCTTGTTTGGAACATTTTTGATTTTTGAACTATTTTGATTTTGATCCTGGGCGAGCCGATATAAGGTATGTAAATAAACGTCAAACCAGGCTTCGGGCAAGCATAGATCCCAATAAATCAGCAACACTTCTTTTTTAGATCATATTACTCTGAATTACTTTTCCAACTTTTAGTCCGTACTTATGGATAAGAAGGATGTACAAATCTAAGGCCAGTATTATGCTGCACATGGAAGTTTGGAAATCACTGGATTTAACATCTTGCAGTGCACACATGCATTTGAAGCTTTATTGAGTGGCAATTCCTTAAGTAAAGAGATAAGAAATCTCAAGCAGTTTTCAAATTAAGCTGTCTGTGACTGACAATAACAGGCATTCCTTTGTGACTTAGTAAAAATTACACATGATTTCCGAGAGGGAATAATGACATGAGAGAGTTTTGGGCCAATGGCAATGTTTCAATTAACCTGTAGCCATTCATAGTTGTGCAGCAGCCTAGTATTGCACAGGCCTTGTTCTATGTTGAATATTATATGCCCGTGGCAACACAAATTAAAATTTACGTGCTTGATAAAAACCGGTCACTGCAACTCAGGAAACAGTCCGATCATAATTTAAAGTGGGTGGATTAATGGACAACATGTGATCTTGGTGATCTTCGAGATTAGATCTGATCTCCTGACAGGCAATCAGAGAGAAATTTTCCACACTTTTTTTAGCTTGCTAGTCTTGGAAGATATTCTCTTTTTCATATTTGCTTTTCACAGGAGATGACAAGGTTGTGTGGCTGGATGACCGGGGACAGAGATAAGAAATGTCGAGCCATAATGCTGAATTGATCATTCGTGTAGGGCTTAATGAACAAGTTGGCCTTTTAAAACAACACTGCAATCTTACAATGAAGAAATATTGGCCAGGTACTATCGTTTCCCCTTTCTTCCTTATGCCCTAATTATCTTCTCGATCAGTCAATTCATTCCCCCTCCCATTTGGGCGGCACGGTGGCACAGTGGTTAGCACTGCTGCCTCACAGTGCCAGAGACCCGGGTTCAATTCCCGACTCAGGCGACTGACTGTGTGGAGTTTGCACATTCTCCCTGTGTCTGCATGGGTTTCCTCCGGGTGCTCCGGTTTCCTCCCACAGTCCAAAGATGTGCACGTCAGGTTAATTGGCCATGCTAAATTGCCCGTAGTGTTAGGTAAAGGGGTAAATGTACGGGAATGGGTGGGTTACGCTTCGGCGGGTCAGTGTGGACTTGTTGGGCCGAAGGGCCTGTTTCCACACTGTAAGTAATCTAATTGTCATTTTTATGATATGGTGAGTTGGAAGCTTGTGTGGAGTATAAGCTCTGCTATGAACGTGTTGAATGGAATGGCCTCTTTCTATGCACTTCTTTGTGAAAAGGGAGGGCTAGCACCCAAAGAAAACTTAATGCTCAAAGATCTGCAATGAGACATCTTTTGTGCGCTGCGTACTGTGGAGAGGTTCTCTGAGCATGACATAGCAGAAAAGGAAGACAGCATAGCTCCTAATCCTATCTCTGCTGAAGACAAAAGCAAGAAAGATGTTGCAAAGTGAAGAAATTCATGCCAAAACATTCAACAAATGACACTTCCAATGGAATTAACTCAGTCTGTCATTTGCGCTCATTGGCCTGGATAGGCTGACTCAGAGTGATGCTAAAAAATTAAAGATTTAGGCAAAGGATACTTTGCAACTCATAAAGGAAGATAGAGGATGAAATATTAGAGGTAGGACATGGTGTATGAAGGAGGAAGTCAAGGACATTTTAAACATTTAAATATTAAGGATCGACCAAGAATATAAGATGTTTGTTGACCCATAGGGAAGTGGTATTGAGACAATCCCGGAGACACATGATTGATGATGGGGACAACAGCATACCATTAAATGTTAAACTTTAATTTTAAATTAAAATGCCATTTTTATGGCACTATCAGAGAATATGTCCATGACACAGATCTTTCAGGAATGTTCACGACTCCAGGAACCTGTTATGGCAGAAGACGAAGGTCTCTCACCACATAATTCTGTGGATGTGTTGAGAAATGATCTTTTGGGGCAATCCCCATGATGATGCATCTACAGAAAAGTTGAGACCTCCTGCATCGCTGCCCCAAGCCTAAATTCCTGGTTGCTTGCTATGCCTATGTCATTTCTCCTTGTCCAGCAGATAAATCATGAATAGTGCAATGTAATTGAGAACTATTTGCAGCCTCCCAATTTATTTGAAAAAAATATTTTAAACAAGAGACAGCAGAAAAGGCCATCATTTCCAAATGAGGTTATGGGGCCTCCCAACTAATGTCAAAGTTTGATTGCTGTTCTAAGCTTATCCCTGATTTAAATTAAATTGATGGATCCTCACGCAGAAATGGTAGCACTCGGGATCGGTTATGTCATCAGGGCCAAACCTCCCATTTCCATTATTGCAGGATTGTGTGTCTCTGAGATCCAACCTCATTTCCAGAGGATTTTAAGGTTAAAAACCCTAAATGGGGCATTGAACAGGCAAACCATCTGTAATCCCCGAATGCCAGGATGGTCCAGGCAGATTAGTTGGGTTTATGCCCTCCCAGTGCATCAGAATTTTGGGGGCCACCTGTTTTTAATTTTATTTCAAGCCCGTTAAGGACACGGCAAAACCAGCAAAGGTGAATCCATCTGTTTTTAATCCATCTGTTTCACTCTAGTGTTTCTGCTCACAGCTGATTTTGCTTAAGCGGAGTTTAGATTTCCTTATATGGCGGTCTCTTTCCATTTGAAGCAAAGGTCAATCATACAATGACCTATTGTCAGAAGGGCCTTCAGCACTTCCCACACAGATGAGATTGCCTTGTTTACATGTGAGGCAATACATAAATGGGCAGCACTTGTGAGCATCAAAAGCCTTTCAGCAGATTTTAATGTCTAGGCATGGTGACCTCTGACTTATCTTGAACAGCTATAATTCTTCACTGATTATTTATGAAAACATACTTTCTACACATAGGATAATGATCAATGTTGCCTCAGCATCACTTTTTCATGTTCTGCCATCAGGGCAAAATCAGAAAATACTGATATTATCAAGTATTATTACCATTTGAACAGTTTATTTCTAAAAGTCATTAACAGGGCCTTATGTGCCTATAGCAATTTCCACTGTGGAATCCAGCCAGCCCAATGAGAGCAGTAGTATAAAAATTAAGTTGGTTCTTATTATGGAAAACAATACATATATTTGCACATGTTTACTTATTTGAACTTCATGAAGTTCCGCAATGTGTCCGTAATACGCATGTTTAACCCTCTGCTTACTTCAATTTCAGATGCCAATTGAACTCAGTAGCATTCTATTCTCTGTCTCTGGGTGTCATATGTGTCATTTCTCCGAGATTACTTCGAGATGTCAAAATTACAGGGGGAATTGAGGGACATCCTGGAGCAATTTTTACTCCTCAGTATGGGACTCATCAATTAAGAAAAGCCACTTAAATGGGACTTTATGGGGACTCCCATTGTGGAATCATATGGTGCTGTGTCTTTGCCTTCATTTCATGGACACCTTGTTTTACCACTCAGGCACAAAACTGCTTTCCTATGAAATCATGGCTAATGTTTCTCTCAGATAAAAGATATTGGTGATTTCCTCTTTGGTTTAGCAAGTGGGGCTCCACTGATGGTACCCACCCCATCCCTGAATGTTTAGTGTTCAAGTCCCACTCCTCAGCCAGGCTGACAATGAGCTGTGTTGAGAGAATGCAATAGTATCGAGGATGTACTCTTTCAGATGAATGGTTAGATGTCCTGTTTGCCCTATCAAGTAGATCTAAAACACACCATTTTGAGCAGAGGGATCCCTCAGTCAACATTATTAAAACAGATTATTTGATGATGACCACTTTTGCTGTTTCTGAGTCACCATTGTGAACAGATTGGTTGCTATATTTTCTGCATAGTACAACAGTGACTACACTTCAAACATGTTAAAAGAATACTGCAAAGTAATTTGGGACAACTTGAAGCTATGAAAGCTGCCATACGAAGACAAGTTATTTCTTTCTCAATTACCTTTGCCTGTGTGTAAGACCCTAGTTTCTTGTCCATATCTTAATTTTTCCCTGAGTGTGAATAAAATGGAGAAATAATCTGGGGAATCAGAGACACAAACGCATATCCATTTATTATCTCACACTAGAACAGAATATAATATTACCCCTTGCCACTGGGACTTAATTTCTGATTTCATCTGGTGTACAAAAGTTTGTATAAGGTGAATGCAGTGCTGTGGATTCATGTAAAAACTTTAGGGGGATAAATAGCTGTTTTACTTTTTGTTCTTGGTAGAAAGTCAAACATTTGCTCAACACTCCATGTGGAAACTATGACAAGAGCTGAGTTATTTGGCTGCACTAAACAACTTCTTTTTGAACACAATGTTGTCTATGGAACTGGATTCCTATCTAAACGTTTGCACAATAATGCTGACTTTTGAGAATCAGTTTAACTAAAGCGTCAATGTTTATCTTTCCTGTGAGTGGACAAGAAGTGCTGAGGACGAAGTAAATTAACATGAATCAATTCAGCATGACAGAGGACCATTTGGGCAACTGCTTCACTGCCAAATCAATTGAAGAGGTTACTGAAATCATGGAATATTGTCAAAATTGAGAACTTGTGTTGATCTATTTTTCCGGGAAAAACCGGCAATGAATCTATTTTACAATGGTGGCAGGCAAAGGTGATCCATTTCTGAAAGAACAACATTTTGTAAGCTTAGCTATAAAAGTGGGCCCTTGCTTGTAATAAGTTGTAATGTAACCTTTCTCATCGCTCAGGGCAATATGAAAAATCATCGCTTTTACTGTGGAAATTGCCTGCTTATTTCTTTATTTTATACAAATAAGTTACTGACTTGACCCAAGATCAAGTGGACTTCTTGAAACCTACCCTGCCTCTGGCAGAAGCAGGTAAGGGATGGGTGTTGATGTGGTTCCTAGGTAAAACACTGCTGCCAGTATGATATGGTCTGAGAGTTTCCTATATGGCAGCTCAACATATACCATCAAAACTGGGTTCTTCTTGAGACACATGTCTTGAAATTTATTAATATCACCGACTATTTTCACTGCAATAAAATCTCAGACTTTCACATAGCCTGTGCCCTGTGCTTATTTACAACAAAGAGCAAAGAGCAAGCAGGCTACCAATACTGTTACTACTGTTGCTACTGAAAGCAAACCTTCATATTGGAATGACATATGTCATCTGTCTTAAAGGTACTCTGCCTGTCTGGTCTGTGATCTAGGCAATAATACAACAGCCATTATACCCAACTGCCACCCAGCCAATATTATGCACCCCTCCACCCACCAACACATCTGTAAATTCAAGCCTATATTTCTTTTCCCTATACTCAAGACACTAATGCCAGCAATGGCACCAGTTGAAATCTGATTGAATCGCTGATGTTCCCGTCTATAATATTCACTCACTGCATTCTGAGTAATGAAGCTTATACTCTATGAAGCTGTTTAAGAGGGTATTAGATTACCATCGGGTTTCTGGTACACATAGATATGTAGCTTCATTGCACATATTGGTATTTAAGGTCTATTTATATCAACAAACTGCAGTAACTCCACACAGGCCAGAAGAACTGATACCCTGATGACACATGTTGTCTTGGCTGACATAAATCGCGATAACCCAAGAAAGAAATTTGCATCAGGAGGCAAACTTTTGGAAGTCTGAGCTGGATTCTGCAATGGGGTAAATTTGTTAAAGGAGCAGAGGAATTAACCCTTTTCGATAAAAAAACCCTCTTGAAGCTTTCAATGTCTAATTAGGAAAACAGGAAGAGGAGACCATTCAGCCCTTCAAATGTGTTCTACCAATGAATTATATCAGTGTCTGATCTGTATAGATTCTTACTTGGGATATGGGCTTCATGGCAGAATCAACATTTGTTGCCTATCCATATTAACCCATTGAATGTAGTGACTAACTGCTAAGCCATTTCAGAGGGCAGTGCAGAGTTAATATGTTGCTGTGAGTTTGGAGTCACATGTAGGTCAGATAGTAGAAGGAAAACAAATTTCTTCCGAAAGGACATTAGTGAACCTTAAGGGGTTTTATGATAATCAATGACATTTGTCAGAGTTACCATTATTGAGGGTAGCTTTATATTCCAGACTTATTCATTGAATTCCACAGGCTAGCAGGTACCCACACCAAATGAATTATAATAATTCAAGAAGGCACTTTAGTACCACCTTCTCAAGGGCAACAAGGGCTGGGCAATAAATGCTGGCCCAGCCATTGTGAAACTCACATTCCATGAATGAATAAAAAATTTTTAAAAATAAATTTCCACCAGTTGCCAAGGTGAGATTTTAACTCATATCCCAGACCATTAGCCTAGACCTCGGTGTGACCAGTCCAATGATGTTACCTCGAGACCACTGTCTCCCCAGTAGGTATATGTTAATTCCATCTACTTCCTTCTTTTCAAAATGCTTGCCAGTAATCCATCTGTCTCAGTTTTGAAACTCTCAGTTGAACTAGCCTGACTTCATAAGCCATTTGATCCAATAATCTTGCTGGCAGTCTCTACGGGACTGATCTTGGCAGTTCAAATGACTTTGGAAGTGCCTGTTCCTGTGCTGATGAGCAAGGATTCTTTGTGGGACATAGTGCAGTGCTATCAGAGTACCATCACCATTCACTTCTGTATCTGGGTTCAGAGGCCACCACTATTTATAACTTCGAACTAAATTAGAGAAATGTGTCATTCAACCGATTTGGTCATGTGGAGATGCAATTATACCTTTTCAGCTAAGTCAATCTACAGATTCTTCTGTTCCTGCTCCTTCATGTACTTGCTTCCCATAAACGTATGCTATCTTCCTCAACTGCACCTTGTGGTTGAAAATCCCACATTTTTGTCGCTCTCTGTGTAAACAAGTTTCTCCTAAATTTAGTATTATTAGTAACCATCTTCTGCTTGCAGTTCTAATTTTGGATTCCCATCACAGTGAAAAAGTCCACTTTATCAGAACAGTTTTTAGCTGCCTGTCTGGGCTCGGATGGTTAGAATCATGAATGTTGATAAAGTTTTTTTTGAACTAATAGATGACCTACAGCACTGCCATCTGTCTTTGATTAACCATAAAAAATTTTACAGATCAGCGAGAGTGCAGGTAATTGTGGGTGATCTGTATTTTTTTTATTTTTGAGAATGATTGGAAAATGTTTCCCCCTGTAAGCCTGTTTATCAAGCCATCATTGCATTCAACTCAATATTGGACAGCTTTAAACTGTTATGCTGTTCTGAAATCTGAACCCATTGTTAGTAATGTGTAATCATAGCCTCCTATTCATCTTCACAGTAGTTTGGAATGCACTACATCCAATGAGGCAAATTTTAATACAGTATAAAATAGGAGTGCAGTTGTTTGAACAAATGTGACTCACTGTGTTGGTTTCCAACATTAACGAGTACCTCACTGTGGGATTTTCAATATTTCTGAAGTGTAGAAGAGTCAACTGTACAAAGAGGTGAGGGCACAAGGAGTTCAGGGAGACCATAAAGATATGGAGGGACCTGGCACTGGTCCAACTGCTTTATTTCTTCATTTTGGAATCCTTGCACTACAGTCTGTCCCCGGGATGCGCACCAAGACAAACATCAGTGACGCCTGGAGGGTCATCAATTCGGTTAAAAACACTCTTTGGTCTGCCTGAAACTTGCTAGTTTTCAAGTACAAGGAGTTGGCCACAACTGAGTGCTGCAGTTGGCCACATTCCATGATCCAGCCAAGGCATAGTGGGGAAAGACCACCATCTGAGGTCTTCCTTCTGAAGTTAAATGGGGGTCCATTCAATTAGTGGACCCTCCTAGTGCCTCAAACGCAGGTAAGTATAGTTTGGTTCAAAGAAGAGATGCCTTTAGTTTGTCTAGATATAGTTAAACTCCAATGTTTGTTGAGGAGCAAATTGCTGCAGATGCTGACATCTATATTGCAAACAAGAGAGCAAGCTAACATTGCGAGTCTCAACGCCTCTTCAAAATGTCATCCAGACTCAAACCGATGGCATGATGGCTCAGTGGTTAGCTCTACTGCCTCACAGCACCAGCATCCTGAGTTCAATCCCAACCTCAGGCGACTGTCTGTGTGGAGTTTGTACATTCTCCCTCTGGCTGCATGGGTTTCCTCTGGGTGCTTCGGTTTTCTCCCACAGTCCAAAGATGTGCAGGTCAGGTGAATTGGTCATGCTAAATTGCCCATAGTGTTAGGTGCATTAGTCAGAGGGAAATGGGTCTGGATGGGTTACTCTTCGGAGGGTCGGTGTGGACTGGTTGGGCCGAAGGGTCTGTTTCCACACTGTAGGAAATCTAATTTAATGAAAAACATTAGCTTGCTCTGTCTTCATGGATGCTGTCTGACCTGCTGTGATCTCCAGCATCCAATGTTTTTTTTGTTTCCTTAATATGCTACTATACAGAACTGAACAGCATTTGTGACTATGTACATGCATAAAGTTTTTTTTATGAATGAAGTATATTTTTGAAACAAAATAAAATTTGGATTATTTCCCTTCAGATTTAAGAATGGGAAAAGAAAGGCCCTTCCTGAAGAGTCAAGGAGAAACATGAAGCAAAAATCTGGATGTGGTGCTGCAAAATAAGTCTTGTTTATGTGATTTATACTTCTAAATGAAATAGTGGACGTTTGAGTTGGAAACATGGCCACCACAGTGTATACAGCTGGGACAGCAAGCCACGGAAGACAAGTCCAATTGTTTCAGTGACGTTGACTGAGGGATAGACAATCGCTAGCACATTTTAGAGAACTTGGCTGCTTTGAAAGACACAATAAGATATTTTCTGTCCACCCAACAGGGAAGACAGCATCTCCCACATGTGTCAATCTGGATTATATTGTCCAATCACTGGAGTAGGACTGAAACTTTCAAGGCATTGTGACTGCTACCACTCAGGTTTCAAAGGATGGCTGTTCCTTATGAAACCAGAGACAATCAAGAATCATGTTGTACGGACAGTAATTTATGTTGAATCTGAGCAGTCTGCACAGATCTTGCTTTCATCATCTTTGATCAGGTTGCTCAGCTGGCATCACTTCCTCCACCCTGCCATCATGTACTCAAGCTTTGCGACAGAGGTCAGTGACAAAATCCCAGACTGAGTCTTCTCTTTGCGAAACCAGGCAACTGACAACATTTGGAGTTGCACTCAATGCCACTCTGTACTGACTCATTTTACAGAGTGCAGGATTGATCTGCTAGTTTTCCTGCCCTATTTAGCTTCTTACCATAAGATGTAGCACATTTGCAGTGAATAATGTCTAAAGGAATGTTTCAGGGTATTAGTGTAAAATGAAAGCAGATTAAAATTTCCATCGAATTCAATTAAGTCAGCCACATGCTTCACTTGCACAGCATGACCTCTCACTATTAATCAGCGAGTTGAGATCAAGTCCCTGGCATGTCCCAATCCAGATGCTTTACATCTGTCTGATCACACTTCAGGTATGCCATCTGATGATATGCTAGTTCTTTGTAATTTCTTCCACACTTCCTTTTCCAAAGGTTTCTTCGCAGTTCATATATTTGGAAATTCATATCTAATAATGGCTAATCAGTGTTGCCATTAATTGTCCTCTTTCGATTTTCTAGCTGGAATCTCCAATTGCAAATTTTCATCTGTGGCCAAGTGGAAAAAGAAAGACTTGCATGGGCCAAGATGAATAGGATAAAGGGCACTCTTTAACTGCATTGCTATGCTGAACAAACTGATTCTTAACAGAGCTGCTGAGTGTCAGGATTCAAGGAATATTGATCTCTGGCACACAACTCAAACTAAAAAAATGTTGCTTTTAGCCCGTAAAGAGAAGCAATTTTGTGATTGAGAAGGGCGAGAAAAGAATATTGTACAAACATTTTTTTTCAACAAAGGAAAATAATCAGGGTGTGATTTGAACCTTTCTTCAAAGGGGCAATGCTGAGAGGGCAGTCTGCATTGGGAGTGAGTCCAACAACAAGATTAGGGAGGCAGACTTAAGCTTTATGCACTTGGATGTTTTGCCCAAGGAGTAAGAAAGGATTTAGCAAGTGAGGGAATGGTGGCCAATGCTTTGTTTACATTCCACTTGTGAGCATTGTTTAAGCTAAAGGGCACACAGGCAGCAACATGTTTGCAGAAATGACTTGAAGCACGTATTGTAGTAGCATGTCCCCACCCCAGCACATGTTATCCATTTCAGATGTGGAAATGTTCTGTGTACTTGCGGTTTAGAATGTTTCTTCACTAATGTCGCAATTCTATTTTGGAAGCTGCAAACTGTGCAAGATATCAGACTTCAGCCAATTGGAGTGTTGGGAAGTCAAGATTAGACTCTCGCACAATATTTGTAACTATGTGCAATACAGTTAATCCTTCTCTATCCTGCTCCAGTTTCATATATTTTCTTTGTTTTGAAATGAAACTCACATCTTTGCCTGCTCCACTTTTCTCACCAATCATGAAATCGCAGAAATGCTAGTGTTTATAAGGATCCCTGTCACAACCATGGATCAGATCCCAAAACACCTAAGGACCTTTCCTTTTAAGTTTAAACTTTAATTACAATATGTCAATGTTTAAAAAGGACATGCAGCCAAATGTTGACTGCAGCTGTAAATTCAGTAGCTGCCTGGAGAGAAGGAGAGAGAGAGAGAGAGAGAATCCAGAATGTTACACTTGATAAGGTTTCAAAGGAGCTTCAGAAGGAAAACGTTTACTACGTGAACTGAACTTATAATCTCCTGGGAGTGTTTCAAACTGTAAACATGGTGGTTTAAAAAGGCACAGACTGGGTAAGAGATATTTATGAGTCCCTCCTCCTGCACTCACCTTTCCTGAGAACAGAGGTTCAAAGCAAGCTTGAACCCAGGTCTATGTATGTTAATGGCTTGTAAGGTGTACTGTGTGACTTTCTGTGTGTTGTGAGGGTCACAGCTATCATAAAAACCATTTGTACACTTCTGCACTGACGTTAACTAAAGGGTAGAGTATTTCTCACTGAGTGCTACCAATCACCCACTGCTAGAAGGAATCAGTATCATTCACTAGATTGGTCACACTTTTCAACTATTTGCTCTTCATAAACGATTCAGGGACTAATTTATCTATTTTCAATTCAATCAGTTTTTGGACACCCGTCTTGTTCTAATCTGTTTGTATGTGCATTGTGTATCGACTGCCTCTTGCATTTAATAAGAAAGAAGCAGGAAAATAATGGTGATCAAACCACACCACAGACAGAGCCACCCAGAAATGATTGCAATCCACGTGCTGGAAGAGACAATGGCTGTGATTTGCCCCTCCCTGGAAGTGGGGAGAAGGGAAAATAATTGTACGAGTTTGCTCTGGACAGAAAGTCAGCTCCTATTCCTGGCCGCTGCAATTAAATGCTGGCAAGAAGGTTCATGGCCAACCATCTCAACTTCATAGAATCCCTACAGTGTGGAAACAGGCCCTACGGTCCAACAAGTCCCCACTGGCCATCCGAAGAGCAATTAAGCCAGACCCACTCCCCTATTCTATATTGACCCCTGACTATTGCACCTAACCTACACATCCCAGAACACTATCGGCAATTCACCTAACCTGCACATCTTTGGACTGCCAGAGAAAACCAGAGCACCCAGAGGAAGCTCACGCAGACATGGGGAGAACGTGAAAACTCAACACAGACAGTCACCCGAGGCCAGAATTGAAGCCAGGTCCTTGGCACTGTGAGGCAGCAGTGCTAACCACTGAGCCACCGCGCTGCCCCAACTTGCTAGTAAGTAAACCCTTAAGTCATCAGTTACTGGCCATTTAATTGATTTAAGCTTTATTGTCACATGTACTCATGTACAGGAATACAGTAAAAAGTGTATAACGTCGCCACACACAGTGCCATCTTAAGTTAGAAGGTACTTTGGTACAAAACATAAGACCAAGTAGCAATATAGAGAAACAAAGTAAAAGTAAAGCAATACCCCTTCCCCACACTTGGACCACAGCCCCAACACTGCTCTGGGCCCACAGCCCCTTCCCCACACTGGGCCTCCAGCCCCAACACTGCTCTGGGCCCACAGCCCCTTCCCCACACTTGGACCATAGCCTCAACACTGCTCTGGTCCCACAGCCCCTTCCCCACACTTGGACCACAGCCCCAACACTGCTCTGGTCCCACAGCCCCTTCCCCACACTTGGACCACTGCCCCAACACTGCTCTGGTCCCACAGCCCCTTCCCCACACTGGGCCTCCAGCCCCAACACTGCTCTGGGCCCACAGCCCCTTCCCCACACTGGGCCTCCAGCCCCAACACTGCTCTGGTCCCACAGCCCCTTCCCCACACTGGGCCTCCAGTCCCAACACTGCTCTGGGCCCACAACTCCTTCCCCACACTGGGCCTCCAGTCCCAACACTGCTCTGGGCCCACAACTCCTTCCCCACACTGGGCCTCCAGCCCCAACACTGCTCTGGGCCCACAACCCCTTCCCCACACTGGGCCTCCAGCCCCAACATTGCTCTGGTCCAACAGCCCCTTCCCCACACTGGGCCTCCAGCCCCAACACTGCTCTGGGCCCACAGCCCCTTCCCCACACTTGGACCACAGCCCCAACACTGCTCTGGTCCCACAGCCCCTTCCCCACACTTGGACCACTGCCCCAACACTGCTCTGGTCCCACAGCCCCTTCCCCACACTGGGCCTCCAGCCCCAACACTGCTCTGGGCCCACAGCCCCTTCCCCACACTGGGCCTCCAGCCCCAACACTGCTCTGGTCCCACAGCCCCTTCCCCACACTGGGCCTCCAGTCCCAACACTGCTCTGGGCCCACAACTCCTTCCCCACACTGGGCCTCCAGTCCCAACACTGCTCTGGGCCCACAACTCCTTCCCCACACTGGGCCTCCAGCCCCAACACTGCTCTGGGCCCACAACCCCTTCCCCACACTGGGCCTCCAGCCCCAACATTGCTCTGGTCCAACAGCCCCTTCCCCACACTGGGCCTCCAGCCCCAACACTGCTCTGGGCCCACAGCCCCTTCCCCACACTTGGACCACTGCCCCAACACTGCTCTGGGCCCACAGCCCCAACACTGCTCTGGGCCCACAGCCCGTTCCCCACACCGGACCACAGCCCCTTCCCCACTCTGGGCCCACAGCCCCTTCCCCACACCGGACCACAGCCCCAACACTGCTCTGGGCCCACAGCCCCTTCCCCACACCGGACCACAGCCCCAACACTGCTCTGGGCCCACAGCCCCTTCCCCACACCGGACCCACAGCCCCTACTTTTAGTGTAAGTAGAAAAATAAAGAAATGAAGTTAAAAGTTAACATGAATCTTTCCTACTATTAAATGGAAAAATAAAGGAATAAAGGTAAGAGGTCAACAGTCTTTCTAATGTATACATCCTGTAGAGGCTCACTCTACTTCACTTCAGTCCACTCTCAACCCCCACACTGCTCCAGGCCCATAGCTCTTTCCCCACACTGGACCACATCCCCAACACTGCTCCGGGCCCACAGCCTCTTCCCCACACCCGACCACAGACCCAACACTGCTGCAGACCCACAGCCCCTTCCCCACACTGAATCTCCAGCCCCAACACAGCTCCGGGCCTACAGCCCCTTCTAAACACTGGACCCTCAGCCAACACCACTTGGGAACCACAGCCACTGCCATACTCCATGCAATGCTGTCGCGGTGGCTGCCTCTCTCTCTTGAGAACTCCATAAGGTAAGTAAAAGAAGACAGGAAGGAGAGAGAAGAGAACAAGAATGTGGCCGCCCTGAAGCTAAAGGGCCTATAGTACTATTGCCACCATCTTGAATAGCTAGCTCACTCTTTCCGGGTCCGCCGCTTTCCTTGCTTTGACTCCCAGGAAGACCGATCTGACACCTGCAGCAGTGACAGAGGGAACAGGTGCTTCCAGAGCTGCTGGAGCAGATGTCACCAAACTGCTGGCATTTTGTTCAAACCAAACATAGAAAGCATTGAGTGTGTCAGTGGGAGGGATGTGTCTTTGTCTGCCATCTTGCTCTGCTTTAGTTTGTACCCTAGAATGTTGTTCAGGCATTGCCGTAGGTGGCGGGCATCTGTCTGGTAGGTATGGGCCCCGGACCTGGTCTGGTACTGCCTCTTGCCATTCCTTATGGCTTTGCAGAGGTCATATTTAGATTTCCTGTATTGGCCTGGGTCATCCGACTTGAGTGCTGCACATCTGGGCTTCAGTAGGGAGTGGATTTCCAGGTTCATCCAAGGTTTCCATTTGGGGAACATTCAGGTTGACTTCTTTGGTATGAACTCATCCATACATTTGTGATTGAAGTCCCTGATGGCAGTGGCATACTCATCTAGGTTTTCTGTAGAGTACTTGAACTTGAACACGGTCCAGTCCACTGATTCCATGCAGTCCTGGAGATGGTCTTCCACAGCCTCAGACCAACATTGTCCTTCCTTTTGTGAAGTGTCCTCCCATTTTAGCTTCGGCTTGTAAGCTGGAAGGAAAATGGCACCATCTTAGGTACAAGTACCAAAGTAGAAATCTTGGATACAAAACAGGAATAAAAAGTAGTTGTATTACTTTACTAAATTAAAAAAAAAAGTTAGAACTAAGACACTGTTAAAGGATTGACATTACAGTCAGATTAAAAATTTCAAATAGACATTATAGTGCAGTAGCTCAGCACGGGGCCTCTGCACATAGTCTAACCACCCACACCAGGCCCCAATCCAATAGCTGTCCCTGCTCCACTCCATAGCAGCACTCAGCTACTCCAAGGTTAGTTCCAGGATTGCTTCCCTTGCTCCAATGTCTGCCCAGGGCTCGCTGCCCTTGTTTCTCCAGCAATCGCTGCCTGTGTGCAGCTCCAGGACTCATTTCCCGTGCTGTTTTGGGACTTGCTGCCCATGATGCTCCAGGAGCCACTTCTCACACTGGTCCAGGACTTGATTCCCACACTGCTCCGAGACTTGTTGCCCCCACTGCTCTGGGACTCACTTCCCGCATGTGCCACTACTTCAGGATTTGCCTCTGGGGCTAAGGGGAGAGAAAAAGAGAGAAAAAAAGAAAGAGAAAAAAGAAGAACGGGTAGGGCAGAGGAGATCCAGCAGGGGCGTCTTACTCTGCCGCCATCTTGCTAAATGTGCAAGCGCCCCCTTCACAATGTGGATTGGCGTACACTTTGGATTCTGTTTGTTTGCATTTGCTGCTGACCTTTTACTGTGAAACAAATAGTGTTCTGGGAGACCACATGAGAATATTATGCTGAAAAGTTTCTGCACTGGATGGCAGGTTAAAGAGTTTTGGGTATAAACCTTCATTGATGAACATAGGAGCAGAGGAACAAGGGGAGGCCATTCATTCCTACCAGCCTGATTCACCATTCAATTAGATTGTGGTTGATCCAGATGTTTATTTCATTTTTCTGCCTTAACTCCATATCCTGCAAAATCATTGTCATAAAACCCCATAAGGTTCACTACATCCTCTAAGGAAGGCAATCTGCCATCCTTATCTGGTCTGACTTACATGTCACTCCAGACCCAAACAAAATCACAGAATTGTCACCTTGCAGGAAGAGGCCATTCAGCCCATTGTGTCTGTGTGACTTTCTGAATGAGCAAATTGTTGAGCTATTGGAACAGTTAGCCAGCGTAATGTAGTTGTTGACCATAAATGCCCTCAGAACCACCTTAGCAAATCATTAACTTGTACCAAACCAACAGATGGACCATAGAAGTTCAAGAAAGTGGCTCATCACCTCCTTTTCAAGACCAGTTAGGAATGTGCAACAAATACTGGTCTTGCCTTTGACACCCAAAACCCAAGAAAGAATTTTCAAAGAGTGGATTGATTACAATGAATTCAAACAAAATTACAATTGGTATGGTTTCTAGAGTATTCTCCTTTTTTAAAAAGTCCTGCTACGAGATGCTGTGCAGAGTTGCATTAAACCATTAAGCGGTTCTAAAAATCTTGAAAAAATTCTATTTAACTGAAGTAGCACTACTCTTTTGTTCATGAGTGTTCTTTAACGTTTCATTTCACCCTGAAGAAAACATGAAATGAAATACTTCAGTGGTAAGTGAAACTCCATTCTGAAATATCTTCCCTTTTGCTTTTTAATCATTTCCCCGAAGAAAAGCAACTTATGTTCACTTTTCCCACTTCTCAGTTTTTAATTGTTCAGTGAGTAAGAAAAATGAGCATTGTTGTTTACTGCCTGATTAAAGGATCCAGTGGACGATTCATTTATTTTCTGTGAAGTAGAAGCAGAATCTTTACTTGGTCAATAGGACCATTGGTGATCTTGACCTTGAAAAGCCCTTGTTCTTGTGTTCCAATGTTTTATTCATCAACATCATGGCTGAGTGCAGTAAAATGAAAAGCCCTTTGAAATTTGTGTTGTGTTACAAACACAATACTAAAGAAAAGGTAATGAAAGAAGATTCAATAACAATGGAACTTAATGTGAAAGTGAAGGGTAGGAGTTTTAGAGCGGACTTGAGAAAAGACATTTTTACCCAGAGGGTGGTGGGAAATTGGAATCCTCTGCCTGAGAAGGATAGGAGACCTCAGAATTTAAAAGAGTACGCAGATGAGCACTTGAAATGCCATAACATGCGAGGTTACAGGCCAAGTGCTGGATAGTGGGATTAGTGGAGGTAGATTAACACAGACTTGATGGGTCGAAAAGCTACTTCAATGCTGTATGGCTCTAGGATAGGGTCATAGAGATGTACAGCACAGAAACAGACCATCCAGTCCAACTCATCCATGCCGACCAGATATCCTAAATTAATCTAGTTCCATTTGCCAACATTTGGCCCATATCCCTCTAAACTCTTCCCATCCAGATGCCTTTTAAATTTTGTAATTGTACCAGCCTCCACCACTTCCTCTGGTAGCTCATTCCATACACACACCACCTTCTGTGTGAAAAGGTTGCCCCTTAGGTACCTTTTAAATCTCTCTCCTCTCACCTTACACCTATGCCCTCTAGTTTTTGATTTCCTACCCTGGGAAAAATACTTTGGCTAATTACCCTTTTCAGACCCCTCATGATTTTATAAGCCTCCATATGCTCACCCCTCAGCCTCCAATGTTCTTGCGAAAATAGCCACAGCCTATTTAGCCTCACCCTATAGCTCAACTCCTCTATCCCTGGCAACATCCTTGAAAATCTTTTCTGAACCCTTTCAGGTTTAACAACATCTTTCCTATAACGGGGAGACCAGAATTGAGTGAAGTATTCTAAGAGTGGCCTGACCGATGTCCTGTATAGCTGCAACATGACCTCCCAACTCCTGTACTCAATGCACTGACCAATAAAGGCAAGCATACCAAATGTCTTCTTCATTACCCTGTCTACCTGAAACTCCACCTTCAAGGCACTATGATCCTGCATCCCAAGGTCTCTTTGTTCGGCAACATTCCCCAGGACTCTCCCATTAAGTATTTAAGTCCTGCCCTAATTTGCCTTACTAAAATACAAAACCTCACATTTATTTAATGAGTGATGGTATGGGCAATAAGCTCAGTGTTTCTCCCTCTGTTATCTAAAAAGGTAACATCCTGCTCTAGATGTATAATTCTCAACCACTTTGATTATCGTTTATAATGTGGTCAGGTAAATGTGACTCACAGAAAGAGTTTTGCAAATAAGCTCTGCCTTGCAAAAAAAGTTGCCTCTGATTGAAAACAGTGTGGTAAGTTTAGATGCGATGGCTGGATGAAAAACAGAGCATGGCTATTGCAAAAAATAGATGCTGTGAAACTGAAGAAGTTATGTTTCTACCTGCGTTGTTTATGTTACTTCCTGTTTTAGTTCACAGCCTGTTTTCAATCTCTGAATTCAAACAAGTTTAGGGGGAGTGGGGGAGGAGAATGTAGAGGGAATTTAAAGAATAAATATTTAGATTTTCATTCCTGATGTGAAGCATTTTCTGTGCAGCATGTACATCATATGCACACAGCCCCAAATAACCCACTCTAATGGTGAAGTCATGGGCTGCCTACATGTGATTGCCAATGTACACCCCTTCATTGGAACTTTGAATTTAAGCATGAGAGCAGAGAGGGATCTGTAGAACATTTAGTGTGCTTTGTAATGGATGCCCCTTGCTCCAAGTGCTGCCCGTACTGAGTTGGATTGATTCCTGGTATTTTTCACTATCGTACCTAGACTCACACAGCACAGAAACAGGCTCTTCGGCCCACCATGTCTATGCCGACCAACAAACATCAAACTATACTAATCCCATTTACCTGCAGTTGGCCCATAGCCTACTGTGCTCTGGTGTTTTAAGTACTCATTCAGATGCTTCTGAAATGTTGTGATAATATCTCTCTCCACTACCATCTCAGGCAGTCTCTTCCATGTATCTACCACTCTCTGAGTGGAAAAGTTCTTTCTCATATCTCAACTAGACCACTTGGTCCTCATCTTAAACGTTAGCCATCTGGTCTTAGACACAACTGTCATGGCGAAGAGATTCTCTTGATCTACTCTGTCTTCAACTCTCATGTTCTTGTATCCCTCAATCAGATCCCCCTCAGCCTCCTCTGCTTCAAGGAAAACAAACTCAGCCTATCCAATCTGTCCTCATAATTGAGACCTTTAGTTCCAGATAACATCCTGGTGAATTTCCTGTGCATCCTCTTCAGTGCAATCACGTTCTTCTGATACTCCGGTGACAAGGACTGCATACACTATTCCATTTGTGGCTTAACCAATGTTTTATAAAGTTGTAACAAGGCAGCTATATTTCTGTATTCTATTGCTTGGCTAATGAAGGCAACTATCCCATTTACCTTTTGCATCACCCTTTCTCTCAGTGTTTACACCTTCAGGTATCTATACATTTGTATGCTAAGGTAGCTTTGTTCTTCAGTACTGCTGAGGGACCCAGCATTCATTATGCATGTTCTTCCTCTATTCGACTCCCCCCCCCCCCCCCCCCCCCCAAAATGCATCACCTCACACTAATTGGGATAAAACTCCATCTGCCATTGCTCTGCCCAGTTGAGTGGTTAATCAATAAAGCAGATGTATCCTGAGACAATTCTCCTCAATATTAACAACACCACAAATTTTCGTGTCATTCACAAACTTATTAACTGTATTTTCTACATACGTATTCAAGTTGTTAATGTACTCAGCAAGCAGCAAGGGTCCAAGCATCAATTCCTATGGTACATCACTGGTCACAATCACTAAAACTTCCCTCCACCGCCATCCTTTGCCTCACATTTGCAAGGCAATTTTGGATTCAGGATTTACTTTGCCAATTTGTCTTGCATCCCTTGGATTCTTAACTTTTGGACTAGCCCTCCATGTGAACATTTTGAAAAGTCTAGCTGAAGTCCATGTAAACCATATCAACCGCACTCCCCCCCTCCCCCCACACACACAAATTATTTAGTCACATGTTCAAAAAAAACTTGATGAAATTAGTTAGACAGGTCCTCCCTCTAATAAACGAAGACTTGGATAATGGAACGTACTGTTATGAAGTCTGTGAATGTACTGTATCTTTAATGGAGTGAAAAGCTGCCAGAACTACTTGACAGCACCAAGTGTTCTGAACAAGATATAGGTTGCTGGTTGCCTGGAAACTATATAACAGATTTGCGTTAGGCCAATCAGTTTAAATTATACCTTAAAAAATACCAAACGCCAATCAAATTTGAATTTAGTATATTGACAATCTTAAAAGCCAATGACACAATCCAATGCTTTGGGGGTATAAGACCGGGGAAAATTGAACAATTGGGAGGAGAACTGTCAAGCCACCAGTATCTGCAGACTGTCCAGAGAATAGCTCTCTTAAAAGGTACCTTTATTGATCAGTAACTTGTGAAACAAAAAACCCTAAGAATAAGAATAAGAAAAGAAGACCGAGGAAGATGGAAAGAGAAAATTCGACATCTGGCTGGTTATGAAAATTTGAATTTTTGCTAAATCTTAACTGGGGGTTTTCTCAGACTAGTATTATAGAAGGGAATGTAAAAGATCGGTTAGAGGAAAGAGTTGGAAATAGTTATTAGTTAATTATTCTCTGTTATACTTTAAGAAATAAAGTTGTTAATTTTAACTATAAATAGTCCTTGGTCTCTCAAATTTTCACAGGTTACTGCACATGATAAACCTTTTCTGTGTTGCTGGTTTAAAATAAGCAGGAAGGTTTACCCGTGTCATAACAGTTTGGGAGCTCGTTCATGATTTGTACTGGTTTAGATAGATTTGAATAGATTTGGGGGTACAAAAAACTCACAGCAGATTTAAACACAGGTTACTGTCCTAGATTTTAAATAAAATGTAGATAAGGCAATTTGTTTAATTTTGGTTACTTGTGATTGATTAAATTAAAAGTGAGAGAAATGGCTCTAAAAATTGCTAAAAAGGTTCTGGGATTTGAAAATGATTCTCAAATTTTCCAAGAAAGTTTAGAAGGAAAGAAAAAGGCCATACTTTTCGAATTAGTAAATCAGATTTGAGTTAGGAGATAAACGGAGAGAGAGAGAGAGAGAGACGATTCTTAGCTGAGCAAAGAGAGAGAGGAGATAGAAAGAGATAGAAAGTTCTGAGTTGAGCAAGAAGAGAGAGAATTTGAACTTGAGAAGTTGTGACATAGTCAGCAAAGTCAAGTTAACAGGATGGAGATTAAAAGAGAACACAGTGATATATACAAATACATCAAAACTCTGCCACATTTTGATGAAAAAGATTTGAAGCATTCTTTATTTCATTTGAAAAATTGGCTAGGCAAATGGAGAGTTCGAAGGATTTATGGGCAATGCTAGTTCTGACTAAACTGATAGGCAGAGATAGTGAGGTATTTGTCACACTGCCAGATGAGGTGTCAAGAGATTATGAAGAGGTTAAACAGGGTATTTTAAGTGCTTGTGAATTGATACCAGAAGCATATAGATAGTGGTTCAGAAAAACAAAGAAGAAACCAGGTCAAACTTATGTTGAGTTCAAAAGAATTAAACATAGTCATTTTGAACGATGGGTGCATGCTTTGAAACTCGATAGGACCTTTGAGGCTCTCAGAGAATATTCTGCTAGAGGAGTTTGAAAACTCACTTCCAGAGATGGTAAAAATTCACATGGATGAACAGAAAGTTCGGGAAGTGAGGACGACAGCAGAATTAGCAGATGAGTACATGTTGGCGCATAAGACAAGCTTCCAGTCCTAAACTACCAAACCAAGAGTAGAGAGCACTGGTAAGAATTTACCACAGGATAAAAAAGTAGTCCAAGAGGGTGTAAAGGAGGTGAAAGGCCACACGTGTTTCCACTTGTCACAAAGCTAGTCCCTTTTTTCCCTAAAAAACTGTCCCTTGGTTCAAAGAGACTCTGTCCTTGGTTTTTTCAGGCCAGACTCTGATCAGTCTGGTTTGGTGCAGAGATGAAAAGGATTTTGAGAGTCCTTTTGTTTAAATATAAACAGATGAGACTTCAGGCCAAAGTGGTCATGCTTTAGAAGTGACTTGGGCGGCACGGTGGCACAGTTGGGCGGCACGGTGGCACAGTGGGCGGCACGGTGGCACAGTTGGGCGGCACGGTGGCACAGTGGTTAGCACTGCTGTTTCACAGCGCCGGAGACCCGGGTTCAATTCCCGCCTCAGGCGACTAACTGTGTGGAGTTTGCACGTTCTCCCCGTGTCTGCGTGGGTTTCCTCCGGGTGCTCCGGTTTCCTCCCACAGTCCAAAGATGTGCAGGTCAGGTGAATTGGCCATGCTAAATTGCCCGTAGTGTTAGGTAAGGGGTAATGTATGGGTGGGTTTCGCTTCGGCAGGTCGGTGTGGACTTGTTGGGCCGAAGGGCCTGTTTCCACACTGTAATGTAATCTAAATCTAAATCTAAAGAAAGGGGAGTGGTCAGCTCTTTAGCTAGCTGTGCTGAGCAGTTTTATTTCAGTCTGAACTGGGAAGTCAACAGGGAGCTGTATGGAAACTCTCTCTCTTTTCTGTCCTTCAACTTCAACCTGTAAGCATGTGTTCCATTTATGCTGGTTTTAGAGGGAATTTGCTTATTGGGACTGGTGTGTGTGTGTGTGTGTGTGTGTGTTCGGAACAGCATAATTAAGTCTAGCTGGATAGGTTGAGTTCTGTAGGGGTTCTTTATTCTGTTTTTTGTGCTTCATTGTGTAATTTTGTGAATAAATTTTTGTCTGTTTTGAATCTAGTAGTCAACTGAGCTATCTTACTCTGGGCAATTTTCACTGTGCACTTACTGAAACAACTTGCAAACTTAGGTCTAGGGCTGTCTGCTTAAGAATGTTTTGAGTAGTCTGGCCAAGTCCCAAACATATTGTGGTAAAGTGGAACATGTAAAGTCACAGTGCTGGTCGTTAAAGAAAAGCACTGTGGGAAAAGATGTGGTAAAAGAGGCGAAACCTGTGGCATTAGTGAAGGTAGTAAAAGGAGAGCCCAAAAAGAGCTGAGGAGCTGCAGGAGAGTACACAGCCTAGGCAGGGACTGGGTATGGAGTTAGTACCTGATCTCCACAAAGAATTCACCTCTGTGGTAAAATTTACTCAGAAAGAACAGGGGGAGAAGGACAAGAAGTTATAATTTTGAGAGATACACGATCTAACCAGTTGCTGATAGTAAGGGATGAGTGAATATGAACTCTTCCTGATCTGTTACCTGAGAGTGTGGTAATTTGTGGGATAGATGGACAGAAATTTAACGTTCGCTATGTAAGATCGGATTGGATTGGAGTGCCAACTCAAGACTGGGGAAGTTACAGTGGGAGTGATTGACAGAGTGTCAGTTCCAGGAATTCAGTTTGTTCTTGAGAATGATTTGGCAGGATCCAAGGTGGGAGTGACACCCCTTGTGGAGAAGCCCATGGAAGAAACTGAGGAGTTAAAACAAAAATATCCTGGTATTTTCCCAGACTGTATGGTAACCAGATCCCACTATCCTAAGTCACAGCATGAAGCAAAAAGTAAAGAGAAAGTTGAAGGAGTTGAGGTTCAGTTAGCAGATACCTTGTTTGATGTAATGGTGTAGGAAAAACCTGAACAGGCAGAGGGTCAGACAGATGTGTTTAGTCCTGAAAGGTTAAGACAAGATGATAAAATATATATTTGTGGATGTGTACTCGGAAAAGGAGGCAGAGAATATTCCAGAAGGTTATTATCTGAAAGATAGCATCCTAGGACGGAAATGAAGATCATGGCAGGTTAGTGCATACAGACAGGAAGTGTTATGGGTAGCACATGAACTACCTATTGGAGATTACCTCGGGGTACAAATGACTCAGGCTAAGGTACAAAAACATTTTTATTGGCCTGGAATGCACAACAATGTGGTTAACTTTTACCATATGTATCATACATGCCAAGTGGTAGGTAAGCCACAGGCGGTAATAAAACCAGCACCTTTGTTGCCAATTCCTGTATTTGAAGAACCTTTCATGCGGGTTATAGTTGATTGTGTAGGTCCCCTCTGGAGAATTAAAAGTGGGAACCAGTACTTGTTAACCATAATGGATGTGTCTGCCAGATTTCCGGAGGCAATTCCATTACGGAGTATCAAGGCAAAAAAGGTGGTAGAGGAATTAGTAGGTATCTTCACACGGTATGGGCTACCCAGAGAGATTCAGTTGAACCAAGGGTCAAATTTTACAGCTAGGCTGTTTAAGGAGGTAATTGATAGCTGAGGTATACAGCAGTTTAAATCCAGTGCGTATCATCCTGAATCCCAGGGAGCTTTGGAAAGGAGGCATCAGACCTTGAAGACCATGTTGAGAGTGTACTGTCAGGATTACCTGAACAATTGGGATAAAGGTATCCCATTTGTAATGTTTGCCATTAGAGATGCCTCAAATAAATCTACTCAGCTAACCCTTTGAGTTAATATCTGGTCATGAAGTGAGAGGCCCTTTGAAATTAATTAAAGAAAATTTGACAGGACCAAAGTCGGAGATCTCACACTTAGATAATGCATAGGAGATGGGTGAGAGACTAAATCGAGTAGGTGAGTTAGTTAAACAGCACCTAATGAGGACAAAGTGTAGAATGAAACAGGTGGCAGATAAAAGCTCTGAGACTTAGATGTTTTCCCAAAGGGATGACGTGTTAGTACTGTTACCAGTGATAGGAGATCCCTTCAAGCCAGGTTTAGTGGTCCCTATCAAATTGAGAAAAAGTTGAGTCAGGTGAACTATCTACTAAAGATGCCAGATAGAAAAAAAATATCAAGTATGTCATGTGAACATGTTGAAACTGTATTACACTAGAGAGAAAGAACTGGGGAAACAGGTGTTAGTTACTGCCACACAAAGTGAGAAATCAAATCCAGATGATTTTGATGTGCCTCAAAATAGATTATCAAATGAAGAAGTCCTTGAGGAGTGGGATAGGTTAGTAAACTATCCGTCTCAGGAGCATACAATGCAGTTGAAAGATTTGTTACTGCAGTATAAGGATATATGTAAGAATCAGATGGGGAGGACGAATGCTTTGTGCATTAAATAGATGTTGGGAATACTGCTCCGATAAAATAATACACCTATCAACCTAATCTTTTCAAAGCTAGATAGGTCCAGACGGAGATGGAGGCAATGCTCAACAAGGAATTATCGAACCAAGCCAGAGCGAGTGGAGTTCGCCGATCATCTTAGTTTCCAAACGAGACAGGACTAAATGATTCTGTGTGGATTATCAGAAGGTATCAAGTTTGAATTTAGTATATTGACAATCTTAAAAGCCAATGACATAATCCGATGCTTTGGGGGTATAAGACCGGGGAAAATTGAACAGTTGGGAGGAGAACTGCTAAGCTACCAGCCCATACAAATTGCCCAGCAAATAGCTCTCTTTAAGGTACTTTCATTGATCAGTAACCTGCGAAACAAAATTCCTATGAAGCTGAAAAGAAGACCGAGGAAGATTAAAGAGAAGGTCCAACATCTGGCTGGTTATGAAAATTTGAATTTTTGGTAAATCTTAATCAGGGTTTTATCAGACTACTGTTGTAGAAGGGAAAGTAAAATATAGGTTAGCAGAATGAATTGTAAATAGTTGTTAGTTAATTATTCTCTGTTATACTTTAAGAAATACCGTTTTTATTTCTTAGAATAGCTCTTGTCCTCTCAAATTTTCACAGATTACTGCACGGGATAAATCTTTTCTGTGTTGCTGGTTTAAATTAAGCAGGAGGGTTTACCCCATGACATAACAATACACAGAAATGTCTTACGATGCTCAGCAATAAACAGATGCAATATGACAACAAGATGAACCCAAAAAAATCAATGAGTAAAACCATGGACTCTGATGTGATCATCCAAGCGTCCAAGTGATTCTATAACAGCCTAATATTTAGAACATTGAAAAAGACACCTGGAGTTAAACATCATGGCCTAATATTCTAGGTTGTACAAGATGTTGGTTAAGGCCACTTTTGGAATACAGTGTACAGCTCTGGTTGCCCTGCTATAAGAAAGGTATTATTAAATCGGAAATGGTTCAGATTTACCAGGATGTTTCTGGGACTTGAGGGTTTGAGATATAAGGCGAGTCTGGAACTTTTTTCACTGGAGCAAAGGAAACTGAGGGCTGACCTTATAGAGGTTTATAAAATAATAAATGGCATAATAAGGTGAATAGCAAAGGTCTTTTCCCTTGGGTGGGCAAGTTCAAAATCAGGGAGCATATTTTTAAGGTGAGAGGAGAAAGATTTAAAAGGGAACTGATGGCCAATGCTTTCACACAGAGGGTGGTTCATATGTGGAAAGAAGTGCCAGAGGAAATGGTAGATGCAAATATAGTTACAACATTTTAAAGACATTTGGAAGTGTACTTGAATATGAAAGGTTTAGAGGGATATGGACCAAATGAAGGCAAGTGGAACTCGGTTAGTTTGTGAATCTTGGTCAGCATATATGAGTTGGACTGAACGGTCTGTTTCCATTCTGTATGCCTCCATAACTGTAAATCCATGCTGACTATCCCTGAACAATCCTTGTCTTTTCAAGTGCTGAATAATCCTGTCCCTCAGAATGTTTTCCAATAATTTCCTTCCCGTTGACATCAGACTAACTGCTCTGTAATTCCCTCATCTATCCCAGCTGCCTTTCTTGAACAAACGAACCACATTAGTTATCCTCCAGACATTTGGCATTTCACCTGTGGCCAATGATGTATTAAACATCTCCACCAGGGCCCAAAAAATCTTCATCTTTGCCTCCCATAGCAGCCTGGGATAGACCTAATCAAAACCTGAGGATTTATGCAACTTTATGCCTGTCAAGACATCTAACACTTCTGCCTTATTAATCTTAATGTGTTCTCAAACCTCACCATTCCAACTGAAATCCTTGGCTACAATGTCTTTCTCCTCTGTGAATACAGTTGAGAAGAATTCATTTAAGACCTTACCAACATTCCTGGCTCCACACATAAGTTGTACCTTTGGTCTCTAATAGGTCTCACTGTTTCCTTAGTAATCCTATTAGCCTGAATATACTTATGAAAGCCTTGGGTTTTTTCTTGATCTCCAAAGAAATGCAATGGCTCCTTTTGCCCTCCTAATTACCTTTTCAGCAAACTCATATTCACCCTATTTGAAGAGCCTCCCCTGTTTTTTAATACGTTGTACCTGAAGTATGCTTCCTACCTTTTCTTTACAAAACTCTCGATGTCCCTTGAATCTAGGTTCTCTGGTCCTGCTGTCCTAAGAGGAACCCGCTGGCCTGGTACTCTCATTATATTTCTTTTAAAAGTCTCCCACTTTCCAAATGTGGACTTACCTGCAAGTAGCTACTCCCAGTGTATGTTTGCCAGATCCCATCCAATGATATTGTCTTGATTTTCCCCCAATATAGACACTTAATTTCTGTACTATCCTTATTTCTTTCTATAGTGACGTTGAACATTACCAGGTTATGGTCACTGTCCCCAAAATGGTCACCCACCGAAACTTCAACTGCTTGACCAGCTTGAATTCCCTAGGATTAGGTCTTGCATTGCCTCTTCTGTGGCAGGGCCATTGACAATCCTCTGTACAAATGATAGCCTGAGCTCAATTGATAACTAACTTGTGCACACCAGGGGGCTCGAATTCTCTTCCCACTCTGTGCATAATGGCGGATCTTGGATATCAGTAAGGATCTGCAGTCCTTACTTTCTCCTAGCAGTAGGGATGCCACAATTGATCCTTTAAGATTGGATCTGGTTTGGCGTTGCTGCTCCAGAATTGATTTTGTCATCACTGCCTCATTTCACATTAGCTGACTGGCCACTTGGTGTAACGGGGCCTTGTACTTTCAATTGTGATACTGAAATGAGTTCATGGGAGAGGAATGCGTCATTTTCTTTCCATCTCATCATAGTAGCATTCATGTCAACTGGTTTGATAAATTGCATATAATAACTTGATGCTGTGGTTAGAAATGTAACTTCCTGGACCAGATCAGCTTTTGCTTTCTGGTTACATCTGTTGCAATTCAATTGAAACAAAATAACACTGGAAGGTTGAAGAAGCTACACGTTTGCATTTGTATCTTCACAGCTGAAAAAAAAACATCAAATGTCATAAAAGTAGTTTATAGTCTGAGTAATGGTGCTTTTGGTTTTCTGGTTGCCAGTTTACCAGTGTTGAATGTGTACATAAAAGTGACACTGTTTTAGTGCACAGTTTCATCTCATGTCTGGGAAATTATCTCACTTACAAGCCCAAATCAGGTGACCTTGCTGACTTTAAATTAATAATTTGTGTGTGTTTCTAATTCCTCATCCTTTCCCCACTGGTTTCTAACAGTGTCTTATTTGTCAATGCAGCAATTTTTCTTAACATCATTGAAAGATGCTTCACCCACAAAGGTAGGTTTCATTAATTTTACTATATCGCATTTCCATGGCACTATTCCACCCTTCTGGGACCATTCTTTGGTTACAGATTAATGCTATGCTGTGTGGATGCCAGCTGGCACCATAATGTCTCATTCCAGTTAATGTTCCTGACTGCTATATCTCCTCTGGCATTAGAAGCAGCTTACTACTGATTCCGAGAGGAAGGCGGCTGCAAAATGTGCAGCTTCTCTATGCATACCCTGTTGTTTAGCCTACTGCTATGTTCAGATTTCATGCCCAACCCTATGTCTGGAGCTACATAACCATAAACCATGTGGCAAGTCAATTCTAAGTTATAAGGTGCTTTCATAGTGTGGGCTGATTGCTGCATCCTGTTTTGAGAGCTCTTATCTCCTGTATTTATACTCAGAAATAGGAGCTAGCTCCAATGGATAAACCAGAGGCTATTGTTAATACAGAGATTCAGGTTGCAAATACTTCAGGCTTGTCTTAATTCATTAAAAATTAATCTTGATTGTTCTGTGGGTAACCTAGGAGAAAGATCATGGGACTGCAGACCAATAACAATGTGGTTGACTTTTAGCTGCCCTCTGAAATGGTGTAGCAAAACATACAATAGTTTCCAACAGCTCAGAAGCCTCAAAAAAGAAATGAAACCAGACGGACCTCATGGCACTATAAATAACAATGTCAAATTCAGCCCTTTCGATCTTGCAAAGTCCACTTCGCCACCTCTGGGGTCTAACGTCAAAATTAGGAAAGCTGTCTCACAGACTAGTCAAGCAACACAATCACAATTAGAGAATCCTACCTTTTGCACAATGTCCCAGACACCTCCGTCACCACTCCCGTGTGTGCCCTGTCCCATCATTAGACAGACTCAGCAGATTGCTGCGCAGTGGTATACCATCGGAAGGGAATTGTCTTGGGAGTCCTCAACATTAACCCCATGAAGACTCATAAAATTAACTCAAACATGGGCAAGGAAACCTCCTGCTGACTACCATGTACTATCCTCACTCGGCTGATGAATCAGAACTCCTCCATGTTGAACACCACTTGGAAGGAGCACTGAGGGTGGCAAAAGCAGTGAATGTACTCTAGGTGGGGGCCTTCAATGTCCATTCCAAGAGGAGCTCAGCAGCATTATTACTGACTGAGCAGTTCAAGGGGAGGTGATGGCCTTGTGGTATTATTACTGGACTGTTAATTCAAAGGCCCAGGTAATGCTCTGGGGACCTGGGTTCGAATCCTGCCACGGCAGATGGTAGAATTTGAATTCAACAAAAATCTTGAAAAGTCTAATAAAACCATTGTCAATTTTTGGGAAAAACCCTTCTGGTTCATGAACATCCTTCAAGGAGGAAACTACCATCCTGGCCAACATGTGACTCCAGACCCACATTGCTGTGGTTGACTCTCAACTGCCCTCTGGGGACATCAAATGCTGCCACATCCCATGAATGAATGTAAAAGAAAAGCCCTAGAGGACATAATTGCTGGACTGGGTATGTGGCAGATGGTGAGGGAGCCAACAAGAGGGAAAAACATCTTTGAATCCAAAACCATCAATTTGACTGCCCGAGGTAGATCTGTCCATGGCAGTAATGCAGGAGTGACAACCGAATAGTCCTTATAGAGACAACGTCTACACACATTGAGAATACCCTCCACCAAGTTGTGTGGCACTTCCACCGTGCTAAATGGGACAGACTTCAAACAGAACCAGCAACTCAAGACTGGGCATCCACAAGGTGCTGGAAGCCATGAGCAGCAGCAGAATCATACGCCAAGACAATCCATAATATCATGGTATATCCCCACTCTACCATCACCCATCAAGCCAGGGGGTCAACCTTGGGTCAATCAAGAGTGGAGGATGGCATGCTTAAAGCACCACCATACCTAAAAATGAGGTGTCAACCTGGTGAAACTGTAGCACACGTTACTTGTGTGCCAAACAGCATAAGCAGCAAGTGATAGACAGAGCTAAGTGCTTCCACATCCAATGCATCAGTCCTGCCACATTCAGTTGTAAATGGTGGTGGGCAATTAAACTACACACTGGAGAAGGCTCCACAAGTTTTTCCCAACTTCAATGATTGGACAGCCCAGCACATCAGTGCAAACGTTAAGGCATTTGCAGCAACCTTCAGCCAGAAATGCCAAGTGGATGCTTCATCTCAGCCTCATCCATGGGTCGTTGCCATCAAAGAAGCCAATCTTCAGCTAATTTGATTCACTCCAAGTGATCTCAAGAAACAGCTGGAGGTAAAGGATACACTGGATATTGCAAAGGCTGTGGATCCCAATTACTTTCTTGCAAAATTGCTGAGGAATTGTGCTCCAGAACTTCCCCTGCCTAAACCAAACTGTTCCAATACAGCTACTAAACTGGCACCATTAAACAATATGGAAAATTGTACAGATGTGCCCTGCATTCTGAAAAGCAGGACAAATCCAACTTGGCCACTTATTGCCCACCAGCCTACTCTCCATCATCAGCAAAGAGATGGGTGGTGTGGTGGCTCAGTGGTTAGCACTGTTGTCTCACGGCGCCAGGGACCCAGGTTTGATACCACCCTCGAGCAACTGTCTGTGTGGAGTTTGCACATTCCCCCTGTGTGTGTGTGTGGGTTTCCTCCAGTTATTCCAGTTTCTTCTCACATTTCAAAGATGTGTAGGTGGATTGGTCATACTAAATTGTCTGTACTGTCCAGGCGGTGGAATAACCATGGTAATAGGGGTACAGGCATAGCCTGTGGGGCTGGGGCTAGGTGGGATGCTCTTTATAGTGTTGGCATGGACTCAATGAGCTGAATGGCCTCTTTCTACACTGTAGGGATCCTATGATTCTATGGAGAGATAGAAAAGGTCATCAATGGTGTTATCAAACAGCATTTGCAAAGAAGCTTTCACACTGATGCTCAGATTTGGGTTCTGCCAGAGCCACTTGTTTCCTCACTTTATTGTAAATGTGGTCCAACATAGTCTGCAAAGCTGAAACCAGAGGAGAGGTGATAGTGACTGTCCTTAATATGAAGGCATCATTTGACTGAGTGTGTCATCAAGGAGGCCTAGCAAACTAGAATGAATGGGAACCAGAGAAAAGCATTCTGCTGGTTGGAATCATATCAGGCACTTAGGAAGATAGTTGTGGTTGTTAAAGGTCAGTCATCTCAGATTTACACATCTCTGCAAGACCTTCTCAGGGAAGTGTCTCAGGTCCAACCATCTTCAGCTGCTTTATCAATGACCTTCCAGCCATCATCAAGTCAGAAGTTGGGATGTTCGTTGATGATTGCATAATTTTCAGCACCATTTGCAACTTCTCAAATACTAAAGCAGTCCATGACCAAATGTAACACAATTTGGACAGTATCCAGGCTTATGCTGATGAGTAGCAGGTAGCATTACTATCAAATGCCAGACAATCTTGAATAAGGAGAATCTAACTATCGCTCCTTGATATCCAATGACATTGCCATCATCGACTCTCTGTTATCAACACCCGAGGGATTACCATTGACCAGAAATTGAACTGGACTAGCATATAAATAATTTGGCTACAAGAACAGGTCAGAACCTAGCAACCCTACACTGTGTAACTCACCTTCAGCGTCCCCAATATATGTCCACCATCTGCAAGGCACTAGTCAGGAGTTTGATGGATGAGTGCAGCTCCAACAAAACTCAAGGAGCTTGACACCATCCAGAACAAAGCATCCTGCTTTATTGTACCACATCCACCACATCCACAAACATTCACTCACTTCACCTTTGATGCACAGTAACGGCAGTATGTACAGTATTTCTGCAGTATATACCCAATTCACAAAGGCTCTTTAGACAGCACTTTCCAAATCCTTGCCTACTATCATCTAGAAGAATAACAACAGCAGATACGTCAGAATTCCTCCACCTGTGGGATCTCCTCTAAGCCATCCATTACCTTGACTTGGAAATATATTGCAATTCCAAAACTGAGGGAGAAATTGTGACATGAATTGTTGCAAAAACATAGTCAGGAATAAGAAGAAAATTAATGAGGACACTCAGCAGGTCAAGCAGCACCTGTAGAGAGAGAAAAACAGCAATAACACTTCTGATCTGTTATCTTTGCCAGAACTGGCAAAAGTCACTAATTTAACAGCTGTTAAACAATACAGAGGCAGCAAAAGTGAGTGAGTGAAAGAAAGAAGTAATAGAAGATCTGTAACAGTTGGAACTGAATGTACTTGTCATAATGGAGCTCAATATTGAATGACTCAAGACAAGTTGGGCCAGTATGCGATATTTGCAAGTTCCCAGGCCATAGCAGCCAATACCACAATAAGAAGCTCCTAAAGGTCAGAAAATGAATAAGTCAACAGCATTGCTGAAGATAAGATCACCGCTTCCAGGCAATTCTACAGCAGGGTGTGTGTAGGAATTTAGCTAATTAAAATATTTGGTTAGACTAAACTACTTAGTCATCACATCTGCACCTTCTGATACGTTGAGTGGATGTGCAGAAAGGAAAAGTTTTCAACATTCATCTGAGCTGGTTACAACAAGAGATTTTGGTGAGAAAGGTACAAATTACCCTCAGTCAGAACAACATTGATGGTTCTGAACCATCATCAAACTGTATAACAGCTTTCTGGGATAATTTGAAAGTTGGGACACTGTTGAGCCAATCCGTTCTAACTATTGAGCGACAGAAGGAGATCTATCACAGTTCTTCAATCACACATGATATCTGCCTCTCAAGTGGCTTATTTGGGAATGCAGCATCTTGTAACAAAACCACATTGACTGGAAAGTTAATAGTTCAGATCTTCTGATCTCCAGGTCACTGGATATCGGACTTAGCCCAGAAGGTACACCTCAGGACCATTCGAAGGTCCTGACACACTGACAATATAGGAATTGTCCTGGAATTCTGATAAGAAATTGTCCTGCACCTGGAAGTCTCAGAAAAAGTTCGCAACTTTGAGCTAGACTTGGAGACGAAGATTGTTTTGACTTTGTTACCTGGATAGTTACACAGTAAATATTAGAGTAATAAAAAAACGATCTATTTTCTGGATAACTGTACAATTGACACTAGACATCTCGCAAGACCCTGACTGTCATGACCACCTCAAGTGTGACCTCCCAATTAGCTCTAACTAACCCCCTTACTATATCCTGTGCTATTGCAGTAAAAGAAAAGGGGTCACGGCTTCTACAAGGATTCACCCCACTGCTCTCTCTGCAGGATCTACCATTGGAATACGGACCTGAAAAATTTGGTGGTGGGTAAGTTTGTGGCTTTTGCCTGATCTGAGTTGGAACTAGAGATTCTGACACATTGGAAGATTTAGGCTAACTAGTCACCTGCCTAGATATCAGCAGTGGGAGGTACAATGAGCCTCTGAGTGTATAAGGTCACTTGTTAATTGTGCATGTGAGCTGAAGACAGGCTCAGACTCCATTGGAATGCTTCACTTGTCAAATGGATTGTCATAACCTTCTATCTAAGAGCTACATCTGATGTATATGTACCATCTTGGTAACTGGTTGCACGACTCATGTGTCATGTGCCTCCGCTCCTGGATAACAGCTATTAAAGAGAGTCAGTCAAAGATTGCAGTTCCAATACTTTACCTTGACTGACCTGACTGCTACAGAGCACAATTTGTAGTTGGCAAAGGCTTTGGGGTACCATACACTATCTCTGGCTGTGAAGCTATCAGTTAAATAATAGATTCTAAGGCCTACATTTTAATTTTTGGGTCAGGAGCTCAGAGTCAATACATATGAGCAGCACGGTGGCACAGTGGTTAGCACTGCTGTCTCACAGTGCCAGAGACTCAGGTTCAATTCCTGCCTCAGGCAACTGTCTGTGTGGAATATGCACATTCTCCCTGTGTCTGCGTGGGTTTCCTCCGGGTACTCCGGTTTCCTCCCACAGTCCAAAAATGTGCAGGTTAGGTGAATTGGCCATGCTAAATTGCCCTTAGTGTTAGGTGAAGGGGTAAATGTAAGGGAATGGGTCTGGGTGAGTTGCTCTTCGGAGGGTCGGTGTGGACTTGTTGGGCCAAAGAGCCTGTTTCCACACTGTAAGTAATCTAAAATTATATCTCCGTTAACCTGAACCTGGAGAAAGGGGCCTGGAATATCTGATTTTCATTCTAGGGTGGCAGACTTTCTTGGAGTTGGACCAGGCAACTTCTGACACAGTTGGTCATCAGGAAAGCTAATGAAATGTTGGCCCTTATTTCAAGGGAGTTGGAGTTTAAGAGTAGGGAAGTCTTACTGCAACTGTACAAGGTGCAGGTGAGACCACATCTGGAGTACTGTGAGCAGTTTTCGTCCATTTATTTTAGAAAGATGTATTTCATTGGAGGCAGTTCAGAGAGGGTTCACTCAAATGATATGGAGGAGTTGTCTTCTGAGCAAAAGCTAAACAGGTTGGGCCTGACTGGAGTTTAGAAGAATGAGAGGTGATCTCATTGAGGTATAAAGGGTTCTTAAGATGCTTGACAGGATAAATGCTGAGAGGATGTTTCCCCTCATGAGAGAGTCTAGGATCAGAGGCCATACTCTCCGAATACAGGGCTTTAAGATTGAAGAGGAATTTCTTCTCTCAGAGGGTTGTGAGTCTTTGAAATTCATTGTCACAAAGGGAACTGCTGTGAGGGCAGAGTCTTCATGGATATTTAAGTTTGAGTTAGACAGATGCTTGATCAGTAGGGGAATCAAGGGTTATGAGGAAAATGTGGGAAAGTGGATGTGAGGAATGTCGGATGAGCCATGATCCTATTGAATGAGAGAGCAAGTTCGAGGAGCTGAATGATCTACTCCTGTTCCTATTTCTGATGGTCTGAAAGATTATGTCAGGTGTGAACGTGAGCTTCAAAGAAGCATGCCTCAGTGTCCAGTGCTGTGTCAAAGAGCAAAGAAAGAGAAGATGAAACATCTGTCTAACGCCCGCCTCTCAGCCTTCCTACATCCCATCACACCCTCCACACACTCTCTATGATTCATCCATTTAAAGCCCCCACACAGCTCCACATAGTCACTCACATTCCCCATGTCAAGATATGCACCCAAATATCCATCATAGCCTCTCATATGCTCCATGCCATGCCATCTCCCTGTACGCAAAATCTAGCATGCCTCATATTCTCCATGTCAACACATGCAACTCTTCCCAACTCCATGATCCTGAATAGCCCCATGCCAACTTCTGTCCCTCCACCCTCTGCCCTTTTACTTGTCATGCCGACTCACCCAGTGACCACCAAAGGGCCACATCAGGGTATTAAATAAAGCTCTATTAAATATCATTCTCAGCATTTATTGCAGACTTCACTAAATTGAAAATAAAACAATCTGATTCATTGTCTTCAATTAAATAAAGCCTTATGCCAACAAGCATCTTATTCAAGTTCACAATCTCTTTGAACAATAAATGTTGAAACTCGTAGCCTCTTGTCAAAAAGACTACTATCACTACAATTTAATTGTGAGATGGAAGACATCCCATTGGAATAATGGAAGGTTGTGAAATATGCCATGCAGCTCTAATCCAGTAGAAGTAATTCCAGTTGATATCAAAAGACAGAGTAAAATAGCAGGCAGTTATTTTGTTTTAACAGTCCTGCCACTTTTTTCTGATATTTAAAGGTTAGAAATGCCTTTGCAGCTTGACAACTCTTTGATAGGTACTTCCTTTGTTGGGTGCCTGCAATAGTTTTCACAGTTTCCTTTAAAAGGTTCAGTTGTCATGTCCCCTTGACAGCACCCTTTGACAAGTCCTCTTGAAAAGTGCTTGTGATAAAGATTTACAAGGATGTTGCCAAGGTTAGAGGGTTTGAGCTATAGTGAGAGACTGACCAGGCTGGGACTGTTTTCCCTGGACCATCGAAGGCTGAAGGGTGACCTTATAGAGGTTTATAAAATCATGTGGGGTGTGGATAGGTTAAGAAGACAAGGTATTTTCCCTGGGGTGGAGGACATAAGTTTAGGGTGTGAGAGAAAAGAGTTAAAAGGGACCTAAGGGGCAACTTTTTCATGCAAAGGGTGGTGCGTGTATGGAATGAGCTGCCAGAGGAAGTGGTGGAGGCTGGTACAATTACTACATTTAAAAGGCATCTTGATGGATACTAGAATAGGAAGGTTTTAAAGGAATATGGGCCAAGTGCTGGCAAATTGGACTAGATTAATTTAGGAATTCAGCATGAATGAATTGAATTGAAGGGTCTTTTTCCATTCTGTACATCTCTATGACTCCATGACTCTCTGTCACTTGACAATTCCAATAAGATTGGCAATGATGAGTTCATGCTCTCTTATCATCTATTTATGTCAACCTTTAAAAATTTAAAGCAGTGACTTCCAACAAAGGTCAAATCCAAAGAGTTCTCTTATCTCTCCAATGGAGACTATCCAGATAAATCCACAAAGTTCAGAACTGCTTCTACCAGGTCTAACCTGCACACTTCCATTCCGAGGTTCTCAAAATCCTACTTCATGGGAGGCAGCTCATAATGTAAATGTAAATGTCCAGATGCCTCTTTAAAAAGCACAGGTGGGGAATGGGCCCATGCCCACCCTAGCAAAAATCAGTGAGGGGTGGAACTTGTGATTTTTGGGCACTTCTGCTGTTTTCAACATGATGGAAAGGGTCCAATCTTGACCTAAATGCTAGAGATGGTGACAAGGAATAATTGTGGTAGAAACGTAGCCTGGTGGGGCACAACACAACAAGTGATCTGATGTCATCAATGGAATTGAAGATTTAATAGTTCATCAATCCATGGCTACTTGTCTTATGTTGTTGTTCAAGACAAAACCTCCAACCTTCTTTCTTCAGAATATGAAAAGGTACACTTATGCCGGCAACAGAACCTCAACTCTATAATTCTATTGACTCTTCACAATGGCAGAATTATGACAGAAGAAGATGGATTTTGTAATTTTTCAATCTGAAGTTTTAGCTATTTAACTCTAGGAAATACGTTCACTGAGCAAGTCCTACCCACCAGAAATTTACAATGATTGGGAAAATACTGTGAGACCTGTAGCCTGGAGACTGACTGGACCAATCTCACCAGTCAGCCGAGGGTCAATGCTAACAGGGAACACTCAGTTCAGAACAATGGGGTCTGTTGCATAGTTTGATTCCATAGCTGTCCTGTCTGGTGCAGGAACAGAATGAATGCAACACAGGCTTCCTGTACACAAAGTCATGTGTTAATGGGCCTGTGTTCACCAGATGCACTTTGACAATGGTACACCAAAGAAATATTAGCATTGGAAGTGGAAATAGAAACTTAAACTATTAACCCTTAAAAGTAAAGGTTATAAAAAACCCAATCATAGTTAGAAAATAAGCCATCATTACTATTCTATGTGTCCCACAATTGATTAATATTGTCAGTATAATCTCAATGCTAATCCACCAATATGAAGGCACCAATCAGTAAATTGCATGCCCCAGCATATCAGTTAAATTGGTATTTGGTAGAACAGAACTTGAATATTGCTGGGAAGAGAGAGATGCCAATGTTCATGAGCACAGCACAGTTTGTTTAATACTTCTGGTCAATGAAATCCAAAGAAAACACATCCTTTAAAATATAGATTGTCTAAGCAGATTAATTACTTGGACTATGAATTCCAGTCACAGACAGATGGAACCCTGGTGAATGAAATCCTGCAAGGTGGCTGAAACTTCAGATGTGATCTGTTTCAACTTTATGATGATGACTACTCTTAAAAAGCATTTAATTGACTGCAAAAAGAGTCTAGAAATCATAGAAAACATCACAGAAATGCAGCTCCTCATTGAGAATGTCCATTTACCTCACCTTGGTGGGATTTGCAAGTCCTTGGTAAAAGTCTCATCTGAAAGAGGACTTATCTGCTGATGCAGTGTTTTCTCAGGAACTGCAATTGCTGCATCTAAACAAGTGGCCCCCAATAAAGTCAATAATCAGGCTCCTGAGAGATTGATGGGATATCTGTGAGTAGGTGAAGGATGGTGATTGGGGGTGTGGGTGCTGTGGGAATGTCCTGGTACTAGTTAGGTCATATGTAGATGTGGTTTTCCCTGAATGAGATTGGCTGGGGATGAATGGATATAGAATGCAGCCAAACATGGTATGGTGGATTTCAAGCAGGCAATTGTTTGTTTGTGTTTAAAGGACATAAAATCTGATTTAGGGGAGGCTAGGACTATCTTGCTCACATTAATATGCAGACTGATCATGTCCAGTTTGCAATGATTGCCAATAATATTGAAAATAGTAACAAAACAGACATTGCTGGAAAAATTCTGGGGTCTGACAGCACTTGTGGAGAGAAATCAGAGTTCATGTTTCAGGTTCAGTGACCCTTACTCAAAACTGATGGTTATTCGGAAACTTTTTGCTTTTTATTTCATGGTAATAGAAGAAGTAGTAGGCCATTTGGCCCATCAAGCCTTCTCTGCCATTCATTAAGATCATGGCTGATCTATCTGTTGTTTCAGCCCCTCCTACCTGAATTATCCCTATAACCCTTAATTCCCCTACCATACAAAAACCCATACAACTATGTCCTGAATATATTTAATGAGCTGCTTCTACTGCTTCCTTAGGCAGAGAATTCCATAGATTCAGTACTTTCTGGGAAAAATAGTTCCTCCTCATCTCTGTCCTAAATCTACCCCCTGTAATCTTGAGGTCATGTTCCCTAGTCCCTAGTCTCACCCACCAGTGGAAACAACTTGCCTGCCTCTATCTTATCTATCTTATCTATCCCTTTCATAATTTCATATGTTTCTATAAGATCCCCTCTCATTCTTCTAAATCCTAGTGAGTACAGTCCCAGTGACTCAACCTCTCCTCATAGTGTAACTCCTTCAGCACCAGAATCCAGCTGATGAACGTCTTCTGCACCACCTCCCAAGCCAGTCTATCCTCCCTCCAGTAAGGAGACCAGAACTGTGCACAATATTCCAGGTGTAGCCTCACCAACACCTTGTACAATTGCAGCAGAACCTCCCTGCCCTTAAATTCAATCTTTCTAGCAATGAAAGCCAGTATTCCGTTTGCCCTCCTGATTACCTGTTGTACCTGCAAATCAACTTTTAGCAATTCATGTACGAGCACTCCAAAGTCCTTGTGTACAACAGCATGCTGCAAACTTTCACCATTTAAATAATATTCTGAACTACTGTTTTGACTTTCAAAGTGGATAACCTCAAATTTACCAACATTGTACTCCATCTGCCAGCCCCTTGCCCGCTCACTTAACCTATCAAAATATCTCTGCAGACCCTCCACATCCTCTGCACAGTTTGTCTCTCCACTCAATTTAGTGTCATCAGTAAACTTGGATACATTACGCCCGGTCTCCTCCTCCAAATCATTTCTATATAATGTGAACAGTTGCAGGCCCAACACCGACCCCTGCAGCACTGTGCTACCCACTGATCTCCAATGAGAGAAACACCCATTTATCCCACCTCTCTACTTTCTATTGGTTAACCAGTCCTCTATCCATGCTAGTACATTCACTGTAATTCCATGCATTCTTAACTTATGGATGAGTCTTTCATGCAGCACCTCATCAGATACCTACAGAAGATAGGGAAAGGAGAGGGGGACGGGAAAAAATGATAGGTGGAAATAGAGCCCAAAGAGTCAGAAAAACACTTGGACAGACAAAGGAGTGGGTCAAGATCAGCCAGAGGATGAATGGATAGTTACTAATGGGGAGTATTAAGGCTAACAATAGGTTGCATGCAACAGCTGACCATGTAATAACAAAACCTGCTTTGTGTGGGTGGTGGGGGCAAGCATGGGGATGGTGCTTAATCCTTAAAATTTTTGAATTCAATATTGAGTCCAGGAGGCTGTAGAATTCCCAAGTGGGAAATGAGGTGCTGTTCCTCCAGCTTGCGCTGACTTTCGCTGGAGCACTGCAGCAAACCTGAGACAGAGATATTAGCTAGGGAACAGCGTGGGTTATTAAAGTGGCAGGTGACTGGAAGCTAGGAGTCTGTATTATGGACAGAATGTGAATGTTCCACAAATCAGTCACCCAGCCTGCACTTTGTTTCCCAAATGTAGAGGGGAACACATTGTGAGCAATGGATGCAGCAGACTAGATTGAGTGAAGTGCAGGTAAATCGCTGCTTCACCTGGAAGGTGTGTTTGGAGCCTTGGATACTGAGGAGAGAGGACATAAACGGGCAGGTGTTACACCTTCTACAGTTGCAGTGGAAGGTGCCGTGAAGTTGTGGGGGTGCATTGGGAGGGAAGGAGGAGTGGACCAGGGTGTTCTAATAAGAATGGTACTTGTGGAAAGCTGACAAGAAAGCAGAGGGGAAATATGTGTCTGGTGGTGGCATCTGGTTGGAGGTGGTGGAAATGGTGGCTAATGATCCTCTGGATGTGGGTGCCGGAGGGATGGTAGATGAAGACAAAGGAGAGTTTATCACTGTTGTGGGAGGGGAAAGAGGTTGAAATGCTTGGTTGAGGAAGAAGGTGGACATTTTGAGACACCGTTGTCAAAGTTCCTCTGTCTCCTCATATCTGTCCTAATGATGGTGGAAGTTAACCCAGGACTCCAGAGCATCATAGCCAACAGGCCCTCAGCTGGGTTCGGCACAGTTTGGGACACCCTGGTAACTCCTCCTTCATTCCCAACATCTCTCCCCACTGCCCACAGCACCTTCTCCTGCAGAAGGTGTAATACGTCCCCAATACCTTCCTCCTCAGTATCCAAGGACCTGAACACACTGTCCAGGTGAGGCAGCACTTTACCTGCTCACAATGTGGCCTCCTCTACATTGAGGAAATGAAGCATAGACTGGGTGACCACTTCATAGAATACTTACATTCTATTGGCAAAAGAGGCCTTAAGCTTCCCATTCTCTTCCACTTCAACACACTACCTTGTTCCCCAGCTAACACCTCTCTCTCAGGTTTGCTGCTGCTTGCTCTAGAGGACCACCATGTTGGATATCAGGCATCAATATTTCAAACATGCTTCCTGAGTATGAGCCACATGCACTCCATGTCAATGGACATCAACATCCAACTTGTGCCAGCCTCTAAGAACCCCCATGTCTGAACCATACAGGGCACTTCTGCACTTCAGTGCTGCCCCTTGGGCTGCACTGGCTAATATCTTTGTAAAGCTGCTGCAAGGCACTTTGTGCTTGGGGAACAAATCCAGATACTGGACTGGACCAGGGTGCATCTCCAGGCTCTTCACTTGCTGCAACAATTCTCATTCATACTGAGCTCACCTGGAAGCTCAACACATTCCCACCTTACAGGTCCTTGCCTTGCCTTCTTGCACTTCGTGCCCTCAGCAAGGAAGATCAAGATCATATTACTTCTGCCTTACCTTTTATTTAGAGTAGACATAAAGAATGGAAGCTTAACCTGATTGACAACAGGTCTCAATCAAATCAAAGCCTTTGCTCAGGAGGTCCTGGCACAATAAGTCAAAGGTAGCCTCCTATGACAGTGCAAGGCCTTGCATACTGTCAGACAACTGATGAGGCGGTCAGGGTAAGGATGCTCTCCACTTCAGGCATGGGGACTCAAAATCAGCGGCAGTTCAGTAACATGACTAAAGAAGTGAACATTTTAATTTCCCCAGTTAAGCTACTACAGGCAGCAAATACAAGTATTCAATCTAATCAACAAGTTGAACTAAAGAGCTATGTACAATTCTGGTTGAGCAGGACTAACGTTCTTCATGGAGAATATCAAAGAGATAAAAGATCTTTCACTGGAGAGACAACTTGCAGACCTCCATCAGGCCCAGAACAGAATCAATTCTAGCAGTTCTTAAACCAAAAACGAACCAAGCTTTCTAGTTCAAAGAAGCCATAATGTGGAGGAGCCAGTGTTGGACTGGGGTGGACAAAGTTATAAATCACACAACATCAGGTTAGTATCCAACAGGTTTATTTGGAAGCACTAGCTTTCAGAGCCTATTTGGAAGCACTAGCTTTCGGAGCTAGTGATTCCAAATAAACCTGTTGGACTATAACCTAGTTCAAAGAAGTCACGATCACAAGGAATAATGAAACTTCTGGACCACTTCTGAATTTGTGAAGTCAGAGTTTGGGAGAGGAAATGGGATAACTGATTACGTGAATGACTGCATAGATTCAAATTATGAGGAAATAAAATGTGGTGGGAGATTTTCTTAAAGCAATTTTTCTGAAAGGGTTAATACTAAAGGATGTACAAAACTCCAACCAACCTGATGACACCATAAGGATTTCAGTGGGAAAAGCTGAACAGCTTAGAATCTAACTAACATACAAAATATCTCCTGATTTCTTCCTTTGCTGAGGATCTGGCATTTCTAATTCAGGTTACTAACTCAGTGATCAGTTTGTTTCCTTTTATTGAAACTCTTTATAATTCATTTTGAAAAGGGTTATTGTTGGGCTGGTGTTGCAGCCTGTCAATATTAGTTGGATTTTGTTCTGCCACTGTGACTCCAACTGTTCTCATCAGGGAGTTCCGCAGAGTGGAAGGGGGATAAAGAGCAGCTGGGGGAGCGGCAGGATGGATAAACAATAGGGCACACAGAAGAGAGCGACAGACCTGAAACCAGCTAGAATATGATCCAGGCCCAGGGGAAGGCTGATGATAAAAGACAAGAGAGCAGCATGAGGAAAGTGAGCAACTGCCAATGCGTGGATAAGTGGGAAGGAGCTGAGGCATATGTAGTAACTTTGAAACATAGCTCCTTTCAACTTTGAAACATAGCTCCTGAATAGATCTTTTAAATGACTGAATGATAAAGTTGTGGGGCAAATGACAGATCTATGTAATGATGAAGATTTTTCACTTAAAATCAGGAGCTGTATGATGGTACTGCCCAGAAATACGAGGGAATGGCACCCGTTTATTGGACACTATGGGGCAACAGCTGCTTTGGCAATATTAAAAAAAACTAAGGAACTGCAAATGCTCAAAATCAGAAACAAAAACTGATTTCCTGGGAAAACTCAGCCAGTCTGGCAGCATCTGTGGAGAGAAAGCAATATTAATGTTTTGGGTCCAGTGACTCTTCCTCGGAATTGATGACAGCTAGGAAAAAAAATTGAAGACAGAGCCTAAAGAGAGAGGAAAAAAACAACTGGGCAGACAAAGAAGTGGATAACAGTCATCCTAGGAGAATGAATGGCTGCTAATGGGGACTATTAATGACTAACAATGGGATGTGTGTCATGGCAGGCCATGTGATAATAAGTTAAGAGTGTGTTGCTAGAAAACACAGCGGGTCAGGCAACATCCAAGGAGCAGGAAAATCGATGTTTCGGGCCAGAACCTGATGAAGGGCTTTTTCCCGAAACGTCGATTTTCCTGCTCCTCGGATGCTGCCTGACCTGCTGTGCTTTTCCAGCAACACGCTCTCAATCTGATCTCCAGCATCTGCAGACCTCATTGTCTCCATGTGATAATAAGGCCTGGTGTGTGGGGGTTGGGGTAAGGACATGGGAGACTCTGACTTTCATGTCAAGAATTCTCAGTTGTGAGCTTGTCCAGCGAATTTGATAAGATAAGAAGATGAATATTAATTTGGTGAGTTGGGGCATTTAGCCAGCAATCATCATTCTTAAATGGCAAATCTTATGAGAAACTCATCTCACCACTTGGAAAATGCATAAAAGATGGAACAAGGTGTTCCCAATGCAAAAATGGACATCTCATTCAATTCTGCTATAAATCTTGCTATTTTGCTCACTATAAGATCCTTCCCAAAATGTTGGAGTGGCAATGACTTCTCTTGCCACTTTAGCACTCATACTACTAGCATGCCCCCAAAAATCCATTCTTAGTTCCCTCCTATCTCTCACCTATAAACTGTCTCTCAGCAGTGTCATCATGGAGATGACCCAGCTCAATCTCACCAATGTTTCATTTGTGGGTCTCTACATATAAACTTGTCAATCTCTTACACAGAACTGGAAGACTGTAAGCAAGCTTGACTTACTTGAAAACTTTAATAGATATATCTAGATTCTATGTACACATCTGATTTCCTCCCACAGTCCAAAGAAGTGCAGGTTAGGTGGATTGGCCATGGGGAATGCAGGGCTACAGAGATAGGATTGGGAATGGTTCTGGGTGGGATGCTCTTCAGAGGGTTGGCATGGACTTGATGAGCTGAATGGCCTGCTTCCATATTGTAGTGATTCCTTGATATAAACTTGATCTGAAAGGCCAAAAGGATTCTCTATGATGACTGGTGTCTACGGCTTACTTTCTGACCCATCTTTGTGTCATTCACAGATTAAGAAACCATCCGACAAATTTAGGATCCAATGTCACAGGTTGGCCTGAAGATTGCTTTCCTTATTAGAACTCACTGTTTATTGAGGATCTTCCAATATGAAGATTAGATCTCAGATCAGCACCTACTGTCATAGCTGCTGCTATCCCCTTGTGTTCAAACATCAAACATGTATCAAATGATGATGGGACAATATGAAGGTGCAACCACCTCTGAACTGAAATGACTGAAATATTCCCCAGTTTGCAAAGTTTTTGTATAGGGAGTAGAATAGCTCTTCAACTGTAATTAACAAAAATGAAAATAATATTGCAAATCGTTATCATTTATATGTTTATCCATTTGTTTTTTTAGCTGAAATTTTTGAACAAACTGATTCTTATCTCATTGATGGATAAATCCTAACATCCAAACCTCAGATAAACACAAATTAGTAGGAACCAATATTGAATTAAAATTTATAGCCATTTCCAAAGCCTAACATATCTTTGGAAATGGCGATAAGCTCGCAAAGAATCAAATCTCAGACATTCTGAAAGCTCCAAACAAAATATAGGCCAGTGTTTATACTGCAGCTCAGATTTATTTATAACTCTGAAAAAGTTAGAGCTCCCCCTTTGGCCCAGTTTTGGATTTATCCCCAAAAATCAGAGACAGCTCCTACTTCATCCCTATCTCTATTTAGCTAACTACTTCCAGATGAAATTATCGCATTGAACTAAGCAACTTTGTAGTGTCTGTGTATGTGTCTGTGACTACGTGTGCGTGTATGACTGGTGTATGAGTGTGTAAGCAGTGTGAATGTGACTACTTAGTCACTGAGAGCTGGAAACAGGGAAGGAGGGATGAGTTAATCAGGCAGGAGCTGAAATGCCAAATTCGCAATGGTGGGTTCAAAATGAGAAATGTAGTTGGCAATGGAAAGCTAGTTTCACACGGTCAATTGGCAGAATCCTACTCACAATACATTTCTATCTCCCGAAGATTTAAAACTTTTAAAGCTAAAATTATAACTTTTTGATTTTAAATTCATATTTGTAGTTCATGGAACTATGTGACATCCAGGTTAAATAATTTGAAAGTGGTTTTGTCTGATTGTTTCTGAGGTGAGCTGTTGTCTTTGTTGCTGTACACCAGAGTGCTGTGTGTAAGTTTGAAAGGCTCTAAAAGGGTGACCATTTGACTGAGGGCAGTGAGGATTAATCACTATGAAGATATGGCAAGGACTTAGCCAGAACAAAGCAGGAGCAGATAGGAGTTGAATCTGAGACTCGTGTTCTCCGATCAATCACTGTAGCAATTTAAGTCTCATTCTGATAATCTGTAAATAGCTGCCACAATGCAGTGAACTGAATACTGTTCCATTCCACATTTCTCTTTTTGTTAGACCTGAAAGATGGCAAACACAGAAAATACTGGAGAAACTCAGTAGGTCAGTCAGCAACCGTGGAGAGGGAAAGAGTTAACATATCGAGTCCAAAATGACTCTTCTTCAGAACAGAGAGGTGACAATCCTCACCTATACTGTAACTCTTCATGTTTGAAGGAATCCACACTCATAACATGTAATTGGCAACATGGCAAAAACAGTATGCCCAGCCACAACTCAGTATGCATCACAGAGCAGCTGACTACTTCTAAATGCTGGCAACTAAGAGAAATTGGACTGCAGGGTTTCAGGGAAAGGAATGTTTTAGTGACCAAGAAGACTTTAAGACACGAGACATTGATGATGACAGTGTTTGCTACAAACATCATGGCAATAGTTGTTAGATTCCCTACGGCTTGTGAAACAGGCCAGCGGCCCCACAAGTCCACACCGACACTCTGAAGAGTAACCTACCCAGACCCATTCCCCTACCCTACATTTACCCCTGACTAATGCACCTAACACCACGGGCAATTTAGCATGACCATTTAACTGACCTGCACACCTTTGGATTGTGGGAGGAAACTGGAGCACCTGGAGGAAAGCCACACAGACAGGGGGAGAAGGTGCAAACTCCACACTGTCAACTGAGGTGGAAATCAAACCCTGGCGCTGTGATGCAGCAGTGCTAACCACTGGGCCACCATGCCACCCAGCTTATAACATGAAAATACTCCATGGAACATCACAGAAAGCATTTCAAACCTGAGAGAAAACGTGCCAGAACAGAAGAAAGCTGCAACTTCATGACAGGGGTACAGATTACATCACCACGTGGTATTCTGTGGGAGTGGTCCTGAGTCTGAGTTAAGCTGGTGAGCCAACCAGATACTGAGGATTATATGAGTTAAAGCCAAAATTTCCTTGTGCAAAAGGGGAAATATTAAACGGTGCTGTAATTTGTGCTGTAAGGCAGTAATTGTAAAACAAGGTGCAGCTCTCAATGGGAATAGTGTGCGGATGCCACAAGACAAGGCTGAGAAAAATGAAACAAAGAGGGTGTTGAAAAAGAACTTACATATTCTATAAGCAATGAGTGAGGGAATTTTTTAATGAAGACAATTAAAGCACAATAGCACTGGTCAATTGAAGGATTAAGCAATTCTGGTCTAACCTACATATTGTTTTCAAGAGACAAGAAGAACACAGCAAGAGTCTTAATGAAGCATGAGCAAACTTCCATTACAACCACAGAGTTGAAAAACCCTCCATTACATTTGTAAGATGTTTAAAGAAGGTAAACTCTTCAAAGAAGGTTAAATATTGCCAATCTCTTGCACAGAACTGGAAGACTATAAGTAGGCTTAGATTCAAAGCTATGTCATCAGAAATGGTATTACTTCAAGTGATTCTTGAGGTATAAACAGCTTTTAACCTGCATAGTAAAACAAAGAACAAAAGCTAGGCAAGAAGGTAAGATGTGAGAAATGACTGATCACATGAGAGTTCTTGAATGTAGGCCCGACTGAAGGGGTCTCCTTCGGATTAGATGTCAATCAACCCAGAGTATCCCCTCCCCATTCCCTCTATCTTCACGATATACATTCCCATTACATTAGGGTATTGCTGCTGCCTTGTTCCCATCAGCATTGTGTAAGGGTTTTCCAAAATATAGAGGCTTAAAAATTGTTGGGAGTCACAGGACATTTCATGAACATCTCGGACTGTCCTGGCAAAAAAAGACTGGAATGTCTGGTTCCCCTATCAGTGTAGTGAGGTTCGTTTTCCCTCCTTATGCTTTCCTGTGATATAGTCATCATTGGTGAGGCCATCCTTCATTGTCTTTGAACTGAATAGCTCATTGGATCAATTCATGGGGTTGTTAAGAATCACTTACATTGATATGGGTCTGGAGTCACATGTAAGCCAGATGGCTAGGGATAGTAGATTCCCTTCCTTAAAGGACATTCATGAACCAGGTGGGGTTTTACAACAGTCAGGAATAGTTTCATGGTTACCAGCACTGAGGCTGTATGTCAGATTTCCCACTTGGAATACACCAGATACTATGGTGGGATAAAAGCCTGTGTCACCAAAGACATTACCGCTATGCCCCCATCTTTATTGTAAACCCCTAATAATTCAATAGCATGTCAAAGCTGAATGATTAGGCTCATTGTTCTTCATTGTCACTTCTTCCTTGAATGAAACAGAATAGTGAGTATCCGTAAACTATACCAGCATGATTTTGGTTATGAACATAATTGGTCTGGTCATCAATCTCCATTGTGTTTAGTCCACAGCAGAGTTGGACATGAATTGGTGTGGAATAGATACATACATTGATTTTCTCCTCTTCTAGTTCTGAAACTACAGCTAGATTTCTTGCTTTGACACTGTGGTCACCTCTTTCTTTATATTAACTCATGGAATATTTGGCTCATTGGATAGGCCAACTTTTACTGCCCATTCCTAGTTGCCTTTGAGAAGGTGTGAGGGACTGCCTTCTTGATCTTGTTGCTGAGAAGCCTTTGTAGGGAGTGTGGGGGAAGGGATTATGAGGGCATAATGAGGGGGTTGAGGGGAATCCACTCCTGAGTGGGAGAAGCCCAGGGTATTCATTGAGGCCTCTTTCTGATGAGCAGGAAATAGGTAAACAGGTGTGAAGAGCCCCTTTCCCTGGATCTACTTGCTACCTGGTTGGCAGAGTGAAGGTACCACAATAGTTCTCTTGTCCAGAACAGAAATTGCAGTCAGGCCCCAGCTGCATTATACCAGAGAACATTGTAATCAGGATAACTCTGCTTTTAGGGAATTTGCTGCTTTCAGGTTCAGATCACTGCCACAGCCTCCAAACACCCTAATGAAGGAGCAGTGCTCCGAAAGCTAGTGCTTCCAAATAAACCTGTTGGACTATAAACTGGTGTTGTGTAATTTTTAATATTGTACATCTCCCTGTGAGGCAGCTGATAGAGAGAAGGAGCAGATTTCTGCCCCACTGATAACAAGTCATCCACCTGATTGCCATTCTTATCAAATCAGGCCAGTGACTCTCAACTGATAATATTTTCAGAAGCTAAATGTAGCTTTTAAGCAGGTGACAGTACATTTTGTGCCAGAAATACACGTTGTTATTGTTTTAAACTAGAAATCAAAGAGGCCTCCAAGTATGAGTCACATCGCACAATAAACTTGCATAATTCCTGCTACGCATGAATTTCTTTTTCTTCTGAATCAGGGCCCTGAGCTCTTTGAAAATGACGAACAATTAAATACCAGGGCTGCGAATGAAAAATGAAGCACTCTTGAGATGGAGTAAGCATTCTCCCCACTGCCTGGCAATTCTATTTAAAGTAAAGTTTCTGAGTGTGGACCTCCTCTCTCTTGCCGACTATACACAGCCACTCATCACAGTGCTCAGTATTGTGACCGCACAGTACTCAGGCACACAGCCAGCCAGCTGTTGTTGCTTTTGGTTGGATTCATTCTCTAATGGGCTGTTAATCAAGAGGAACATAATTTTTATTTTTCTCCATTGCAATCAGAGAGACGCAAAACCAGATTGCTTTTATTTATACAGTTTCCATTCACATTCAAATTTGGAAGAAAATAAAATGCTGCAAAAGGAATATTTAATGCTCTTACTTGAATCTTTTTCTTCCCAGTCCTATCCCTGTTGCCTTGTTGACTTTTTTCTCCCTCCCCTCTCTTCCTGAATCCACTCACTACGACTGGGAGAATCAGCCATGGCTCAGGTGACAGCACTCTTCACCTCAGAGCGAGGGTTCATTTTCCACTCCAGTGTAGTATTGAAGGAGTGTGCACTGTTGCAGATGCTGTCTTTCACATGAGCTGTTAAACCAAGCCCCTTTCTACCCACTGCAGTTTAAAATTTCCATTACCATTGAAAAAAGATCAGCAGAGTATTCCCATCAGTGTGTTGACTAATCTTCATCCCTTAACCAATAACTAAAAAAGATTATCTGGTCATTTGTCCTATTGCTCTTTCTGGGATCTTGGTTTGCAAAATAGCTTAATACTTTAGCAACTCAAATTTAAAATGGCCTCATGAGCTGTAAAATATGTAGGACAGTCAGTATGATGTAAAAAAAATGCAAAATCTTGTTTCTCCATACTCTCTAGCATTGATCCCGCCCAGCAGCAGCAATGGACGATGCTGAAATTCTTAGTGAGAATCTTTCTTAGCGCTACTACAGTATCACTGCTGGGCAAATTGTTCCACAAGCACATGAAATAGCTGTCATAAACCATGAACTGCAATGGCTCCTTTATTCACTTGATGTCCAGACATGTGCATTTTCAAAAGAGATGACCACACAATGTGGAGAAAAATAAAACCCTGCCTCATATTCGTTTCTTACGCGCAAAAGTGTTTGCAACCCCATTGTCAACATTTAAGAATGTGGTGTGGGTCAATTCTATCTCAGACAGTTCAACTATTAAATAAGTCATTGAGGTAGTCTCATGGTTCTGATCTGAATACAGTGAATTGCCATCACTATTGATAAGGGCATAGTTTAACTATTTGACAGATACTTTCAATTATACAGAATTTGTGATTTAGAGCCGGTGGAATCATGTGTTTTGTGGAAAACAGGAATTAGATCTACAAGAGGCTACTTTATACAATTTCAAATTGCTCATGAGAATATACTTTAAAAATGATACCTTCATATCCAATCAGGTCTGGCAGCATCTGTGAAGAGAAATCGGAGTTAATGTTTTGGGTCCGGTGACCCTTCCTCAGAACTGATGGGAGCTAGGGAGCTAGCAGAAGGTAGGGTTGGGGGAGGGGCTAAGAAGTAAATGTTAGGTAGGGATAGAGCCCAAAGAGAGAGAAGAACAGTTCAACAAACAAAGGAGTGGATAACAAGCCATTCGGCCTATCAAATCTGCTGTGCCATTGAATACGATCAGGCTGACCTGATAATCCTCCACTCCACTTTCCTGTTTATTTTTTCCCAATACCATTCAATTCCCAATACCATTCAATTCCCTGACTGATTAAAAATCCATCTCAGCCCTGAGTGTATTTACCAACCCAGTGTCTACAGCGCCCGTGGTAAAATATACTTCTCAACTCCAATCTAACTGAGTGATCTATTACTTTGAGATTATGACCATTGATCCAAGACTATTCAAGGGGTGAGTAACTATTAATGGAGACTGTTAGTGGCTAGCAACGGGTTGTAAGTAATAGGAACAGTCCCTGCAGAAGGCAGACAAGAGAGGGGAAGGGAATATGTATCTAATGGGGGCATCTCAATGGAGGTTAATGATTTTCTGGATGTTGGTGCTGGTGGGATGGTAGTTAAGGACAAGGGGAGCCCTATTGCTGTTGCAGGAGAGAAGAGAAGGGGGTGAGGGCCGAAGTGAGGGAGATGGGTTGGACGCAGTTGAGGGGCCTGTCAACAATAGTGTTGGGGAATCCTCGGTTGAAGAATAGTGGAGCTGAATATTATTTAAATGGAGAAAGACTGTGGAAAGTTGTAGCACAGAGGGATTTGAGGGTTTTTGTGCATAAATCATGAAAACCCAGCATGCAGTTCAGAAGGTAATAGGGATTTTCTGTCTTTATTTCAAAAGGATTGAAATATGAAAATGGGAAAAGCTTGCTGAAGTTGTACAAAGAATGACTTAGAACTCATCTAGAATACTGTGAACTGTTTTAGTCTTGTTAGTTAGGGAAAGAAACAATGGCATTGGAGGCAGTCCAGAGAAGATTCAGTAGGTCTATTTTGGACATAGGGTGATTTCGTAAGGAGAGAGGTTGAATATGTTTGGCCTGTACTCATTGGAGTTTAGAAGACTGACAGGTGATCATCCTGAAACATATAAGATTCTTTGGGGATGTGATGGGGTAGATACAGAGAGGCTGTTACCTCTTGTTGAACAGTCTTGAATCAGTGGTCATAACCTCAAAGTTACAGATCATTCAGTTAGATTGGAGTTGAGAAGGATATTTTACCATGGAGGGCTGTAGAGACTGGATTATTAAATATACTCAGGGCTGAGATGGATTTCTAATCAGTAAGGAATTTACTTTTCATTGGGAAAAAGGTAGGAAAGTGGAGATTAGGATTATCCAACTGGCCATGAACTCATTCAATGGAACAGCAAATTTGATAGACCAAATGGCCTACTTCTACTTCTATATCTTATGGTCAGATCTGATGAGTTCTGAATGAGGGGACAATTGCATGCCAGAAGTGTTTTGGCTACTGAATAGGTGACCATATCTTGAGCCAAATCAGCGCAGGTGAAGCACCTAACCTGCAAAATATGATGTAAGCTGTGTCATTTATGTAAAATGTTAAAAGTATTTATTTCAAGTTTGGATTTTGAATTTTGAATTTGTAAAATTGGGTTTTCTATGAGGCTGAACATTATAATTAATTTCTAAGCATTTTATAGCCATGATGATTTATTCTGAAACAGTTTGTAAGAGCTACTTTGGCAGCCTAACCTGTTTGTGTTTATTTCAGGATTTTATGGCTTACCATGGTGCTTTAAGGTCTGTAAGAAATTTCTACCTAAGGGAATTTTTTTTCTAAGTTTGAGGAAATAATTCAAAGCTCAGAGAAAGAGTTTTACCTTGCTTTTGGCAATTCTGTGAAATCCTTGCGTGGAAATGGATGTATAAAGCAGCATTCCTGAGAAGGAGAGAGTAGAGTAAAACTAGATTACATTAGAGGCAGAAATTAGTAAAAGAAAAAGTGTGGGGATAAAACCCTGAAGAGGACTTAAAGCTATAGCTGTTTAAACTCAGGTATGTGATAGCTCCAAGTATATCTGAGGTTTCAGACTGTGAATTCAAGTCAGTTACTTTAAACCTATTGAGGTGTTGAGGAAAGGAAACCTGATATGAGTACTGTACAATATTTGCTGTTGGGTACTATACAAGGGATTTTCATTCTAAGCTTATAATTGAACTTTGCATAGTTTAGGTATTCAGGCCCAGTTAAAGGTAGTTCCACAGCAGACTACTACAGTGAAATGTTCAAGGTATAATACAATTATAAATGAAGATACCACCACATACATTAGATGTAGATTAAGATGGAGGGTAAGATATTGGGAGATACAGTAATATTTAAAATAAATAAAAGTATGAATGAAGTGTAATGAAGCATGTGGAATCAAAATGTGGGAAACCAGAAAGGAGGAGACAAAAAAATGTTGGCTGTATACTATAAAAAGCAAAGGTCAAGAGTGGCAAGCTGCAGAAGAGAATGTGGGAGTGTAGATCTCTCCTCCATCAATTAAAGCTGGCTATAACATATAAAATCTGCTTGTTATTGTTCTCACACTCTCTCTAACCCTCTCCCTCCTCTTGTCCTGACCAGCTGTCCAAGTAAAAGACTGTAGTGCTTTTCTAGCTTCCACCATTTGAAATGGCGCCGATTTAAACCAGAACAAGGTCCTGTAATAACACTGATCGCAATTACTCAGGGAGTAACTGTCAGAGAACTGTGTTCTGGATAAACAGGAAAATGCTCTGGTTAAAAAAAATCTGAAATCGTTATGCAATAATTGCTGAAATTGGATAGCCCAGTGAGGCTAAGTAAATTGTTCTATTTGGAATGATTAAATGGAAGTAAAACAAACTGAAGTGATCTTTTTAAATAAAGAAAGTTACATAATATGCCTGGAATTATTACAACATAGTTGTAGTTCTAAAAAGCGAACATTCTTTAACTCTTTTCCAACATTAAATGACATTATATTTTTTCATTCAGAATTAATTGGAGGGTACAGATAAGATATTCTTTAACTGCTTTATCGTTTGGCAAATTTTAAGTTTACACATTCAAATCATAAAATATTAATTCTAAACAAATGCAGTCATGATTTCACTCCACGGATACAATGGGTGAAGATCATTCAAAACCCAAACTGAGTTGAATTTAGTGAGTTGCAAGGTCCACTTCATGTTTAATTTAAACAGAGCAGTAGCTGGATAAGAGCCAGCTTTGCTACTGTGTGAGGTTCCACATGACTGTCTGGCCTTTACTTGGAGAAATTTAGCAGCCTCAATGATCATTTACAGGCCTCTCATGAAGTATGGTGAAGTCAGTGAGTGATTAATACTGACTCTGTGGTGAGATTCCTGAGGGAAGATGGAAGGTGTTTTGAATAAACCAGGTCTTTTGCTTTAGCAGTTTGTAGAAATGGTTGTGTTGTTCAGCTGAATAGAGTGGATCCCTAACAATTCAGAGTAGACACTGCCTTCTTATGCCAGGGTCTTCCCAGCTCTTGGTGAGTTCAGTGTAAGGTACTGCATCCCCAACATCATTACAATAAGTTACAATAAACAAACTGTTTAGGCTGGGCCATCCAACTTAATTCAACACATAATTGCATTCCATCTCACACTGACAGCATAACCACCTATCTTTTTTCTTCCTTACATGCTTATGCAGTTTTCCCTAAAATGCATCTATTCTAGTTGCTTCAACTACTCCTTGTGGTTATGAATTCCACATTCTAACCACTGTCTGAGTAAAGACGTTTCTCCTGAATTGACTATAAATATATTAATGTCCATCTTATATAGCCTCAAGAATATGGACCTCATCGAGTGGAAACATCTTCGCGACATCTCTTCTGTCAAAACCCATTCTATTTTAAAGACTTCCATTCAGATCACCCCATTAGCCTTTAGTTTCTTCTTTGCTTGAGAAAATAGTATGTTTATTCTTTTCTGAAATTAATAACGGCTCAATTCTGGCAACATCTTTCCCCATAGTTTTGTTCTGTTTTGTGTTACTAATCGGGAAATCATAACTGCATTGCACTATAAAACCTTCAACACTGTTGCATAAGGTAATGGTTCTAGAAGGATTAAGCTCCACAAAATTTGATGGTGAATTTAAGGACTTGGGTGAGAAAGGACACAATAGCTCTGGACCTCAAAGGACATAGAACTATGATCGATGTCTCTTTGTAGTCTTTATGGCAATGTAACTTGCATTTGATTACTAACATGTAATAAATTACAATTAGATACAGACAAGAGTCTTTTCCTCATTAGACTACGACCAAACCAGACAAAGCAGTTCCAGTACCTATCAACCTAAAACGAGAATTACGGTGGCAAATCTACTTTATAGTGGCTTAGAGTCTAGCTATGGTTGTCTAATGATTTAGTTTATTCACACCATTACAATATGATAGATAGTGCTATGTGTTGGAATTGGATTTAGCTGTACAGCATTCATTCTAGCAAGTATAGAAGAATAGAGTTTCCATTTTAAGAGTGACAAGGGCAGACAGTTAACAACGGACGGCGCTAATCAGTCAAACGGACTACTGCAGAAGCAAATTTCAAATCAGGGAAAATCTACAGTCAAGCATTTCAGACCAGGTAAGGGAAACACAAGTTCTCTACAATCTTTAAACTCTATATAATAGCATAGCTGTCTGATATTCTTCCAATTAAGTTTAGAATTTATTCGAGGACAATATGTCAACTTTTGCTAATTAACAATATTGCATCTCCTTGCTGTTTGTTGGTGATTCTGCCTGTTTTTTTAAATGATTGAAATTGTGGTTTTCCACTTCCTAGATGTTTTCCTCATCTTCTGTAGCTGAGAAGGAGGTTTCCCAGGCTAAGTGGACATTCTCCCACCTTGAACTGCAATGTGTGCCTCCTTACAGAATTTGTTGTTGTTGTTGCAACTTTGATAAAAATTCTTTCCAAAATTGCTTTTAATTTACAAATGAGTCAATCTCATCATCATTTTGAAATTCTACTTGCTATCTTCTGCCATTAGTCTGTTTCAGAGATCCTTTAAATTTCCCTCTTATCGCCTTAAATCTACACTGATTCCTCCAATATTCTGCCCTTGGTCTAAACTGATGTTCTGGTCCTTGATCTGTTTAGAATCCCTACTGTGTGATAACAGGCCATTTGGCCCAACAAGTCCACACCGACCCTCCGAACAATTTACCACCCAGACACATTTCCTTACCTTATTACTCTACACTTTCCCTGACAAATGCATCTAACCTATACATCCCTAAACACTACGGGCAATTTAGCATGGCCAATTCTCCTAACCTGTACATCTTTGGACTGTGGGAGGAAACAAGAGCACCTGGATGAGACCCACACAGACATGGGGAGAATGTGCAAACTCCACACAGACGGTCGTCGGAGGCTGAAATCAAACCCAAGTCACTGGTGCTGTGAGGCAGCAGTGCTAACCACTGAGCCACTGTGCTGCTGTTTACTGTTGTTATGGCTCATGAAGCCTATTTATACTGGTTGTAAGCCTCATTTTCATTTCTGTTCTTCCCAGGCTAGAATTTGGCACCATTATTTTAAACTCTTTCCCCTTTTCCTACAGTGACTTATAGTCATACTCACAACAGGTCTGAACTGCTGCCACATAGGTGGCCACTGCGTGCTCCTTCTGTAGGTACTGCACAACTTCCCAGCATGACTTATCTTTAGCCTCATCCTATTTTGCTCCATTTTTCCTGTACCTCTCATCAGCTCGGAGCTGAAAGTTGTCAAGCTTTCTTTCTGGAGTGCTGCTTTTGCTCAGCTGTTGCTTCTTTGAGCGCTGCTGACAATTGAACATTAGTGTGCTCTCAGCTGCTAACTGACTGTATTCTTCTAAAATGGCAATGCATTTAAAATGGTGAATTTTGTTATCTTCCGAAAATTTGTATCTCCTAAGTCACTGGTGCTACCTTGAGGGTAGGGTCCCCACTGTTGCTCTCCATATTACGGTACCAACCATTTGTGCCCTGTTTTGAGGGAGGAATGCTGCCCCCACTCCTGCCCTCTATGTTTGAAGGCTATTTATTTAACAAGGATAAATCAGTAATGAGAAGAGGCATTTGTCTCACAAAACACTCTCTATTGTATGAGAGTAAAAGGTACAAGTTATATTGACGGTTGAGACATAATTATAAAGCCTATCAGGAGCCCGAAACATCATGTTTGTTTCTACCAGGACCTCATACTGGACAACTTCTTTTCCACTCAAATACCATCTGATTGAAATAACTGCAAAGGAGCCGATATCCTGTCACCAGGACCCCTTTACTGTACAAGGGCTAAGCCGACTCAGTCCCTAGAATGAGGAGACACTCTGAATGTCCTGTTTATCTTTTTATATTTTTCTTTCTCAGAGTGAACAGAACCTCTGATACTCCTGTTTATTTTTTTCTTTCTTTCTCTTTTTTTTTAAACCCCACACTACCGCCTAACTGCGGTAGTGCTTATTTTTTCCCCAGCACCCATGTTGTGTGTGTGCAGGTGTGAGACACAGTGAGAGACACAAGGTGCACGAACCTTTATCCAAATTTCCACCACCAGGAAAAAAGGAAACACCTGAGTGGCCAGTGAGAAGCAGTGCCCTTCACATCAAAGGGCAAATGCTGTGTGATCAAATAGTGAAGGGGGAGGGCAGGGATTAAATCAAAATAGAGTTGGAGGGGGAAATAATGCACTCCACTCCCTGTGACGCACATCTCTCCCTGAACAACTCCAGGGTGTCAGTGGAGACCACGTGCTCCTTCTCCAAGGATACCCGGGCTCTAACATAACCGCGGAAGAGGGGCAGGCAGTCGGCCCTAACAACCCCCTCCATGGCCCGCTGCCTGGACCTGTTTATGGCCAGTTTGGCCAGGCCCAGGAGCAGACCCACGAGGATGTCTTCAGACCTGCCCTCCCTCCTCCGTACCGGGTGCCCAAAGATCAGGAGTGTGGGACTGAAGTGCAACCAAAAGCAGAGGAGGAGGTTTTTAAGAAAATCAAAAAGGGAGCGCAAACGCCCACACCCAATGTACACGTGGTCCACGGACTCCACAGCGCCACAGAACAAGCTGTTGGGCTGGGAGTCCATGAACCACCGCAATCTGTGATTGCAGGGGACCGCTGCATGCAGCACCCTCCACCCCAGATCCCCCGAGAGAAAAGGGGAGGACTCCCGCGTAGAGAGCCCTCCACTGGGGATCTCCACCACCCAGTGGCAAATGGGTGAATGTCCTGTTTATCTTTTTTTTTAAAGCAGGTCTCAGGGTGTGAGGATGTCTGACACTCCTGTTTTTTTTTCCTTTACCCCCACACTACCGCCTAACTGCGATAGTGCTTTTTTGTCCCCCCCAGTACCCATCTTGTGTGCATGCAGGTGTGAGACACTGTGAGAGACACAAGGTGTACGAATCTTTATTCAATTCCCACCACCAGGAAGAAAGGAAAACACCCGAGTGGCCAGTGACAAGCACTGCCCTTCACAAAAGGCAATGCTGTGTGATCAAACAGTGAAGGGGAGGGCAGGGATTAAATCAAAATAGAGTTGGAGGGGGAAATAATGCACTCCACTCCCTGCGGCACCCACCTCTCCCTGAACAACTCCAGGGTGTTGGTCGACACCGCGTGCTCCTTCTCCAAGGACACCCGGGCTCTAACGTAACCGCGGAAGAGGGGCAAGCAGTCGGCCCTAACGGCCCCCTCCACGGCCCGCTGCCTGGACCTGTTGATGGCCAGTTTGGCCAGGCCCAGGAGCAGACCCACGAGGAGGTCTTCAGACCTGCCCTCCCTCCTCCTTACCGAGTGCCCGAAGATCAGGAGCGTGGGACTGAAGTGCAACCAAAAGCAGAGGAGGAGGTTTTTAAGAAAATCAGAAAGGGAGTGCAAATGCCCACACCCAATATACACGTGGTCCACGGACTCCACAGCGCCACAGAACAAGCAGTTGGGCTGGGAGTCCATGAACCACCGTAACCTGCGGTTGCAGGGGACCGCTGCATGCAGCACTCTCCAATCAAGGACCTCATAGTCAATGAGATCCACCCAGCCCTTGTTCCAATCATTACAGCGATTTTATCCAGACTGGGTGGAGCTAAAGCAGCTTCTGTATTAACCCTTTCAGAACCATTACCTTGTATAACAGTGTGGTGGTCAGGCATCTCAGAAGAGTTTAAGGATCTTGTAGACTATCATGGTATTTGTGCTATTCACAGGGCTGAGCAGTAGGAGGCATTGATACCTACCATGGACATAATCCATGGGAATGAGTGGGATTTACATTGAATGGATGGCTCTACCTTATCACTGTTGACAATTGTCCACAATGGATAGAAAGAAAAACAAGTATATACTCCCACTACAGTTGCAGTTGTCAAGGCCTTGGGTAAAATGTCCACTACGTGTGGAATCTCTGATGGCAACAATTAATGACCTCATCACCAATACCCACATCCCATAAAACTGTAGAGAAAAACAAACAAATCAAGAAGGTATGTGCTGCCATTTTCTCACTAAATTGTAAATACCAGCAATGTCCTCATCCTCATTGCAAACAGAAAGGTATTCAGAAAAACAAACCTTCAGATCAGCATTGTATGGAAAATCCACAAAAATAAACACTTTAAATCTAGACTTTTGGCGTTCAGTTTGAATGTTTGAAGTTGCTCAAAACAAAATCAGGACATCCAGTTCTAGCGTAGAGGAATTCACCAGTGACATTCTGAAAATAAGTTCTATCTCTTGGAAAACTTTTAAAAACAACATCAGAAATGACATTAGGGGCATCCCAGTGCTCATGGGCTTCAGCCTGACTCGAATCTGAAGGCAATACTGTTCTTGCTGAGGTTAAAGGGCTTGCTGTAAACGACATAAGGGCCCTCTGCTGAAAGTTTCCGGCTCCCTGGTCAGGATCACCAATTAGTCACAGCATGAAATTGCTGCTGTGCAAATAACTCTTTCAGCTCTGCAATATTATTTTTCTGCATTGTTGTCTAATAGCGCCATCTAAAGTCCTTTATCCTGCAGCTCTTAGTTTCTGATATCTATTATCACAGTTTTGTTACATTCAATTGCTATATAGCACAGAACCAAACCTGTGTCATTGATATTAGCCACTGCTCCTCTGAGTCCAAAGACTGAGAGTTTAGCTACCACTCCAGACACCTGAAGCTACAAACTAGGTTGACATCTTTGTGCAATACTGAGGGTGTGTTGATTTGTCAAAGGTACTGTCTCTCAGTGTGCTACCGAATTGCAGCCCATTTATTATAATTCCATTATATTACTTCAGGAATAATCATGGGCGTTCTCCTACATATCGTGCACAATAATTATCCCTGAACCAACATTACTAAAAGAGCCAACTGCTCATTGTCACCTTGCTGTTTGTGGGATCTTGCTGGGAGTAAAGTGTTCACCATGTTCACCAGATTACAAAAGTTACTGCACAACAGATGTGCTTTGTTTGCTCTAAAGTGCTTTGGGAGATCCTAAGGTCCTGAAAGGTGCTATATAAACACAAGTCCTTCCTCTGCAAGCTATTTCTCAACCTGAAACTTTAATCAACCGCATGCACAATCCTCTGATTTCATTCGCCAGTGTATTCCCCTTCACTCAACATTGCTCAGCTGGTGGGCGAGTTTTCAGAAGTCTCTTCCAGCTCATCCTCCAAAAACCGTGTTGTCTTGCTACCTGTCTCCTTGTATTTAAAAGCCAGTCCCATGGTCAAATGGCCCCTTTTGGTCAAAGATCACACTCTCACCTTTAATCAGAGAGTCATTGGTCTAAATCTTGAATGAAGGAACATAGCAGCTCTTCCCAATAAATGGGGTCACAAGCTGTGACATTGCAATGTTGTGGATGCCACCTGTGAAATAATGTCTCTTTTAAGACATTAACATACAAATGGGCCTAATACCTGGCTGTTATTACATGCTCATAGACCACAGGCAACATTCCTGTTCAGCTGTGCAGCTGCAGATAGCTACTCCAAGGTTCCATACACCAATTGTGACATTAACATCTGGTTCCAGGAGTCACTGCTATATATGTACCTTGGAGGCCCATGCAGCCAGCAAGAAAGTCAGATGGATTAATTAATTCATTAAGTTAAATCTCTCACTAAAGAGATGCCCACAAGTCTCTAAAACAACATGAATCCCAAGTTCACCAAAGCTGAATTCCCCTCCAAACATGACACCAAATATGGATGGCAGGGAATCTTAGGATGTTACTCCCTTCAGAACACCTTTTGAAAGATATTGCTTCTCGAGTCTAATATTTGGTTTCTTTGTCAGGGAAGATCTGTTCCCATAGGACATGGACTGAAAGATCAGGAAATGTGCCTGGATGAGCATTACTAATGATATTGTGCTAATGGGCAAAATCAAAGAACACCATGATGGGAACCTTAACTCTCAGATGACAGTAGTTCTCCAAGGATTATTGCTTGTTTTCAACAGCAATAAAGTCCCAGGTGAATGGAAATAGATCAACATTTGGACATCTACATATTCAGTCTTTGGCAAAGTCAAAGATTCAGATAAATACCGCCACCACACGACAAAGAAGGCCTACAGAAATGTCTTGGACAAGAGAATATACCCAAATGACAACAGTGTGATGCAACACTAGGACACCAATCAACATACTGATGTCTATAGGACAAGAAAAGCAGAGGACAAGATCCACACTTCAAGACAGGTATACTGTAACAAGAGCTGTCAAATCATGAATTGATATTTGACACTTAGGGATCCCATACATGTTAATTTTGCAATCCCGATCTCTATATAACTCAATTTGCTCTTCCCAGTTTTATTCCTTTTCACTGTATTGTATAACAGCTATCTTTGAAAAGAAAGAACAGTATACATTATCTCATTTGGAGTGATGTCTTTTTATAAGCTCAGTACAACAATGAATCAAGCCAATATCTGGAGGTTATCACATGACCACAGACTCCAGGCTCTCTGCATTGTAGCATTCTGGCAGAGTCTGTGTCTGGAGATTACTTTGTACTTTATTTACTAGTGTCAAGATTAGCATGGTGCTGGAAAAGCACAGCAAGTCAGACAGCATCCGAGGAGCAGGAAAAATCGGTGTTTCGGGCAAAAGCCCTTCAGGTGCCTGACCTGCTGTGCTTTTCCAGCACCACTGTAATTTTCACTCTACTCTCCAGCATCTGCAGTATCCACTTCTGCCTACTTTATTTACTAGTTCAGCTTTAAATACACTCACCAGAGATCTTCAAGTAAATGTAATCTATGCACCTCATTTGTGTTACACTGTGATAAAACAAAAATATTATCTCAGTGGATCTCTGACCAGCTGTGATTGCCCCTTTAAATCCTTATTATGTTAATGGCAGACAATCAATCTTTGAGGCCTAATTCCCAAGAACCAGTGAATACGTAGTCTTAAAAATCCCTGAAATGTAGAAGTATTGCACCCACTGTCCCCTCCAAGCATAGCTACATTTCCCATCAGCCACAGCAGTAGCTACACTTCCAAAATATTTGGATGTAAAGTCTTTAGATTGTCCTGAATACGTGGAAGGTAGTGTAAAGAAAATTTTCAATTACGGTACCAGACGTGCACAGGTATGTATGATCAAAAGGATATGTTGCATCTCTTTTCCTTTGTAAAAGAAAGCTGAGGGAAACTTAACCAATGTCTTTACAATTTAGAACAACAGAGTGCATATGGAGAAAATACTTCCTGTTTCCTCTGGGTGCTCCGGTTTCCTCCCATAATCCAAAAATATGCAGATTAGGTGGATTGGCCATGCTAAATTGTTCTTAGTGTTCAGGGATGTGTAGGTTAGGTGCATTCATCAGGGGAAATATAGAGTAATAGCGGTAGGAGAATGGTTCTGGATGGTGTACTGTTCGGAGAGTCAGTGTGGACTTGTTGGGCCAAATGGCCTGTTTCCACACTGTAGGGTTTCAATCATTCTATGATGAAATGTTGACATGGACAAGTTAGGCTGAATGGCCTGTTTTCAGTGCCATTTATCCCATGCAATGTTACTTAAATTTATTTATTTATCAGCCATGCTTATTATCTGTTCTCCAGGTGGACTTAGCATGAACATTAAGAACTTTGGGGGATTTTTTTCCACATCGACAACATTATACAAGTGTGTATTCTTGTTGTCATTAGAGTTAAGTGCATTTTCATGAAGCTTGACAGAGTGTGAAATGGAGCTTTAAATCCCAACTATCAGGGTAGATTTAAAACAAAAGTGAATGACACATGAAACTGCAGCCCATTATAACTCCTTCCTGATTTTAATTTCCATTCAAGACAAATGGTTCTTAATTTATTTTCACTCTCTCAATTTCTCTATCCCGTTTACTGCCATTGGTTGTCTTATTCATTTGTTGTTCCACACTGAGGATGTGATATTGTGGGTAACCTGATCGGAATCTCCATGCTGAAGACAGCGGGATACGGAGAGAAGAAATGATCTTATCACAGAGTAATATTGATTTGAATGGCAGTATAATTAATCCTGATTTAGCTGTCTTTGATATAATTAAATCACCTGTCAGCAGAGCACAGGCCTCACAACAACTGGTTGCCATGACAATGTGTGCAGTAAGGTAAACACCAGACATGCACAACATTTTGGTGATGTTCCTCTTTTCTTATCCATTTTTTAAAATTAATTCTTGAAACCTGAGTATTTCTGACATGACTGTTGTTTATCGCCAAATTGAATCACCCTTGAGGAGATGGGGTTAGCTTCTCCTGTAACCATGGTAATATATAGAATTGTGAAATATTGTGGATGTATTGACATAAATTGCTACAATATGTTTTATCCAACATTCAGTATTAGCATTTAAGTATGAGTTTGTTCAAGTGCTGCACTTAATACATTGGGACATAATCTTGGTTCAAATTATTTGCAATGTGTGGTGAAGTGGAAATAATGTCAGGCCAATGTTTTAGGGAACATGCATTTGAATCCCACCATGGCAGATGGCAAAGTTTGAATTTTATAAAATCCAGAATAAAGAGCTGGTGATGGAGACCATGTGACATTTGCCAATTGGCTAGCGGAATAATTCAAAGGGGTGGACTATGTTCAAGGGATGCTGTTCACTAAGTGCCAATGCAGGTTATCACTTCTGTAGACACAAGGCTGGGGAAATATAACCATTGGGATTGATTTCAGAATGCTTGGATGCAGAGGGATTGACAATACCGAAGTGGGGTCAGGGTGAGAGCACAGGAGGGAAAGGTGTCATGCGGGGAGTTGGGGTCATCATGGTGAGTAGTACTCTGACGATCAGACCTGGCAGGTTTACTTGATATGCCTGGGGTTGGGAGGTGAACGTGATCAGTCAGAGACGTGGGGAGGGGATGAGGTCTACAGGGGTGACAGAAAGATGGAGCCTGGGTTTCACTATCAGAGGAGTGGCTGCTGTTGCCTTCTCTAATCTGTAAATAATAAGTGTACAATGGAAATAAAAATGGTTGCAATCACAGAAAAAGTGATCATGGTAAGTGGGTTTGTCTTGTGAAGAAGGGAACCACAAGTTCAAGCAAGCTGATCAAAGAGCAATATCATTGCAGAGACGCCCATACACTAGAGCTAAACATACCCACGAGCATGACATTCTTTGTGACACTTAGGCCTTAGCCTACGATGTGCAGTCAAATATCTTGCTTCCTGACCACATTATTGATTGTTGTTGAAACTTTATTGCTGGAACAGCACAGCAGGTCAGGCAGCATCCAGGGAACAGGAGATTCGACGTTTCGGGCACAGGCCCTTCTTCAGAAGAAGGGCCTGTGCCCGAAACATCGAATCTCCTGTTCCCTGGATGCTGCCTGACCTGCTGTGCTGTTCCAGCAATAAAGTTTCAACTTTGATCTCCAGCATCTGCAGACCTCACTTTCTCCTCGAAGATGACCACATTATGAAATGCAAAGAATGTGATGTAATAGCAATGTATGTCCACCTGGAAAAATGGAACTGAGCTGCCAAAGCAGCAGCAGCAGCCAGCGATTTATCTATTGGTGCACATGGTGCAGGAGCTATTCACTTCATATCTTGGATCATTCAACATCATGTAAAGATTGGAGTTCAGTTCTATTGACTCCACACACAACAGTGGTGAAAATCAAACAGAAGTGAGAACATATTAGGAACACAGGAACATACGAATTAGGTGCAGGGACGGGCCAGCCATCCTTTCGAGCTCACTCCATCATTTAACGTGATCATTGCTGATCTTATCCTAGTCTCAACTCCACTCTCCTGCCTGCCCCCCATAGCCCTTTATCCGGCTTTTCATCAGAAACATACCTAATTTTTTCTTGAGTCTGTTAGTTGATTTTGCCTCCACTGAAGGCATTGGCGGTGAGTTTCACAGATTCATAACCCTCTGAGAGAAGTGGTTTCTCCTCATCTCAGTTTTGAACTTACCTCTTTTCACTCTATATCTATGACCTCTTGTTTGACACTGTGTCATAGGGGGGAATTACCTGTTCAATGTCTACCTTATCAATCCCTTTTAGCATGTTATATACCTCAATCAGATACCCCCACATTCTTCTGAACTGCAGTGACTATAAACCAAAAGTATTCAACTGCTCCTCGTAAGACAACCCTTTCATCCCTTGAATCAATCTGGTGACCCTCCTCTGGGAAGCTTCCAGTGGCATTATATCATTCCTCAAGTAAGGAGACCAAATCTGGACACAATACTCCATGGGTGGTGGTCTCACCAACACCTTGTGTGATTGTAACAGCACTTCTTTACTTTTATAATCCAGTCCTTTTGCAATAAATACCCGGATTCCATTTGCCTTTCTTATTATATGCTGAACAGCGTACCCACTTTCTGCGATTCACAAGGATGCCCAGATCCTTCTGCACTGACATACTTTGAGTCTGCTCCTATTTCATGAATAATTGGCCCTTTTACTTTTCCAGCCAAAATGGATAACCTTGCAATTGTCCACATTAAACTCATCTGCCAGACTCTGGCCCATTCTCCTAACCTATCTATATCCAACTGTAAACTCTTTATCTCCTCATCACAGCCTGCTTTCCCACCTATTTTAGTATCATGCAGGAAATTTGCCATATTATATTCTGTCCCTGCTTGCAGATCATGTGTGTAGATTGTGAATAGATGAGCTCCAAGAACTGAACCCTACAGCAGCCCTCTAGTTAGAGTTCACCACCCAGAGAAGGATCATTTTTCCTGACCCTCTGCTATCAGTCAGTCAATGCTCTATCCAAACCAATACTCTACCATTAACACACTGGTGTCTAACTTTCTGAATCAGTGTTTTATGTGACACATTGTCAAATGCCTTCTGGAAGTCTAGATGTACCACAAATACTAGATGACCATTATCCACCTGTGACAAAGTTGCTCCTTTAACAAGATTATGCAGTCCTTGGTGTTTTTTTTCAGAGAGGTCGTAAATGACACAGACTCCAAAAGGTTTGAGAGTTGAAGGGTTTTAGGACCAATTTGCTAATAACTAACAGATACTGCCTCAGGCAGAGGCTTTCAATTTTAAAAACAAGCACTTGTACAATGAAAGGGAAGTGGCTGGTTCTCCCAGCTTAGTTTTTCTCTGGTTTGGTCTTCTTTTAGTAGTAGCATGAAAAAAGAGCTGATGGATCCAAAGAAGCAGGACCAGGCTGGTACTCTCTCTGGGACTTCTATCCTGTAAGAACTTGTGTTTGATTTTATCTTTTGTGCCAAGGGGTGTTTCTGAGGATTGTTGCATGCATTTGCAATAGCATCATTAAGTTGGGATGATCTGTTAAGTTATTCTGCATTCTGTTTTCTTTTGTTTGTGTTTCATTCAGTAATCTTGTAAATAAATTCTGTTTTGTTGAAAATGATGTTTGACCAGCTGATTTTCTCCTGGAATATCCACTTTACACCTGCTTAAAACAACTTGCAAAGTTAGGGTCGGGGCTACCTTCTTGAACTGTCTTGATGGTTATATCCTCAAAGAACTCCAGCAAGTTTGTCAAGCGCAACTTGCCTTTCATGAAACAGTGTTGACACTGGTGAATTGAGCTTTGTTTTTCCAAGTGTTCTGTTATTTCTTCCTTTATAATTGACTCCAGCAACTGCCCCACCACAGAGGTCAAACTAACTGGTCTATAGTTTTCCACTTTTTTCCTATCCCATTTTTTGAATAAGGCTGTCACACAAGCATGTTTCCAATCCAGGGAAGTTTGGAATATTGTAATAAATGCATCCATTATCTCTGCTCCTTTGACATCTATTACTAACTTAGATGCAGGCCAACTGGCCCCGGGGATTTACCTGTCTTTAATCCCAACAGTTTACTTAATACTTTCTCCCTGATTATAGTAATTTCATGAAGTTCCTCTGTAGTAAGATTTTGGGAAGAAATTATTATCTTCTGCTGTAAAAACAGAAACCAAATATTGAATGCCTCTGCCGTTTCTGAATTTCCCATCTCACCATTTTTGTCCTGTAAAGGGCCAACATTTACTTTCACTTTTCTCTTCCTCTTCATATACCTATAAAAGATTTTGGTATCAGTGTTTATGTTTTCTGTTAACTTCCTTTTGCACTTCATCTTAGCTCTTTTGATTTTGTTTTTAGTGACACTTTGTTGCTGTTTAAAGATCTCCCAATTCTCCAGAGCGCAACTAATTTTTGCAGTATGATATTACCCTAGTTTTTGGCCAAAGCCCTCCAAACCTTTTCTATTCATGTACTCACCTAAACGTCTTTTAAATGTTGTAACTATAGCCGCATCCGTCCTTTCCTCTGGAAGGTCTGGAAAAATTAGCCCCCAGTCATAAAATCCCCACCCCAGGGGAAAGCCTTCCATTCACCTTATCTATATTCCTCATTATTTTAGTGGGCGGCTCGGTGGCACAGTGGTTAGCACTGCTGCCTCACAGCGCCAGAGACCCGGGTTCAATTCCCGACTTAGGCGACTGACTGTGTGGAGTTTGCACATTCTCCCCGTGTCTGTGTGGGTTTCCTCCGGGTGCTCCGGTTTCCTCCCACAGTCCAAAGATGTGCAGGTTAGGTGAATTGGCCATGCTAAATTGCCCGTAGTGTTAGGTAAGGGGTAAATATAGGAGTATGGATGGGTTGCGCTTCGGCGGGACAGTGTGGACTTGTTGGGCCGAAGGGCCTGTTTCCACACTGTAAGTAATCTAATCTTTATAAACCTCTATAAAGTCATCTCTCAAGGGATATGCTCCAGTGAAAATGTCCCAGCTTATCCAGTTTTTCCTTATAACTTAAACCCTCCATTCCTGGCAAAATCCTGTTAAATCTCATAAAGCCATGGATGATTTTTCACCTTTTTACATTTCAGGAACTTTAATTGAGAGGTATTCAGTATCTCCCTAAGCATTTGGCACTGTTCTTCAACAGTTGACAGTGTGATGCTGGAAAAGCACAGCTAGTCAGGCAGCATCCGAGGAGCAGGAGAATCAACGTCTTGGTCATTGATGAAAGGCTTATGTCCGAACAATCAATTCTCCTGCTCCTCGGATGCTGCCTCACCAGCAGTGCTTTTCCAGCACACACTCTTGACTCTGATCTCCAGCATCTGCAGTCCTCACTTTCTCCTAACTGTTCTTCAACAGTCCTGCCCTTTAGTACTTTTGCCGTGTCCACTCAGGCCAACTCCATCCTCAGGCCTGTATGCTCAACACTAAAACTGCTATTAGCAGATCTGTCTTCACTTTTTCAACCTGAATTTAAGACTCTAGCATGTTGTGGTCATTCCTTTCAAGAGGATGTTTAACTACAAGACCATTTATCAATTCTTCCGCATTACATGATACCAAACCTAAAGTAGCTAGTTCTCCGGTTGACTCCATGACACGTTGCATAAGGAACAATCCCTCATACACTTCATGAAACTTTCTTCGAGGCAACCCTTGCCAAGTTTGATTAATCCAATCAATATGCATGTTCAAGTCACCCACAATTACAGTTGTGTCCTTCTCACAAGCCCTCATTATTTTCTGGTTTATACTGAGCCCTACTTTGGAAGTACTGTTGGAGGGCCTGTAAATTACTCCCAATAAGGGGTTTCTTCCCTTGCTCTTTCTTTCCACCCAGACTGATTCAACATTTTGGTCTCTAGTGCCAATACCTTAATACAGCGTTGATATCATCCTTAACCAATACATCAATTCCACCTCCTGCTCCTTCTTATCTATCTTTTCAGAATACTTGGTGCCTGTGGACAATTAAATCCCACTGCTAATCCTCCTGTAACTACGTTTCAGTAATTTCCCCACCAGGACGTATCCACCTGTCTCTATTTGTGCCATCAGCTCATCAACTTTATTCTGAATATTTACACTTAAATGTCACCCATGCCACTTAATCAAACATCAAACCACAACAAACTTAATCCTAACTGATCCCACATCAACTTGGCTGCAGTTTTCAACAGGAATAGCAACTAGAATTCAGAATTATGGCCGAACCCTATGCACAATTGTCTAAGAGCATAAAGTGAAAAGATTTTATGATAACCTCTAGATTGATAGAGAAAACTGAACTCAAGAACAAGGAGTTCATGGAACCGGCAAAATAGAAATAATGTAGTGGGCCCAACTGGAGAGTGCTGGTGTTTATGCTTTGCCTGAATGTCCTCATTTTACTCTGTATAACACTCCTGCACATCCAGCTATGGGGATTTATGTGATCCAATAAAAACAAGCAAAATATTTTGTATTCTTTCATGGGATGTGTCTATCGCTGGTTACACTCCAAATTTCCTGAGAAAGGTGGTGGTGATAGGTCTTCTTGAATCACTGCAATCCAAATGGTGCAGGTGTACCCTCAATGATTTTAAGGAGGGAGGTCCATAACTTTGTTCTCGTCACAGTGGAGGATTGGCTGGCACTATTGTTCCAAATCAAGATGCAAGTGGCTTGGAAGAAAACTTGCAGATGGTTGTGTTTCCATCTACTTCTTCCCTTGTATTTCTAATTGATAGTGGCTGCATGTTTGCAATGTGTTTTCAAAGGAGCCTTGCTCAGATTTTGCAATCCATCCATCACTGTTTGTCAGTGGTGAGGGAAGTAAATGTTGATGATGATGGAAGGGGCACCAATCAAATAGGCTGTTTTGTCCTGGATGATATCAGGCTTCTTGAGTGTTGTTGCAGCTGCATTCATTCAGGCAAATGGAGCATATTCCATCACACTCCTGATTTGTGCCTTGCAGAGGTTGGAAAGGCATTAGGGAGACAAGAGGTGAATTACTCTTGCAGAATTCCCAGCCTATTGCCTGCTATTGTAGCCCCAGTATTTATATGGCTGGTCTAGCTTAGTTTCTTGTCAATGGTACCCCTCAAGGTATTGGGAAATTCAGCGATGACAATGCCATTGAAGTCAAGGGGTGATGGTTAGATTCTCTCTTGTAGGAAATGAAAGATAAGGGTATACAAAGTGTTACACTTCTGAAACTGGCCTCAGAACCCAAAAATTTCATCCAACGTAGCTAGAATATTGAGATCTTATCCAATAAGGTGGAAAGCAGTCCAGATATGTTACATGTCCAAAAAAGTAGGAAAAATCTAGTACAGCCCCATTAGTCTACTCTCTACCATGATCAAACTTATCATCAACAGTGCTGTCAAATGTCACTTACTCAGCCACAACTACTCAAAGATGCTCAATCTCAATTTCATCAGGACCACTCCGCTCCTAATGTCATTCCTGATATGGTACAAAAATGGAAAATTTACAGAGTTGAGAAGAGAACAATTGTCCTTGAAATCAAAGCAGCATTTGACAAGGTGAGCAATTAAAGAGCCTGTGAAAATTGTAGTCATTGGGAAAACATTACACTGGCTGAAATTATAGAGTTGATGGTTATGATGCTGAAGCTCTGTCATGTCAACCCAATACTCTTGAGGGAAGGTTCCAAAGTCCAGCCATCTTCAACAATACATTCTCAACCTTTGACCTCTACAACTGACCCTTTGCAAGTTTACCTCTAAGTCACACTCCATCCTGACTTGGAATAATGTCATTGTTCTTTCATCTTTGCTGGATCAAACTCCAATGCTCCCTGCCCAACAACACCATGGAGGGACTGACATCATCTAGATTTCAGGTATAATTCAACAGCCAGGCCACAGTTGGGTGGGTTCTTATAATCTGATGCATTTCAGGACAGACTCAGTTCCTCACATACTGCTGCAGTGTAAGAATTACCCTGTAACTGCCTTTCCTCCTACCCATGAGCAACGCTGGATATGATTTCATCAGTGCTGGCAAGTGTCCATACTGTTAATACCTTGCTCAAGGGTACAGTGTAAACAAAGGCAGTGAAGGGAAGATTTGTTAATACTAATTTTTCATTCATTGTCGAGATATGGCTATCATTTGTACAGTTGGCATTTGTTGCCAATCTCCAGTTGCTACTGAGAAGGTTATTGTGGCCCTTCACCTTCAACCAGTCAGTGAGTTTTGTAGCTGTTTGATAAATCTGAGTGACTTGCTGAGCCATGATGGAGGTCAGATGACGATCAGCTACATCAATGCAAGACTGGAGTAGCATGTAGGCTGCAAGCAATGCTCATGAATCAATTCCATTGGACCTGTTACTATTCATCTATTTCATCTATTACTTGAATTGTACTGAATTAGAATATTGTTGGGAAAAGAGACATGCTCTTGCTGCTTTTGATCTTGCACTGACCAGGGTGGGTGCAAGAATACAAAATGTTGAAAGGAACAACAATTCATGATGCGTAAAAAAAGCATGCTGATTGGTTGGTATATTTCCATAGGTAATATAACAGTTAACTATTGTGCCTCAAACTTGTGCTTAATTCAAAAATACTGTCATGCAAGTGGCATTTTCTTTTGTTACAGAGAAAAGACTCCTAAGTAGGAATATTTGTGGATTCCAGCCACAACAAGAATCATTGTGAGCTCAATCGATAAGCTTAAATTGATTGTTCGTGTAATTCTCAACACAATGGATGTTGTTGATGAAATGCAGGCCAGCTGCCGAAATAAGGCACAGCAAGGTTACCCCTGCAGGATAATTGCTACCCCAAACAGATCATTGCTCAAATTTTGCACATGCATGAATGGGCCAAAGGTTGCCAGTTTCAGAATTCAAATGTTTCTGGTCCATCTCAACTTAACCTACAAGTGAAAGGACTCTCAAAACATTTAAACAAAATTGAAGCTAGATGTTGTAATCCAAAGACGTGCAGGTTAGGTGAATTGGCCATGCTAAATTGCCCATAGTGTTCAAGGATGTATAGGGTAGGTCCATTAGTCAGGGATAAATGTAGGGGAATGGGTCTGGGTGGGTTACTCTTCGGAGGGTCGGTGTGGACTTGTTGGGCTAAATGGCCTGTTTCTACACTGTAGGGATTCTAAATGTAATTCTCTATTTTACCTGTAAACATTCAATCATATTAAATAAAAGCAGTAGGAGTTCATTCTGGTGTTTAACCTGCTCCACCATTCAATAAGATCCTGAGTATTCTGTTTGACTTCCAAATTTCACATTCTCACCTACTCACAATTATCTTTGATTCCCTTGCCAAACAAGAATCTACCTACCTGGGCCTTAACAAGAACAGTTCTGAGGCAGGAAGTTTCAAAGCTGTGCTACATTTTGATAGAACAAAAACGTCTCATCTTTTCAAAAACAGTTGTCCAGGAGAGTCCTCCCTTGTTGCTATTGAGAAGGTAGTGGTGAGCTGCTTTTTTGAACTGCTGCAGTGCATTTCAAGTGGGTACACCCGCAGTGCTGTTAGAGACATAATTACAAGGTTTTGACCCATTGACAGTGAAAGAACATCCATGTATTTTCCAATTTGGGATGGTGAGTGGCTTGGAGAGGAGCTTGCAGTTTATAGTGCTCTTGTGTATTTGCTGCACTTAACTTCTAGATGTTGTGGTTGTGGGTTTGGGAGGTGCTGTTTCACAAGCTTTGCTGAATTTCTGCGGTGAATCTTATAGTTAGTACATACTGCTGCTACTCAATTGAAGGGGGTGCATGTTTGAGGATGTGGTGCCAATTAAGTTGCTGCTTTGACCTGGATGGTATCAAACTTCTTCCCCCCCCCATCCAAGCAATTGGGGGGTATTCCATCACAGTCCTGACTTGTTATTTTGAAGATGGTGGATAGGTTTGGGGAATCAGGAAGTGATTTACTCACTGCAGCGCTGGCTGACCTATTGGCACATCTTTCTCAAGAAGTATATCAAAATGCCCTGTGGCATTTTGTATTTGTACATCTTTCCAGATGAGAGCAATGGAAGGTCATTGATATTGTTTGAGGCTAATCATCTCAATCCCAGAGCACTGAAGCAGGAAATTGAAAGATAGAGTTTGGTGGTTTATACCTAATATGGAGAAAGTGAGGATTGCTGATGCTGGAGATCAGAATTGAAGAGTATGGTGCTGGAAAAGCACAGCCAGTCAGGCAGCATCCGACATATACCTATTGGGGGGGGAGGTCAACTATTTGTAAGAAATTTCAAATCCCAGGGAATGATCAGACAGTGGGCATGGAGTGAGTTGATCTTGTTAAAACTATGAAGGCTGTATCATGCTCTCAAGTCAAAGTGTTAGCAAACTCTTACCTGGATTTATCTCCTCCCCTTTTCACCCAGCTTCCATCTGAGTTTTAAAGTGACTTCAATTTCCAACACTTCATCGGTCAATGGACTATTCACAAAACTATTACAATAGGCAAGAAAGTACAGTTTTGTGGAGTTTTTTATGACAACTTTTGTCATGGATGTGATTTTTTGATTTTTTTTTAAGAAGTATGCTTTCCAGTATGATGGTCATGGCAGACAAAGGGAACAAGGAAAAGAAAGCAGCAGATGACAGCAGTGGCACTGCTCAGTGTAGAGAACACAGGGACTTGTGAGTACAATACTGACTTAATTTACGGACAGGAGTAAGACAATGATATTAGTAAGTTCATTTGTGAGTATTGATTTAATTTGAAAAGGCAGCAGGATACCGATGTGTGTGACTTCATAAATGTTACAATAGACTTTTAAAAGAACGGGTGGGAGGCTTAGCCATTTTTCTCCACTCTGGCGTACTCAGGCCAAACCTTAGAGGTAGGAGCAACAGAGGGAAGCTGTGATTTGTCTTCCTTACCATCCTTATGCTGCAAGATTTGGAAATAATCTGGGATGGGCTGATAAGTAACAGGAGCACACACACCATACAAGTGCACAGCAATGACCATCTCCAACAGGAGTGAGCCTAACAACCACCCCTTATATTTCAAAGGCATTACAATTGTTAAATCACTCTCCATTGTCATCCTGAGTGTCACTGACATCAACATTAATTGCACCAGGCAGATAAATACCATAGCTCCAAGAGCAGGCCAAAGGTTGTACATTCTCAATGAGTAACTCACTTCTTGATGCCTGAAAGGCTTTCTGTTATCTATAAGATACAAATCAGGAATTGATGGAATTCTCCCATCATCATATCCTACATGAATGCAGCTCCAAAGCTTTTAAGAGGCATATTGACAGACATGAACTAGAAGGGAATAGAGACACATGGACGATGTGCAGGACGATTCCAGTTTAGAATCATTATGGTTGGCACAGATATGGTGGGCCGAAGGGCCTGTTCCTGCGTTGTACTTGTCTATCTTCACTGTTGTATTCATTCATGGGATAGGGGTAGGTCGTTGCTCATCCAAACTGCTCTCAGAAGTGTAGTGGCAAGAAATTGTTCATTTCAACTGCTACAGTCCAGGTGGTGTAAGAACACATGCAGGTGCTGTTAGAAAAGGGATTTTCAAGAAACTCAATAACATGCAGGACAAAACAACTCTCTTGGTTAACAATGCTCCATCATCATATGCATTCACTCCCTCTACCACCAGCACACTGTGACAGCATCGTGTACCATCTACAAAACAATTTGTAGCAACTCACCGAGTCTTCTTTGACTGCACTTTCAAACCTGTGATCTCTACCACTTAGACAAAGCAAGAGCATCAGGACTTTCAAATTCCCTTCCTTGCCACACACCATCCTGACTTGGATCTATATCGCTTGATCAAAGTCAAGGAAATCCCTTTTCTAACATCACTGTGAGTGACCCGACACTACCTGGACCATAGCAGTTGGAAAAAAAAAGTGACTCAGCGCCATACTTGAGAGCAATTTGGATTGTCAACATGTCATGCACATGCCATGAATAAATACAATGAACATGGAAGAGTACAGCACAGGAACAGACCATTTGGCTCACCATATCTGCACTGACCATTTTGCCATTATAAACTAATCACATCTGCCTGCACAAGGTCAATATGCCTCTATTCCCTGCTTGTTCATATGTCTGTCAAGATGCCTCTTAGGCTTTGCTACTATATCTATTTCTACCACCTCTGCTGGCAGAACATTCCAGACACTTATCATCCTCTGTGCAAAAAGCTTCCCTTGCACATCTCCATCAAACTTTCCCCCTTTCACCTTAAACCTATGCCCCCTAATATTTGACATTTCCATCCTGGGAAAATGACTGTCTATCCACCATATCCATGCCTCTCATATTTTATATCGTTCCATCAGGTCGCTCCTCAGCCTTTTAGCAAAAACAATCCAGGTTTATCCAACTTCTCCTTGTAGCTGATATACTCTAATTGAGGCAACGTACTGGTAAACCTCTTTTGCATCCTCTCCAAAGCCTCCACATCCTTCCTACAGGGTGGGTAACCAGAACTGCACAATTCCTCCAGATCTTGTCTGACTAAAGTTTTATACAGCTACAACGTGACATGACAACTTTTATACTCACTGCCTCAAATGATGAAGGCAAGTATGCCATATGCCTTCTTTACCACCTTATCCACTTGTGTTGCCACTTTCAGGGAGCTATGCACTTGCACCCCAAGATACCTCTGTATCTCAATACTCCTAAAGGTCCTGCTATTTACTGTATACTTTCTTTTTGCATTCATCCTCCCAAAATGCATCACCTGACACTTATCCAGATTAAACTCCATCTGCCATTTCTCTGCCCAAGTTCCAATTGACCTATATCCTGCTGAGTCCTTTGGCAATCTTGCTCATTAACCACAACTCTACCAATTCATATTGTCTGCAAACCTGCAACCTACATTTTCAGCCTAATTATTTATATGTATTACAAACAACAAATGTTGCAGTACTGATCCTTGCAGAATACTACTGCATATTTGCAGGACAATGTTAGATTACATGGAATACAGGGAGAATTGCTATTTGGATGCAAAATTGGCTGGAAGATTGGTGAAAGAGGGTAGTGGTAGAGGGTTGCTTTTTAGACTAGAGGCCTGTGACCAGTGGTATGCTGCAAGGATCAGTGCTGGGTCCACTGCTTTTGTCATTTAAATAAATGATTTGGATGTGAACATAGGAGGTATGGTTAGTAAATTTGCAGATGACACCAATATTGGTGGTGTAGTGGACAATGAAAAAGGTTACCTCAAAGTACAATAGGATCTTGATCAAATGGGCCAATTGGCAGAAGAGTGGCAGATGGAGTTTAATTTAGATAATGTGAGGTGTCGCAATTTAGAAAAGAAAATCAGGGCAGGACTTAGTGGTAAGGTACTGGGGAGTGTTGCTGAACAAAGAGATCTTGGTGTGCAGGTTCATAGTTCATTGAAAGTGGAGTTGCAGGTAGACAGGATAGTGAAGAAAGGCTCTATTCCCGATGAAGGGCTTTTGCTCGAAACGTCGATTTTCCTGCTCCTCGGATGCTGCCTGATCTGCTGTGCTTTTCCAGCACCACTTTGATCAAAACTCTGGTTTCCAGCATCTGCAGTCCTCACTTTCACCCAGGATAGTGAAGAAGGCAGCTGTACAGGACATTGGTGAGGCCACTTTTGGAATACTGTGTTCAATTCTGCTGTCCCTGCTATAGGAAAGACATTGTGAATCTTGAAAGGGTTTAGAAAAGATTTACAAAGATGTTGCCAGGTTGGAGGATTTGAGCTATGGGGAGAGGCTGAATAGGCTGGGGCTGTTTTCCCTGGAGCATCGGAGGTTGAGGGGTAACCTTATAGAGATTTATAAAATCATGAAGGGCATGGAGAGGGTGAATAGTCAAGATCTTTTCCTCAGGATAGGGGAGTCCATAACTAGAGGCCATAGATCTAAAATGAGAGGGGAAGAGTTTAAAAAGGACCTAAGGAGCAACTTTTTCACGCAGAGGGTGGTGCGTGTGTGGAATGAGCTGCCAGAGGAAGTGGTGGAGGCTGGTACAATTATAACATTTAAAAGACATTTGTATGGGTATATGAATAGGAATGGTTGAGAAGGGTATGGGCCAAATGCTGGCAAATGGGACTAGATTAATTTAGGATATCTGGTCGGCATGGTTGTGTTGGACAGAAGGGTCTGTTTCTGTGCTGTACATCTCTATGACCCTGTTAGTCTATGACTAAACAACCAGCTTCACCCGTTATTCAAACTTTTGAGATACCTACCCTTCCAGATTAAGCAATTGGACATTTACTTGGTTACCTTGAGGGTAATTTCTGCACTCTTCTACTGTTCAACTGTTCACAACAAATGAATATTGATTCTAACAATTCAGATTAAATTTACCTGTTTTAAAATCTAAATAGAGACTTAACATCAATTATTATTAATGGGTGCATTCTACATGGCAGTGCCTCTACTGATCAGGATCACTTACTCATCAATTAATACTATCCTTTCATAAAGTATCAATTTTGGTTTCCCCTTGGAATTCTTGCAAAATATTCTGATGAGTGCAAGACAGAAAAAGCTTCAGCAAATATGCATTTATTCAGGAATATTATGCATTCTAGTTTAACTTCTGGTTGAGAACTCCACATGCAAACATTATAATTATGTTTCTACTAACCTTTCCTTTAATTTTATAATTGCAGCTTCATCTGAGTAAAGTACAAGCTGATATCAATTGCCCTTGCTGAATTGATACACAGGATGGCACTGTTGTAATATTAAAACAGGCTTTTGAGAAAAATAGAAACAGCGCTGGTGAAACTCAGCAGATCTAGTAACGTCCATAGTAAGTAAAGCAGCTGATATTTCAGATTCAGTTCTGAAGAAGGTTCATATTAGACTCAATATGTTAACTCAGTTTCTCTCTTCTCAATGGTGTCAGGCCTGCTGAGTTTGTCCAGAATTTCATTTTGATATCAGATCTGGAATATCAGCTGTTGTTTTTACTTTTAAAAAAAACCGTGGTTTGCTATTCATTTCAGATTCTTCTGGGTGATGTGAGGAAAAACTTTTTCACTCAGAGAGTGTTAGAAATGTGGAACTCACTGCTTGGAACAGTACCAGAGGCAGAAAACCTCATAAGACTTCATAAGTATTTAGATGTGTACGTGTGATACCAAGGCATACAAGGCTAGAGGCCAAGTGCTGAAAAATGGGATGAGAATAATTAGATGTTTGTTTTCAACAGGCACAGAAGCCCTTTTCTATGCTGTAAACCTATGATAATAGTCTGGATTAAAAACTGGTTAATAAAGAAAACAGAAAGTAGGAATAAACAGATCTTTGGAAGATGGCAGGCTGTTAGTAATGGATCTAATTCTGAGCCACAGCTCTCAGAGTCATAGAGTCATAAAGATATACAGCACGGAAACAAACCCTTCGGTCCAACTATCCATGCTGACCAGATATTCAAAATTTGGCCCATATCCCTCTAAACCCTTCCTTTCCTTTACTCATCTAGATGCCTTTTAAATGTTGTAATTGTAGCAGCCTTCACCGACTTCCTCTGGCAGCTCACTCCATACATGCACAACCCTCTGCATGAAAAAGTTGCCCATAGATCCTTTTCCCCTCTCATGTTAAACCTATGGCCACTAGATTTGGACTCCCCAAACCAGGGAAAAGAACTTGGGTATTCACCCTAGCAAAAACCCAAATGATTTTATAAACCTCTATAAGGTCACCCCTCAGCTTCCAGCACTCCAGGGAAAATAGGCCCAACCTATTCAGCCTCTCCCTACAGTTCAAACCCTCAAACCGCCTTTACCACGAATATGTAAAGGAATTTCAGATCTATGATAAAGAGGAGTCGAATAAGAGAAAAGATTAGAATGGAAATCCTGTCTGAGAGAGGAGCAGAACTTCTTCAAAGTGGGTATACCTGGAAGAGATGTGGCAGTGAGTTAGACACTAAACAAAAAGCCGAAGAACTGCAGATGCTAGATATCAGAAACAAAAACAGAAATTTCTGGAAAAACTCAGCAAGCCTAGCAGTATCTGCGAAAAGAAAGCAGAATTAATATTTTTGGGAACAAAATTTCAAATCTCCTTCCCACTTTCTTCAGGTGAGAGGAATGGCCATGAGTACCTGCATGGGCCCCAGTTATGCCTGTCTTCTTGTGGGGTATGTGGAACATTCCATGTTCCAGTCCTACTCTGGCTCTCACCCACATCTCTTTCTCCAGGATATAAATGATGTCATCAGTGCTGCTTCCCTCCCTCGTCCAGAAATGGAAAAAATCATCTATTTCACTTCCTATTTACACCTTGCTCTCACCATCTCTGACTCTTACCTTCCTGTCCTTGACATCTCTGTTTCCATTTCTGGGGCATTGGCTGGCCAGCCATATCCAGTGACTCCCACACTTACCTTGACTATACATCCACACACCCCACTTCCTGTAAAGACTGCATTCTATTCTCCTGTTCCTCCGACTCCGTCATATTTGTTCTCATGCTACCAACTTTGACAAGATGGGGGGTGGGGGGCACTTCTCAAATGTTCACCTCCTTCCTCAACTGAGGATTCTTAAGCACTGTAGTTGACAGGCCCCTCAGCCCTGTCCGACCCATCTGCAGCACTTTGGCCTACATTTCCCTCTCATCCCTCGCACAACACCAATAGGTTCCCCCTCCTCCTCACCTACGATCCCACCGGCATCTACAGACTAAAGATAAATTAGTGGCCATTTTTGCCACCTCCAGCAGGATGCCATCACCAGGCACATATTCCTGTCCTTTGTCAGCTTCTACAAGAACAATTCCCTCCTGGACAGCTTGGCCCATTCCTTCTTCACTCCCCACACTATGACCACCCCACTTCCGCCAACAGCTTCATGACACTTTCCCTACAATCACAGAAGGTGCTAATCACCTGCCTGTTTATTTCTTCCTTCCTCAGTATTCAATGGTCCAAGCATACCTTCCAGGTCAAGCAGCACTTTACCTGCACTTCACGTTATCTAGTCTCTTGCACTCACTGCTCATAATGTGGTCTCCTCTATATTGGGGCAATGAAGCGCAGACTGGGTGACCACTTTGTAGAACACCTACGTTCTGTCTGCAAAGAAGACCCAGAGCTTCCAGTTGCCTTTTATTCAAATATACTATTGTGGTCCCTGGTCAACATCTGTGTCTCGAGCTTGCTGCAGTGCTCCAGTGAAGTTCAGTGCAAGCTGGAAGAACAATTTACACTTGGGAAGCCTGCACCTTCTGGACTCAATATTGAGTTCAATAATTTTAGCACCTTAACACCTTCTACCATGTCCTTACTCCAACCTCCACACCCCAGGCCTTGTTATCACTTAGAATGCTATCACACACAACCCATTGTCAGCAAACTAATGGTCTCCTTTTGCAGCTGTTGATTCTTTCAGGCTGATCTTTGCTCCTTCCTTTGTCTTTACATCTGTCTTTTACTCCTTTCCCCTCCCTCACCCCTTCTTTACACAGAGAGCGATGGGCGCATGGAATGTACTGCCCACAGTAGTAGTGGAGTCAGATATATTAGAGTTGAAACTTTATTGCTGGAACAGCACAGCAGGTCAGGCAGCATCCAGGGAACAGGAGATTCGACGTTTCGGGCACAGGCCCTTCTTCAGGAATATTAGAGACATTTAAGAGACTCTTGGATGGGCACATGGAAGACAGTACAATGAAGGGGTTAGTCTGATCTTAGAGTAGGATAAAAGGTCGAAACAACACTGAGGGCTGAAGGTCCAGTATTGTGCTATGCTGTTCTATGTTCTATGTTTTTTTTTTCTGGCTACAACCAGTTCTAAAGAAGGGTCACCAGATCCAAAATGGTAATTTTGCTTTCTCTCCACAGATGCTGAGTTTTTTCAGTATTTTCTATTTTTGTTTCTGATTTCCAGCATCTGCATTTCTTTGAGGTTTTGTTTAGAGATTTTGATCACATCTAGTTACTCAATGCTCAGCAGGTCTAAGGGGCTAAGGGCCATCCATAGCAGCAAAATTGCATTCAACCACAACCTAGAGCGTTGTGTTTCAGCATATCTCCCACTCTATCATTAGCACCAAGCCAGGGATTTCAAACATGGTTCAATGATGAATGCTGGAAGACATTCCAAGAGAAACATCTGGCATACCCAGGAATGAGGCATCAGTATGGTGAAGATGAGAACAGGGCTGTATGTATGTGCCAAACTGTGGAGCTAGCATGCATGCAACAGAGATGAGCAGCCTCACAAGCAATGGATCAGTCCTAAACTCTGTCACGTACAGCTGTGAATGGCAGTAGATATTTCAACCACTTACTGAATGAGACGTCTCCATCCTCTCTGATGGGGGAGCCCAGCATATCCAAAAGAGAAGGTTGCAGTAGTCGCAACCATCTTCAGCCAGAAATGCCAAGTGAATGATTCATCTTCACTGCCTTCAGAAGTCCTTTGCATTGCAGAAGCCAGGCTTCAGCTAATTCAGTTCACTCTCTGTGACATCAAGGAACCGTTGCAGCTGCTGGATACAGCAAAGGCTATGAAAACTGACACTATTCTGGCAATGGTATTGAAGATACATGCTCCAGGACTAGCTGTGACCCTAGCCAACCTCTTTCAGTCCTGCTACATCATCATGGTTAAACATTTACCTAACTGTATGGTAAATTGCCCAGGTATGTCCTGTACACCATAAGCAGAACAAATCTAATCTGGCTAATTACTGCCCAATCCACTCTAAATTACTAACAAAGCAATCGAGGATGTCATCAAGCTATCATGCTACCAAGCAGCACTTACTCAGCAATAATCTGCTCACTGATGCTCAATTTGTGATGTGCTGAGGATACGCAGCTCCTGACCTAATTAGTCTTAGTTCAAACTTGGACAAAAGAGCGAAACTCTAGAGGTTGGGCAAGAGTTTTTGTTTCTCTCACCTGTTGTTTGTGAGAATAGGAAGTGCTCCCACATTGCAAGGACATGGAAGTCCTTGAAATGCTCACTTAGGGGGCCTTTGTTATTCTCACATCTCTTACAACCTTTTTCAAGGTTCAGGTGGCACTCAGCACATATTTGCAAAAGAAACAACGGACATTTCATGTAAGCATGTGGAAAGTAGATTTCTTGACTTGCATTCCAGATTAGACTGTGTGTTAAACTATTAATAGTTCATAGACCCACAATGTTTTTCATAGCTTTAATGTTACACAGGGAATTCAGCAATATGTCAGGGATCAGAGAACAGTGGATTTAATATGAACATACCCATTGTTACAGCAAAGGGCTGTCTTCAAATTAAATTGTAGCCTCAGAAGGACAACTACAGGTAACAAAGCAGAGCAGTGAAGATACATTGCATCTGCACATGTAACTTGTTTCCTTACTAGTTTAGTCTATGTTGTAGCTAAAATTCTATTTTCCAGTGGCAATTAGAAAAAAAACTTTATTAATCCTTACAAACATCCTCAAAAAATGAAAGGTCTTGAAATGTTTGGAGCTATGATAACTGAATGGGATAGTCACTGGATAACAGTTAATGTACAGAGAGGCGACTATTTAATTTGAGGCTCAGTAACTGTGTGCTGTTGGATATGTTCCAAAGATTTTCTAAAATATAATGGTTCAAACACAATAATATATATGTGAAATAGTGGATCACTGTGGTGTAATTAATACTAATTGGATAATACGCTATTGTTGTCATGGAACCTTGTGCAATTTTACCACATACCAAACAAATACCTTTTGGAGTAAACAGATCAGTTTCAGGTTTGTTGTAGTTAATCAGGAACATAAGATTTTAATGCATTGAGCAGCAATAGAGAGCCTGAAAGACTGTTGGAGACAGATTAAATCATGGTTTTCAAAAGAGAATTGGATCCTTATCTGAATAAAGAAAAAGCCCACATGACTCCAGGGTAAATCTAGGTGAGTTGCTCTTACATTGACCTGACACAGGCTGACACAGCATTCTTATCATAGAATCCCTACAGTGTGGAAACAGGCCATTTGGCCAAAAAAGTCCACACCAACCCTCTGAAGAGTATCCCACCCAGCCCCATTCCCCTACCCTAGTACTCTACATTTACCCCTGACTAATCCACCTAACCTACACATCCCTGAACACTATGGGCAATTTAGCGTGGCCAACTCACCTAACCTGCACATCTTTGGATTGTGGGATGAAACCCATGCAGACACAGGGAGAATGTGCAAACAGCACACAGACAGTTGCCTGAGTCTGGAATCGAACCCAAGTCCCTGGTGCTGTGAGGCAGCAGTGCCAACCAGAGCCACCAGGCTGCCCAAGGTGCTAATGAATATTTGTAGATTTCTAGTTGCTAATGGGATCAGATCAATCAGAAAGTTCCCTGTGGTGAGACGTTTCTCATCTTCAGTTGAAGCATTTTTATCAAGTTCATGATACCATCTCTGCTGTGGCTGAGAATATTTTCCTCAGACAATCTTCAGTTCGTTAATTATGCAACAGGCTCTTGGACACCTTTCTCGGGGAATTGTGTGTCTGTAGAGGCAGACACATTTGGTACTGCTGGGACTTTACACTATCTTTAAGCGCAGGCACAGACCCCTCCAGATGTTGCAAGCCTGGAATGACATCCCATAGTATGGTACTGGACTATTTGTATCGAAAATATGGCCTGGAAGAAAGAAAAGTTTGCTCCCTACCTCACAGACAGGGATCTTCGAGCCATGGTGGATTGGGTGGTAGAGTAGAGTGTGGTCCATTTCCCTGCAGACCACAACAACACAGCCAGTGAGCCAATTTGCAGCTCGGGTCAGCACTGTATCCCAGGTGAACAGAGACACCTGGCAGTACAGGAATAAGGTCAATGATCTTCTGCATTCCACAAGGGTAATCACTAATGGAATTAGAATTATAGTTAGCTTTATTGTCATATGCACTTACATCAGTACAGTGAAAAGATTTCAAGTCGCCACTTATAGCGCCATCTTAGATACCAAGGTACCTAGATACAGATTCTTCAGTACAAATTTTAGGGAAAACAACTAGAAAAATAAAGAAGTCTCAATAAATAAGAAAATAGAGAAATAGGAGTTCAGAATAACAGTCCTTCCGACCCAGACCATGCTAGGCGAGGTTGGGAGTCGAGTCCACACCGATGCCGGGAGTTCAAGTCGATTCACCTTTGACTTTCACAGCTAGACATTTGCTGAAAGCCCCTGCAATGCATTTGCCATGTAAACTACTGGCACATCGTGTATAGGCTGGCCCATGCTGCACCACTACATGTCGATTCCTTGACTGTTCAGTGCTCCCTACCATGACAAGCTGCCTCCTATCACTCTGCAGTAAAACATAATACAACCCTGAGAGACTGGCAGCTGGTAACTGAACACAGAAAACCCTGTGCGCTGAGGAAGCAATGTGACTCACACAGAGACTGGTGGCCCATTAGTCTGTACTGAAGCCAGCGACTGTCTAATATGAGGTATACAAAGGCTGGCAGGCTTTAAGTAAACACAAAACCAGGGAGCACTCAGGCTGCAAGTTCAGAGCTGTAAAATGCATCCTGTGTAGACACAAGAGTTGCATGTATGTCACTTCATGCAAAGCAACCTGGCAGATGTAAGTCTGACATGTCACTGAGCTCCAGAGTGAAGTGTTGGAGGGATGAAGTGCGTGTGTGAGCTGTTCTGAGACAAGAATGATGATGTGATAAGGCTGATGGATTTTTGATGTCGATCTCCATGGATGAAGGGTCAAGAAATTTGGCGGCCGTGGAAAGTGCAGGGATGTCAGTGTGAAGCATTTGAATGAACATCATGACAGACATTAAGTGAACTGTAGCTTCCCGGTTCCTGCTTTGATTTCCATGTTGAGAATTTGTGCCAGTTATAAGTTGAGAATTTGCACTAGTTTCTTGTGGAAGGAGAGGGGAATTGGAAGTGGCTAATAAATGAAGCGAGTTGGGGGTTAATTAGATGCAAATTCATGGAAAGAAGGGGGTCACCTGAATAATCCAAAGTTGCCATTAATGTCTGAAAGGGAAAATCAGAATCTTTTTCTCAATGCTGATTCTTACTGTATTTTTTCATTGTTGTTCATGCCACACCAAACAGGGAAAAAATCCATCCTAAATATTTTGCACTTAACTGAGGCCTGAAATGTCCATCTTTCAATTTGGTGTTTGATGACAGACTAATTGAGGTGTTAGTAGCAGACCATATCAATGGTCACTTGATGCGTTATTTTCCTCTAGATTAAATTCCCTACAGTGTGGAAACAGGCCCTTCGGCCCGACAAGTCCACACCAACCCTCCGAAGAGTAACCCTCCCAGACCCATTCACCAACTCCCTACTAATGCACCTATCATTATGGGCAATTTAGCATGGCCAATTCACCTGACCTGCACACCTTTGGACTGTGGGAGGAAACTGGAGCACCCAGAGGAAACCCACACGGACTCAGGGAGAATGTGCAAACTCCACGCAGACAGTTGCCCAAGCAGGAATCGAACCCAGGTCCCTGGCGCTGCTAGGCAACAATGCTAACCACTGAGCCACTGTGCCGCCCAGATTCCTATCACTTAACACTCAGCCATCCTAGCTAGTATTGTTAACAAAAGCAGCATATCTTGGTGTGTGGCATTGGTGCTTTTCCATATTCTGTGCTTGAGTTTACAACACATGGACACATCCTCATGCCACCTGGCATGCCACCTGGCATTCCTCAAGCCTTTTCATTTCTTTTATCCATATTGCTCTTCATACCTTCTCTACCTTGATTTATTGACTTCATTCTAAGAGTTAATCCGACAACGTTCCTATCTCTCCATGCTTCAGAATATTATCTTCAATGCAGGGTTATAATGAAGGACAATATTTTAGCTGGAACCAATGGCGGTATTTGAGATAAGACTTCCAACATAATGAGAAAGACAAGCACTAAAGTGTGTTGACATTCCATTATAAATTTCAAAGGCAAGTATGTTTACTTTTCCAAAGATATAAAGCTCTCAACACACAAAGCTTTTAATAATTAGTGATAAGTTCAGTATATTTAAGATGAAGTAGGGCATCTAAAATACACCACTTGCAAAATGACGAAGTTTGTACTTGGGACAGGTGAGTTTTCTCTCCGTGTGAATGTATTTTATGTTGTAGGGTTTCTTTTATATATTCAGTAATTAAATGGGGCATGGAACAAAGAAAATACTATTTTTTGATTCAATACAAATAAATCAGTTTACGTCAAAGAGCTTGGTCTTGTCTGAGCAATAAAATCTCTTCAGATTACATGCTCATATTGCCACAGTTTAATGTAATAAGGTTTCTGCTGATTCAGACCAATCCCACTTGACAACCCCATTCAGTATTGCTTTGTTATTCACCTGCAGAGGAATTTCCAAAGGGATTACTAAATTTGTTTTTCATTTCTGTAATGCAAATTTTCTGCACATTCCTCACTTCAAACAGTATGTAATCTTCATGGACTTGCAGCAGCGTGAGAAGACAGCTCTTCTCAAGGGTAATTAGGATTGAACAACAAATGCTGGTCGAGTCAGCAATGCCCATATCCCATGAAAGAATGGGAACTCTGACAACAGAAGTCATTCACGCTTAATAAAAAGATCTGCCAATTTTACATATAATTGGAAGCTTAAGTAGCCACAAGGCAGAATGATTCAGTTAACTGCAGTCATTTGTGATTTTTAAAAATACTTAACCAAAAGCAATGCCTTTTGAGAGTGCTGTGTCCTTGTAGACAAATTCACAAATATAACTTTCAATCCATGTTCTGTCATTTCAATGAAATGGGAGCGGGCAATGTTATTGAACTCAAATTGTTTATCTGCTTCTGAAACCTTCTTTTGCTCCTTTGTTGGATTGAGATTTGATTACTCCAATGTTCATCCACCTCACATAAACTTGTGCTCATCCAAAGCTTTGCTGTCCATATTGTAACTCACAAGTTCTGTTCACCCATCGCCCCTGCACTTGCTTACACATTCGCTTATGGCCCAGCAACATCCTGATTATAAAAATGTTTTATCCTTGTATTCAAATTCAACCATGGTCTCATCCTTTCCTGTCCTCAGACACAGGATATGCATGTCGTCTTGGCCACACCAAAGTTGTTGACCCAGTAAACCAACTAGCCTTTACATTTAGTATCTTATGCTAAGTGTTCCAAGCACGCTTAACCTTAATGGATGTTGAAAAGCCGAGTGTAAGTTGATAATATTAGACTGAAGCTCAGAGCTGTTAATTTGATGTTATTTGCACCACCTCATACAATGTTTCGTAAATCAATGAGGCTCCATTGGTTACCAGTGATGGAATGCTTTAACTTAGCTGTATAAGAATATGAAAAATAAACTATACTTTTTTTTCAAAAATAAGGGACAGAAGTATTTCAAGAAAATGTAATAATGTCATAATCTCTCAATAAGTCAGTAAATCAACTGGTCAGTACAACCTAGCTGCAATGTCAAGTTTAATTCAACAGTTGCCAATGATCCTTCAATGCGCTAAGCACCTTACAATAAAAGCTTGAGTAAGGAGGTCAAACATATATCCATGCATTGTTTCAGCACACTGAGGTGCAACTCAGAAAGTCACCTTAGGACTTGAGCCTTTGTATCTTTACACATCCTTTGATCATAATTCTAACACTTATCCTTTTTCCTTTATTACAACAGTGGCCTTGTTGGCATGCCTGCAACTGGGTAAGTCTTTGTTCATTAGAGAGTATTCATTATTTAATGTGTTTAGTCTGCACTCCTGATTTCTATCTCACCTTCTTCACAGGGTCTGCCTACAGACTGGCCTGTTACTTTGCAAACTGGGCCCAGTACAGACCAGGAATAGCAAAATATACCCCAGATGATGTGGACCCTTGCATGTGCACTCACCTGATCTATGCTTTTGCTGTTATAAACAACAATAAAATTGTTACCTTCGAATGGAATGATGTGACTCTCTATAAATCATTTAATGCTTTGAAAACCAGGTATGGTACATTGATAGTGAACTCCTGAAATATAACTTCTGTTTTGATGACTGCATATAATGTAGCCTCCCATACAAGATGTATAGCTCTACCCTACCTTTACATTTATTTTAAGTTCAAGATCTGATTTCCAATCTATGAGGATCAGCAATCTACATCATGCTGAGAGGTCCCTCAGTATTGCATGTTTGATAATTGGAGACTTATTCAGTGATCTTTACTGAAAGCCACAACATCACAGCTTCACAAAACAACTCAAAAAAGAAAGGAAGTTATAGAGAGCAAAAAAAACATTTTTTCAGAGATTCTGTTGATAATACACCCTTATTTAATTTACCATTGAACTAAGGCACTGTACATTAATTAGATGCAGTGTCTCCTCAGATTAAGATTGTGATACTTGAAAGTAATTTCAGTAATTCATTTAAGTGTTTTATTCCCTTCACTGCTTTTTTTTTCTAATTCAACTGTTTGTGTACAACAGGAATGCAAACCTTAAAACTCTTCTCTCTGTTGGAGGCTGGAACTTTGGAACTCAAAAGTAAGATGGAATCATTGTTTGTTTAAGGAAACATTTGCTTTCAAATTCTGCATGAAATTAAATGAGAATGATGTTGTTTTGCTTCCTAACCTCCTGGCATGAGTCACCATATAAGGTCTGTTTTACCATTGCTTCGTAACAAGCTCTGTTGTCAATAATGATTTTTCATTAACTTTCTTCAATAGATTCAGTGCTATGGTTTCCACAGCTGCAAATCGGCAAACATTCATAAAATCAGCCATTAGCTTCCTACGTAAGTATGGGTTTGATGGTTTGGACATAGACTGGGAGTATCCTGGGTCAAGAGGAAGCCCAGCTCAAGACAAGCATCTCTTCACAGTCTTAACACAGGTAAGAACCTAACTGGCAAGTTACTCTGCTTATACAATGTTAAAAAGTAAACAATACACACAGATTATTTTGATCACCATTTATATAAAAAATTGACATTGTATGAATAAATAAAACTGTATTTACTTCATAAACTTTGAGAAAACTTGCAATAAGCCTTCATGTTAAAGTCACACAACGTTTGTGGATTCAAAATGCAGGAACAGGATAAACCTTTGACCTATTAACTGAGATCATCGGATTCTGCTGTTTCATTGAAATCATTTTAAATTAAATTTCTTTCTATCTTATCACTCATTTTTCAACAAGCTCCATTTTGGAGAGACAGGCAACTTTACTTCAATTTCTCTTCTCTTGAAGACAGATTGGGCTATAAGTTCCTTCCAATGCCTCAGTTACATGGCTAGATTCATGTATCAGCGTAAACAGAGCACATGTTACTCTGGTTTGGAGTCAGGGTGGAGTATTATTATCTGCATTGTCCCAACATGGACACTTACAAGTAACTGACTTTGGATTTTGAGCAGGATGAGGAACGCCAGTTGATTTTTCATATCAATAGCAGCCCATAATGATATATGTATTTGCTTTGCAGTAACTGCTGTTATTCTGACCTTTGCTAAAGCCTGGCAAAGGCTCTAAAGCCCCAAAACCCTGACATTAGGCATGTTACTGCACCAAGCTTGGCCATAGATACAATTTTCAAAACAAAGGAACTTAGTACTTCTTTGATACATCTTGTTAAGCCACATCTTGTGCAAGCTATATTAGTTACTAACTAAATTTCAAAACATTTGTATTTTAGGAACTGCTAGCAGCCTTTGAAGCAGAAGGGAAAAGTACTGGGAGACCACGATTGTTAATTTCAGCTGCAGTGGCAGCTGGAAGACCTACGATTGAAGCTGCCTATGAGATTCCTCAGCTGGGACAGTGAGTATGGTGTCAGCCTTACAGGTCAATTGTAACCTCAGCACAGGGAGAGTGCTCTCACAAAATCAACTCTTTTACATAGAGCTACACATAAATGGAATAATTTGTGGGATTTCTTTGCTGTGATTTCTAAGGTTTCTGAGTGTTTTTATTTCCTACAGCACAGCTTAAATAAAACTTATTTTTTCAATCTTGAAACTACCTTCTTTTGAAATAAAAATGTACAATTTCTTCTTGCAGTCACTTCCCCAAGTAAAATAAATTCTTTTCTATGTAAAGATCTGGAATCTTACCATCATTTTCTTAAGGGCATTTAAGGATGGGTCATAGGTGTTGGTCTTGCCAATAAAGCTTACAGTCCAAAAATTAATTTTAAACAATCTATGTGACTAGTCTTCATTAAACCTTTGTTAGCTATATCACAAATGTGATAGGACAACTTACCATTCTGCCTTTTCCTAAACCGACATAACTCTTGATCTATCCAATAACATTATTACTTTCTTTTGACATACACTGTAATGCCTCCAGATGTGTCCTGGCTGTAAATTTTTCTTTATTATTCAGGTTGACCAGATATTTTGATCAATAATTACCCTTTTTTTCTGTTTGATCTTTACCAATGGAAACATTTCCTAATTTGCATCTTGTTATCTATTCCTAAATATCTAACCCTATACTTATTCAAACTCAAATTGATCTGTCACATCTCAGGTAATATATACAATTCATCATGTTTTTCGAAGGTGAGGTGGGTATAATTTCTAAACTGAGTCCCTGATTTTCTGGTGGAACATCAAGCCAGAATGTCATTTTCACCGATCTCCCTCTGAAATTATTGTAGGCAATTAGGAAATACTATCAAGTCCACAGTAAAGAATAGATATTGCTGTTTATGGTAATTTGTCCCACTCAGACACTCAGCACTCAGAATAAAATCTGTGCCTGACTGCAATTCATTCAGAAAATACTATTCACGTAAGAAAATTTGCAAGTGATTTTCTTTCATTTGCACACACTGCATTTGATTCTGAAAGAGAGTAACTTATACACTAAGGGATATCGAGCTGATAGACTAAAACCTTCAGGGCTGTAATATGATTATAAACAGTAATAAACTTGCTGAAATGTAAATTGAGTTTTAGATTACTGGAATCATAGAAACCCTACAGTGCACAAAGAGGCCATTTAGCCCATCGAGTCAGCACTGACCCTCCAAAGAGTGTCTCAGCAAGACCCAGCACCCTCCCAATCCCCATATTGACCATGACTAACCCACATCATTGGACTGTGGCAGGAAGCCAGAGCATCGGCAGAAACAGGGAGAATATGCAAACTCCATACAGACAGTCACCTGAGGCTGGAATCAAACCTAGGTCCCTGATGTTGTGAGCCAACACTGCTGGCCACTGTGTCACCCTTGGAGGAAGAGACGACCTTGAATATGGTTAAGAATAAACATATGCATTGTATGTTTTATGTCAAAGTTACTTACTGGTTTTCCTTCCTTCAGAACTCTAGACTTTTTCAATGTGATGACGTATGATTTCTATGGATCTTGGAATAGCTTCACTGGAGAAAATAGTCCTCTTTATGCTCTCCCTTCTGCTCAAGGCAATAACAAATACTTTAACATGGTTTGTATTCATGAATGTCACCTATTTCAGTTTTGCAACAGAATTAAGTGCCTTTCGTCTTCCTTGAACTAATAATTAATGTTACAAATTTCTTCATAGGCCTATACCATTAAATACTGGAAGGATAATGGAGCTCCCGCAGAGAAACTGAATGTTGGATTCCCAGCTTATGGCCACTCATTCAGACTGAGCACATCCAGCACTGCTGTCGGTGCCCCAGCCAGTGGTGCTGGACCGGCTGGGTATTATACACAACAATCCGGTTTTCTGGCTTATTTTGAGGTACGTATGTTGTGGAAGGGTGCCACATATCCCAACACTTTAAAAATCTTGTATTTTTCCATGAGAATACATTAGCTTGGTTGGTATTCATTATATGAGATATTTGAATAGCTACATGAAAAGGAAAGGTTTAGAGGGATGTGGGGCCAAACACAGGCAAATGAACTGGCTTAGTTTGGGAAACTTGGTTGGCCGAATTGGACCAAAGGGTCTGTTTCTATGCTGTTCAACTCTATGACTCTATATAACAACTTGATCAGTGACAGGAGGGAAACCAACGTAGATGAATAGAAATGGAAAGTCTTCTTACACAAGCAAAATATTGCAGACGCTATAAATCTTAAATAAAAATAGAAATTACTGGAAACACTCAACAGCATCTGTGAAGAAAAGAATACAGTGTAAGTATTTATGGTCAATGAGCTTTTGTCAAAAGGGATTCTATAATTCAAAGTTTAGGAACCAGCAATGTAAATGTTTGAACAACTTTCAATAATTTTGTTTTCAATCTTAAAATGATTTGCAAGTGTGAAATTTGGATGAAATTTCAATGGTTAGTGGGTACTGAGACAAGTCAACTGAGATGGCCATTGTATATGTTTCTGCTAAACGTAGGAGAGAGGTATCACAGTGCTGGTCATGTAAAATATCTCCATTTTACATGACCAGTCAAAGTCAATTAAAAACCAGATTCAAAAGAACAGTGTCTTGCGCATTACATAAGAAAAAAAATCCAGAAGAGCTAAGTAAATCCAATGGGAAATAATTGATTGAAGCAGATTTCAAGTGCACTTAAGTTATGATAGACTGGTAATAATTCCCAAGTGAAAAGGTTGCACTCTAACGTCTCATTCTTTTGACAGATCTGCCTCTTCTTAAAAGGTGCTACGGAAAAATGGGATTCTCCACAGATGGTTCCTTATGCCTATAAAGGAAATGAATGGGTTGGATATGACAACCCACAAAGCTATGAAGACAAGGTCTGCTATGCACATGGATGTAATCTTTAGCACTGACATTCCAAACATGCCTTATCAGAGAGGAGACATAGAAACATCGAAGTATAGAAAATAGGAGCAGGAGTAGGCCATTCGGCCTTTCACTCCTGCACTGCCATTCACTATGATTGTAGGCAAAAGTGACGACTGCAGGTGCTGGAAATCAGAGTCGAGGTTAGAGTGGTGCTGGAAAAGCACAGCAGGTCAGGCAGCAGAGTGGTGCTGAAAAGCACTATGATTGTGGCTATCGTCTAACTCAATAGCCTGTTCCTGCTTTCCCCCCATATCCTTTGATCCTTTTAACTCCAAGTGCTACGTCCACTTCCTTCTTGAAGTCATACAATATTTTCAACGGGACTGCTTTCTGTGGTAGTGAATTCCATAGGCTCACCACTCTCTGGGTGAAGACATTTTTCCCTCAGCTCTATCCTAAATGGTTTGCCTTGATTCTAAGACTGTGGCCCATGCTTCTGGACTCTCCGGCCATTGGGAACATCCTTCCTGCATGTACTCTGTCTAGTCCTGTTAGAATTATAAAGGTTTCTATGAGGTTACCCCCTCATTTTTCTGAACCCCAATGAACAAAATCCTAAGCAATTCAACCTCTCTTCATACGTCAGTCCAGCCATCCTAGAAATCAGTCTGGTAAAGTTTCACTGTACTTTCTCAGCATCAATAATACCCTGCCTTAGATTAAGAAATGCAGAACTGCATAGATATTCCTAGACTTAGCCACCAGATTTACCTATCAAGAACCAAAATGCAGTTATGGTTTTCTGATTGTTAATCTTAATCACAACCATCTGTAATAAGTGCATTTGCAAAATGAGCTAATCATTATTCTTAAATTACTAGACATGGTTAAGGCATGACATTTACAATGTCTGCCCATTTTATTTCTATTTCATTCGTTCACATGATAATATTGTAAGAAGTACATGGTTCATTTTTGAACTCACTTGTTTGTGTCCAAACTACAATTGCAATTCCAGGCAGAGCCAAGTTGTGAAGAATTATCTCACGTTACAAATGCAGTTATACTATTGATAATTGAAGCTTTAAATATTCTCAAATGGAGGTCTATCCATATTCTCTAAAACTCACATGAAAAAGCTACATGTACATTGAAATGGAGCTCTGTGCACTTCTATAACAGTATTTCTGGTAATTACATATTATTAACCATGGCTCCATGACATTCTAAAGCAACTTGTCTCAATTATACTCCAAGATATATCTTCCCTTGTTTTATTATGATCTTACAGAGCCTTTTTTGGGACTTTGAACAAAAATGTAATGGTTAATATCCAAGTAAAACAAATGCATTTTCATTCATAACATATAAGAATATGAGTGATTTGTCTTCATAATTTGAGATGCTATAGATCTTATGAGCACACATGTGAAGTGAAAGCTTCAGGTTAACAATGGCAACTTTTCCCCTGGATATGTTCCAGATCAAATGGCTGAAGGAAAACAAAATTGGAGGAGCTATGGTATGGACTCTTTCTCTGGATGACTTCAGTGGCACTTTCTGCCACCAGGGACGTTATCCTCTCATCAGTAAATTACACAGTGGTCTTGGAATAAATCCAGGTAATCCTTTGTTGTGACAATAACTTCCACCATCTACTTGTTGTTGCTTATGCGTAAGTTAATGTTATTTATGTAAATAAGTTCAAAAATTGTCTTTTCAATGTGCTTTGCTTCTGATTACCTCAGTAGAAAAATATTAATGCAGATAGGATACCTTATCATTTGACCAAAAGTAATAGAACAATTTAGAGCCAAACAGTACAGTGTCAAATGGCATAGTCTGATCGAAATAACTTGCTTGTTAGCATAAATTAAATGAAATTTTAGTGTCCACTTTTTTAAAAGAATTATTGAATGGGATGTGAGTATCACAATCAAAGTCAGCATTTGTTGCCTTATTCTAACTGCCCTTGACATAGTAGGGTGAGCTACCTTCTGCAATTTCTGCTACTTTATTGTGGGTAAAGTAGTATTTGGAGGGAAATTCCAGATTCCTGACCTTTACAATCTCTACAGTGTTGAAACAGGTCACTCAGTCCATCAAGTCCACATTGACCCTCTGAAGAACTTCCCACCCAGACCCATCCCATCCCTGTAACCCTGCATGTATCAAAGGAAGGAGGAACACTTATTGATTACACAGAAAATAATGCAGAACTTGGTCGCTTGGACTCCACCTCTTCTGGGTTTGGTATATGGTGAAAATTGATTTCCTGCCTTCTCACAATCAATAAGTGACAGTGGAATGTCTCTCAATACCCATCACTCATTAGCAGCAATCTAACAATGATGGTTTCTGGCATGTTGCCCACACACAACTCCTGATCTCATGCCCATTTCATGTGGAATTAAAGTTCACTCCATTTACGTCTTTAAATATGTCCACTCACACCAATTTCTTTAACTGAACTATGAATTAATGACACAAACACAAAGCATACTGGAGAAACTCAGCAAGTCTATCAGCATCTGGAGAGAGAGAAGCAGAATCTTTCGAGTCTGGCATGAACTTTCTTCTCTGTTCCAAAGTAGATTTATACCAGACTCAAAATATTAATTCTGTTTCTCTCTTCCCCAGATGTTGACAGACCTGCTGAGTTTCTCCAGCATTCTCTGTTTGTTTAACATCTCTAGAATCTGCAGTGTTTGCCTTTATGTGAATTTATTGAAACTTATTTCTTTTCAGAATGTGTGGCTTCTCCTCTTCCCAGCACTGCTGCTCCTCCTAATCCCAACACTAATGCTCCTTCTGGGGGTAACTCACAATTTTGCTCTGGCAAATCCAATGGTTTCTACCCTGATAAACAGAATAAGAACATCTACTATCGATGCGTTAATGGAGTCACCTACGTGAATGAATGTGCTACTGGATTAGTCTTTGATCCCTCCTGTGATTGTTGCAACTGGCCTTGAAATAAAGCAGGTACATGCGCTGAGCCTACATAACTAACATTGCTGCTACATATGTGATGTATATATGCTACATATCAGAAAGGCTTACTTGTTAATTCAGATGTTGTCAAATGTCTCAGCAATGGAAGGAGTTTTGGACCAAAAAAGCGACCAAGGTCCAACCAGTTTACCTTCCATCGTCCTGGCTGTCTTGTGAAATAGTCACAGAATAGAAGGATGCCAGCTGAGTCTGTGTCAGTTTGTAATTTAGTTCGCTTCATTCCTTGTGTTTTCTGCTTTGTACTGCAGTGTTTTCTCGCCCTTCATGCACCCACTTCCTTTTGGCAAGCCGCAAGTGAAAATGCCCCTTACTGCAAATTAAGTACTTTTGAAGTGTGGCAACAGTTTTTAGGGAGGAAAAGAAGTAGTCAAATGGAGCACCATAAATTCAGCTTAAACAGAAATATGTTAATGACCAGATAATCCACTTTTATTTTAAATGATATTGGCAAAACATATGTGAACAAAGTTGGACCATGAGAGCCACTGCCCTTGAAGGAGAAAGTTAGGCCTGATTTTTTTGCTTTGTCTGAAAAATTGCATCTCAGACAGTGCTGGATTCTCTCAGCACTGCACCAGTGTCACTATAGATTTTGTATTCAGATTCATTTTGTATTCAGAACCTGCAACCGGGGAGTTAAAAGTGTTGCCAATTGAGGTGAACATTAGTATGGATTATATTGTCAAGACATTGACTTAATTCTGGATATTTTCTAATGTTGTTATACACCTCTGGAGCAGGTGGGAATCGAGTCTGAGTCTCCTGGTTCAGAGATATCGTCTCGAGCACAAGAGTCCCTCTGTGACTTAATTTTAAAAATTTGCCGTTAAACACTAACAGTCTTTTTAATTTTTTCAGCCTGAATAGATTTGCAGTAATGGATCTCTAGCTGACCTGCAGTTTGATCTATGGAAATATCACCACTTGCTGGAGCAAATTTACAACAACCATCAATGTACTGGCTCAAAGAATTTTGTTATGTGAACATAATAATTGAAAATGATAAATAAAATAACTTGCAAATTTAGTTATGCAGCTCTTTTTACTTAAAGTCTCTTGCATTTCTGTCATGCCTTGTTACATAACATCTCAGTGCAAAGTTATTTGAATTGCAATGACTGCAGCAGTGCTTATCCAATTCTGGGCGAAGAAATATATCAAAGTTTGGGGAGACACTAATCCTCTGTTCTATTTTGGATGTCATTCAAACAATTTCAATATGTACTGGCACTGGAGGGTGAGCAGAGGAGGTTCACCAGGTTGACTCCAGAGTTGAGACAGTTGGCTTATCAGGAGAGATTGAGTGGACTGGGACTACATTCATTAGAATTTAAAATAATAGGGGGATCTAATCAAAAAATATAAAATTATGAAGGGCATTGATAAGATAGAATCAGGGAGGTTGTTTCCATTGGTGGGTGAAACTAGAACCGGGGGCAGAGCCTGAAAATAAGGGGGTAGACACGGAGGACACTGGATGATCACAGCAAGCCAGGCAGCATCAGGAGGTAGAGAAGTCAATGTTCCGGGTGTAACCCTTCTTCAGGATTGGTAGGTGTAGAGGGAGCTGCAGATAAAGGAGGTTGGGGGGGGGGTGGTTTGGCAGTGTGGTGAGGGGGACGGATCCACCTTGGATTCTAGCATCTGCAGTTTATGTTGTCTCTAACCAAGTTTATTCCACTGCAAAGTCTCTACAAAGGTTGCCCACTTTGAAGACGTTGTCTGCCTCCTTCAGCCGTGCGCTCAGTGAGTCCCTTTCTCACTGCCACAGCGCAGTGACCTCTTCAGCCCTCCAGCTCTTTGCACGGAGGACTCAACATTGAGTTCTTCAATTTCAAATAACGTCCTTTCCCATCCCCTGCCTCCTTTCCCAGCCCCTCTCCCTCCCTCCCACTCCTGCCTGCCACGAACCAGATTCATCCCTCCCATCAACCAACCAGGTCATACCGTCTACCTGTCTCCACCCATCCCCACTTCACCACCCTGCCCCTGCCACCCCCCTTTATCTGCAGCTCCCATTTCTGAAGAAGAATTACACTCAAAACATCAACTTCTCCACCTCCAGATGCTGCCTGGCTTGCTCTGTTCTTCCAGCCTCCTGCTTGTCTATCTTGGATTCCAGCATCTGCAGTGTTTTTGTCTCTAATCAAAATAAGGGGGAGCAGATTTAGGACTGAGTTGAGGAGGCACTTCTTCAGCCATAGGGTCATGAATCTGTGGAATTCCCTGCTCAGTGAAGCAGTTGAGGCTTCCTTGTTGAATGTTTTTAAGGCAAAAGTAGATTTTTGAACAGTAAAGGAATTAAGGGTTACGGTGAGCGGCTGTGTAGGTGGAGCGGAGTCCACAAGAAGCGCCGCAGTTCTTGGAAAGCGTCGCGGTTCCGGCGGCTCCCGGTGAGCTCTCGCTGGCCCTTGAAAATCCAGGGGAGATGGTGTAAATCTCTCGCCGGGCCGTACCCATATCCGCAGCAGGTCTCCAAGGTGAACAGCCTCTGGCATGTTAGAACAATGTAGGTAAGGGAAGTTGGCAAGTCAGATCTGTAACTTCGGGATAAGGATTGGCTCTAAGGGCTGGGTCGGTGGGGCTGGGGTGCGAAGCGGGGCTGGGCACATGCCGCGGTGGACGAGGGGCCGCCCCCCCACGGGGGCCGGTGGCGACTCTGGATGCGCGCCGGGTCCTTCCTGTGGATCGTCCCAGCTGCGGTGCCCGTCGTCCTTCCATGGCAGGCGGGTGGCCTTGGCCGGCGCCTAGCAGCTGACTTAGAACTGGTGCGGACCAGGGGAATCTGACTGTTTAATTAAAACAAAGCATCCCGAAGGCCGCAGGTCGGTGTTGACGCGATGTGATTTCTGCCCAGTGCTCTGAATGTCAAAGTGAAGAAATTCAATGAAGCGCAGGTAAACGGCGGGAGTAACTATGACTCTCTTTGGGGGGATGTGACTACAGTGTTTTAAGGTTGTTGGTCTCCAACCGGTGCCTACGTAGTCACCTTTGTGATCGTTTGCACGTATTTTTTATCGATTACAAAGTAAGGTCGAACCTCCATGTGGCTCCCCCTGGTAACGGCCTGGTAACGGCCTGTATGAGGAAGCTCTTGACGGGATGGTGATTTTAAATTGTTTTGTGGTGTTTTAGTCTGGTCTTGTCAGTGTTTTTACCATCGATTTTATCTTTGGTCTTAACTTGATTTTACCAGTACTATACGCCACTGGCGGTTTTTTATTGTTTTTTCCGTCACTTGAGCATTACTTGGACCAGGCCCGCAAATACGACCTTTAGAAAAGATACGAGACAGATGGTGACCATTCGGTCTGGTTGAAACCAAATTTGGCAGAGGTGATTATGGCCGATTCCAAAATGTCCGGTTGGGTGGGAGACCGGGTAAATAACCGCCCCGCACGGTTGCTATTGGTGGCTCCGTGCACTAAATGTATGAGCCAAAAATGGACTGGCCAATTCGTCTCGACTCAGACTCAGACTCAGATGGAAGAGACTTTAAGAATTATTCTGGCAAGGCTGTCCTTGGGCAGGCACGAGGGTGCCGTTAACATTGTCCAGAATAATCAGGGCATAATTTGAAGGGAAGAGCTTGTACAGAAGGCCCCTCGACAGCCAAGTCCAGTTAACAGCCGGACGATTTTTAATTCGAATTTTAACGGGTCTTTTGTTTTTAGTCGATGTGGAGACTCAGAGAGCAATGAGGAGAGGTATGAAGGAAGAATTATTCACCCGGTAATTAAAGAAACAGATAAATTAGAATTAATAATTAAATGCCCTATAAAAGATTTTAATGTAATTATTGCAATAATATCTATAATACCATAGGGATGTTTAGGAAACACTTAAAAATATGCAAAGGAATCAAATCAGTAAGGATTAGGTGCAGTAAATGCGAATGGGAAGGGAACTATCAAGCGGTAGCGTGCCACTATCCAAAGTGTGCGAAGAGTGATAAGCCTAGTAGTAGTAATAGTATCAGTAATAGTAATGCAGAAGGTGGATTAGAAAAATCATACCAGTGTGAAGGATGCCCATTAAAATTTAAATCAGCCAGAGGGTTGGGGCAACATGAGAGACATGCACACCCCATCTTGAGAAATGAGAAAAGAAAGGAAGGGAAGACAGAGAGTAAGGATAAGATAGACAGTAGAGAGGGAAATAAGAGGGGAGTGTGGTCTAAGGAAGAAGTTGAGAAGTTGCAGCAACTAGAATTAGAGTTTAGTGACTGTAAAAACATTAATAAGAATATCGCAGAGAGAATCGGTTCCAAAACCGCAAAACAAATTTCTGATAAGAGGAGACTATCGAATAAGAAGAGTAAAATTAGCGATAATGATAAGGGTATAGAGTCAGAAGTGATCCTTAATGTTAACGATAATAATGAACCAGAAGACAGCGACCTGGTGTTAGATAGGGTTTTGGAGGAAGATAGAATGAATAAACATAGGGACCAGGGGAACACTAATATTATGGAGTATCAAGGTTATAAGGGTAGGTCGATAACAGAATTGATAAAAATAATTGAAGATGACTTGGGTAAGAATAAAACTGTTAGTAAGGAACACGAGAATATCATGGGTATGATAATGGATAAATTAGGAAAGGAAAAGGATGATGGTACAGGTAAGAAGGTAACTCATACTAAAAGAGTAAGTTTTAAGTTAAGGGATAGTGGGCATAGAAAGAAGAAGAAGGAAAATAAAGCCAAGAAAAGATATAGTGAAAAGAAGGGAAGATTCAAAGAAATGCAAGTTCTGTATAAAACCAAAAGGCAGTATTTAGCAAGAACCCTAATAGGGGCCCCAGTTAAGAGTAAATGTCCCCTGAGCAAGGAAGAGTTAGAGGAGTATTTTAAAAAGAGACAAACAAATTTGAATGAAAACAATAATTTAAGAGGTTTTGCTAAATATAAAAGTCAAGGTGAGGGATCCTTGGGTAGCATTCTGACTGGTTCTGTGACGGTGGAAGACGTGGATCTAGCCGTAAAGGCGATGGACGTGAAAACCGCTGCAAGGCCAGTTAGGGTAACACTTAGGGAAATAGTCAAATTATTTAATAAGGATAATTCATTATTTCCTAGACTATTTACCATTTGGATAAAAACTGGAAAAATTCCAGACCAGTTAAAAATAAGGTTCTGATCCCTAAGGTGAGCAAAGAAGAAGAGTTAAAAGACATAAATAATTGGAGGCCGATTACTATAGGGCCAATTATACTCAGAATCTTTACAAAAATCGTAGCGAGTAGACTTAGTAAAGCGATAAATCTGAATAAAAGGCAGAAAGGATTTATGACCGGCGTAGCAAGATGTGAGGAGAACATAAAAATCCTGG